>NC_087362.1:73526676-74793841 GCF_030014295.1 Loxodonta africana
CTGTTTATGTTTATGGTTATATTTTATTTACAGCAAGTGATACCTGTTTTTTGTTTATGGCAGTTATACAGTTTCCCTTTGAAACATTTATTGTAGTAAAAAGAGAGAAGCTACAAAAAGGAGTATTAAACAATGGTTCGTGGCCACGGCAAACACCGTGAAAAGGGTCCACATTGGCAAGAAAAGTGGAGGCGAGTCTATGAGTTTAACATGAAGCCCAGGATGGCTTTGGGAAAGGAAGTGTTTCAGTCCAGGGCTGGGCATGAAAAGGATGGTAAATTAAAATTAGAATAATGATAAGATGACTTCATAAAGGGACCGTTAACAAAGGCGTGCTCTGAGTGTTCAGCGACTCCAAGGATAGTAGAGCAACCTGGGTCTAGGGAGGGTCCTAGGCCACAGGGAGCTGGGGAAACAGTTATTCCAGAATCCGCAAGGCGAGGAACTGTGATCTTCGCTGAGGGAGACAACCAGCCTGTGATGACCTTCCAGGAAAGCATCGTCAGGATAAATATCCTGGCCTCATTCTCCTCTCTCGCTCTGCTCTCTGTCAGCCCGCACATCTCCATCAATTGGCCAAACCCAACCTACAGCCAGAATACAAAAGAAACCACCAATGTACCCAGGATGCTGGGCACAGAGGAAAGTGCAGAAGGTAGCCAGGCGACCTAGAGGGACAAGGGAAGTCATCTGGCCCAGCGAGTGACTGGGGATTGTAATCTTACAGCAGTGGGCGTACGGTTTATCAGAGCAAGGATGACATCTTGACAGGAGACTAGGCAAGAGGCCCTGCAATACCCCTGGCTTCTGAGCACCTGAAATAAAGTGTTAACAGTGGGCACGAGGCGGTAGGCAGGAGCTGGACCTATTTCAGAGCAGGGTTGAGAGCTTGATGACAAATCCGATTTAAGGAACATTTCACAACGTGGATCAGTCCCAGTAAGACCCGCAACAGCCCTTGCCGAGCTGTGGAGCTGCAGAACTCAGGCACCCCAGGGCCTGGGGAACAGCATTCCATGGTGCCAAGCAAGGCCACCTGGGGGAAAGCGGCGTAGTTTCTGCCCTCAGAAATGGCTTCCCAATCTTGCTGGTAAATCTCATACACTGTGATTTATTAAGATCTTGTTTTGATTTCATAATATGATTTTACAGAACATTTACTGAATAAATATAGCAGAAACCAGACACAAGCTGCTGTGCCAGCTATAGATCTGCCATCAATTTGGGTGACTAATAGCTCTGAAGAGGCAGCCAGGAGCCAAGCAGAGAGGGCCTGGATTCTGGAGGCTTCCATTCCAAGGCACTTAAATAAAAGAGTGGTTCCTTCCAGTTGGCTTCAACTCAGCCCTGCGGGGGGACATTTTGGGGTGAAGAGGCTAGAAGGAACAGCATCACCCCACCCCCTACCCCTCACATGGCTAGGTGTTGACAATGGGCCCACAGCTGCAGAGCATACGTACCGAATGCAAGCTTCATTGGACTGGAGGATCCACCCTCATGGTAACTTAAGCACAGAGAATGGCTGGTTTCTGTGAACGCAGAGTTTTATGGCTGTCGGCAAGTGTGTGGCAAATACAGACCTCAGCTCTAACTGAAACCTCAGCCATTGGAATGGGAGTATGTCAGATATCACAAGAGCCTGGCTGGCCAGCTTCTGAGCTGGTGAGGACACCCACTCACTCCCAGGTGGGGAAGCTCACTACAGAAAGCCAGAACAGAGATGCATTTCTGCCCCAGCAAGCCTGGGTTCGCTCTCCACCCCCTGAAGGCATCTTGCTCTAGAACTCCTGGTGCTTAAGGACAGGAGGCTTCTCCTCCCACATCCCCCCACAGACAGGGGGTCACAGGGCTGGCAGGGAGCTTAGTGGCAGCTCCGGACATGCACCATGCAGCTGCGTCAGCCTCAAGGGAGTCCCAACCCAGCACCTCAATGACCACCACTTTCCAAGTGACCTGCTTCAGACCTCGCTGGGAGGATTGCCACCAACACAAGATGCCAATATCAACTCAAAGGAGGAGGTACCGGTATGATTGGCTGGTTTTAAAATGTGTGCCCTCTCCATCGCTCACAGGATACCCACCGTCTGAGGAAGTCGAATGCTACATGGGGGCTGCATTCAGTGTGCCGTTCCCTGTTACCCGCCCCCCCCCGCCGATCCTGCCTGCAGACCAGCCAATGCTGACACTGCAGAAAGCAGAGAGTCCTTCAGCTACCTGGGATTGGGTCACCAGGACCCAAATCCTGAATCCCTAGTTCTTTTAGAAGACCTAACTGGCCCTGGAGTAAGGTTGGAACTCAAAATGCCCAGAGAATAATTTTACTCTGGATTTCAAACACAAAGTGGTGCAGTGTATGGGAAGGGCAATTAGTCAGGGCTCAGAACACCTATGTTCTAGCCCCTGGTCTGTCACTCAGTTGCCAACTCTACCCCCTGACCCCTACTCCCTACACACACACACCCTGGAATATGACAGGCATAAGCTTTGCTCTCACAGAGAACATGGTTCCCCTCTTCCCAAAAGGGGTTCCCTTAAGAACAGGGGCTGTGGACTATCCTTCTCTTTATCCCCAGTGCCTAGCAGGGTGCTCTGAACCTAACCTAAGCAGCCAGATTGGGTCACACAGTGGCAGCGTTAGGAGTCGAGTGGTTGAATAAAAACAAGTAACAACAAGGAGCGGAAGACAGCATGTAGGTAACTCTGAGCTTAAACTCCCTGTTCTTCATCGATGTCCTGCTGTAAGAATCACAATAAATGTCTCTGGAGGGCATTACACAGAACAAGTGTGTTCTCCTCTGTAATGGGAGCCTCTCGGTTTTCCATGCCTATAGCACGGTGGTTAAGAGCCCAGGCTGTTAACCAAAAGGTCGGCAGTTTGAATCCACCAGCTGCTGCTTGGAAATCCTGCGGGGCAGTTCTACTTTGTTCTATAGGGTCGCTATGAGCAGGAATCGACTCATTGGTGTATTAGTAGTATACCACCTGTCAGTCTGTTCCACTGTGGTGGCTTGCGTATTGCTGTAATGCTGGAAACTATGCCACCAGTATTTCACGAACCAGCAGGGTGTCCCATGGTAAACACGTTTCAGTGAAGCTTCCAAACTAGGAAAACCAAAATCACACCGGTTGCCATTGAGTCAATTCCAACCAATAGCGACCATATAGGACAGAGTGGAACTGTCCCATAGGGTTTCCAAGGAGCTGCTGGTGGATTCAAACTGCCGATATTTTGATTAGCAGCTGAACACTTAACCACTGTGCCACCAGGGCTCCTCCAGACTAAGACAGACTAGGAAGAAAGGTCTGGCAACCTACTTCTGAAAATTAGCCAATGAAAACCTTATGGATGACAACAGAACATTATCCTGCTCACTTGCTTTGGACACATCATCAGGAGGGGTCAATCACTGGCGGAGGACATCATGTTTGGTGAAGGAGAGGGCCAGCGAGAGTGAAGAAGACCCTCAGTGGGCCAGATTGGCACGATAGCTGCCGCACTGAACTTAAACATGACAGCAGTTGTGAGAATGACACAGGACCAGGCAACATTTTGTTCTGTTGTGCGTAAGGTTGCCATGAGTCAGAGCTGACTCAGTGACAGCTAGCTAACCACTACACTGTACTATCCTAGTAGCGGCATTGCTAATACCTAAATATCCTAAGGAACATTGGGTCACATGGAGACCGGAATAAGATACTGTTAACATCTCAGGGTATGTGGTGCTGGCCAAGAGCTGGGAGATGTAAAACCAAACAAACAGAAAATAAAAACTGGTTGCTGTCAAGTCTATGCCAGCTCATAGCAGCCCCTGCAGGACAGAGTAGAACTGCCCCCATAGAGTTTCCACGGAGCAGCTGGTGCATATGAACTTTTGGTTAGTGGCCAAGCTTTTAAGGACTGCACCATCAGGGCGCCGGGAGACATAAAGTGCACCTTTGAAACACTTCCGATTTACCTGGCTCTCATAAGTATAAGGTTTTCCACACTTCTGAGGGTTTCCCACCGTCTCTCAGGCCCTTTTATATCTCAATGGGAAAAAAAAAAGTACTTTTTCTAGTATATTCTACATTTCTGCAGAACCAGACCAGCCTGCTGCTATAGCCTGGGTCACATTGACAGCAGTGGCATTGACTCCTGGTTCATGTCACCACATGCTTGTACAGTTCAGTTCTTTGAAAGGTCTCTCTAAATTTCCTGGGGGTCCCTACAAGGTGTCACTTCTGAGCACACAAAAAATTCTTCTCTTGCCTGATGCTTTAGTCTCCCACTAGGGGTCACTGTGGAGCCTTGGTGGCACAATGGTTAAGAGCTTGGCTGCTAACCAAAAAAAGCTGGCTGTTCCAATCCACCAGCCGCTCACCGGAAACCGTATGGGGCAGTTCTACGCTGTCTTAGAGGGTTGCTGTGAGTTGGATTAGACTGGACAGCAATGGGTTTGGCCTGGTTAGGGGTCACTGCAGTGGCACCAACACCTTGGTCTTCTTCCCAACTATACCACTGGGATGCTGGGTCCCTGGTGCTGCCCAGGCTCTGGGGTGGTGCTTGGCCAAGTGGGTGAGTTTGTTCTCCCTGTGTTCCTCTCTGTTAGTTGGACTCCATAGTAGTACTGGGTGTGCCTCCACGTCTCACATCGCCTCAGTGACACAGGTCTCTTGGTATTGATTTGTATCCCTTGCTCTCTTCCTAGGACCCAAATGCACTTCCCAGGAGCCGGGATCTGTTCTTTGTTCATAATTAGTTCTTACTTTTGTTGATGCACGTTTTGCATTTGAGTCAAACTGGTTGTGTACGATCCCTCCCTCTTTTAGGACTGTGCCCTTATAGAGGAATTCACACCCATTTTATGGACACGCTCACAGGTGACTGAATCCCAGAAGTGGGCATAGCAGAGGTCCAGTTTAGGATCTTTACTATAGCATTAAGAGGTACACCCACCTACACTCCGTCCACATACACAGTGACAACACATTGTGGCACATTTCCTCTAATATCACAGAATAGCACGTCCAGGAGATCCAAAATAGAACTTTTCTGAGTGTGTGGTGAGTCTTACAGAACTAGTATAAGAAAAGTATGCTTGCTCCCATCTTATTTTCGTAAATGAGCAGAAGCCCCTCTGTCAGTGTCCTGCTGCCTGACAAGTGTACCTGTACGCCATGCATTGAGTATGATGTAAGCCATGCCCCTGGAGGTGGGTAGCATGGAGAGTAGTCCTGTCCCTTTTAAGGAAGCATAAAATGCTTAAATTCCAACCCTTTCTTTGTCTTCTCCTGAAATCTGGCCTAGCCTCTAGTTCAGGCTCTATCTGCCCATCAAAATAGCATCATAGAAATTTCTAAGGATAGACATATGTGCTTTTTCAGCTTTAAATCACCTCTCTATGCAGAGTAATAACACCTTTGACCTCATTAGGCTTTATCTGAGCTGCACTCAAAAAAAAAAAAGAGATGTGAGTTATGAGACTAATTCAATTAGAACAAAAAGACTGAATAGAAGGAAGAGAAATAAGAAGAAAGCAGATGAGCCAAGCTCTCCCATCCATCTATGAAATACTTGATGGTCCATTTGTCTGAGAGGGCCTGTTGGTTAAGAATTTCCCTGGGTAGCAGTGTGGAGGTTGCTATGTTGGAGTTCTTGCCTTAGATCTGTGGAGGATGTGACAGGAGGAGAAAATTAACCCAGGAGGAGAAAATTAGTGTTGCATTAATGAAGGGATCCTGTCCCATAAGGTCCAGCTTTTTATCCGAATCCACCATGGGGAAAGATCAGCTACATGAAACGTAGATTGAAAGGGAAACCGAGAATAACGAGCCACAGAATTAAATCATAATTTACGTGAGCAGAGATGCTGACCGAGAGGAAAATTCCTACAATGGGCATTCTATCTTATAGCTTGTTGTTTGCCATTGAGCCAACTAGTCAGCTACAACCCCTAGTGACCATATGTATAACTGAATGAAACTCTGCCTGGTCCTGTGCCATCTTCCGATTGTTGCTATGTTTGAGTTCATTGTTTTGGCTATGTGTCAATCCATTTCATTGAGGGTTTCCCTTGTTTTCACTGACTTTACCAAATATAATGTCCCTTTCTAGTGATTGCTTTGTCCTTATGATGTGCCCAAAGTAAGCAAGATGAAGTCTCACCATCCTCACTTTTAAAACGCATTCTGGTTGTATTTCTTCTAAGGCTGATCTGTTCATTCTCCTGGCAGTCCATGGTATGTTCAATATTCTTTGCGAACACCACAGTTTGAGTGCATTGATTCTTTTTCTGTTGTCCTTTTTCAGAGTCCAGCTTTCACATGCATATGAGGTGCTTGAAAAGACCATGGCTTGGGTCAGGCGCACCTTTGTCATCAAAGTGACATTTTTGTTTTTTAAAATTTTAAAGAGGTCTTCTGCAGCAGATTTGCCCAATTCAATATGTTGTTTGATTTCTCAACTACTGCTTTCCATGGGCATTGATTGTTGAGCCAAGTAGAATGAAATCATTGACAACTTCAATTTCTTCTTTATTTATCATAATGTTGTTTATTGGTCCACTTGTTAGGATTTTCTTTTTTTTTTTTACATTCTGATGTAACCTTCATCAGTAAGTGTTTTAAGTCATCTTCATTTTCTGCCATGAATTTCCCATTAATAAACAGATCTTCCCAACAATCAGGTTCTAAGATGGTAAGAATGGCCATGTCTTACACAGAGCGAAGGGGTGTATGTGTAAGTACTCAAGTCCAAAGAGCTGTCTGATAAGTGTCTAGCCGTCTTCAATTTCTCTAGGTGGTCCCTTCGTTTACACATCCTGCTCTGATCTAACTCAGCCATGTATTTAGGTGATTTGGACAGAAGTGAGTCATTCATTTGATTTCATTAATTTGCCCATGTGTCTGTGTGGGTGTATACAACCAAAAAAAAGAAAGAAAAAGTTGCCACTGAGCTGATTCTGACTCATGGAGACCACATGTATATATAACATATATACACACACTTAAATGCATATGTTAAAATCAAAATTATGTAGGTTATTATGTATCTGTGAATTAAAATTTCCCATTAATACCATTCTTTTAAGTTATTATTATTATTAATATTATGCTATCTCACCTCTTTACTCTTCAGATAAACTTAAGAATTATTTTGTAAAATTTCTCTAACTCTTATTGGTATTGTAATTAGAATGATACTAAATCTATGTCATGGGTTGAAATATGTCCCCCCAAAAATATGTGAATCAGTTGGACTGGGCCATGATTCCTGGTATTGTGCAATCTTCCTATATGTTGTAAATCCTGCCTCTGTGATGTTAATGAGGGAGGATGGGCAGCAGTTGTGTTAGTGAGGCAAGGACTCAACCTACAATATTGATTGTGTCTTAAAGCAATCCCTTGAGATATAAAAGAAAGAAGTGAGCAGAGAGACAAGGAGACCTCATACCATCAAGAAAGCAGCACCAGGAGCAGAGGGTGTCCTTTGGACGCTGGGTCCCTCTGCCTGAGAAGCTCCTCGACCATGGGAAGATTGAGGACAAGGGCCTTCCTCCAGAGCTGACACAGACAGACAGCCTTCCCCGGGAGCTAACACCCTGAGTTTGGACTTTCAGCCTACTTTACTGTGAGAGAACAAATTTCTCTTTGTTATAGCCATCCACTTGTGGTATCTCTGTTATAGCAACACTAGATGACTAAGATAATCTATAAATTAATCTGAGGAGAGGTGACATTTTTCATTTGGCTTTCCACTTAGGAAAATGGTATTGTGTTGAGTCTTCATATATCCCTCCAGACTCCTTTTCTACCCTTTCCCATCCTGCTGTGCACCCAGGAGGCTTAGTTTTATGAAAGCATCACCAGGCTCCCTTGCTCTATGACTTCCAGTTGGGTTTAGCTACTGGGTGGCTCTGGCGAGACACTGGAAGGTGAGAAAAGAGAGAGATTTACCAACCAGCTTCCTTGATAACAGGCCTTTGCTGGCTGCGTTCCTCTCCTGAAGGCCATAGTTCTCGTCAACTGATCTCTCTCCAGTGGCATCACTAGGGTTGGTGTCACCCAGTACGGTAACTCATGGTGTCACTCCCCGCCATGGACCTCCTCTCATACCAGACCCTACAGAATCCTTAGTAGTGTCTATTGTCAATATTAATAATAGAATAATACATGATACAGTTGTAAATTGCTTAAATGTAGTATTTCCTGGATTATATGAATACTAGCAACAAAATTGTTTTGTAAAATCTTCTTACATTGGATTACATTATTCGTTGCAAAATTGTTAGTAACTGAGCGGAAACCTTTTTTTATTTTTCTCCTCTTCCTTTAATTACTACTTTATTCTCAAAAAAGCTATTGATACAGGTTTATAAATACTAATTACCACAATATTGTAGCTAAAACACCAGAAAATTTGACAAAAAAAGCAACTATAAAAACACCAGCAGCAACAAAACAACCCATGCTGGTAACTTCTGCAGACAAAAAAAAAAAATTTTTTTTGAAGCATCATTGTAATTGAGTAATAATGAGAGCCTAGAGTGCATTATTGTTGTTGTTAGGTACCATCAAGTCAGTTCCAACACATAGGGACCATACGTACAACAGAATGAAACATCGCCCAGTCCAGCACCATGCTCAGAATTGTTGCTATGCTTAAGCCCATTGTTGCAGCCACTGTGTCAGTTCATCTCATTGAGGATCTTCCTCGTTTTTGCTGACCCTCTAATTCACCAAGCATGATGTCCTTCCCAGGGACTGATCCCTTTTGACGACATGACCAAAGTATGTGAGACATAGTCTTGCCATCCTTTGTTCACTCTTTTGGCAGTCCATGGTATATTCAGTAGTCTCCTCCAACACAATTCAAAGGCATCAATTCTTCTTTGGTCTACCTTATTCATCATCCAGGCTTCACATGCACAGAAGGCAATTGAAAGCACCACGGCTTAGGTCAGGTGCACCTTAGTCCTTACAGTGACATCATTGCTTTTTGACCCTTTGAAGAGGTCCTCTGCAGCAGATTTGCCCAGTGCAGTGTGTCTTTTGATTTCTTGACTGCTGCTTCGCTGGGTGCTGATCGTGGATCCAAGTAAAATGAAATCCTTGACAGCTTCAATCTTTTCTTCATTTATCGTCATGTTGCTCATTGGTCCAGTTGTAAAGATTTTTGTTTTCTTTATGTTGAGGTACAATCCATACTGAAGGCTGTGGTCTTTGGTCTTCACCAGTAAGTGCTTCAAGTCCTGTTGACTTTCACCAAACATGGCTGTGCCATCTGCATAACGCAGGTTGTTAACGAGTCTTCCTCCAATCCTGATGCCCCGTTCTTCTTCATATAGTCCAGCTTCTCGGATTATTGGCTCAGCATACAGATTGAATAGGTGTGGTGAAGGGATACAACCCTGATGCATACTTTTCCTGACTTTAAACCATGCAGTATCCCCTTGCTCTATCCAAACGACTGTCTCTTGATCTGTGTAAAGCTTCCTCATGAACACAATTAATTAAGTGTTCTGCAATTTCCATTCTTCTCAATGTTAGCCATAATTTGTTATGATCCACACAGTCAAATGCCTTTGCATATCAATAAAACACAGGTATTCTCTGCCTTTTTTTTTTTTTTTTTTTTTAGCCAGGATTCATCTGACATCTGTAATGTGGTGAAAAAAACACAACTTCTCATTCAACTACCTGGAGTTTTAGTGATTTTAAAAGCTCCTCAGGGGTTTTGGAAACCCTGGTTGCGTAGCCGTTAAGCGCTAAGGCTGCTAACCAAAAGGTCGGCAATTCAAATCCACCAGGTGCTCCTTGGAAACTCTGTGGGGCAGTTCTACTCTGTCCTACAGGGTCGCTATGACTCAACAGCAATGGGTTTTCAGGGGTTTTAAGTACAGATAAGTTGAGAGCCCTAAATCCTGGTACTTTGAAAAAAGTAGACACTTGATGCATGTTCATTGAACTGTACTAAATTTTGTTTTGTAAATTTGGTTATCATTTTTATCAAAGATATATAGATGTTTTATCAAAGATATACATAGTTTAGAGAATTTAAATAGTTAAGAAAGGCTTGTTGAGAGAAACAGCTTGAAGTATTCTGAAATTTTGCAGTGAATCACTATTATGGATTGAATTGTGTCCCCCAAAAATGTATGCCAATTTGGCTAGGCCATGATTCCCAGTATTGTGTGACTACCCACCATTTTGTCATCTGATATGATTTTCTTACATGTTGTAAATCCTACCTCTATGATGTTAATGAGGCAGGATTAGAGGCAGTTATGCTAATGAGGGAGGACTCAATCTACACAATTAGGTTGTATTTTGAGTCTATCCCTTTTTAGATATAAAAGACAGAAGGGAGCAGAGAGACAGAGGGACCTCATACCACCCAGAAAGTAGTGCCAGGAACAGGGCGCATCCTTTGTACTCAGGGTCCCTTCACTGAGAAGCTCCTAGACCAGGGAAAGATTGATGGCAAGGACCTTCCTCCAGAGCCAACAGAGAGAGAAAGACCTCCCCTGGATCTGGTGCCCTGAATTCAGACTTCTAGCTTCCTAGACAGTGAAAGAATAAACTTCTGTTTGTTAAAGCCATCCCTTCGTGGTATTTCTGTTATAACAGCACTAGATGACTAAGACAATCACTTTAGTGTGGGTGTGCTTTATTGCATTGGAGTGGACATCAGACAGCTCTGTACAGTCTGGTAACTCATACCCTAGTTCTAGAAAATTTTCTTGAATTATTTCATAGATGATTTTCTTTCCCCTGTTGTCATTTTTGTTTCATTTTGTTTTCTCTGTCTTTTCTACCTGGAACTTCTGCCATTTGTAGTTGGACCTCCTGGTTGAATCCTATGACTTCCTTATCTTTTCTCATATTTTCCTTTATTTTTTGTTCTACTTTATGGGAGATTTACACTTTATCTTTCAGCCCCTTTTTTATTTCTAATCTTATTTCTTTTTTTCTAGGAGCTCTTGTTTTCTGATTTTTTTTTTTTTTTTAGCATCCTCTTTTTTTTTTTTTATTCACAATGTGATATTTTACCTCTGTGAGCATGTTAATGATTACATTCACTTGTTTGTTATTTTTTAATGTTTTCTTTACCCTGGGCAGTCTCTGCTTTCTGCAAGTTGCTTTTATCTTCTTGTTCGTTTTGGCCACTGCCTCTACTGTTAGAGGCTTCCCGAGAATGTCTGGTGGTTTTTTAAATTCATCTTCAATGTAAGAAAAAGCTAAGTGGGAACCTTCTGAGTGTGAATAGGGCCTGCTGACAGTGGGCTCACTGGACTTGGTGTGTATGGGCCCCATTTCCTTGGTGGTGTCTGGCATCAGCATCTCGAGCTCTCTCACCTTGGGCCCTTCACATTCCGGGAGAAGATACTCTGCTCTCTCGCCTGGAGGCTGGAGGCCTGGCTACCAACGTCCTGGACCAGGAGGCAGGAGAAGGCCAGGGAGGTCGTCTCACCTCAGATGTGAAATCTGATTTGCTCTTGCTCTCCCTGAGGTAGTCCCACTCAGCTGTTCCTGGTAACCTTCAGTCCCTCTATTTTACCCTCTTCAGAGATCAATCTCCATCTTCTTTTTAGGGGAGGGCCAGTCTCCTGGCTACATGGAATGGGGGACTGAATCTGGGGAGGCTAACTGCCTTTGAAATGGTCTGTCAATTACCCTCCCTCACCCCCATTTTCAGAGTTATCACATGCCACCAATTCCAGAGACTTTTGGAGGCTGGGTTTTAAAAATTAGATCTGGTCTCCACTCTTCTCACTGATGTCTTCAAGTTCATCTGTCCCCACTTCCAAAATTGTTTTGCTGGTGTTATCTCTCCTGCTCACTGTCCTTTGGGGTCTATGCCTTTTAAGAGAGATCCCTTTACTGTCATTTTAATTTAGGAGGGAACAGAAAGACATACTGATCCTTGCTTACTCCATGTCTCTGGGGCTCTTGTTCCAGGGGAGCAACCTTTCAAATGTGGAAAAGGCTTTGCCCAGAAGCGCTCCCTGCAGGTCCACACCAGGATGCACATGGACGAGCGGCCCTACACCTGTACTGTGTGCACCAAAGCTGTGACCACCAAGCACTTGCTGCCGGAGCACATGAGCCTGCACTCAGGCAGCCCCACATGCACCAGGGAGCCAACTACCACCAGGCTCCCATTCTCAGGGTGGACATTCCCTTGATCTAAGTGGTATTTTCTAAGCCTGGTGTCATTTCCCACATGGTGTCTTTGAAAGATGGAATTATGCCTCTCACAGTATAGCTTAAAGTTCTGCTCATCATTAAGCCTTAAAAATAGGGCTTGTAAGCTGGCCACTAGGACTTCAGTGTGCGAACATGTTTTGTTTAGCCATAGAGGTTAGAATGATTTTACTTTGAAGGCCTTTGAGGGAATTTCAATTCTCCAGCTTTACCCAATCTCTGCCACTCCCTATTGTCTCACATACTTTTGCTCATCTTTGTTATTGCCATAGATTCTGAAGACATTTGGCTTGGCAGATAAGTCACGTGTATTATTTTGTAGAAAACGGGTACCAGAATTACCTTATTGGTGAGCGTTCTAGTTCTGTACGGTTTTTCTATGTTTTAGTGTTTTGTTTTTTATTCAGCAGAACAGAAGTCCTTTACCTGTGATCATTGTGCACAGTATTTCATCCAGAAAAGGCAATTAAAGGGCCATTACCGAGTTCACACAGATACAATAAAGCAGGAGAAAATTTTGATTGGTGGTGGTGGGAACACAGATATAAACGAATAGTTTCTGAAACATTACATTCAAATTGTAGATGAGAAGGGAGTGTTTAGGGGAAAGGGTCTTAAAAGCAATAAAAATTAGATGGCCTTGCATTGTTCTCTATTGCTGTGTGATTTATATTTAATTTTTATACTACAGTTTCTGTGTGGGGAACCCTGGTGGCGTAGTGGTTAAGCGCTATAGCTGCTAACCAAAAGGTCAGCAGTTTGAATCCACCAGGCACTCCTTGGAAACTCTATGGGGCAGTTCAACTCTGTCCTATAGGGTCTCTATGAGTCAGAATCAACTCAACTGCAAAGGGTTTTTTTTAGTTTTCGTGTGACGCACAGAAGCCCTTCAGAATTGGTATCTTTCAAAAGCACCACTTGCCTAGAAGGGCGCCACCAGGCAATTGGTCAGTGGTGGTGCCCAGACAGAGTCGTCACCGCTCTATGGCTCTAAGTCCAGGCTCTCTCCCACCTGGCTCTACCCGTTGTCCTTTTTACTTTCCTGTCAGCTGATAAGAAAGGATAAAGGGGGTTGAGAGTGCCATTTGAGATCACTTGACTGTAGGCACACCTGTGCTTCAAGAAAAAAGGAGGTTACATTTAGGAAGATTGGGAGGGTCGCAGCTCTCTTGGGGAAGCAGTGCATTCTTGTGGGTTAAAGTGCATAAGAAAATATTAACTGTTACCAAATTAATTTAAAAAATTACTGTTTTTCCATTAAAATACCATATTTAAAGTGATTCTTTATCAGGGAAGTGCTTTAACACAAATCACTGAAGAAACGCAGGGAGAACATAGATGCACTGATACTTTTTTTTTTATTGCTGTGACAAGGCCACTCATTACCAGAATACAACCAGTGCCATCACAAATTCACGGACGTGTCTCAGCTAAGGAAACTTCTGGGAACACACAGGTAAACACCACCTCCCTATTCCATTCTAATAAGCCTTATGTTTGCAGAGTGAAGAGTGAAGCACTCTGAACCTCTTCCGCAGACCAAGAATCACCTGGGAATCTCGTTAAAATATAGATTCTGATTCAGTGTATCTAAGTGTGGAAATGCAAATTCTCAGCAAAGGTTCAAACCGGAATGAACTGGTTCGAAGCCCTAATTTTTGGAGGTTGAAGTAATAGTGAATTCTTCAGATCTGAGACAAGATGAATGCATTATTTTGTAGCATATCCTCCAAGCTATACATTATGGTGTATAATTCACGAAATTTGCAAACTGATACAATTTACATGTATCAACCAAAGTAATGTTAAATCAGACCTGATGAACGCAAAGGTATAAATTCTACAAATACTATTACATCCTAAGTATTATTTCAGGTTCTTGATTTAGTCATTTAAACCGTTTAACCTTATTCTTAAAACAGAAAGCTTTTACAGGCCCACATTTTCTCCAGGAGGTGTACGTGGTATTAAAGTAAATGAATATTTGACTACTCACTCTGAATCGCTAGGTAATTAATCAGGTAATGTGGTTACATGGCTATTTGTAAGACATGTTTGACTAGCCTTATGACAGTCTGCTTCAGTGCTGCCTCATAGACACAATACAGGCAATGTGTGCAATTTTAAATTTTCTAGTAGCCATGTTAAAAACATTTAAAAAAAAAAAGGTGAAATTAATTTTAATAACGTATTTCATTTAACCTGATATTTAAAAAATATAATTTCATTATGTAATCAACATAAAAATGCATTAATGAAATAATATTTTACACCCTCTTTTTCATACTAGTCTTCAGAGCGTGGTGTGTACTTCATACCTACTTACTGCACACCTCACTGTGGATGTAATGTTCATCAGATATACTTGATCTCTATATAAAACCAAAAAAAACCCAAACCCATTGCTGTCAAGTCAATTTCGACTCATAGTGACCCTATAGGTTTCCAACGAGAGATTGGTTGATTTGAAATGCCAAACTTTTGGTTAGCAGCCTGAGCTATTAACCACTGCACCACCGGGGCTGCAGCTGAAACCTAGGTTCAAATGGTCAAGTACTTCCAAACATGTTTAAAATTTTCTTCAATAACTGAAACGAATATCAATTTTTAAATTTATATTAAAATTAAATAAAATTAAAATTCAGTTTCTTGCTCATTTTAGCCATACTTCGAGTTCTCGATAGCCACATGTGGTCGTGGCTGCTGTTTCCAGCTTGAGAGCCAGGCCCAGCCATAAACATATTTTCTGGAAGAGTTCTGGATTATTTGACCAGCTGTCAAAGGGAAGGGAGAAAAGTATGGCTTTATAAATCTAGCATCTTTTCCGTGTACCAAACACACATTCTCCCCTTTGAATGAAATCTCTAAAGTTCAATGAATGCTAAACACAAAGGAAATGTTATATACGTAAAAATGTTTCTAACATATTTTTAGGAGCTTATATTGCCGTCACAATGTTTCACAATTCATTCCCTACTAAATGTGTACAATTTTTTATTTTTTTTAGTGAGTATGGAGATACAAAGTGTACTTCTTAGGAAACAGTAGAGTATTATGATTTCTAGCTAAGGAAACAGAACAAGGGGATACTGTGTGGTTTAAAATCTGGAAGGGGTTGTATCCTTTCACCATACTTATTCAATCTGTATGCTGAGCAAATAATCTGAGAAGCTGGACCATTTGAAGAACATGGCATCAGGAATGGAGAAAGACTCATTAACAAGCTGTGATATGCATATGACACAACCTTGCTTGCCGAAAGTGAAGAGGATTTGAAGCACTTAGTGATGAAGATCAAAGACTACAGTACTCAATATGGATTATACTTACCTCAACATAAAGAAAACAAAAAATCCTCACAACTGGAACAATAAGCAACATCATGATAAATGGAGAAAAGTTTGACTTTGTCAAGAATTTCATTTTTCCTTGATCCACAATCAACACCCATAGAAGCAGCAGTCAAGAAATCAAAGGACACATTGAATTGGGCAAATCTGCTGCAAAGATCTCTTTATAAAGTGTTCAAAAGCAAAGCTGTCACCTTGAAGACTAGGGTGCACCTGACCCAAGTCATGGTGCTTTCAGTCATCTTATATGCATGTGAATGTTGGACAATGAATAAGGAAGGCCAAAGAAGAATTGATGCCTTTGAATTACAGTGTTGGTAAAGAATATTGAATGGACTGCCAGAAGAATGAACAAGTCTGTCTTGGAAGAAGTACAGCCAGAATGCTCCTTAGAAGCAAGGGTGGTGAGACTTTGTCTCACATATTTTGAGCTTAGTATCAGAAAGGACCAGTCCCTGGAGAAAGACATCAAGATTGTTAAAGTAGAGGATCAGTGGAAAAGAGGGGGACCCTCAATGAGATGGACTGATACAATGGTTGCAACAACGGGCTCAAACATAGAAACAATTGTGAGGATGGCACAGGACTGGGCAGTGTTTTGTTCTGTTATACACAGTTTCCCTGAAGGACAGAACCGACTTGATGGCACCTAAAAACAACGACAACAGCTACTGAAACTCACTTTGTCACTTTTTAAGATGAATTCCACTGGTTTGCTTGCAGTAGGGGGCTAGCCTTGGGAAGACTTGAACCGTTATCATCAAAGTAAGTTACTCATGTGCTGGCTCCTATGTTTCTTAAAACCCTTCTCTCCTGTGTATTTTCTGCAGTTGTTTCTTGTGGTTTAAATATTGCAGGCAGCCGGTTAGATAATCCTGAGGAGTAAAATGACACTCTTACATCTTAAATTGGAGCAACAACATTAACATCTGCCCCATATTTACAAATGCTGGAAGCGAAGCTAGTGCATTAGAGCAATGTCTTAGCTGAGCATTTCTCAAAACTTTTTCATGTCCTGGCACACAAAAAAATAGGATGCATAATAGTACCTTGTGTTTAGGGGATGACAGTCACCTCAGGCCATGATTGGCACCCAGAGGGCAGCATCTGGAACACACATGTAACCCATCTGAAGCACATTTATCTTAATCTCCATGACATTCCTGCAATATTATGCCTATTTTACAGATGAGGACATTGAGGCCCAAAGGCATGAAGTCACTGTCTCAGGATCACACACGAAGCAGTAGAGCTAGAACTGGGCATAGGACCACCTAATCCCATTCTGCTGCTTACTCTCACCAGTCTTTTGAAACTTTGAGCTGGCTTTCTCTTGATATATGGTCAGCTTGATGTAATAACACCTTTTTGACTAAAACTGACTTAAAGCTGGACTGAAATTTACCAACTGTACGAAAGTTACTGCTGAAATGAAAATGACTTCGCTAAGTGAGTCCAGTTTTCGAACTTTTGATGGAGAACATTTCACATTTAGAGTACCCATGTTTTATTTTCTCTACACTTACTTGTTAAGCAATGAAGTAAGTTTTCATCCTCAGTTTCCAGGTTTAAATAAACGGAGTTCTTAAGATTTGAAAGAAAACCCCTTTTTGCCTTGCCTTTGTAAATATTAGGTATGGGGGAACGACCCCTAGAAAAGTCCCCTTGCCTTCCTTTTATAAATAGCAGATATCAAGAAATGCCCTCTAAAAGAAGCTGAAAGTTGTTGTGATTATTTGCCTTGCTTTCAAATTCCTTACACATAATTAAGCAGCAAAGGTTTTTGTTGACTGGAATACATCTGTTCATGTGTATTTCATTCTCATCTTGAAACCTGAATCATATTAAGAGAGGTTGTAAACTGAAGCTCATTCAATCAGAATTTTCAACACAGAAACTGTAGGAGCTTAAACACATTTAGATAACAGCAAGAGATTGTCTTAGCTTTTTTTCTTTAAAAACATGAATCTGAAATGTGATACTCTATACAATGTGATTGGAACGAGAAAGTTGGAAACAAAGAATTGGTAGTTGGAAAATATGGCCTTGGTGATAGAAATGATGCCAGAGGTCGCATGATAGAATTTTGCAAGACCAACAACTTCATTGCAAATATTTTTTTCACCAACATAAACAGCAATTATACACATGGACCTCATCAGGTGGAATACACGGGAATCAAAGTGACTACATCAGTGGAAAGAGATGATGGAATAGCTCAATGTCATCAGCAGTCAGAACAAAGCCGGGGCCCAACTGTGGAACAGACCATCAATTGCTGACGTGTAAGCTCAAGTTAAAAATAAAGGAAACTAGAACAAGTCCATGAGAGCCAAAGTACGACCTTGAGTACATCCCACCTGAATTTAGAGACCATCTCAAGAATAGATTTGACGCATTGAACACTAACGACCAAAGGGCCAGGTGAGTTGTGGAATGATATCAAGGACATCATCCATGAAGAAAGCAAGAGGTCATTGAAAAGACAGGAAAGAAAGAAAAGATCAAGATGGATGTCAGGGGAGACTCTGAAAATTACTCTTGAACATCAAGCAGCTAAAGCAAAAGGAAGAAATGATGAAGTAAAGGAACGGAACAGAAGATTTCAAAGGGCGGCTCGAGAAGAAAAAGTAAAGTATTCTAATGACATGTGCAAAGAGCTGGAGATGGAAAACCAAAAGGGAAGAACACGCTCAGTGTTTCTCAAGCTGAAAGAACTGAATTAAAAACTCAAGCCTCAAGTTGCAATAGTAAAGGATTCTACGGGGAAAATATTAAATGACTCAGGAAGCATCAAAAGAAGATGGAAGGAACATACAGAGTCACTGTACCAAAAAGAACTGGTCAACTTTCAACCATTTCAAGAGGCAGCATATGATCAGGAACCAATGGTACTGAAGGAAGAAGTCCAACCTGCACTGAAGGCATTGGCGAAAAACGAGGCTCCAGGAACTGACGGAATATCAACTGAGCTGTTTCAACAAATGGATGCAGTGCTGTAAGTGCTCACTCGTCTATGCCAAGATTTGGAAGACAGCTACCTGGCCAACAGACTGAAAGAAATCCATATTTATGCCTATTTCCAGGAAAGGTGATCCAAATGAATGCAGAAATTATAGAACAATATCACTAATACCACATGCAAGCAAAATTCTGCTGAAGAT
The DNA here is from genome assembly GCF_030014295.1 of Loxodonta africana. Taxonomy (NCBI): domain Eukaryota; kingdom Metazoa; phylum Chordata; class Mammalia; order Proboscidea; family Elephantidae; genus Loxodonta; species Loxodonta africana. Next base: position 73,545,377 of record NC_087362.1, read on the forward strand.
CATTCAAAAGCAGTTGCAGCAGTACACGGACAAGGAGCTGCCAGAAATTCAAGTCAGATTCGGAAGAGCACATGGAACCAGGGATATCATTGCTGATGTCAGAGGGATCCTGGCTGAAAGCAGAGAATACCAGAAGGATGTTTACCTGTGTTTTATTGACTATGCAAAGGCATTCGACCGTGTGGATCATAACAAATTACGGATAACATTGTGAAGAATGAGTATTCCAGAACACTTGATTGTGCTCATGAGAAACCAGTACATATATCAAGAGGCAGTTGTTCAGACAGAACGAGGGGATGCTGCTGGTTTAAAGTCAGGAAAGGTGTGTGTCAGAGTTGTATCCTTTCACCATACCTATTCAATCTGTATGTTAAGCAAATAATCCGAGAAACTGGACTATATGAACAAGAATGGGGCATCAGGATTGGAGGAAGATTCATTAGCAACCTGCATTATGCAGATGACACAACCTTGCTTGCTGAAAGAGAAGAGGACTTGAAGCACCTACTGACGAAGATCAAAGACCACAGCCTTCAGTATGGATTGCACCTCAAAATAAAGAAAACAAAAACCCTCACAACTGGACCAATAAGCAACATCATGATAAATGGAGAAAAGATTGAAGTTCTCAAGGATTTCATTTTGCTTGAATCCACAATCAACACCCACGGAAGCAGCAGTCAAGAAATCAAAAGACGCATTGCATTGGGCAAATCTGACACGAAAGATCTCTTGAAACAAGTGTTGAAAAGCAAAGATGTCACCTTGATGACTAAAGTGTGCTGACCCAAGTTATGGTAGTTTCAATCACATCATACACGTGTGAAAGCTGGACAATGAGTAAGGAGGACTGAAGAAGTATTGACCCCATGGAATTGTGCTGTTGGCGAAGACTATTGAATATGCCATGGACTGCCAAAGGAACAAACAAATCTGTCTTGAAAGAAGTACAACCAGAACGCTCCTTAGAAGTGAGCATGGTGAGACAGTGTCTTACATACTTTGGACATGTTGTCAGTAGGGATCAGTCCCAGGAGAAGGACATCATGCTTGGCAGAGTACAGGGTCAGTGGAAAAGAGGAAGACCCTCATCAAGATAGATTGACACAGTGGCTGCAACAATGGGCTCAGGCATAACAACAGTTGTGAGCATGGCCCAGGACCGGGCAGTGTTTCATTCTGTGGTACATAGGGTCGCTATGAGTTGGAACTGACTCGATGGCACCTACCAACAACAAATACAATGTGAAGTGGAGAAAGATAGGGAAAAAATCGAGCTGGGGTCAGGACAAGGAACCTCCTCAATCTTACAGCATGGATTTATTATTTATTTTTAATGCTTAATATAAAAAAAATGCATAGGATTAAATCAAATATGAATCTGAATATGATTTTTCAAAAGAATAGCTTTGCTCTAGGTTTTAGCTCATGTTGCTTTTAACCTTGTTAAATGAAAAGTTAAACTGAAGCTTCCTTAGGCTAAATTAGAGTTAATAACAAAACAGTCTACGTTTTTAGAATCTACCTCTCATAGAAAATTTTAGTATGATTAAGTGGCCTCTGGGCAAATTTTTCCAATAATCTTAGTTTTTGAAGCATGTAGGCACTCTCATAACAAAAATACCAGAAAATATTTAAACTGATCCTGAACTTATTTTTATTTTTAATTTTCACAGCCTCTCAGAGTAGAGTTCCTTGTGTTATTTTGGAGTTTATGAAATGATTCCACTTTGACTTCTGAGTAAGGTACTTAAATAAAAAGCAGCATACAGATAAAAACCAAAACCAAACCCATTGCTGTTGAGTCGATTCCAACTCATAGCAACCCTATAGGACAGTAGTAGAACCAACCCACAAGGTTTCCAAGGCTGTACCCAAAAGGTCGGTACTTTGAATCCACTAGCTACTCCTTGGAAACCCTCAGGCAGTTCTACCATGTTCCACAGGGTCCTTGAGTAAAAATTGACTAGACAACAATGTTTTCGTTTTTAATATTTATGGAAGCAGGCTGCCACATCTTTCTCCCTCAGAGAGGCTGGTGGGTGTGAACCGCCAATCTTTCAGTTAGCAGCCAAGTGCTTAACCGCCGTACCACCAGAGCTCCCAGCATACAGATACCAAAAAACCAAACTTGTTGCTGTCGAGTGTATTCCAACTCATAGTGACCCTATAGGACAGAGTAGAACTGCCCCATAGAGTTTAAAAGGAGTGGCTGGTAGATTCAAACTGCGGACCTTTTGGTTAGCAGCCAAGCTCTTAACAACTGTGCCAGGAGGGCTCCAGCATAAAGATAAATAGTGAGAAAGAATGAGGGACCCAAATTTGTGATTCTCCCACCCTAATCAGCCAAGAGAAAAAGCTGGGAGCCATTCTTAATAGCACCCTCTTTACCGCTCGCACATCACACACACACTCACACAACCCATCCCCAGTCATGCCAGTTTCACCTAAGGTACATTTTGAATCCCTCCACTTCTCCCATCCCCACTGTGATGACATGGCTTTTGCTGCACTCCTGCCCAGGCCTGACTGATCCTTTCCAGCCCGCACCCACCTTCTTTCTCTGCTGGAAGCAGTATCCTATTTGTGCACTGCATTGTCCCCTTAGCATCAAGCACAGTGCCTTGCGAAATGAATGGGCCTGCGATCTTACTAATGCGAGTATGATCAGGCCTCTGCTTAAAATCCTTGATCCCACTGCACTTAGAATAAAACCCCAAACCAGCTTCCTCTTGGGCTCTTCTTTCCCCGGCTCACTTCCAGTCACGGCAGCTTCCTTGCTCTTCCCCAAACACACCCAGCTCTTTTCTGCTTCCTGGCTTTGGGGCAGGCAGTGTCTCAGCCTTGAAAGGTCTCAGCCCCCTACTCTCTGACTAATGTCTGCTCATCTGTCAGGATTCATCTTAAGTGTCACTTCTTCAGGGAGGCTCTTCATGACCCCCTAATCTTCATCAAGCCACCCTGTCATATCCTTTCATGGCACCCTGTGTACTTTGGGCTTAGTTTGTAATTCTGTTCACGTCAGGAACTGTCTATCTGGTCACACTGTATCCACAGCTCCTGGATTGTTTGAATGCACTGACCTGCAGGTGCAAGGCCATATTACAGGTTGGCTTAGACATGTCACGTGGAATGCGAGGGGCCTAGTTTCTGGCTCCAAGCCCAGAAGATGGCATTGCAAGAAGACAGAACACAGCGAGGGTTAGGGGAAAGGGGAGCCTGTCTTAACGACTCAGGTTTATAAACGGAAGCCACTGCTGGCATGACTATTGGCAAAAGCACTAGACTGTGATCCTTTCAAGCTGACTTTTCATGTTTCAGCCTCTTCTTTGACTCAATAGGAATTATCCAACATGACGGTGCCACTATTTAAGTTCTATGTACAGATATAATGTGGGTCACGACTCACAGAAGATTCTAAAGAAGGCGAGAAATATCTGCAGATAAATAATAAATTTATTCTTTTAGCTTTAATGGCTTTAATAGAGGTCTTTTTAAAAAAAAAAAATTCTATAAATAGAGCTTGGTTTGGGTTTTTCCAGTCTGTACAATTCTTGGAGCCACTAACATTGAATAAGAGGATTTTAGAATCGAAATGGACCGAGGAGGTTGAGTAATTACATTGCCTCCATTTAGAGACAAGAAGACGGCAGAGTAGTCATTAGTCACTTTTCCCAGGTCAGAAAAAACAGAACCAAACCCATTGCCATTGAGTCGATTCCAACTCACAGCAACCCTACAGGACAGGGTAGAACTGCCCCATAGGGTTTCCTAGATCTCAGGAGGCTTGCATGAAACAAAGGGGAAGCTGACAGAGCTGGGTCCCAGACCTCTGTATTCCTCCTTGCTTTATGCTCTGGCGTGTACCTTTCATTATCATAAAGTGAAACTCCAAGGCAGGGGTTTCTTTGCACTGGTGAAGTCATTCTTGTTCTGTGATCTTTGGAGAGTCAGTTTTACCATTTGCCATTCAGAGAGCCTAATTGTCCTGTTTGGCTATAAGGAAGTTCCTGGGTCAAGGGCCCGACCCTTTTGGGCCCCTGCAAATGCTGGAGCGGCTGGTTGTTAGCAGCTCACGAAAGGGAAGTGAGATGGTCCTAAAGGCTGGTAACCCGTTCGTAGTGGACTTTAGAACATTTTTGCACTATGTATTTAAGTGTGGGTGTGTCTGATTGTAAAAACGGTGGCGTAGGGGAGTTGAATTGCCTGGTCTAACCTCACAAGCAAGGAGGGGAATCAGTAGCAGCATCCACAGCTCCAGGCTGATCCTATGAGGCAGAGGTCAGACAAACCTCGGCCCTCCAACCTTTTCAACAAGTCTGACACCAGCCGTCTCTCGACACCAGCCGTCTCTCCCAAAAAGACAGCAGCTGATGAGCACGCTGAGGATCAGGTCCTGAAGAAGCTGCTGGACGTGGTGGGCCAGCAAGATGCCCTCATGTGCTTCCGGGAAGAACGCAGGCTTGGCAAGCTGTAGGGAAGATGGCCATAGTGTATCTCCCAGAGACGTCTGCAGGACCAGTGCCTGGTATCACAACCTTGCCGAGGACAGTGCCACTCCTGCCTATCTAGGCTGCCTGGGAGAGGGCCTCCTTGTTTACAATAAAAATGTTTCTGCCACAAACAAGGCTCATGCTGCCTGAGGTTGGGGTTAGGGGTGTGCAGAGAGGGCAGAAGATGTGTGGGAGCCTTGTGGCCTACACTGTGACAGTTACACTGACCCTTGGCCCTATCACTGCCCCTTCAAGGAAAAAGGCAGAGCCACTGAAGAGTGTCAAGCTTTATTGCTCTTCAGCTCTGTCCTCCACCTGCTGCCCCAGGAGCTAGGCTGACAGAGGCACTGAGTACAGGTCCTGGGCTTCCCTGGCCCTTCCCAGCACATGCTGGAGCTCAGCTCAGGCCCAACATAAGCCTTTGACCTCTTGCATGTGGAAGAGCTAGAATGCACCTACCACCAGCACCTGTCCCATGCAAGGGCTCAAGAGCAGCAAGCTAACTTCCCTGCCCTCTCCTCTGGTCCCTAGTGCACATTGCAATACCAGAAGAAGCAGCCCCATATCAATTACATGTCTAGCAGAGGCAGCCCACCAGTGAACTTGAGCCACATCCAAGCCCAGCTCCATCCAGGCCTCCTTTAGCACAGTGATCAATGACAACATCTCTGCTGGTCCTAGAACAAGTCAGGGCAGTGGGCAGGAAAGAGAGGGTCAGAGAGGAGGGGCTACCTTGAGCAGGGAGCAGCCAAGGACTCACTGTGAGTAGGGTTCGGGCTGTACTACAGGAGGGGCCTCACACACGGAGTCGCCATCAGAGCCTCATGACCAGAGAGGGGGGTGCCACTGTGAGGGTCATGGCCTGCAGTAGTTTTGAGGGTTTTGCAGGAGATGTAGACCCCAGAAACCGCCTAGGAAGAGTGAGGGCCTAAAGAAGCATCTGTCTGAGGGCCTCTTCCCAGAGAACCAGGTCCTGGCTACCCCACGCTCCAGAGATCAGTTGGCAAGAATCAGCACAGGCAGGTGAGGGAAGGCACACAGTGGTGGAGGCACATTGTGGGGGAGGAACCTGACCTTGTAAAGCACATAGTCAGTGCAGATGCCCCCTGCTGGTTGACATAGCAGTTCTGGGGCACCTTCCTCACAGGTGAATACTTGCTTGTGTTAGGATGAGGGGAAGAAGAGGGAGAGAAGCTAGGGTGTAAGTGGGGAAACATTGGGCCGTGGCCATGCCTTGAAGTCCTGGGTCTCGAAGTAGGCATCTTGCAGCCCTGTCCACTCCTTCAGCAGGCAGCAGGCCAGGTCTTTTGGGTACAAGTTGAGGTCCTCACACAACAGAACCATGTCTGCCCTCTTGGATGTGTGACTGGGGGAAGCCAGGCTGGTGAGGCAGGAATTTCTTCCTATATATGGGGCCTTGGCCACCCCTCAGTCCCTGGGTCCCATCCCACTTCCCCATCTCACACACTGGATAAACTGGGCCAGTTGGCAAGCTTGGGTCATAAGATGTACCAGGTAGATATCCTTCTGTCAATTGTACTCTGGATGGAGCTGAGCAAGATAAATGAGATTATGGCAGATAAGGCTGAGAGTCCAAGGAGCAAAGTCTAAATCAAGCTTGTGTGTCACTTGGCACTATGCTCAGCATAGAATGAGTGAAACTTGCCTGCTGTGACCTTACAAGATCTTGTCCCTATGCCCCACCCCAGACTGCACAGCTAGAGGAGTCCCACTTCTGCCTCTCAGGATTAGGCTTCAAGGGCCACTGCCAATGACTCTATTGAGAACCAAGCCCTGTTAAATAGCCAGAAAGGCAGGAAGAGAAATACCCCACCCCACTTTCCTCCCTCATCCCCTCCCTTGTCTCCCAACTCTGATTGGTTGCTTTCTTTCTCTCTGCTGATGAGACCAGCCCTGGAACAAAGAACAAACCTCCTACGGCCTTTGTAGGAGGATGATGGGGTGGCCTGATAATAAGGCTGAGTTGGGCGGAAGTTCTTCCTGTTTCCACCATCTTCTGCTCCCACACCCAGAGGGAGAGGATGCTGGAAGAGGGTGGGGGAGGGGGGAGGTGGAGGTGCAGGCCTGATAGGAAATGGCTGGCAGGTCCAAGAGCTTCCTGGTCTGAGAACAGGCTGCCAGGACAGTATTCTTCTCGCATCCTGAAGAAACGTGCAACCGGGTAGGTGAGTAACAGCTCCTGTCTCAGGGACTCAAAGTCCTGCTCACTACACACGTGGAGGAAGAGGTGAGGATGCCTGATTGGCCCCTTCTCCTAGGGGAAACGTCCCCTCCTGCACCCCTAGCTGCCCTCCTCCCAGTCTCAGTTTCATGTCAGCTCCCCACAACCCTACCTCCTCCAGTAGAGCCAGATCAAAGCTCTCAATGTTCAGAATGTCTCCCAGGTGCTTCAGGTGGTCTACGTGATGCTTGTTCCAGTAAGGAATGCCAGTGGCTTCACTAGGGTTGGTATCACCCAGTGCAGTAACACATGGTATCACCATCCCATGGACCTCATCCCATGCCAGACCATAGAGAATCCTTAGTAATTTTTATTATCAATTTTAGTCATAGAATAGTATGTGATATGTATAGTTACAAATTACTTAAATGTAATATTTCTTACATTATATGAACACTAACAACAAAATTGTTTTGTAAAATCTTTCCACACTGAAATGGTAACTGAGTGGAAGCCTTTTTTATTTTTCTCCTTCTTTTCTTATAATTACTACTTAATTCTCAAAAAAGTTATTGATGTAGGTTCACAAACGCTAACTACCACAGTATTGTAGCTAAAACACCAGAAAAATTGACAAAATCAGCAACTGAAAAACACCGATGGCAACAAAAACAGCGTGTACAGATGAAACCATGTGATTCAAAGCATCACTGGAATTGGATAATAATGGCAGCTCTGACCAGAGTTCATTAGAAGGTTCAAAAAGTAAATTGGCATAGAGTTTAGCCCTGTGGGTATATTGATACATGTAAGCATTGGGCAAATCTGCTGCAAAGACCTCTTTCAAGTGTTAAAAAGCAAAGATGTCACCTTGAGGACTAAGGTGTGTCTGACCCAAGCCATGGTATTTTCAATCACCTCATATGCATGTGAAAGCAGGACAATGAATAAGGAAGGCAGAAGAAGAATTGATATCTTTGAATTATGGTGTTGCTGAAGAATATTGAATACATCATGGACTGCCAGAAGAATGAACAAGCCTGTCTTGGAAGAAGTACGACCAGATTGCTCCTTAAAAGCAAGAATAGCAAGACTTCCTCTCATGTATTTTGGACATATTATCGGAGGGACCAGTCCCTGGAGAAGGACATTATGCTCCGTAGAGGGTCAGCAAAAAAAGAGGAAGGCCCTCGGCCAGGTGGATTGACACTGTGTCTGCAGCTATGGGCTCAAGCATAACAATGAGTGTGAGGGTGGTGCAGGACCAAGCAGTGCTTTGTTGTGTTGTACATGTGGTCGCTTTGATGGGAACTGACTCGATGACACCTGACAGCAACAACGATAAGTTGGGCTTAAAAAAAAAAATGTTTTTGTTGTTATAACTACCTGTCATGGATTGAATTGTGTCCCCCCAAATATCTGTCAACTCGGCTAGGCCATGATTCCCAGTATTGTATGATTGTCCACCATTTTGTCATCTGATGTGATTTCCTGAGGCGTTGTAAATCCTATCACTGTGATGTAATGAGATGGATTACTGGCAGTTATATTGATGAGATCTACAAGATTAGATAGTGTCTTAAGCCAATCTCTTTTGAGGTATAAAAGAGAGAAGCGAACAGAGGGACGGGGGACTTCACGCCACCAAGAAAGCAGTGCCAGAAGCAGAGTTCATTCTTTGGACCCTGGATTCCTGTGCAGAGAAGATCCTACACCAGAGGAAGACTGATGACAAGGACCTTCCTCCAGAGCCAACAGCCTAAGACATGACTCTCAGAGATATTTTTATTTAAAAAAAATTTCTGCTGAAACACTGCACAAAAATTTTATAGACAGTCATTTTGCAGTCACCCCTTTCTGACAGTGCCACCCAGTACGATCCACACACCTTGTACCCCTCTACTGATGCTACTGTCTGTCTTTTAACTACACCTACTCCCTCCAGGTTTTGGAACATGCTCCTTCTCTACATGCCTTCAGGCCTAGAGGTGGTGGTAACAGCTCCCGGATGTTGGTAGCCTCACAGTGTTTCACCAGCCCCTACATTTCTGTTTGTGTCCTTTACTGAGCTCTCCTCAGCTACCCCATTACAGCATGCCACCTGTTTTCTTCTGGGACCTTGGCTGACTCAGTCAGTCTCTTCATCGAAATTTTAGTTTTTTTTTTTTTTTTTTTCACCCAGTGTAATAACATCTTGTAGGGTTCCCCCCCCCATCTTAGACATAGACGTTTTTGTTAGCTTATTTATAAATATTTTATATGTTTGTAACTGTTTTAATAAATTGGGATTCTTTGTCTCCATATCTTCTAGGCAGTTATTACCATTATAAAAGAAAGCTTCAAATTTTTTATTTCACGTCGTAGTTTGAAAAATAGCTGGCATACTTACCTTGTTACTGCAATTCAATAAATGTATCTTGGGCTTCTCATTAATAATGTTACTAAAGTTTGGTTTAAAATAGTCTCCATTTTTTGTTTGCATTTGTTGTATTACTTTATTTTTGTGTTGTATTTGTTCAGAAAATTACCAATAGCAGCTAAAATAGAAAAGCTGTTAAAACCTCAGTGGTTTATCAACAGTGTACTTCTCACTCATAACCAATTTAATGCCCGTCCATGATGGCAGAGTGGTTAAGTGCTTGGCTGCTAACCGAAATGTTGGCAGTTCAAACTCACCAGCCATTCTGTGGGAGAAAGTTGTGGCAATCTGCTTCCATAAAGAGTACAGCCTTGGAAACACTTTGGTGGCGGTTCTGCTCTGTCCTACAGGGTCACTATGGGTCAGAATCGGTTCAATGATGCACAACGATAATGGGCATCACTCCACCGTCTTGTAGCTACACCACCTGAAACACAGGTCCTCACAGGTCATCTGGCAGACAGAAAACCAAAAGAAAACCAAACCTTAATACATTGCCTTCAAATGAATTCTGACTCATAATGACCCTATAGAACAGAGTAGAACTGCCCTGTAGGGTTTCCAAAGAGTGACTGGTGGATTCGAACTGCCAGCCTTTTGGTTAGCAATTCCACTCCTAGATGTACACCCAAGAAAAATGAAAACATACACCCGGGTAAAATCTTGTACACAAGTGTTCATAGCAGCATTTTTCATATCAGCCTAAAAGTGGAAGTGGCCTAAATGTTTATCAACTGATGAATAAATAAACAAAATGTGGTACAGCCATTTAGTTAAATATTATTTGTAAAAAAGAACGAAAAATTGATACATGTTCCAACATGGATGAATTTTGAAAATATTTGACTAAGTGAAAGAAGTCACTCGCAAAAGACTATATACTGTTTATTATAAACCAAAACCAAACCCACTGCTCTCGAGTTGATTCCAACTCATAGCAACCCTATAGGACAGAGTAGAACCACTCCTCAGAGTTTCCAAAGAGTGCCTGGCGGATTCGAACTGCCGACCTTTGGGTTAGCAGCCATAGCACTTAACCACTAGGCCACAAGGGTTTCCCTGTTTATTATATTAGTATGAAATGTCCAGAACAGGCAAATCTATAGAGACAGAAAGGGTACTAGTGACTGGCTATGGTAGAAGTCATGTGGGTCTAGGGGGTGACAGCTAAGAGGTGTGGGTTTTTTTATGGAGTGATAAAAGCATTCTAAAATTGTTTTGTCTTATCCTTCATCAAAGCTACCACCTATCTATTGTCTATTTAGACAGTACACAATACTGACGAAGCCAGCACAACTTGTTCAAGGCAAGGTCATGGAAGCTCCATAGACACATCCAAACTCCCTGAGGGACTGAATTACTGGGCTGAGGGCTGTGGGGACCATGGTCTTGGGGAACATCTAGCTCAACTGGCATAACATAGTTTATAAAGAAAATATTCTACATTCTACTTTGGTGTGTAACAGCTGGGGTCTTAAAATCTTATAAGCAGCCATCTAAGATACTGCACAGGTCTCATCCCATTGGAAGCAAAGGAAAATGAAGAAAATCAAAGGCACAAGGGAAAGATTAGTCCAAAGGACTAATGGACCACAACTACCATAGCCTCCACCAGACTGAGTCCAGCACAACTAGATAGTGCCCAGCTACCACCACTGACTGCTCTGACAGGAATCACAACAGAAGGACCCAGATAGAGATGAAGAAAAATGTAGGAAAAAATTCTAACTCACAAAAAAGACCAGAATTACTGGCCTGACAGAGACTGGAGTAACCCCCAAGAGTATGGCCCCCAGACACCATTTTAGATCAGTAATTAAATCACTCCTGAAGTTTACCCTTCAGCCAAAGATTAGATAGACTCATAGAACAAAATGAGACTAAAGGGGCAAACCAGCCCAGGGACAAAGACTAGAAGGCAGGAGAGGACAGGAAACCTGATAATAGGGAATTCAAGTTCAAGGAGAGAGAGTGTTGACATGCTGTGGGATTGGTAACCAATGTCACCAAATGATATGTGCACTAATTGATTAATGAGAAACTACTTTGTTCTGTAAACTTTCATCTGAAGCACACACACACAAAAAAAATCTAATATTGATTGTGGTAATGGCTACAACTTTGTAGACTTCAAAAGCCATTGAGATGCGAAGTCAAGATGGCAGAATAGACAGATGCTTCCAGCGAGCCCTCTTTACAACAAAGACCCAAAAAAACAAGTGAAACGAGTATATTTGTGACAAGCTGGGAACCCTGAGCATCAAAGGCAAGCTTAGGCAATGAACTGAGGGGCAGGGGGAGGAAGAGATCATTCAGAAATGGAGAGGAGTTACCAGACCTGAACCACAGGAAGCCCTCAGGTGCCATTCCTGGAGCCGTGGCAGTAGCGGTGGGCTGGTACTAGCATTCGGTTTTGGCTGCAGTTTCCTCAGGGAGAAGCAGCCAGCCACCCAGCCCACTCACACCTCCGGAACCTGAGGAGAACAGCACTCTTGGCAAAAGCTAAGTATTTGCATATGTTTTACCGCGCCCCCCTCCCCCACCCCAGGCCTGAGATAGACCCTGGTGAGCACCTAGAGCTATCCTCTCAGCCTTGGGGAAGGAAAAAATTCGCAATTGGGGGGAAAAGATAATTTGCTAGCTCCATTAACTGGGGGAGATCAGGACAGAAGCAGCTCCTGTCCAGGCATAAAGCATCCGTGGACCTTGAGCACCTTTCCCTTCTGCATGGACCTGTGTGGGCCTATTTTGGGAGAATAGGTACTTGTTGGCAAACTCCAACCATTTCAGCTGTGCGGTAGAGAGGTGGGGGTTTGACGTTTGACATTGCTTTGTCTATTAAACAAGGTCCTCACCTACCCACATCAGGGACCTAAGGACTGGTAGCTCCACTCAGGTCACCCAACCACCTGCGACAAGGGTCCAAAGATAACTGGTACTTCCCAGTCCTTACAACCAAAAACTTTGGGTGCTCACGGTCCCTCTGCAGAACCCACCCACCAGCACGCTCTAGAGAACAGAGATGTGTTTCCTCAGAGACACTCGGGGGTCAGTTCTCAGCCTCCTGCCTTGTTCAGAGCATGACCCCCTGCTGCAGTCAGATACCGGTATATATGCCAATCACCCCTGCCCCTCTAAGACTATAGGACAGAGCCTGTACCACACACTTGATGATCAGCTACCTGGAAACCTGAGCTGAATTCATACAAGAAAACTGAATGGACTCCTAGACTGATATACCTGATAACTGCTCTAGCCATCTGGGGACAGGACACCAGAGCTCCAAAGGCAAAAATAATCAAGCTAGCTCACTCAAGCAACCCATAGGGATATATGAAAACAAAACAAAGCCAGAAGCTATGACACAGTAAGCAAGCATAAACTAATACAATAACTTATAGATGGCTTGGAGACAACAGTCAATATCAAGTCACATAAAGAAACAGACCATGATCACTTCAACAGGCTCTCAAAACAAAGAAACCAGGGATCTTCTAGATGAAAGAGCATTCCTGGAATTACCAGATGCAGAATACAAAAGTTTAATATACAGAACTCTTCAAGACATCAGGAAGGAAATGAGGCAATACACAGAACAAGCCAAGGAACACACAGATAAAGCAACTGAAGAAATTAGAAAGATAATTCAGGAACATAACGAAAAGTTTAATAAGCTGGAAAAATCCATAGACAGGGAAAAATCCATAGACAGATAGCAATCACAAATTCAGAAGATTACCAATAAAATTACAGAATTAGACAACTCAATAGAAAGTCAGAGGAGCAGAATTGAACGAGTAGAAGCTAGAATTTCTGAACTTGAAGATAAATCACTTGGCACTAATATTTTTGAAGAAAAATCAGATAAAAGAATTTAAAAAAATAAAGAAGCCTTAAAAATCATGTGGGACTCTATCAAGAGAAATAACCTATGAGTGATTGGAGTACCAGAATAGGGAGGGATAACAGAAAATACAGAGAAAATTGTTGAAGATTTGTTGGCAGAAAACTTCCCTGATATTGAGAAAGATGAGAAGATATCTATCCAAGATGCTCATCAAACTCCACACAAGGTAGATGTTAAAAGAAAGTCACCAAGACATGGTATAATCAAACTTGCCAAAACCAAACATAAAGAGAGAATTATGAGCAGCGAGGGATAAATGAAAAGTCACCTACAAAGGAGAGCCAATAAGAATAAGCTCAGACTACTCGGCAGAAAACGTGCAGGCAAGAAGGCAATGGGATGACATATTTTAAAAAAATTGAAGGAAAAAAATTGCCTACCAAGAATCATATGTCCAGCAAAACTGTCTCTTAAATGTGAAGGTGAAATTAAGAAATTTCCATATAAACACAAGTTTGTGGAATTCATAAAAACCAAACCAAAACTACAAGAAATACTAAAGGGAGTTCTTTGGTTAGAAAATCAATATCAGGTATCAACCCAAGATGAGAACACCGGGCAGAGCAAGCAGAAGTCAACCCAGACAGGGAAATCCAAACAAACAAAGATTAAATATTAAAAAAAAAAAAAAAAAAAAAAGCCCAACACAGGGTAACAGCAATGTTATTATATAAAAGAAGACAATATTAAAATAATAAAGAGGGACTAAGAAATGTAATCACACACCTTCCATATGGAGAGGAAGATATGGTGATACAAAGAAATAAAAGTTAGTTTCAAATTGAGAAAAATGGGGGTAAATAATAAGGTAACCACAAAGGAGACAAACTATCCTACTCATGAAAATAAAATGCAAGGGAAAAATACAGACTCAGCAGAAACAAAATCAACAACAAATATGAGGAAAGGACAATATATAAAGAAAATCTACGCAACACAAAAAATCAAGTGGGAAAAAGAAACTGTCAGCAACACAGGTGGGAATGTAAACTGGTACAACCACTTTGGAAATCGATTTGGCGCTTCCTTAAAAAGCTAGAAATAGAACTACCATACAACCCAGAAATCCCATTCCTCGGAATATACCCTAGAGAAATTAGAGCCTTTACACGAACAGATATATGCACACCCATGTTTATTGCAGCTCTGTTTACAATAGCAAAAAGCTGGGAGCAACCAAGGTGTCCATCAACGGATGAATGGTTAAATAAATTGTGGTATATTCACACAATGGAATACTACGCATCGATAAAGAACAGTGACGAATCTGTGAAACATTTCATAACATGGAGGAACCTGGAAGGCATTATGCTGAGCGAAATTAGTCAGAGGCAAAAGGACAAATATTGTATAAGACCACTATTATAAGATATTGAGAAATAGTATAAACTGCGAAGAACACATTCTTTTGTGGTTATGAGAGGGGGGAGGGAGGGAGGGTGGGAGAGGGTTATTTACGGATTAGTTAGTAGATAAGAACTACATTAGGTGAAGGGAAGGACAATACTCAATACAGGGAAGGTCAGCTCAACTGGACTGGACCAAAAGCAAAGAAGTGTCTGGGATAAACTGCTTCGAAGGTCAGCAGAGCAAGGGCGGGAGTTTGGGGACTATGGCTTAAGGGGACTTCTAAGTCAATTGGCAAAATAAATTCTATTATGAAAACATTCTGCATCCTACTTTGAAGTGTGGCGTCTGGGGTCTTAAACACTAACAAGCAGCCATCTAAGATTCATCAATTGGTCGCAACCCACCTGGATCAAAGGAGAATGAAGAACACCAAGGTCATAAGAGAATTATGAGCACAAGAGACAGAAAGGGCCACATGAACTAGAGACATATCATCCTGAGACGAGAAGAACTAGACGGCACTTGGCTACAACCGATGACTGCCCTGACAGGGAACACAACAGAGAACCCCTGAGGGAGCAGGAGAACAGTAGGATGCAGACCCCATATTCTCATAAGACCAGACTTAATGGTCTGACTGAGACTAGAAGGACCCCGGTGGTCATGGCCCCCAGACCTTCTGTTGGCCCAGGACAGGAACCATTCCCAAAGACAACTCATCAGACATGGAAGGGACTGGACAATGCGTTTGAGAGAGATGCTGATGAAGAGTGAGCTACTTGTGTCAGGTGGACGCCTGAGACTGTGTTGGCATCTCCTGTCTGGAGGGGAGATGGGAGGGTAGAGAAGGTTAGAAACTGGCAAAAAACAGTCACGAAATGAGAGACTGGAGGGAGGGAGCGGGCTGACTCATTAGGGGGAGAGTAAACAGGAGTATGTAGTAAGGTGTATATAGGCTTATGTGTGATAGACTGACTTGATTTGTAAACATTCACTTAAAGCACAATAAAAATTATTTTTTTTTAAAAAGGACAAATATTGTATAAGACCACTATTATAAGAACTTGAGAAATAGTTTAAACTGAGAAGAAAACATTCTTTTGTGGTTATGAGAGGGGGGAGGGAGGGAAAATGGGAGAGGGGCATTCACTAATTAGATAGTAGATAAGAACTACTTTTTTTTCTTAGGTGAAGGGAAAGACAGCACACAATACAGGGGAGGTCAGCATAATCGGACTAAACTAAAAGCAAAGAAGTTTCCTGAATAAGCTGAATGCTTCGAAGACCAGGGTAGCAGGGGCAGGGGCCTGGGGACCATGGTTTCAGGGGACATCTAAGTCAATTGGCATAATAAAATCTATTAAGAAAACATTCTGCATCCCACTTTGAAGAGTGGCATCTGGGGTCTTAAACGCTAGCAAGCAGCCATCTAAGATGCATCAATTGGTCTTGACCCACCTGGATCAAAGGAGAATGAAGAACACCAAGGATACAAGGCGATTATGAGCCCAAGAGACAGAAAGGGCCACATGAACCAGAGACTACACCATCCTGAGACCAGAAGAGCTAGGTGGTGTCCGGCTACAACCGATGACTGCCCTGACAGGGAACACAACAGAGGACCCCTGAGGGAGCAGGAGAGCAGTGGGATGCAGACCCCAAATTCTTATAAGACCAGACTTAATGGTCTGACTGAGACTAGAAGGACCCCAGTGGTCATGGCCCCCAGACCTTCTGTTGCCCCGGGACAGGAACCATTCCTGAAGCCAACTCTTCAGACACGGATTGGACTGGACAATGGGTTGGAAAGGGATGCTGGTGAGGAGTGAGCTTCTTGGATCAGGTGGACACTGGAGACTATGTTGGCATCTCTCGCCTGGAGGGGAGATGAAAGGGTGGAGGGGGTTAGAAGATGGTGAAATGGACATGAAAAGAGAGAGTGGACTGTCTCATTAGGGGGAGAGTAATTGGGAGTGTGTAGCAAGGTGTATATGGGTTTTTGTGTGAGACACTGACTTGATTTGTAAACTTTCACTTAAAGCACAATAAAAATCATTTTTTAAAAAAGCCATTGAAATGTACACTTAAATGAGTATGTGAATTATATATCAATAAAATGGTTTGAAAAATAGGTGTTAAGGTTGTGTCAACAGCCCTTTGAGCAGTTATTGGGTCGACATCAAAATTTTTATTAGGTTATTGGTGTCCACAACCTCTGGTCTGTGTGACTGCAGACATGTTATTAAAACTTTCTGAGTCTCCGTTTCTTTACTCATTAAATGGAGATCATAATACTACCACCTATTGGGCTATTTTGAATTGTAAACTGAATAATACAAACGAGGTACTTATAACAGTGTCAAGTACATATTAGGAAATCTTTTAGAATAATAACAACTAATATTTATCATGTACATATTATGAAATAATTTCTGTATTCTTGGGCATAATATAATATTCTTTTAATATACTAATGGGTTTATTTGTTAATATTTTTAAAACTTCATAAAATTACTATATTTTAAAAACATGTATGTCATGAGGCCTCTCTTGAGGAAAGCCCTAGCTATATACCGTGGGATTAGATACATAGTGTTCACATTTTTGTCAATTGCTAAATAAAATGGTAATGCAGTTTCTACTTCCTTCTGGAATCAAAAATCATCTCATAGAGCACTCACAATGCTCAGGCAGGGTCAGGTATTGCCTCTGCTCACAGTGGCCTCAAAAACTTCCTCCAGAGTGATGCACAAATAGTATCAGCTCTTCTGTGTTTCATTACAAGAACACCCAGGCTAAGGTGCATCCTCTCCAGCTATCTTTCTAGCAGTTGAAGTCTTCTAATGGGTTTATATTTGCTTACTTTAAGAGAATTTATAAGAATTAGTATAATCTTGGAAACCATGGTTAAGTGCTATGGCTGCTAACCAAAAGGTCAGCAGTTTGAATCTACCAGGCACTCCTTGGAAACTCTAAGGGGCAGTTCTATTCTTTCCTACAGGGTCACTAAGAGTCGGAAGAGACTCGATGGCAACGGGTTTCTTTTTGGTTTTAGTATAATCTTAACTAAAAATGTGGTTTATTTATTGCTAGAAAGAGAAAACAAACTTTAACCCTAGAGAGCGCCATTCTCATCATTTGTCTAGGCTCAGCCCCTCCAACCTTCTTCTTTACATCTGTAGGTCCAGCTCCTCCCTCCACCTCATCTGCTTTCTCTCACTTTCTGTTGTATTTCGGGGAACTGGAGTCCACAGAAAGGGACGGGTAATGAAAGAGTTCTGGCCCCACTCGCTCGGTGTTGGGGGAGATTTGGCTCCAGAAGGTTGTTTATGACATCTTCTCTGTGAGACAGGCGTCTAAGTAAGAACAATTTGACCAAAATATCTTATCATCTTTGTCCTAATTTGCCATCCTGTCTTGACTAAATGTTTCATTTCCACATTAATTAGTGGCCTTATTTCTGGCCTTAATTCTAAATTGAATGGATTTGTCGATATTCCAAGTCTCTGTTGGTGTGTAAACTTTATACCTCTCTTTATGGTTCCATGACTACTTAATGGAAAAGTGAAGAAAAGGGCGTGCATTGGTAGTTGTGCTGGCAGAAGGAGTTGTGTGGCTTGTGACTCTGCAGGCTGAGGAGAGAGAAATAGGCCTTCTACAGAGTAATTCAAAACAAATGAACTCATTCATCAGAAAGTGATTATGTCAATTTTCTGACACAGACCTTAAGCTTTAATGGTTCTCCACAGGCCTGCCTGCCTCGACCCATCAATGACTTAAGAGAAAATAATTCTTGAATTCCATTCACCCTCTAAACATGTGATTTATAATATGTTATTAGCACTTTAGGCCACAGCTGAGATCATTTAGTTCTTAATAGGAGAATCACATTCTGTTTTAACTTGTTTTATGGGTACAGAATTACTTAGGGATCTACGTCAACACGTTCATCTCTATACCCCATTCTCTTTGTCACCTCATCTACTACTGTAGGAATTATGGGAATCTCTCTTCTCAAGGGCTTAAGTAAATCCACCACAGCAGACATCAGTGCTATTCCTTATTAAAACCAATGCTTCCCTTCTTGTGCATTATATACTGTGTGCTCTAGTGAAGGGTTGTCTCGGAGGTCTTGAGCTATGTTTTGCAACTGTATTGGGGTCTTTTCCAAGTTATTGGAAGGAAAAAAGTCTCGTAATGTTCACAGTTACTAGAAATGAGGAGGGTCTACTGACCATGCTTTTTCCAGAAGTGCTTGGAGCCAATGTGAGTCTTCCCAGAATTTATGAGAGTTTGTTAAATCCCAGCCGGAAAAGAGGAAGAGAGGGGGAGACTGGTGTCACTGAATGATGAACGATCAAGTCATTGTGATTTACTCTCCCCATCAGTTGAGAAGGCTACAGTTGCAGCAGAATTAATACCATCAATCTGCTCAGAAACTGAGATAGTATCTATGGCACTCTGATTGGAAGGGAAGATTTCATCATTCTGGCTCATTTCAGCATGAAGTGGTCTCCCTTTGAAAGTTGGCAAATCTGACTCTTGGAGATAGAGAGCACAGAGGTGACTCCATCAGCATACACATCATCTCTCATGGATGTTGAAGGCTCCCACCACTCCAAGCTGGGACCTAGGATAACAAAACGGAGGCAATTCAATGGTTTGCTGGGACAGGAGGCCCGGAGCTGTCTATGGCCACTGAATTCTGGGAAAATGGCCTCCAAACCCTCATCAACCACTCATACTCCACCAAGTCCCCAATTTGGTTTCAAAAGTGCATTATTAAAAGGCGTCATTGCACTCTCATTGATCCATCATCAATTATCTTTCCTTAGTGGCATGCAATGTATCTTTTATCCATAAAAACTGATATCGATTTTCAGATTAATGGAAGTCATCAATTTGTGGTTCTTTGTATGAAGCCAAAATCACTTTTGGTTTCAAGCCCACAGAAATCTAGTTTTACTAAATCCGCCTTTGCACGCTCTTTTCCTGCTGATGCCATTTACTACACCATGGCCTTTGAGCAAGTCCTCTCCATTAGAGCCTTTTTCTCCTAATTTGTAATTTAATAGTAATAATAATAGTGCTTACCTAAGTGGACCCTTGTGAGGGTTAAACATGTAATGGAGCTAAAACCTTAACACATTTTCTGGCACAGACCAAGAGCTCAAAAGCAGTAACTTTATTTATTTCTTTATCTATACCCCCTCTGAGTCACCATCTTTCCAGACTGAAGACAATTCATCTGCTTGGTATGATTTTGTAAGAAAGCTCCTCCCTCAATCTCTTGACCCTTTAAATTCCTCTTCTTTATACTGGTTTGAGTTCGGCAATGTCACCTCATGGGGCAGCATACCAACCAAAACCAAACCTGCTGCCAAGGAGTAGATTTCAATTCATAGCAACCGCATAGGACAGAGTAGACTGTCCCATAGGGTTTCCAAGGAGCAGCTGGTGGTTTCAAACTGCCAACCTTTTGGTTAGCAGTTGAGCTCTTAACCACTGCACCACCAGGGCTCCAGGAGAACATGCAGTAGGTGCTAAATAAGTGTTAGATAAGTATCAAGGACTGGACTGGTAGTCTTGTATTAGTGAAGAAAAATGTTTTTGTCCTAGGGTAGTCTGACATAACTGCAATCGGGGGCATCAGTGGACTTCATCATCTGGGACCCACCTGTTGTTAGTTGACATCAAGTAGACTCTGACTCATGGCAACCTTGTGTTTAACAGAACGAAATGCTGCCAGGTCCTGTGCCATCTTCATGATCATTGGTATGCCTGAATTCATTGTTGTGCTGTTGTGTTAATCCGTCTCATTGAGGGTTTCCCTCATTTTTGCTGACTGTCTACTTCACCAACCATGATGCCCTTTTTTTAGCAATTGGTCTTTCCTAATGATGTGTTCAAAGCAAATGAGCTGAAGTCTTGCCATATTCTCTTCTAAGGAATATTCTGGTGGTATTTATTCTAAGACTGATTTGCTCATTCTCCTGGAAGTCCACGGTATATTCTACACTGTTTGCCAACTCCACATAAGGATACGTCAGTTCTTTTTCTGCCCTTTTTTGATTTTCCAACTTTGGCATACATATGAAGCAATAGAAAAAACCATGGCTAGGGTCAGGTGCACCTTAGTCATCAAAGCAACATCTTTGCTCTTTAAAACTTTAAAGAGGCCTTTTGTAGCAGATTTGCCTAATGCAATACATCTTTCATTTCTTGACTGCTGCTTCCATAGACATTGTTGATTCAAGCAGAAGGGAACTGTTAACAACTTCAGTTTATTCTCCATTTATCGTGATGCTATTTTAGTCTGTTTTATAAGATAACTAAAGTAATAATTTTCTTTATTCTCCACTAACTGTACATTGGCATTTTGCCAAGTAGTCTACGTATGATATTACATATTATCCTCAAAGCAGAGAGCTCCATTATTATTACTATTTCTGTTTATCAGTGTGGAGATTGAGGATTGGAAAAATTAAACTTTTCTGAAGTCTCAGTGCTGGGAGAGGCAAGAAATGAACCCATGTGTGCCTGGGGCTCTTACCCCACTGCTAATTAGATGCCATCCTCCAAATCTCACCGGACAATGACACTCAGGTATCCAGGCTTTCACCTGGCATCTGCCACACGCATTAAGGAGTGGTCTCTGAAAGAGTCTGCTGAGAACAGGGCACAGTGTCAATCATCTTAAAAGAGTAGGTGAACACTTTGCTGAGGGGAACTAGATTGTTTGCTCACATAGCTCATGGTCCGGGAGCTGGAAGAGGCCTCAGTAAGTCAACAAGCCTAACATCTGATCCGTGATGGATGTGAAGTTCAGGAGAGGTCTGTAGGGGAGACAGAAAATTGCCTAAATAAAGCTTTCACTCTGTTTGCCCAGGTGAAAGATATCCATAGGTTTCAGTAGAAGCTCAGAAATGGAGACAATTACATGAACAGGAGCAAGTAGAGAAGAAGTCTATGAAGTCTATGAGTAGAAAAAAAGGTTAGGGTAGAAGTGGGGTCACAGGGTGAATGATATAGGGTACACAGACTAGGGTGGTGTAGCTAGATCCAGTGTAATTCTTCTTCTCCCCCAAGTCATTGCCTCAGATTCATCTTTTGAGATCCCTTAAAAAAAAAAGAGTCTCAAATCATTAAGTAGCCAAATGTACTTTTGATATTAATCTGATTCATAATTACCTGGTCTTTCTCCCTGAATAACTTTTACTCTACTCCTTCACCCTGACTAAAGATAATCCCTTCAAAAATAAAACTTCTGAGTCCAGGGACAGTGGGGGAAAGAAAGGGATGGCAGATCATAGCCTCTGACAAATACTACATTTCTCTTGTCTAACAGTTTCTGATCCAGACTTCTTTCAGATCCTTAAAACATAGCTATTGACCATTTTTATTGTAGCTATAACAGATTGCATCCCTCCGGAGAAGGACCCAGTATTTTCTCCTCATCTCTAAGTAGAGTCTTTGAAATGTGGGATGTCTTCTCCACTGGGCACTAAAATCGTGGTGTAACACATGGGGTTTTCCCTTTCTACAATTTTTTTTTTTAATCCATAGTTCTCTTCTGTGAAGATGCAGATAAATGAAAAATGTCCCCCATTAGCAGAGCTGTAATTAATGAGAAACCAACCAGTAGAGGTATAATTACAGCCACCTTCACGATTCACTACTTAATTAAACAATCCAGGGTACATCTAAGGTGCTTCATCCCTTGAAACTCCTCTTGACTCTTCTCCAACATGAGAACAGGACAAGACAGTCTGAGAACTGATCTTCCTTCCATTGTTTAATAAATAGAGCCTACAATTATATCCATAAAATAAGAGAAGTGTTTAAACACTTTGCTTCAAACTCTATTCATATGAAAGTAAGACTTCAAACATAAGTATGGTTAAAAACGATTCAAATAGCTAAAAAGGAACTTTTCCCCCCCAATATTTGGTGATTTTTAGAGCTAACTATGGATGCAGATATACAAGGAACAGAAATGTTAACTTTCTGTTAAAATTTACAAACTCAATACCTCCTTTCTCACAGTTCCTGCGAAACACAATTATCAGAGACATCAGATCAACAGATCACTAGCTCCCAGGATGGAAAAGAGTCATCGCTGGGAATGATGTCAGCTCACAGATGGATGTTCAGAGCTGTATCCTGATCCCTTTCCCTCAAGCTTACCTTCCTCCAAAGACATTATAAAACACATTACTCGCACATGGTTTTCAATCAGAGTGTTAAAAACACATTGTGATGACTTGAGTAGCTGTTGTGAGGTGAGTTGCTTTTCCAGTAATTAGTACAGAAAAAAAAAAATTTTTTTTATATTTATAAATCCAAGATTTGAGAAAAAAATTTTAAATTAAAAGTATGAGGCTTCCAGTTTCAGCTCCAACATGCAGAGATTAGAAGTCATCACTTTCATCCATACAAGAAAAAAATAGCTGAACAAACTGAAAATCGATGTCTTTCCTCCAACCCATCACAGAATTCAGGTTGAAGGCCAAATCACCACTCTGAAATCTAGAGAGACAGGCATATACAGAGTCATAGCTGAGACGTGCTTCCAAGAGAAGTCACCGGAGCTGTAATCAGGTAGGAACACTTCAGCGGTAATTTTGACAAATTTATGGAGGCTGCATGTGGACTAGCATGAGAGTGAGAAACCCCTTGAGACCACAGTCTTGTGGGGAACACACACTTTCACAGGTTTTAACTCCAGGAACACCACCAGATTCTCACAGTGAAAATCAGAGAAAAAAATCCCCTTTTGATTCTGGCTGGTAGAAGGGAAAAGAAACCCTTCTGAAATATACCAAAAGCCTTCTCTATAGCAATGGTCTATTCTTCAGGGGAAAAGACTTTACAAGAGCCTTGTATCACCTAGGGGAAAGGACATTTATCTAACTCCAGCTTTCTTGTCTGTCCTAAGTGTGTGTGCGTGGTGGGGGGAGAGGTTGGGGAGATAAGAAGCACTTATGAAGGTCTCAGCCCAGGGATACAGGTCTACGAAAAGTGTGAGATATAATCTTGACATTATTGAATGCTTTCTCTCTCCCATACCTTTCCAGCACGTGAATGGATCCAATATCATAAAAGTGGATTATAGTTGAAAGAGCTGCAAAGTGCAGACTCTATGTAAGGAGGCATTCTCAGGGAAGCCCAAAGGTAACAGGGGAGACTAAAACAAGGATGCTAGAGGAAACTAGATCTACAGAAAACATTCAACACAGCCCAATTCCTAGCCAGACTAACATAAAACTTCACACTAAGCGCTGTTCCCTCAGTTCCTGTCACCCAATACATCATGTCTGGCTTTCAACAACAACAAGAAAAAATTACCAGGCATGCTAAAAAGCAAGAAGAAAAAAAGTCTGAAGAGACAATGTAAGTATTAGCATCAGATTCAGAAAGGACAAAGGTTTTGGAAGTATCAGACAAGGAATTTACAGTAGATATCTTTAATATCCTAAGAGCTCTAGTGGAAATAAACTGAACATATGCAAGAACAGATGAGTAATGTAAACAGAAAGATGGAAACTCTAAGACAGAACCAAAAATAAATGCTAAAAGTCAAAAAACGTTGTACAGAAATCAAGAATGCACTTAAAGGGTACATCAGTAGAATGGACATGGCAGCTGACAGAATTACTGACCTTGAAGATATGTCAACAGAAACTCCCCAAGCTGAAATACCAAGTAGACAAACGAAGAAAAAGCAAACAAACAACAACAAAAAGGCAAAAACAGAAAAGAACATCCAAGAACTATGGGACAATTCCAACAAGTGTAACGTAGGCATATTTGGAATAGCAGATGAGAAGGAAGAATGAGGCAGGAGAAATATTTGGCATAATAATACCTGAAATTTCCCAAATTAAAAAAAAAAAAAAAAGACTCCGGATCACAGATACAAGAAGCTCAGAGAACATCAAAAAAGATAAATACCAAAACAAAATCTATGCCTAAGCATTCATATTCAAACTTTAGAAAACCAAATAAAAGGAGAAAATTCTGAAAGAATCCAGAGGGGAAGAATATCTTCCTGTAAAGCAAGAAGGATGAGAATTACAGTGGACTTATTGCCAGAATTCATCCAGCCAAGATGATAATGGGGTGAAATAATTAAAGAGTTGGTGAAAGAATAGATACACAAATCAATGGAACATTACTGAGAGCCTGGAGATGGACTTTTACAAATACAGTCATTGATCGTTGAAAGAGAAGCAAAAATTAAATGGAAAGAGGATATTCTTTTCAACAAAAGATACCAGAAGAATTAGATGTGAATATGCAAAAATAAATTTGAACACAACTTTACATCTTTCACAAACCTTAAATCAAAATGGATCAGAGGTCAAAATGTAAAACAGAAAACCATGAAAATTAAAGAAGAAAACATAGGTGAAAATCTAGGTGATATAGGTTTGAAAGAAAAAAATTTATAAGATAAGCTTCAGTAAAATTAAATTTTCTTCTGTGCAAAATGCAGTGTTAAGAGAAGAAAAAGACAAGCCACAGACTAGGAGAAAATATTTGAAAAACACATATCTGATAAAGGACTTGTACCCAAGCTACAAAAAGAACTCTTAAAACTCAATAATAAGAAAACAACAAAATTAAAAACTGGACAAAATATCTGAACAGAAACCTCACCAAAGAAGATGTACAGATGGCAAATAAGATACAACAGGCTGACGTCATCTGTCATTACGGAATTTCAAATTAGAACAGAAACAAGATACCACTGCACACCTATTAGAATGGCTGAAAACCAAGAAGCTGACAATGCCAAATTATGGCAAGGATGAGGATCAACAGTAACTCTTACTCATTGCTGGCGGGAATGCAAAATGGTACAGACACTTTAGAAGACAGTTGGGCAATTTCTCACAAGGATAAACAAAGTCTTGCCATATGAGCCAGAAATAGAACTTCTAGGTATTTACTCGGCTGATTGAAAAACTTAGGTTTACCCAAAAACCTACATGTGAATGTTCATAAAGTTTTATTCATAATTGCCCCAACTGGAAGCAACCAGCGTCTTCTTCAACAGGTGAATGCATACCGAATTGTGGTACATCCTTATGACAGAATATTATTCAGAAATAAAAAGAAATGAGCTATCAATCCAGAAAAAGACATTGGAGAATCTTAATTGCACATTACTAAGTAAATGAAGCCAGTCTAAAAAGGTTAAATACTTTATGATTCTAATTATATCATGTTATGGAAAAGTCAAAACTATAAAAACTGTAGAGTTAGTAAAATGATCAGTGGTTCCCAGGGATTCAGGGAGTGAGCTGGATAGATGAAATGCAGGAGAGTTCTGAGGGTGGAGAAACTATCCTTTATGCTATTGTAGTAGTAGATACATGATGTACGTATTTGTCAAAACCTATGAAACTTTAAAGCACAAAGAGTGAACCTTAATATACGCAAATTAAAACAAAGAATTTTGGCTAGAGAATCCCGGGATGGAATGCAGACAATGACAAAATAGTCTAACTATACTACAAATTTGCTAAACAACCTCACAGAAGATGATGGGAGAAAAAGGTGCTGTCTCAAGTAGCTTTGAAAATGAATGAGTCTTTAAGACTAATGGCAAAAGGAACTGCACACAAGCATTGCACTCTAGTTGATACAACTGTTTCTCACTGGGGTATTGGTTACCAATTCTGATATGGCTATATATGTATACTGTAATTGAACAATTAAGTAAATGGATGGCAGATGGTGGGAAACAGAGTTCTCACTGTTGGAGTGGTAACTTATAGATAAGCAAGGGGAGGAGGATAGAATCATCTATGTGGTAGTAGCTTAGAGTTAGAGACATTAATATGCACTCATGTTTTATTTAATATGGATGGATACAGATAATTAGAAATCAACATATTTACAGACATATGTATATACACAAGGTTCCTGGATGGCGAAAATGGTTTGTACTGCACTACTAACCTACGTAGGCTGGCCATTTGAACCCACCCAGCAAGACTGCCAAAGAAAGGTTTGAAAATCTGCTTCCATAAAGATTACAGCCAAGAAAACCCTATGGAGCAATTTTACTCTGTAATACATGGGGTTTGGGGGAATACATGGGGTTGCCATGAGTTGGAATCAACTTGACAGCCACGGATTTGTTTCTTTGGTTTGGTATATAAATGGAGCCCCAGTGGTGCAGTGGTTAAGGGCTCAGTTGCTAATCAAAATGTCACAGTTCGAATCCACCAGCTGCTCTTTGGAAATCCTACGAGACAGTTCTACTCTGTCCTGTAGGGTTGCTATGAGTCGGAATCGACTCATCAGCAACAGGTTTAGTTTTTAGAGCACGCACTCTCACACACACACACGCACGCATGCATGCACACATTTTATTGCTCTGTCAGTTGAAAGAACCTAGAAACAATGGCACCCCAGTAGCAATGAGCACACCTAGTGCCTGTATCTTGATGTCTAACGTTCTTGTCCAATAAAAGGAATCAGGGCTCCTTTGAGATATGGTTGAATATAGAACTGGGGTAGAAAATAAGCAAAATGAACCTGATGCATATTGTAGTACCAGAAAGAAATGAAATGCTAAAAAATAATTAATGAGAGTATGTCAAAGGAACTCAGGAGCCAACTGAAAGACTTCCCAATAGTCAAAGCTGTAACAAAAGATAAAGTGAAATAGATTTGGGTTAGAACCCAAAGTATAAAATAAATATCCACGAGTCCATACTGGTTAAGAGCTCAGCTGCTAACCAAAAGTTCAGCAGTCGAATCCACCAGCTGCTCTTTGGAAAGAAGCCCTGTAGGGCAGTTCTACTCTGTCCTATAGGGTGGCTGTGAGTGAGAATCAACTTGAAGATTATTTACTCACCATACAGATTGAATAAGTATGATGAAAGGCTATAACCCCGACACACACCTTTCCTGATTCTAAACCATGCAATATCCCCTTGTTCTGTTCGAACAGCTGACTCTTGGTTTATCCACAGGTTCCATATGAGCACACTTAACTTTCCTAGAATTCCCATTCTTCTCAATGTTATCCATAATTTGTTATGGTCCACAGAATCAAATGCCTTTGCATGCTCAATAAAACACACATAAACATTTTTCTTTCATTCATGTGTTCATCTGACAGCAATGATATCCCTCTTTCCATGTCATCTTCTGAATCTGACTTGAAGTTCTATTAGTTCCCTGTTAATGTTCTGATGCAACCATTTTTATATTATCTTCAGCAAAATTTTACTTGGGTGTGGTATTAATGACATTATTTGGATTCTGTTGGAAATGGTAAATGTACATATATAAGTGAAAACCAGGTCAGCAATGGTAGATGGGTACCAGTCTCCTGTTGTCATCTTGGTAGCCTTGGGGGTATGGTAGTAAGGGAATTCTAAGTGTGATGTGCCCGTAGGAGGTGGTGGCAGATCCAGGCCTGGTTCAGGGCACTGCAGTGCAGGCCAACAGCAGGGCAGCCTGGTCAGAAAGCCTGGCAGCTCCTCCCCTGATGCCTCCATCTCCTCCTCACTTTCCTCTGCTGTTATCCACTCCTCTTTCTCTGTGTCCTTGTCCTCTAACTGTGTCAGGGAGGCAGTGGTGGCTGCCATTCCCCTACCTGACAGCCCCTGGGTGCATTCCACCTGGGTGTGCCCCACTGGTCCCCAGGCAGCTGGCCCCACTGGGACCATCCTCCACAGTTCTGCCCTGGTTCTATGTGTTATTTGATATGATTGGTAGGTTAAGTTTTGGGTCTGTGAACACTCAAAAAAATTTCCCATATAAATTAATGATAATTACTTCTTCCCTTTACTAGAAAGTTTTCATAGGAACACTCTACTTTCAGAGAGCAGGGGAAACTTGCATATGGAACAAGTAGCATGAAATAGCCAAAGCAATCTTGAAAAATAACAAATCGGGAAGACTCACACTTCCTGTTTCCAGAATATATGATAAGGTCACAGTAATTAAAGCAGCCTGGTATTGGCATAATAATATACATGAAGACCAGTGGAATAAAATTAAAAGTCCAAAAATAAACTAATACCACTATAGTCAATTGATTTTAAACAAGGGTGCTAAATCCACCCAGTGGAGAAAAAAGAGTCTCTTCAATAAATGGTACTGGGAAAACTAATTTTCACATGCAAAAGAATGAAGCTGGATCCACATCATATATAAAAACTAATGCAAAATTGACCAAGGACTTAAATGTGAGAACTAAAACCATAAAACTCATAGAAGAAAACACAGGGGTGTTGTTTTGGGGCCTAGTTTTTAACAGTGGATTCTAAGATCAAGAACCAATAGTATTGAAGGACGAGATCCAAGCTGCACTGAAAGCACTGGTGAAAAACAAAGCTGCAAGAATTGACAGAACACCAGCTGAGATGTTTCAACAAACGGATGTGGCATTGGAGTTGCTCACCAGTCTATACCAAGAAATCTGGAAGACAACTACCTGGCCACCTGACCAGAAGAGATTCATATTTATGCCTATTCCCAAAAAGGGTGATCCAACCAAATGTGGAAATTATTGAACAATATCATTTGCTGAAGATAATTCAAAAGTGGCTGCAGCAGTACATCGACAGAGAACTACCAGAAATTCAAGCCAGATTCAGAAGAGGACGTGGAATGAGGGATATCATTGCTGATGTCAGATGGATCTTGGCTGAAAGCAGAGAATACCAGACAGATGTTTAGCTGTTTTTTATTGACGTGCAAAGGCATTTGAATGAGTGGATCTTAACAAATTGTGGATAACATTGCAAAGAATGGCAATTCCGGAACTCTTAATTGTTCTCATGAGAAACCTGTGCTTAGACCAAGAGGCAATCATTTGAACAGAACAAGGGAATAGTGTAACAGTTTAAAATCTGGAAAGGTGTGCTTTAGGGTTGTATCCTTTCACCATACTTATTCAACTTGTATTCTGAGCAAATAATCTGAGAAGACAGACTATATGAAGAATGGGACATCCAGATTGGAGGAAGACTCATTAACAACCTTCGATATGCAGATAACACAACCTTGCTTGCTGAAAGTGAAGAGGAAATAAAATGCTGATGAAGATAAAAAATTACAGCCTTCAGTTTTTTTTTTAGTATGATTACACCTCAACATAAAGAAAACAAAAATCCGTACAACTGGACCAATAAACAACATCATGATAAATGGAGAAAAGATCTAACTTGTCAAGGATTTCACTTTTACTTGGATCCACAATCGACATCCATGAAAGCAGTTGTTGAGAAATCAAACAAGATATTGGGTAAATCTGCTGCACTCAAACAAAGAGCAAATCTATAGCAACCCTAAAGGACAGAGTAGAACTGTACCTAACAACACAAGACTGAAAAACTTGTAACCTTCATTTTAGAGAGGAGAGTTTAAAAACTTTGTAAAATAGGGCTTTAGGTGAGTATGAAGCCTTACAAAGTTGTTTCTCTTAACAAGTGTGTTTTGTTGTTGTTGTTGTTATTGTTAGATGCCATTGAGTCAGCTCTGACTCATAGCAACCCTATGTACCACAGAACAAACACTCCCCGGTCCTGCACCAACCTGAGCCCATTGTTGCAGCCACCACATCAATCTATCTCATTGAGGATGTTTCTCTTCTTTGCTGACCCTTTATTTTACTGCATGATGTTCTTCTCCAGGGACTGGTCCCTCCTGATAACATGTCCAAAATATGTGAGATGAAGTCTTACCATCCTTGCTTCTAAGGAACATTTTGGTTGTACTTCTTCCGAGACAGATTTGTTCATTCTTCTGGCATTTTTTAAAAGTATGAGCCATTCTCTTTAGAGAGATTCAATTAAATACATGTTAAAGAGTGCTTCTTGTTAATAAGAAGCCTTACAGAGACATCTCTGTAAATGGGTGTCTTTAACACATGAAAATCATGTTTAATCATCATTAGAGAAGTGTGTTTATATGTTTTAAGAGTGCTTCTTGTGATTAAGAAGTTTTACAGTTTTCTCTGTAAAAGTGTGTTTTTAACACTTGGGAAAATGTGTAACATTCTCATTAGAGAGGAGTATTTATACACTTTGTTAAATAGGGGTATTATAAGTATGAAGCTTTGAGAGGTATCTCAGAGGAAAAAGAGTGTTTTTGATTCTAGAAAGCACAGTTATCTTTAGAAAGATGAGTTTACATACTGTGTCTCAGAGTGCTTCTTGTGAAAAAGAACTTTACAGAGTTATCTCTGTTAAAAATGCATGTTTAACACTGTGGAAATCACATAACGTTCTCTTTATAGAGGAGTGTTTAAACACATCGTTAAATAGGGGTTTATGTGAGTATGAAGTTTTACAGAGTTACCTCTGTAAAACAATTTGTTTAACACCCTGGAAAGCACCTAACATTCTCTTTAGAGACGAGTGTTTACATGCTGTGTTTAAGAGTGCTTCTTGTGAATAAGTGTCTTTACAGGACTATTTCTTTCTAATTCTCATGGACTCCAGATGTCCTGGAGCCATGAAGGTTCAATGAACCCATGAAACTATTATCTTGAGATAATCTTTTTAAACCTTTAACCAAAAATATCCCCTGAAGTCTTCCTAAAATCAAACAGTAGTTTAGGTTAACTAGTAAAAATTGTCTGCCTTGAGTACTATGCTTTTTTAAGAGCAGTCTGTATGGGATCAAACTGACAACAGCAACTTGACAGACTACATAGGAACCTTAGGAGGTAGTGAATCTAAGTTAATGGAGGAGGAATAGCCACGGACAAAATGCGTGAGAACCGTTGCACAGCTTGAAGAATGTAATCAAAGTCACTAAATGGTACATGCAGAAACTGCTGATTTGGTGTATGTTTTACGATGTTTATTCTCAACAACTTTTTTTTTTTTTAAAAGAATGTATTTAATACTCTGGAAAGCATGTAACATTTTCTTCAGAGAAGAGTGTTTGAACACTTCATTTTTAAGAGGTGCTTTTGTGAGTATAAAGCTGTCTTTGTTAAAGAGTCTGTCTAGCTTTCTGGAAGATGTGTACACTCTCTTTAGAGGGGTGTGGTTACACACTATATTTAAGAGTGCCTCTTGTGAATAAGAAACCTTATAGTGATATCTCTGTAAATGTGTAACTTTTATACTCTGGAAACCAAGTACAATTTTCATTAGAGAAGTGTGCTTACATAGTATGCTTAGTAGTGTTACTTGTGAATAGGAAGATTTACAGTGTTTTCTGTGTAAAAATGTATTTTTAACATTCTGGGAAGCGTGCAGCATTCTCTTTGGTGAGGCGTGTTAAAACACATTGATCCATTATTGTACTGGAAGTCCTAGCTAAAGCAATAAGACAAGAAAGGGAAATAAAGGGCATCCAAATCAGTAAAGAAGAAGTAAAATTATCCCTATTCACAGATGATGTAATCATATACATAGAAAATTCTAGAGACTCCACAAGAAAGCTACTGGAACTAGTAAAAGAATTCAGCAAAGTGGCAGGGTACAAGGTCAGCCTACAAAAATCAGTGGGATTTCTCAGCTCTAAAAAGAGAACTCTGAAAAGGAAATCAGGAAAACAATATCATTCAACACAGCCCTCAAAAAAAAAAAAAAAAAAAACTTACAAATAAATCTAACTAGAGATGCAAAAGACTTATACAAAGAAAGCTACAAAACACTACTGCAAGAAACCAAAAGAGACCTACACAAATGGAAAAACATACCATGCTCATGGATAGGAAGACTTAACATCATGAAAATGTCAATACTGCCCAAAGTGATCTACAAATATAATGCAATACCAATCCAAATTCCAACATCATTCTTTAATGAGATTGGAAAAATAATCACCAACTTTATATGGAAAGGAAAGAGGCCCTAGATAAGCAAAGCATTATTGCAGAAGAAGAACAAAGCAGGAGGCCACACACTCCCCGATCTCAGAACCTACTATACAGCCAAGGCAGTAAAAACAGTCTGAGACTGGTACGACAACAGACACATAGAACAATGGAACAGAACTGAAAACCCAGAATTAAATCCACCTACTTATGAACTTTTACTTACGAACTGCTGATCTTTGACAAAAGGTTAAAGTTCATTAAATGGGGAAGAGATGAGTCTCTTTAATAAATGGTGCTGGCAAAACTGGATATGCATGTGCAGAAAAATCAAACAAGATCCATACCTCACACCATACACAAAAACTAATTCAAAATGGATTAAAGACCTAAATGTAAAACCTAAAACTATAAAGATTATGGAAGAAAAAATAGGAACAAAGCTCAGGGCCCTAATATACAGCATAAATAGAATATCAAACATAACTATAAATGCACTAGATGACTGGGATCTTCTAAAAAACACCTTCACCAAAAGACTTCACTAAAAGAATAAAAAGAGAGCCTAGAGACTGGGGGAAAAAATTTAGCTACAGCATATCCAAAAGAGGTCTAATCTCTAAAATGTATAGAAAATTTCAACACTTCATTTTTTTTTTCAACAACGAAAAGACAAACACTCAATTAAAAAATGGTCAAAGGACATAAACAGACACTTCATCAAAGAAGACATTCAGGTGGCAAACACATAAAGAGATGCTCAATGATCATTAGCCTTTAAAGTAATTCAAATCAAAACTACCATCGCACCCAGGCAAAACAGAACTGATATAAATAAAAAAATAAATAACCGAAAACAACAAATACTGCAAGGTTGTGTGGAGACTGGAACTCTTATACACTGCTGGTGGGAATATAAATTATTACAACCACTAAGGAGAACAGTATGGCACTTTCTTAAAAAGCTAGAAATAGAAGTACCATATGATCCAGCAATCCCACTCCTAGGTATATATGCTAGAGTACTAAGAGTCATGATAAGAATAAACATATGCACACCCACGTTCATTGCAGCATTGTTCACAATAGCAAAAAGATGGAAAAAACCTAAGCGTCCATCAAAGGATGGATGAATAAACAAACTGTGGTACATATA
Organism: Loxodonta africana; assembly: GCF_030014295.1. Classification (NCBI taxonomy): domain Eukaryota; kingdom Metazoa; phylum Chordata; class Mammalia; order Proboscidea; family Elephantidae; genus Loxodonta; species Loxodonta africana. The sequence goes on from NC_087362.1 coordinate 73,578,693, forward strand.
TACACAATGGAATACTATGCAATGATAATGAATCTGTGAAACATCTCACAATGTGAATGAACTTGGAGGATATTATGTTGAATGAAATAATTCAATCACAAAAGGACATATATTGTATGAGATCACTGTTATATGTAGTCAAGAAAAGGTTTACACTGAGGAAGAAATATTCTCTGATAGTTACCAGGGAGCGGGAGGGAGGGAAAATCACTAACTAGACATGTAAACCCCCACGTGTCCGTCAGTTTGTCATACTGTGGGGGCTTGTGTGTTGCTGTGATGCTAGAAGCTATGCCACCAGTATTCAGAGACCAGCAGGGTCACCCATGGAGGACAGGTTTCAGCTGAGCTCCAGACTAAGACAGACTAGGAAGAAGGACCCGGCAGTCTACTTCTGAAAAGCATTAGCCAGTGGAAACCTTATGAATAGCAGCGGAACATTGTCTCATATAGTGCTGGAAGATGAGCCCCCCAGGTTGGAAGGCACTCAAAAGATGACTGGGGAAGAGCTGCCTCCTCAAAGTCGAGTTGACCTTAATGACAGGGATGGAGTAAAGCTTTCAGGACCTTCATTTGCTGATGTGGCACGACTCAAAATGAGAAGAAACAGCTGCAAACATCCATTAATAATTGGAACCTAGAATGTACGAAGTATGAATCTAGGAAAATCAGAAATCATCAAAAATGAAATGGAACACATAAACATCGATATCCTAGGCATTAGTGAGCTGAAATGGACTGGTATTGGCCATTTTGAATTGGACAATCATATAGTCTACTATGCTGGGAATGACAACGCGAAGAGGAATGGTGTTGCATTCATCGTCAAAAAGAACGTTTCAAGATCTATCCTGAAGTACAACGCTGTCAGTAATAGGATAATACCCATACGGCTACAAGGAAGACCAGTTAATACAACTATTATTCAAATATACACATCAACCACTAGGGCCAAAGATGAAGAAATACAAGATTTTTATCAGCTGCTGCAGTCTGAAATTGATAGAACATGCAATCAAGATACATTGAAAATTACTGGTGATTAGAATGCGAAAGTCGGAAACAAAGAAGAAGGATCAGCAGTTGGAAAATATGGCCTTGGTGATAGAAACAATGCCAGAGATCGAATGATAGAATTTTCCAAGACCAGCGACTTCTTCATTGCAAATACCTTCTTTCACCAACATAAACGGCGACTATATACATTTTTTTTTTATATACACATGGACCTCGCCAGATGGAACATACAGAAATCAGATTGACTACATCTGTGGAAAGAGATAATGGAAAAGCTCAATATCATCAGTCAGAACAAGGCCAGGGGGCGACTGTGGAACAGACCATCAACTGCTCATATGCAAGTTCAAGCTGAAACTGAAGAAAATCAGAGCAAGTACACGAGAGCTGAAATATGAACTTGAGTATATCCCACCTGAATTTAGGGACTATCTCAAGAATAGATTTGATGCATTGAACACTAGTGACCAAAGACCAGATGAGTTGTGGAATGACATCAAGGACATCCATCATACATGAAGAAAGCAAGGGGTCACTGAAAAGACAGGAAAGAAAGAAAAGACCAAGATGGAGGTCAGGGGAGACTCTGAAACTTGCTCTTGAGCGTCAAGAAGCTAAAGCCAAAGGAAGAACTGATGAAGTAAAAGACCTGAACAGAGGATTTCAAAGGGCCTCTCGAGAAGACAAAGTAAAGTATTATAATGACATGTGCAAAGAGCTGGAGATGGAAAACCAAAAGGGAAGAACACGCTCAGCATTTCTCAAGCTGAAAGAACTGAAGAAAAAATTCAAGCCTCGAGTTGCAATAGTCACGGATTCTATGGGGAAAATATTAAATGATGCAGGAAGCATCAAAAGAAGATGGAAGAAATACAGTCATTATACCAGAAAGAATTAGTCAATATTCAACCATTTTAAGAGCTGGCATATGATCAGGAGCCAATGGTACTGAAGGAAGAAGTCCAAGCTGCAGTGAAGGCATTGGCGAAAAACGAGGCTCCAGGAACTGATGGATTATCAACTGAGATTTTTCAACAAATGGATGCAGTGCTGTAAGTGCTCACTCGTCTATACCAAGATTTGGAAGACAGCTACCTGGCCAACAGACTGGAAGAGATGCATATTTATGCCTATTTCCAAGAAAGGTGATCCAACCGAACGTGGAAATTATAGATCATTATCATTAATATCACATGCAAGCAAAATTTTGTTGAAGATCATTCAAAAACGGCTGCAGCAGTATATCGACAGAGAACTGCCAGAAGTTCAGGCCAATTTCAGAAGAGGACGTGGAACCAGGGATATCATTGCTGATGTCAGATGGATCCTGGCTGAAAGCAGAGAATACCAGAAGGATGTTTACCTGTGGTTTATTGACTATGCAAAGGCATTCGACTTTGTGGATCACAACAAATTATGGATAACATTGCAAAGAATGGGAATTCCTGAACACTTAATCGTGCTCATGAGGAACCTTTACATAGAACGAGAGGCAGTTATTCGGACAGAACAAGAGGATACTGATTGGTTTAAAGTCAGGAAAGGTGTGCATCAAGGTTGTATTCTTTCACCGTACCTATTCAATCTGTATGCTGAACAAATAATACAAGAAGCTGGACTGTATGAAGAAGAATGGGGCATCAGGATTGGAGGAAGACTCATTAACAACCTGCATTATGCAGATGATACAACCTTCCTTGCTGAAAGTGAAGAGGACTTGAAGTACTTACCAATGAAGATCAAAGACCACAGCCTTCAGTATGGATTACACCTCAACATAAAGAAAACAAAAATCCTCACAACTGGATCAATAAGCAACATCATGATAAACAGAGAAAAGATTGAAGTTGTGGAGGATTTCATTTTACTTGGATCCACAATCAACAGCCATGGAAGCAGCAGTCAAGAAATCAAAAGACGCATTGCATTGGGCAAATCTGCTGCAAAGGACCTCTTCAAAGTGTTGAAGAGCAAAGATATCACCGTGAAGACTAAGGTGCGCCTGACCCAAGCCATGGTATTTTCAGTCACATCATATGCATGTGAAAGCTGGACAATGAATAAGGAAGACTTATTCTGGTGTTGGTGAAGAATATTGAACATACCGTGGACTGCCGAAAGAACGAACAAATCTGTCTTGGAGGAAGTGCGGCCAGAATGCTCCTTAGAGGCAAGGATGGTGAGACTGCATCTTACATACTTTGAACATGTTGTCGGGAGGGATCAGTCCTTGGAGAAGGACATCATGCTTGGCAGAGTACAGGGTCAGTGGAAAAGAGGAAGACTCTCAATGAAGTGAATTAACGCAGTGGCTACAACAATGAGCTCAAGCATAACAGCGATTGTAAGGATGGCGCAGTACCGGGCAGTGTTTCGTTCCGTTGTGCATAGGGTCGCTATGAGTCAGAACCGACTCGACGGCACCTAATAACAATGACAACGGACATGTAACTTTGGTGAAGGGAAAGGCAGTACACAATATGGGACAACCCAGCACAACATAACCACGGCAAGGGAAGACACTGAGAGGTACACAAAATAAAGGCAACAACAACAAAAAAAATACTATAACACACATAACCTTGCAACAACAGTAATAATAGACAATAATTTATGAGTGGATACATGGGGAGATAAGTATGCTGAAATAGGTGTGGGAGGGTGCATGGGAGTATGACCACATGCATATATAGGTTTGGCTGTGGAGCTTTCTACATACATATTTGTACGTGTTGCATGTATATTCATACATATAATAGAGCTCACAGTGGGCACAGTCAGGAAAACAGCCTAGACATAACTAAACACTTCATGGGACTGAGTTACTAGGCTTTAGGCTTTAGGGCTAAGGACCATAGTCTTTGGGGACATCTAGGTCAACTGACACAATGTAGTTCATAAAGAAAATATTCTACATCCTACTTCAGTGAGTAGCATCTGCGGTCTTAAAAGCTTACTAGTGGCCGTTTAAGATATAGCTCTTGGTCTCTTTCTGTCTGGAGTGCAGGAGGGTAAAGAAAACCAAAGACTCAAGAAAACAATTAGCTCAAAAGACTAACATACCACAGGAACAGCCTCCACCAGACTGATAACCAAAAGAACTAGGTGGTGTCTGGCAACCACTGCCAACCGCTCTGACCAGGATCACAACAAAAGGTTCCAGTTAGAGTGGGGTAAAAAAAAATTAATAACGTAAAACAAAATTCAAATTCATAAAAAAGATTAGATTTACTGGTCTGAGAGAGACTGGAGGAAGCCCCAAGACTATGGCCCTTAGACACCCTTCAAACTTGGAACTGAAGCCAATCCCAGTGATCACCTTTCAGTCAAATAATAGACAGGTCTATAAATAAACAATAACACATGTGAGGAAAGAGCTCCTAGAGCAGTCATCCACATGAGACCGAAAGGACAGCACACAGCCAAAAGGAAAACATACACCCAAAAGCAAGAATGAGAAGAGAGGAAGGGGCAGGAAAACAGGAAGAATGGAAATGGGGAACTAAGGGTGGTAATGGGGAGCTTGTGGACACATTGCTGGGATTGCAACAAATGTCATGGAACAATTTATGTAAAAACTATTTAATGGAAGACTAATTCGCTCTGTAAACCTTCACCTAAAGCACATTTAAAAACTACATTAAAATGAAAGCATATTACAGAGAAAGTTAACTCAGAAATTGAGGATACAATCTCAGGTATTTCTTTCTTTACTGAATAAAGGATGAAGATCAAAGACTACAGCCTTCAGTGTGGATTGCGCCTCAACATAAAGAAAACAAAAATCCTCACAACTGGACCAATGAGCAACATCATAATAAAAGGAGAAAAGATTGGAGTCATCAAGGATTTCATTTTACTTGGATCCACAATCAACAGCCATGGAAGTAGCAGTCAAGAAATCAAAAGGCACATTGCATTGGGTAAATCTGCTGCAAAGGACCTCTTTAAAGTGTTGAAGAGCAAAGATGTCACCTTGAAGACTAAGGTGCCCCTGACCCAAGCCATGGTATTTTCAATAGCATCATATGCATATGAAAGCCGGACAATGAATAAGGAAGACTGAAGAAGGGTTGACACCTTTGAATTGTGGTGTTGGTGAAGAACATTGAATATGCCATGGACTGCCAAAAGAACCAACAAAATCTGTCTTAGAAGAAGTACAACCAGAACCCTCCTTAGAAGCAAGGATGACGAGACTGCGTCTTACATACTTTGGACATGTCATCAGGAGGGATCAGTCCCTGGAGAAGGACATCATGCTTGGCAGAGTACAGAGTCAGCAGAAAAGAGGAAGACCCTCAACAAGGTGGATTGACACGGTGGCTGCAACAATGAGCTCGAGCATAACAATGATTGTAAGGATGGCTCAGGACCAGGCAGTGTTTCTTTATGTTGTGACAGGGTTGCTATGAGTCGGAACCGACTTGACAGCACCTTACAACAACAACAAGTGAATAAGCAGGTTTGCAGACTTTTCTCTGTAAAAGACTTTAACATTCAGCAAAGCATGGCAGATTATCTTTAGAAAAGTGTGTTTGCATGCTGTGTTTAAGAGTGCTCCTTGTGTTTAAAAAACTTTACAGAGCTGTGATGGTTAATGTTATGTGCCACCTTGGCTAGGCTGTGATTCGCACTGGTTTGGCAGACATTGGACTGATTGCTCTACCATACACAACATAATGCAATCACCTCCATGATGTGATCTGATGTGATCAGCCAATCAGCTGAAACGGAAGTTTCCTTGGGAGTATGGCCTGTCTCCTGTACATAAGTGGATGTTCTAGCAAGGTTCTCTCTCTCTAGACCCTGCACTCTCTGGTCATCTGACCTTACATCTTGTTCTTGGGATGTGTTTGCCATCCCCTGCAACCTTATAAGTCAGCATAGGCTTTCAGCCTACACGTGACCTGCAGATTTTGAGCTCATCAGCCCCTGAAGCCACATGAGCCAGCAGAAGCCTTCAGCCCACCACCTGACCTACAGATTTGGGACCTGCCAGCCCCCACAATTCTGAGCCATTTCCTTAAGTAAATCTTTTCTCTACATATTTATATATACGCTTCATTGGTTTTCTCCCCTAGAGAACCCAGACTAAGGCAAAGGCTATCTGTGTAAAAGTGTATGTTCAACAGAATGGAAAGCATGCGGCATTTTCCTTAAAGAGAAATGTTTAAACGATTTCTTATATAAGGTTTTTTCTTGTCAGTTTGAAGCTTTACAAAGTGTGATCATTAAGGTTGTGTGTCAATGTGGCTGGGCCATGATTCTCATTGGCTTGGCAGTTACATAGTTTGGCAGTCATATAATGATGTAATCCCCTCCATGATGAGATCTGATATTATGTATTCACCTCCATGACGGGATCTGCTGTGAGTAGCCAGCCAGTTGAAAGGGAGTTTTCTTGGGGATGCTGTCTGAATCCAATATAGGTGAACTTTCTGGCAAAGCTAGTGGGCTTTTGCTTGCTCTGGGCCCTGCAGCTGGCTCCTGTTCATCTGATCTCCGGTTCTTAGGACTTGAGCTAGCGGCTTACCTGCCATCTCGCCTGACAATGTTGGGATTCGTCAGTCTCTGCAGCCTGTGAGCCAGAGCCCTGCTATCTGACCTGTCGATCTTGGGTTTGACAGCCCCTGCAGCTACCTGAATCAAGAGAATCCTCCGGCCTTACCCAGGACTTGGGACTTCTGAGTCTCTACAACCATGTGAGCCATTTCTTTGATATAAATATCTCTCTATATGTACTTATATGCTATACTGGCTTTGCTTCTCTAGAGAACCCAGCCTAATACACAAACCTATCTCTGTGAAGATTCGGTTTAGCTCTTTGGAAACTCTGTACCATTTTCTTTAAAGAGATGTGTTTACAAGCTGTGTTTAAACCGCTTCTCCTAAATAAGAAGCTTTACACAGATATCCATGTAAATGCGTGTCTTTAACACTCTGGAAAGCATGTGTAATCACCAGGACAGACGTGTGTTTACACGGTGTGGTTAAGAGTGCTACTAGGGAATAATAAGCTTCAAGGAGTGTTATGAATTGAATTATGTCACTTCAAAATACGTGCTGGAGTCCCGATCCTCATACCTGGGGATGTAATCTCTTTTTGGAATAGGGTTTCCTTTTTGTGTTAACGAGGCCGTATCAGTGTAGGGTGTGTTTTAAGTCAATCGCTTTTGAGATATAAAAGGAGCAGATTAGGCACAGAAGAAAGGAAGCACAAACAGGGAAATACTGATGCCATGTGGTGGTCACCAAGAAATCGAGGAAGATAAGCTGAAAGAGACAAGGATTTGCCTCCGGAGTGGACAGACAGAGCCTTCCCCTAGAGCTGGTGCCCTGAATTTGGACTTCTAAAATGTGAAAAAATAAACTTCTGTTTGTTAAGACACCCACTTGTGGTATTTCTGTGACAGCAGCACTAAAATCTAAGATACAGTGTCATGTCTGTGTATGTTTAACAACCTGGATAGCATGTAACATTCCCTCTCAAGGGGTGTGTTTTCATAGTGTTTCCTAGGAAGCAGCAGCTTAACAGAGCTATCGCTGTAATAGGGTGTTTGTAGCACTCTGGATAGCATGCAGCACTCCTTCAATATGATGTGTGTGTATACTTTAAGAGTGCTTCTTGTGAACAAAAGCTTTACAGCATTATCTATGAAAAATGTGTTTAACATTCTAGAAAGCACGTGATAAGGTATGGAGCAGGGCTTAAAAAACTTCGTTTAAATAGATTTGCATTGTGTGTGTGTGTGTGTGTGTGACACTTCACAGAGTTATATCTCTAAGAGAATTTAACACTCTGAAAAGCATGTCACATTCTCCTTAATGATGTGTGTTTACCCAGTGTGCTAACACACTGCTTCTTGTGAGTAAGAATCTTTATGGAGTTACCTCTGTAAAAGTGTGTGTTTAACATTCTCAAAAACATGCAACATTCTCTTTAGAGAAATATGTGTATACAATTTGTGAAATAGGGGTTTTGTGAGTATGAGGCTCTGCAGTGTAGTCTGTATAAAAAAGAGTTTTTTTACCCTCAAAAGCTTGTCAGATTATTTTTAGAGATACATGTTTATGTACATGAACAAGTGTGATGCTCGTGAATAAGAATCTTTCCAGGGAAATCTCTTGTAAGGGAGTGTGCTTCCCAGTCTGGAAAGCAGATAACAATCTCTATAGAGATGTGTGTTTACATAATCTGTTTGAGTGTGTGTGTGTGTGTGTGTGTGTGTGTGTGTGTTAATAATTAGCTTTACAGAGTTATCTCTGTAAAAGAGTGTGTCTAACACTCTGGAAAGCATTTAAGATTCTTTTGAGTGAGATATGTTTGCTTCTGTGTGTTTAAGAGTGCTTCTTGTGTATCAGAAGCTTTACAGAGTTACATCTGTAAAAATGTGTGTTTAGCACTCAGGAAAGCATGGGATTCTCTCTTTAGAAGTAATGTTAAAACACTTCTTTTAATAAAGGTTTTGAGATAATGAAGCTTTACAGAGTTATCTCTTTTTTTTTTTTTTTTTTTTTTTACCATTCTGGAAAGCATGTAACATTCTCCTTAAAATGATTTGTTTACGTGGAGTGTTAAGGACTGCTTCTTGTGAATGAGAGTGTTTACAGAGTCATCTCTGTAATGGTGCATTTTTAATATTTTGGAAATCATATAAAATTCTCTTCATAAAGGAGTATTCAAACGTTCTCTGTTTGACATGAATGACTCACTCTAGTGACATCAAAATGAAGCCCCCAGTTTAGCCGTGTGTGTGGTGCGTGTTAACTTCGTTTAATGTTGTGTGTTGAAACACTGTGCTTAATGAAGCTAGGTGTGGAAATGACCCTTTCTAGTAAAATATCTGTGAAACCCCACATTTAGCTATGTATAGCATATGTGTAGTTTGTTTAATGGCCTATGTTGAAATCCTGTGTTTAACAGCTACCCTGATTCTGACTCATAGCAACCCTATAGGACAGAGTTTAACAGCCAGGTTCCTAAATGACTCATACTAGTGCTATTTCTGTGAAACACTGTTGTAGATGATGTGGTTTTTTAGTGCCTTTGTTGACACACTGTTTTTAAAAGATCTCGGTACTTAAATGGCTCACTTTAATGATGTATGAATGAAATGCTGTGTGTAACAGTGTATAGAGCATGTAGTTTTTTACTGACATATGTTAAATTTCCGTGCTTAGCAGAGCTAGCTGTGTCTTCCCTTGCCTTGGTCATGTTATGCTGGCTTGTCCCATATTGTGTACTGCCTTTCCCTTCACCAAAGTTACATGTCTAGCTAGTGATTTTCCCTCCCTGGTAACCATCAGAGAGTATTTCTTTCTCAGTGTAAACCTTTTCTTGACTATTGACAACAGTGATCTCATACAATATTTGTCCTTGAATTATTTCATTCAACATAATATCACTAAGGCTTTTGAGATTATGAGTCTTTGCAGAATTATCTCTGTGAAGACTGTGTTTAACGTTCTGGAATACATATACCATTCTTTGTAGAGAGATGTGTTTATATACTCTGTTTAAGAGTGCTTCTTGGATTTCTGGGAAATTGGAGGCATGAGAAGGCATAACTTCCCAACCTCCCCCACAAGATCAAAACAAAATAAAACAAAAATTCTGTGGTTGGCCTACAGGGACCCTGAACTAGTGGGCAGAGGATTGCAGCAAAGACCTGTGAAGGGGTCCAGGACCGTAATGAGAGCAGACTGGTAAGAAAAACATTCACGCAGTGTCTCGGCTCTTCCTCTTCTTGGTGCACAATCCAACAGACTGCTGCAGAGGAGTGTGTAGACCAGTGGCTCCAGTGGAGCTTAGGCCCCTTAAGAACACATGGCTTGCCTATAGAAATTAGCAGAATAAATCTCCCCAGTGGACCATTCAGCATGTGCCAGCCCCTCTCTTCTCCCTGTGCCCCAGTTGACCACTGTTGCAAACCCAGTTAAACTCACGCATTGCCTGAGGAAAGGAAAGGAACTTGACCTCTGGCTAGAAATAAGTGGGCCCTAACATTAACAGGGAAACACTGGCGGTGTAGAGGTTAAGTACTACGGCTGCTAACCAAAAGGTCAGCAGTTTGAATCCACCAGGCAGACCCTGGAAACTCTATGGGGCAGTTCTATGTCCTGTAGTGTCACTCTGAGTTGGAATCAGCTTGACGGCAGCAGTTTTTTGTTTTTGTTTTTGTGTTTTTAACATTAACAGAGGGAAAGGCCTTGAGCAGGTTTGGAAGAACTTTTTCAAATCCTTTCTCTCACCTCCCAGCCAGCAATCCATTCAGTCCTGACTTCATGTTCAGTTATGGCTCTCAAAAAAGGACATAAATTGCAGCAAAAAAGGGAAAAGAGTGATAACCAAAGAATAAAGACTGAGCCATTTGTTGGATAGACCAATTAGCACATGTTCTCAGTTGAGTTTGAGAACCATTGAAAGATTAAAAACCTGGCCTGGACTTCCTGATACAATTACTACACAGGGGGAGGGAGAGAAGCAAGCAATGCCTGAAGGCTTTGCCCACCTACGAGCCTCTTACAGAAAACACTGCTGTCAAAAACACTAGATACTGGGAGAACTAAGAAAGCTAACATATCTTGCAAAATTCTAATGCCTCAACTTCAACAGAAGATTACAAAACACACTAAAAACAAAACAAAACCAAAATGAAGGATCACCCAGACAAACAAGATGAAGGGAGAGACACTGTATCTATGGAAGCCCAAATAATAAACAGAATAGAAGAACTTCAATATTGAACATGTTCAAAGAACTAAAGGAAAACAATGAATGAATGAAATAAGAACTAAATAGACATTGTAAAAAGAAAATATAAAGAAATACTCGAAATAAAAGAGAAAATATCAGAATTGAGAAAATCAGTGGAAGGTTTGAACAACAGAATTGAACAGGCTGAAGAAAGAAGCAGTGAACTAGAAGATAATCAAAAATTTTAGAGGGTGAACTATGTTGGCATCTTCTGCCTGGAGGGTAGATGAGAGGGTAGAGGGGGTTAGAAGCTGGCAAAATGGACACGAAGAGAGTGGAGGGAGAGAGCAGGCTGTCTCATTAGGGGGAGAGTAGTTGGGAGTATGTAGCAAGGTGTATATAATGATGTTTTTTATGTGAGAGACTGACTTGATTTGCAAACTTTCACTTAAAGCACAGTAAAAAGTACAAAAGAAAAATTTTTTGGAGGGTGAAGAGCACCAAGGGAGAAGGCTCAAAAATACCAAGCTCAGTTTAATGTAACTATAGGACACCATGTGAACCAACATAGGTGTCACGGGAATTCCAGAAGAAGACAAGAGAGTTAAAGGGACAAATAGAATATTTAAAGAAATAAAGGCAGAAAACTTCCCAAATCTGATGAAGAACCTGAGGCTACATATTCAAAAGGCTCAATAAACTCCAGGTAGGAAAAACCCAAAGAAATCTACACCAAAATACATCATAATCAGGCTTTTAAAAACTAAAGATAAAGAGAAAATTCTGAAAGTGGCCAGAGAAAAAAGAAGGTTACATACAAAGTTTCCCAAACAAGATTAAGTGCAGATTTTTTCTAAGTCAAAATCTGTTATAAAAGACATAGAAAAACATTATATAATGATAACAATACAAAGGGTAAATTCATAAAGAAGATATAATAAGTATAAATATACACACCTAATATTGGGGCACCCAAGTACATAAAACAAACATTGAAGGATTAAAGGGAGAAATAGGCAGCTTTACAATAGTTGGAGACTTCAATACACCACTCAAAATAATGCACAGAACATCTAGAAAGAAGATCAATAAGGAAAGAGGTGACCTGAATGACACTATAAACCAACTAGACCTAACAGACATATACAGATCACTCCACCCAAAAACAGCACAATATACATTCTTAGTGCACATGAATCATTCTGCAGGGTACGCCACATGTAAGGTCACAAAGCAAGTCTCAATAAATTAAAAAAACTTGAAATATATAAAGTAATTTCTCTGACCACAATCAGAAATTAATAACAAAAGTCAAAAATATATAAATATACAGAAACTAAGCAGCACACTTAACCAAAAAATGTGTCTTGGTGAAGGAAAAGACAACACACAATATAGGGGAAATCAGCACAACCTGACCAAGGCAAAGGCATAGAAGTTTCCTAGACACATCCAAACACCTTGGGGGGACCGAGCTGCTGGGGCTGAGGGCTGTGGACCATAGCCTCAGGGACATCTAGGTCAACTGGCATAACACAGTTCATAAAGAAAATGTTCTCCATCCTACCTTGGTAAGTAGTGTCTAGGATCTTAAAAGTTTGTGAGTGGCCATCTAAGATACATCTTTTGGTCCCATCCTGTCCAGAGGAAAGGAGAATGAAGAAAACCAAAGACGTAAGGCAAAAATTAAGCCAAAGGACTGAAGGATCGCATGTACCAGAGCCTCCACCAACCTGAGCTCAGAATAACTAGATAGTGCCCAGCTACCATCATCAACCACTCTGACTGGGATCACAATAGAGGGTCCTGCACAGCGCAGGAGAAAAATGTAGAAAAAAATTCAAATCCACAAAAAAAAGACAGGACTTACTGTTCTGACAGAAACTGAAGGAACCCCTGAGAATAAGGCCCCCAGACATTCTGCTAAGTCAGAACTGAAGCCACTCCCAAAGCCTACTTTTCAGAGAAAGATTAGATAGACGGGCCTATAAAACAAACAATAACACGTGTGAGGAATGTGCTTCTTAGTTCAATCAAATATATGAGGCCAAATGTGCAACTTGCCCAAAACAAGACAAGAAGGCAGGAAGGGACAGGAAAACTGGTCAAGTGGACATGGGGAAACCAGGGTGGAAAGGGGGAGAGTGCTGTGACATCGTGGGGCCAGTTAACAATGTTACAAAACAATATGTGTATAAATTTTTGAATGAGAAACTAACTTGAGCTGTAAACTTTCACCTAAAGCACAAAACAAGAACTCAAAAGAAAAGGAAAGAAATCAAAAGAGAAACCAGAAATATTTAGAGTTGAATGAAAATGAAAGCACAATGTATCAAAACTTATGGGATACAGTGAAAGCAGTGCTCAGAAGGAAATTTATAGATGTAAATGCCTATATTAAAAAAGAAGAAAGTTCACAAAGTAAAAAACCTACCTGAAAAGCAGGAGGAACTAAAACTCAAAGCAGGCATAAGGAAAGGGCTAACGAACACAAAGCAGAAGTAAACAAAATAGGGAATAGAAAAACAATGGGAAAATTTCAATGAAACCGAAGTTGTTTTTTTTGAAAGATCAATAAAGTTGAAAAGCCTTTAGCTAAACTGACAAGGGAAATAAAGAGAGATTTCAATATCTAAAATCACAAATGAAAGTGAGAATATTACAACTGACCTTACAGAAATAAAAATTACCACAATAGAATACTAGAAAAATTGTGTTTCACATTCTGCATCCCACTTTGGAGAGTGGATCTGGGGTCTTAAACACTAGCAAGCAGCCATCTAAGATGCATCAATTGGTCTCAACCCACCTAGAGAAAAGGAGAATGCAGAACACCAAAGACACAAGGTAATTATGAGCCCAAGAGACAGAAAGGGCCGCATAAACCAGAGACTCCATCAGTCTGAGACCAGAACTAGATGGTGCCAGGCCACAAGCAATGGCTGCCCTGACAGGGAACACAACAGAGAACCCCTAAGGGAGCAGGAGAGCAGTGGCATGCAGACCCCAAATTCTCGTAAAAAGACCAGACTTAATGGCCTGAGACTAGAAGGACCCCAGAGGTCATGGTCCCCAGGCCTTCTGTTAGTCCAAGAGAGGAACCATTCCCAAAGTCAACTCTTCAGACAGGGACTGGACCGGACTCTGGGATAGAAAATGATACTGGTGAAGAGTGAGCTTTTTGGATCAAGTAGACACATGAGACTATGTGGGCATTTCCTGTCTGGAGAGGACATGAGAGGGTAGAGGGGGTCAGAAGCTGGTCAAATGGACATGAAAAAAGAGAGTGGGGAAGGAATGTGCTGTCTCATTAGGGGGAGAGCAACTAGGAGTATATAGCAAGGTGTACATAAATTTTTTATATAAATTTTTATATGAGAGACTGACTTGATTTGTAAACTTTCACTTAAAGCACAATAAAAAATTTTTACAAAAAATTATTAATTAAAAAAATTGTGTTTCAATAGAAAAGGTAATCTAGATGAAATGGGAAAATTCCTAGAAGCACAGAAACTTCCTATATTGACTCAAAAAGAAATAGAAGATCTGAAAAGACCCATCACAAGTGAAGAGATCAAAGCAAGAATCAAAAACCTTCTAACAAAGTCCTGGATCACATGGTTTCACTGGAGAATTCTGCCAAGCATTTATAGAAGAAGTAATCCCAATCCTTAAACTTTTCTAAAAATTAAAAGATGAAGGAATATTTCTTACACATTTTATGAGACTAGCATTACCCTGATACCAAAACCAGCCAGACACCATAAGAAAACTACAAATCAACATCCCTATGAACATAGATGCCAAAATTCTTGACAAAATACTAGCAAACCTAACCCCAAAGCACATTAAGAGAATTATACACCATGATCAGGTGGGATTTTTTCGGGAATACAAGGTTTAACATTAGAAAATCAATCTATGCAATTCACCATATTAATAAAATAAAGCAATAGAACCATCTCAACTGATGGAGACAATATTTCTGATAAAATCCAACACCATTTCGTGATAAAAGCACTCAAGCAGGCTAGGAAAAGAAGAGAAATACCAATCTGATAAAGGGTATTTATGAAAAACCCACAGCTTGCATCATGCTAATATCACATGCACAACCAGGAAGAAGACAGAGACGTTGCCACGAGAGGGTGCGTACCACAGAAGCGTAAACGCGGTGTTTCAAGATGGTTACACTGTTTCATTCATGCAACCAACACTATTAACCATAGAGTTCAGACATTTGCCTCTAGAGAATTCAGCACCTGTACCACAGTGCTAAGAACAATGTTTTATGAAGATAACAGAATAGTGATCAGTTACATACCAACCCATTGCCAACTCAAATCAACCCTATAGGATGGGGTAGAGCTGCTCCACAGGGCTTCCAAGGAGTGACCGGTGGATTCGAATCACCAGCCTTTTTTGGATAGCAGCTGAGCTCTTAACCGCTGCACCACCAGAGCTCCACTTACACACTAAACCAAAAACAAAGCCAGTTGCCTTACAGTCGACCCAAATTCATAGCCATCCTATAGGATAGAGTAGAATTGCCCCACAGGGTTTCCAAGGAGCAGCTGATGGATTCGAACTTCCAACCTTTTGGTTAGCAGCTGAACACTTAACTACTTCTCCACTAGGTCTCCATTTACACACTGGCAGTGTTAAAAAAGAGTTTCAATGCTGATTAATAGACAGTTTAATAAATGCACCACAGACTGATGAACAGTCTTTCTCTACAGTGATTTGTTCAAGAGGTTAACAGTGTCAAACAAAAAGATTCAATGTTTGACGAAGGAGTGTTTAGTACATGCACCATGAATCGCTACACACAGTGTTTCAGAGAGAAAACAATGTAACAATTTATTCAAGCACCTAGCACTATCAAAAACAGAATTTCAACTTTGCCACTGGAGAGTATATTACATGCACCACGAGCGCAAAACACAGTGTTCCCACAGAGATACCACTGAACTGGTTCATTTATGTAATTGTGGTATGAACTGGTTCATTTATGCAATTAGTACTGTTAAATAAGAATTTTAACGTCTGCCATTAGAGAGTTTGATGCATGTACAACCAAATGATAAACAATGTTTCACAGAGATAACCCTACTGTGAATCACCAACACAACGAGTACTGTTAAAGACATCTCTGCATTTGACAATAGAGAGATTACATGCATAATAGAATTTAAAAACAGTATTTTTAACAAATATGTCAACAATCAAATTACATCATGCTTCAAACGTGGTTGTTCTGTGTTTCACAAAATTATCATTATAGTTAGTCAATCAGGCACCTGGTTCTGTTAAGCACCGAGTTTCATCATATTTCCCTAAATAAAGTATACCATGTGAAATACTCTATAAACTCCAGGTTTCACAGAGATATCTATAAATTGGGGCACTCACGCTGAGACCTTGGTTAAACACAGCATTTGAGAAAATGTCACTATAGGAACTACAAATGCACCAGGCATGCTAAACTGTTTCATAGAGCTATCTTATGAGTAGGTCATTCAAGCACAGAGCTCTGTTAAAATCTGTGTCTGCATATATCCCTATATAAACTACAGACTGCACAAGACACAGCTAAACACAATGTTTCACAGAGGTATCATGAGAGTCAGCCCTTAGTTCACCCAGTTCTATAAGCCAGTGTTGTAACATATATAGTGAAAGTAACTGCACCTCGCACTACACTGCTAAAAAGTTTTCCAGACCTGTCAATAGAGCGAGTTATTTACGTACCCGGCTGGTTTACACGGAGTTTTATCAGACATCACTAAACGCACTGCAAAATGCGTCACACATGGTTAAACAACTCGGTTTTTCTCAGTGAAATCAGTAGATGAGTCACTCATGCATCTGGTTAGGTACAGCAGCGATATTCAACACGTCCACAAATGTTACATGTGCACCACACATGGCTAAACACGATTTCACAGAAATATCACTAGGATGCATTAACCAATCTTCCACTTTCGTAAAACAGAGTGTCTTCATATCACTGAGCAGAAACACCATGTTCCAACATGGCTAAAAACAGTGTTTCACCAAGATATCACTGGCATGAGTCATTCGCACAGCTAGCTCTGCTAAGCACAGAAATTTAAACATATAACAGTAAAAAACTACATGCTCTATACACCGTTACACACAGCGTTTCATTCATACATCATTAAAGTGAGCCATTTAAGTACTGAGATCTTTTAAAAACAGTGTGTCAACACAGGCACTAAAAAACCACATCATCTACAACAGTGTTTCACAGAAATAGCACTAGTATGAGTCATTTAGGAACCTGGCTGTTAAACTCTGTCCTATAGGGTTGCTATGAGTTGGAATCGGGGTAGCTGTTAAACACAGGGTTTCAACATAGGCCATTAAACAAACTACACATATGCTATACATAGCTAAATGTGGGGTTTCACAGATATTTTACTAGAAAGGGTCATTTCCACACCTAGCTTTATTAAGCACAGTGTTTCAACACACAGCATTAAACAAACTTAACATGCACCACACACACGGCTAAACTGGGGGCTTCATTTTGATGTCACTAGAGTGAGTCATTCACGTCAAACAGAGAATTGAATCACATGTCATTATACACGCTACCACAGGTACTGTACATTGTTAAACATTGTTTCAGAGATTTATCACTGGAGGGAGTCCTTCAGTCACTTAGCACTTTTAAACATGGTTACTACATATGTCACTAAACCATCTACATATAAACCACGCATGTGTGTGGTGTGCTTAACACAATGGTACAAAGGTATATCACTAGAGTGAGTCATCCACACCCCAGCTCTGTAAAACCTAGCATTCCTCATATGTCACTAAACAAACCTCGACTTGCTCCAACCACTGCTAAACACAATGTTTTACGAAGATCTCACTAGCATGAGTCATTGACACAACTATCTCTGCTAAGCAAAGGCATTCAACACGTCACTAAAATTCTACACAGACATAATATGCTGCCATGTTTCATTCACATACCACTAAAGTGAACAATGACTGCACCTTTTAAACTCGGAGATTCGACTTGTGTCACTACACAAACTACATTATGCACAGCGTGCTGCTTAGCAGTGTTTCACAGAAACATCGCTAGAGTCAATCACTTAGGCACTTATACAGACCAATACGGCCTGCTTGCATTAGTCACTTCCCTGGTGACATTTTTTGTGACGTGCTCACCCCCTTGATGTTATCTTTTATAAAGCGCTCATCTCCCTCAAAACAGTTTGCAATGCATCTCCTGGGCCATGGGGCCAACATGTACCATGTTTGTGATATCATTCATGGAATATGGGACTGATGGGGCTCACTAGCAGCTGTTATTCCTTTTTTAAAATAATAATTAAAAAAAAAAAACACTAAACAATGATTCAGCATCCATTCTATTAGTGAAAAAAAAAATGGCATCACCAAAAAATTCCAAACTAACAAAAAATTTAACCCCTTTAAAGGGTTAAGTCAAAATCTATTGGAAGAGATAAAGAAGGGCATTATATAATGATAAAAGGATCATTTCATCAAGAAGTTATACCATTATAAGTATACAGGAAACTAACAGTGGAGCCTCTACATATATAAAGCTAACACTGATAGAATTGAAGGGAGAGATAGAGAGGTGCAGAATAATGCTTGAAGACTTCAATACACCATTTTCAATAAAAGGCATAACATGTAGAAAGAAGACCAATAAAGAAACAGATGGTCTGAACAACACTATAAACCAACTAGACCTATCAGATGTATATAAAAAATACCACCTAACAACAGCACAATATACATTCTTCTCCAGTGAACATGGATGGATCTCCAGGATAGACAACACATTAGGTCATAAAGCAAGTCTCAATAAATTTAAAAAGATCAAAATCATGCAAGGTATGTTCCCAACCACAATGAAGTCAAAATACAAATTAATAAAAGAAAACTGGAAAAGACACATACTATATGGAAATCAAACAACACACTATTAAACAACCAATTTGTAAATGAGGAAATCAAAAAAGATTTTGAAAATACCTAGATTAAAATAAAAGTACAGCATATCAAAACTTATGGGAGGCAGAAAATGCACTGCTCAGAAGTAAATTTGTAGCTGTGAGTACCTACATTAAAAAGGAAGAAAGGTTAAAAATCGGTAACATAACTTTACAACTTAAGGAATTAAAACGAAAAGAACAAACCAAAGCCAAAACAATAAACAGAAATGAGCTAGCAAAGATGAGAGAAGAGATAAATGAAATAGAGAACAAGAAAACAATAGAATTATTGAAACCAGATGTTGCTTTTTTTAAAAACATCAATAAAATTGACAAACCATTAGCTATACTGACAAAGAAAAATGAGAGAAGATATAAATACCTGAAATCAGAAATGAAAGTGGTGATATTACAACTGACCCCCCAGAAATAAAAAAGGGTAATGAGAGGATACTATGCACATTGCATGTCAACAAATTAGATAATCTAGATGAAATGGACAAATTCCTAGAAACACAAAGTTCCTATAAAGACTCAAGAATAAATAGAAGATAGCAACAGAGCAATAACAAGTGAAGAAATTTAATCAGTAATCAAAAATTTGCAAACAAAGAAAAGTTCTGGACCAGATGGCTTCACTGGGGATTTCTACCAAACATTTATAGAGAAGTGATGCCAATCCTTCTTAAACTTTTCCCAAAAAATAGAAGAGAAAGGAACATTTCCCAACTCTTTTCTTGAAGGAAGCATTACTCTGATACCAATCAAATCCAGCCAAAGGCACCACAAGAAAATAAAATTACAGACAAATATCCCTTATGAATCTAGTTTCAAAAATCTTTAACAAAATTCTAGTAAACCAAATTCAAAAGCACATTAAAAGGATTATACACCATAATCAAGTGGTATTTATCTCAAGAATGCAAGGATGGTTCAACATTAGAAAATCAATGTACTACACCACATTAACAGAAGAAAGAAAAAGACCCATAAGATCATCTCAACCAATGCAGAGAAGGCATTTAACAAAAACCTAACACCTTTCATGATAAAAACATTCAAGAATTTAGGAATAGAAAAGAAATCCATCACAATGATAAAGGACATTAACAAAAACCCATAGCTCATATAATGCTCAATGAAGAAATAATGAAATATTTCCCCTTTAGATCAGGAAAAAGTTTGCCCTGTGTCACCACTGCTATTCAGTATTGTACTGGAAGTTCTAGCCAGAGCAATTACGGAAGATAAAGAAGCATAAGGTATCCAAACTGGGCAAGAAGAAGTGAAACCACCCCTTTTTGCATATGATCTGATCCTATCTATAGAAAACCCCAAAGAATTCACAAGAAAGCTACTAGAGTTAAGACATAAATTCAGAAAAGTGACAGGATATAAGGTCAACATACAAAAATCAGCCAGGCTTTCACACGTCGGCAGTGAGCAATCTGAAGGGAAATTAAGAAAACAATTCCATTTACAACAGCATTAAAAGACTAAAATACCTTGGAATAAATTTCATTAAGTAAGTGAAAAACATGTACATTGAAAACTATAAAACACTATTGAAAGAAATTAAAGAAGACCTAAATAAATGGAAGTTATTATGTGCTCATAAATTGGAAAACTTAGTATTGTTACGATATAAATGCTACCTAAAGCAATCTATAGATTCAATGCAATACCATCAAAATTCAAACTACCTTCTTTGCAGAAATAAAAAAGCCAATCCTCAACTTTATATAGAAATATAAGGAAGTCCAAATAGCCAAAGCAGTCTTAAAAAAGAACGAAGTATAAAGACTCACACTTTCCATCTCAAAACAAATGATAAATCTACAATAATCAAAACAGTCTGGTATTGGTATGATAGACATATAGACCAAATGAATAGAATTGGGTGTCCAAAAATAAACTTATACTTCTATGTTCAAATGATTTTTAACAGGGTGATAAGTCTTCCCAGTTGGGAATGAACAGTCTCTTTAACAAACGGTGCTGGGACAACAGAATTTCCACGTGAAAAAGAACTAACCTGGACCCATACCTTATACCATATGTGAAAACTACCTTAAAATCAATCAAAGACCTAAATGCAAAAACTAAAATAATAAAAATCTTAGAAGAAAACACAGGAGTAACGATTCAGGGTCTAGTTTTAAATAATGTATCCTTAGGTACAATACTAAAAATACAAGCAACAAAAGACAAAATAGATACATGAGACCTCAGTTAAAAAAAAAAAAAGACTTTTGTTTGTCAAAGAACTTTATCAACAAAGTGAAGAGACAACCTATAGACTGGGAGAAAAAAAAATTTTTAAACCGTATATCAGATAAGGGTTTAATATCAGAATACATAAAGGACACTTACAACTTTATCACAAAAAGACAAACAACACAATCAAAAAATGGATAAAGACTTGAATAGACATTTCACTGAAGAAATACAAATGGCCAACAAGAAAAAGATACTAAACATCACTAATTATTATGGAAATGCCAATAAAAACTACCATGAGATATCACATCACACCCAGTAGGATGGCTGTGATTAAAAAAGAAAAGAAAGCAATAGGTTTAATGATGGTGTGCAGAAATTAAAACTCTGGTTCATTGCTGGTGGGATTGTAAAATGACATAGCTGCCCTGGAAAAGTTTAATGATTCCTCAAAAAGTTAAAATAGGGCTATCATACCAAAAAAAAAAACCCAAACTCATTGCTGTCAAGTCAATTTCAACTCATAGTGATCCTACTCAATTCTACTCGGAGGTATATACCCAAGAAAATTGAAAGCAGGAATGCAAAAAACACTTGTAAGCAAACGTTGTTGTAGCAGTATTCACAATAGCCAAAAGGTGGGAATGGCCAAAATCTCCATCAACAGATGAATGAGTAACCAAAATGTGGTGCACACATCGAACGGACTATTACTCAGCCATAACGGGAAATGAAGTTCTGATGCATGCAACAACTTGGATGAACCTTGAAAACATTATGCTGAGTGAGTAAGTCAGTCACAAAGGACAAATATTGCATGATCCCACTTACTTGAAATATCTAGAATAGACAAGTGTTGAGAAACCAAAGTTTATCAGCGGTTACAAGGGGAGACAGAAGTGAGAGAAAAGGGAAAACACAGTGCTTAGGGGACACTGAGCTTCTGTTAAGGGTGATGTGAAAATATGGGAATGGTTAAGGGTGATGGCTGAGCAATATGGTGAACAAAATTAATCTGAATTAATTATGAAATAATTGTACACATGCACACTGAATTGTACATGTGAAGATTATTGAAATGAAAAATATTTTGTTACATATATATTTACCACAATTTTTTAAAAGAATAAGAGCACTTATCCCAAGAAAATAAGACATGCAATACATATTGCCAAACACTGCTTTATTTAGATGATATTGCTAGAGTTAGTCATTTATGTACTTTGTTCTCTTAGACATAGATTTTAAACATACTTACTAAATATATAATGCAAGTTGCACCACAAGTGGCTAAACACAGGTTTCACACAAACAGCACCGTAGTAGGCTACGCAGCCCCCAGCTCTACTACGTCCAGTTTCTAAATGTGTCAATAAAAAATTGTGCATGTGCCACACACTGATAAATATGGGATTTCACAGAGATACCAAGAGCGAGTTATTTCAGAAACTAGCTCTGTTACAGAGTATTTTAACATATGTCATTTAACAAAGTACACCACACAACACACTGTTAAACATAACAATTCACAGACACATCACTAGAGTCAGTCATTCGTGCATTTAGCTCTGTTCAACACAGATCTGACATATGCCACTCAACAAAGTACACAAGCTGCAGACACTACCAAACACGGTGTTTTTCATAGATGGCATTACAGTGAGTCATTCAGTAACCTTTTACTTGGTGAAACACACAATTTTAACATAGCTCACTAAGCAAACTACAGATGCACCACACACTGATAAACCGTTTGACAGTGATATCTCTAGAGTGGTTCATTCATATATCTAGCTGTTTTTAACAGATATTTACAACTAGTGTTACTAAACAAGTCATACATAAAACACACACTGCTACACACCATTGTGAGACATCAGTGCACTCCATTCAGTTAATCACAGTTACTACTTTTGTCACTAAACAGACACTAATGCACACAGAGTTGTCAGCACAGTAACACAGAGAGATATCACTAGAGAGTCATTCACTTACCAGCTCTGTAACACAGTTCTATCACATCACTAAGCAAGCCACAAAAGTCTTTACACTGCTAAAGACCATGTTAAGGTCCCCTGATGGTGCTGTGGTTAAGCACACTGCCGCTAATTGAAAAATCAGAGGTGTGAACCCACCATCTGCTGTGCAGAAGAAAGATGTGCCAGTCTGCTTCTGTAAAGATTACAGCCTTGGAAACCCTATGAGGCAGCTCTATTGTCTCATGTAGGGTTGCTATGAGTCAGAATTGACTCAATGGCAATGCATTTCATTTGGTTTTAAGACGATGTTATAAAAAATTCACTGTTGTGCACCTAACTCCTGTAAACATAGAATTTCAAATTATGCCCTAAACAAACTGGACCAAGAACTGATAAATGTGGTGTTTTCAAAATGAGCCATTCGTGGTCCTAGCTCTGTTAGCCAATATATGTCACCAAGCAAATTGCATATCACCTCACCTGCTAAACACAGTGCTTCACAGAGATCTCAGCAGAGTCAATCATTAACTTATCTAGCTATGTTAACACAGCTTTGCAACATATGTCACTAAACAAACACCTATCCCACACAGTGGAGGTATCGATAGACTGAATTATTCACATGCCTAGCTCTGTTAAACAGCGTTTCAATCTATGCCACCAAACTAACTGACACCATGTACCACACATTGCTAAACACAATGCTTATGACTCATGGATATATTATTAAAATAATTTATTTATGCACCTAGCCCTGTTACAGACAAACTTTCCACACATGGCACTTTAACAACTAGGCATGTGCCACACGCAGCTAAAGGTGTTGTTCACAAAGTCATCACTGAAATGAGTCATTTATGCAGCTAGCTCTCTTAAACACAGGGTGGCTAAACAAAGCACACATGCCTAACACATGGCTACACAGAATTTCACACAGATACTTTAACTAGAGTGAATCAATCACACACCTACCTCTCTAAAAACAATGTTTCATCATATTTCACTAAGCACCTTACAACGTGATTGACACATGGCTCAAGTTTTGCCAATATAGTAGTAAAATTAATCATTCAGTCATCTAGCTCTGTTATAGACAGACTTTCTACATATGTCACTGTAACAACTATGCATATACCACTCATGGCTAAAGACTGTGCTTCACAAAACCCTAAGTGAGTCTCTCACATGGCTACCTAAACACAGGGTCTCAAACATGTCTCCAAACAAACCACACACGCACAACATGCTGGTGAATCCAGAGTGTTACAAAGACATCACTAGAACAAACCAGTCACATGCCTAGCTCTCTAAAACACAGAGCTTCTTGATATGTCACCAAGCAAATGAAAGCATGCTTCAGACATGGCTAAAGACAGGGTTTCAACAAGTTATCACTAGAGTGAGTAATTTGTGCACCTTCTTCATTAAGCAGAGTTTCTGCATAGGTCACTAAGTACACTGTAACCTGCTCCAGAAACTGCTAAACACAGTGCTTCATGGCAACTTTACTGGAGGAAGTCAGGCATCTATCTCTACCGAATACAGTTTTTCAACATATTTCGCTAAACAAACCACACATACACAAAATTCTACACACAGAATTTGCTGAGATATCACTACAGTAAGGCATTCACACACCCAACTCATTTAAACACAGAGTACAAAGTTGTCACTAAACAAACACACAAGAACCACACACTCCACAACAGAGTGATATGCAGAAACATCACTACATAGAGTCATTTATTCACAGCTTTGTAAAACGCAGCATTTTATCATATGTCACTAAACAAACTATGTTCCCCACACGTTGCTAAGGACAGTATAAAACAATGATAACACCAGAAAAAGTTGTTCACACACACACACAGCTCTGTTAAATACAGCGTATCAAAATATGTTCCTAAGTGAACTACACCATAACAATGTAGAAACATGATGCTTCAGAGAGTTATCTCAAGAGTGAGCCATTATGTAAACTAAAACACCAAGCCCGTTGCTGTCAAGTCGATTCTGACTTAGAGCGATCCCACAGGACAGAGTAGAACTGCCTCATAGGGTTTCAAGTAGTGGCTGGTGAATTTGAACTGCTGACCTTCTGGTTAGCAGCCGAGCTCTTAACCACTGCACCACCAGGGCTCTGAGCATCGTATAGCTCTGTTACAGACAGTGATTTCACACACACACTAAGAAAACTGCATCGGCACCAATCTCTGCTAAACATATTGTGTCATAGAGAGATCATTTGAGTGAGTCATAAATTCGCCTAGTGTTGTTAAATACAGAAAGTCAACATGCCTCTTAAAAACTACATCATGGAGGCAGGGCCAAGATGACTGACTAGGTAGAAGCTACCGCGGATCCCCCTAGCAACAAAGACTCGCAAAAACAAGTGAATTGATCACATACATGACAATCTACGAACTCTGACCATTAAACACAGATCTAGTGCTCGCTTCGGCAGCACATACACTAAAATTGGAACGATACAGAGAAGATTAGCACGGCCCCTGCACAAGGATGACATGCAAATTTGTGAAGCATTCCATATTTTTTGGCATAGAAATGCCATATGGCGAGGGAAACAAGGCGAAATAGGACAATACAAGTTAGGTTTTTACTTAGAAAAATAGGGGTAAATATTAAGGTAACCACAAAGAGGTATAACAACTCCACAACTCAAAATAAACACCAAGAAAAACATAACGACTCAGCAAACATAAAGGCAAATACGATGAAAATGAGGAACACACAATTTACAGAGAAAAACGTCTCAGCACAAAAAAGTAAGTGGAAAAATGAAATTGTCAACAACACACACAAAAAGGCATCAAAATGACAGCACTAAACTCATACTTATCTATAATTACGCTGAATGTAAATGGACTAAATGCACCAATAAAGAGACAGAGAGTCTCAGACTGGGTAAAGGAACACGATCCGTCTATATGCTGCCTATAAGAGACACACCTTAGACTTAGAGACACAAACAAACTAAAACTCAAAGGATGGAAAAAAAATATGTCAAGCAAACAATAAGCAAAAAAGAAGAGGAGTAGCAATATTAATTTCTGAAAAAATAGACTTTAGACTTATATCCACCACAAAGGATAAAGAAGGACACTACGTAATGATTAAAGGGACAATTTAACTGGAAGATACAACCATATTAAATATTTATGCACCCAATGACAGGGCTGTAAGATACACAAAACAAACTTTAACAGAACTGAAAAGTGAGATAGACACCTCCACAATTATAGTAGGAGACTTCAACACACCACTTTCGGAGAAGGACAGGACATCCAGTAAGAAGCTCAATAGAGACACGGAAGACCTAATGGCTACAATCAACCAACTTGACGTCATAGACCTACACAGAACACTCCACCCAAGAGCTGCAAAGTATACTTTTTTTCCTAGTGCACATGGAACATTCTCTAGAAGAGATCACATATTAGGTCATAAAACAAACCTTTGCAGAATCCAAAACATTGAAATATTACAAACCATCTTCTCAGACCATAAGGCCATAAAAGTGGAAATCAATAACAGAAAAATCACGGAAAAGAAACCAAATACTTGGAAAATGAACAATACCCTGATGAAAAAAGACTGGGTTATAGAAGACATTAAGAAGGGAATAAAGAAATTCATAGAATGCAATGAGAATGAAAACACTTCCTATCAAAGCCTCTGGGACACAGCAAAAGCAGTTCTCAGAGGCCAATTTATATCAATAAATGCACACATACAAAAAGAAGAAAGAGCCAAAATCAGAGAACTGTCCCTACAACTTGAACAAATAGAAAGCAAGCAACAAAAGAATCCATCAGGCACCAGAAGAAAACAAATAATAAAAATTAGAGCTGAACTAAATGAATTAGAGAACAGAAAAACAATTGAAAGAATTAACAAAGCCAAAAGCTGGTTCTTGGAAAAAATTAACAAAATTGATAAACCATTGGCCAGACTGACTAAAGAAATACAGGAAAGGAAACAAATAACCCGAATAAGAGACGAGATGGGCCACATCACAACAGACCCAACTGAAATTAAAAGAATCATATCAGATTATTACAAAAAATTGTATTCTAACAAATTTGCAAACCTAGAAGAAATGGATGAATTCCTGGAAAAACACTACCTATCTAAACTGACACAATCAGAAGTAGAACAACTAAATAGACCCATAACAAAAAAAGAGATTGAAACGGTAATCAAAAACCTCCCAACAAAAAAATGCCCTGGCCCGGATGGCTATACTGCAGAGTTCTACCAAACTTTCAGAGAAGAGTTAACACTACTACTACTAAAGGTATTTCAAAGCATGGAAAATGATGGAATACTACCCAACTCATTCTATGAAGCCACCATCTCCCTGATACCAAAACCAGGTAAAGACATCACAAAAAAAGAAAATTACAGACCTATATCCCTCATGAACATAGATGCAAAAATCCTCAACAAAATTCTAGCCAATAGAATTCAACAACATATCAAAAAAAGAATCCACCACGTCCAAGTGGGATTTATACCAGCTATGCAAGGTTGCAAGGTTGGTTCAATATTAGAAAAACCATTAATGTAGTCCACCATATAAATAAAACAGAAGACAAAAACCACATGATTTTATCAATTGATGCAGAAAAGGCATTTGATAAAGTTCAACACCCATTCATGAAAGAAACTCTCAGCAAAATAGGAATGGAAGGAAAATTCCTCAACATAATAAAGGGCATCTATACAAAGCCAACAGTCAACATCATTCTAAATGGAGAGAGCCTGAAAGCATTTCCGTTGAGAATGGGAACCAGACAAGGATGCCCTTTATCACCGCTCTTATTCAACATCGTGCTAGAAGTCCTAGCCAGGGCAATTAGGCTACACAAAGAAATAAAGGGCATCTGGACTGGCAAGGAGGAAGTAAAATTATCTCTATTTGCAGATGACATGATCTTATACACAGAAAACCCTAAGGAATCCTCCACAAAACTACAGAAACTAATAAAAGAGTTTGGCAGAGTTTCCGGTTACAAGATAAACATAACAAAAATCACTTGGATTCCTATAACACTGAAGAGGAAATCACCAAATCAATACCATTCCAAGTAGCCCCCAAGAAGATAAAATACTTAGGAATAAATCTTACCAAAGATCTAAAAGACCTATACAAAGAAAACTACAAAGTACTACTGCAAGAAACTAAAAGGGACCTACATAAGTGGAAAAAGATACCTTGCTCATGGATAGGAAGACTTAACATAGTAAAAATGTCTATTCTACCAAAAGCCATCTATATATACAATGTACTTCCGATCCAAATTCCAATGACATTTTTCAATGTGATGGAGAAACAAATTGCCAACTTCATATGGAAGGGAAAGAAGCCTCGGATAAGTAAAGCATTACTGAAAAAGAAGAAGAAAGTGGGAGGCCTCACTCTACCTGATTTTAGAACCTATTATACAGCCACAGTAGTCAAAACAGCCTGGTACCTAGACCAATGGAACAGAATTGAGAACCCAGATATAAACCCATCCACATATGAGCTGCTGATATTTGACAAAAGCCCAGTGTCAGTTAATTGAGGAAAAGATAGTCTTTTTAACAAATGGTGCTGGCATAATTGGATATCCATTTGCAAAAAAATGAAACAGGACCCATACCTCACACCATGCACAAAAACTAACTCCAAGTGGATCAAAGACCTAAACATAAAGACTAAAATAATAAAGATCATGGAAGAAAAAATAGGGACAATGTTAGGAGCCCTAATACAAGGCATAAACAGAATGCAAAACATTACCAAAAATGATGAAGAGAAACCCGATAACTGGGAGCTCCTAAAAATCAAACATCTATGCTCATCTAAAGACTTCATGAAAAGAGTAAAAAGACCACCTACAGACTGGGAAAGAATTTTCAGCTATGACATCTCCGACCAGCGCCTGATCTCTAAAATCTATATGAATCTGTTAACACTCAACCACAAAAAGACAAACAACCCAATGAAAAATTGGGCAAAGCATATATTCAGGCAACTAACAGATACTTGAGAAAATGCTCTCGATCATTAGCCATTAGAGAAATGCAAATTAAAACTACGATGAGATTCCATCTCACTCCAACAAGGCTGGCATTAATCAAAAAATAGTAAATGTTGGAGAGGCGGTGGAAAGATTGGAACACTGCTGGTGGGAATGTAAAATGGTACAACCACTTTGGAAATCTATCTGG
Source organism: Loxodonta africana (assembly GCF_030014295.1). NCBI lineage: Eukaryota > Metazoa > Chordata > Mammalia > Proboscidea > Elephantidae > Loxodonta > Loxodonta africana. Next base: position 73,607,855 of record NC_087362.1, read on the forward strand.
AGTTTCCTTAAAAAGTTAGAAATAGAACTATCATACAACCCAGAAATCCCACTCCTCGGAATATACCCTAGAGAAATAAGAGCCTTTACACGAACAGATATATGCACACCCATGTTTATTGCAGCACTGTTTACAATAGCAAAAGCTGGAAGCAACCAAGGTGTCCATCAACAGATGAATGGATAAATAAATTACGGTATATTCACACAATGGAGTACTACACATCGATAAAGAACAGTGACGAATCTGTGAAACATTTCATAACATGGAGGAACCTGGAAGGCATTATGCTGAGTGAAATTAGTCAGAGGCAAAAGGACAAATATTGTATAAGACCAGTATTATAAGAACTTGAGAAATAGTATAAACTGAGAAGAACACATTCTTTTGTGGCTATGAGAGGGGGGAGGGCGGTAGGGTGGGAGAGGGTTATTTACTGATTAGATAGTAGATAAGAACTACTTTAGGTACAGGGAAGGACAACACTCAATACAGGGAAGCTCAGCTCAACTGGACTGGACCAAAAGCAAAGAAGTTTCCTGAATAAACTGAATGCTTTGAAGGTCAGCAGAGCAAGGGCGGGAGTTTGGGGACTATGGCTTTAGGGGACATCTAAGTCAATTGGCAAGATAAATTCTATTATGAAAACATTCTGCATCCCACTTTGAAGTGTGGCATCTGGGGTCTTAAATGCTAACAAGCGGCCATCTAAGATGCATCAATTGGTCTCAACCCACCTAGATCAAAGATGAATGAAGAATACCAAGGTCACATGATAACTATGAGCCCAAGAGACAGAATGGGCCACATGAACCAGAGACTTACATCATCCTGAGACCAGAAGAACTAGATGGTGCCTGGCCACGACCAATGACTGCCCTGACAGGGAGCACAACAGAGAACCCCTGAGGGAGCAGGAGAACAGTGGGATGCAGACCCCAAATTCTCATAAAAAGGCCAGACTTAATGGTCTGACTGAGACTAGAAGAATCCCAGCAGTCATGGTCCCCAAGCCTTCTTTTGTCCCAGGACAGGAACCATTCCCGAAGACAACTCATCAGACATGGAAAGGACTGGACAATGGGTTGGAGAGAGATGCTGATGAAGAGTGAGCTACTTGTATCAGGTGGACACTTGAGACGGTGTTGGCATCTCCTGTCTGGAGGGGAGATGGGAGGGTAGAGAGGGTTAGAAATTGGCAAAACAGTCACGAAAGGAGAGACTGGAAGGAGGGAGCAGGCTGACTCATTAGGGGGAGAGTAAATGGGAGTATGTAGTAAGGTGTGTATATAAGTTTATATGTGACGGACTGACTTGATTTGTAAACTTTCACTTAAAGGACAATAAAAATTATTTTAAAAAAACTTAAAAAGAAAACTACACCATGCTGAACACACTGTTAAACACAATATTTCACAGAGGTGTCACTAGAGTCAGCCATTCACTGATATTCCCTGTAATACAGAGTTTCAACATACATCACTAAACCGCTCATACATGACATGCTGCTAAACACATGCCACGTTAAGTATCACTAGAGTACGTCCTTTGTAACCCAGCTCTGTTAAACACAGTTTCAAAATGTGTCACTAAGCAAAGAATATGTGCAACACACTCTTACAAACATGGGGTTTAACAGTGATATTGGATGTGTCATTTATACAGCAATTTCTGGAAAATACAGTGTTTCAACAAATATCGCTAAGTAAACTACATTATGGACCATATTCTGTTTTACAGAGATATCAAGAGAATCCGTTATTCACGTACATAGCTGTGTTATATACAGAGATTCAACATATATCCCTGAACAAACCTCACATACAACACACAGACTAAACATTCAGTTTTACAGACAAATTAGATTGAGTCAATCACGCCTATGTGTGAATAGCAGTGTTTCATCTACGTCACTTAACAAATTCTGTGTGCTCTGTATGTGGTTAAAGACAGTGTTTCATAAAGATATCACTAGAGGGAGTCATTCACACAGCTAGCTCTGTTCAAAACTGAGTTTCAAAATACACAAGCTAAACTAAACACACAGCACCAGAAAGAGCTACCCACAGCGTTTCACAACATTATCAGTAGAGTGTTCCTATCCTGTACCTAACTCCCTAGAACACGGAGCTTCTTCATATGGCACTAAACAAAAACAACATCCCCCAGAAAAGGCTAAAGACAGCATTTCATCAAGATACTACTAGGGCGAGGCATTCACACACCTGACTCCATTAAACACAGGCTTACCACATATGTCACTAAACAAGCACAGAAACATTCACCACACTATGCTAACTGCCAGTCCTTACTGAGGTATCACTACACTGAGTCTTTCATATACCTGTTGTATTAAACACAGTGTCATCATATGTCATTAATATTCTACAATGCACACCACATACTGATAGACTCTGGTTCAGGGATATCGCTAGAGTGGTCATTCCCCATGTCATTGTTAGGTTCCGTTGAGTCAGTTCCAATTCATTGCGACCCTACAGAATGGAGCAGAACTGCCCCATAGGGTTTCCCAAGAAGTGGCTGGTGGATTTGAACAGTGTATCTTTTGATTAACAGCCGAGCTCTTAACCACTACACCACCAGGGCTCCTTACTGAGGTATCACTCTACTGAGATTTTCATATACCTGTTATTTGGAACATAGTATCATCATGTCATTTAAATTCTACAATACACACCACATGCTGATAGACTCTGGTTCAGTGATATCACTAGAGTGGGTCATTTGCCACACATGGCTAAATACAGCATTTCACAAAATGATCATCAGAGTGAAGTGTTCTGGCACTTAGCTCTGTTAAACACTTTCATCATAAAACACTGAACACTACAACATGCACAACACACTGCTAAACTTGTTATCTTACAGCAATATCAATAGAGTGACTCATTTTATGCAGGCTGGCTCTGTTAAACAGTATTTCAACATGTGTTACCAAACAAACTATATATGCACCACACATTGCTAAAAGCAGTGTCTCACAGAGATGTTATTAGACTGAGTCCTTCTGTTGCCTTCAAGCTGATTCCGATTCATAGCAACCTCACAGGACAGGGTAGAACAGCCACGCAGAGTTTCCAAGGCTGTAAATCCTTACAGAAACAGACTGCCACATCTTTCTCCTGTAGAGTGGCTGGTGGGTTTGGACCACTGACTTTTTGATTAGCAGCTGAGTCCTTAACCACTGCACCACTGGGGCTCCTTCTCTTACATACAGTTTCCATACATGTTACTGAACATGCACAAGATAATACTAAACCAGCGTTTGTTTTCGTTTTCCTGAAATATCACTAGAGGGAGTCATTGAATCACCGGCTCCGTAAAACAAAAATTTTTATCACGTGTCATTACATGTTGTAAAGAAACTGTAACATTCTTCACTCTCTATTAAAGCCAGGGTGACAAATACTATCAGTACAGGAAGACGTTCCCACAAATAATTATGATAAAGACAGAGTTTCTAAGTATATCACTAAACTGACTATACCATGTACAACACACTGATAAAGACAATGTTTCACAGATATATCTCTACAGGGTGTGATTCTATGTATCTAGCTGTGTTCACCAGTTGTCTGTCAGTTTGTAGTACTGTGGTGCCTTGTGTGTTGCCATGATGCTGGAAGCTATCCCAAAGGTATTTAAAATACCAGCAGAGTGACCAATAGTGGACAGGTATCAAAGGAGCTTCCAGACTGAGACAGGCTAGGAAGAACGACCTGGCAATCTACTTCTAAAAAAATTGGCCAGTGAAAACCTTATGAATAACAACAGAACATCGTCTAATATAGTGAAGAAAGATGACCCCCTCAGGTTGGAAGGCACCCAAAATATGACTGGGGAAGAGCTACCTATTCAAAGCAGAGTTGACCTTAATGACGTGGATGGAGTCAAGCTTTCAGGTCCGTTGTTTCAGTACTCAAAATGATAAGGAACAGATGCAAACTATTAATGATCGGAATGTGGAATGTATGAAGTACAAATTTAGGAAAACAGAAGTTGTCAAAAATGAATTGGAATACTGGAAGATAGATATACTAGGCATTAATGACCTAAAATGTACTGGTATTGGCCATTCTGAATCAGACAATTATATGGTCTACTATGCAGGGAATAACACATTGAAGAGGAACGGCATCACATTCACTGTTAAAAAGAACATTTCAAGATCTATCCTGAATTACAACGCTGTCAGTGATAGGATAATATCCATACGCTTACAAGGAAGATGAGTTAATATGACTATTATTCAAATTAATGCATCAACCATTAAGGCCAAAGGTGAAGAAACTGAAGATTTTTACCAACTTCTGAAGTATAAAATTAATTAAACATGCAATCAAGATGCATTGATAATTACTGGTGATTGGAATGCGAAAGTTAGAAACAAAGAAAAGGGTCAGTAGTTGGAAAATATGGCCTTGGTGATAGAAATGAAGCTGGAGACCACATGATAGAATTTTGCAACTTCTATGACTTTTCACTGCAAATGTCTTTTTTTCAACAACATAAATAGGGGCTATATGCATAGACCTCACCAGATGGAATACACAGGATTCAAATTGACTACATCTGTAGAAAGAGACAATGGAAATGCTCAATATCATCAGTTAGAACAAGGCCAGGAGCCAACTGGAACACACCATCAATTGCCCACTTACAAGTTCAAGTTGAAGCTGAAGAAAATTATAAGAAACCCAAGAGAGCCAAAGTATGGCCTTGAGTATATCCCACTTGAATTTATAGACCATCTCAAGAATAGATTTGATGCATTGAACACTAATGACTAAAGACTAGACGAGTCGTGGAATGACATCAAGGACATCATACACTAAGAAAGCAAAAGGTCATTAAAAAGACAGGAAAGAAAGAAAAAAAACCATGTCAGAACAGACTCTGAAACTTGCTTTTGAACATAGAGTAGCTAAAGTGAATAGAAGAAATGAAGTAAAAGAGCTAAACCGGAGATTTCAAAGGGCGGCTTGAGAAGACAAAGCAAAGTACTATAGTGAGATGCACAAACAACTGGAGATAGAAAACCAAAAGGGGAGAACATGCTCGGGATTTCTCAAGCTGAGAGAACTGAAGAAAAAATTCAAGCCTCAAGTTTTGATACTGAAGGATTCTATAGGCAAAATATTGAATGACTCAATAAGCATCAAAAGAAGATAGAAGGCATACAGAGCACTGTACCAAGAAAAACTGGTCAGCATTCAATAATTTCAGAAGGTAGCCTATGATCAAGAACTGAAGTACCGAAGGAAAAAGTTCAAGCTGCACTGAAGGCACTGGCAAAAAAAAAAAAAAAAAAAGTCTCTAGGAATTAATAGACTACCAACTGAGATGTTTCAACATATGGATGCAACTCTAGAAGTGCTCACTCATCTATGGCAAAAAATTTGGAAGACAGCTACCTGACCAAATGACTGGAAGAGATCCATATTTGTGCCCGTTCCAAAGAAAAGTGATCCAACAAAATGGAGAAATTATCGAACAGTATCATTAATATCACACACAAATAAAGTTTCGCTGAAGATAACTCAAAAAGGGTTGCAGCAGTAGATCGACAGGGAACTGCCAGAAATTCAAGCTGGATTCAAAAGAAGATATGGAATGAGGGTTGCCATTGCTGATGTCAGATGGATCTTGGCTGAAATTAGAGAATACCAGAAAGATATTTACCTGTGTTTTATTGACTATACAGAGGTATTTGTGGATCATAACAAGATATGGATAACATTTTGAAGAATGGGAATTCTAGAATACTTAATTGTGCTCACGTGAAACCTGTATATAGACCAAGAGGCAGTCGTTCAAAAAGAACAAGGGGATCTGTTGTTTAAAATTAGGAAAGGTGTATGTCAGAGTTGTATCTTTTCACCATACTTTTTCAATTTGTATGCTGAGGAAATAATCCGAGAAGCTGGACTATACAAAGAAGAACTCCACATCAGATCTGGAGGAAGACTCATTAACAACCTGCGTTATGCAGATGACACAACCTTGCTTCTGTAAAGCTAAGAGGACTTGAAGCCCTTACTGATGAAGATCAAAGGCTACAGCCTTCAGTATGGATCACACCCCAACATAAAGAAAACAAAAATCCTCACAACTGGACCAATAAGCAACATTATGATAAAGGGAGAAAAGACTGAAGTTGTCAAAGATTTCATTTTACTTGGATCCACAATCAACATCCATGAAAGAGCAGTCGAGAAATCAAACGAAGTGTTGCATTGGGCAAATCTGCTGCAAAAGACCTCTTTAAAGTGTTAAAAAGCAAAGATATCACCTTGAGGACTTAAGTGTGCCTGACCTAAGCCTTGGTAGTTTCAATTGATTCATATGCATGTAAAAACTGGACAATGAATAAAGAAGACCAAGAAAAGTTGATGTATTTGAATTATAGTGTTGGCAAAAAAATACTGAATATACCATGGGTTTCCAGAAGAACAAACAAGTCTGTCTTGGAAGAAGTACAGCCAGAATGCTCCTTAGAAGTGAAGGTGGCAAGAAGTCATCTCATGTACTTTGGACATGCTATCAGGAGGGATCAGTCCCCAGAGAATGATATCACGCCTGGTAAAGTGGAGGGTCAATGAAAAAGAGAAAGACCCTCAATGAGATGGATTGACACAGTGACTGTAGCAGTGGGCTCAAACATAACAATTGTGAGGACGGCACAGGACTGGGAAGTGTTTCGTTCTGTCGTACACAGGGTCACTATGAGTTAGAGCCGATTCCATAGCACCTAACAACAAAAAACTATATACTTTTAAATCTTTATGCCAGAATTCTAAAGGGCATGATGGGATGGATTTTGTATGAGCCTCATCTGTAAAAATTGGTGTCGACAGTGAATACAGCTGTATCACCTGTAGTCAAGTTAGCCCACTAGTTCTGTACCTGTGTAATCCTGCCCTATATGAGTAGAAATGTACTGAGAGTGAGGCACTAGATAAGACTGATGTCACTGCTGGCAATTGGAACCAGCAAAGTGGCTGAACCTTATATCCCTTCCAAAGGTTAGAACATATGAGTATAAATCAATGATAAGTGGAGGGAAGAAGAAACAGTAGTGGAGGGTAAAGAAATGAATAAAGGAGTATGCAATGAGGGAAATACAATATTACATTGGTATGTGAGGCTTAGAGCAAGAGAATGATGCTGCCCCTCAACACAAGTATAAAAGAGTCTCAAAGAGTGAAACATATATTTTCCAATGCCAGCCTTGCTTTTGGGACCTGACAGCATTGAACAAAAACCTACGAACTTGAGTGGCATCACTCTGGGATACATTTTGGTTATATGCAGGGCCAGAATACCCAATAAGCAAGGTATGCATGGGCTCAATTGTCCCTTCCCATCAATATGCAGTGCACAATGTCGTCTGTCCCCCAACACATTAAAGATGTGATGAAATCCATGTGGAAATTTTCACCACAGGTTAGTAGGTAAATAGAGTTAAACACATGTATACATTGCTCAGTGCGAGCTGGTGCATACAGAGCTTACTGGTTAACCCACCCCTGGTTATGGGATATGATGATGAACTGGAACAATTTTTGGTAATTGAGTAGAATTCTAGTAATAATGCCAATATTTTTTTGGCTCTATTTTTCAGGTTACATCTACTACAAAGGATATCGTTTGGGAAAAAATTTCTGGAAATTACTCCCAACTGGACCATGAAATGTACAACTTCCAGCAGCCTGATCACTATGCAACTATCAATCTTGATGACCACATGCTTAGAAAATTTCCTGGTTACTACAGGGAAAAAAAAAATAGCAGCTGCATGCTCAAAATGTCACCATGTGCTGTGCACAAATACATGTCATCCTTGTTTTAGTGGATGGAAAGCTATTAAACAGAATAGGAAAAAAAAAGTGGGTTTCTGAAGGGAAAAAGTAGTAGGCTTTACATGGTGGGTAAAAATTCCCCTGGGAAATAACCCCATCCGGAGACAAGAAAGGGTACTGGAGGCCTGAAGTTATATTCAGATTAAATTATAACTAGGTGTTACTACCACTCATATAGCTTTAGTTATGGGAATCCTATATTTTGGAGTATACAACATGTATCCTAACTGCACTCAAGATATTAGCACACAATGGCAGCAGCATACATGGTGGAATAAACAACAGTGACAAAGAATATAGAAAAGGGCTTAAGAAGAGCACAAAAATCTAGGCATTATGGCACCAGCTGAATTCATTTTTAATGATGTGTGGTTTTCAGAGGAAAAATATTTATTAACTAGGATAAGCAGATTAGAGAGACTTCACTTAAAGGGTGAAGGAAAGAGATGAGGCTTTAGTGAAGTAGGTCAGGAAGACTCAACAAATAATTACAGATAAATCTGGGGCCCAGCATTGGGGAAGGGTTTAAACACTGACTCAACAGGGCCTCTTGACTATTTTAATACAGATGGAGGGTGAAGTAGCCATGGGTCAATAGCCCTCCATCTCAGCTGCTGAGGCTCAACAGGCACACTTATGGGAATCTTCTGGACCTACAAACTTGTGGTAGTTCTCTGGAGGCACTTGTAATTTACATCAATGCACTGTGAGTGCCCTCATCTCAAGAATGAATCAAAAAAGACATACTGTAGAAGAGTTAGCATGGATAAAAAGTGTTCTGAACAACACCCATGTCCTTCTCATAAAGGGAGGTTGCTGTTGTTAGCCACCATTGAGTCAGTTCTGTCTCATGGCAACCTTATGTACAACACAAGAAAACATGGCTTGGTCCTGCATCATTCTTACAATAGCCAGCATGTTTGCATCCATCATCGCAGCTACAGTGTCAATCCATCTCAATAAGGATCTACCACATCTTTATTGGCCCTCTACTCCACCAAACATGATGTTCTTCTCTAGTGATTGACCCCTCCTGATGATGCATCCAAAGCAAGTAAGTTGAACAATGTTCTATTGTGATCCATAAAGTTTTCACTGGCTAATTTTTGGAAGCAGGTTGTCAGGCATTTCTTCCTAGTCTATCATAGTCTGGAAGCTCCACTGAAACCTGTCCACCATGAGTGACCTTGCTGGTATTTGAAACCTGTGGCATAGCTGCCAGTATCATAGAAACATGGAAGCTGCCACAGCATGACAAATTAGGCATATAGTGGTGGAGAAAGGAGGCAGGCCCTGATATATAACAGCACAGAAGGGAAACCCGTCTCAGTTCAAGCCCGCAGAGTAAGACAGGGTGAATGGCTTTGTCCTCAACTGACTTGGAATCATAAAAACAAACAAACAAAAAAAAAAAAACTAAATCATGGCCAGTTCTAATGATGCCCACCCATGATAATATCTGGCCTATGGGCAAGGGCCGATTCTTTTGGGAAGGCTTAGCAAATACCTCTGTCATGCTTACTTTTGTGCTCTGTAATAAAAAAATTATACCATGAACATACTAGAATATGGAATAATACTGAAGTTGTTGGTAAAATTCCACTTGCTGCACATCAACTTCATTGCATTCAGCTTTCACTCCTAGCACAGCCACTGTGTGCAATTAAAAATGATGCCATAATTTGGGGAAGATGCCAAGAGCAGGTCTAGTTTCTGACCCACCCCCACAGATACACCAAGAAATACAGTAAGAAAATTGTGCTGAACTCTGAGGTACTCTGAATCAGTGGGAAAAGAACAGCAGTGGGAATCTACTGATGGACATGAGTCAATGAGTTGATGACAAATTGCATATGGCAGCAATGCTGCTTCTTCCACTGTCTTCACCCCTCTTACTCCCAGTGCCTTGAACTGTCAGCTGCTGTAACTATAGATGTAGAATCTGCATAAGAGCCTGCTCCCAGAGTCAACACACTCCCCGCCTGTGCAACAAGAAAGGCCCTGAGTCCTGGCTCTGGAATCAACAAGGCAGGTATCCCGGGAAGTCCTCTCAGCGTCTGCTCGCCCTGCTCCCTGCTGGTACCATGGACTATCTGGTGCTGGGAACTACCAGGAAAACTATGCCTGCAGAGGAGCCAGCTCCACCAGCCCACACACGGTCTGTGCAAAGGGAAAGGCTCAGAGCTCAGGCTCCGAAATCAACAAGACAGATGTCCATGGGGGCCTGTTCCAAGTGTACCAGTCCTTGCCCTTGTTATCTATCAGCGTGAAGACTATTGACTGTTGTAGATTACTGAATGGCATCGCAGTAGAGCTTGCTCCCCCAGCTAACATATTGCCTGCCTGGGCAAAGGGAAAGACCCAGAGCTCAGACTCTGAAATCTTTTCAACTGTAGGAGGGGCCAGATTCAACAATTAATACCACACTTTAGAAGGACTATTTCAACATGCCCCAAAACACTGGACCCCTAGAAATTTCACAGATGTGGAAGACATAGGAATTTTTGTTGGATTTGTTTCCCACCCTTTGACATGCAAATATCTTACCAATAAATCTAGGATGGTTGCTACTTCTTGCTCATGAGGTCCAGTCAACATGATGCCATCAATGTAATGGACCAGTGTGATGTTTTGTGAAAGGAGAAAGTGATCAAATTTGCAGACTAAATTAAGACACAGGGCGGGATAGTTGATATACCTTTGAGGTAAGACAGTAAATGTGTATTGCTGGCCTTACCAGCTTAAAGCAAACTGCTTCTGGCGGTCTTTACTAACAGGCATTGAGAAAAAAGTATTTGCCTTATCATTAACTGTATACCAGGTACCAGGAGATGTATTAATTTGCTCAAGCAATGCTCAAGCATCTGGAACAGCAGCTGCAATTGAAGTCACCACCTGCTTAAATTTATGATAATCCACTACCATTCTCCAAGATCCGCTTGTTTTCTGCACAGGCCAAATAGGTAAGTTGAACTGGATGTGGTGGGAATGGCCACTTCTATGTTCTCCAAGTCCTCAGTGGTGGCACTAATCTCTTCAATTCCTTCAGAAGTATGGTATTGTTTTTGATTTACTGTTTTTTCTAGGTAGAGGCAGTTGTAGTGGCTTCCACTTGGCCTTTCCTACCATAATAGAAATCACTCCACAGTTCATGCAACCAATGTGGGGATTCTGCCAGGTGCTGAGTGTGTTTATTCCAATTACGTGTTCCATAAATGAAGAAATAACCACAGAATGGACTCAGGGACATAGTGGGTGCACTGTGCAACAGACAAGCTAAAACTCCATTAATCACTTTACCTTCATAAGCCATTATTAGTCTGACTGAGGGACCACAGAGATATTTTGGGTCTCCTGGAACCTTCTTCCATTACCCATTCAAGAAGGAAATTTGGGTTACTCCAATGACCAAAAATCCTTGACCAACTGAGCTGCTCACTTAGGGCAAAGGGAATATGGAATAGGTAGGTGGTACAAATTGTTAAGCATTCTTATGGTCAGCCAGAAGGTTGGCAGTTCAAACCTACCCAGAGATGCCTCAGAAAACAGGCCTGGAAATCTGCTTCTGAAAGGTCACAGCCTTGAAAAACCTATGGAGCAGTTCTACTCTGCTCACGTGGGGTGGCCATGAGTTAGGATCGACTCAATGGCAACTAACAACAGTGAAAGACAGTAGTTGTAAAGGCCAGGTATGACTGCATAACCAGTGGCAGGAAAGAAAAAAAGACTGTAATTGTTATGAATATTATGAATTTTCTCTTAGTTTGTTATGAATATGTTTATGCGTGTATATCCTGAATTCTGTCATTGTAGTCAAGGATCACTGGAGCCTGCAAACCCTATCCTCACGCTGTAGTCACTGGGGCCTGCTATAAATCAAGCTATATGGCTAACCTTTCCAGGTGGGTCTCCTGCCTCATGATCTTCATGGATCAAAAGATGTCTTAATTCGCTAAATGAATTCTACAAGGCAACGAAGACTGCCTCTCTGGAAAATAGCTGATATATCTGGGCTACATAAAAATTCACTCTTAAAACCTGAACACAGGGAAGCAGCTTTCCAATGCTGTGTCTCCTCTCCTGAATGGCTTGCACCAGCTGTTCTCCAAGAGCAGATCCTTCCACACCCTCTCCCTATCTTTGCTTCCTCTTTAAGTCTTTAAAACACCCTCCAAAGGGAATGAATCAGAATCCATGAAGAATGGTCCTCTTCTATGAGTTTTTTTGTTTGTTTTTTGCAAAGTGGCATATTAATCCCCACAACTCATGTTCTGGCCAAATAGTGCATTTTCTGCAAAGCATTAGAGAGATTGGGTGAAAGCATGTTTTCTGAAAAGGCTCTGCCTTCCCACTTATCCATTTATTTACTGTTACGTTCAGTGGGTACTTGCTGTGTGCTGAGCATTGGGCTGAGGGCTATGGGAGTTCTAGGTCTGAAAAGAGAAGCCCCTGCCTTTAAGAAGTTTCTAGACCTGGGAGAAAAGGGATGCATGCATGTGCATACTCACACATAACACGCTCTCACACACATACACTTAACTATAGTGCCAGGCAGGGTGGGATTAAAGTGTCTTTGGTTAGCAAGGATGCAAAAACATCTTTGGGAGCAGAGAGCTGGAGAAGGAGGTCACATCTGGCGGTTGAGATAGGGACTGCCTTTGAAGTAGTGACATTTGAGCTGAGCCTTAAGGACACAACCGTCCCTTTCCAGCTTACCATGAGAGGAAGAGGTCACACTCCTTACTAAGGGAGATTTTGTCCTCTTCATTTTTATTATTGTGACTCTTTCAAAGGTTTGCCTGCAGCCCTGAAGTCACAATGCACAAGGATCATGACCACCGAGAGAAACACTGGCATTTTTAGAATTTATAAAAAATGACTTTCTTTTTGCCTTCTCATCCCACCTTCTTTGAGTCTTTCAAACACTTTTCCACTTTACAGCTTTGTTAAGAATTTTTCCAGAGCTTCAATAATTAAAGAAAGGAAAACTGGCCTTTTAGGGTATGTTGTTTTCTCAAAACAGAATACTATTCATTATGATTGAATTTAAATCACAACCAAGGCAGGGACCTTATTTCTTCATTTCTTCTAAATGATCTCTCCCAGATCCAATTTAACCAGATCCTATCTACTTCAGAAAACTGCCCCTAATTAATTCATTTCCAGGGAAGGGTATGGTTGCCTGAACTGACTAAACTTCAGGTCAATGGGATCGTCCTTTGTGGAGAGTGCCATGGCTTCTTGTGTGTAAATCGTTAAATTTCCCCAGAACTGCTGTGTCTATACCCTGACCCTTGTGAAACCATCCAAGCCTAAAGCTTATCTCAGCAATGCCTAATAGTCTTTATTTAGGACTCAGGCACAAGTCCATTGAGTACAAGGGCCTCATTTATAAAAGACTCTTAGTCTAGGGGATCAAATGGCTCATGAGAAGAAAAGATACACCTATAGCCAGGGATGTGCCTAAAAACACAAAATGTCAGAACCGAAACAGCTGAAAGATCACCCAATGCAGAAAGGGAAAATAATCCAGTTGTCTGGATAGTCCCCTTGTGCTATGGTAGACATCATTAATCAATTCCAGCACTCCTTCCTTCTGACCCTGGACATAATCACAACATCCTTCACAGTAGGCTCCAAGCTGATATGACTGACTAACGGAGTTTGTACTAATGTTGAAAACTTTTTGCCATCCTCAAATTTTTCAGTCCAGTCCTTTTATGGTACCATACTGTGCGCATTGCTGTCGACTCAATTCCAACTCATAGTGATCCTATAGGATTGAGTAGAACTACCCTACAGGGTTTCCAAGCAGCAGCTGGTGGATACTAACTGCTGACCTTTTGGTGAGCAGCCTAACGCTTAACCACTGCCCCATCAGGGCTCCTTTTATGGTACAGGTGTGTAAAAACACAGAAATGGCCAAAGTGACACCACGATTTCTCTGCAGAGGCAGCCCCAGGCCTCCTGACTCTCAGTCCTGTATTTCTCCCCAGCTCTTGTTTGCCTATCCAACTTGACCATGCTTCAAGCTCCAGTTCAACTCCTGCCTAATCCAGACAACTGTCCTCACCACTCTGGCTCCTCTCCCATGACTTTTTCACCAGAAACCCCATTCTGTAATCAGTCCAGCAGGAAGGGACATGAACCATATCTTTGTTACTTATTCAGTCAATAAGCCACAGTAAAATCCCTACTGTGTGCCAGATACTGTGCCTGGTCTGGGTCACAGACAAGGAAGAGAGACATGTCTATCTTCTCATGGGACCAAAAGTCTTACACATGATAGGGTTGAGCACGCACTAGTTATTTAAAATGTTTGATGCTTAATCAGACCACTATTCCTGCCAAAACTCATCTCCTTTGCACTGAGTCTCATCGTTAAGAGCCTCAGGATGAAAGAGAGAAGCAACCCTTTGACGCTGCAATGGAAAAAAGAGCCTCTGTTCCTTCCATCCATAATTTCTCCTGCAAAAGGTTTCACTTTTAACAACCCAGGGCCTCAAGAATTCTGAGTCTGTTCAGTTCTGCCCTCTAAGTAGAGAGAGATAGGACCTGAGTGTGGGAGTAGGGGCACAGAGTCAAAGCAGGATGGAAACGTCAATCTTATAGCTACTTAGTAGGAAAGAGGGCTCCCTAATCAAACCCATTCATCACCCACTGGCAGTGTGGGGTGGAAAACTGGGTGTCTCATACATCTTGCCTGTTTCTAATACGTATGATGGATCACATGTTTACATATTTAATAACAATGCTCCCCTGCCTTTCACAAAGAGAAAATGTAGATAGATACTCCCGGAGCTGCACTCCGAAGCTGCTTGATCACACTCACACAAGAGAGATAGACGCAGGCCTCGGAACGTCTCACGCAGATGTAGCAGATGTCCTTCTACTAGGAGGGCCACTCGGTTCTTCAGGCAGGAACCATGTCGCTCCCTGCCCGCTGGCTGGTGCAGGGCTTCCCTGGCTAACTTTCTTTCTGACAGAAGAGAACGATGGTGATGAAAACCAAGGACGAATGTTCCTCCAGAACTCACGGTTTCAACTCCAGCTCTCAGAAAAGCAGAGGTGAAAAGAGACAGAGGATTTAAATGGAGGATGCTTTCACCTCCAGCAAAGGAGGAGACGAAGGAAATCCTCGATATGCTGGAAGCTCTCCGCCATCACTCACGTCAAGGCTAGCACTGATCTCATGCTTTCACTCTGCATTTGAAAGAAGACTGTGTGTGAGAAGATGCTCACAGTTCATATCATTCTCACGTGTGGAAAATAAAGTGCTGTTCTTCCCCGTTGCACTGATGCCACCACCCGGGCACCAAGAGGAAGGGCCCTTCATCGTATCCACGGAGGTGCAGAGCACAAGAGGCCTCAGAGACTTCCACCCCGTTACAGCTGCTGGGCCTGCTCCCTCACATGGAGATTTCCCTGCTTTCTCACAACATATTTGTGAGCAGAGCAGGCAGCTTTTCTGATCCTCTTCCCACATAATCATCTTAGATTTTTGTTTTTCAAATAAGCATTAGGAGTTTGTTAGACAAGGAAACTACATGTCAAAATCTCTCTCCCGAAGTTGAATGGTAAGGGGGTAGCGGGGCTTAGGCAAGAAAACTAATCTTCACAGCCTCGACCTAAAGATGTTTCCAGCACTAGGCTGCCTTCCTTGTTGGGCGACCATTCTTATTTGCAAGAAGTTTGGCTGAGTCCAGTGGTCCAGCTGTGACAGGTGTTGGTGATACAATATGTGGACCAGGATGCTGTCCAGCCCTTCAGCCCTGAGTTCTAATCAGCAGTGAGTGTATTGTCAATACCCAGAGGCTGGTCAAGAAGAGACTGCACCTTATAAAAGGTGGGTCATGTCCTTAAGATGAAATAAACCCTCACCTTCAATGATTCTCACCTCTTATTGGTACATGCACACAATTGCATTGCAAAAGAAATAGTAAGCTTCATTAAAAACAAAAAAGGTTATTTTGTAAAGGAAAATAGTACATTGGCTACATGAATAAATTGTCTAAATTTTATCATATTTTCCCCAATATTACTATACATAAAATCATGAATAAACTTTAAATTTTATCATATTTTCATATATGTGTGTATATATGTATTATATTATATATATATATTTATATACACACGTAACCACTCAATAAATTTTTAAGTGTCCACTAGATACATAGCAAGGTGTGTATCTGTGTGTGTGTGTGTGTGTGTGTGCAAGTACAAAAGATCAAATTTAGAATGATTTCCCACCCCAGACTGTATATCTATGTGGCTTTGACCTCCTTCCACAATATGGAGATACCTACCAGTACGTTCTTCACCTCTCTAACTGCCCTTTCCTTTTCCTACCCCCTCTACTCGCTCCTCCTCACAAGAATGTGATATTACTCTCATTTGCTCAGACTCTAGGACACTGGTTAGAGCAGTGAGAGCAAAGATGGGCAGCTCTGACAAGAGAGGGCTGATCCTGACCTAGATGTCTTCTTGTGCAGCGCAAACAAGGGAAGCCTCAGAGAGCCACACATTCGTGTGACATTTTAACATACAGAAATCTCATTTATTAGTAACTGTGACTCAGTCAGTGTTGCAGAGTCCACTCCAATCAGGTGAGCAATAAATCCACCTAGCAAGAGTCATACAGGAACCGTACCCTTTACCACACCCACCTTCTCATTTATAGGGTAGGTATGGCAGCTCCTGTCCTACCTGACTTAGAGAAGCAGCGAGGACTAAATGAATTCAGCACCCAAAAGTGTTTTGCAATTTGTAGAGTGCTGTGTAAATCTCAGAAACCCTGGTGGCACAGTGGTTAAGAGCTTGGCTGCTAACCAGTTTGAATCTGCCAGGTGCTCCTTGGAAACTCTATGGGGCAGTTCTACTCTGTCCTATAAGATCGCTATGAGTTGGAATTGATTCGATTGCAACGGGCTTGGCTTGGCTTGGGCTGTGCAAATCTCAGAGATTGTTGTTACAAAGTGGCCTTTTATCCTCATTCCATTCTAGAAAATGTCCTCTAATGTGGTCTCCACTGTTCTGGCTTCAGGGCTATGGGCTTAAGTGACTATATTTGAGAGGTAACCTGAAATAATGCCATTATTATTATGTTTCAGGATAAAGCTGTGTGACTTCAGTGTATTATTTTATTATTATTATTATCCATAGTTAATATGTAAGAAAAGAAAAGTGCCAACTGGGTAAATGACTTTCTCAGGAATGATTAAAAATAGTAAGCTGGAGTGAGAGATTCCAAATCAGGCAGCCTGATCACAAAGCCTAAATCCTTAATCACCAAATGTGCTGATTAACTAGAGACTGTGGTGCTTGGATGCTTTTTGAGGAGAAGTTCGGATGTTATATGGGTGAAATTTCAGTTCCCATGTTCAGGGAGTGAGTGATGTGGTCACACATTTGTAAGAAAGCCAACAGGTCATAAATCCAACAATTCTTCAACAGGTAGATTTTTTTTATTACTTATTTAACTATATCTTAAGGTTTGAGGAAATTGAAAGCACAGGACAGAGAGATATATCAACCGTGTTTTACTTAAAATCATCCCCTGTTTTCCCCACTAGAAAGAAAAAAAAAAAAATGACAAAACACAAACTTCTGAGAAGGAAAGACATTGGGGTCTTACTCGTGATAGGTTGCTTTTTCATGCCCTGAGCTTGAAACTTCTGAGAGGCTTAAGGAGTCTGACTCAGACACCATAAACTTCCTAGACACCTCTCTGTGTATGTATGGTTTTTCTCCACTCTTCCCTCCCACTTCCACTCCTACACTTTAAAGAGCTTTGCAGGACTCCCTCGTTCTACAGCTTTCCGGTTTTGCTTTCTTTCTATGCATTAGCTCATGTCCGTGGTGCTGAAAGCCTGTCTGAGAACACATGCTGCGATTGAGGGAAGAAGCAGGAACTTGGATTCTTAGGATGGCTTCTTCAACTTACTGTGTGTCTATCTACCACCCTCTTCAATTGGACAGAAAGTGCTAGGGAAGAAAAACAATGTAGATTTGACTTAAATTGGCTCTCATAGTCTAATATGCTTCTCTAACTGAAATGGATTTGCACATTTCCAGTTAGTAAGTGGAGTTTCCTTAAAAAGAGGTGTTGCTGTAGTTAGCTGCCGTTGAGTCAGCTTCAACTCATGGTGACCCCATGAGCAGCAGAATGAAATGCTGCCTAAAACTGACAGACAACAGGGGGTGGTAAACAAAAATAGAAAGTGATAAAAGATGGTATTGTGTAAAAGTAACTCTTTACCCTTGTTTATTTCTACTTCTTTTCCTAATGCATTTTATTTTGAGAAAATGAATCAACATCATTGAGCCTCTTGGGTGTTTGATGCTCAGATAAGAGGAACACAGACTGTACATTGAGTCATTATACTCTCCTTCCTGTTAGGAGGTCTAATTTGAGATTTCATAATTCAGAGACTAGAGGAAAAGTCACATGATTCAAAAGGGAGATTAAAGGGTGTTAAAAAAAGTGATGCCTACCAAGAAATGTTAATGGCTAAATTGTTACAGATAACTAATTTCAGAGGTGAGAAAATGCAAATTTACTTCCAAAGCAAACTTCAGTATTGACTTCACACATTTGCAAGATCATTTATACTCAGAAACATACTAAAAATTTTTAAATTTGTCTTGGTCATTTTAGATTAGAGCAATTTACAAACTCTAAGGCTATTCAAAGATTTAAAAAATGTTATAAGGGAACTGTAACATCACATATGTTGGGGATCTATAGAGCGGACCTCTTCTCTCTAACTTAAATAGTGTTGAGTATAAAACAACCCTTTGCTTCCATTCAGAGACCCCACAAAGACTGGCCCAAAGTTATTTTATCTTTTTAATTAAAATCTAAAATGTGAATTATTTGTTTTCTCTCTTTCCTTTCTACTATGAAAGCCATTCTAGAATGTACCCCTGGGAAATTTTGCTGAGATGCCTAATATGTGTTATGCCTTCACGTGTTTGTTATTTTTATTGCCAGAGTGACTGTGGCAATAGCCTGAGAGTCTGAACAGAGGGGACAGGAAAAGGGAACAAGGCAGGCTTAAATTTTTCAAGTCGTCTGATTCTCAAGCTATGGAAGGACTGTTCTTGCTGGGTGGTCACCAGTTGTGCCCTCCAACCCAATCACAACATGATGTGTCCCCAGCTGTAACTTCAGTTCATACCTGAATTCAGGACAACTCCTTTCTATAAGGAGAGTCAATTCCAGGTGCCACCAAAGCTACCTGGCACCTTACTGTGGGAGAAAGGACAGAAGATCTTCACTTAGATCACAGTGTTTCCAGGGGTAAGGAGAGGCATATCAAGAGCCCTTAGTTATTGCATAACATAAAGAACAAAGAAAAATTAAAACTATAAAGATAATGGAAAAATATGTAGGATAACAGGCAATATTCTTAGGTTTGGAAAAGCCTTCCTAAAACCCAGAAGATACAAAGAAAAAAATGGTATAATCAGTATGTTGATTCCAGCTCATAGAGATCCTATGTGACAGCGTAGAACTGGCCCATAAGGTTTCCTAGGCTATAATCTTTTTGGGAGGACCCCTGGTTGCACAGTGGTTAAAGTGCTTGACTCTAACCGAAAGGTCAGTGGTTCTAACCCACAAGCCACTCCACAGGAGAAAGATGTGGCAGTCTGCTTCCATAAAGATTTATAGCCTCGGAAACTCTACGAGGCAATTCTACTCTGTCCTACAGGGTCATTATGCTTTGGAATTGACTCGAAAACAATGGGTTAATCTTTACAGAAACAGATTGCCAGGTTTTTTTCTCCCACTGAATGGCTGGTGGATTCAAACAACTGACCTTTTACTTAGCAGCCAAGCACTTAACCACTGCACTACTAGGGCTCCTTATAACTGATATAAATTGCATAATTATATAATAGTATAATGGTGTAATTTCAACAAAAGTAAAACAAGTGCAAGATTTAAAGGAAAAAAAATTCTGCCATGTATACAGCAACTATATTTGAATTTAAAACTGTCCACTTTGTAAGGATGCTCAAGTGAGAAGTTGGAAATTTAAACAGTTGGATATCCTATGGGAATATTCAGCCTAATAAGTGAAGAGAAAAAAAAAAAAAAAAAGGACTCACAATTTCCATACCTAACTGTGGCTCTTTCTCACTCTTTCCAATCTTAGCAAATGACACCACCATATACCCAGTTATTCAACTTAAGTATCACCCCTTCCACATCAGCAATTTCAGTCAATTCTCTCTCCACAGTGCGCCCAGAATGTCACTCATCTTTACTGCTAAAATCTCAGTCTAATTTGCCATCTTCTCTTTCCTAGCCTGGTTCCATAATGGATATGAAGCTGCTGCTTCGTGAACTGATCACTTTTACTTTACCTTCGGATCTTTAAATAACAACTTTTAAACGCCTAGTCAACTCCTAATCTTTTTTCCATTCTCTTGAAGTGATTCTCCATTAAGGTATAGTTTCATCACCCTCTTTACTATGTAAAGGAAATAAGACTTCCCAAAATGAGAGAAAAATATAGTTCTTAGCCACTTTTCCTGAAGAGAACCCCTCCGAGGAACACCAGAATAGGAGTTGAACTCTGGGTTTCAATTCCAACTCTGCCATGGGGTGAGCTTAAACAAACTCTTCGCTTTTACTGAGCTGAGTCTTCCCATTCATTTATTCTACAAGTATGAGCACACATTGCGTGCCAGTTATTTTACTAGGCATTGAGGATGTAGTTGTAAACAAAATGCACAGATTCAGGGACTTGTTGAACTTTCATTCAAGCGGAGGAGGCAGAAAACAAATTAACGTTCAATGTGTGAGTTAGTGACACGCACTATGAAGAAAAAGTAGGATAAGGGCATGAAAGCTAATGAGGCAGTTCTTTTAATTAGGGTAGTCTTGGAAGGCTCACTGAGAGGATACATCAGACCAGAGACCTTAGTGAAATGAGGGAGTGAGTAATGGGACTATCTGGGGGAAGAGCATTCCAGGAATACAGAATAAAAAGTACAGTCAAGAACATCAAGAAGGCTGTGGTGGCTGGAGCTTAGTGAACAAGAACGAAAATAGTGGAAAACGAGATTAGAGAGATAGCTTGGGAACAGATGACATAGGACCTTATAGCCAATTGTCCAAATTTTGCATTTTATTCTCAGTGTGATGGGAAACTACCAGAAAGACGAGAATGACCCAATTACAGTAAAAGAAAGCTGGAGGAAAGGGGAGCCCTGGTGGTGCTGTGGTTAAGAGCTACGGCTGCTAACCAAAAAAAGGTTGTCCATTCAAATCCACCAGCTGCTCCTTGGAAACCCTACGGGGCGGCTCTACTCTGTCCTATAGGGTCACTGTGAGTTGGAATCGACTCAACAGCAATGGGTTTGGTTTTTGTTTTAGGTGAGCCAAAGGAGAGCATTCTATACAGAGAACTGAAGCGTTCTAGAAACACTCAGGTGAGAAAAAGCTTAGTGTATTCAAAGAATTTAAAGGAGGCCATTGTATGTGGCGACTCCATGTTTTACAGAGTGAACTGTTCCACAGAGTTTTGGCTGTGAACTTTATGGAAGTGGCTCTCCTGGCCATTCTTTCTTGGAGCCATGGGTGAGGCTGACTCCACGGCAGCTAACAAGAACATCATATGTAAAGCACAGCAGATGACAGCAATTGTGGCCTCAGATAGCAACTGAGAAGTGGGTTTTAATTTTTATCTTTATTCTATGCTAAGTGCAGTGAATAAGATCTTGATATTTCATCTGTGAGTTAAAAAAAAGAAGAAAGATAAAGAAAATGATATCAAGCTCCCATGTCATGAGTTCGATGATTTTCTCCTAGCAGCATCCTTGATCAGAGTCATCACATCTCCAAGACTATAACACATCTTACCATCCACAATGAGAACTGGGGGATTTTCTCTATGGTGGATCACAAAACAATTTGACTCAATTTGATTTGTTTTAATACATTTACAAGAAGTTAAATGAGTAATATATTAATGTTGCTGAATGTTGACTGTTGTCTCAGAGTTGAAAAGTTTATTATAATAGCTGTTTAAATACCCTCCAAATAGATTAATTTTCCTGTCAAGGCTCTTTCCATGGTGTTATTACTGTTATTGTTTACATTTTGTAGTACTTTGTTTGCAAAGTGCTTTACAATTGCTTATTCATTGATTAGCTACATTATTTCCTAATACTCAATCTTTTTTATAAGGCTGAAACGTAGCTGATGACTTCATACAATGGTACATTTTCCTGCCAAGGCTATTTCATGAAGATTTTGTTTAGGAATAAATTTGGAGTAGTTTTTAAGGAAACTGTAACTGGAAAATGAAGTTCAGTACTTTCTGTTCTAGGCAAGGAAAGACTGAGATTTCTAAAGAAGGCATCCTTGTTCTAATAGATCAGAGAAAAGGACCTACTGGATTTGCTTTCATAGTCCCTCCTTCTCACATGTATTAAGAATTTCCTCTGACCAGCATTTGCTTAGGATCGGGAGAGTATTGGCGAAGGCAATCACATAGCCCTCCGCATCTCTCAGTAACATTTATCAGCCACTACACATGTGTGTGGCTCAGTGCTGGACCAGGAGCTCAGTGAAAGAAGTTCCAATGAAAAGGGTATCATGGATTGAACTGTGTCCCCCAAAATACATGTCAACTTGGTTAGGCCATGATTCCCGGTATTGTGTGGTTGTCCCCCATTTTGTGATTTTCCTATGTGTCATAAATGATAATCTCTGCCTGTGGTTAAAGAGGATTAGGGTGGGATGTAACATCCTTGCTAAGGTCACATTTCTGATCCAATGTAAAGGGAGTTTCCCTGGGGTGTGGCCTACACCACCTGTTATCTTACAAGAGATAAAAGGAAAGGGAAGCAAACAGAGAGCAGGGGGCCTCATACTACCAAGGAAGCAGTGCTGGGAGCAGAGCATGTCCTTTGGACCTGAGGTTCCTGTTCTAAAATGCTCCCAGACCAAGGAAAGACTGATGACAAAAACATTCCTCCAGGGCCAACAGAGAAGGAAAGCCTTACCCTGGAGCTGGTGCCTGAATTCAGACTTCTAGTCTACTGGACTGTAAGAGAATAAATTTCTCTTTGTTAATGCTATCCACTTGTGGTATTTCTGTTATAGCAGCACTAAGACAGAGGAATTCTCATGTTATGATCTTCTCAAAAAATGTAGGGGAGATCAAGGTGGTATATCCTGTGATGTACCACCCTGAATTCCCTTCAGAAATAAAGGGTTTGTTCCCTCAGCTACTGAAAGATCTGCCAAAGGACCTCCCTCTGCTGCCATCACCTTTGGGGATTACCTCAGCTGAATAAAACTGTCTCACTCAAGGCTATGGCTCCTTCAGGGGTAGCTTGTATTGCTGGGTGGAAACCCCAGGTTCTGCTCAGCATCACTCATATCAGGCAATAAACAAAAGACCTAGGTGGGAAAGTAGAAAGGTGATTTTATTTCATTGTGCAAGGAAAAGGAAAGAGTTGGAGCTGCTGCCACCAAGGCTGCTCCCTGAGAGCGAAGGGGAAAGTTTACTTTTAAGGGGTTTATAAGTAGGACATTCATAAAAGTCACATTAGCAACATTCTTAATAATACTATGCAGTCACAATGGGATTTACATATAATTTCATGCATTGCCAAGACTTTAATGTAAAGTTACAGGGTTTGCCAAGCAAAAGAACCAGGATTCTAATGCAAAGGTATGGAGTAAGCCAAGCAAAATGCTTGAGGTAGAGAAATTTTCCACAGCCTCAGGACCTCTGTCTTACTTGTATGCAATGACATATCAAAGTTGGGAATGTGAGGGCTCAGACCTGGTTACCCCAACTCTAGACAAATCTGAAGGGCCATCCCATCTTCAGAGCTCCTTGTGGGACCAACAACTGTTTTCATTAGAAATGGATCACAGGTCCAGCTAGGCTTCCTTCCTCTCTCTTCCACAGGTGTTGACGCCCAGAGAACTCCCTAATAAACATCCTGCACGTGCATCTCAGTTTGCATCCCAGGGAGCCCAGCATGTGATGTTTAAATGCACAGTTTATGGTGACACATTAAAATCCCCTCTCCATCATTTTTACTAAAATCCCAAAACTCCAAAATCTTTCATTCTCCTGTTTCTAAAGGACTTTCCCTTATCCTTTACATTAAATTGCTGATTTCTGGTCCAGAAAGGCAGCTGAGAATAGGAGATTGGAACTCCATGGGATGCTGTTAATATTCCGCTTCTTAATCTAAGTTCTTAGTACATGATGTATTCATAAGAAGCTGAGATGTAGCCCATGTGATGTAGTCCCTACAGTCACTACACGGGAGCCACCGTAGAGTGCAGGTAAAAGTGTTCTCTAGGATCCCATAGATCTCAATTCAGTCTCAGCCCCACTGATGAGTCTTAGAGAAATTACTTTGACCCCAAGAGACTCAGTCTCCTCATATGTAAAATGGAAATATAGAGTCTGCTCCACAAGGCTGTAGTGAAGATTGAGTGAAGCAAAATGAATGAAACTACCTGGCACGTGGTACTGCTCAATCAGTGTTGGTCTCCTTTTTGAATACTGCTATGTGAAATGCCTGTCCTATTTCTCCATCTTCCTAATTAAAACAACCATTTGGATATGAATTGGTCCTGAAAAAAAAATGAAAAGAACTGAGACTAATTATTTGAAATCATTATGTAAGTTCAGTGATAACAAAAAAAGGTTAATCAAAATGGTCAAGGATTTGAGTGATGGGGTTATATGTGGTACATTCCTAGTTTGTACAGGTCAGGCGAAGAAAAGAAGATAAAACAGTTGCCCTCAGAGGTCCAAATTTTATCCCTTGAGAGAGACTGCCTGGGAGGGAAAAGATTTGTAAGTGCAAATAACAAGATATGATTGGTGCTAATTGTGTGAGTAAATGACATATTGTAAAATAGGGGTCAAATGAGGAAGCGAGACTAATGTGAACTTGGACTTGGCATTGGGTAAGGTAATGTAAAGTTGGGAAGGGCACTGTGAAGGTAGGACTTGAACTCGTGCTCAAGTGAGGAGTGTTGGTTATGAAAATATGGTAAGACGATATTTTTCATTTGGAGTATTAAAGAGTTTTATTCTTCCTCTCTTTTTGTTGTTGTTGTTATTGTTGTTAGGTGCCGTCAAGTTGGTTCCAACTCAAAACAACCCTATGTACAACAGAACGAAACACTGCCCAGTCCTGCACCATCCTCACAATCATTGTTATGCTTAAGCCCATTGTTGCAGTCACTGTGTCAATCCATCTTGTTCAAGGTCTTCCTCTTTTTCACTGACCCTCTACTTTACCAGAATGACGTCCTTCTCCGGGGACTGGTTCCTCCTGATAACGTGTGAAAGTATGTGAGATGAACTCTCACCATCCTTGCTTCTAAGGACCATTCTGGTTGTACTTCTTCCAAGACAGATTTCTTCATTCTTTTGGTAGCCCATGGTATATTCAATATCCTTCTCTTTGGCGTTCGTCAAATTATTTCTGTTGCACACCAACACCCCCTATTGCTGTGTAGATAAATATCTCATGCTGAGGGAACAGAAAGAGGGCTGCAAATCTGCTGGTTTATGCAAAAGGGGAAAAGGTCCAGATATATACAGGAAGGCAAGACTTTGCCCTCAGATTCCAAATAACACATCCAGATGGCTGGGAAAAGGAGAGACAAAAGCTCTGTGAAGGAAAAAGTGAAAGAAAAGATAGAAAAAGCAAGAGTCTTATTTGAACAGGTAACACCGCTCTAACATCAGGATGCACTTTGAAGCCAAATCTGTTGTTCTTTTCATTGCTATCTGATGAGGATCCCCAAGACACAGCAGTTGGCATGTTATTCATCAGTTACCCAGGTGAAAATGCAATATTTTACTCAATCTTAGCTCATTTCACTATAATTCCATGCTGCCCTCTGCCTCATAATATTTGTTCTCAGGGTTTCTGCTTTTTGGTTGCCTGTATATGTCCCAAATAAAAATCCATTTATCATATGTGAAAATGCAGCCAGGATGCAGAGACACCTAGCCAAGACAAGAGGCTGACAATGACAAGCCAAAGCAACTTCACCCCAACCCACATTTACTACAGCAATCATTAAGCTGCCATGCACCTGAGTACTAGAGAAGAAATAAAACACTAAACTAGGTTCTGAGTCTTGGGTAGGGTGGGGAGCAAGTGGCCAATGGAAACTTCAAAATGCCATCACTTCTGCAATTGTGTGGTGGTACAGCTAGAAAAACAGAATCCACTTGGAACTCAAAAGACTCTGAGATTAACTTGTAAATCCATCATAAGAATGTCTGTAATTCCCTTTATATTAAATTCTCAAATAAGTTAATTAAAACTTCCTCTAGCATGAGTCTTCTGCTGCTGAGGTAGATAAATGGTAGTGCCAACACTTGGGATCTATGTAGTGATGACAGGGTGGCGGTGGGGGAATGCTTATGCTAAAGACCTCTCCCACCTCTTTATAAAATCCAGCAAGCAACAAGGAAAGCTATTTTCCCTCACTCACAGCAACACTGAGGCCTTTTTGAATAAACATTGGAGATGAAGTACAAAAACATTTCACAATCCTTATCAAACCCATAAAATGAAAAATCAATAGCCACCTTATGCCACACAGTAAAACTGCCGAAGGAGACATTATTATCTGCAATGCTGTTTGATTTTAGAGACATACCAGCTTTCCAAATTACTGCTTAGCTTAACATTGCACCCCAACCCTGCTAAGAACCAGGGACGTGATTTTTATCACCAATGAAAATGTGTTTTGAATTTATCAAACAGGCAGCTGCTACAGGGCAAGGAGGACTGATAGTCTTTTGTGAGAAGTGGGTGGGATATGGAAGGAAGTGAACAAGGAGCATAGAACTGCAGCTGTGTCACCAATATGGCTCCAGAGCTTGTGTTCAAAAATGGACCTAGAAGACACAGCTTCAAGATCATAAATCCCTCTGCAGAGCTCATCTAAGTATTTTGTTTATTTTTAACAACATTGGTTTTAGAAATAGGGTTTTGGGTAAATATTTTTCTCTTCTTTCTATGTATCTGTATTTTTCAAATTGTCTACAATAAGCATGCATTTAATCAGAAAAGAAAAACTGCTTATTTTTTTATGTATCACATAATATCACACCAAAAAAAAAAAAGGGGGGGGGCGAAGTTGACTTAAATGAAATAATCTAACACTTCCTTTTAAGCAAAGATAGCTTCTTTGTCATAATGATGTGATTTTTTCCTCTTTTTACTTTTATGTATGACTCATATTTCTCTAAAATAGAGAAACTTTAGCTTATAGGATCAAGTTCTAACACCCTCAAGTTGAACCACAAATTGGTTCCAATTCAGGGCCTTATTGGGATGGGAAAAAGGTAGTAAGTACAGTGACACAGGCATTTTCCCATTGATCTGAGGAAGGGACAGAAAAATTAGGAAAACTTCCTTGCCTACGTCCAAGAATTTCATTTCTTTACTTAATGACTAACTTTCTGATGAAATCACTTAGGTTCATGTTTTCCCATCATTCTTGAAAAAAGATGTTTATATCTAGAATAAGAGAATACTCTCTCTCAGGCTTGTATTCCCCATTTATTCATCTGTTCACCTGTCCACCAACCTATCCATCCTTTTATCCATCTATTCATTGCCACATCTACCAACTACCCATCATCCACTTATTTATCCCTTTATCCAGCTCACTTGTATTGTATATCATATAGAGAAAAAAAAATCATATAGAGAGGTGACTCTAAAAGAATCTCTGCACTCAAAGGCTGAAAATAGGGTAATTCTAAGAAGATGGCAGCTTGAGAAGGTCTAGGTTCCCAACCCTCCCCACAAATCGCCAAGAAATACAGTAAAAATTCTGTGTCTGTCCCAGAGTGACTCTGAATTGGTGCACAAAGAACAGCAGCAAGAACTTTAAGACTTACCTTAGCCAACAACAAGTGTTTATGGTAGGTGAAGCACTTCAACCACTGTTCCTGCCCCTCTTACTCCCAGCCCCGTGGATTTACAGATGGTTAGAGAAGGGTGCATAGACAGGCAGCTCTGGCTGAGCCCACTCCCCCAGTGAACATACGGTTTGCCTGGGCATAAAGAAAGTCACTGAGCTTCAGTCAAAATTAGAACATATATCTTCCTGGTGATCCATTCAGGGTGTGCCTGCACCTCATCCTCTTGGCCTTCAGAGAGATGGTCACCACAATCTCAGTCAACCCATGGCTTGCTTGAGAATGAGAAAGGAGCCCTATCTCTGGTTATGATATAGGTGGACCCTCACAGAGTGGAGGAAAGAGCTCCAAACAAGGATGGAATACTGCAGACAAGCCAGCCAGCAATTCACATGGTATGAGCTTCCTGATCAGTTTTGGAAGTCACAGAAAGACATAAACATAGCAGAGCAGGAAGGTCAGCAATAACCAAAGAATAAAGGATGCACTCCCTGGTGGACAGATTGATTATTGTGTATTCTGCATCCTATTCTAAAAGACTGAAACTTTGTTCTGGAATTTTGGAACCCTTTGTAAAGTGGGAGGAAGCTATTACAGAGAGAGAGGGAGGGTGATAAGTAAAGTCTGAAGGCTCTGCCCACCTAAGGGTTTCTTGCAAAAGACAGCAGTATTGAAAACACAGAATTCTGGGGAGAATTGGAAAGGTCACATATTGAAAAATTCTAATGTCCTGGCTTTAACAAAAAATTACAAGACACACAAAAAAGTGGAAATTATGGCTCGTCCAAATCAACAAGACAAAGGGAGAGATATCACATCTATGGAAGTCTGGATAAAGAACAGATTGGAAGAATATAATGCAAGAATATTAAACAAACTCCAAGAACTAAAGGAAGACACAAAGAACTAAAGGGCATCAGGAAAATGATGCATGAACAAACAAGAATTTAAATAATGAGATAGACACTATAAAAACAAAACAAACAGAAGCTCTGAGACTAGGAATATCAATATCTGAAATGTGAAACTAATGGGAAGGTTTGAAAAACAGATTTGAGCAGGCAGGATATTCAGTGAAAAAGAAGATAAGGTAATAGAAATTATGGAGACTGTACAGCAATAACAGCGAAGGCTCAAAACTGCTGAGTGCAGTTAACGGAACTATGAGACAAAATCAAGTGAACTAAAATCTGCACCATGGGAATTCTGGAACAAGACAAGAGAAAGAAAAGGCCAGAAATGGCATTTGAATGAATAATGGTAGAAAACTTTCTAAACCTGATGAAGGATATAAATCTACAAATTCAAGAAGCTCGATAAGGGCAGGGGCCAAGATGACTGACTAGGTAGACACTACCTCGGATCCCTCTTGCAACAAAGACTCGGAAAAACAAGTGAATCGATCACATACATGACAATCTACGAACCCTGAACAACAAACACAGATTTAAAGAGTTGACCTGAGTGACAGAGATGGAGAACGAACAACTACGGGGAAGCAGCAACTGTTTTTGGAGCCTGGAGCCAGCGTCCCAGTCAGGTAACCTTGGCGCCGGGCTTAGGACTGGCCCCAGGGAAGCTGAACACAACATCCTGTGAGGGCGCAAACACGGGGCACAGCCCCACCCCCCTGAACTGACCCCAGGAGGGGGCCCAGCCGGTCCGCACGGGTGGCGAGGCAATGCGGCTGGTGGGAGGAGAAGTCCCCAGGAGGCAGCGACTGATTTTGGAACTGGGAGTGCAGCGTCCCAGCCGGGGAACCTTGACACTGGGCTTTGGGCTGGCAGCAGAGGAAATGACCGCAGCTTCTGCGGGCCAAACCCTTGGGGGCAATCTCTACCCAGCCAGCACACATAGGCGACACGCCCCTCAGGAATCTCAGATAAAATAGTCATCCCAAGCAAGATAAGCAACTTTGTCTATATTCCGGGGTGCTACTCTCTCCTGTTTTTCTGAACCCTCCCCTCCCCTACCCAGGCAGCTTCATTAACATTGGAATTTCCTGAGCCAGAGGGAGATCAGCTCCGCGGCTTTTCTTTTCCTTTTTTTTTTTGGTCTTTTCCTGACCCATTCTTCCGTCCTGAGAGAAGCAAGCACAAAAAACCCAGGGACCAAAAATCCTTTCCTAATTGGACTAAAAACACAGAACCAGCTCCAGCCAAGCATATGTGATCCATATCTCCAGGTTTCATCCCTACAGGGAACAAGGTGGCTGTTATAATGCAAAGGTATTTCTGATAGGGATCTGACTGCATTTTTTTTTTAGCAGATTTACCGGAAAAACAAGTTTCCCAGGTCTGATATCTCTGCGTATTCAACAGAGCCCTAACTGACCTATAACAGGGAACTGAGGGCTGAAGCTACCCCAGACCACCTAGCCTCCTGCCTTAGAGGTCTAAGGAGGGTGACACCTACCAATCTGTAGAGGTACTTGCATTGGGGGCCTAAGGCACAGCTGCAGAGCCCTCCCACCAAGATGCTTTAGGAATAGAGACACACCTACCTCACTGACACTTGGGGGAAGCCTGTCAGCATCCTGCCCCCCCCCCGGAGTGTGAACCCCAGCTGCTAATAGAATCTGGTCCATGCAACTATCACCACTACTTCTCAAGGTGGATAGGTGTTAGGGTGCAGCACACACTTGAGGACCCAAAATCAGATTCTACTCAAGAATAGTGAATAGACTCAGGCATATATATCTTGCAACAGCCCAAACCAGCTGGTAATAGGTCATAAGTAAGTCAAGGGTTACAACAATCAAGACAGCACAATCTAGTAGCCCATCCATGTATATTGAAAGAAAACAAAACAAGATAAGACTCAGTGAGCAATTACAGAATAAATCACTACAATATCTTAGTGATGGCTCGGAGGCAGCAGTCCATATCAAACCACATAAAGAAGCAGACCATGACAGCTTCTACAACCCCCTAAACAAAAGAATTAAAATCTTTCCCAAATGAAGACATAATCCTGGAATTATCAGATACAGAATATAAAAAACTAATTTACAGAATGCTTCAAGACATCAGGGATGACCTCAGAAATGAAATAAGGAAAACTGCAGAAAAAGCCAAGGAACACACTGATAAAACTGTTGAAGAACTAAAAAAGATTATTCAAGAACATAGTGGAAAAATTAATAAGTTGCAAGAATCCATAGAGAGACAGCATGCAGAAATCCAAAAGATTAACAATAAAATTACAGAATTAGACAACGCAATAGGAAGTCAGAGGAGCAGACTTGAGCAATTAGAATGCAGAGTGGGAAATCTGGAGGACCAGGGAATTAACACCAACATAGCTGAAAAAAAATCAGATAAAAGAATTAAAAAAAATGAAGAAACCCTAAGAATCATGTGGGACTCTATCAAGAAGGATAACTTGCGTGTGATTGGAGTCCCAGAACACGGAGGGAGGACAGAAAACACAGAGAGAATAGTTGAAGATCTGCTGACAGAAAACTTCCCTGACATCAGGAAAGACGAAAGGATATCTATCCAAGATGCTCATCGAACCCCATTTAAGATTGATCCGAAAAGAAAAACACCAAGACATATTATCATCAAACTTGCCAAAACCAAAGATAAAGAGAAAAATTTAAAAGCAGCCAGGGAGAAAAGAAAGGTCTCCTACAAGGGAGAATCAATAAGAATAAGTTCAGACTACTCAGCAGAAACCATGCAGGCAAGAAGGCAATGGGATGACATATACAGAGCACTGAAGGAGAAAAACTGCCAGCCAAGGATCATATATCCAGCAAAACTCTCTCTGAAATATGAAGGCAAAATTAAGATATTTACAGATAAACACAAGCTTAGAGAATTTGCAAAAACCAAACCAAAGCTACAGGAAATAATAAAGGAAATTGTTTGGTCAGAAAACCAATATCAGATACCAGCACTACACAACGTCAAAACAGAACATCCTGATATCAACTCAAATAGGGAAATCACAAAAACAAATTAAGATTAATTAAAAAAAAAAAAGGCTCAAAACAGGGAATCATTGAAGTCGATATGTAAAAGATCACAATAATCAGAAAGAGGGACTAAATACAGGTGGCATAGAACTGCCATATGGAGAGGGATACAAGGCGAAATAGGACAATACAAGTTAGGTTTTTACTTAGAAAAATAGGGGTAAATATTAACGTAACCACAAAGAGGTATAACAACTCCATAACTCAAAATAAAAACCAAGAAAAACGTAAAGACTCAGCAAACATAAAGGCAAATACTATGAAAATGAGGAACACACAATTTACAAAGAAAAACGTCTCAGCACAAAAAAGTAAGTGGAAAAATGAAATTGTCAACAACACACATAAAAAGGCATCAAAATGACAAAACTAAACACTTACTTATCTATAATTACCTGAATGTAAATGGACTAAATGCACCAATAAAGAGACACAGAGTCTCAGACTGGATAAAGAAACACGATCCATCTATATGCTGTCTACAAGAGACACACCTTAGACTTAGAGACACAAACAAACTAAAACTCAAAGGATGGAAAAAAATATATCAAGCAAACAATAAGCAAAAAAGAAGAGGAGTAGCAATATTAATTTCTGACAAAATAGACTTTAAACTTAAATCCACCACAAAGGATAAAGAAGGACACTACATAATGATAAAAGGGACAATTGGCCAGGAAGATATAACCATATTAAATATTTATGCACCCAATGACAGGGCTGCAAGATACATAAATCAAATTTTAACAGAATTGAAAAGTGAGATAAACACCTCCACAGTTATAGTAGGAGACTTCAACACACCACTTTTGGAGAAGGACAGGACATCCAGTAAGAAGCTCAATAGAGACACAGAAGACCTCATTACAACAATCAACCAACTTGACCTCATTGACTTATACAGAACTCTCCACCCAACTGCTGCAAAGTATACTTTTTTTTCTAGCGCACATGGAACATTCTCTAGAATAGACCACATATTAGGTCATAAAACAAACCTTTGCAGAATCCAAAACATCAAAATATTACAAAGCATCTTCTCAGACCACAAGGCCATAAAAGTGGAAATCAATAACAGAAAAATTAGGGAAAAGAAATCAAACACTTGGAAACTGAACAATACCCTCCTGAAAAAAGACCGGGTTATAGAAGACATTAAGGAGGGAATAAGGAAATTCATAGAATGCAACGAGAATGAAAATACTTCCTATCAAAACCTCTGGGACACAGCAAAAGCGGTGCTCAGAGGCCAATTTATATCGATAAATGCACACATACAAAAAGAAGAAAGAGCCAAAATCAGAGAACTGTCCCTACAACTTGAACAAACAGAGAGTGAGCAACAAAAGAACCCATCAGGCACCAGGAGAAAACAACTAATAAAAATTAGAGCTGAACTAAATGAATTAGAGAACAGAAAAACAATTGAAAGAATTAACAAAGCCAAAAGCTGGGTCTTTGAAAAAATTAACAAAATTGATAAACCATTGGCTAGACTGACTAAAGAAATACAGGAAAGGAAACAAACAACCCGAATAAGAAACGAGAAGGGCCACATCACAACAGAACCAACTGAAATTAAAAGAATCATATCAGATTATTACAAAAAATTGTACTCTACCAAATTTGCAAACCTAGAAGAAATGGATGAATTCCTGGAAAAACACTACCTACCTAAACTAACACAATCAGAAGTAGAACAACTAAATAGACCCATAACAAAAAAAGAGACTGAAACGGTAATCAAAAAACTCCCAACAAAAAAAAGCCCTGGCCCGGATGGCTATACTGCAGAGTTCTACCAAACTTTCAGAGAAGAGTTAACACCACTACTACTAAAGGTATTTCAAAGCATAGAAAATGACAGAATACTACCTAACTCATTCTATGAAGCCACCATCTCCCTGATACCAAAACCAGGTAAAGACATCACAAAAAAAGAAAATTACAGACCTATATCCCTCATGAACATAGATGCAAAAATCCTCAACAAAATTCTAGCCAATAGAATTCAACAACATATCAAAAAAATAATTCACCACAATCAAGTGGGATTTATACCAGGTATGCAAGGCTGGTTTAATATTAGAAAAACCATTAATGTAATCCACCATATAAATAAAACAAAAGACAAAAAACACATGATCTTATCAATTGATGCAGAAAAGGCATTTGACAAAGTCCAACACCCATTTATGATAAAAACTCTCACCAAAATAGGAATTGAAAGAAAATTCCTCAACATAAAAAAGGGCATCTATACAAAGCCAACAGCAAACATCACTCTAAATGGAGAGAGCCTGAAAGCATTTCCCTTGAGAACGGGAACCAGACAAGGATGCCCTTTATCACCGATCTTATTCAACATTATGCTAGAAGTCCTAGCCAGAGCAATTAGGCTAGACAAAGAAATAAAGGGCATCCGGATTGGCAAGGAGGAAGTAAAAGTATCTCTATTTGCAGATGACATGATCTTATACACAGAAAACCCTAAGGAATCCTCCAGAAAACGACTGAAACTAATAGAAGAATTTGGCAGAGTCTCAGGTTATAAGATAAACATACAAAAATCACTTGGATTCTTCTACATCAACAAAAAGAACATCGAAGAGGAAATCACCAAATCAATTCCATTCACAGTAGCCCCCGAGAAGATAAAATACTTAGGAATAAATCTTACCAAAGATGTAAAAGACCTATAGAAAGAAAACTACAAAGCACTACTATAAGAAATTAAAAAGGACACACTTAAGTGGAAAAACATACCTTGCTCATGGATAGGAAGACTTAACATACTGAAAATGTCTATTCTACCAAAAGCCATCTATACATACAATGCACTTCTGATCCAAATTCCAATGTCATTTTCTAATGTGATAGAGAAACAAATCACCAACTTCATATGGAAGGGAAAGAAGCCTCGGATAAGCAAAGCATTACTGAAAAAGAAGAAGAAAGTGGGAGGCCTCACTCTACCTGATTTCAAAACCTATTATACAGCCACAGTAGTCAAAACAGCCTGGTACTGGTACAACAACAGAGACATAGACCAATGGAACAGAATTGAGAACCCAGATATAAACCCATCCACATATGAGCAGCTTATATTTGACAAAGGCCCAGTGTCAGTTAATTGGGGAAAAGATAGTCTTTTTAACAAATGGTGCTGGCATAAATGGATATCCATCTGCAAAAAAATGAAACAGGACCCATACCTCACACCATGTACAAAAATTAACTCCAAGTGGATCAAAGACCTAAACATAAAGATTAAAACGGTAAAGATCATGGAAAAAAAATAGGGACAACTTTAGGAGCCCTAATACAAGGCATAAACAGAATACAAAACATTACCAAAAATGATGAAGAGAAACCAGGTAACTGGGAGCTCCTAAAAATCAAACACATGTGCTCATCTAAAGACTTCACCAAAAGAGTAAAAAGACCACCTACAGACTGGGAAAGAATTTTCAGCTATGACATCTCCGACCAGCACCTGATCTCTCAAATCTATATGATTCTGTCAAAACTCAACCACAAAAAGACAAACAACCCAATCAAGAAGTGGGCAAAGGATATGAACACGCACTTCACTAAAGAAGATATTCAGGCAGCTAACAGTTACATGAGAAAATGCTCTCGATCGTTAGCCATTAGAGAAATGCAAATTAAAACTACGATGAGATTCCATCTCACTCCAACAAGGCTGGCATTAATCCAAAAAACACAAAATAATAAATGTTGGAGAGGCTGCGGAGAGATTGGAACTCTTATACACTGCTGGTGGGAATGTAAAATGGTACAACCACTTTGGAAATCTATCTGGCGTTATCTTAAACAGTTAGAAATAGAACTACCATACAACCCAGAAATCCCACTCCTCGGCATATACCCTAGAGAAATAAGAGCCTTCACATGAACAGATATATGCACACCCATGTTTATTGCAGCTCTGTTTACAATAGCAAAAAGCTGGAAGCAACCAAGGTGTCCATCAACGGATGAATGGTTAAATAAATTGTGGTATATTCACACAATGGAATACTACACATCGATAAAGAACAGTGACGAAGCTGTCAAATATTTCATAACACGGAGGAACCTGGAAGGCATTATGCTGAGCAAAATTAGTCAGAGGCAAAAGGACAAATATTGTATAAGACCACTATTATAAGATCTTGAGAAATAGTATAAACTGAGAAGAACACATACTTTTGTGGTTACGAGGGGGGGAGGGAGGGATGGTGGGAGAGGGTTTTTTACTGATTAATTAGTAGATAAGAACGGCTTTAGGTGAAGGGAAGGACAATACTCAATACATGGAAGGTCAGCTCAATTGGACTGGACCAAAAGCAAAGAAGTTTCCAGGATAAACTGAATGCTTCAAAGGTCAGCGGAGCAAGGGTGGGGGTTTGGGGACCATGGTTTGAGGGGACTTCTAAGTCAATTGGCAAAATAATTCTATTATGAAAACATTCTGCATCCCACTTTGAAATGTGGCGTCTGGGGTCTTAAATGCTGACAAGCGGCCATCTAAGATGCATCAATTGGTCTCAACCCACCTGGAGCAAAGGAGAATGAAGAACACCAAGGTCACACGATAACTAAGAGCCCAAGAGACAGAAAGGGCCACATGAACCAGAGACCTACATCATCCTGAGACCAGAAGAACTAGTTGGTGCCCAGCCACAACCGATGACTGCCCTGACAGGGAGCACAACAGAGAACCCCTGAGGGAGCAGGAGATCAGTGGGATGCAGACCCCAAATTCTCATAAAAAGACCATACTTAATGGTCTGACTGAGACTAGAGGAATCCCGGAGGTCATGGTCCCCAAACCTTCTGTTGGCACAGGACAGGAACCATTCTCGAAGACAACTCATCAGACATGAAAGGGACTGGACAGTGGGTAGGAGAGAGATGCTGATGAAGAGTGAGCTATTTATATCAGGTGGACACTTGAGACTGTGTTGGCATCTCCTGTCTGGAGGGGGGATGGGAGGATAGAGAGAGTTGGAAGCTGGCAAAATTGTCACGAAAGGAGAGACTGGAAGGGGTGACTCATTAGGGAGAGAGCAAGTGGGAGTACGGAGTAAGGTGTATATAAACTTATATGTGACAGTCTGACCTGATTTGTAAACGTTCACTTGAAGCTCAATAAAAGTTAAAAAAAAGAAAAAGAAGCTCGATAAACACCACATAGGATAAATCCGAAAGAGATCAACACCAAGATGCCTTATAATCAAGCTCTGAAAAACTAAAGGTAAAGAGAGAATCATGAAAGACGCAAGAGAGAAACAAAGAGTTACATACAAAGGACCCCCAATAAGATGACGTATTTATTTATCCTCAAACACATTGGAGGCCAGAAAGCAATGGAATGATATACTTAAAGTGCTAAAATAAAAGAATTGTCAACAAGGAACACTTTATCTGGCAAAAATGTCTTCCAGGAATGATGGTGAAGTTAAGACATTTCCAGACAAATGAGAGCTGAGAAAGTTTATAACCACTAGACTAAGGGAAACCAGAAAGTAACTCAAGGTCGTATATAGAAAGGTCTCCATTAAAGATAATCATAGGGGCAAGAATAAGGGAAAGTTTTAAGATATTTTTATTTAACAATTTTAATTTTTATGTACTTTATGCATTATAATGATAAATACATAAAAATTGAGTATAAAATTGATGTTACTGGGCACATCATGTATTAAGATGACAACAACAAAACACTAAGTTTAGGGAGTTTAATGAGTAGTGGTCTCATACAATATTTATCCTATTGTAACTGACTTACTTCACACAGCATAATGCCCTCCATACTCATCCATGTTATGAGATGCTTCACAGATTCATCATTGTTCTTTATCTTTGCATAATACTCCATTGTGTGTATATACCACAGTTTGTCCACTCTTCTGCTGATGGGCATCTAAGTCATTCCCACCTTTTTGGTATTGTGAACAATGCTGCAATGAATATGGGTATGCATATGTCTACTCATATGACAGTTCTTATTTCTCTAGGATATATTCCTAGGAGTGAGATTGCTGGAACAGGGCTCCATTTTGCACTTAGAATCCTTCAATACTGCAACTCAAGGCTTGAACTTTTTCTCCAATTTTCTCAGCTTGAGAAATGTTAAGCGTGTTCTTCCCTTTTTGATTTACTTTTTTTACAAACATTTTACTGTGCTTTTTTTTTTTTAGGTGAAAGTTTACAGAGCAAATTAGTTCCCTATGCAATAATTTATGCACATTTTTTTTTACAACATTGATTGCAATCCCCTCAATGTGTCAGCATTCTACCGCTTTCCACCTTGGGTTCTCCAACACCATTCTTCAGGTTTTCCTACCTGTTCTTGCCTTGTCGTTTTGCTTTTGGGCAGGTGTTGCCCATTTGGTCTCATATACTAAGACTGTTCTAAGGAACAAGTTCCTCATGGACATTATTGTTTGTTTTACAGTCCTGTCTAATATTACAGCATGTCCATGAGAGCCAAAATATGACCTTGAGTATATGCCACCTGAATTTAGAGACCATCTCAAGAATAGATTTTATACATTTGAACATTAATGATCGAATACCAGATGAGTTGTGGAATGACATCAAGGACATCATACACAAAGAAAGGAAAAGTTTATCAAAAAGACAGGAAGCAAAGAAAAGACCAGAATGGATGTCAGAAGAGACTCTGAAACTTTCTCTTGAAAGTCGAGTAGCTAAAGCAGAGGGAAG
Organism: Loxodonta africana; assembly: GCF_030014295.1. NCBI lineage: Eukaryota > Metazoa > Chordata > Mammalia > Proboscidea > Elephantidae > Loxodonta > Loxodonta africana. Next base: position 73,646,407 of record NC_087362.1, read on the forward strand.
AAATAATGAAGTAAAAGAGATGAACAGAAGATTTCAAAGGGCTGCTTTAGAAGCAACCCGTTAACCCATTGCCATTGAGTCAATTCTGACTCATAGTGACCTTATAGAACAGAGTAGAACTGCCCCATAGAGTTTCCAAGGAGAGCAGTATTATAATGAAATGTGCAAAGACCTGGAGATAAAAGACCAAAGGGAAAGAATACGCTGCTAGCTCGAGTCTCAATAACCAGGGGTCAGATGAACAGGAGCCAGTTGCAAGATCCAGAGCAAATGAAAGCCAGAGAGCCTTGCCAGAAAGTCCACCTGCACTGGTTGCAGGCCATAGCCCAAGGAAACTCCCTTTCAACTGACTGGCTGCTCAGAAGAGATCTCATCATGGAGGTGATCACATTATATCAGATTTCATTATAGGGGTGACTGCATCATTAAAAAGCTGCCAAACTACATCATAACTGCCAAACCACTGGGGATCACCACTCAGCCAAGTTGACATATAACCTTAACCATTACAAATGGATTAAAAAAAAAAAAAAAGATTCAACTATATGTTGTCTGTATGAGACACACCTGAGCCCCAAGGATGTAAATAGGTTGGAGGTGAAAGAAAGGAAAACAGTTTTCCCAAGCAAATAATAACTAAAAGAGTGGAGAAGTGATGATCTTAATTTCAGACAAAACAGGCTTTATGTTAAAACTATTATGAGATAATGAGTGAAATTATATAATGATAAAAGAGTCAATTTATCAAGAAGATAAAACAATTATATATGCAACTAACACTGGAGCACACAAGTATATAAAGCAAACACTGAAAGAATTGAAGGGAGAAACCTGTAGCTCTACAATAGTTGGAGACTTCAATACACCACTCTCAATAATGGATAGAACATCCTTCAAGAAGATGAATAGGCAAAGAGAAGACCTGAGTGACAGTATAATCCAATTAGACCTAACAGATACTTACAATATACTCCACCCAACAACAGCACAATATACATTCTTCTCCTATGTGCATGGCTCATTCTCCAGGATAGGCCACATATTAGGTCACAAGGCAAGTGTCAATAAATTTAAAACTACTGAAATCATACAAAGTATTTTCTAAACCACAGTGTTATAAAATTAGAAATACATAACAGAGCAGAAACTGGAAAATACAGAAATATATGCAAATTGAACAACATACTATTTACCAATCAATGGGTCAAGGAAGAAATTAAAAGAGAAATCAGGAAATACTTAGAGACAAAAATGAGAGCACTACATATCTAAATTTATGGTATGAAGTGAAAGCAGTGTTCAGAGGGAAATTTATTTAAAATATATAAAGACCTATATTAAAAAAGAAGTATCACAAATTGGTAACCTAATTGTACAACTCAAGGAACTAGAAAAAGAAGAGCTAACCAAATCCACAGATAACAGTAGGGGTAAATGAAATAGAAAGGAAGAACAATAGAGAAAATCAATGAAACCTGAAGTTTTTTTTTTTTGGACAGGATCAATAAAATCAATGGATTGACAGAAAAAAAAAAAAAGATGCAAATACCTAAAATCAGAAAGGAAAAGGAAGCATTACAACTGGTACTACAGAAATAAAAAAGGATTTTAAGAGAATACTATGAACAAATAATAATAACAATAATGTAGACGAAACAAACAAAAAAATCCTGAAAACACAAAAACTTTCTACATTTACTCAAGAAGAAATGGAAGATCTCAAAAGAACTGTAACAAGTGAAAAGATTTAATCAGTAATCAAAAACTTGTCAACAAAAAAAGTTCTGAAAGAGATTGCTTCATTAGAGAATTCTGTCAGACATTTAAAACATTTACATTTTTCTGAAAATAGAAGAGGAGGAAACAGCTCCTAACTCATTCTATGAGGATAGCATTAATCTAATACTAAAGCCAGGCAAAGACACCACAAGAAAACTATAGACTAATATGTATGACTATGAATATACATGCAAAAATCCTTAACAAAATAGTAGTAAAATGAATTCAAAGTGGCATTTATCCCAAGAATGTAAGGGTGGTTCAACATTAGAAAATCAAACCATGTAACACGCCACATTAACAGACCAAAGGAAAAGAACCACTGGATCATCTTAATCAAACAATGCAGTGAACACTTTTGACACAGTCTAACACTCTTTAATGAGAAAAACACTCAACAAGCTAGGAATAGAAGGAAAATTCATCAATCTGATAGAGATCACTCATGAAAAACCTACAGCTAACCTCAGACTTGGTGGAGAATGATTGAGATTTTCTCAAGATCAGGCACACGGGAAGCATGCCTACTATCACTACTGTTATTAAATATTGTACTGGAAGTTCTATCCAGAGCAATTAAGCAAGAAAAATAGATAAAAGGCAACCAAATTAGAAAAGAAGAATTAGAGCTATATCTTTTTTAAGATGACATGATCCTATATATAGCAGATTCCAAAGGATCCAAAGCGGCAGGATGTAAGGTCAACACACAAAAAGCAGTCAGGTTTTTATACTTAAGCAATGAGCAGTCTGAAAAGGAAGGGTCCCAATTTCCCCTCAGACACAAACAGATCTCCGGAATGCCCATGTAACATAATGCATCCTTTGCCTTCTTAAGGGGTCCTTTATAACAAGAGAGAAGGTCTGGCTCCTAACACGAAGACTACGGTAGAGGCCAATTTTCCAAGGCCAGACTAAGGAAGGTCCATGATTTCTCTTGCCAACTGTGCCACTTCTGCCCAAGTGGTAAGTAACTATATCATATCCACTTTCCATCCCCAACTCCATGTCTGCACCTGCATCTAGTCACCAGAAGAGGGACTGGCAAACTATGTCCCATAGGCCAAGACCGGTCTGCTGCTTTTTTATATATATTTTAACACAGCAGCCACACTCATTTGTTTGTAGTATATCATTATGGCTGCAAGGGCAGAGATGAGTATTTGCAACAGAATCCATATGGCCCACAATGCCTAAAATATTTACTCTCTGCCTCTTTGCAGAAAAAGTGTGCTGGCCCCAACACTAGAAAATCTACTGTCTCTGTCACTGTATCCTTTTGATTATTTTGACCACAGCCAATCCCAGACTTCCTCAGTCCTGACATTGCCTACAGTCTATCCAACAGCCAGCCTCACAGCCCTCCCTATCTGCTACCCATTAAAGGAACGTAACTGTCATCCTCCCAGATCTAGCGAAAGGCAGGAAAACCTGGGCTTTGTGAACAGTAGTCTGGTTCTCTTGGAAATGGTAAATGACAAAAAGAAAACGAAAAAGAAAAAAAGAAAAAAAAAAAAAAAAACACCTTTTTTTGGTACCACCCAGTTTGGACCAAAATTGTTGCCATGGAGTCCGACTCATAGCGACCCTATAGGACAGGGTAGAACTGCCCCCTATGGTTTCCAAGGAACAGCTGGTGGATTCAAACTGCTGACCTTTTGGTTAGCAGATGAGCTCTTAACCAGTATACCACCAGGATGCTGATGACCAAAACAAAAACACGTTGCCATAGAGTTGACTCCAACTCATAGCGACCCTATTGAACAGAGTAGAACTGCCCTATGGGGCTTCCAAGGAGCAGCTGGTGGATTCAATCTGCTGACCTTTTGGTTAGCAGCCAAATGGTTAACCACTGCACCACCAAATGGTCTTCAATAAGCAGCACCTTGACCTTTAGTCTTTTACGTGGCTGTGCTCTGGGGAGACTGAGTCACGTACAGGTCTACAAGGAGAAGCAAGGCAGCAACAAGGAGTGCTCAAGGAGGCCACTCTTGTCAACCTTGAAGCTACGTTATCTCCTGTTCTAAAGCATCTAACGCAGCTTTTCTGGTTTTGGAGGCGGGTAACTTGGAGTGCTACTTTTATTTGCAATAATTTATTAAGGGAAAAGTGGACCCGTAAAGTCCAGGAGAGGAAAAAAAGTCTTTTAAATAAAGGCCTCGAATATGACCTCCAGAATGGAAAAATGAGTGAATCAAAAGAGTTAATGCTTCCATTTCAGGGTGCTGAGAGTATTAAAAAAAACTACAGTGACTCACCACTAGCGCCAAATATATTTTTTCATGTTATATGTATATATTCTATATATGTATGGATGTATATATATATATTTCTACACCTTGAAATAGTTTACATGATTATAATTTTTAATAATTACATTGTAATCACATTATATAGCACCTTTTATTTAATATTTCCCAGTATTGGGGATATGGGAGTTGTTTCCAGTTTCTCACTATTATGAATAATGCTGTAAAGTATTTGCTTTTTAATATCTTTCCTTTTGGTTTATTCCCTTCAGGTATATATTTCCTTAAGTGGGATTAATGAGTCAAAGGCTATGTTTTATAGTCTGTGCTCGGGGAAGGCAAATGCAAGCTAATATTACCTTACGTAAATATATTGAAGACCGCAGGATTACTTAAAAATCCAGCCATAATACATCCCAAATAGGAAAGAAGGTGCACTTAGTGGGAGCGGCTCCCAGAACAGATGAGTCTGAACAAGCAACACAGCAGGTGTTACAACCTGCATAAGTATGAGGGACATGTATATTGCATAGTGTCTGAAATTGTCTGCATTTGAAACTTTGGTCCCCTGACTTACTAGCAGATGACTTTGGATGACTCATCTAGCCTCTCTCTACCTCAGTTTCCTCATCTATAAGTTGGCTTAAATACAGCATGAACCTCAAAGTCTTGTTGGGCAGATTGCTGAGGTATCACTACACGTACAGTGCTTAGAACAGCACATGGCTTGAATTAAACAATCAATAAACAATAGAAGTTGTTATGTCAGATCCTGTTTGGGATTATCCAATCTTTTTTTTCTACCCCATCAGCATGGCTGAAAAACCAAAACCATCAAAAATAAAAAACCAGTTGCCATCCGGGCAATCCTGACTCAGGGAGACCCCATGTGTGCAGAGTAGGACTGTACACTGCAGGGTTTTCAAGGCTATGACCTTTCGGAAGCAGATCGACAGGCCTGTCTTCCGAGGCACCTCTCAGTGGGTTAAAACTGCCAAACTTTTGGTTATTAATTGAGTACTTAACTGTTTGTACCACCCATTTTGAAATTCCTGAAAATAATTCCTATTCCCCACCTCTAGGACCAGAGAGTCAAGTAAAAGGGTCAGATGCCTCTAGAAGTTCTTCACGCTCAGGAGATGTAGTTGGGCAGGCCCCTTCAGTTACCTGCTTGCACAAAAGCCAGGCGGCCTGTCAGTTGGCTCTGCAAGACACATAAACATGTCTGAAGGAAAAGTCATTAATAGCATAAAGTGTTTGTCATCCTGGCCTGATGAACGATCTTCCATGCATAGCGCTCACGGCTCACTGTATTTCAGTGGCTGCCTCCTTGCTTTTTAATTACTGACTGAGAGCAGCTCGACCTTGGGCAACATCTTGCATGCTACTTGCAAGCCCTCAGATACAGGCTTGCTTCCCACACCACTGTCGGGGAAGAAATTTATAATGCCTCTGGTGGCAGTAGAGCTCAGAGATGGGGAAGGGAGCTCGGGGGCAGATTAATGAAGGACTGGCTTCCAGAGCACTTGGCTGGCCTTTCCACTAAATTACTTACCTGGTCTGATATTCACAGCGCAACAGGTTATGTGGAAGCCACCTCTTGGTCCTGGGTTTCACCTTACATAGTCCCACTTTTTTCCCCAAAATGAGTTACTATTCAGAGCTCCAAGTGAATTTTAAAATGCCACCAAGGGAAACAGGCTTAAGAGCAATGTATTTGGGAAACCATTGCATTTGGGGCTTTTCGATTACAAGAATTAAGGTCAAATTTGAGATTTTCCCAGAGCCTAATCATCACTTGTCTTATAAATCTCCACTTGGTCTGAAAAACACACCCCGAATGCTCTGTGCAACCTTAGATTTGTAGTAAATCACACCACATGTAGACAACACAGCCAATGGAGTAGATTATTGAAAACCAAAGAGTATTGGCCGAAGAAAAAAGTCCCATAAATTGGAGGATGGCAGACATACTTTCCCCACTTAGAATCCATCGAGAATTATGGACTCTGAGTCTCAGGTCAAACTGGAAATGCATTCCCAAACTGATTTCAATCTCTATGATCTCCTGCCTCGTTTGACCTCGTATATCACAGCTGATGTTGAAATAAAAGGGACGTATCTCTGCTCACATCAACTTATTTTATTACACACCATCTCCCCACCATTAGCCCACAGTCCCATTAGAGTCACTAAAGAATCAACAATTGGTATAGTCAAGACAACAAAGAGAACCCTTTCAACTGTTAAATATTTCATTAACTTCACACATGCGTAACCACTGATTCCAAGCTCAGATTCGACATCCTAGTTCCCTTCATGTACCATAAATTTGTCAAGAAGACATTTCCATAAATTCTTATATGTAGATGAGAGTGGATATTAAAGTTTAGTGCAAAGCCCTTAAAGGAATAAGAGGGAATAAATACCTTATTGACAAGAGGGCAACATGTGAAATTAGGACTACTGGCAAAGCTGTTAAAGTGATAAATCTAGGCTTCGTGTCATTTTATACTCTATTTCTGTGACCTATTTCAAGTGTTCTTGAAATACTCTCTTCTAATTTGCTTCCCCAGTTTAGATTTGGTTTTGGAATAAAGCCATGCTTTTTTTTTTTTTTTTATGAAGCAATTTTCTGATCCTCTGCATTTATTACAGCTGCTGTTCTGACAGTCCACACCTGACCTTGATCACCATTTGATATTCATACACAACTCATGGAACCTTCTGTGCCATGTGGCCACAGCAATCACATATTCGCTTGCTTCATTTTAGCTAGGATCCTGCCTTGGAACATCCAAGCACTGAAGAACATTAGTGACAAGATTTTGAAGCAGAAGGAAAAGAAAAGAATAACAGAGTCATCTTAAGTAAGTTAGCAAGAGGAAGATGATAAATTCTAACAGTTGACCTTCAAAGACAAAACTCCCAGCCTTTCCACTAGACAGAGGGCTGGATACCCAAAGCAGGTGACTGGACATCAATGCGTGTGCTGTCGTCAGGGCAGTGACAGAATGAGGAGGTCCGCAACACAGTGGAGGGGATGTCCTACAGCCTCTGGGAAAAGCCAAAGTCAATATTTCTAATCCAATAGAAAATGAGCACTTGGATCACAATCTCTGCTTCCTAAGGGACAGGGGAGTCCCTGGGTGGTACAAATGGTTAACGTGCTCAGCTGCTAACCAAAAGGTTGGTGGTTTGAGTCCACCCAGAGGCACTTTGGAAGAAATGCCTGGCAATCTACTTCCAGAAAATCAGCCATTGAAAACCCTACGGAGCACGGTTCTGCTCCGACACATATGGGGTTGGCAGCATGAGTGGGAACTGACTCCACTGCGGCTTTATTATTATTATTTTCTAAGTGATATGGCAGGAATGGGGAAGAAGTACAAAGGGTCCCTTTACCCCCAAAATGTCTTCACTGTAGTCAAGCACAGCATTTTATTCTGAGATTGCATCTCTTCATGTGTTCGGAGATTTTAGTCTTTTTTGGTGTAAAAATGCCTTTTCTTATAGGAAATCATGGCAAATCATTTGTTTTTCTTTGGTGGAAGGAATTATTATTTTTTCTTTTTTTACTGCTGTTTACTTGTAATTTACTTGTTAATTACTTGCTTGGTAAAATTAAAAGTTAAAAACCCTCCACTGGTCCTCAAAACCTTGCTGTATTTTATGCTAGCCCATGAAAGTTAACATACTACCATTAAGTCTAACTCATAAGAATATCGAATTGAATGCATCTCCTTACCCACAAAACAGTGATTTTTTTTTTTTTTTTTTTTTTGCTTTAACAAACAGAAATTAATTTTCTCACAGTTTAGAAGGCTAGAAGTCTGAATTCAGGATGCTGGCTGTAGAGGGAGGTTTTCTCTGTGGGGCGGGGTGGGATGGGGGAGGGGCACGGAGAAAGGTCCTTGTCTCTTTTCAGCATCTCTTCCTCAGTGATCAGGACCTTCATGTGGCATGGCATCTATCTTCCCCCGTTTTTGCTTGCTTGCTGCTTGCTTAATCTGCTCTTTTAAATCTTAAAAGAGATTAAGACACACCCTTCACTGATACTACCTCATTAACATAACAAAGAAAACTATTCCCAAATGGGATAACCACAGCTATAGAGAACAGGATTTTCAACGCATATTTTGGGGGGACACAACTCAACTCATAGCAAGACACAAAGGTGAGAACTTGGCCTCATTTAGTTATTTTCAAGTTGTTAAACTACCTACTCAGCGGTAATCTGCCAAGGAGCCTGGTTATCACTGAAGCATGCCCAAGGCTGGCTCTAGGCTTCTGAAGGTGTAGGCCAAATTCTGGGCTTTGGTCAAAGGATCCCTTTGATCACTTTTAGGTCTTCTCTAGTGGTTCTAGAATGGACAGAATTACGTATTTTAAATCATAGGATTAAACCCAAACCTTGTCCTATCATTCCTTAACCCTGTTGTTGTTGGGTGCCATCAAGTTGAGTCTGACTTACAGTGACCCCACATGACACAGCAGAACTCTCCCGTAGAGTTCTCTAGCCTGTAATCCTTTTTTTGTTGTTGTTACGATTTTAGTGAATTGTTTTATTGATCTTTTGACTCCAGAATGTTGCTTGCTTTCAAAACAATAATTTTTTTTTAATAATTTTTATTGTGCTTTAAGAGTTGGAATCGACTCGATGGCACTGGGTTTTAAGTGAAAGTTTACAAACCAAGTCAGTCTCTCACACAAAAACCCATATATACCTTGCTACACACTCCCAGTTACTCTCCCCCCTGATGAGACATCCTATTCTGTCCCTCCACTCTCTCTTTTCGTGTCCTTTTCACCAGCTTCTAACCCCCTCCACCCTTTCATCTCCCCTCCAGGCAGAAGATGCCAACATAGTCTCAAGTGTCCACCTCATCCAAGAAGCTCACTCCACACCAGCATCCCTCTCCAACCCGTTGTCCAGCCCAATCCATGTCTGAAGAGTTGGCTTCGGGAATGGTTCCTGTCCTGGGGCAACAGGAGGTAGGACAGTGATATTTTTGAGTGTGTCTGGCATGCAGGACAGTTCAATAAATGTGGGATGAATTAGCTTAGCACTTTAGAATCCGTTAAAACTAACTTAGCATTTATCAGTGCATGGTTCCCATTACAGCCTATAGATACTGGTGAAAAAGACAAGACAGACATCCAAGCCTAAGCCTGGTCTTCTGTGGTGAGTCCAATGGGGCATATGGGCTACTGTCACACGGAGCCTGTAGCCATGACTAGAGATGTGTGGACCTGAATGCCCATCCTTGCCAAAAACCACAAGTTCTTGGAGGTGAGTGTCTTCTGAGAAAGCTACAAAAGCATGTATAGAGCTGACAGTGGTGTATCTTCTGCGTGGACAGCTTGGGTTCTTAATTCTCAGCCGGTTGCCTTTGGTCAACAAACAGCAGCAGCTTGCTTTTATCCCTTTGACTCATCTTTCTCTTAAAAAAGAAGAAATAATCCTCTTCTGCAACATAAAATCTTTAAATCATGGTCTCTGTCTCCCTGTCTCTTGGCTTACAGTAAATGGGAAGAAAATGTTTCTCTGGAAAATGTCATAGAAGCTATAGGTTTCCCCTCTAATTTTTTGCAACATGCCATGGAAAAGATATTTTATAAATATTTGACAAACGAATGAATCAATAAGCCTGTATCGTGCTAGGAGGATTAGAGGAATCATCTGGTACAGTGATAGAGAAAGACAGATAAAAGCTAAAAGGTATCCCCCAAACCAGGATTAGCCCTTGCCACAGTGAGGATGCTAATATTCTAGAGCAAAAGCCAGTGGCAGCCCAATTACAGGTCACCTCTGCAGTAAACTGTCTAATTTCTAGATTTGATGTAAGTTTTCTACAAAAAGGGAGAAGGTTGCAGCAAGAACTCCCTCTGCCTTTCAGCTCGCATCTGTGTCCCTAAGCTTGTCTGTGCACTCTGACACATGAATTCCCGAGTCCCGCCTTTTCCACCTGGAAATTGCATCTATTGTTTAGGTGGCTGCTGACCCAAAGTTTGGTAGTTTGAATCCACACAGGAGCACCTGGGAAGATAGGCCTGGTGATCTACTTCCAAAAGAATCAGTCATCGAAAATCCTATGAAGCACAGTTCTATCGTGAAACACGGAGGGTTGCCATGAGCTGGAATCTACTTATTCACAACTGGTTTACTTTTAGCTTCTTACCAGAAAGAAAGAGCCCTGGTGGCATAGTGGTTAAGCGTTGGGTGCTAACCAAAACGTCAGCAGCTAGAATCCATCAGCCACTCCTTGGAAACTCTATGGAGGCGTACTCTGTCCTATATGGTCACTATGAGTCAGAATCAACGTGACAGCAACAGACTCGTTTTTTGTTTTGTTTTGTTTTACCAGAAAGAAAGATATGAGTTAACAGGGCTCATAGCAGAGAGTGGGCTGCATGGGTTCTGCCATGGTCAGACTATAGATGCATGAGTATACCCAGGACGGGGAAGCTGCCTCTGAATTAAGCTATGGACAAAGCCAAAGGCACCAGAAGGCCAGCTGGAGAATTTCAGACCTACTTTGTTTTGACGGTCCAAAAAGATTGGAGGGAAAAAAAAAAGTATCTGATTTATTTTCCAGCTCCAACCGAGCCAATAATTCACATAGGCAGCTATAAGCCAAGAAAAAACGTTTGAACAAAAGAACTTGGTTGGCCTACTACTATCAGAATGAAAAATGCATAAATAAAAAGGTAAGGAAAAAAGTAAAAGAAACGTGACCTGGAATAAGGCCCCAGGCCTTCTTGGGTAAATTTAAATGAAGAGAAGGATATCTGGTGCCCTGAGAAACACAAGAAATACAAGCATCATCCCTTTGGTCAACATTTAAAGATATAAAGGAAGGGGAGGTCATTTGCAGACAGTTTTTTCTTTTGATGAGTTCTTATAAAACTTCCGCTCTCTTGACCTTGCCCAGGGGCATATCACCCAGTTAGCAAGAGAAGTATGGCCTTATTTGTTCATAGTTACTAATCTATAGAGAACAATTTCATATGGTTTTCACCATAACAAAGATGTAAAAATGACCATTAATAAACTTTCAGGGATTTGGAAGCTAAGACCACCCATAGTCTTTCCCACTGTTGCCATCCATTGGAGATAAAACTGAGATAAAGACTAAGTATGCTGCAGAACTAGCCAAAAGTCCCTCAATAATTTCAGATAATTATTTTTCTCAAAAGGTGTAATACCCACTGGACCTGAAAAGGGTCGCCCTTCAGCCTTGGCCCCCCATCAAAGGATAATTAAGTGGCTCCGTGGCCTGTTCGAAGATTGGCCAAGCTTGAGGATTTTCTTAATCTTCTAAAGAACTGCTCGAGTTCACTCTGAGATTTTCTTCTCTTCCTATCGATACACATAGCCTGATTGCCTAACCATCTTTCTTCCGCTGCATTATTATTTTGTTTTGTTTTTCCCAACTATCCCATGTAACTCTTTCTTATCTATACTTGTTGACACTATAGGTTTGCTGAGATTTCCAGTGGGATTCCTTTCCTGAGGGGGGCCATACCCCCCTCTTATGTATTCAGAATAAACAAGCCAGTGCCAAGTATCCCAGCAAGATGAGTGTCTACAGGGAAATAAAAGGCGATGCGGACACATAGCATGAACATGCTGAGCACCTTCACCTCCCCTAGAAAACAAAAATGCATCCATGTTGTTGTCTCCAGGCTTAGCAGGTGCTTTAAGACATACCTTAAGGCACCATTTTATTATTCTAGGCTCCACAGTGACCTGTTTACTAACATCTTTCTTTGAATAACATTAACAGCTTGTGTCAAAGTGTCAAAATTAATTTAATTCAAAGCAAACTCATATCCATGTACATTTGCTCCCTAACTCCTGTCACACATTATGAGGGATTTTCAGAACTAGCTTTGGCTTTTTTTTTTCTTGTCTGTGTCACCTCGTGTTACCGTCACGTCATTTACAAGAATTATCCTGACGCTAGCTCATGTCTGGGTGTGCAGAAACCCAGCTGCTGGTGATATATTTTGAACAGTAAGAAAATGTCTTGAAGCTCCTCTCATTTTCCTCGTGGAATGGGCAGCAGAGCTCGGAGTTTATGCAGAAGACAGACTTCTAAAGGCTAAGTTCTTCTGTCAGCTTGGCAGGTCCCAACTTTCTCTATGATCATGGAGACTCACAACCCATCTAAGTCCCACTTCCCTCTTTTCTGGTTCATTATTCTGAGTTCAGTGTCTGGAGTGTACTTTTCAACTCAATTATAGCATTTAATAAGCTCCTACTGTGTGCACAGTCCATACTTTCAAAATTAGATGAATGACAGTTGGTGTTTGGGCAAGATGCATCATTGAACCCTCAGTAACCACAGAACTCCAAAGTGGAAATGTTTTCAGGTCAGAAGTCAATGTGAAAGGCTGGGACCTGAGCCCCACCATCTCAGTGTTCTATTTCCTGAAGGACATATTTGTTCCCAGGAAAGGTGTCCCCAGAACACCTGGCTGCATTTTTCCCAATTCACATAATCATATCTGTATGGCACTTTCTTGTTGATTACCCCAACACTGAGCCCGCCCCCCCCGCACCAACTAACTTGATACATGGTTGAAGAGGTCTAATCCTAGTTGGCTAACATTACTGGCTTGCCTGGAATTGAGGGATTCTTGGGATCCAGGGCTTTCAAGGTTAAAATTAGAATGAAAAAAACCAAACCAGTTGCCATTGAATTGATTTTGACTCATGGCAACATCACATGTTCCGAGTAAAACTACATTTTCTAGGGTTTTCAAGGCTATAAACTTTTGGAAGCAGGCTTTTCTTGCAAAGCACTTCTGGGTGGATTCAAACCAACAATTTTTTAGTTAGTATTTGAGTGTCTAACCATTTGTGCCACCCAGGGACTCCAAAATCAGGACAACCCTGAGAAAATCAGGACTCCTTATACCTCTGTTTTGTAGATGACAAAACAGAGACTGTAAGAAATGGAATGGCTTGCCCAAGTCACATAACTGGCAAGTGGCAGAGCTAGATAACCTTTCTGGGCCCTTTCCTCTATGCCTTAGTATATCTTCCTACAAAGGGCAAAGCCTCAAAGGTCCTCAAGCCCAGAGATGCATGCACTGGTGAACAGCCCTTCTCAGTAGCAAAGAGGAGGGTTTTAAGGGCACAGTTTAGAAACTGAAAGGAAATAGAAGTTAGCAAGGTGTTAAAAGGAGCTGGATTTGTTCCTAGAACTCACATTTGCTGTCTATGTTGTCTTGTTAATTCATCTACTCTCCTTAAAGCTTCAGTTTTCTGAAAAATGGGGATTTAGTAAATGTATGCTTCATTCATTCATTCAATAAGCATTTATCAAGCACCTGCCATACCAGACACTCTTCCACATACATGGAAAACAGAGATAGGTAGAGCAAAGACAATATACATGAAGATATGTTTTGTCTGACTAGAATGAAGTTCTACTTCTTTTTTTCTCCTTTAATAACCTGATTTTGAGGGTGTTTGGGAAGCACAGTCACCCTCCACAAACCCTGTCATTCCGTATTATTTTAATTCTGGCTCACTTCTATTCTTTGTGTTATTTTCTTATTACTTGCCTGGCCTGTGAAAACATTTTCGAGTCTGATTAAATGTCCCTGGGTGGTGAAAATACTTAATGCATTCAGTCAGCTGCTAACCAAAAAGTTAGCAGTTCTAGCCCACCCAGAGGCAACTTCAAAGAAAAGCCTGGCAATCTGCTTCTGAAAAATCAGCCATTGAAACCCTACCTGAAGCACAGGTACTCTGACACACATAGGGTCGCCTTGAGTTGGAATCAACTCAATGGCAACTGGTTTTACTGGTTTTTAATTTAATGTAATAGTGCCTACCTTATAGGTTTGTGTGGAGGATTCAATAAATTAGAATACCTTGCACAATGCCTATCACTTGCTAAATGTTCATTATTCATTATTACACTATTGTAAGTTACAGTAGCAGTTGTTCTTTTCTCTGTATCTTGTAACAGAAAGTAAGTTCCTCTACCTCTTCATGTCTATGTCCCATTGTCCAAGCAGGCCAGGGTACTGAGAGTTTTCAAAATCAAAGAAGAGAAATACAGTTGAATCCTTATCAAACAAAAATCACCTCTGATTTTCATCCCTGAAGTCTCAGCATGAACTATGGACTTCTATGTGTGCTCAAAGCTCAGAAAGGCATTGCTCCTTAAACCGCTGTATCCAGTTGTCCTGGACAAGGTTTGAGCTCACAAAGCTCTGAGCAGAGAAAGTGCACTAAATCTCCATGCCCATCCAAGAATGAGTGTTTACAAGCTGAGACCATAAACCTTGCAAACAATGCTTGCAAACTGTGCTTAGGGATGGGTGTAATTTAAGCAGCATTAGAGAGATCATTAATACCAGGGCACAATAAAACAGGTAGTTTGGGGTGGAATATAAATTGCATCAGCTCAAGCCCATGAGGTACGTATTGCTATGCTGTATAAACAGCTGCTCCAAAGTTAATTTTCTTCAGTGGGGCCCGACAAACACATCCTGCTTCTTGCTTCTATTCTCATTAACTCTCTTCCTCCATTCAGCATGCTTGACCTATTTAGCCTTCAGGAGACCACTCCAGTTCCAGAGGCTGCGCTACCAAACAGATTTTGATATGTTTGGATTATGCCTTCATTCTAGAAAAATGCTGGATGGCGATGCTCCAATGCCACAGAGAAAGCAGAATGGTGTATAGTGTTTATTAGAATGGGTGTGGCATTGACTGAGCAAAACCAGCTAATTAACCTAACATATTCATGAAGTTTACCATGTCTTTCACTTCCATATTCAAGAAACACATTCATTCCTCCAATATATCAATAATAATAAGTTACATATGTTATTACTTTTATTTCTTAGGGCTGTGTTAAACACTTCACATGGATTATTTTACTTCCTACAACAACACAATGCACAAGATACTATTCTTATTTCAGGTTTGTATGTAGAGAATCTCATTTGTCCAAGGTCACACAGAGAGTAGTTGCCTGAACCAGGGTTCAAGCTCCACATACTCGGCTCTGGTAGAAAGCCTTAACTTGATCTCTCTCTACCCTTCCCAGATCTCCTAGTGGCATGTTCTTTGCTTCTTTCAAAGACCATAAACAGATCAAAACTCAGAACTGAAGCCACTCTCAAAGTCCACCATTCAGCCAAAGATTAGACAGGCCTATAAAACAGACAATTACACATGTAAGGAATGTGCTTCTTAGTTCAATCAAGACCAAATGGGAAACACTTGCCCAAAATCAAAGACAAGAAGGCAGGAAGAGACAGGAAAACTGCATGAATGGAGATGGATAACCTAGGATAGAAAGGGAAAGAGGGAGAGTGCTGACACATTGTGGGGATTACAACCAATGTCACAAAACATTTTGGGTACAAAATTTTGAATGAAAAACTAATTTGTGCTGTAAATTTTCAGCTAAAACACAATGAAATTAAAAAAAAAAAAAACAGATTACATGTCACTTGTTAGATCACTTCATCATCTCTTCTTGAAGAAGACAAAACTTTGACTCCTTTCATGTGGCCATGTGAGTTCCAGGAGAATTTTGAAGCTGGAAGGCAGCTGGCTAGCATCTGGACAAGACCAAAGGTGGCTGCCATCCATCTGCTGTGTAAAATTAACCAATAATAGTCAGAAGAAAGAGATTCTAGAGAGGCAGGGCAAGATGGAGAAATGAGTGGACCCTACCATTTAAACTCTCCCAGCAACTAACTCACTGAGCAATGAATAAAAACAAGAATAGACTGAAATCTCAGAGCTCCAGACAGCAGCTGAGGTATTGGAGTACGGTGGAGAGTCCAGAACCAAGGAAGAGGAGGAACGAGGTCAGCACAGAAGCTGGGAGATTCTACCTGCTAACAACAGGAGCAGTTGCTCATTGCAGCCATTTTGAGATGGGGCTGGATTGTACCCCAAACAGGGAACACAGAAAAGGAGCTAATCTGAGAAAGCTCAAGTCCATTTTTTTTTTTTAAAGGAGGCACAAATTGGCTGCTGGAGTTCTCAGATTGTGCAATTGGGAGGGATTGAAGGGAGTCTGTGGTACAGCATGAGAATGTTGTTGAAATTTGCTGAGGTCCAAGACAAATGGGCACTAGGACCAGGAGCAACTGCAAGGGAAGCAGGGTGAGGATACTTCAGACTGACAGGAACAAAGGAAATGGCCCACAGCAAGACACAGAGACACCAATGGAGTGCCTGTGCAGGGGCACTGGTGAGGGAAAGACATAGAGAGCTCCTCCACCATCATCACAGGAAAGTCCAGTGCCACTGCTTACATCAGCATCATCTCCCCCTCCTATGCATGCATGTTGAACTCCAGAGACCAAACACAGAACTCCTGAACCACCACTGAAAAAAAAAAAACCTAAGGATAAGAGTACCATCTAGTGGTTCTTAGGAGAAGACATCAAGCTCACTGCCACTGGGTCATTCTGACTAACGAGTGGGGCTAAAGGAAGCACCCCTGTGGGGTTCCCAGGGCTGTAAGTCTTTACAGAAGCAGTCTGCCAAATCTTTCTCCCATGGAGTGGCTAATGGGTGTGAGTTCCAGCCTTTCGGTTGGCAACCAGCACTTGACCACTGTGCCAGCAAGGCACCCAATCAGAAAATTTCCCCACAATAATTGAATACAAAATTGGAAGCCAAAAAAAAAAAAAAAACAACAAACAAAATGACCCAAGTTCAACATAAATAGTAAAACACAAAATCACAGGAGAAGAGGCAACGATCAAAAGCAAAACATGAAGAAGAGAAAATCTCTCCTATGGAAGCCAGAAAAATGCAAAAGATTGATAATTTTCAGATTGTGGTACAAAATATCTTTAAAGAAAGTGAAAAAGCATACAGGTAACAAACTAGTGGAGATCAGGAAACAAATGGAGGAACAAAATAAGAAACTAAACAAAGAAATTGAAAACATTAAAAAAAAAGAAAAGGAAAGGAAAAAGAGACAGAGCTAATGGAACTGAAGAGGTCGTTAAAAAGACAGAAAAGACCAAAATGGATGTCAGAAGAGACTCTTAAACTTGGTATTGAACATCGAGTAGCTAAAGCAAAAGGAAGAAATAATGAAGTAAAAGAGTTGAACAGAAGATTTCAAAGGGCCACTCAAGAAGACAGTTAAGTATTATAATGACGTGCAAAGAGCTGGAGATAGAAAACTAAAAGGGAAAAATACACTTGGCATTTCTCAAAATGAAAGAACTGAAGGAAAAATTCAAGCCTGGAGTTGCAATATTGAAGGATTCTATGGGGAAAATATTAAATGACACGGGAAACATAAAAAAAAAAAAAAAAAAAAAAAGATGGAAGGAATATACAAAGTCATTATATCAACCATTTCAGGAGGTAGCATATGATCAGGAACTAATGGTGCTGAAGGGAGAAATCCAAGCCTCAGTGAAGGCACTGGCGAAAAACAGGCTGCAGGAATTGACAGAATATCAATCGCGATGTTTCAACAAACAGATGAAGTGCTGGAAGAGCTCACTTATCTATGCCAATAAATTTGGAAGACAGCTACCTGGCCAACCAACTTAAGGAGATCCATATTCATGCCTATTCCCAAGAAAGGTGGTCCAACTGAATGAGGAAATTATCGAACAATATCACTAATATCACACGCAAGCAAAATTTTGCTGACGATCATTCAAAAGCAACTGCATCAGTGTGTCAACAAGTAACTGCCAGAACTTCCGGCTGGATTCAGAAGAGAACGTGGGATGAGGGATACTATTGTGACGTCAGATGGATCCTGGCTAAAAACAAAGAATACCAGAAAGGTGTTTATCTGTGTTTTATTGACTATGAAAATGCATTTAGCTGTGTGGATCATAACAAATTATGGAAAACATTGCGAAGAATGGGAATTCCAGAACACTTATTTGTGCTCATGAAGAACCTTTACGTAGATCAAGAAGCAGTTGTTCGGACAGAACAAGGGGATAGTGCATGGTTTAAAGTTGGGGAAGTTGTGTGTCAGGGTTGTACCTTTTCACCACACCTATTCAATCTGTATGCTGAGCAAATAATCCAAGAAGGTGGACTATATGAAGAAGAATGGGGCATCAGGATTGGAGGAAGACTAATGAACCACCTCCACCTGCATTATGGAAATGACACAACCTTGCTTGCTAAAAGTGAAGAGGACTTGAAGCACTTATTGATGAAGATCAAAGATCACAGCCTTCAGTATGGATTATACCTCAAAAGAAAGAAAACAAAAATCTTCATAACTGGACCAATGAGCAACATCATGATAAAGAGAAAAGTTTTAAGTTGCCAAGTATTTCATTTTACTTGGATCCACAATCAACACCCATGGAAGCAGCAGTCAAGAAATCAAAAGACACATTGCATTGAGCAAATCTGCTGCAAAGAACCTCTTAAAAGCATTGAAAAGTGAAGATGTCACCTTGAAGCCTAAGGTAAGCCTGATCCAAGCCATGGTATTTTCAATAGCATCATACGGAAGAAACCAAAGAAAAACTGATGCCTTTGAATTGTGGTGCTGGCAAAGAATATTGAATATACCATGGACTGCCAAAAGAACAAACAAATCTGTCTTAGAAGAAGTACAACCAGAATGCTCCTTAGAAGCAAGGATGGTGAGATTGCATCTTACATATTTTGTACACGTTGTCAGGGAGGATTAGTCCCTGGAGAAGGACATCATGCTTGGTAAAGTACACAGTCAGCAGAAAAGAGGAAAACCCTCAAAGAGATGGATTGACACAGTGGCTCCAACAGTGGGTTCAAACATGATAACGATTGTAAGCATGGTGCAGGACCGGGCAGTGTTTCGCTCTGTGGTATATAGGGTCTCTATGAGTTGGCATCGACTCAACAGTACCTAACAACAACAAGGTTAGGCAGATAAAAAGAGCCCGAAGCAAAAAACCTGAAGTCTGGGGGGGAATTTTACTAGTAAAAATTCACTGAAGCACTTAGAAATATGGGGTGCTAGGTAAATGATTGCTGGTAATTTTTTAAAATCCAATTACAGTGATTGTGTGGAATGTACAAAGACTCTAGAGGGTCAGAAAGCTTTAGCACAGAAATTGAGAAGGAAAAAAAAGCAAGTTTTTCTTGGTGAAAATGTGAAGCATGGTGATCCCAAACCCCCAAAGTGGTTTATATTGATAAATTAGGATAGTGGGTCACATAACTCTGGAGGCAAGAATTTTCCAACTGTACTCTGAAATTTGTACACTGATCCAGCTTTTCAGACCACCAACCAACAAAAATATCACGAATAGTCTCTTTGTAGGTACAAAGATAAAAGACAGAAGAGATACTTGGAAACTGCTGGTGACGAGCATTTCCGCTGGAGTTTGTATCCCAGAAGGCAGAGTTCCCCTCTGACTCACACTAGGGCCCACAGGAGGGACTCACATAATAAGCTGAGTGCTCAGAACCACTTGGAAAGAGCAGGCACACTGAAGACGTGAGAGAGATGGTGATTTGCCGTTGTCTCCTCTGTCCCTGGGACCTCTTCTCTTCTTCTCCACCCCCATCTATCAAGGCATCACATCTGCAGGTCTGTTGGGGATTCTGGTCCTGGGGAAATCTGTTCCACAATGCAGGGATACCTTTCACGACATTACTGGGTTTGAAATATATTATCTTCAAAACCACATGGGACAAGAGGAGTCATTTGCCAGGCAATGCAATTCTGCAGAACTGTACTCCTCTACTCTCTGGAAGGTGGGTAGAAGGAGCAGGGTCACCCCAGGAAAGCTGGAGCTCATCTCTAGGGACCCTAGTCCAGTCTCTCCAGGATCCAGTGTATCAACCCAGCCTTGCTATATCCATCTGTGTCCCCTTACAAGGTGGTTATCTCAGGAACAGAACAAAAAACCAAACCCGTTGCCATCAAGTCAATTTTACTCATAGCAACTGTATAGGACAGAGTAGAACTACCCCATAGGGTTTCCAAGGAGCGGCTGGTAGATTCAAACTGCTGACTTTTGGTTAGCAGCTGTAGCTCAGGAGGTTGGCAGTAACTGTGAGGAAAACAGAATGGAATCTTCCCTCCATTCACAGCTGCCATGAGCACAGTGGGAACAATTTAGATAGAAGAGGCGTGGAGGTTGCCAGCTTGAAACACGAACAGCTGAAGTATTGCCATGAAATGCCACTTTACATTAACTGTCCTAATTAACATAATTCTGGAGGCCCAGTGTGGGTGTGTCTGCCCATATTTTAGAGGACTCTGTTGTGCTGCAAAAGGGGAACTGAACAGCAATGACAATACCCCATGAAATTAACTACCTTGAAAAGTGTTGGAAGAACACAAAAAAGGTAATAAAGTTAAGAATATGAAGAGAGAATAGCCAGATACAGGACAGGATCCTATAGCCTTTTCAAAACAAGGACTGGAAAATGGAGTGTACATATGTTAGCAACTGAGTTACACTCTTCGGAATTTCTCTTTACAATCCAGATTTCTGGAAAGGAACATGTGTGAGGTCTGGAGCGACCTCTGCCTGTGGTTTTGGGATTGTCACATAGAAACGTTTTAAAGGTCTGAGTCCCATCCTCCTGAGAACACCTCCTGCCCTCAGGTGCCATGGAAGATTACAATGCATCCACTTCCCTGGAGCCTGCAGCCCAGAGTTGAGGGTGACTGCGTTAAATGGGAACCACACTAACATTCAGTGTGCAGTGCCAATCCAGAATGTTTGTGACATCAGGTCCCTGGCTCCCAAGCCTCAGTTTAAAGGTAGGCACCAGGGTATTCTGACTGCCACAAAGGGAAAAATAAAGCACAATATCTGCCTACTAATGTCACCCAAGTGCCCTCAGTCTCCTGAGAGCACCGTTTCTTTTAATAAGCAGATACAATGAGTAATATCCCCCTCCCCCACGCTGTGGATAACCCAGGCTCTCCTACCTACCAGGGACAGCGCCTCTCTTGCTGGGAATTCCCTACAGGGAATTACCTGTTATACAGCTTGAGATAGCTCCCTCTTGTCATCAAGCATCTCTCATGTGGAGTATACCTTGATCCTACTTTTCATTAACCAAAGATCCAGCTTGCCTTGAGAAAAATTCTTCCCCTACACCTGTAATCCAAAAGCAGCCGTGGTCATTTCTTTTGTAATAGAAATGTTAACTTGTTGTTGCCCAGGCTTTCGAATGTCCTCCCTTCTCAAAACACTAGGGTGAGGTACCAAAACAAAACAAAACAAAAAAATGTTGCTGTCGAGTCATTCCAACTCAGAATGACCCTGTAGGGCAGAGTAGAACTGCCCCATAGGGTTTCCAAGGAGCAGCTGTTGGATTTGAACTGCTGACCTTTTGGTTAGCAGCTGAGTTCTTAACCACTATGCCACCAGGGCAGTGTAAGACAGAGGAAGCTCAGAACAGAAAGAGAGTATGTTAGCAGGTAGACCTCTTTCTACATACACCAAGGAAGGTAGTCTGACTCCTGCTCTTCCTGATCCAGAAACTCAAGGACTAGTTTTCATTCCCTCAGGCTCCAAAGCAAAAGCCTATTTCTCTACATAACTAAAAAGCTGCCCCTGGACACCAAAGCCGTTCTCTGAGAAGATGAAGTCATTTCTCAGACACTTTCGAGCCTTCCTTTGAGTACTGTGGTAGTTGCCTCACTGTCCATAATAGACTCTGACTGATGCACTAATGGCCTCCTTGGAGGCTCTGAAACCACTGGATCTAACCACTGCCCCTTCCCCCCCTTCTGATGAACAATTACCTCTGGACTGGCCTTCACTTGAGACACAAGCACTCAGAGATGAAGTAGAATAGGGGGAGAGGGAGCCCAGAGTCACAGATCCCCTGGGGTGTATAAAAGCCATATCACCACGGCAGAGGAGAAAAATGCTTTCGTTTCAGCACTATGGTATTTTAGGAAAGCTGCCCCACTTCCTTCTTAAGGAGAACCCATCTCCTCCACTCCTTTCCTCCATCTGCCTTGTCCCTCACTTGCCTTGTTCCAGGACCTGTTTAAGCAGGCACCAGAACTTTGGGTCAACTTTTGCAATTTCATCGAGCTGCTGCAGGAGCTGCCAGGACCTCCTGGAGATAACTGGAACAGTATCCCTTGGACAAGGTGACACTTCTTCACCTCTGTCCCCACACTTGTTTTGCTCTCCCATACCCTGCCTTGACAGTTTACAAGAAGGAGGGGTGTTGAATCTGGCCAGCACCTAACACATTCGTTGGGCTACATTTATGCAGTAGGCAGGGTTATTGTTCCTTAAAGATCAGAACCCAGCATGGATCTAAAGTGGATCTCTGGTTTTGGTTGTTCAACTGGGTATGCATGGAGCTCAAAGAACAGATATAGGCTTAAGACTTTGTTCTTGTTCTCTTGTTGTTGTTACTGGTTAAAAGCTTGGCTGCTGACCAAAAGGTTGGCAGCTCGAATCCACCAGCTGCTCCTTGGAAACCCTATGGGGCAGTTCTACTCTGTGCTATACGGTTGCTATCAGTCAGAATGGACTTGACGGCAACAGGTTTGGTTTTGGCTTAGTCAGTTCCAATCAGTGGTGATGCATGTGTGCAGAGAAGAACTACTTCATTGGGTTTTCAAGGTTGTGACTTTTCAAAAGCAGATTGCTAGGCCTACCCTCCAAAGCACCTCTGGGTGGGTTCAAACTGCCAACCTCTCAGCAAGTAGTTGAGTTCTTAACTATTTGTACCACCCAAGAATTCCTTCATTCTTTAGTGGTTGTCAATATAATTGGGATAATTAGAAATGCTTATTTAAAAATGAACATCATCATGTGATATGTGCCAGATGATATAGCTTGGGATATGGAGTCAGAAGGCCTAAGGTTCCAACTCCTGCCTCTACCACTTATTGGCAGAGAAATCATGAACAAGTCATCCCAACTTTCCAAGTACAAATTCTCTCATCTGCAAAATGGGGATAGTAATAGCAATGCTGACCCCAGGAGGTTGCTGTGAGATTAAGAAAAATGATACTATCAGTGTTTGCAGACTATAAATTGTTGAACACGTGTACATTTTTATTATAATTTTCACAAGATTTCCATTACAGAGGGCTCAAAAGTGGGCTTAGAAGGTCAAGACAAAGTTCCTGGGTGAGGCAGCTTTGATCTGAGTCTTGGGTGACTGGTCTTATTTAGAAGAGTAGACAAGAAGAAAGACAATTTCAGGTAGAACAAAGCCCCAGAAGTGGTGCAGAGGCCAGGTAAAGTATGGGATGCTTGCCTCAGGTGTGGTAGATCTAACAGCAGAGTCAAGCAGGGAGTTTGGGAGATCAGCATGAAGGGTAGGTTGAGACAGACTGTCAATTATTCAATGGTTGGAAATTTATTTAGGTTCATTCCTTAGGCAATAGTGTTCTATGAGACTACCTGGTAACCACATAGGCTGGAATGGAAGTGGAAGAGCAGGGGACAGGGCGGCCAGGTTGGAGATGATTGCAATAGTCCTGGTGTAATGCACAGCTCTTCTGAAAGGTGGCAAATTAGAGTTCCTTCCCCTCAGGGCTTAAGTAGAGTTTCTTTCTCTGTAAAACTGATTAAACATAACGTACAGCATTTATTATATGCTTCCTAGGTGCCAAGCACTATATTAAGTGCCTCATAGGTATTTATTTAATTTTTAAAATAACCCAGTGAGATGGTTAGTATTTCATGCACTTTCTAGCTGATCAAAAGGGAGAGATTACTTCACCTCTGTGGACCTCAAAGTTGCACAGTTAGTAAGCAGTATAACTATGCACATCCGTGGGATTCCAAGGACGTGCACAGTTATACTGCACAGTTTCTTCACAATGATAGGCGCAAACCCAACCATCCTAAATAGATGATACTTCTTAGAGCCTGGCTTAAGAAGGCTAGTTAATATTCAGGATAGGAAGCTAGGGATGTGGGTGGTCCTAACTAGGGGAGTGACTTAGGGACAATCAATTATTTAACTTTTCTTCAGTTTTCTCATAACAAGGTTGATTCAGGCAATACCTCAGGTTGCTTTTCAGGCATGATATTTCATCTTCTCTGCTCATATGGTGCACTCTGGCCATCTCTCCTTTATACCAATTTGCTCTAGGCTACCTGATCACTAATTACTCAATCAATTAATCTTTAGATGGAATAGGTACTACAACAACTGCCATTCAGGTGTGCTCCTGGCCCATGGAGACTCCATGCACAATGGGATGAAACATTGCCCGGTCCTGTGCCATCCCCCAGATCTACTGTTCATAAGGACTGTCGTGATCCATAGGGTTTTCACACGCTGATTTTTGAAGACAGATCGCCAGGTCATTCTTCCTAGTCTGTCTTGGTCTGGAAGCTCTGCTGAAACCTGTTTAGCATTGTAACAACATGCAAGCCTCCCCTGACAGACTGGTGGTGGGTGTGCATAAGGCGCATTGGCCAGGAGTCAAAACAGTCTCCTACGTGAAAGGCGAGGACTCTGCACTGAGCCACAATAGACCCAAAATAGATGCCAAGCCTCTTTAACCAAAGTTCTCCCTTCCTGGGCTCTGATGGCCCAAT
Organism: Loxodonta africana; assembly: GCF_030014295.1. NCBI lineage: Eukaryota > Metazoa > Chordata > Mammalia > Proboscidea > Elephantidae > Loxodonta > Loxodonta africana. The sequence continues at coordinate 73,670,958 of NC_087362.1, forward strand.
GCTCTGTCCTCCTCACTTCTGTGTGGGTAACAAAGCATAAAGATGCCCAGGAAAGCATTCACATTCCTTGTGAAGTGAATGGCAAAATGTTTTATCCTGGCAGGCTCACAATGGGGATGAACTTAATTTGTGGAACCAAAGAGCCCTTTGCTGGGCACAGGGAACCAGCTCACCTGCAAGCGTGGGTGCAGCTCAAATAGTTCAAATCCACCGGCCACTCCTTGGAAACCTAATGGGGCAGTTTTACTCTGCTGCATACGGTTGTTATGAGGCAGGATCAACTCGATGGCAATGGGTTTGCTTTTTGGGTTTTTTTTTTTTTTTGATCCACAATCAGGACCCATAAATCTGTGCCAGCAGTAGGGTGGTGGGATAACAAAACCCAGAAATATGTGTAACTGACTTAACTTTCTGTTGACTGGTGATGAGGAAGCTAATCTCAAAGGCTAGAAGATGATGCAGTGGCAAAACAAGGTAAAACTAGAGACAAGATATGTGTTAGGAGACCCAACGATTCTAGGGGAAGAGGCTGTTAGTAGGTGAGTGCTTGTATTGGGCTGCATGTTATAAGAAAGATACGAACTCAGGAAAAAAACTGGACAATTTCCAAACAAAAACAAAAAAGGAATAAAAAGATTCCAGAAATTCTGGACGTTGGAAAAACCAACTGCTTTTTTTTGAGATGCCAAACTGAGATATGACTGCTGGAAAGAGTTATGGAACCCTACAAGACAGGCCTTATAAAAAATGAAGCCGAACAAACTAGTGAGATTCGGATTTCATTGTGCTTGACACTGACCATCTTGTGATGTCTGGATCATGTACTGCTTCGTGTTAAAGCATCCTACTTGCAGTGATAACAGTCAATTCACAAAATTGGAGGGCTTAACCAAATTTTGGGGTGAAGGCTTAGAGAGGATGATTTTTAAGCTAAGACCTGCCTGAAAGATGATTAAAAATCATCCAGATGAGAAGCAGAGGAGATCATTTTATTTCACAAAAAGGGAAGAGCATGTACAAGGCAAGAGATCTCACATGTATTCTTGAAATAGAAAGTAGGTCAGCATGGTGATAGCAGAGAGTGAGAGGAGATCCAAAAGCAAGAGAGAACTGGAGAGCTGGGGCATCATGGGATAAGCTGGAGTACAATTCTGCACTCAAAGTCAGTCTGGAGCACAGACATATTGACACTATGTGTAAGTTAAAGTTATGGACAAGAAAATCACCTGTAAGCAGAATAATCAAAGAAATCCTGATCAATGTCCAGCCATTAACACAACACAACCACTCCTCATGTGCCTGCTTTTCTATGTCACACTTGATCTATTTGCTTTCTAGCCATCCTTAACTGGTCAGCAGGTTAGAAATAGTTCCCCTTGTTTTTGTCCCCACTTGCACCCCTGAAAGATTCTGGCAGGATTCTTGTGAAAGACACAAAGATCCTCCTCACTTAGGCCACGCTGCAAACTGCAGTGTTAGCAGGAACCCTGAATGTGACACAAGCCATTTTCTGAAGAGCTGATCTGAACACGAAAGTCAATTTCACTTTATTCCTCGCTTCATTCTTCCTGATGTGTGGTTCTGCATAATGACTCCATGGTTAAGACCTAAACTAGGTTTCCTGTTCATACACTGAGCAGCTGTGTTCCTGATAGAAGGGGCCCCTTCTCCACTAAGCAGGAAATTCACAATTAGGGTTATCTCCTCATCCCTTTGGTTTTCTCCACTTTTCCAATTTGGCAAAAACATAACAAGAGAAAGAGGGAGAAAAAGGATCTTCAAATAGCAACCATCTTCATCATTGGAACTATTTTCAAGTGACCTTTACAATTGAAGACATTTGTAAAGAGATGAGGCATTTTAGCTCACTGGTGACTTGAGTATGTTGGGCCTTCCATCAGCTGACCTCACTCAATTCATCTACTTTAGCAGGGAACACTAGAACTTTAAGGGTCTCAACTCTGCGGAGACATTTTTTCACACGATACGTTAGTGGCTCCACATTCTCTAATAATTTTCCAATAGGGCACATTCAAGCCTGATTCTGGGAGCAAACAAACCCACAAGCTTTACACAGCACATCTTCCTGGAGTTTACATTTTGTTAAAATACTTGAGGAAAAAAACATTGTTTTTCTGTTCTATAATCATGCCATTCATTATTGATAGATAGAAAGGCAGTCAGGGAGTCAATCACTTGAAAGAACTCAAAATTCCACAGTCAATCAGGAATACCATCGAAGTCCAAAGCTTCCTTGATTTATTTTTTTATTTATTCAATGATGGATTCCATTATGAGCCTGGCACTCTATCAAATGCTGGGTAAAAAAAAAAACGACAAAGTGGATAAACTCCCTACCTTCATGGAGTTTATTTTCTGTAGAGGAAACAGGTAATTGTCAAGCAAACAAGTAAATATGTAATATATTCATAAAGTGATTAGGGACAAAAAGAAAGTAGAATATGGGACAAGAAGGAGTGATATTTCAGGTGGGGTGGCCAGGAAAAATATCTCTGAGGTGGCATTAGAGCCAAGTCTTGTTTCAAACTCTTGTTGTTAGTTGCTGTCAAGTCAGCTCCAACTCGTGGCAACCCAATGTATGCCATCTTCATGATTGCTGGTATGCTCAAATCCATTGTTATAGCCACTTCCACCACTATATCAGACAATATTCTGTTGTGACCCACAAGGTTTTCGTTGGTTAATTTTGGAAGTAGATCACCATGCTTTTCTTCCTAGTCTGTCTTAGTCTGGAAGCCCTTCTGAAATCTGTCCACCATGGGTCACCCTGCTGTTTTTGAAATACCAGTGGCATAGCTTCCAGCATCATAGCAATACACAAAACTCTTCACTGTATGACAAACTTCCAGACACGTGGTGGTTCAGATTCTTAGCACAAACTTAAATAGTTTGTGTATTTATCTGGCATTGTCAAAGCCTGGGATGATAACCATATTGCTTTGTGCTCAGGGAAAGGCCTTAGCACTCAGTCAGTCCAACAAGATTGTGGTGAAATGTATCTACATACAATAAACGTTCTATTATTACACTAAAATTTCTACATTTAGGATATCTTAATTTCTGGGTACTCACATCCCTTGCTATACTAACCAGTGTGGATTCTAGACTTTCACTGCACTGAAGACCAGCCATCAGTTAGGTTCACTACTTTCTCCTTGCTTGCTCATGACAGTAGAAGCAATTGAATCACCCTCTTGGACTGAACTATGAACAGCAGTGAGGGACCATTTTGAGCAATAGCCTCCTAAACCCATTACCCTCGAGTATTATGCCAAAACCATAAATCTAAGCCAAATCAGAAAACTTTGGGAATATTTAGGTCAAAGCCCAAAGACTCATCACTCTGTTATCTCATCACAGGAGCACTTCTTAGGCAGTTCTTGGAGAGACACACCATTGATGACTCTGAGATTTTTTATTTCCTCTTGAGTCAATTTAGGTAGTTCACATGTTTTCTAGGAATTTGTCCATTTCACCTTGGTTATCCAACTTGGCATTGGGCAAATCCACTGCCAAAGACCTTGTTAAAGTGTTAAAAAGCAAAGATGTCACTTTAAGGACTAAGGTACCCCTGACCCAAGCCACGGTGTTTTCAATCACCTCATATGCATGTGAAAGGTGGGCAATGAATAAGAAAGACTGAAGAAGAATTGATGCCTTTAAATTGTGGTGTCAGCAAAGAATATTGAATATACCATGGACTGCCAGAAGAACAAATCTGTCTTGGAAGAAATACAGCCAGAATTGTCACTGAAAGCAAGGATGGTGAGACTTTGTCTCACATACTTTGGACATGTTATCAGGATGGACCAGTTCCTGGAAAAGGACATCATGCCTGGTAAAGTTGAGGGTCAGCAAAAAGAAGAAACCCCTCAACCAAATGGAGTGACACAGTGGCTGCAACAATGGGCTCAAGCATAACGATTGTGAGGATGACACAGGACTGGGCAGTGTTTTGTTCTTTGGTACACAGGATCACTATGAGTTGGAATCGACTCAATGGCACCTAACAACAACATCTTACTTGGTGTACAACTATTCATAGTATTCTCTTATGATCCCTTTTTATTTGTGTAGGCTCAGTAGTAATGTCTCCATTTTCATTTCTGATTTTAGTTATTTGCATCTTCTTTTCTTCCTTTTTTGTCAGTCTAGCTAAAGGTTTGTCTACTTTATTGATCTTCTCAAAGAACCAACTTCTGGTTTTCTTGATTCTCTCCCTATTGTTTTTCTATTTCACTTATCTCCATTCAACTCTTCGGTTGTTTGCTTTCTTCTGGTATCTTCGGGCCTTTTTGCTTATCTTTTTCTAGTTCTTCAAGTTGTAAAGTTAAGTTATTGATATTTGTTTCCTTCTTTCTTTTACTGTGTTTACTGTTGTAAATTTCCTTCTGAATACTGCCTTTGCTGTATCTGGTAAGTTTTGGTATGTTGTGCTTTCATTTTCATTCATCTTTAAGTATCTTCTGATTTGACCCATTGGCTGTTTAATAGTGTGTTGTTTAATTACCACATTTTTGTGAAATTTTCACTTGTTCTACTGTTATTGATTTCTAGTTTCATTGTCTTGTGCTCAGAGAAGATATTTTGTATGATTTCCATATTTTTATATTTATTGAGACTTGTTTTGTAGTCCAGAATATGGTCTATTCTGGAGTACGATGTATGTGCACTAGAGAAAACTGTGTATTTATGGTACTATTGTGGGGTGAGTTTTCTATATTGCTAAATTTTTCATAGTGTTGTTCAAATCTATTTCCTTATTGACCTTTTGTCTATATATCCTGTCCATTATTGAAAATGGTATATTAAAATCCCCAACTATGGTAGTACTGTCTATTTCTCCCTTCAGATTTGTCAGTGTTTGCTTCATATATTTTGGGGCTCTATTATTAACTGCATATATATATTTACACTTGTTATATCTTCTTTTTTTAGTCAGATAATTTTTTTATTTAGCAAATACATATGTAACAAAACATTTCACATTTCAAGAATCTTCACAGGTACAGTTCAGTGGCATTAATTATGCTCATCATGTTGTTCAATGATCACCCTTATCTCTTCCCCAATTATATCATCACCTTAACAGAAGTTCAGTGTCCGCTAAGCATTGAGTTCTTTCCCTCCCTCCTGTCCATAGTAAAACCCATCGCTGTTGAGTTGATTCTGACTCATAATGGCTCTATTGAACAGAGTAGAACTGCCCCATAGAGTTTCTAAGGAGCAACTGGTGGATTCAAACTGCCAATCTTTCGGTTAGCAGCTGAGCTCTTAACCACTGCCCCACCAGGGCTCCTGTCCATGGTAACCCCTAATAGGCTTTAGTCTCTATACACTTGCCTATTCTAGACACTTTGACTAAGAGGGATCATATAGTATTTGTCCTTTTGTGACTGATTTATTTTAGTGAACATAATGTTTTTAAGGTTCATCCATACAGTGACATGTATAAGGACTTCATTTCTCTTTATGGCTGAGTAATATTCCATTGTATGTATATGCCACATTTTGTTTATCCATCCATCTGTTGATTAACATTTAGTCTGTTTCCACTTTTTTGGCTATTGTGACTAGTGCTACAATGAACATTGGATGTGTCTCCTTGGCATACATGTGTCTCTGCTCCTGCTTTCAACTCTTTTGGGTATACGCTTTAGGAATGGAATTGCTGGGTCACATAGTAATTCTATGTTTAACTTTCAAAGCTGACTCAGTGGCAACTAACAACAACAACAGCTTAACAATAAGACAAACAACCCAATCAAAAAATGGGCAAAGGACTTGAATAGACATTCAACAAAGAGAATATGCAAATGGCCAACAAGCACATGAAAAGATGCTCAACATCATTAGTCATTAGAGAAATGCAAACCAAATTACAATGAGACATTATTTTACACCCAATAGCATGGTTTATGATTTAAAAAAAAAAAAAGCACACAGAAAAAAAGGTGTTGGAGAGGATGTGGAGAAATAAGAACCCTCATCCACTGCTGGTAGAATTGTAAAATGTTACAGCCAAACAGTTTTTGTAAGAAAAAAATAAAGTTTGGTTGTTCCTCAAAACATTAAGGAAACCCTGGTGGCACAGTGGTTTAGTGCTATGGCTGCTAACCAAAAGATCAGCAGTTCGAATCCACCAGGTGCTCCTTGGAAACCCAGTGGGGCAGTTCTACTCTGTCCTATAGGGCTGCTATGAGTAGATATCGACTTGACAGCAATGGGTTAATGGGTTCAAAACATGAAACATAGAATTACTGTTATATCTTCTTGATGAATTGATCATTTTGTCATTATGTAATGATCTTATCATTACATAATGATTATATAATAATACTTTGACTTTTGTAACAGATTTTAAAGTTATTTTTTTCTGATATTAATATAGCCACCCCAGTTCACTTATGATTATTATTTGCATGGAATATATTTTTCAATCATTTCACTTTTGACCAATTTATGTCCCTTAAGCTCTGTTCATTCCCCTTTATCCTTATTTTTCTTTTTGCTTCACAGAATCAACAATTGCAACTGCCCTATCTCCTAGTTCAAGGAATTTTTCTTCTTCCAGCTTAAATCTACCATTAATCCTCTCCAGTGATTTTTTTTCATTTCAGTTACTGTATTTCTCAGCTCCAATAAGTCTGTTTTGTTCCTTTCAATAATGTTACTCTCTCTATTGATATTCTCATTTTTTCATGGATAGTTTTCCTGATTTCCTTTATTTCTTTGTCTCTATTTTCCTATAGCTCTTTCAGCATATTTAGTGCTGTTATTTTAAAGTCTTCTGGTCTGTCCACTATGTTGGCCTCAAGAGGAATGGTTTTTGTTGTTTCATTTTGTTCTACTGGATAGGCCATCCTTTCCTGTGATTTTGTTGTTGTTGTTGTAATCAGGACATTTGAAAATTGTGTTAGCTCTGGGTTCTTCCAGGTTCTTTCCCTTTCTCAAAATTTGGTTGAAAAAAAGAAAGAAAAGCCTTAGTAGGTCTCTGCTCAGTGACCTACCCTATTTTTGCAATGGCTACCCTCCCAGATATGTATGAACACGGAAGACTCCATTCCCAGTATGTGGAAACAGACTTCCTTTTATCCTAAGGGGGAAAAAACTCAAACTCTCCCAGTCTTGGCAAATTGATTCTGTGCCAGGGCCCTCCTTTAACACTTAGGCTGGCTTGCAGTATGCTTAGAGAGTTGCCTGAAGTAAAGACGAGGGTCTTCTAAACATGTATTTTGCCCTGAGCATGCCTGTGGCTTTCTCAATTCCCCTGTATACACTTTGCTTTTGAAAGGCCTGAATTCCAAAAGAAAGTTTCATTCTAGCTTCTCCTTCATCCTTTAGGCATTAATTGTATGTTCCAATCACTCTGCTTAACCCCAAGTGGCTACGGGCAGACACAGCTTAGGCACTGATTGTCCACCACTCTCTCACATTTGTGAGCTCCGTGACAGACTGAACCAAGAGGAATATCCCACTTCGGTCCTTCAGACAGATCATAACAGACACACAATAACTTACTAGTGCTGTCTGCTCTACTCTCTCCTGAGCCAGTGGTCAGGACCTCTCTCTGACTGCATGGACTTTCTCTGCTGCTGCCTTAAGATGACCAAGCCACTGAACTGGGGAGTGGACAGAGTACAGGGAGGAGAAAATCAAAGGTTTCCTACCATTTCAAAGTTGTCTTTTTCTTAATTCAGCATTCACTTAGTTACTGCAACCCTCTAACTCTTTTCACAGTTTTTAAAAGTTAAGTCTACCATTTTCTGGTGGTTTCCCTTGGTGATTCTGTGACGGAACAGGAGCATGGAACTTCTCACGTCTCCATCTTCCACGAAGTCCTCTCGATTTTTTAAACATAGTTTCCTTTAAATCTCTGAACATATTTATAATAATAATCACTTGCTGTCCACTTGACTCTGACTCATGGCAACCCCATGTGTGTCAGAGTAGAACTGTGCTCTGTAGGGTTTTCAATGACTGATTTTTCAGAAATAGACCACCAGGCCTTTCTTCCGAAGCAAATCTGGGTGGATTCAAACCTCCAACATTTCAATTAGCAGCTGAGTGCACTGTCCATTTGAGCTGCCCAGGGACTCCATATTCACAGTAGTTGCTTTGACTTTTTTGTCTGATAAATCCAACATCTGGGCCCATTCAGAGGTAGTTTTTATTGACTTTTTTCCCTGAAATGGTTCACACTTGTTTTTCTTTACATGTTTTATAATTATTTTTTGAAAACCAGACATTTTAGATAACATAGTGTAGCAACTCTGGATTCAGATTTTTTCCTGAGGGTTTTGTTTTGATTTTTTTTCCTTTATTGTTGTAATTTTGTTTCTTTATGTAACCTGCCTATACGAAATCTGCAGAATCTATCTCCCACTCAGTGTGCAGCTATTGCTGTGTCTGTTCAGTGGTTCCCCCCCCCCTTCTTTTTATTTTTCATCCTGTCTTCTAGGAGCCTGACCCTGTGTTTTCACAGCACAGTAGGCAGCCAAAGATTGGCCAAAGGGTGTGTTAAAAACCTCAGTTAGTTAGGCTTTTGTTAACGAAGCACCTTCAAAATTGAGGGAGTTTTTAGTCTGTCCTTGTTTCACTTTTGAGTGGGCCCTCTCAAATCTTCTGTGCTCATGAACACGATCTCCCAGTCACAGAGATATGTGGAAAGATATTCAAGTCTCTCTATTGCTGTAATATTTGTAAAACCTCCCTCTTCAATTTCTGGTTAATCCTCTGGTCTGCTCCCCATTTCAACTAGGACAGCAACCTCCCGCTAACAGAGCTTCAGGCTTTCTCCATTTGTTTCTTACTGAGCTTGCTACTTTTATTAACATTTGTGGTTTCTAGTCCTCTGTTCCAAATCAAGTCAGCCCCCTGCAACAGTGAAGCTTCTCGATTCCATGGCCAACCCCACTGTGGTAGAACTATCAAACTAACTGAGCTGGAGGTAGTCATAGGAGCAAGCCAAGTCATGAGTGCCACAGATTCTCACTGTTTTTACAAGAAGTTGACCATTTTTTCATTAAAAAAAAAAAATGCTTCTTAATTGATTGTTTGCCTTTGGTCAATTTCCAGAGCCCTGAAATGGTTGACTTTGACTGCTTGTATTTCCAAGCTATGGTTGTTTTCAGAGAAGGTTTGCCAGACACTTCACTCCACTATAAGCAGAAGTCCCCTCTCCCAAGTTATACTTTATATATATATCTATATATATAAAGTGAATAGAATCATGGCTTAAAATTCTTATCTGTTTTCAAAATTCTTTCATACTATGACTCCCAGCAAGATAACTGCTTAAGATAGCCTAGAAATTATTCTATTACAAATGTCTAGAAATTCCTAGAATATCTGGAGAGATAATGGCTAAGAAGTTTTTGCAATTGGTGAAAAATATACACCCTTAGACTCAAGAAGCAAAATAATGAATCCTGTTAATAATTTATTAAAGTAAATCTGCATCTAGATGTATCACAGTGCAATGGCAGCACACAAAATAAACACGGACCATCTTAAAGTCGATAACAGAGAAAATGCAGACTCGCTAAAAGGGAAGATTTGTAGACTGTTAGCAGACTTCTCAACCTAACACTGAAGCTAATGCAATATCTTACAAAGGATAAATCAAATACGTACCTAGAATTACATACTCAGATATACTATAATTCAACTATGAGGGCAAAGTAACAAGATTTTCAGACATATTAAGGCAGATAAAACTTTCTACTCACAGAGACATGCTAAAAGAACAACGGAAGTATATAATTCAAAATAAAGAATGAGCATAAAATGAAGACATTAGTTGCAAAAATGACAACAAAAAAAGAAATTGGCAAATATGTTAGTAAATATTGCAACTATTTTGTGAAAGCAATAATGACTAATTCGGGTGGCACAAAATTAGGTTTATGTCGAAAATAAGGCATGTCTAGAGCACTGAACAATAGAGAATAAGATGTGATGGGACTGACTGGAGTTAAAACATTTAACATCCTTTTATTTTTCAGGAGTGAGAAACAGATATTAACTTCATTTTGTTGATAAAGTATGGATGTTAAAAATTTAGGAATTACTCATATAAGAATTGACCTATATAACTTCCAAGCCAATAGAAAGGAAAAAAAAATTTTTTTTCAGAAAATAAGTCTATCTAAAAAAATCTAATAAAGCTGGGGGTGGGGAAAAAACATTGCTGTGGAGTTGATTCTGACTCAAATCAAAGAACAGCATAGTAAGAGAAAGCAAAAAATATATGCAAATGTGCCTGCAATTACAATAAATATAAATGAACAAAGCTCATCAATTAAAAGACAAACTCTCAGTTTTCCGTTTTTAAAATTCCACCTATATGCAACATGAGACAAAAACTAAAATATAAGAACATAGATTAATGGTTAAGTAAGTGTGGGAAAATACATGCAAACATTAACCTAAAGATAGCTGTCAGAACTACCTTATATTAACCTCAGATAATGATTATCTTAGGTTCCTGCTCTTTTTATATATATGTATAAAACCAGACCCATTGCTATCTAGTCGATTTTGTTTTGACCCATAACGACCCTACAGGACAGAGTAGAACTGCCCCATAGGGTTTCTTAGGAGCCGATGGTAGATTCAAACTGCAGTCTTTTTGGTTAGCAACTCAGCTCTTAGCCACTGTACCACCAGGGCTCTCTCTCTATGTATATATATATATGGGTTAAGAGCTACTGCTGCTAACCGAAAGGTTGGCAGTTTGAATCCACAAGGTGCTCCTTGGAAACCCTATGGGGCAGTTCTACTCTGTCCTATAGGGTCTCCATAGGGTCGCTATGAGTCAGAATCAACTCGGTAGCAATGAGTTTAGTTTGGGCTTTTTATGTGTGTGTGTGTGTGTGTGTGTGTGCACATGCGTGCATGCATGTGTGTGTGTGTGTGTGATGAGCTGGGCTGAAACATAGGGATGTACGTGAGAAGTAAGGGAAATAAGATTTGGGCCCAGACCACGAAGAACTTCAAATGCCAGAAAAATGAATCATTGGAAAAATATCAAACATAATTAAAGTGGTGTTGCTAGTTGGTCAAGCCGCTAAACCGTGAGGACCTCTGACTTTTTCTTCTTCAGGATAATTGGCTCCACTTTCCTTCTCCTGTTCATATTGCTAATAGAAACGCATGAAGAGGCAGCTACTGGTTATATTCATGGCAAAGATGCTTCATGTTAATACAGTCCAAGTGCTTTAAAAATACATTTAACATTAATGCATTCATCATACATAGATTAATCAAAAGAACATGGTTATAGAAAATATAAACTGGCATGTCTAAATGCTGTAAATTAAATTTGCCTTGGTCATACACATGCATAGTATTTATTGATATGCTCAAATTTTGCACTAAAAAGTGGCTCCATCCCTCTGACGTCCAGTGACATCCATTCACTCATGCTAATTCCACAGCAGACATTTAATGTGTTAGCATAATCCTGTCAAATTACACAAGAAAATTCAGAAAAAAAAAAATTCAGATCTCTGAAGAAAGGGAACATTAAATAGTAAGTGAATGTTAGCATATAAGACTTATTGATATAAAAGAGCAAGTAGCACAACTTGCCTGCAGGTGAACCCATTTTTAAGAGAAGATGAGAGATAGAAATGCCTGAGTTGTCACAGGAAACACAGATGGAAAGGGTTGAGTGCTTGCTTGTCTGTAGAGAGTTGAGAAGAAGGTCTTTTACTAAACTTCCAAGTAAGTTGGAGTCAAGCGTTACCTTTAGCCATGAAGACAAACCACAGGACCCACTGGAGGTCACAATTAGCTTAGTTTAGAATAAGGTAAACCAATTCACATCCTTCAAAATCTCATTTTCTAACTACATTGTTTTTATTTATCTGGAAGCTTCCCCTGAAGGAATCCAAATCATTTGGAAAATATTTTCTCATTCACACATGCTAACTCCACAAGAGGCATTTCACTGTGAGACCCAAATTTTCTTTTGTTTCTGTGTGTGTGTTTAAATTTTATGTATGTATGTATGTAGTGAAAATATAATGGTGAAAAGGATACACCATTTCAACAAACTCTACCTGTACAATTTAGTGACATTGCTTACATTCTTTGAGTTGTGTAACCGTTCTTGCTATCCTTTTCCCACATATGCCACCACCATTAACGTAAACTCACTGCCTCTAAGCTTCTCATCTAAATTTTCTAGATGCTATTTTATTGTCAATTTGATCCCATGTAGATAAATCTTTGAAAGAGCTCAATGCTCAAGGCAGACATACTTCACTAATTCAGCAAAAACATTGTTTGGTTCTAAGCATATTTCCAGGAAAAGTTTTGGTTTGAGGTTTAATGCTTGAGGGCACTCTCAGGGTAACAGTTTTGGGTGTTTGTTCAGCCTCAATAACTCCAGAAAGTCTGGATTCCATTGAGAATTTTAAATTCTGTTCTGTTCTCCCTCCTTTTGATCAGGATTTTTCTATAGAATCCCAGGTCAAATAATTCAGTAATGGTGTCTGGGGACCATCCAGTTCTTCTATCTTTTTCACATATTCAATTTAAAAAGATCAGGGAGAAGAGGCTTATTATGGGTGTTTCACTTCTAAAGATGAACATGGAGTTGAGTAGATCAGTAAAGAAAAGGTTAATTCTAATGTCTTGACATCATTAATTTTCTATAAATTTATTTTTATTGTTTTTTTAAGTCATTCCAAAAAAATACATAAATATAGAATAAACACAGTGGCTGCAACAATGAGCTCAAGCATAACAATGATTGTAAGGATGGTGCAGGACCGGGCAGTGTTTTGTTCTGTTGTGCATAGGGTCACTATGGGTTGGAACTGACTCGATGGCACCTAACAACAACAAATAGAATAAAATAGAAAATACAAATAGGAAAAACAAAGAAAATTTAAAAAATACTCACAATTCCCAATGCCCAGATATGACCAATGTGGATACTTACCCCCTATGACTTAGGCCCTCTATTAGAGATGTTTTATTTCTCATAATTTCCTGAGCTTCACTCTTTACTCTAATTGCTAGTGTTTCCCTACTCCACACACACAGGTTCACGTTGATGAGTATCCATTCACTCTTTACTGTGGCAATAAAGATACAGCTCTCACCAAGATCTCCTAATAGCCAAGTTCACTGTTCTACTTTTAACCATTGCCCTGCCACACCCCCTGCAGCTTATAATGTTGCTTATGTTGACCTTCTTTACTTCTTGAAACTCTTTCCTCTCTTGGTTTCCTCAGAATAACTGTCCCTGGGATCTTCTCCTATCTCTCTGACCCTCTCAGTCTTCTCTCCTGATGAGCCTTCTCTAGTTGCCCCTTTTGTGTTGATATTTCCCCAGAATCCTGTCAATGATCCTCTTCACACCAAACTAACCAAATAAACTCATTTAATGTCACTGCCACCTGTTCCTAGTGTTTTCCACAATTTCAACTCAGGCTGCATCTCTATCCACTGCACCAGACCCAAGCCAGCCAACTGCCTGTTGGAATTCTTTGCCTGGATGTCTCAGAAAAACCTGAGATTCACAGGCTGATATCATCTTTTCCCATTGTTCCCTGACTCAGCAAATGGGACCACTGGCTATCTGGTCTCTCAAGCCAGGCACTTCTTACATATACTCAATAAGTTTCTCCTCATCGCCTCCTAATTGGACAACGTGCATCACCTTCTCCTCTTCACCACTGCTGCTCAATTCGTTCACTCCTCATTCTCTTTCCTGGACTCCTGTAGCAATCCTAACTTGTCCTGTAGCCTCTAGTCTCCTTAAGCCTCTGGGTTTATAATCCTTGGATCATAAAACCAAGGTATCTGACAAGTGTGTGGAAGGGTTGGGTCAGTGTAGACATTCCAGAGAAAGAGAATTTTAAACTCAGGATCAAAGCATTTAGTTTGGAGGAAAGGACGCAGATGGTGGAAAGATTGCTCCAAGCTGATCAGATGGCAAGATCAAAAGGCTCTGGAATATAAAGCCTTTTCCAACTGCATACCCATTTCTGTAGGGTCAATTCTGACTCATAGTGACCCTATAGGGCAAAGTAGAATTGCTCCATAGTGTTTCCAAGGACAGACTGTTGGATTCGAACCACTGACCTTTTGGTTAGCACCCAATCTCTTAACCGCCGAGCCACCAGGGCTCCTGCCAACTGCATAACACACCCTAATTGCCCCTCCTCTAAGCCTCCTAAGCTCTAACATACCAGTGCCAGGTGCCATCGAGTTGATTCCAACTCATGGCAACTTTACGTGTGTCAGGGTAGAACTGTGCTCCATAGTTTTCAATAAATGATTCTTCAGATTTTTCAGAAGTAGCTCACCAGGTCTTTCTTCCATGTTGCCTCCGGGTGGACTCAAATCACCAACCTTTTGGTTACCAGCTGAGTGAAAACCATTTGCATCATCGAGGGACTCCCAGATCACCAATTGTTTTTCTGTTTGTAAGACCACCTCACCCTACAGAAAGTGAGTTCTAAGAGGACTGCCATGTCTACACTGAGTTTCTCCACCTTGGCACTTCCGACATTTGGGGGCAGATAATTTTTTTGTTGTGGCGGCCTGTCCTGTGCACTGTAGGTGGTTTATCAGCACACTGGCCTCTATCCACTAGATGCCGGTACTGCTCCTGCCTTTTCGTGACAACAAAAAATACCTTCAGCCATTGCTGCCTTAGAATCCCTGGCACCTAATGGAGTGTTGAATAGATGACGGTTGGCTGAAAGAAGTAACTGTATGCTTAGCTATAAGATAATGTGTTCCTTTAGCCCCTTCTTGATTCTATATACAAACGAATAGCCTAATGATGTTTTGAATTCTATGTCTAAAAAGTTAATTTTTTTAGGTGAAAATGCCTCTGATGCTGATATATTTATCTATAATAAAAATGGAGATCAATGGAACATTGTATGATTTGATAAGAAAATTCCTATTAAAATAATACATGATGCAGAAATATACGAGCCCAAATATGTTTCATGTTATCTCCCCTGGTAAAGGTCAATATATTTTGTTGATTTAACTGTACTGACAAAAATTAAATTCAAGCAGAAAATCACTATGAATTGGGAAGTAAAGCAAATATTGAATTTCAAAGGAGAAGCAAATGTATATTTGAGCTTATTAGCATATAGCCCACTTACATATACATGATTGGCTGTTAAGTTTGATATCTATGGCTTTTCAAAGGACTTAAAATATATTAAATAAGTATATGTATATATATATATGCATATACATACCCACTGCTGTCAAGTCGATTCCGACTCATAGCAACCCTATAGGACAGAGTAGAACTGCCCCGTTGAGTTTTCAATGAGCGCCTGGTGGATTCGAACTGCTGACCTCTTGGTTAGCAGCTGCAGCACTTAACCACTACGCCACCAGAGTTTCCATGCATATACATACATATATATAAAACACGCACACTCACAAAAATATAAATATATCTGCCTTTATGTATATATATACATATATACACTTATATATGTATAGAGAGAGAGATGGTTTTTCCTCACTAGCAGGTCTAGTTGGATCCGAAATTCAAACACAAGTTTAGAGGATTACCTAGTAAGAATTTTGTATAATTCTGAATATTTTAACTGGAGATAACTGCCAATGTGGATTTTTTTTTTCCCCTTTGAGGCACGTGGTAAGAATATCAGATTTCCAGTTTCATAAATACGAGAATTACCTAAAAAATTCTGGGTAGAATCTCTTAATCGTTGTTAGGTGCCGTCGAGTCAGTTTCGACTCATAGCGACTCTAAGCACAACAGAACAAAACATTGCCCGGTCTGCGCCATCCTCACAATTGTTTCTGTGTTTGAGCTCATTGTTGCAGCCACTGTGTCGATCCATCTCATTAAGGGTCTACTTTTTCACTGACCCTCTAGTTTACCAAGCATGATGTCCCTCTCCAGGGACTGATCCCTCTTGAGTTTTTTAGAATCTCTTAATAGCCTTGCAAAATCAAGGTGCATTTGCCTTGAAATGATGTGGCAATGTCTACCGTCTTAGAATTAACGGAGCTCGTCCTCCAGGATTTTCTCACAAATTTTTGTCAAAGTCCTCACATACTTGTAAATTCACTTCTTTAGGATCCGTGGTTTTTTTTTTTTTTCCCAAGCTACCTTCTGCTTTGTTTCTAAAGTTCACCCTAGAAAATATCAGTGGTTTTGCTTGTATACTCAGGCTCATTACAGGCAGGTCCACCAGAAGGCAGGATTGGCATATATATACATGTATGTATATATGTATATGTATTTATTACCAAATGGGGAATGAGGAATAAATACCAGAATTACTGTCTGTGTAGGTGATGGGATGAGATGGGCACAGAAACGACCATAAGTAACAGTTGCTTTTGGTGCCCACCCATCCCTTACACTGCAGACTGCCTTCTCCTGCAAGCCACTGCATCTCTCAGCTTCAAATTAGTCTCTGGCCAGGAGCACACTTGGCCCATGCATGGAGAAGGCCAACATGCTGGGCAGTTAATGCCCCTGGAGACAGCCTTCAACCAATGATGGGTAGAGTTGATGGATAAATGTCCCAGCTTCCTCATCTCACCTCAGCTAGAAAAACACTAATGTGGGTAACAGTCTTCTGGAGGTCCCAAATGGGATAGAGCCCCACCTGCCGAGAGCAGAACCTGCATCGTTATATACTCTGTATGGATTTTCTTCCCTTCCTCGACCACTTCCCAGATGAGTATTCCCTGGTATCATTTTCCAAAAAGAAGAAGATTAAAAAAAAAGCAGCAAAAAACCTACTTGCATGTGAATCTTTGTCTCAGAGTCTATTTCTGGGGAATCCAACATAAGAAACAAAATATAAAACAGATGGAATATAAGCATGACATATTTAATGCACCTTGGGAGATTAGAGCTGGGACTTGGGAGGAATAGGGAAAAATAAGCAAGTTAGGTCACAGAAAATGAGTAGAGTTTACAAAGACAATGTCTAAGGCGTTATGGCCAATGACAACTGCAGCACGTAGTAAGAAACAAGATACAGAGTCAGGGAAAGTTGAGTAATCCAGTTTAGCTGGAACTCAGTGAGTGAAGGGACCTAGAGGGGTCAAGGGCAACAGATTGGGTAAACATGGATGGTCTTGACTATCTTACTAAATAAATTTCCCCTTATCAGCCAACCACAGGAAGCTCTGATGTTGTTGAGAGGAGATATAACATAATTAGTGTAATAACTAATATTTTTAGACTACTCCTAAGTTCTAGAAACCAAACTAAACGTTAAATATGGATTATATCACCCAGGCATCACAGAGGTGTTAAGAGGATACAGATTGTTATTATTCCCATTTTTCAGGTGAAGAAACTAGGAAATATTCCCAGAATCACAGCTAGTAAGCAATGGAGCTAGGTTTGTACTCTAGCAATTTGCTTGGGCAAATTTGCTGCAAAAGATCTCTTTAAAGTGTTGAAAAGCAACGATGTCACCTTGAAGGCTAAAGTGCACCTGATCCAATCCACGGTGTTTTCGATCGCTTCATATGCGTGGGAAAGCTGGGCGATGAATAAGGAAGACTAAAAAAGAGCTGATGCCTTTGAAATGTAGTGTTGGAGAAGAATATTGAATACGCCATGGACTGCCAAAAGAACCAACAAATCTGTTTTGAAAGAAGTATAACCGGAATGCTCCTTAGAAGCAGGGATGGCAAGGCTACATCTCACATACTTTGGACATGTTATTAGGAGGGATCAGTCCCTGAAGAAGGACATCATGCTTGGTAAAGCGGAGGGTCAGCAAATTATAAGAAGACCTTTAACATGATGGATTGATGGATTGACACAGTGGCTACAACAATGGGCTTAAGCATAAAAATGATTGTGAGGATGGTGCAGGACAGAGCAGTGTTTCATTCTGTTGTACATAGGGTCACTATGAGTCAGAACCGATCCGACGGCACCTAACAACACTTGGATGTTAGAACCTACTTGCTGAATGTGTGCAATATTGGCTTCATGGAGCCATGATTTACAGAGAAGTTTTTATTACAAGAAGAAGGTTTATATCTGGCCATATGATGTTTTCCAAGAATACTCTAACTCTACATAGAAACAATTTCTAGCTACCTAGTTTCCCTTATTTTCCACTATAAAATCAACTTAGTATTTTCTGTTCTTCCATTCTTGTCTCCCCAGTGGAACCTTCCACCCCAACAAGTATTTAATTTAAACATCCACATGTTTAAAGGTGCCTTAAAACAGTACTCTATTTTTCATTAGGTAAGTGCTGGAGTAAGTAGGCTAAGATCTGGTTAAGTCTCCAAAAAGAAAGAACAAAAATGGTAATTACAGGTTAGTTAGATTTACATATAGTTTACATTTCCTAAAGCAAATGTTTCACTAAAGAGACATCTGTTGATCACAAATATCTCTACCTCAAAGTATTAGCTAGGGTGGACTTCTTACTGAGAAGAGCAAAGGGGTTGAAATTTGTCCTGACTTTAAATCCAAACTCAGCTTTGTGAATTCATGGGGCAGAACGGGTCATAATCGATGCTGGCCAAAGAAGCAGTTTGCCTCTTTGCCTGCCGAACAAGAAGATAATTCACGAATTGGCACACTGCTTCTCCTTCTGCTAGAAATTTGCTAGCATTTGGAAGGTCCCCCAAATTTTTGGCTTGATAGAACACATTTGGAAAAAACAAAGGAAATGCAATTGTATTTTGGAGGGAAGCAATTAGGAAATGCTTTCTCTTTCTTCATCAATCTAGAGTGAAGGTCAGCAGGCCCTACTGTGTGTAGATTAGCCTCACTTTGTTGACACTATTCAGTGACTGCTCAAGGGCTTACTCCCAGGACAATGCAAGTTCTCAACATCTGGAGGGGTCAGTGGGGGACCGGTCAACAGGTACTCTTACAAGGATTAACACCAAAATAGGCACGAGATTAAATTACTTAAGAGCCCTGGTGGTACAGTGGTTAAGTACTCATCTGTTAACCAAAAGGCTGGTGGTTCAAATCCACCAGTCTCTCCGTGGGAAGGGAAGTGGCAGTCTGCTCCCGGTAAAGATTTACAACCTTGCCCTATGGGGAAGTTCCACTCTGTCCTACAGGGTTGCTATGAGTCAGGATCGACTCGACGACAACATTTTTTTTTTTTTTTAAGAAGGGAGGATGCTTGACTACATGCCAGGTATTCTCCTAAGGATTTAACACCAAGGCATGCATGAGATTAAATTACTTAGTAGAGCCACATATTCCCTCTCAAAGAAGGAAGTTGTAAGAAGTGCTTATAAAGTGGACCTCAGGATGTCCCCAGTATAAAGGACACTTTACTTCATTTCTCCTTCAGGCTAAATGTCAAGTGAAGGGACTCAGCCAATAAGTGAGGCCACCACAGGCACCTGGGCCATGGGCACTGACTGGAGCCAATGCCAGCAAGGCTTTTATTTCTGAAAAATGTGACAAATAAATCAGCAAGTTTTGGGCAACCACAGAGCTTCTTAGAAGATTAATTGTCACAAATAACAAAGCCCGGCTGGGCACCATTTTCTTTTGTGTTCCTCCAAAATGTGCTATGACCTTTTCCCCAAAGTGTCAATTGGTCTACTGATTTGACTGAGCTGGGCGGTGTGGCAGAGACAGGAGGAGCAATCTGTTGGAAGAAAAATGTATAAAGACTGTAAATAAGAAAACTCTTGGAGATTGCATCTAATCACCAGAAAGGGAGACCTCCACCCATAAACCTGATTATGATCCTCCATCAGAGAAGAGTCAAACCTGTGAGCGACTTTGCGCATGCATACAGAAGTTTAGGGTTGGAAAATTTTTTTCACATTTAAAACCATATGTGATATTCATGGAAACTAGAATATTTATCCTCTTTTTATAGATGAGAAAGGATGACTTTTCTCTCACTTCTCCCAGCTAGTAAAGGGTTAAGAAAGACTTTAAATAACAGTCAGTGATTAAATGAGTCCAAAAAGGAGTAAGTTTGAATGTAGCTCACATTCTGTTGACAGTCTTCAAAAATTGTCTGAAAAAGAGTTATTGTTTGTATTAATTGAGAGCCCAAGCTGTATTAGGCTCTTTAGTTCATTAGTCTTAGGACATGAAGCAAATCATTTAACCTGTCAAAGTCTGAGTGCTGTAAAGCAGAAATAAAATACTCATGGAATAGAACATTCAACAAAGATTCGTAAACCACCTACTATAAGCTGGGCACTGTGGTGGGCCATGAGGATGGAATGAGAGTGGCATGTTTCCTGCCCTGAGGGAGCACTGAGATTGCTGTCTATGTCACTTACAGAAAGTCATGGGATCCCCCAGGGCCTCAGTTTCATCATCTACAAATTAGGTTCTGCCATACATTAGTTCTCCAGGCATCTGCCAGCTTGTCGTACTGTGGTAGATCGCATGTTGCTGTGATGCTGAAAGCTATGCCACTGGTATTCAAATACCAGCAGGGTCACCCATGGTAGACAGGTTCCAGCTGAGCTTCCAGACTAAGGCACACTAGGAAGAAGGACCAGGTGGTCTACTGCTGGAAAAAAAAAAAAAATTAGCCAATGAAAACCTTAGGGATAGTAGCAGAACACTGTCTGATATGGTGCTGGAAGATGAACCCCTCAGGTTGGAAGACACTCAACATATGATTGGGGAAGAGCTGCCTCTGTAAAGTAGGGTTGAATGATATGGATGGAGTCAAGCTTTCGGGACTTTCATTTGCTGGTGAGGAGTGACTCAAAATGAGAAGAAATAGCTGCAAACATCCATTAATGCTGCTGTTGTTGTTAGGTGCTATTGAGTCAGTTCCAACTCTTAGCGGCCCTAGGCACAAGAGAAGGAAACACTGCCTGGTCCTGAGCCATCCTCACAATTGTTGCTATGCTTGAGCCCACTGTTGCAGCCACTGTATCAATCCATCTCATTGAGGGTCTTCCTATTTTTCTCTGACCCTCTACTTCACCAACCATGATGTCATTCTCCAGGGACCGATCCCTCCTGACAACATGTCCAAAGTATGTGAGACACAATTTTACCATCCTTGCTCCAAAGAACATTTTGGTTGCACTTCTTCCAAGACAGATTTGTTTGCTTTTTTGGCAGTCCATGGTATATTCAATATTCTTCACCAGCACTACAATTCAAAGGCATCAATTCTTCTACAGTCGTCCTTATTCATTGTCCAGCTTTCTCATGCATATGAGGTGACTGAAAACACCATGCTTGGGTCAAGCACATCTTAGTCCTCAAGGTGACATTTTTGCTTTTTAACACTTTAAAGAGATCTCCTGCAGATTTGCCCAATGCAATGCTTTTGATTTCTTGACTGCTGCTTCCATGGGTGTTGATTGTGGATCCAAGTAAAACGAAATCCTTAACAACTTCAGTCTTTTCTCCATTTATCATAATGTTGCTTATTGGCCCAGTTGTGAGGATTTTTGTTTTCTTTATGTTGAGGTATAATCCATACTGAAGGCTGTGGTCTTTGATCTTCATCAGTAAGTGCTTCAAGTCCTCTTCACTTTCAGCAAGTTTGTATCACCTGCATAACTCAGGTTGTTAATGAGTCTTCCTCCAATCCTGATGCCCTTAATAATAATAGGAACAGGAAATGTATGAAGTATGAAACTAGGAAAATTGGAAATCATCAAAAATGAAACAGAATGCATAAATGTCAGTATCCTAGGCATTAGTGAGCTGAAATGGACTGGTATTGGCCAGTTTGAATCAGAGAATCATATGGTCTACTATGCTGGGAATGACAACTTGAAGAGGAATGGTGTTGCATTCATCGTCAAAAAGAACACTTCAAGATCTATCCTGAAGTACAATGCTGTCAGTGATAGGAAAATATCCATATGCCTACAAGGAAGACCAGTTGATACAACTATTACTCAAATTTACATACCAACCACTAAGGCCAAAGGTGAAGAAACTGAAGTTTTACCAACCAACTTCTGCAGTCTGAAATTGACCAAACGTGCAATCAAGATGTATTGATAATTACTGGTGATTGGAATGTGAAAGTTGGAAACAAGAACGATTGGTAGTTGGAAAATATGGTCTTGGTGATAGAAATGATGCCGGAGATCACATGATAGAATTTTGCAAGACCGACTTCTTCATTGCAAATACCTTTTCAACAACACAAACTGCAATTATACACGTGGACTTTCTCAGATGGAATACACATAAAACAAATCGACTACATCTGTGGAAAAAGATGATGGAAAAGTTCAATATCATCAGTCAGAAGATGCCAGGGGCTGACTATAGAACAGGACATCAGTTGCTCATATGCAAGTTCAAGTCAACCAAAGAAAATTAGAACCAGTCTACAAGGGCCAGTACCACCTTGAATATATCCCACCTGCATTTAGAAACCATCTCAAGAATAGATTTGGAACGTTCACTTGAAGCTTAATAAAAGTTATTAAAAAAAAAAAAAAAGAAAAGAATAGATTTGGCACAGTAAACACTAATGACTGAAGACCAGACAAGTTGTGGGATGACATCAAGGGCATCGTACATGAGGAAAACAAGAGGTCATTAAAAAAGCAGGAAAGAAAGAATAGACCAAAATGGATGTCAGAAGAGATTCTGAAACTTGCTCTTAAAGGTAGAGTAGCTAAAGCTAATGGAAGAAATGAAGTATAAGAGCTGAACAGAGGATTTCAAAGGACAGCTCCAGAAGACAAAGCACAGTGTTAAAATGGCATGTGCAAAGACCTGAAGTTAGAAAACCAAAAGGGAAGAACATGCTCAGAATTTCTAGAGCTGAAAGGACTGAAGAAAAAATTCAAGCCTCAAGTTGCAATATTGAATGACTCTATGGGCAAAATACTGAATGACTCCCGAAGTATCAAAAGAAGATGGAAGGAATACACAGAGTCACTGTACCACAAAGAAATGGATGAAGCACTGGAAGTGCTCACTTGTCTATGCCAAGAAATTCGGAAGACAGCTAGCTACCTGGTGAACCGACTGGAAGTGATCCATATTTATGCCTATTCCAAAGAAAATTACTCCAACAGAATGTGGAAGTTATCAAACAACATCATTAATATCACACTGAAGTAAAATTTAGCTGGAGATCTTTCAAAACCGTTTGCAGCAATACGTTGACAGGGAACTGCCAGAAATTCAAGCTAGCTTCAGAAGAGGATGTGGAATAAGGGATATCATTGCTGATGTCAGATGGATCCTGGCCAAAAGCGGAGAATACCAGAAATATGTTTACCTGTGTTTTATTGACTTTGCAAAGGCATTCAATTGTGTAAACCATAACGAATTACGGAAAACATTGCAAAGAAGGGAAATTTCGGAACACTAAATTGTGCTCATGAGGAAGAGGCAGTCGTTTGAAAAGAACAAGAGGAATGCCGTGTGGTTTAAAGTCAGAAAAATGTGTGTCAGGATGGTATCTTTCCACCATACGTATTCAATCTTTATGCTGAGCAAATCATCCAAGAAGCTGGACTATACGAAGAAGAATGGGGCATCAGGATTGGAGGAAGACTCATTAACAACCTGAGTTATGCAGATGACAGAAGCTTGCTTGCTGAAAGTGAAGAGGGCTTGAAGCACTTACTGATGAAGATCAAAGACCACAGCCTTCAGTATGGATTACACCTCAACATAAAGAAAATAAAAATCCTCACAACTGGACCAACAAGCAACACCATGATAAATGGAGAAAAGACTGAAGTTGTCAAGGATTTCATTTTACTTGGGTCCACAATCAACACCCTTGGAAGCAGCAGTCAAGAAATCAAAGGATGCATTGCATTAGATAAATCTGCTGCAAAAGACCTCTTTAAAGTGTTCAAAAGCACAGATGTCATTTTAAGGACTAATGTGTGCCTCACCCTAGGCATGGGGATTTCAATGGCTTCATAGGCATGTGAAAACCAGACAGTGAATAAGGAAGACAGAAGAAGAATTGATGCCTTTGAGTTCTGGTGCTGACCAAGAAAACTGAGTATACCATGCACTGTTAAAAGAATGAACAAATCTGTCTTAGAAGAAGTACAGGCAGAATGCTCCTTAGAAGCAAGGACGGGGAGACTACATCTCACATACTTTGGACATGTTATCAGGAGGTACCATTCCCTGGAGAATGACATCATACTTGGTAAAGCAGAGGGTCAGCAAATTATAAGAAGACCTTCAACATGATAGATGGACACAGTGGCTGCAAAAATAGGCTCAAGCATAGCAATGATTATGAGGATGGCACAGGGCCGGCAGTGTTTCATTCTGTTGTACACAGTGTTGCTTTGAGTGAGACCTGGCTCAAAAGCACCAGCAAAAACAACATACATTAGCTGGGTGCCTTTGGACAAAAGGGTACAGTGATGCCTCTATCATAGAATTGGTGGACACTGCATGTGAGATCCTCCACAGGGCTCCACAGATAGTGTATTTGAAATCTCCTCTCCCAGCCTCTCCTTGGGAATGCTGGTTGCATCTATTAATCCAAGCTCCAGCTTTACTGCAGGGGATGGAGTAAATCAAGGGATATAATAGTTATAAAAACTCTTTGTAAACTGCAAAAAGCTAGACAAATGCAAGAATGACTATGGAAAGGTGTGTACCAGGGTGTGGCTGGACAAGCACAGGGCATTGGCAGTGATTTCCTTGACCACTATGATGGGGCTATAGATAGAATGAAGCCTAGTAGCCACGCACAATCCCTATTCATGCCTCTTCTTTCTCATGTTCATTATGGCAACTAGAACAGTGACCAGCACAATAAATATCGTTGAATGGATAGATGGATGGATGGACAGGTAAGAAACATCATAAAATAAGGCAACAGCTTCTGGTTCTCAGAGCCCTCCTATCTTTCAAACCCACCTTATTCTGAGGTTCAGAAAGGTTTAAAAAAATGCCCAAGTTTTCAGAACCAGTGACTCGTACAGCCAGGCCTCAAACTGATCTAACTCCAGCTACTGTGCTGTTAGCCATTAGGTTTAATAGCTTTGGTGGCTGGGTCACAAAAGCATATCATAAGCGGAGCCCACCTTCCAAGGACTCATGTCAAAGCAAGCGGAATACAAGGTGTGCACAGCCTGATGTAACTAGCGGCCCAGACCCAGAGTCTGCTAAATGCCACTGTGAAAGCACAGACATTACGGCATCCAGTTCCTGCAATAGCTGTGTGAACAGCAAAAGCAACAAGACCCGTTAGCTAGGGCGACTGTGCACCAGGCACTGAGATAAGGAAGCCGTGTATGTTCTCTCACGTGGTGCTTCCACAATTCCGTGACAGAGGCATTGCTGTCCTCTTTTGCTCAAAGTCATCCAACTCACATACAGCAGAATCAGAAATCAAATCCAGCTCTCTGAAACTCTGAAGACCTGTTCATCATTGTCATGCCAACCTCCTACTTAAATAAGGGAAATAGTTACAAAACTGCTCTTTTTTTACGCACACCAAGGAGAGTGTTTGTATAGCAGAGCAGGAACGAGAAGGCCAGGCTCAGGGCCCAGGAGACAGTTCTTCAAACTCCAGGGGAGTCGGAGTTCAAATACACACACCTCCTATCTTCCTCCCCTGCCCTTTACTATTCCCCTTTGTGTATTTTACTGTCCAACACATTTACATTTTCCTTGTTTATCTTAATTATCAACAGTCTTCCCTAATGACATGTAAGGGCAGAGAAGCAAAACCAGTAAAGTGTATAAATATATAGAGAGAGATTTATATCAAGGAAATGGCTCACGCAGTTGTAGAGGCTGGAACATCCCAAATCCTTAGGTCAGGATAGAGTCTCCTCCTGATACAGGAATGCCACAGGGGCTGGCAGACCTAAGTTCGGTAGGTTGGAGAGCAGAGCTGTTCACAGACTGTGAAGATTGATAAATTCCAAAGATCAATAGGCAAGACCACAGGTAAGCTGCTAGCTCAAATCCCAAGAACTGAAGATCAGATGAACAGGAGCTAGCTGCAGGATCCAGAGCGAGCAAATGCCCACAAGCCTTGCAAGAATATCCCCGTATATTCAGTGCAGGCCACAAGCCCAAGGAAACTTCCTTTCAATAGATTGGCCACTCACAGCAGATTTCATCATGGAGGTGATCACATAATATCAAATCTCATCATGGAAGTGATCACACCATCATACGACTATCACACCACTGAGAATCATGGCCCAGCCAAGTTGACACACAACCTTAACCACCACACCACCCAAGTGCAGATGTCTTGGAGGCAGCTGGATCCACAGTCAGGGGACAAATAGAATGAGG
The DNA here is from genome assembly GCF_030014295.1 of Loxodonta africana. Classification (NCBI taxonomy): domain Eukaryota; kingdom Metazoa; phylum Chordata; class Mammalia; order Proboscidea; family Elephantidae; genus Loxodonta; species Loxodonta africana. The sequence goes on from NC_087362.1 coordinate 73,697,212, forward strand.
CCACAAAGGGAAGAGGGCTTGAAGAAGGAAACTCCAGGGGGAAAGAATGGAACTTGTGATATATGGAACAGGTAAAAAAAAAAAAAAAAAAACCATAAAAAACAAAACCCATTGCTGTTGAGTCAATTCCAACTCATAGCGACCTTATAGGACAGAGTAGAACTGCCCCATAGAGTTTCCAAGGAGCGCCTGGTGGATGCAAACTGCCGACCTTTTGGTTAGCAGCTGTAGCTCTTAACCACTATGCCACCAGGGTCAGAATTAATGCTGAGGATAAGGAGGAGAAAAGAACAGGCTGGAATAAGACTGTGGAGTGTTGAAATAGGATTAAGAGTTTGGCTTGCCAGTTTATATGCTAGAGAGAAAGGAACAAGATTTGTTAACCCTTCCCCATCCCCACTTTCTAATACCCACTAAGGAATATTTTGTCTCTGGCCTAACTCATCCGTGCCTGCAGACTTCAGAATGGGAAGCGATGGTCGAGACATCTTCAGGATCTCAGAGGCACTAGCAGATATAGAGGCTCTGTGTACTGTCCACCAGCCTGTCCTATCCCCCTCCAATTTGCAGGTGGAATGGCCCTACTAGGTTCCCTCTCTGCTCAGTACCCAGCTCTGTGCATAGTGGATGTTCAAGGATTACTAAGGACAGAATCACAAACATGCATTTGCCACAGCCAGTGGCTTCACAAGCCTGGTCCCTGCTGCTCTGTTGTTCAATTTATCCTTAAAAAATAAGATGCATCATACACTGTGACAAAAGTTGACATCTGAGTTGCAACGGATCACTTCTGTGTGGCCTTTCTCACTATGGTCTTGTAACTCCCACCCAAGTGACTGGATGGGACTGGGCAAACAAGATAATTGTGGCCTGCCAAGGGGATTGGTCAGTTTTGCCATCCCACTAGGCTTAAAATGAGCCACCCCAGAGGTGGGAAGGGAGGATCTCACCACCACCAAGGAAGAAGAATCAGGAGCAGAGGGTGCCCTTTGTCCTGGGATCCTTGCACTAAGACCCTCCTAGACCCAGGAGACAGAGCAAGGGAGCTGTAACACAGAAGCTGGCAAGCCAGCGAGAAGCAGCGGCAGACAAACAGCAGCAGCAGAGGCAGCAGAACCAGGAGACCTGCGGGAGAAGGCGTGGTGGGCTTCCCAGCCCACAGAGTGAGAAAGCTGAGCGCCTTCAGGGAGGGGGATTGCTGGCAGAGGGGGGTGCCTTGGCGCACTCGTCAGTGAAGCTAAAAGTGTTTTTTTTTTTTTTTTTTTCCTTGAACTTTAGATGAAGGTTTACAGAACAAACAAGTTGCTCAAAGCTAAAAGTGTTTTATAACACTTACCTGAGCAGGGCGGAGGCCAAGGGACCAGGGAGAGACCTGCCTGTGGCATGGCTGAGAAGAGGCCGTCCTGATGTATCCTGAGCGTACCTGAACCTGAATCATAACCAGTTACTTCCCTAATAAGCCCCGTAATTGTGAGTATGGTCTGTGAATTCTATGTGGCCATTGCAATGAACTATGGAACGGAGCAGAGAAGTAGAGAGTGCCGTGAGAGGGACAGTTGGTGTCAGAATTGGTAAAGATGGTGGAAAGAGAGGAGGTGTGTATGACTGCCACCTCATAGGCATCAGCCTTGGCCTGTCGATCTTGATTCTCCTTCCCCCTGGTGAAGTTGGAGGAGATTAGACACTGCCATTTTTTTAGTATCTTTGTTATCTTGTTTCTGACAAAAAAAAAAAAATTGATGTATTTCCAGAATGGAATGTGATGAGCTTGAAGTCTTTTGCTCTGGTGACTAATACAAGACAACAATGCTCAAAATTAATTTGTGCCTAAGGATGAGGCTCCCTCTCTGTGAATAAAATGTTAATATGATTTAAATCTAGGGCAGCTGGACGGAACACCTGCATAATTAATTGTTTAATAATTTTGGCACAGATTCTGCATTTCAAGCCATATATCCATTAATAGTCACGATAACGACTCTAATTACCAGATCTGTCATGTCTAATACAGCCAGGTGGATGAGCAGCAGTTTATTTTCAGCTTCTCGTGTGTGTGTTGTACTTGCCTTTGCAGACCGGCAGCCTTTCTCAGACGCTGCAGTGGTGACTTGAATGCCGGCCGGCGCCACACCCCATCCTCACCTCTGCTGTTCTCCCATTTAATGCACAAGATGAAGCCGATACGGGGTTTCTCGTAAGCTGTGGGTCTGGAATCATTACAATGATTCTTAAAAGGCGGAAGGAGAGAGCCTTGGGGGATTTCAATGCACTTAGCTTCAAGCAGGGATGCACAGGATCTTAACACAGATGCTTTTCTCTTTGCTGACTCAGTGTTGGAGAGTTTCAACTTGTTATAAATGACAAGATGGTGAGTGGCCAGAGGAAGGTGAGACTCGAGATAAGTGTGAAGGCAAATGCATTCTTTCCCTCTTCTCCTTCCCAAGTCAGCGGCTCTGACTCCTCAGCATCGGTTGGTCAGCGGACTCATTGTCTTCGCTGTCACCATGCTCAAAACCTGTTTCAACTCACTTATTTCCTCTCTTCCCACACCCAGGCAGGCAGACTGCCTCCATGGGGCCAGACTGTGCGTGTCAGCCCATGCCTGGGTGACTGCAGTAGTCTCCCATGGACTTGCCCTCCTTAGCAATCCATCCTGGCATCTCCTCCAGGGTGATGTTGTTGCTAGCTGTTGTCGAGTCAAGTTGACTCCGACTCATGGTGACCTTATACACAACAGAACAAAATGTCGCCTGGTCCTGTGCCATGCTCACAACTGTCCACATGTTGAAGTCCATCGTTGCTTCTACTGTGCCAATCCATCCATCTCACTAAAGGTCTCCCCTGCCCTCATTGGCCCTCTACTTCAGCAAACATGACGTCTTCCTCCAGCAATTGGTCACTCCTGATGACGTGTCCAAAGCAAGAGGGTCACACAATATTCTGTTGTGATTCATAAGGCTTCTATCGGCTCATTTTCAGAAGTAGTTTGTCAGACTTTCTTCCTACTAGTCTTAGTCTGGAAGCTCCACTGAAACCATGGGTGACCCTGCTGGTATTTGAAATACTCATTGGCATAGCTTCCAGAATCACAGCAACACACAAGCCACCACAGTACAACAAACTGACAGACGGATGGTCGGCCCTCTAAAATATACCACACACACACACACACACACACACACACACACACACCGATTGTTGTTGAGTCAATTTCGACTTGTACAGACCCTATAGGACAGAGTAGAACTGCCCCATGGGGTTTCCAAGGCTGTAAATCTTTATGGGAGCAGACTGCCACATCTTTCTCCTGTGAAGTGGCTGGAGGGTTCAAACCAGCGACCTTTTGGTTAGCAGCAGAGTGGCTAAACTTTGTGCCACCAAGCCTCCAAAATAGCATCCCTAAAATAGCACTGAGAACCCTCACAGTGCAATATAAAATGTGAGCAATGCCTCTAGATACAAAGCGCCTTGACCAGGATACAGCCCTTCACTTCAGCCTGACCACCCTGCATGGGGATGCCCTCTCCTCCTGCCATCTGTGTGTTTCTGCCCTCTTGGCTGTCCTATTCAGTACTGCCTCATTGTTAAATTCTGGGGCTACAAACATTTAAAGGTCAGAGTTCAAGTCAGGGTAGGCTGTTTTAGTTAGGGAAAACTTTATTGGGGACGAAGGCTTTGAAGGGAAGCTAGGATACCGGTAGAAGAGGGAAGTTTGAGGGGCTCACAGTGACACTGTGGGGCAGAGTAGAACTGCCCCGTAGGGTTTCCAAGCCCGTAAATCTTCACAGAAGCAAACTGCCACACCTTTCTCTCAGGGACCTGAGCTGGTGGGTGCAAACCGCTGACATTTTGGTTAGCAGCCAAGTGCTTTAACACAGGATCCAAACAGAGATCATAACTCTGTAGACCAAGTCAGGTATAAGATATAGGATTATGGGAGGAGTGGGAAGAACATTTGATCCAATGTTTTCCTCAACAATTTTATCCTGAAAAATTCAAAGTCGAAAGAATACTGCAATACATATCCGTATACCCATGTCCAGACTGACCAATTGTTAACATCTTGCCTTATTATATTTCTACATCTATAATATCATAACTCCCTCATCCCTACAGCTATCTCCAATAAATAAGGAAATTTGCCAAAATAATTACAATATTATCATTGCTCCCTAAACTTTAATCTAATATGTATGCAATATATAAATTTCTCCAATCTTTTATTGGATGTTTTTCTTTTTTACTCAATTCAGGATCTACTCAAGTTTCACTAACTTGGTTGTCATTTCTTTGTAGTGGTCTTAACCTAGAAGATTCCACTTAGCATTTTTTGATCTTTTTTTTTTTTTTTTTTTTTTACTTTCATGTCATTTTTTGTCTGTTTGTTTTTAGCCTACGACATTTATCCCACAACCTGGGTTTTTCCAGATACATATATATAAAAACCCAAAACTCACTGCCATCAAGTCAATTCTGATTCATAGCTACTCTGTAGGACAGCAGAACTGCCCCATAGGATTTCCAAGGCTATAATATTTAAGCAAGTAGACTGTCACATCTTTCTCCCATGGCGTGGCTGGTGGGTTCAAACTGCCAACCTTTTGCTGTGCCACCAGGGCTCCATATATATATAAATCGACTCTATGGCACACAACAATATATGTATGTATGCGTGTATGTATGTATATACTAACAAAATCCTCACAACTGGACCAATAAGCTACATCATGATAAATGGAGAAAAGAATGAAGTTGTCAAGGATTTCATTTTACCTGCATCCACAATCAACACCCGCAGAAGCAGCAGTCAGGAAATCAAAAGATGCATTACATTCAGCAAATCTGCTGCAAAAGACCTTTTTAAAGTGTTGAAATGCAAAGATGTCACCCTGAAGACTAAGGTGCGCCTGACCCAAGCCATGGTATTTTCAATAGCATCATATGCCTGTGAAACCTGGACAATGAATAAGGAGACCAAAGAAGAATTGACGCCTTTGAATTGTAGTGTTGCCGAAGAATATTGAATATACCACGGACTGCCAAAAGAACGAACAAATCTGTCTTGGAAGAAGTGCAACCAGAATGCTCTATGGAAGCAAGGATGGCGAGACTACATCTCACCTACGTTGGAAATGTTATCAGGAGGGATCAGTCCCTGGAGAAGGACATCATGCTTGGTAAAATACAGGGTCACCGAAAAAGAGGAAGATCCACACCAAGATGGATTGACACAGTGGCTGCAACAATGGGCTCAAGCATAACGATTTTGAGGGTGTCGCAGGACCAGGCAGTGTTTCATTCTGTCGTACACAGGGTCGCTATGAGCCAGAACCGACTCGACGGCACCTAGCAACAACCACATGTATGTGTGTATGTGTATGTATGTGTATCTGTATATGTATACATTCTATTATGAGGAGCACTGGTGCGAAGTGGTTAAGAGCTCGGCTGCTAACCAAAAAGTCAGCAGTTTGAATACACCAGCTGCTCCTTCGAAACCCTATGGGGCTGTTCTACTCTGTTCTATAGGGTCGCTATGCATCAGAACCCACTTGATGGCACCTAACAACATTCTATTACAATGAAAAAAAACAGTCTAAGGACTAGAGCAATCTACAGGCCTCCTCTCTGAGTTCTCAGCTGTGGCTTTATTTGAACAGAGCTCAGAAAAATAGCCTTCATATTTTCCTCTAGGTGATTTGTAAATACATTTTTTTCTTTTGCATTTAATATTTAATTCATTTAGAACTCATTTTGATAGAGATTGGGATCAAACAGATATTTTTCCACTAATGGTCACTCAATTTTCCCAGCACTGTTTATTAGTTCTTGTTAGGTGCTGTTGTGTTGATTCGGACTCATAGCGACTCTATGCACAACAGAACAAAACACTGCCAGGTCCTGCACCATCCTCGCAATCCTTGTTATACTTGAGCCCGTTGTTGCACCCACTGTGTCAATCCATCTCGTTGACGGTCTCCCTCTTTTCTGATCCTCTGTAATCCTTCCCATTTCCACTGATTTGTTCTTCTGCTTTCATCATAGAGAAAATTATTAAATACACTAGAATCTATTTCTTGGCTGACTTATTTATTTTTAATGCCTTTGACTTGTCTTTTTACTCCTGGGCATGTTCCTTAAAGTTTTAATTTTTTGAAGCTTAACAATGACTTTTAACATCTGAATTTTTAAGTCCACTTTTGAGAATTTTATTTTCTTCAGTATCTTTACCTGACCTTTTGGTTAGCAGTTGAGCTCTTAACCACTGTGCCACTGGGGATCCAAATAACAAACCAGCCCTAAACACATTGGTTTCAAACACTTTTGCTCTCACAGACTGGTGGGCTAGCTGGGGTCACCCATCTGGCTCTGCTCCACGTCTCTTATTCTTCCCCTGAAGCCAGCAGACACCCTGGGGGTACTCTTTCCATGGCAGAGCCAAAGGCCCAAGAACGCAGGGCCATTTGCACAAATACTTTTCAAGTTGCTTCTTCTGCTAACATCCCATTGGCACAAGCAAGTCACACAGCCAACCACAGTAGGGGAATGCTGCAAATTACACGCAGGGCAAAGGGCATGGCTGTATGGTTCTGTTACTGGGGAGGGAGTGAAGAGCTGGAACGGTGACCCACCTACCATGGTGCCAAAGACTCACTATGCTGAGACGCCACTCTTTTGTTATGGCTTTTTTTACGGAAAACGTATCTCTCTCTCTCTCTCTGTCCTGGGGGGAAATCCATGTCTCACCTTCTGTGACCCTGGCGTTCCTCGGTTCCTTGGCAGTCCTCACACGTGTTCTGTCTTCTCCAGTTTGGACTATATTGCGTTTGTGCCTAATCTGCTCTTTTGCTATCTTAGCCCTTTAAGAGGTGATGGCACATGTTTGCTCCAGCTACATTTTCCCCCCTTGGAGGTTTACTGGCAGGCTTTTGAGCCACTTTAGTAGGTTCTGGTGTCGTAGTGGATACTGGTGCAGCTGCCTAAAAAAGAAGGAAGTTGATCTTTGCCACATTTGAGTGTTGAGAGCCATTCGTATGAGGAGATGCTTCCCAGAGAATGATTGTATGAAACTTTCGTGTCTTTTGGCTTCTGTGCAGTGTTTACTATTTCCCTTGTGTTAGTGGGATGGTACAGTCACCAGCATTTGGAAATAATTATGTAAAAGAGCTATTTTGTGGGTGAAAACAGTTTGCAATTCCCTTCCCGGGCCATGCAAATGATACGTACCATGTGTGATGTATTGCATGGAACACAGGATTGATGTGGCCTGCTCGCAACTGGCATCCCATTTTCTCAAATAATAAAAAACCACCAGGCATATTTCATCCCTCCTCCAGCCCCTTTTCCTTCCCTCCTCCCTCTCCAAATCTATAACAAATCATAGCTATCACTTGTTTGTACTTGCTAAGAACGTAGCACAGCTGATTCATCTGCTTTAGTTAATAAAAACCTCCTCTCCCCAATCAAATCAGCTTTCCCCCTAAAGTTCCCCAGCTGTGTTTGACTGAGGGCCCACGACCGAAATTTACTGGGAATGTTCAGGAGGCCCTCCAACCTGTGACCTGAGACCCCTTGTGCCATGTGACCCATCTTCGTCACAACGTCCTACATGATGGTTATGGCAATATGGTCACGCGGATGATCTGAAGTGTCTTGCAACTAGACTTCTATAGTTCTATAGATTTTGCAGTCTTTAATGGATGATTGTATTTTATATGTGTCTGTGTCTGTGCGTTTTTTATTTATAAAGCAACAGAACACTCAGCACTGGGTAACAGTATGGCCAGTTCTTTTCAGAGCAGTATTTTATATCAACTACATCAACCTAAGTAATTTTCCTCCATGGGACTAGCTCTTTCTCTCAGGTAGTTATCTCTCCAACAGTTACGTTTATTACTTTTCATTAATTCCAAACTGCCGCTCGCTGGCTTCACTCGTGCCTTCAGCCTGTGTGTTTGTTTAATGAATCTGCACCATTCCTGGAGGCTGGGCATAAACTTCAAATGCCCCCTCTCTTGCATAAAGAAATAGAAAGAGAGGATTTAAGCAGTGTCTAACAAATGTGCTTTTAAAATCTACTGTGTAAAAATAAATGACTTGGGTTTTCTGTATTTTAATTACATTACCTGGCAAGCCAAGTGGTAATCCGGCTCTGGTGGAATATCAGCACTTCCAGGCTGTCCCCGAACTCTTCTCCTTCAGCTCACAGCTTACGGCCCCCTTGTCCATCAGCGGGGAAGAAGAGCGCGGTGTAAAGATTTTCTGCAAATGACGTGGTGCTGCATGTGAAAGACTTGCTTTCTGTTGGGCAAGCTTTCAGGGCTGTAGGTTTAGCCCCCAAGGCAGTAGCTGGTCATCAGCACTCAGAGGCAGGGCCCAGTTTCAGGGGAAAAGCACAAAGGAGTGTGAGTTGTTCTCAGCAACCAACACTTCCCACCCAAGACAGGCCAGTTATGAGAAGGACTCTTTCAAAAGTGTGGCCATTGACCTGAGTGCAGGTGCTGAGTGGTGCGTGCCAGAAGCCCACGGTTTACACAAAGCTTTTGTTGAGTGCCCGATGAGCGTGGCTGTGAGGTCTGAGCCCTGGTGAATGGGCAGGTGTGGTTATTATGAGGCTTAAATAAGTAGAGTGTTTAAAATCAGCAATAGAGCCTGGCATGGAGTGATTTTAATGAATATTAGTTGTCATTATTATTAGTTATTAATCACGATCTGTTCTTGCTATCTGAACCAAGATCACGTCACTTTCTCCTTTCTGCTGCACTCCTAACTAGGAGCTGTAACTAACTGCGTCCTTTCACTCCAACCCAAAGATGTGCTGGGACCTAACCTGTTAGTATACTCTTGGATGTCTTAATATACCGGAAAGAAGCCATTGAAAAGGTAATGGAGTATGAGTAGGCCTCTGCAGACTGCACTGAGACACCTGTATAAGGAACGGTCCATTTGACCACCAACACTCTCTTTAGCCCTTGAAGTTGGTGAACAGAATGAGAGATCCAAAATCCATTTCTAGGTAGCTTTAAACCATGCTCTTATCACTTTCACCTGAGCTCAAGGACAGTAGCATTTCAGGGATGCATAACCCTTCAACGAACAATGAGAACGAAGTGAACAGGCTCTGGGAGAGTTAGGAAGTCGTTCGGTTGTATCATTCTGCTTGCCCCACCCTACAGACATTTTTCCAGTTCCCTCAAAACCCAAACAAAACCACCTTCCATGGAGTCAATTCCAACTTAAGGTGATCCCACGTGTGTCAGAGTAAAACTGTGCTCCACAGGGTTTTCAGTGGCTGGCATTTTGGAAGTAGATCACCAGGCCTTTCTTTTGAAGTGCCTCTGGGTTACTAAGCATTGTGCTTTAAAAAGCCCCCTATTCAGTTGTGTTGTGCATAGGAGAGAGGAGAAACCAGGGAGGGTCCTCAAAAAGAGTCCCACCAGCTATTCTACTAAATCAAAAAGCTGCAAGAATTGTGACAGATTTACATAAATAAGCAAGTCCTGGTTATTGTTCATTACATTTATCCATGGAGGAAAATTAAGGGCCTTGAAAATAGAGATTCCTAAATATGACTCTAAAACTGATATTAATCCATTATTATTTTCAGCAAATTTTCTGAAGGACTCAAATTCAGGTTCTGCCACTTTCTGGCTTGATGACTTTGGTAACCACCTCTCTGGATCTTGGTTTCCTCATCTGTAAAATGGGACTATTACTAGTGCCATTGATGGGTTTATTGTGAAGATTAAATGAGAAAAGGTTTTTAAATGCCAAACACAGCACTTGGCACATAGTAAACCCTCAGTAATGATGAGCTTAGGATTTTATACAGCCCCAGTGGGGCTGGCAGAACCCTGTCCACATGCTGAGGCAGATCAGCCTTTGCAGCACTTCTCAGATTAATGTGCTGTGGAGACTGGGAAGGGGTTAATAATTTTCTACCGTTTGTTCCCATTTTCTCCCAAGGACTCCTGCTTTCCACGAATGACAAGAAATAGGCTCTCTAGATTGTATTTTGGAAACCCTGGTGGCATAGTGGTTAAGTGCCACAACTGCAAACCAAAAGGTCAGCAGTTCAAATCCACCAGGCGCTCCTTGGAAACTCTGTGGGGCAGTTCTATTCTGTCCTATAGGATTGCTATGAGTTGGAATCGACTCGATGGCAATGGGTTTGGTTTTTTGGTATTTTGTATTTCTCACCGTTCAACTCAACTAGCTCACCTTGACTAGTTTTCATGTGCTGGGCATGCACGTAGCTCTGGGGAGGCAAGGAAGAACACACTGTGTCTCATGCACACAATGAATATGGGTACCCTTATTGTGATCTGTACTTAAGTTCTCAGTTTTTGCTGGGTGGGAAACTCCTCCACCACCTGTCAAGTACATGGTCAGATCCCAGGCGAAGTCATGAAACACGCAAACTCTCTGCTTGGGGCTGCCATTCTCTAAACCAGTTTCTCCTGTGACTGCCCAACTGTCCACTCTAATTCCAGCGTAAGGCAACTTAATGAGGTCTGCCTGCCAGTGTTGCAGGAACACTGGTGTGAGGCCTCTCAAAGTTTTGGCTGAAGGAACCTGATGGCAACTACCTTTGTTTTAAAGAATCAGAGGACAGATAGTGTTGTGAGCAGTTCAGCCATGGCAAACGAAGTGTGTAACTGGCCTTCAAGCCAAGATGTTAGCGTGAAGGACAGCCTATGACAGGTGCCCAGACCACAAAGCCAGCACTGCCTTAGCACCCACAGCAGAAAGGACTGCAAGTCTAAAGCTTTTTCCCCTTGGCATCTCAGGTCCCTCATCCTTGGCCTGGCCTCTGAGAACCATATCCAGGTGGTTCTGGTGTTATGACTCTGGTTGTTGATCCAGGAGTACATTCAGGATGTATACTCTTCCAATAAGCAACATAAACCCTACTGACATCACCAGGCTAAGGTGTTGCTTCTCATCTTAGCAGGGACATAGGCTGATGAGGAAAGCAACATGGATGGAATTGTTCATTCTTTGAACAAATATATATGGAACATTTGCTGAATAAGTCAGGTATGGCCAGCCATCTCAGAGTTCATGGACCAAGAGTGAGAAATAGATGTTTACTATCATTTAATAGGACTATGCCTGGTTGGGGCCCTGGTGGCATAGTGGTTAAGAGCTCAGTTGTTAACCAAAAGATCGGTAGTTCAAATCCACCAGCCACTCCTTGGAAACCCTATGGGGCAGTTCTACTCTGTCCTGTAAGGTCACTATGAGTCGGAATTGACTCAATGGCAACAGGTTTGGTTTTGGTTTACGCCTGGTTGGTGCAAATGATTAACAAGCTCGGCTGCTAAACGAAAGGTTAGAGGTTCGAGTCCATCCAGAGGTGCCTTAGAAGGCCTGGTGATCTACTTCCAAAAAAATAAACCATTGAAAACCCTATGGAGCACAGTTCTACTCTGACACACATGGGTTGGAATCAACTTGACAGCAACTCTTTTTGTTTGTTTGTTTTTATGGGAATACGAATGGTATCTCCTGGGATAGCTGTGAGGAATACATAAGACAGTGCACGCAAAGACGTTGGCACAGCACCAGCCATCAGGAACTGTGAGGGTTATTACAAATTCAGGAGGTTTGCCGTGGATCTCTGCAGCCTTCTCATTTACAGCCTTTTTCTCCCTCAGTAAAAACTCAAAAAGCATCCATGCTAAACTATGTATGATTGATGACATCTTCAAGTGTGGCTCCTTCGGGGGATTTCTGTTTAAAAAGGCATCAAAGTTATACGCAAAAGAGACAGAGCTCCTTTGGGAGAATTTGAGACAGCTGCTGGGGAGTGTTTGGGGGCAATAGACGCTCTGTGATTAATCATTCTAAGCAAGCAGCTTGATTAGCATGGCTGAGGCTGAGGGGGCGTTGAGTTAACTTCATTAGACATGTATTTTACCTGGGAGATTCCAGGGAACTCCTTGGTCTTTATGAAAACTTGGATGATTGTTAAAATTTTCTGCCAACGTCTCTGAACATTGAGAAAGGGCAGTGTTGGACCAGAGCCATGGCCATTGTTTTGGTAGCTGAGCAGACTTGAAAAGGTCTATAAAGGGAACTTTGCAAAACCATTGCGTGGGGAACTTTATCGAATGCTCAGCTCTGGGAGCATCACTCCTTGGTTCTATGTGCAGCCTTCTCTGTCTCACTGCTTGTCATGGACTGAATTATGTTCCCCAGAAAATGTGTGTTATCAACTTGATTAGGACATGATTTCTAGCATTGTGTGGTTGTCCTCCATTTTGTGATTGTAATTCATGTTAAAGAGGATCAGGGTGAGACTGTAACACCCTTACTAGGTCACATCCCTGATCCAATGTAAAGGGAGTTTCCCTGGGGTAGGGCCTGCACCACTTTTATCTCTCAAGAGATAAATGGAAAGGGAAGAAAGCAGAGAACTGGGGACTTCATACCACCAAGAAAGAAGCCCCAGGAGCACAGCTCATCCTTTGGACCCGGGGTTTCTGCACAGAGAATCTCCTAGTCCAGGAGAAGACTGATGACAAGGACCTTCCTCCAGAGCCGACAGAGAGAGAAAGCCTTTCCCTGGAGCTGGTGCCATGAATTCAGACTTTTAGCCTCCTAGGCTCTGAGAGAATAAACTTCTCTTTGTTAAAGCCATCTGCTTGTGGCATTTCTGTTATAGCAGCACTAGGTGACTAAGACACTGCCATAACTTGATTTTGCAATAGAATTAAAGGAAATAATGCAACAATGGTAATTTCTCTGGCCGTGCTACTGTGAGAATCACTAATACCATTTTAAATGAGGACTATGAAAGTGTCAGAGAGAAGAGATACTGGCCAGAATTGACTTGGGAGAATCTTTGGTGAGACTGTGGACTAGCAGTTGAACTAGACATTCTCTAATGCTTGCTAACAGCTTCCTGGGTTGGAAGCTAAAGGCTGAGGTTGCCATGGAAACCGCCTCACTCCTGAGTGCTGCCCAGCAGGGAGCACCTGATAGCTGTCTGGACTTAAGAACCTTAGGCTAGTCCTAGTGAGGGGTCTCCATCTATTTAATTCACTCATCCAAAGACTCAGCCATCGCTAGCCTTGAAGCTGGTGGGTACTGGACTGAACAAGACATGGCTTCTCCCTTGAGATGGCCCCACTGCTAGTGAGATGACTGCACTTAATAATCTTTTAGTTAACATGGCCCCTAACAGGACAAAATCCTATCTTGTTGTTGCTGTTGTTTTTAACTACACAGGCCTTCACAGCATCCCTTTGCAGTCAACAGGGCAAAGACTATCGCCTCATTTTATTCTCATCATTTTATAGGTGAGGAAACTGGGACTCATAAAGTTAAAGTGACTGTGCCCCCAAAGATGTTCTGCCCCAATCCCTGGAAAATGCTCTCTCTCCCATATATATTATATGGCACATGGGGTGCAATGGTGGTTCAGTAGAAGAATTCTCACTTGCCATGCGGGAGACCACAGTTAGATTCCACTGAACCGCAGTGGAGGGTTGCATGTCGCTATGATGCTGAGCACGTTTCAGTGGAGCTTCCAGACTAAGATGGACGAGGACAAAAGACCTGGTGATCTGCTTCCAAAAATCAGCCAATCAAAACCCTATGGATCACAACAGCCCAATCTGCAACTGATCATGGGGATGGTGCAGCACTGGACAGCATTTTGTTCCATTGTGCATGGAGTCACCATGAGTCAGGAGTCAACTTGAAGGCAGATAATGACAACAGAGTATGCACAGTTATAGTGGAAAAAGTTTGAACTTGGAATAAGATCTGGGTTTAAGCCCTGGCTGGGCTGCTACTTCACTATGTGACCTTAAGCAAAACATCTCCCATTCCCAGTCTCACTTTCTTCCTCTGTAAAATAAGAGGGCATGGATGGTTAATTTTTAAGGGGATGTCTATCTCTGAAATTCCTGACTTTTTTCTAAGTGATAGGGCTATAGCAATCGGATCTCGGAAGTCCCATATTAAAAAAGGGAATATGAAGCAACTGTTTATTTTCATCCAGCAGACAAGAAGGCTTTGGGGTTCAATTTTAGCACATGGCTTTGCATGTAGCAAGCTGGGTGGTGGGGGAGAATCTTTTCATGGAATATTTTTAAGGTTTTTTGAGATTGCATTGAATTCTCCACCCATCTCACTCATTTTTCATAGGTGATATCAAAATTTCTCCCTCAGAAAAACTCAATCCCAGACAAACCCAGAAGCTGTAGTTATTCTTTCAGCACGTGTTTAAAACATTAAATTGTATGTGGTGGTCCTGTGGACACTGGAAAAGCGTGGGTTTGCATGGTCAGGCCAAACTGACAGTTGGCCCCTTCATCTGAACAATTCTTTTGTTTGGGTTTTTAATAAGGAAATTGCTTTGGCCCTGGACCATGGCAAACTGGCAAGCTGAATGCTTGGGAATTGGAGGAATGTGTTTGGATGTGCTAGGCCACTAGTTGCTGCTAAGCAAATCCCATAATGATGATGATCCAACAAGGCAGCCCTGAGGTGGAGTGACACTGGAGCAATCATCAAGAGATTGTTCTTCCTGATGGGGCATTGTTGGATCATTGGGCCATTCACTGCAGGAAGCCATTGTGGTCTATTCTGGGTCCACTTTTATTTTCTCCTTTTATAAGGTTATTAGTCAATTCCATTTGAATTGGCATATTCATTCTGTATGCTGATAGTATCATTATGTACTGATAAGTTTATAGGTAGTATTTATGAGCCTCTAAAATCCATTTCTGAGGAATATTCTGGGCTGCTTTTCTGAATAATAAATTGGTTTTAAATACTAAAATTACTCAAGCTGGGCAATTTGGAATCAGGAGCTTTACAAAGGAAGATGGAAGCTATTCTTTTTATCTGACTGAAATAGCCCCGTGTTCCCTGGTTTAGTAATGAATTAAGATACACAGAAGAGTGTAATAAGAAGCTATAAACCCAATGAAACAAAGGCAAGCCAGGGAGCAGGGTATCCCTCTGCTTTCAAGCTGGTCCATGTTCTCAAGCTCAATGAGAATGTAGGATGCCTTCATTCTCCCATAGCTAGTAGCCTAGATCTCCTGGTTCGCTCAATTTAAGGAGGCCAGACAAATGAATTTAACCTAGGAATCCAGCCTCTATCCCCATCTGAAATTACTCACTGTCCGTGTCAGGGTTCTCCAGAGAAACAGTTACACACACACACACAGAGAGAGAGAGACTGAGAGGCAGAGAAGGTGAGAGAGATTTTTAAGAAATTGGCTCACGAGATTCTGGGGGACAAATTCAACACCTGTAGTTCAAGTGAGAGGCTACAGATTCTTACAGTCTTATGTCTCCAAATCCATGGGTCAGTGTCACGGGTTGAATTGTGTTCCCCCCAAAATATGTGTCAACTTGGTTAGGTTATGATTCCCAGTATTGTGTGTTTGTCCTCCATTTTGTGATTGTAATTTTATGTTAAAGAGGATTAGGGTAGGATTGTAACACCACCCTTAACCAAGGTCACACAAAGAAAAGATCCAAAGAAAAGAGAGTTTCCCTGGGGCGTGGCCTGTACCGCCTTTTATCTTTTATGAGATAAAAGGAAAGGGAAGCAAGCAGAGACTTGGGGACCTCATACCACCAAGACAGTAGAACCAGGAGCAGGGCACGTCCTTTGGACACGGGGTCCCTGCACCTGAGAAGCTCCTTGGCCAGGAGAAGATTGAGGACAAGGACCCCAGAGCTGACAGAGAGAGAAAGCCTCCCCCTGGAGCCAATGCCCTTAATTTGGACTTGTAACCTACTAGACTGTGAGAAAATAAATTTCTCTTTGCTAAAGCCATCCATTTGTGGTATTTCTGTTATGGCAGCACTAGATGACTAAGACAGTCAGGTAACAGGAAAAGTGAAGAGTGAGGGAGTTCTGGCAAAATGTCTATCTGTAGTCTAGAGGCAGAACACATGCTAGGAAAATTCCCTGTTTGGTCTTAAGGCCTTCAACTGATTGGATGAGGCCCACCCACACTATGGAAGTTCATCTACTTCATAACAGCAACTAAATGAATGCTTGGCCAAACAAATAGGCACTGTAGTCTTGCCAAACGGACACATAAAATTAACCATCACACTCACAAGCCTAAATGGACGTTATCCATTATCCTTTCCTATGTTCTCACCTAGGTCCCCAAAGGACAGGGGCCTATGCAGCCCTATGTAGACAGGCTGGGCTTACTGGAGCATCAGAAGCATTAATGCAGTCTTATCCTGTCCACCCTAAAGGACTGCACTCAACGGCCCTAATAGAAAAGGAAAGAATCTATTCATGCCTCCATATCACTAGTATCCTTGTAATATCCTCTACTGTTGCATAGAATGATGTGATTTACTTTGTCACTACCCGAATGGATTCTCATGCCAGTTCTAAGAAGAAGTCAAAAGCAAGAATATTATCCTCATTAAAAACAAAAACAAAAAAAATCCAGAGAACCCAAGTCACGGAGCAAGAGGATGAAGGTGATGACTGCAGTTGCTATTTCTACCACTACTCTGCTAGTTTTTTTAACACTTGCTCTCCTTCAGCCGTTGTGTTCCATGTTCTAGCTGAATTCTCTTATTTACTCTTCACAACAACCTTATTAGGTTACCCCATTTGATGGGGGAAGAAGATTTGGAGATGAAGTAAGGTAAGAAACTAGCTCTAGACTAAAACTCAGATTCCTGACTTTTAGTCCAGTGGACCAAGATTTCTTCTACTGGGCCAGGCTTTCTGGGCCTTTTATTTTAATTTTTTGTTTTGTTTTGTTTATATGTGTTTGATTAATGGATGAACAGGAGGCACTGTGGTGGCAATAATACCAGTATCCATAACAGCCCTTACAACCAGTAACATCTGCCATGGGCCAGGGCACCAGGCAAAGAGTTTTATAAGCAATAGCTCATTAAAGAGTCAAAACAATCCCGTGAGGTTGACCCTATTATTCTTTTCCTTTTACTGTTGAGGAGCTTGAGTCTCAGAAAAGGTCAGTATATTTTTACTAATGAAGTTGGCCAATCACAGTAAAGCCAATATTCAATTTCAGGTGTTGCTGATTGGGGAGTTCATTCTTCTAACCTCTCAGCTACACTTCCTCTTTCCAATCACATCATTAGCATAAAAAGAGCCCAGATCTGGAATATATAAGCTAAAAAATCTCCTCCAAGACACCATGAATCCTGTCTCCTTCTGAGCCTCAAATTCTCTAACTTCTCAATAAATAGCTTGGGCTTTCTAGAGACTGCCCACATTCCTTCTCCCATGGCCCACTGGATCTTCAAACCTTCAATGGCATGTCAAGCCCTTCTCATACTTTGTATTTCTCTGGTGAATCTCTCTGACTTCCTTTCACGCCTTCCAATTCTACTATCAGCTGGAGAAGGCTCTCTGGTTTTAAGGGGTCATGTGATTGGGTCAGGCCCAACTGGATAATCTCTAAAGTCAATTGTGCTGTAATAACACAGCATAATCAAGGGAAAGAGAGAGCATTGTCTGGGCACTAGGGCAGGGCATCTTTGGGAACTAGTATTCAAGATTCTGCCGTACGACGAACTTGGTGGCTGCCGAAGTCCCTACCAATTATATGGATTCGATTTTATATTCTTTTTTTTTTTTTGCCATGCTCAAGTCATCCCTGTCATGGGCTTTGAGCTGCTTCTTACTGGTAGTGGAAGGAAATCGACTCCACCCTTTATCTCTTCCCTATCAATAACTCTAACAGCTACCTCTGTGTCAAAATCACTCATCTGCAGGAGAGAGGAAACCACCATTGGGATGAGGAAGCAGATGCTCACAGCTCCACTCAGAGCTCATTTTTTTAAAACTGATGGTACCTGTTCTATTTTAGCTACCCAATACCCAGGCTTCTCTTTGGTTCTGTACAGAGTAGGTGTTAGCCCTATTCCCCCAAATCTCCAAGGTGCCACGTCCTGCCCAGAAAGACAGGCCTAATCTCCAGCCACGCCAGTTATCTAGCATGTATTTACTGAGTTTTTTGTTTATAACTGTGGAGAGTAAAGAGGTGTCTAATGCACTAAGGAAGACATGGACAGATAGACACTCATGTATAGGTACAGGTAATTCCCAATTGAGTCTGGAATCCCAGGATGGTGCAAACAGTTAACGTGGTTGGCAGCTGTCATGGGTTGAGTTATGTCCCCCCAAAAATGTGTTTATCAGTTTGGCTGGGCTGTGATTCCCAGTATTCTGTGGTTGTCCTTCATTTTTTGATGGTAGTTTTATGTTGAGAGGATTAGGGTGGGATTGTAACACTACCCTTACTCAGGTCACCTCCCTGATTCAAGGTAAAGGGAGTTTCCCTGGGGTATGGCCTGCACCACCTTTTATCTCTCACAAGATAAAAGGAAAGGGAAGCAAGCAGAGAGTTAGGGACCTCATACCACCAAGAAAGCAGCACCAGGAGCAGAGCGAGTCCTTTGGACACAGGGTCCCTGTGCCTAAGAAGCTCCTTGACTGGGGGAAGATTGAGGACAAAGACTTTCCTCCAGAGCTGACAAGAGAGAAAGCCTTCCCCTGGAGCCGATGTACTGAATTTGGACTTCTAACCTACTAGGCTGTGAGAAAATATATTTCTCTTTGTTAAAGGCATCTGCTTGTGGTATTTCTGTTATGGCTGCACTAGATGACTAAGACAGCAGCTAGCCAAAAGGATGGAGGCTTGAGTACATCCAGAGGCATCACAAAAGAAAGAACTAGAGATCTACTTCTGAAAAATCAATCCTTGAAAACTCTGTGGAGCACAGTTCTACTCTGACACATGGGGTCACCATAAGCCAGAGTAGATTCAACGGAAATCTGTTAGCATGATCTACATCAAAGGAGAGTAGAGAAGAATAAGAGTTCATTTTGATGGGCTTAGATGAAAAGGTGTAAGAAAACTTTGCAAAAGATGTGAACAGCCGAGAGGTGGATGGTAAGACTGGCTGAGATTGTGCCCTAGAACCACTAGTTAATTATTGTATAACCTTGGGCAATTTATTTATATCCCCTCCAAGGAGAATTTTCTTAATATATAAGTGAGAATAATATTATTTAATCATCATAAAAATGTTATGAGGTAGAAACTGGATTAATAAATTTGATAAAATTATCACAGTGTCTGTCAGAAAGTAAGAACCCAACACAATTTTTTTTTTTTTCTCTGAAGTAAGAGATTGAATCAGAGAGAGGGTACTGTTCCAGGTCAGGTTTCTCAGGAAGCAGACCCTGAGCTGGAGATTCCAAAAACCAAGCCCATTGCCATCAAGTTGATTCTGACTCATAGCAACCCTATACAACAGAGTAGAACTGCCCCATAGGGTTTCCAAGCCTGTAAATCTTTAGGGAAACAGACTGCCAAAACCTTTCTCCTGTGGAGAGGCTGGTGGGTTTGAACCACTGACCTGTTAGCAGATGAGTGTTTAACTACTGTGCCACTAGGGCTTGTATGTGATAGAAATTAGCATGTAGGAAGTTTATTAGGGAATGTTCTCAGGATTAACGCCTGTAGAAGTAAATGGAAGCCTTGAAATCCTCTAAATCTAACACCCTCACTTGAAGGGTGAGGAAATGGAGCCCAGATCCTAAAAGGGATCTTAAGTAGCCCAGAGTTCCCTGGGCACTGAAGTGCTGTACTACTTCTGGGTACTGACTTCCAAGGCTAGTTGGGGGTGAGAGGCAATTATTAATGAATAAATGTCTTTGGTGCTCCAACAGCCTCCTCCTTAAGTCCCCTGCTGAGCACCATGAGGAGAGTTTGTAGGGGAAGGAATACAGAGTAAGCTCCAGAGGAAAGTGTTCCTTCAAGATGTTGACGTATAGTCTAGGTCCATCCATCAATAAATCACCATGGAGGTGACAGAGTGAAAAGATAAACCACTGCAATGGCTGTGAGGGAGTCTAGGCTGTGGAAGTCACTCACTGCGGGACCTTGAGCAAGTCCCTTCCCCTCTCTGGCCCCTCTTTTTCCACCTATCAGTGAGCATGATTGGCCTTCCTTATCTCTGAAGTCCCTTTTAACAGGGCTGTGAACACCTTAATTCCAAATATCAGGTATTTGTTGAGTATTTACTATGCACTCAACTCTGTGCTAGATGCTAAGGGATATAAGAATCATGAGAAAGCCTCTTTTAATCCCATTAGGAATTAACTGATGAGAGTAAATGACAAAAAATCTAACCTAAACTGTCTAAAGAAGAAAAGGAATGTATTGACTTCTATAACTGCTAAGCTCAGGAGTATGGCTAGATTCAGACAAGGCTTTATTCGGAGGCTAAAACCTTGTCAACAGATCATAGTCCCTACATCACTTAGCTCTTCTCTCCATAATGGTGGCTCAGGTTCAGTGGAATGTCAATATGGCTCCAAGCCTAATGCAAAAAGAGAAGATCTGTCTTTCAGAAGCCCCAGAAAAAAGTCTTCCTGGGTCTCATTGACTGATCGGTTCACATTCCCATCCTTGAAATAATCACTATGGCCATGTGAGAGCCCAAAGTTGCAGCTATCATGGTGCACATAGATATCAGCGATTTCAAGTCAACCCTGAGCACACAACTGAGAGTAGGGACTGTATTAGTGAACTGCTAACTGCTGTAACAAAGAGACCCAACATAGACTGTCTCAAAGAGGGCAGTCAAGGGAAGAGTTGCCAAGTCAGCAAGTGTCCATCCTATAAGTTGTCACTCAGGAAACTGGGGTGGCAGCAAGTCTCCCATCTCCCACATATGGCTTTAAAGGTCACTGTAGTCAACAGTATGGTAGTCAATCAGAAGGAAGAAAGAGCTGAATCTCAGAACTGGGTTTTCTCTTAAGGAAATGAGGTAGAATTTGCATACATCACCTCTGCACACATTCCATTGGTAAGAGCTTTAGTCATAGTCTTAGTCGTGTGGACTCAGGAGGCTGCTGGGGAAATTAGTCCAAAATGGGCATCCATATCTATTGCTATGGATGAAGCTGCGCATGGACCTTGAGGGGGCAGATGGGACTGAGGACACGAGAAGGAGCAGGAATCAGTAGGAACGTGAGGCAGTAAGGAGATGGGACTACAAGAATCCTCGCCAGTTCTCTTTTTCTGTAGGAGCTGTCAGACCCCACAGGGGGAGCTCCTGAGTGAAAGCTGGTTTGGACTGCTCTGATTCTCTCCTGGAGCCCTGGTGGCACAGTGGTTAAGAGCTTGGCTGCTAACCAAAAGTTCAGCAGTTTGAATCCATCAGCCACTCCTTAGAAACCCTGTGGGACAGTTCTACTCTGTCCTATAGGGCTGCTATGAGTCGGAATGAACTCGATGGCAACAGTTTTGGTAACAGGTTTGTATTCTCTCCTGGGCCAACTTACCAACTGGTTGCTGGCCTTTTCTGGCAGGGACAGGTTGAGCTCATAAAGTTGAACCTGTGAGGCAGAGAGGCTGGGTCTCAGGAGTGAGAACAAAAACAGGCTGACGGGGGCACTGTTCTCTGTTCATCATTTGAACGGTCAGGACATCCACACCAGGCTCTCTTCCTGCCACCGCCTCCAGCTGCATCAGGCCCCACCTGCCAGCTCACAAAGACCTATGTCTCTCTATGAGAAGAAAGGTCTTACGGAGTTGCCAAAATGTCCTCTAAGGGCATACTTCATTAACAGCTCTGGATTTTCTAAAATTTCTCTTTGCTTATCTGTAAAGGGTCATCCAAAATCCTTTACAAGCCTTAAGGCCCTTCACAATTTGGCCCCCTCTCTTATCATTCTCCCTCTCGTTCACTACCTTCCAGCCACTGTCCAAGTTTAACTCTTCCTCAGAGCTGACACTCTCTCCCCAGATTTCACCATGGCTGGCTTTGTGGCTACTTCTCACACTTCCTCAGACAGCATTCTTGGTGGAGCCTACAGTGGCCTATAATGGCCTCCCCTCCATTCCACTCCTTGTCCTGTGTCACCATACCCACTTTCACGTCTTCATTCTCTGCATTATACTATCACTATGCAATGCTCTCCTCATTTGTTTTTGTGTGTTTGTTTCCTTCTTCTCTAAACTGTAAGCTCTCATAAAGCAGAGTTCCTATCTGTTTCGTTTGTACTTGTCCCCAAGATCCAGCCTAACAACTGCCAAAAAGCTGAAGCTCAGTCAGTATTTATTAAAGGAAGGGAAGGAGGTGGACAGGCAGAAGAAGCCAACTACTTTATGGGAAGAGGTCAATCTATTTTGAAAATCACACAAAACAGGAGTCAGACGACCTGCATGCCAGGTCCTTAATACAAAATATTGGAGAAATCTGTCCTCTCTGGAGCTCAGTTTCCCCAAAACCTAGTAAAGAAAATTGGACAAAATGATTTTTGGTTACTTTCAGCTCCCAATCCCATGATCACACATTGCAATGCAAGGAATTCTTAACACAGATATGCTCCTAGCATCTCCCATTTCACTCACTCTGTAGGGAAGTCATCTTGAAGGGAAGGCAATTTCTAGAAATTTATCACCTTGTACCCAGGCCCCTGAACTAAATCAGGAAAAAACAAGGTAAGGAAGAAATAGCATAGGATATTAAAAAGCTCCTTAAGTTTTTGCTTTATTTCAAAATAAACCAATTATTTACAAAATATAAAAGCAATCTTTTTTAATTTAAAGATGCTTCATGTTCATGTAGAAATGACAAGCAATGCAAAAAAAGTATAAAGAACGAAAGTCTATATATTACCCCAAACCCTAGGGCTAGCTATGACACTTTGTTGAGCAACCCTTCTCACATCTCCCTATGTATACAGGTGTACATCTCCACTCCCTCACATGAACAATTTGAATTAAATAGTGCCATAGTATAAATGAGGTTTTGTAGTTCACCCTCTTCATTTAACAGTATGTGAGGAAGGTGTTCTGATGCCCATTTATGTAAAGAAACACGATTCTTTTTATTTCCATATTATATTCCATCATAGGGGCCCTGGTGGCGCAGTGGTTAAAAGCTCATTTGCTAACCAAAAGGTTGGCAGTTTGAATTCACCAACTGCTCCTTGGAAGCCCTATGGCACAGTTCTACTATGTCCTATAGGGTCGCTGTGAGTTGGGATTGACTCTACGCCAACAGGTTTGGTTTTTTGGATTCCATCATAGACGTATACTTCAATTTATTTACTGAAATCCCTCTTTATGGGCGTTTGTGTTTTATTTTTTCCAGTTTTCCATTATTATAAGCAATTCTGCAGTGACAGGCCTTGTACTTGAGCCTTTGACTGATTATCTTCCTGAAATGAAGTCCTAGGCATGGAAGAGGTCATACCTCTTTGCTGAGCTGAACCAAATGTTCCCCTCTCAAACACTTCCTGAGTGCTTATTACCCTTGTATGGCCTTGTGGTAAGCTCTGAGAGGGGTGGAAGGATGAAGGATGCTCCTCTTCAAGGCATTTATCTTCTACTGGAGTGAACGCATACATATTATGCATCGTGTTACTGTTGCTGGATTATTGCCTAAAATATTCTCCAAGTGCTATGGTAACATGGAGAGGGAGAGATTAATGGCCAATATGGGAGGTTGGGGAAACTTCATAGAACAAGCAGCATTTGTTCTGGTCCTGAAAGAGGGTTTGAAGGACAAAGGGAATGAGGGAAGTGGGGAGCCAGTGGAAACAAGAAAAACAAAGGCTTGGAAGTGAGAATATGCAGGGTATGTTTAAAACAGAAAATAGTCCAGTCTGAACCGGTCACAGGTTTTGTGATGGAGTGAGGACTAGAGAAACATTAAAAAAAAAAAGAGAGAGATATGTCCAAAAACTGTTCTGTTCAGAACAGAATCTGCAGCCCTGATATAGACCATGGTTCTTTGGGCCTGGCGCATAGTAGGGACAAAATAAATAGGATAAAAGTAATGAATAGTGTTAAAATAATAAATCTTTTGCCCCCTCTTCTACTTTAAGGACCAGTGTGATCCCATTGGGGCCACCTGGATGATCCAGGATGATCTCCCTGTTTTTAGGTCTGCCGATTAGCAACCTTAATTCCATATACAACCTTACTTTCTCCTTGCCATGTAACACAGCATGTTCACAAGAAAAAAATGGCAAATTATCAAGTTCAACCATATAAAAAACTGCTGATACTTGACAATTCTGGAGTTACAAAATCAGCAATTTTATATTGTTTAACTTAATAACTGGAAGAGGATAACGATTTAAAAATTATTTTAAAATAGGTTTTAGGTATATACCAGCAGCTTTTGAGTTGATTCTAACTCATGGCAACCCCATGCATGTCAGAGTAGAACTGTGCTCCACAGAGTTTTCAATGGCTGATTTTTTGGAAGTAGATCACCAGGTTTTTCTTCTGAGGTGCCTCTGGGTAGACTCGAACTTCCAACCTTAAATTAGCAACCAGGCATGTTAACCAACTGCACCACGCAGGGACTTCAGCTATGTGTCAAGTTTTACACGTCACATCAAACTATATACCAAAATATACAAATTATACAAAAATATAAGTGGACTAAAAAGTTCAATGGAAAATTAGGTAAATATAAAAAAGATTTTGAATATATATCTTTGGCTTTGGAAGGATCCATTAAAGTAAAAGATTAATAGAATTATACAGTTAAAACGGATACACATCAAAGTATTATAAAGAAAATTAAAAAGAAAAAAAAATGGGAGAAATAGCTTCCCCACATATTACTAAAGAACTATTAATAATCTTCATAAGGAGAGAACTTAAATAGATCAATAGCGAGCACACTAAGATCCAAATAGAAAAATGGGCAAAAGACATAAATAGATAATTCACATAAAAAAGTAATGTGTTTCCTATTGCTGTCATAAAAAATTATCCTAATCTTGCTGACTTAAAACAACAAGAATTTATTATCCAATTCCATAGGTTAGAAGTCCAACATGGGTCTCGCTGGGCTAAATCAAGGTGTTAGTAGGTTTTCATTCCTTTCTGAAGGCTCTCAGGGAGAATCTGTTCGGCCACGCGCATTCCTCTAGAAAAAAAAAAAAAAAGAGCCACCCACATTCTTTGCCTTGGGGTTCTCTTTCTTTTTCTTCAAAGCCTCTAATAGTAGGTGAATCCTCATACCACATCACTCTGATGTTCTCTCCTGCCTCCTTCTTCAACTTTAAGAACCAGTATGATTACATTGGGTCTACCTGGATAATCCAGGATAACCTCCCTGTTTTTAGGGCTGTCGATGTGGTTGTTGTTGTTAGGTGCCATCGAGTTGACTCTGACCCATAGCAACCCCATGTACAACAGAATGAAACACTACATGGTCCTGTGCCATCCTCACACCTTGTTATGCTTAAGCCCACTGTTACAGCCATCTCATTGAAGGTATTCCTCTTTGTGTTGACCCTCTACTTTACCAAGCATGATGTCCTTCTCCAGGGACTAATCCCTCCTGACAACATGTCCAAAGTATGTGAGAATCAGTCTCGCTATCCTTGCTTCTAAGGAGCATTCTGGTTGTACTTCTTCCAAGACAGATTTGTTGCTGATAAGCAACCTTAATTCCACGTACAACCTTACTTCCTCCTTGCTATGTAACATCGCATATTTACAGGTTTCAAGGATTAGGATGTAGGCATTTTTGGTGGGCCATCATTCTGCCTCCCACAAGTCATAAAGTTAGCTAACATGTGAACAAAGGTTTACTGTCAGTTCTAATTATAGAATCACACATTTATACAATAAAGATGTTTTACAGCCCCTCATGCTTCTAATCCCACTCCCGTATAAACACCTACAGATGCCTTTATCTGCACGTTTACATCTATCCACAAATAAAAGCTTTTGCACATGAAGAATCTTTCTCTCTTCCTTCCGTCCTTCCTCCTTCCCTCCCTCCCTTCCCTCCCTTCCCTCCCTTCTCTCCCTTCCTCCCTCCCTCTCTCCCTTCCTTCCTTCCATTTGATGAAGACATAAACAACAAAACATACACCAATTCAACAATTTCTACATGAACAACTCAGTGACTTTGGTTACATTCTTCGAATTGTACCACCTTTCTCAGTATCTTTAACCATCATTAACACAAACTTAAAACAAACCAAAACCGCTGCTGTCGAGTTGATTCTGACTCATAGCAACCCTATAGAACAGAGGAGAACTGCTCCATAGAGTTTCCAAGGAGTGCCTGGTGGATTCGAACTGCCAACCTTTTGGTTAGCAGCCATAGCTCTTAGCCACTATGCCACAAGGGTTTCCAACACAAGCTTACTGCCCCCTAAACTTCTCTTCTAACTTTTCCAGTTACTGTTGTCAATTTGATGACATATATCTACTCTTCAAAAGAACTCAATGCTCAAGACATTCTTTTCTTCTTTTTTTTAAATAATACTTTATTGTGTTTTTAGTGAAAATTCACACAGCAAATTACGTTTCCATTTAACAATATCTCTGCATATTGTTCAGTGACATTGGTTACATTCTTCACAGTGTGTTCACATACTCATTATTTCCATTCTGGTTTTTCTGTTTCCATTGAACTAGTTTTCCTGTCCCCCACTTACCTTCTTATCTTTGCTTTAGGCTCAATGTTAACTGTTAAATTTTTTTATATTTTTAAGAGCACAGTTCTCATGGGTGATGTTGTTTATGAGCAAATCTGTTATTTAATTGAAAGGTGACCTCTGGGAGTGGTTTCAGTTCCAGGTTTAAAGGGTGTCTCAGGGCTTCCAGGTCAGGGGTTCCTCTAGTCTCTACCAGTTCAGTAAGTCTGGACTTTTTTTAATAATTTGAGTTTTGTTCTACATTTTTCTCCCGTTCTATCTAGGACCATCTATTGCATCCCTGGTCAGAACAGTCAGCAGTGGTAGCTGGGCACCGTCTAGTTCTTCTGATCTCATGACAGATGAGGCTGTAATTCATGTGGACTATTTTTTTTTTTTTTATTAGTCCTATAGACTAGTTTCTTCTTTGAGTCTTTGGTTTCCTTATTTCTCTTTTGCTCCAGATGAGTAGAGACTAATAGTTGTATCTTAGATGGCTGCTCACAAGCTTTTAAGATCCCAGACACTACTCACCAGAACATAAACTTTATGAACTATGTTATGCAGATTGACCAAGCTGTTCCACAAGACTATGGTCCTAAGCCTTCGAACACAGTAAACCTATCCCATGAGGTGTTTGGTTTTATCTAGGAAGTATCTGTAACTATAATCCCTATGAAGTTTATTATGTATATGAATATACATGCAGCACAGACAAATATGTATATAGCTATGTCTACAGATACGCCTGTACATGCACATGTATGTACGCACATGTACCTTCTTTTACAAATATACCTGCATAAATATCTACCTATCAGCCAGTACATGGATCAAGAGGCAGTCGTTTGAACAAAACAAGGGGATACTGCATGGTTTAAAGCCAGGAAATACGTCCGTCAGGGTTGTATCCTTTCACCATACCTGTTCAATCTGTATGCTAAGCAAAATCAACACAATAGCAAACAACTATAACTACAACCACTCTCCTAGCCCTTGGGAGTGCAGTTCACCATTTGTATTTCACCAAATGGCTCTACCCACAACTCGCTGTGTTTGGGGCTCACGGTTTACATGGGGCTAAGTGGGAGGTGCTCATAAGCAATGGAGAGAAAGATTTTCCTACCTTGTAGTCTTGTTCATCCTTCTTTCAGACAGGTGCTTTATTTCTTGGGCTGATCACTAGAGCTCTGAGTTCCATGGCGTTGTTTGTGCTATTTTTCCTTCTTAAATTGTTTTGGGGTAATAGAGGTGCATCACATCACCATCTTTGGGGAGGAGCCATAGATCTATAGAATCGTTCTGAATATACTACTCTCCCAGTCAATTTTCCATTTAGCAATACATTTAGGAGTTCTTCCTATGTTTGTGTAAACAGATATATTTCATTATTTTTAGCTGTTGCATGGTATTTCACAGTATGGCTATAACATTTACTTGTTTCCTTTTCCTTTTAAAAAATTTATAATTTTTCATTAATTTATTGAAGCTATTGAATGGAGGAAAAAAGTGGTGTTAGAGCAATTAGACATCCATAGGCAAAAAAATGAACCTTGATCTCAGTCTCATATCTTAAAAAAATTATCTCAAAATGTATCACAGATTAAATGTCAACTATGAAACTGTCCAACTCTTGGGGGGAAAAAAGGGGAAAATCTTCAGGATCTGTGGCTAAGCAATGAGTTCTTAGACTTGCTACCAAAAACACAATCCATAAAAGGAAATACTGTTACATTGGACTGCATTAAATTTTAAAACTTTTGTTCAGCAAAAGATCGTGTGAAGAGAGTGTAAAATCAAACTAGGAGAAAACATCACAAACAAAGGGCTAGTATCTAGAATATATAGACAGGTCTCAAAACCGAACAGTAAAATTAAAAAAAAAATGCAATTAGAAAACAGGCAAAAGAAATGAAGTGGCATTTCACAGGAAATGATATATGAATGGTCAATAAGCACATGGAAGGATGTTCAACTCGTTAGCCATTATGGAAATGCAAATTAAAGACACGATAAGGTATCACTACACATCTATCAGAATGGTTAAAATGAAAGACAGTGGCAATACCAAATGCTAGAAAGGAGAGAGGTAGAGTAGTCAGACACTTCCTGTGGTCCCTCTTACAACAAAGACCTGAAAAGACAAGTGAATTGATTATATATGACAATATAGGAGCCCAGAACATCAAAGACAAAGTGGAGGAATTGGACTGAGTGGCAGGGGGAGAGAGACTATTGTGTTGATTTTGCTTAGCATACAGACATTGGTTTGGTAGCAGTGAGAAGTTGCCAGACCTGACCCAGCAGGAACCGGCACCCTGCAAGCCAGATCCACTGGCGTGAGTGTGGTGAGGCAAGCACTGGCATTCAGGACATATTTTCCACATTGGGAGACGATGAGCAGTGGAGAGCCCACTCACACCTCCAGAATCAGCGAAAAGCAGCATGCAATCGGCAAAAGATACATATTTGCGTCTAATCTACCATGTGGCACAAAAAACACTACTTTGGGAAAAAACTCTCTCCCATTTACCTGACTCCTCCCCACTCTGCACCAGGTCCTGAGTTGGCTTCAGTGATAGCCACTTTCCCTGGGCCAGAAGTAGGAGCTGTCGCACACTCTCATTCATTCTCCCAGCCCTGGAGAAGGAACAAATTAACAAACTGGGGAAAAAATAATCTGCTGACTCCCCTAAGCTGGGAACTCACGGCAGAAACAGCTCCTTTGCCTAGGTTCAGGCATAAGAGGTCCACAGATTTTGAATGCCTTTCACCCCTGCATAGACCTGTGTGGGCCCTCATTAACACAGTACAACAGGGTATATACCTGAAGTCTAATTTCAACTGTTTCAGCTATATGGTGAAGAGGTAGGTTCGTGACATTTGACACCACTCTGCCTATTAAGCAGGGTCCTCACCTACCCACATCAGAGATCTAAGGACTAGTGGTTGCACCCATGACACTCAGCTACCTACTACAGAGGTCCAAAGATAAGTCGTGCCTCCCAGTCCTTACAACCAACAGCATTGGGTACCCATAGTCCAGCTGCAAAACCCACCCTCCTAAGCACTCTAGGGAACAGGGACACACTTTCTTCACACATTCTCAGGGGTGGTTGTCAGCTCCCTGCCTTGCTAAGTGTATGAAACCCTACTGCAGCCAGATACCTGTGCCTACATCAATCACCCCCACTTGTCTAAGACTGTAGGTGACAGCTTGCACCACATACTTGGTGACTGACTACCTGAATACCTAATCTGAATCCATACAAGAAAAGTAAATGGACACCTGGGCTCACATACCTAGTAACAGCTCTAACCACCTGGCGACAGGATGTTAGAGTTTTAAATGTGCCAATAATCAAACTAGCTCACTTGAGCAGCCTATTTGGGCATATCAAAACAAAACAAAATAAGAAGCTAGGACACAGTAAGCAAACATAAAATAAATAAATAACAATAACTTATTGAAGGCTCGGCGACAACAGTCAACATCAAATCACATAAAGAGGCAGACCATGATGGCTTCAGCAAGCTTTCAAAACAAAGAATCAAGAAATCTTCCAAATGAAGAGAACTTTCTGGAATTACCAGAGGTAGAATACAAGTGTTAGCAAGGATGGGGAGAAGCTGGATCACTTGTATTTGCTAGTGGAAATGTCAAATGGCACAGCCATTCAAGAACACAATTTTGTAGTTACTTAGAAAACTAAACATGCAGCTACCTTAGAACTGTAATTCCACTCTTAGGCATGTAGCCCAGAGAAATAAAAAATTTTGTCCACACGAATATCCACTCATAAATGTTCATAGCAGCTTTATTTATAATAGCTCAAAGCAGAAAACAGCCCAGATGTCTTTCAACGGGTGGATGGTTAAACAAACAGGTATTGCATATCATGGAATACTCTTCAGCAATAAAAAGAAATTAACTGAACTACGGATTTACTCAACAACTTGGATGAATTTCTAGAGAATTATGCTGAGTAAAAAAAGCAAATTCCAAGAGGTCATATACTGTATATCTTCATTTATGTAATCGTTTTTAAAAAACTGAATTTTAGAAATGGAGAACAGGTTATTGTTTGGCAAGGGTTAGGGACAGGAGTGGGTGGTGGGAAAGCGATGGGAGTGGTTATAAAAAGACAACATGGGGCATCCTTGTGGTGATGAAATTGTTCTGTGTTTGGTGGTGGGTACACAAGCCTTCCCATTTGATAGAATTGGATAGAACAGAATATACACTTGCAGATAAATAAGTACAAGTGAAATGGAAGGTCTGAATAAGATCAGAGGATTATATCAATGCCAATGTCCCCATTGTGATATTACACTGCAGTTTTGCAATAGCCATTGGGAAAACTGGGTAAAGGGTAATGGGGATCTCTCTGTATTATTTCTTTCAACTGCATGTCAATCTAAAATTATCTCAATAAGATTTTCTTTAAAAAAATATTAATAAATACCTTGTAAGATTTATATTCAAATAATAGGGAGTTCCTGGGTGTCACAAATGGTTAAGCACTGGATTACTAACCAAAACGTTGGCAGTTCAAACTCACCCATAGGTGCCGCGGAAGTAAGGCCTGGTGATCTGCTTCTGAAAGGTCACAGCCTTGAAAATCCTAGGTAGCAGTTTACTCTGCACAAATGGGGTCACCATGAGTCGGAACTGACTCGACAGCAACTAGGAACAATGACATGACATAATAGAGGCCCTGGTTGTTGCCAAGAGTTGACACGATGGGCTGCTAAGTGAAAGTTGAAGGTTTGAGTCCACCCAGGGGTACTTGGAGAAGAAAGACCTGCTTATCTACTTCTGAAAAATCAAACGCTGAACACCCTGTGGGACTCAGTTCTACTCTGACATACACTGGGATTGCCACGAGTCGGAATGTAGTTGGTGACAACTGTTTTTTTTTTTTTTTTTCAAATGACATAATGAATTTTGGGGGAAAAAAAGCAAAAAGTTGAGCAATAAGGCAATAGTTCATTAACTATGGTACTTTTTTGTTAAACATATAATAAATGCTCAAAAATGTTTATAAGGCATTTTTAAGGCCATGGAAAATAAAATTAAAAAAAAATTTTTTTTTTAAATACTCATGTTAAAATATTAAGTGGAAAAAAAATATCACACTAAATAATAAAAGAATGAAAAATAGAAAGAATTTACATCAAAATATGACATAATATATAACATATATGATGGATATACAAATATCCATATGAATGAGATTGGAAGAAAATTACATAAAAAAATTTCACAAAAGTATTTATACAATTTGTAAATGGTTACATGATTACAGTTTATTATTTTTGTTTTATATTACTTGTATTTTCTAAATTTTCTTTGGAGAAGCTCCAAACTACTTTGAAAAAAAAAACAAAACAAAGTATTCCTTTGCTAACCACAAGAAATGCAATGAAACTACAAAACAACAGCAACAAGTCCTATACATGTTTTTCTAAATGGACCAGACTCTGGCGCTCCCCATAGATTAACGTGGCAGATACCCTGAAAATGGGTCTGCAAATCAAAACATTTTCTGCAATTTGGGCTGCAATAGCTCTTTATTCAAAGTAGGCCACTGGTGAATTGTTTTATCAAATTAAAAAAAAAAAGATGTCCAACTCCCTAACTTGCCCATTTTCCCACGAACTTGCAGAGCTTTTCAAGGCCACATTTCCCAGTACCTAAAAAAAAAAAAAAAAATTTTTTTTTTTTTTTTTTTAATATATGTCTAGAGGAGCCCTGGTGGCACCATGGTTAAGCTCTTGGCTGTTAACAGAAAGGTCAGCAGATCGAACCCACCAGCTGCTCTGTGGAAGAAAGATACGGCACTCTGCTTCCGTAAAGACTGATAGCTTTGGAAACCCTATGGGGCAGTTCTACTTTGTTCTGTAGGGTCACTATGAGTTGGAATCAACTAGACAGCAACAGGTTTGGTTTTGGCGTTTTACACATATCTATGGGTCCATGGTGGCTTGAATCCACCAGGCGCTCCTTGGAAACTCTACGGGGCAGTTCTACTCTATCCTGTAGGGTTGCTATGAGTCAGAATCGACTCGAGGGCAATGGGTTTGGTTTGGTTTGGTTTGATGGGTCCATAGAGTACACCCAAGCTTATTGATTTCCCTTGGGCTTTTCACAGAGATGAAGTTTCTTCTTTCAGGAAACTCTTGTTGGACCAAACAGAATGTTTGTTTCTGAGTCTTCATGGTTGTTCATATCTTCTGTTAAACTTATTGTTAAAAAAAAATATATTTCTGATGCTATTTTAAATATAAATGTTTATAACATTTTCAGCTGGTGGCGCAGTGGTTAAGAGTTATGGCTGCACTCTTTGGAAGCCCTATGGGACAGTCCTACTCTGTCCTATAGGGTTACTATGACTTGGAATCAACTCGATGGCAATGGGTTTGGGGTTTTTTTTAGTATATAAAAATGCCGTTTATTTTTTATACATTCATTTATTTTTCTAATAGTTATTTTGTAGATTTCTAGAGGATTCTCTATGTGAACAATCTTGCCATCTCCTGCCTTGGGGGAAAAGTGTTTAGTGTTTCATCTTTAAGTACGACGCGAGCTGCAGACAGTTTGTATATGGCAATTATCAGATGGAAGAACTGGCCTTCTTCCTAACTTGCTGGGAGTATTTTATCTGGCTTTCATTACTGACCAGCAAAATTCCTCACAGAGTTTTTGTAAGCATTCTCTGATGCAATCCACCCATGTAAAGTAATCAGCACACGTATGTTAGAGTCATAACGAAAAAGAGGGGGAGGCAGGCAACCACCGTGCCTAAACCAGGCTACAGGTGGCCAGTGGATTTGGGAAAAGAGCCAGGTTTAAAATTTAGGATTGTTCTATAGCTCTGAGTTACCTGACTGGACTTTGAGGAAAAAAAAACACACAATGAAGACAGCTCAGGTTTGTGAAGCAGACCATCCAATCAAAGGCTTGGGAGCCAGCCCTTCCCCATGGACATGCCCTCCCTATGTGGATGACTCAGAGTGGAAATGCTCAAGGGACAGAAATTCATGTGGAAAATGACAGTGCAGGAGCTCAAGAGGCATTTGAAGAACGTATTGAATGATGACTTTTTTTTTAAGTGGAAGTCTAAATCCATTATTCTAGGTGGGCAAATAACAGTGCCTTCCCAGCTCAGCCCATTTAAAAAAAAAAAAAAAAAAGCCACTATGCCCTCCCAGCAAAAAACCTTTTAAACTGCATAATATAAAGGGAAGAAGGGGAAGGGAGGGGAGGGGAGAAGAGGGGACAAGGAAGGAAAAGACAAGGAGAGGAAAGGAAAATGGGGGAACAGGGTGGGGGTAGAAGGACCCACTAACCCTCACATGCCCAGAGATGCCCCAGCACAGGATGCAGCAACCTCTTTGCTCAGCACTTCTTTCTGGAAAAACGATCCCTCCTGATTCAGGAACACTGGAAGAGCCCAGCCAACGCTGGGGGTCTTGATGCTAAAGGCTCCCATTTTCTTCTGGGGTCCCTGAAAGTACACTGTTTTGGCTAAGAACCCCAGCAGTCCTCAGGCAGCACTGAAGCCTGCACTGTGCTCTGGCCCAGCCGGCCCTGCAGGCCTGGTCTCCGTGTTCAGCCGAAGGCACAAGGAGGCAAAGCGTGATTACCAGGAAGGACAAAGCGTTGAAAGGGATGAATTGCCAAAAGAAAGTTGAAATCCTTTTCCAAAATAATTCTGTCTGTGCCTCATTTTCTAGTATATAATGGGAGCTCAATTTCTGGAGGGGGAAAAAAAGCAGATAAATAAATTTTCTCAGACTGGGAGCCAGGGGAAAAAAGAGAAAGAACCGTTCAAACCTTCTAACTGCCTGCTTAGAGATGTGCAGAATTTAAACATCTAGGTAGAACTTCAAGTGGAAAGACATTTGTCCTGGCCATGGCCAAAAGGGTGGCATCTCCCAAGGCAAAGGAAACAGGCCCTTTGGGGAATTTCCCAGAAAGATGTAACCAGGCCTGGAATCTACTGGGAGCCTGCTCTGGCCACCCTGGGCTCGCACTGTACAAGGAACTGCAGTGAAGATGGCAGACCATGGCCTACTTCTGCAGAGGTGACCTTTTACCAGAGAGGGGAAAACACACAGGTAAACAAATAAGACAATTTCAGAGAGTGAAGATTACACCAAGGCAGTAAACCAGGTTATGTAATGGGGAATGACAGGTGGCAGGGCAGGTGGCGCTACACTAGACAGGGTGGTTAGGGCAGCTCATCTGAGGAGCCAACACTTCAGGCGACACCTGTATGATGTGAAGGAGAACAGTGTTCAAGCAGAGGGACCAGTCAGTGCAAAGGGCTTTGTCTTAGTTGCCTAGTGCTGCTATAACAGAAATACCACCGGTGCATGGCTTTAACAAACAAATTTATTCTCTCACAGTCTAGAAGGCTAGAAGTTCGAATTCAGGGCACCAGCTCCAGGGGAAGGCTTTTTCTCTCTGTCAGCTCTGGGGGAATGTCCTCGTTATCAATCTTCCCCTGGTCTAGAAGCTTCTCAGTGCAGGGAACCCAGGTCCAAAGGATGCACTCCACTCCTGGCTCTTCTTTCTTGGTGGTAGGAGGTCCCCATGTCTCTCTGCTTGCTTCTCTCTTTTATATCTCAAAAGAAGCTGACTCAAGATACAACCTAATCTTGTATATTGAGTCCTGCCTTATTAACATAACTGCCTCTAATCCTGCCCCATTAACCTCATAGAGGTTAGGATTTACAACACACAGGAGAATCACATCAGGTCACAACATGGAGGACAACTACACAATATTGGGAGTCATGGCCTAGCCAAGCTGATACACATTTTGCGGGACACAATTCAGTCCATGGCGGGCCTGCATGGGGAAGAGGAGAAGGAGAGCCTGGGTTTGAAACATTGGAGCAGGAGGCAAAGTGGTGGCAGACAAGCCCAGCGAGGAGACACTACTGGGCCAAGGTCTCTCAGTCGTGCATGAGAAGAAATGATAAGTGATATGGCAGCGGCATGAGGCTGACCTTCCCTGCCCCACGTTGTCTTCAACCAGGCCACAACTGCTGCTGGGAACAATAGACCAAAAACCACACAGTTGGTTAGGACAGACACGGAGTTTCCAGACCATCAACACAGGAGAGAGTCAGAGATAGAGACAGAGATCTGTATAGGATTTTGATTCAGGACTTCACTAATATTTTTCAGGAGCCGAGTAAGAAGCTGCCTGTATATATCCACCAGAATCCCGAGGCTGCAAGCAACAGAAACCTACTCTGACTAACTCAAGCAAAAAAAGGAGACGCCAGAAGGCTGTGGGGCAGCTCACAGACAGATTAGCAAAAGCTGAAAACAGTGTGAAAAGTGAAAAACGCCTTGTAAATTAAGAAACCAAGGCAGCTCGTGGAATCTGGTGGCAAGTCAGAGGGCACAGCCCACCCAAGACAGAGCTGTTGGAACGGAACAGCTATCATTCTTATGTCACTTACCACAGGAGTTAGATTCCAGGGACAGAGTCCTAGGGCCCTGGCTTGGTCACATAGCCACCCCTTGGCCAGGACCCTTGACTGACAGTCACTCTCAGACTGTGCACATTGACGATAGGGGAGTTCCCCAGAAAACAATGATGCTGTTACCAAAAACAAACAAACAAACCAATCACTGTCAGGAGGCTTTCAGCTCCTGGTGACCCGGTGTGTTGCAGAGGCAGAACTGTGCTCTACAGGGTTTTCCATCTGTGCCTTTTGGAAGCAGATCACCAGGCCTTTCTTCCAAAGTGCCTCTCAGTGGGCTCAAACTGCCTGCCAATCTTTTGCTCAGTAGTCAAGTACCTCCTACCAAAAACACAGGAGATTGGAAAACAAAACCAACAGATGTCCACCCCAACTCTGACTCTACAAAGGCCCAATTCATCACGAAAATAGTGCCACTTGGAATTCTGTATATTGTGTCTTCATGTTTGTGTTGTGTTGGGAGGAGAAAAAAAAAACAAGACAGACAAAAAACAGTTCTAGTCAGGGACTAGAAGCATGCGTGTTTGTCCTCAGACAAGAGTTTTGTTTTTCAAATAGCCCCACAGGCACCACCACAGATGGTTTGCTAAGAGCAGCTGAGAGCCTCACCAAACATCTCCTGAAATGACTCCTCTTCACTAGCTAAACCAGTTGCCATCTAGTCCAGTTCTCAACTCACGGCAACCCCATGTGTGTCAGACCAGCACCGCCATCAATACAGTTCTCAGCAGCTGATTTTCCAGAAGTTGATGACCAGGCCTTTCTTCTGAGGTGCCTCTAGGTAGACTTGAACCACCAATCTTTGGGTTAGCAGCTGAGCGCTAACTCCTCCCCCCACAAAAAAAAAAAAAAAATCCTACTGCTGTCAAGTCAATTCCGACTCACAGCAACCAGGGACCCCAACTCCTCTCCAGGTGTGCCTAGTAAGAAAAGCAGTGGGGAGGGTGGGAGAAGGGGATGATGAAATCCCAGAGAAGACTGTCTAACCCCGCACAGCTGGAGGAGTCTTGCCCTCAGCTGCAGCTGGGTTAGGCATCTGGGCAAGGTTGCAGATCTGGGTGGTATCAGGGGGTTCCTAGGGCTTTTCTAAGGGACGGCTGAAGGTGAAGGGTGGAAGCCCCCGTAAGATGAGATTCTCACACTCCAGGGGGCATCAGAATCACCTGGGGAACAGATTACAAAGAGAGTGCCCAGACTCCAACCTCCACTAGTCTACCCAAACCTCTGGGGCAAAGTGGTTAGTCAGGGATGAATGCTTTTAACCAGCTCCCATCCGATATGATTCTGACGCAGGTAACCCCGCCTCTCACTTTGAGAAACACTAGACTAGACTGTGGACTCCTTGAGCTAGGCAGCTGGTTGGATCTGCTCTGACTCGCTCTTTCACAGGGTCTCCCCAGGGCCTGACGCACTACCACATTACTTTAGGGGCTCGATGTCTGTCAAAGCAAAATAGATCCATGTGCATGTATGGGTGTGTGTATGTTCATACTCATTTCTGCATGTGTGTATACGTGTGTGTGTGTGTGTGTGTGTGTGTGTGTGTCTTGAGGGGAGGGCTGATGGCCAAGTTTAGCAAAGTCAAGTGAAGCACCTGTGGGAGGTAGAATAATGACCCCTCCCCCCAAAGATGTCCATGTCTTAATACAGGTTGCCTTAACACCCAGACCCTGTGACTATGTTACCTTCCATAGCAAAAAAGGACTTTGCAGAGTGAGTATATTAAGGATCTTGAGATGGAGAGATTATCCTGGATTATGCCAGTGGGTCCCTGTAAGTGAAAACAGGAGTCAGAAGAGTCAGAGAGAGACTTGAAGATGCTACACTGCTGGCTTTGCAGATAGAGAAAGGGGCCATGAGCCAAGGAATGAGGGTGGCCTCCCCAAGCTGTAGAGCCCTAGGGAACTGGTTCTTTCCTAGGCTCTCCAGAGGGAAGGAAGCTCTGCTTCATTGTAGCCCAGTGAGACTCATTCTGGACTTCTGGCATCCAGAACTGTCACAAAGGGAATTTGTGCTGTTTTAAGTCACGAAATTTGTGGTATTTAATTTCTTACAGTAGCAACAGGAAACCAATACAGCACAGTGCCATTGTGTGTCCTAAAAGCACACGGCAATACACTCCATTTTTACACACATTTTATCCTCACAACAGGGTGGTAAGGCATATAAACTAAACGTTTTTTTTTTTTTTTTAAATCAACCACGCTATATAGAGAAAGAAACTGAAGCTCTGAAGGTTTCTATGACCTACCCAAGGTCACAGAGTGTGTAAATGGCTGTGCCAAGTCTCAAACACTGGTTTAGGATCCTGCTAAATCCAGACAGTGACCATAAACGCCTGCAAGCAAGTAGTCCCGGGTCTGCTTCCCAGGGATGACAGTCTTGTCCCTCACTGAGCCCAGCTAGGAGGCATGCAAGGCTAGCCAGCCCCTGGCCAGGCCCGACAGATGCTGGGTGTTCTGCACCTAACTCTGTTATCTTGCAGACAGAAAATTAAAATCCTGTCCACGCTGCAGCTCCAGGGACCCATGAGCACTGTTCTGCATGATGAAGCTGAATGAAGAGTCTGGTTTGCTCCGTCCTCCTCTGTCCTGCCCCACCCCCAAGATCCCTGAGCTCGCACATCATCCAGAGAAAGGCTGGAGCTGCTGGGACTAAAGAGTCCGGAAGCCAGTGGCAGGGACACTGACAAGTCCCAGCACAAACCCCTCCTGAGGCCGGAGCTCTTTCCTGAAGACGAATGCCAGTGTGGACATTAGCATTCCCTGGACCAGACCAGCACATAGCCCTACCTGGATGTCCCCAGGCTTTGGGCTGACTCTTGGGGTCCCAGGAGCTTTGCTCAGCACCTCTTTGACAAGCTGCCCCCTGCATGGTAGAACGTTCAGGGCTGGCTGGTCCAGAGAAGTCTTCCTCCTCTAATGCAAGCAAAGGTGACCTCCCCCGGAAGAACGGGCTTTACCAGCCCGCTGCAACTCTTTCCCTCCCGGGGTCAAAGCCGACACTGTCTGCGCTGTCACAGTGAGAAAGAACTAACAGAAGGGCTGGGCCATCGAGAGCCAGATTTAGAGACAGGTTTGCTTAAGGAAAAGTTGATTTATTATCCCCTCCTTTATTTTCTGCTGCGTTTGCATTTTGGGTAAATATTTGTGCATTCATCAAAGCCTGCTGTGTTAATTTAGCCTGCCACCAAGAAGTGCACCGTAATGCATCGGGAAGTCTGAGAGAGGTTAAAACTATTAGCTTTCTTTATATCGTTATATCGACACAGGCAGCTTCTCAACAAAGAGTGGACGGAACTTTTTGATCATCAGAAAGATGACCTGTCTCAACTGACCGACCAGACAATTAGCATTAATTAACCCTTGTTTGGGCTTCACATGCTCCTTCCCTCCCAGAGACAGTGGCTCAGCATTTTCAAATGGGGTAAGAATATAGATTGCAAAGCGATGGCCCGCAGGCCAGATCTGGCACGTGGATATGTCTTATTTGGCCTGCGGAGAGCTTGTATATGTGTTTTAATTAGTTGAGGACACTTAAATTGAAAGACTTGATATAAAATCTTAAGTGAAGCAGAAAATTGAAAGATCCGGCAACACAGGCCTACTTCCTTCCTGGATCTTATCCACTATAGTCCAGTACGACTCCCGCTTTGTTTGAGGCATGAGCCCTTCAGTTTGCCACAGTCCCCACTACTCCTTGTTGTCTTGCACCTACTCTCCCTAACTAATCTATCCAATTGGCCTGGCCCCTGCAAGCATGTCAGTTTGAAATTCCTGCACTACAGGAAAAGAGAGTGCTATGGGGTTTGGGAAACTCGGAGTAAGTTACCAACCTCCTGTGGAACCCTGACATCCAGACCACAGGCGAATCCCAAACCAAAGTCAAACTAGCGACAGGATACTAATACACCACACTTCCATCCTGTGTGCACATGGCCATGTTCTCCGATGCCAACTCATGGCAATCCCATGTGTGTCGGAGTAGAACCGTGCTCCATGAGGTTTTCAATGGCTGATATTTCGGAAATAGATTGCTAGGCCTTTCTTCCAAGGTGCCTCTGGGTGGACTCGAACCTCCAACCTTTAGGTTAGCCGCGGAAGTGTCAACCATTTGCACCACCCAGGCGTATCCAGAGGACTTAAAAGGTACAATCTCTACTCTCAGGACCTCCACTGAGAATCTACCAAAGACCCAGAGTTTTAGAATCATGAAATTAGGAGGGAGAAAATTTAGTGTTACAGGAAAAAAAAAAAAAATTCAACAAGGAAGGCGGAGACAAGTGTTTTGGTTCTGATCCTTCTCTAACTCACCGTGTGACCCTGGGCAGGTTGCTTACCATCACGGGCCCCTGGTGTCTGCATCTATATAATGGCAGATCAGGAAAGAACGCCAAGGGCTCATTTGTCACCAGCTATGACCTCATCACAAAGGTCACTCCCCCGCCTCGGATGCAGACCCCCATCCCCCTCTGACACCTGCTCCTCAGCCTGCTCCCAGGCATGGAGCTGAGCCTTCCAGGCCCTGGCTGTGCTGTGTCCCCAAAACAGCACAGACTCTCCAAATCCCTCTTCCACATAACGGCCCTTC
The DNA here is from genome assembly GCF_030014295.1 of Loxodonta africana. Classification (NCBI taxonomy): domain Eukaryota; kingdom Metazoa; phylum Chordata; class Mammalia; order Proboscidea; family Elephantidae; genus Loxodonta; species Loxodonta africana. Next base: position 73,737,761 of record NC_087362.1, read on the forward strand.
AAGTAAGAGCAGGCCATTCTCAGAGCTCCCCTGGTCTTCTCTTTTCCAAAGTAAATGAAATACCCAAGCATGAAATGATTGAGAACAGTAAAGAAGTAGTGTATTCACAAGTGGGAAATCATGAGAGCCTCTCAACTTGGATATCTCACTGCAAACGAGACAGGGAACAGGTCAGGTAGTGTGAACCACAGGCTGTTTCCTGGAAGAAGTAGCAATAGCTGCTCATTTTGAACCCTCTGCACCCTGGGTAGGAAGCAGCCCTGGTGGCACAGTGGTTAAGCACTCAGCTGCTAACCAAAAGATTTTTGGTTCTAACCCACAAGCCAGTTCATTTGAGAAAGATGTGACAGCCTGCTTCCATAAAGATTGTAGCCTTGGAAACAATTGGGGCAGTTCTACTCTGACCTATAGGATTGCTATGAGTCAGATCTGGCTCCACGGCAACGCCAACAGGCACCCTGGGTTCAGAGTCCAGGAAGATAGGTCTGGGGATCTGTCAGGCTCCCGACCTTCCCACCCCACAGACACGTTACTTATAGACGGCAGCCAGGCCCAACCCGGGCAATCAGCCAAAAATTGGAACCCCCCGCCCAAGGACCAACTGTGCATTTTATACCCTTCTGTGATTAACACATGATGTTTGGCCGTTGGGTGTTTTGTTTGTACCTTTCAGCATTTTTGTCCCATTTATCTTTTTTTTTTTTTTAAGAATTTTTGTTGTTGTTTTGTTTTATTGTCTGGGGGAGGTGATATTATACAGTATTTGATATGAATTAAAATTCCTCTATACGGCTATTAGGAATCCCAGGGTCAAAAATGGTTATGCACTTAGCTATTAACCGAAAGGTTGGTAGTTCAAATCCACCCAGGGATGCCTTGGGAAAAAGCCCTGGCATTTTTTTTTCTGAAAGATCCCAGCTATTGGAAAGCCTATAGAACACAGTTCTGCTCTGATATACATGGGTTGCCACGAGTGGAAATCAACTCAACAGCAACTAAGTTCCATCTAAGCCTTTTCTCATGCAGTGACGTAAGCAACTAATGAACTAATATGTTAAATATTTGAAAGATCCTCTGTAAATTGGACCCCAACTAGCGGGGGACTCCCTGAGCCCAGCAGAGGCAAACATGGGACCCAGAGACGGGTAAACCTTTGGGAAACTGGAGAAGCTATGGCATTGATGACCCCTCAGAATGCCAGCCTGCAAGACAGCAGCTGACAGACAAACACAGGGCACTCCACAGCCTAGGTGGCACTGGCCAACACGCAATTTTTCTGCATGCAGTGGCTAAGTGTTTGGCTGCTAACCAAAAGGGCAGCAGTTCGAATTCGCTCCTTGGAAACCCTATGGGGCAGTTCTGCTCTGCCCTATAGTGTGGTTATGAGTCGGAATCAACTTGACGGCAGTTTTTTTTTTTTTTTTTAATAGTGATTATTCAGACACTGAAGACTACCTGCATAGTTCATGATTAAAAAAGCAGCTCTCAAGTAGATCAGAACTGAGGTCAGCTCTGCTGCTTGCTAACTTTGTGGCTTGGGGCAAGTTACTAAATGTCTCTCTGCCTCAGTTTCCTCATTAGCAAAATGGTGATGGATAATCACCCCTATCTCATGGTGTTGTCATGATGATGAAAGAGCTGTCTGGAAAGCGCTGAGGACCCTGCTGGGCTATAGTAATAACCTTCTACATGGTGGCTTGCCATGATTATTGATATAATTGCCAGTTCCATGTAAGCCTTCTCTCATGCCAAGAAATGAGCTCCTGTGGGTCTCAGCAGGAGCACATGAGCTGGAGAGCCTCCTAGGAGCAGCCCGGGTGAGCAAGAAGAATTGGCCCTGCTCTAGGCAGCTCAGGACAGTGCCCACACTCAGGCCTGGACCCCAGACCACAGATTGACACTCTCCCCTCCACCCTGCACTGGAAACAACCACACCCTCTCTAAGGGGGGAGCAAAAGAGAAGGGGGGTGTAAGTGTGTGCTGACCATCAAATTCCAGTCCCAGGCTTCCACTGGGAAGCAGATCGCCAAGATAGAAAACGTGCTTCCAAGGTATGAAGACGACATCTTCACTTTCTCCTTCCTAGGTGCTGGTTCCTCACTGCTCTCTGCCCCACACACCAGGCCTGACAGGGCAGGCACTCACTTTGTGTCCAGTGGAAGGGGATGGCTCCTGACCATGGGGCTTTTCCTGTACAGGTAAAAGCTAGGTATGAAATAAGACCAGGAAACTTCCAGCTGGGGCATCTGCCTTGCTTATCCAGAGGTGGATTCAGAGATCCTTTGCGGTAATTCCCACTCCACAACTCGCTGTCTGAGGAAGGCAAGGGTGGGATAAGAGACAGGAAGCCTCTGGAGATAGACATCTTTCCTTGTCTCCAGTTCCTCTCAGAAAATCAGAGCTTTGTAGGTGACAGCCTTGGATGGGGAGATGACACTGGGACTAAACTAGGCTGCTTGGTCTCTGGCAAGCCACTCACTGTCTTTGAATCTTTCCAACTCTGACATGCCAAGATGCTGGGCCTTGTTCTGCCACCATGCTTCCTGCTGGGGTGGGAGGGGGTGGCCATGCTGCTCTCAAGGCAGGTCTGCCCTGTCACCATCCCCTGAGCTGGGTGAGGTCCCCAGAACCCTTGGCCTGTTTACAGCTTCGATCACCTTCTTTACTGTAAAGGTGCAGCCTCCCCCACTGGGTTCTCAGAGCTCATTTCCTCACAACACCCCATCATCTGCCCGGCGCAGGCCTTCCCAGCACATCACCTCCCTTCTTAGATAGATGCGGCCACTAACAGCCACTTAGTGGTGACTCACTCTTCCATAACTGACCTGCCTGTTTCATAGAAACGCTAAGGACGCTCCACAAGGACAAGGGCAGTTACTGGAAGGTAGGCACTTGTTCCTCCCCTTTCCCTCTCAGGTGAGCTGTTCAAGCCGCAGCAGCTGGGGCTAGCGTTGACTTTCGCCCAAGCCCCTTTGAGCCTGATCATCCCTTAAACTCCTGGAGATTCTTGACTGAGAGAGAGACAGTCCAGGGAAGCTGAAGGCCTGTCCTTTTTAGGGCATCTTTTCACCTTTATCCTCAATGTTTCTGGGGCTGTGTGGCATAAACGGCTAAGAATCAAAAGTTCTGGGCACAAAATTTGGCTTCACCAGGTCTCCATGTTGCGTTTCTAGACCTCAGTTACATCATCTACAAAATGGGATTACTGTCATATGTCACCTCTAATGTCCCCAGGGGGTGCAAACGGTTAACATGCTCAGCTACTAACCAAAAAGTTTAGTGGTTCAAGTGCACCCAGAGGCACCTCAGAAGAAAGGTCTGATGACCTACTTCTGACAAAGCAGTCACTGAAAACCCTGGGGAGCAGCGTTCCGTTCTGACACGGCACACATGGAGTCGCCACGAGTCAGACTCTTTTTTTTTTGGTTACCTCTAATACCCGTCTTTATGACCCCCTGGGTAGTGCACACAGTTAAGCCCTTGACTACTAACCGAAAGATTGGTGGTTCAGACCCACCCAGAGATGCCTTCAAAGAAAGATCTGGTGAGCTGCCTCAGAAAGGTCAGAGCCTTGAAAACCCTATGGAGCAGTTCTAGCCTGCACGCATCGGGTCTCCACAAGTTGGATTGGACTCTCAATTGTTTGGATTTTTTTAACGGTCATTTTAAGGAGCTGGCATGAGGTTGACAAGAACAGTGATAGTGGATACTACGGGATTAGTAAAGAACTGTTAATGGATGCAGCGTGTAAAAGGAAGAAGCAATGGCTTTTAGCTAAAGAGAGATGTTCAAAGTCACCTGGATGGGAAAGGAGTGCTGGTTTAGGGCAAGGCTTGGTGGAAATGGGGTTAGTAGAAAACAGAAAGAGGGTTGTTTAAGAAGGGTAAAAAAAGGAAAAAAAAAAAGGTAAGCTGCACTGCTCTGCCAACTCCAGTGGAACCCCTAAACGTCAGAGACTGTCTGTGCAACACCAAGTAGGTGGGAATTGGAAATTCCAATTAAATCATCCACCTGACTATCGCTTGTATTTTTTTTTCTGAGTCAACTGGCTACTTTTTCATATGCACAGTCCAGTGTCTTTTTAAGAAAGGACTCTTTCCTTTAATAGCAAATCTAAGTTTATTTAAAAAGTCAAAATAAAATTAAACAAACGCGACATCAGGGTAAAATTTGTGGAGTGCTCTTTTAATGTATTTGCAATGAATTTATGAAATTTTGGGTATCCACCTGTCATGAATTGAACTGTGTCCCCCCAAAATATGTGTCAACTTGGTTAGGCCATGATTCCCAGTATTGTGTGGTTGTCCTCCATTTGATTGTAATTTTGTGTTAAAGAGGGTTAGGGTGGGATTGTAACACCCTTACTAAGGTCACATCCCTGAACCAATGTAAAGGGAGTTTCCCCTGGGTGTGGCCTGCCCCACTTTTTATCTTACAGGAGAGGAAAGTGAGCAGAGAGAGGGGACCTCAAACCACTAAGAAAGAAGCACCTGGGAGCAGAGCCTGTCTTTTGGACCCGGGGTTCTTGTGAGGAGAAGCTCCTAGTCCAGGGGAAGATTGATGACAAGGACGTTCCTCCAGAGCTAACAGAGAAAGCCTTCCCCTGGAGCTGACACCCTGAGTTTAGACTTCCAGCCTACTGAACTGTGAGAGAATAATTTTTTCTTTGTTAAAGCCATTCACTTGTGGTATTTCTGTTACAGCAGCACTAGATGACTAAGACACCGTGAGTGCTTCTAGAGACCCTGTCTTAAATCCTCAGCAAACACAGATTAAGCACTTCCTTGGTGCTGGTACTTTTCCCTTGTTTCTGTATTTCTCCTTCTACTTAGAAGCCTCAGGGAGATTGCAGTCTCGTTAAGCATGCTGGTAATGTTTGACAGTTGGCCTAAGGACAACAACGACAACAACGCTTGATGTGTCGTTTTGGAGTGTTTAATTTCTGTGGTGTAAATACTCTCGCCATGGCTGACTCCAAGCTACCAGCACGATGTCACTGAATGCAGGTTGGAGCGTGCCAAAACAGATGAAAGTCAACAACCTCAAGAGCACAGATGATAGTAAAAGAATTGGGGAGTGATGAATTTGGGGGGTATTTATTGTCTTTGTTTTAAATATTAATTGCAAGCTTATTTAATTTTAAAAATGGATGTGTTTAAAAACTGGCTTTCCAAATTCCTGAATATTTAAGCGTCAGCTCCACGAGCTGGTACCAGCTGGATACAGTACATCACCACATGCGGAATACAAATAAGCTAGACAATTACCAGGTGCACAACAGCTACACAATAGCAGAGGCAGAGGAGGTGGTGAGGCCTGAGCCACTTAGAGAAGATTTCTGGCAGATGGGACTGGAGCAAAGTCTCGAGGAATATATAAATTCCTTCGTAATCCTCTTCATGCTGTAAATGTGCCTACTCCAAACCAAAAACCCTTCGCCGTCTAGTGGATTCCAACTCCTGGTGACCCTATAGGGCAGAGTAGAACTGCCCCATAGGGTGTCCAGGGACTGGCTGGTGGATTCCAGCTGCCTGCCTTTTGGTTAGCAGCCAAATCTCCAGTTAGTCTCAAAGGGTGATTCTCCAGACCAGAGACATCAGCATTACCTGGGAATTTGTTAGAAATGCAAATTATCTGGTTCTGGCCCAGACCTACTGAATCAGCAACTCTGGGGGTGGGTTCAGGGATCTGTGTTTTAACAAGTCCTACAGGTGATTCTGAATCTTTTTAGAGAACCATTGTCTTATGTGAAAGGAGACTTCACCCCAATTTTACTCACATTTATTGAGTGTTTGCTTTGTGTTGGGCCTGTCCTAACCCACTTCTAGATATTGTTGTTATTGTTTGCCATCAAGTTGGATCTCGTTCATAGCAACCCTACATGACAGAGCAGAACTGCCCCATAGGGTTTCCTAAGCTATAATCTTTACAGGAGCAGATTGCTGGGTCTTTTCTCCCACAGAGCAGCTGGTGGGTTCAAACCACTGACCTTTTGGTTAGCAGCCAAGTGTTTAACCATTGTACCACCAGGGCTCCTTTTCTAGATATTATCTTCTTTAAGTCTACTAAGTATCCCATGGTCTGATTATTCCTATCATAGTAAACACCATTGGAAATTCTTCCACCTTCCTCTAGATTCTGCCTGGCTAATAGAGCCCACCCTCCCTGCAAACTTCTCCAGAGGTTTGGAAGCCATCTGACGCAGAGGTGCTTGGGAATCACACATCCCCGTCCCTCCCATGGAGTCCCTGAGTGGTGCAAACCTTTAACATGCTCAGCTGCTGGAGGTTTGAGTCCACTCTAAGTCACCTTGGAAGAAAGCCTTGGCCATCTACCTCTGAAAAATCAGCCACTGAAAACCCTATGGAACACAGTTCTCCCTGACACACATGGGGTCTCATGAGTCGGAATCATCTTGAGGGCAACTGTCTTTTTGTTTTGATGTTTTGTTTTTTAATCTCTCCTGCAGTCTAAGACCAGTGACTGATGACAGCAGGGATACAACCTTGCCAGTCCATTCTGCCCACAGACTCTGCAATTTATGTTCAGGATCCCTCACTGGATCAGACTGAGCTCGACTTCACCTGAAACCACATTCTTGTGTTGTCTGCTCTGGGCTGCCTCCCTCACTCTCTCCCCAGTGTCTCCTAGGGGCACAAATCCCCATCTCAGCATCTGCTTCTAGGGAACCTGACTTCAGACATTCTTTTTAAAAATCGGAGCTTTAAAAATCAGAGATGTTCCTTTACTTGCCCAAGAGCACACAGCTAGTCATGAGACAAGAGCAGAGGCTTCGTCCCAGCCTCGTTCCAGTGCCACAGCAGCCTAGATGCTTTGGACAGACCAAAGCTGGCTGGAAAGGCTCTGGGGGAGGCTCACAGCAGCCCCGATGCCTTGGGCCAACCAAAGCTGGCTGGAAAGGCTGTGGGGGAGGCTGGGTCTGAGCTGGCAGACACCAGTGAGCAGATCTGCTCTGACTGGGAGCCAGCCTGGGGACCGCCGGCCCTGAGGGCCTCCGCCATGCCTTCACAGGCTCCAGTGCTCACGTCATGGGCATCCCGAGTCTGATCACCTGACAGATGAAAGGAAAATCTTCAGGGTTTAGAGATCCATGGGTGGTAGCTCAGAGAATATTAGCCTCCATGGGACAGGAAAAAATAAGCCCAGATACAGAAAAAAAAAAAAAAATGATGGGCCGTGGTTTTATTTTGTGTTGCAGCTTTGATACAAATTTTATCTTAAAATGCGTTTCCAAGCTGGATCCTGCATAAAAGATGCAGAGGGAAATTAAGAGGTATCAGCAAGGGAGGAAAGGTGGAATTTGTAAAGAAATGGAGATTTAAGAGAATTGTGACCAGAGAACCACATCTCCAAGCTTGAGCTTTGGGACTGAAATCCCAACAGCACCATCTGTTGGACATGGCCGTGACCTCCTAGGAAGCCCATTGAAATCATGAGTCAAGACTGTAGAACTGAAAGCCAGAACTAGGCCTTTTGTGTAATTTGATCCAATGCACAGATCTGCTGTGCCACATTCCTGGCAAGAGATTCTGATCTGAAAACCCCCAGTATTGGGACACTCATTGTCTCCAGTACTGAGCAATGCTTAAAAGCTTGAGTTTTGGTGTAAGGGTGTTCCCATTCTGAGTCCCAAACTTGTCACATATCAGCTCTATGCCCTTTAATAAGTTATCTAACCCCCCCATCAGTTTTCCAGTTTAAAATGTGAATATGAAAATGTTATCTGCATCACAAGGTTCTTAACTCGTTGCCATCCAGTTGATTCCAATTCATAACAACCCTACAGGACAGAGCAGAACTGCCCCATAGGGTTTCCAAGGTGGATTCAAACTGCCAACCTTTTGTTTAGCATCCTAAACACTGTGCCACCAGGGCTCCACAAGGTTCTTATGGGGATTGAACTAAACAAGAGTATAAAGCACTCTCACCAACTGTCTGTCAGTTTGTCACACTGTGGTGGCTTGCATGTTGCTGTGATGCTGGAAGCTATGCCACCAATATTGCATATACCAGCAGGGTCACCCATCGCGAACAGGTTTCCTCGAAGCTTCCAGACTAAGACAGACTGAAAAAAACAAAGACAGACTAGGAAGAAAGAAAAGCCTGGTGCTACACTTCTGAAAATTGGCCAATGAAAAGTGCACGGATCACAATAGAACATAGTTCAGCTCACTTGTTTTGGACGCTCCACCGGGAGGGATCAATTGCTGGAGGAGAACATCACGTTTGGTGGAGCAGAGGGCAACGGAAGTCAGGGGAGACCTTCAGTGAGCTAGACTGACATAACAGCTGCTACCACGGACTCAAACATGCCCGCGATCTTGACGACTGCTGTACATAAGGTCACCACGAGTCAGAGCTGACATGGCGGCAGCTATCTGTCTGTGAAGCACTCACCACAAACTCAGCACCTGCTGCTTTCTCCTGGCCATCCTCCTGCATCACTGCCCCTTCATCGTTTCTTTCCAACATTGTGGAGAGCACCAGGCTTGGTCCTGATCCCTTTTGTCTTCTTTGATCTACATTTTCTCCCTGAGGGATCTCATCTAGTCCATGACTTTAAATACTTACATAAGCTAATGGGAGCTCTGGTGGCACAGTGGTTAAGAGCTTAGTTGGCAGTTCGAATCCACCAGCCGCTCCTTGGAAGCCCTATGGAGGGAGCAGTTCTACTCTGTCCTTATGAACCAGAATCAACTCCATGGCAATGGGATAAACTAATGGCATTTAGGCTGGACCTCTCCCTAGGCTCCTGCCTACATCAAGCTCTCTGTCCCACATCTCCCCTTGCGTGATTCAGAGAAGCCTTTTTCTTCTGAAGCAGAAGTTGCGACATTCTACAAGTTGCGAAGCCAAAACTCCAGGCATCATCCTGGAGTCATTACTTTCCTAGCTCCCTGTTTTAAAGGCACTAGCACAACTTTTCTTACTATATCCCCAAAATACATCTTGTGCCTGAACCTTTCTTCCGTCTTCACTGTTTCCGGGATCCAAACACTGTAATTTCTCACTTGGACAAGATGCAAAATGCTCCTAATTGGTGTCCCCTTCCCCTCCTGCACTGCTAGAATCTATTCTCCATCCAGCAGAAAGAGTGATCTTTTCAAAAGGAAATCACATCATGTCACACTCTGCTTAAACCCCTCAGTGGGTTCCTACATCATATAAAGACCAAGCTCCTTGCTGCAGCCTCAAGATCTCACCACACCTGTCTCTCTGATCTCACCTGCTACCACTATCTGGAATCATCTTTTTTTTTTTTAATTTGTTCACTTGTTTTTAGTTTATTTTTTTCAATAAAACATAGACTTCATGAGAGCAGAAAACATGACTTGTCCGATACCGAATGCCCAGTGCGTGGCAGTGCCTGGCACACAGTAAGTGGTCAATAAATGTCTACTGTGTGAGTGAGTGAGGCAGTGAAAGAATGACTATATCTCATCCATGCTTTCTTAGTTCCTTAAACGATACAGTGGCGTATTCTCATCAGGCAGATACCCTGTCTTTCTAGAAATTCACCATGTCAACTTTCTATAGAGGCCATTTGGAATCACTGTTGCTAGGGTACCCCTAACCACCCTCTGCTAAAATGAAGCATCCTACAAGTCCCTGCTGAGTTATTGTCTGGTTTGGCTGGAGCAGAGAAATCTGAGTCCCCTAAAGAGATGACAAACCTGGGAAGGCAGATTGGATGAGCTAGGTGGACAGCATAGCATCTACTACAGCATCTCACAAGCATCAATGATTAGCGCAACAATGTAACAGAAAAAAATGGTGTGCACCTTTATAAATCAAACCATGCCACTACAATAATGTCAAACTCCATTCATACAAGGACACATAAATATGTTTACTGCAAGAATTTTTTGGTAAAATTAAGATACTGGAAATCACCTGTATGTCTAGCAATAGAGGAATGCACAAATAAAATATGACATAGCATGAAATATTATACAGTATCTAAAAATAGATGGATATGATGAATGCAACAAGTCATCAGAGAATGCAACCTATAATGGGAAATCATTTATGTCCCAAAAGCATTTGAACAGCACCATGTGCTGTTTAGGACTACACATACCTTTGATAAAATCATAAACCGTGGACTGGAAAAGTGTAAGCCCAGTGCATCATGATGGCTTTGTTTAGGCAGGTGAGAAGGAAAGGGAACTGAAAATGGAAACCAAAGTTTCTCAATGTTATCAGTACTATTTTATTAAAAACGTTTGAAAAAATATTACAACTAATAAAACCTCCTTAAGTTCAGGTGTTTGATTGTATCAGACTCTGTCCTTTTCTAAATTTTTTATTTCCAAAATAAAAACAACATAAAATGTGTAGATGGCTTCTTGAGTTCTGGGGTTAAAAATCAACACACCACCACCTTCCATCTGTTTCTCAAAATTGAAATCCTATAAATTGTAATGAAACCTATCACACTTCTATCATGATACTTGACAACTGCTAATAAGTTTTTACTGAGTTTTATTGGACGTCTCCTCTGTGCATGGCCCTTACAAGCATTGCTGTCCACACCTACTTCTGAGAAGTGGTGCCCTAGATGGTCCCGTTTCCATGTGATACTTCCCCCTTCCTGCCCCCAAACCAAAACCAAACCCATTGCCATTGAGTTGATTCTGACTCATAGTGACCCTAACATTCCTGCCCCAGCCATATCTTAATTGTCCAAGGGCAGAAACCTAACCCAGGGACAGCTCTTTTCTGGTAAGCACCCTATTGTGTGGATGGCTTCACTCCAAACAGATGATTTAGGCCTGTCAGATTGCTCTTCCAGGAATTTGGTATTAGAAATGAGGGTCAGTTAGTCATGGGCACTTAGCCTATGAGGATATGTAGACGTGGGGGCTAGGGAAGTCCATGACCAGCAAGCAAGTAACCAGAAGTTAATAAGCAAAGAAGAGACTGGAGAACAGAGTCCTCTTGGGCCTAGGTGCATCTAATATCTTGTGATGCTGTAACATCTCTCTACACCCTTATATACTTTATATATTATATCATTATGTACTTACACGCGTTCATGTATATACGTATATATATACACTATGTACTTACATATCTTACATACTCTACCTTGCCCTGTTTTTATTTGAATTGCGTTGTTGTTGTTCATTGCTGTCAAGTCAATTCAGTTCCAATTCATGATAACCCCATGTGCATTAAGTGGGTCTATTTTCCCTAGAAGGAGCCCTGGTGACACAATGGCTAAATGCTTGGCTGCTAAGTGAATGATCAGCGGTTCGAACCACCAACCACTCCGCAGGAGAAAAGACCTCACGATCTGTTTCCATAAAGATTACAGCCTTGGAAATCCTATGAGCCAGTTCTACTCTGTCCTATAGGGTGGCTATGAGTTGGAATTGACTTGATGACAATGGGATTTTCCTTAGAAATGCTTTTCTTCTGTACTGTAATGTCCTTAAAGTAGCAAATAGTATATCATTATATAGATGAAGAGATGAGATTTTTTTCAAGGTCTCACAGCCAATGGGCACCAAAGCCATGATTTATTCTAGGATCCCTGGCTTCAACGCTGTGTTCTGGATTGGGAAGCTGGTTCACCAGTGCTAGTTTTGCAGTTGGATAGATGGATAGAGAAACAGAGAGAATAGCATAAAATAACATAAAATTAAAGAGTGCCATTTCTGGGGCATGGACAAGAAACGACTATCATTTAATGCTAAAAAGCAACAACAACCACAAAGCCAGGGCTCTCCCTACCATGTCCTATTGTCTTGCCTGAGTTGGATCATGGTGACCATTGTCACAAACAGCAGCATGAGAAAAGAGAAAAGCCCCTGGTGGAGTCATCATTGATGCCCAGGGAGTCTGGGAGAGACCTCAGCTGGAGAGCACCCTGTCTCAGCCCAAAGTCCCAGGCCCTGACTCATCAGTACTTCACAGCTCCCACTAGAAGTTCGTGGGAGCACTGAGACAAAAGCATGATCATTTTATTAATACTTATTAAAAGCCTTGTTTCTCACTGTGCATGTTTCTTGAGATGAAGCAACTTCAGTTCTTAGAATGAAACTGTTCTCTGCTCATTTGTCAGGATCTTCTTCCCTGTGTCAGTGAAGCCCGGTGAGCAGGAAGGTCAGGTCCTGCTTTCTTCCGTTCTTTGCGTAGGTAAACATCATCGTACGGCTGACTGTAGCCTTTGATTTCTGCATGCAGCCACAACATGGCAATTTTCTTCCCTCCACTTTCTACTTCCTCAGAGACCTTTGTATTTCTCTAGTGAGACAAGCAAGCTCTCAGCAGAGCTCTGATGAGAAGAAGCAGCGTTTGCTCTCCAGGCTTCACAGACAGACCCTGATGACTCCCTTCCAAGTCCTTGGGTGGAATCAAAGGAACAGCGGGACCACAGTGCCTCTGGGGCTGGACCAGCTCACCGCGGCCTCAGCCTCACTCTGGTACAATCGGCAGAGAAACTCCGGTTTCCTGAATAACTAGATTTAAATTCTGTTCCCTGATTTGCACCATTCATATGAATCAAGTTTGTCCCACTCTGCAAGAAAGACTTCTCTTCCAAATTAGAGCTTAACAAGGGAAAATTAAATGAACTTGCAGCTTCCAAAGATGTTTGATTCTCCAAGCGCCGATTTTCTCAAATTTTCATATTCATCCAAGAGCAAACATTGAAGGAAGTTCAGCCCACAACAGAGCAGTCCATCGGGGCTGCTCTGATTCTCTCTGCCTTCACCGCATGTACCCACGTGTGTTAGGAAAACACACACATTTTTCTGCCGTTCAGGTTTTGCTGTCGTGTGAGCACCGTGGGAAGGCCCTAGGGGAGCTAGAACAACAAACTGTCTTCACCTCTTGTTCGGGAAAATATGCAAGTCTCTTCTAAGTCTGTGTGGTCGGGGAATAGAAAGGCAAGAATCCCAGGTGAAGAAGCAGGAACAACTGCTGCAGCTGACCTCCCCCGTCAACAGCTACCTCGAGCCTCTGGGTTTGGACCAGCTTCACTGCCATGTAGTCAACGAGGCTCCACACTTCCCTGTCCACACCATGAGGGCAAGAGCAGCACCGTGCTCAGTGTCCGTGAATACGCAAAGCCCCAGGCTCAGGGAGATGTCAGAAAGAAATCATGCATCTTAACCTGGAATTTTTCTAACTGGTCTTCCCTATGTTATCCAAAAAAAAAAAAAATCCAAACTCATTGCCATTGAATAGATTCCAACTCATGATGACCCATGTTTAACAGACTACAACTTTTCCACAGGATTTTCTTGACTGTAATTTTTATGGAAGCATATTGCCAAGGCTTTCTCCCACTGCACCTCTGGGAGGGTTTGAACTGCCAACCTTTAAGTTAGTAGTCAAGTACAAACTACTTTCACCTCCCAGAGACCTCTTTCCATATACTACCCAATTGTTTTCACCAGTTACCCCATTTTCCTAGAGGAAAAGCTCAAGGTTATTCCATAGAACCTAGGGCATGAACCCATTTTTCTGGACATCTTGTTGAATTCTGTTGACATTAAGTCACACAAACCAAAAGAAGTAGGCGGAAAGTTTGGTCGAGTAATTAAAAAAAAAAAAAAGTTTCAAAGATGTTCAGAATTACCAAGCTTCATCTTTGCTTTCTTAAAAAAAAAAAAAAAAAAAAAAAACACTTTAATTCACCTATTTTTCCAAAGTGAAGGTAGGTAAGGGGCTATTTATTCATTCATCAACCAATATTTATTGAGCACTTACTGTCCAGCAGTCCCAGAGCTAGACCCTGGAACTGAACATAGGTTGGTAAAGAAGCAGAATATGCTTTCTGTTCTCATGGACGTTGCCACAGTCCAGGAAAAGGAGATTTATGTTTTCAGCATTCCAGCCTCCTTTCCCTACATTGACTTTCTGGATGTATGTGTACCAGGGATGAAGTCAAGGACCATGAAATCACCCCTCCACCAGTGAGAAGACATCAAATGAAAAATAAGACATTTCCTTCCCATTACCCAGGAATTCTATTTACCTTGTGATATGGAGACCCTAAAACTATATGAGGTGCTTGACCAGAGTAAAAGAAACTGAGGTGGAGTCTAGGCCTGGAATCCATTTTGTGAAGAAAACCTATGTAACCAGAAAACTGAGCTGGTTGATAATTATAAAGGGTAAGGTCATTTCTTCCTGTTATGTGGCATCTAAGGAAATGTTTTCTTTCTAAACAAGTCAAGAACAAATGCTATTAGTCTGTTCCCAAGGAGCGTTTATGCAACCTCTACATTTCCAAAAATGAATGTCTGGCAAAAGTCCTGTAAAACGCCCTCTTGTAAACCCCTTTGGTTACTAAAAAAAATTAACAAAGCACGTATCACCAAGCAGTAACCAATCAACAAAAACTCTTTGAACCAATCATTATAAAGATTCCACTTTTGTTATCCTGAATTTCACAATGATGTATCAATGAATAACCAATCAGAATTTTTCTTAACTTTACTTCCTTCTATAACTGTATATTAGAGATTCCATGACTATGATTTAGTGGACCCATTAGTCTCTGTGTTCAGTGCACGCTGATGGTTCCCTTATTGGAATGATTTTCTTTTGTCTTAGCTTAATAAAAATATCTTTTGATTGAATTTGAGTCTGGGGTCTTTTCTCCTCTACCACACTTTGGAGTTGCTTTTTGGGGTCATTATCACCTAAAGCAAACCTGTGCCTCCTGTAGGAATCAGGACTCGGTTGGAAGAGAGTGAGAGGAGAGGTAAGCCAGGGCTGAGGCAGCTCTGGAATGTCCATGCAAGGAAGCTAGATGGAGCTGGAAGGTGCTGTTAGGGGGAGCTCACAATAGCAACAGGCTCTACGCAGGCAGGCCTGGCAGCAGGGTAGATATCCTGTAATTGGGATCATTTCTGACCAGAGACTAGGCTGGAGCCCCAACTAGGAATAACTGAGGCACACATCAAGAATGTGGGAGAAGTCAGGGCCTGAGACTGTTTTAGGACTGCAGCACAAAATGGCTGCTTTGTCCCAAGGTAGACCACAAAATCCAAAATCAGGAACCCAGAGAGAAGTCATACCAGGAGCAGGATACAGGGCTTATCTAGGATTCCTTAACTTAATGGCCACTGTTTGGGAGCAGAAGAGATCTCAGAGACTAAGAAAGGGCTGAACCAGCAACAGGTCCTAAAGCTCTATAGCCATGTGGATAGAAAAACTATAGGGGCCAGAAGTCATTTATCTATTCAACAAATACCTAATGAGCACCTACTACATGCCAGGCATTTTTCTAAAGACTGGTAATACAGTAGAGAAAAGACAGGCAGAGATGTTGCTTTCTTGAATTTTCCACTCCAATCAAACAGATAAATGAATGCATAAAAAAAAAGATCCAGATAATGACAAGCATTATGATAATAATTAAAAAGGCAATTGGAAATGGAAAGTGACTAAGGGGATGAGCTCACCATAATAAAGATGGACAGGAAAGGCCACTTTTAGGAGGGACTATTGAAACCCTGGTGGTGTAGTGGTTAAGTGCTATGGTAGCTAACCAAAGGGTCCACAGTTCAAATCCGCCAGGCGCTCCTTGGAAACTCTATGGGGCAGTTCTACTCTGTCCTATAGGGTCACTATGAGTCGGAATCAACTTGATGGCAGTGGGCGTGTGGTGTGTGTATTGGTACTGAGACCTGAAGGCTGAGTAATGACCAGCCATGGGAAGTTCAAGGGCAGATGGTTCTAGCAGAGGAATGGCAAAATCAAAAGCCCTGCACCAGGGAAGAACCTTGGTGTCTCCAGACACATCAAGAAGGCCTGTGTGGATATATGAGGAAATGTTCACGATCATTAGCCATTAGAGAAATGCAGACCAAAACTACAATGAGATTTCATCTCACTCCAACAAGGCTGGCATTAATCCAAAAAAACACAAAATAATAAATGTTGGAGAGGCTGCGGAAAGATTGGAACACTTATACACTGCTGGTGGGAATGTAAAATGGTACAACCAATTTGGAAATTGATTTGGCACTTCCTTAAAAAGCTAGAAATAGAACTACCATATGATCCAGCAATCCCACTCCTTGGAATATATCCTAGAGAAATAAGAGCCTTTACGCGAACAGATATATGCACACCCATGGTTATTGCAGTACTGTTTACAATAGCAAAAAGATGGAAGCAACCAAGGTGCCCATCAACCGATGAATGGATAAATAAATTATGGCATATTCACACAATGGAATACTACCCATCGATAAAGAACAGTGAGGAATCCCTGAAACATTTCATAACTTGGAGGAACCTGGAAGGCATTATGCTGAGTGAAATGAGTCAGTTGCAAAAGTACAAATATCGTATAAGACCACTATTATAAGAACTCGAGAAATAGTTTAAACTACTGAGAAGAAAACATTCTTTTGTGGTTACGAGGTGGGGAGAGAGGGAGGGTGGGAGAGGGGCATTCACTAATTAGATGGTAGATAAGAACTACTCTAGGTGAAAGGAAAGAAAGCACACAATACAGGGGAGGTCAGCACAATTGCACTAAACCAGAAGCAAAGAAGTTTCCTGAATAAGCTGAATGCTTCGAAGGCCAGCGTAGCAGGGGTGGGGTCTGGGGACCATGGTTTCAGGGGACATCTAAGTCAATTGGCATAATAAAACCTATTAAGATAACATTCTGCATCCCACTTTGAACAGAGGCATCTGGGGTCTTAAACACTGGCAAGCAGCCATCTAAGATGCATCAATTGGTCTCAACCCACCTGGATCAAGGGAGAATGAAGAATTCCAAGGACACAAGGCGATTATGAGCCCAAGAGACAGAAAGGGCAACATGAACCAGAGACTACATCATCCTGAGACCAGAAGAACTAGATGGTGCCTGGCTACAACCGATGACTGCCCTGACAGGGAACACAACAGAGGACCCCTGAGGGAGCAGGAGAGCAGTGGGATGCAGACCCCAAATTCTCATAAGACCAGACTTAATGGTCTGACTGAGACTAAAAGGACCCCAGTGGTCATGGCCCCCAGACCTTCTGTTGGCCCAGGACAGGAACCCCCGAAGCCAACTCTTCAGACATGGATTAGACTGGACAAGGGGTTGGAGAGGGATGCTGTTGAGGAGTGACCTTCTTGGATCAGGTGGACACTTGAGACTATGTTGGCTTCTCCTGCCTGAAGGCGAGATGAGAGGGTGGAGTGGGTTAGAAGCTGGTGAAATGGCCACGAAAAGAGAGAGGGGAGGGAGAGAGCAAGGTGTCTCATTAGGGGGAGAGTGATTGGGAGTGTGTAGCAAGGTGTATATGGGTTTTTGTGTGAGAGACTGACTTGATTTGTAGACTTTCACTTAAAGGACAATAAAAATTATTAAAAAAAAAGAAGGCCTGTGTGGCTGAGGCACAGAGAAAGAGGAAGAAGAAGAGAACAGTGAGGGTGGAGAAGGCCCAGATCCTGTGGGTTTCCCGTTGTATTCAAAGTGCCACAGGAATCCCACAGAGAGCTTTAAGAAAGGAATCACATGAACTGTTGTGTTTTGAAAAGAGACAGCCAGCTACTACAGAGGGCACTGGACTTGGGGCTATTCTAATATAAATTCTACTAGTAATAATAATACTATAAATAATAAAAATCATCAATCCCAATATGTTGATGAGAACATGATGGCTGTCCAAAAATAAACATAGTATTGGCCAAACAGTAGGGACCAGTCAACATCTGCTCAATAAATAAAAACAAAAATCTAATCACTAATACTAACCAGCATCATTTCCATGACAGGAGCTAGCTGTTTACTCAGGAACTACAAATTTTCCTTAAAAACATTCTCCCTTATGAATATATATTTTTTTAACAGTCCTTTAAATTTTACCTATTTTAAAGCATTTTGTTGGAGGCCATTCATTTAACAGTAATTGGCCAGAATCTCAAAACTACCTTTGCAAAGTATTTCTCTGTTAAATCTTTACACGTTTCAAAACCAAACCATACAAGATTCTTAGGACACTGAGAAAGTATAATTACATTGTGGTGCTATTTTTCCTTGCTAATTCAGCCAGCCTAACTTTTAATTTTATACTAAGTTCTCTTCTGTTGTCACTCTGTAGATAGTGTTAGCCCAGGTGAGGTCTGGAACATCTAAAACCTCCAGAAACGGAAAGGGTTAACATTGAAAGGCTCTGCTCAGAAAGAACAGTGCCACCAATTCTCTCCTGTGGCCAGAGAGGGGGGTGGGTCAGTTAGAAGGCAGACCCCTCCCAAGTTCTCAGGCCCCATGTGTTGGAGAACTCTCTTTCCTCCTCTACCCTGGTGCTCAAGCTCAAAATCACATGTTCTAGCTAAACCTGGAAGGCCCATAAGAAAAGTCTGATGTTTAAAGCAATGCGTGTTGTGGAATACAGGTAGGTGGTCCTACCCTGTGGGTCCCCTTCCCAATACCTTGCTAGAGATACATCTACCCATGGACCCAATGATGGATGCCGAAGTAAGTTGATAGCCATATGATTTGCAAGAGTGAAAACTGAGAAAGCACTTAAAAGCCACTGACATAAAAAAAAAATTTTTTTTTTTTTTTTAGCAATGAGTAAATGTCTAGAGCATATGTTTGTTGAATACTACAGAGCGGGTGAAATACAAGGTGGATCATTATTAACTCATTCCACATATATTGACTGGGTTAGGCATCTGTTTGGATTTTGGAAGCCAGTGGTGAATCAGGAAGACAAAGTCCCTGCTTATAAGAAGCTTACTTTCTGGAAGAGAGAAGCAGGGCAGAAGGACAGATTACACTGTGGATTTACTATGTCAGGTAGCGATGAGTGTTTGGAAGAATATAAAGTGTAGTGATGTAATAAATAGAAATGGGATGCTGTTATGAATTGAATTGTGCCCTCCCCCCGCAAAAAAATATGTGTTGGAATTCTAACCCCTGTTATTTATGTGTAATCCCATTTAGGAATTCTTTGTTATGCTAATGAAGCCATTTCCCTGTATGGTGTCTTAAGCCTATTACTTTTGAGACATAAAAACAGCAGATTCCCCACAGAAGCAACAAAGCACAGATGCAGGAAGATTGATGCCACGCCACATGAAGATTGCCAAGGATCTTAGGAACAGAAGCTGAAGAGACGAGGACCTTCCCTCAGGGCCAGCAGAGAGAGGAAGCATTCCCTTAGAGCCAGTGCCCCGAATTCAAATTTCTAGCTTTATAAACTGTGAGAAAATAAATTTGTTTATTAAAGTCACCACTTGTGGTATTTCTATTATAGCAGCATTGAATAACTAAGACAGATGGGGATGGTACCAGTTTAGAATGGGCGGACAGTGATGAGCTCTCTGATAATGAGAAAGAGACATTTGGTTTGAGTGACAAGGAGCCAAGTAAGCTAACATCTGTGGAAAGAGAGCTGAGTGCTATTATGTGTAATAAAGAAAGAGGAAGAAGGAAGGTTGAAAGCTTATTATTATTATTGTTGTTGTTAGGTGCCATCAAGTTGATTATGACTCATAGCGACATTATGTACGTATAACAGAACAAAACACTGCCCGGTCCTGCACCTTCCTCACAGCCGCTGCTGTGTTAGAGCCCATTGTTGCAACCACTGTATCAATCTACAGGTTTGAGGGTCTTCCTCTTTTTCACTGACGCTCTAATTTACCAAGCATGGTGTCTTTCTCCTGAGACCAGACCTTTCTGATAACATGTCCAAAGTATGTGAAACGAAGTTTCGCAATCCTCCCTTCTAAGGAGCATTCTGGCTGTACTTCTTGAAGAAGGTTTGTTCTTTTCTCTGGCCAAAAAAAAAAACCCATTGCCATCAAGTCAATTCCGACTCACAGCCACCCTATAGGACAGAGTAGAACTGCCCCATAGAGTTTCCAAGGATCGTCTTCATGAACACCATAATTCGGAGGCATCAATTCTTTTTAGGTCTTCTTTAGTCATTGCCCAGCTTTCACATGCATATAAGGTGTTTGAAAATACCATGGCTTGGGTCAGGTGCACCTTAGTCCTTAAAGCAACAGCTTTGCTTTTTAACAATTGAAAAGGTCTTTTGCAGCAGATTTGTCCAATACAGTATGTCATCTGATTTCTTGACTGCTGCTTCCATAGATGTTGATTGTGGATCCAAGTAAAATGAAATCCTTGACAACTTCAATCATTTCTCCTTTATCATCATGTAGCTTATTGGTCCAGTTGTGATGATTTTTGTTATCTTTATATTGAGGTATAATCCATACTAAAGGCTGTAGTCCTTGATCTTCTTCAGGAAGTGCTTCAAGCCCTCTTCACCTTCAGCAAGCAAGGTTGTATCATCTGCATATTGAAGGTTGTTATTGAGTCTTCCTTCCATCTTGATGCCGAGTTCTTCTTCATATAGCCTAGCTACTCAGATTATTTGCTCAGTGTCATGGATTGAACTGCAACCCCTAAATATATCTGTCAAATTGACTGGGCCATGATTCCCAATATTGTGTGATTGTCCACCATTTTGTCATCTGATTTGATTTTCTCATGTGTTGTAAATCCTATGGCGATGATGTTGATGAGATGGGATTAGTTGCGGTTGCGTTAATGAGCAGGACTCAATCTACAAGATTAGATTGTGTTTTAAATAAATCTCTTATGAGATACTAAAGAGAGAAGAGAGCAGAGAGACAGGGGGACCTCACACCACCAAGAAAGAAACATCAGGAGCACTGCGGGTCCTTAGAATCCAGGGTCTCTGCTCTGAGAAGCTCCTAGTCCGGAGGAAGATTAATGACATGACACGGACCTTCCTCCAGAACCAACAGAGAGAGAAATCCTTCCCCTGGAGCTGTCGCCCTCAATTCAGACTACTAGCCTACCAGACTGTGAAAGACTAAACTTCTCTTTGTTAAATCCATTCATTTGTGGTATTTCCGTTACAGCAGCACTAGATAACTAAGACACTGAGCATACAAAGTGAATAAATACAGTGAAAGGATCGACAACTTTCCTGATTTTAAACCATGCAGTATCCCCTTGTTCTGTTTGAATGACTGCCTCTTGATCCATGTACAGGTTCTTTATGAGCAAAATTAAGTGTTCTGGAACTTGCATTCTTTGCAATGTTATCCATAATTTGTTATGATCCACAGGGCCAAATGCCTTTACATAGTCAATAAAACACAGGTAAACATATTTTTGGTATTCTCTGCTTTCAGCTAAGATCCATGTGACATCAGCAATTATACCCCTTATTCCATGTCTTCTTCTGAATCTGACTTGAATTTCCAGCAATTCCCTGTCAATGTGCTGCTGCAACCACTTTTGAATTGTCTTCAGCAAAATTTATTTGCTTGTGATATTAATGATATTGTTCAATAATTTCCTCATTCTGTTGGATCACCTTTCTTTGGAATGGGCACAAATACGGATCTCTTCCAATTGGTTGGCCAGGAAGTTGTCTTCCAAATTTCTAGGCTAGACAAGTAAGCGCTTCCAGCACTGCATCCATTTGCTGATACATCTCAGTTGGTATTCCGTCAGTTCCTGGAGCCTTGTTTGTCACCAATGCCTTCAGCGCAGCTTGGACTTCCTCCTTCAGTACCACTGGTTCCTGATCATATGCTGCCTCCTGAAATGGTTGAACGTCGACAAATTCTTTTTGGTAATCTGTGTATTCCTCCCATCTCCTTTTCATGCTTCCTGAGTCATTCAATATTTCGCTCATAGAATTTTTCAATATTGCAACTCAAGGCTTGCCTTTTTTCTTTAGTTCTTTCGGCTTGAGAAATGCTGAGGGTGTTCTGCCCTTTTGGTTTCCTAACTCCAGGTCTTTGCACATTTTATTGTATTACTTTACTTTGTCTTCTCAAGCCACCCTTTGAAATCTTCTGTTCAGCTCTTTCATGTGATCATTTCTTTCTTTTACTTCAGCTATAGCACGTTCAAGAGCAAGCTTCAGAGTCTCTTCTGACATCCATTTTCATCTTCTCTTCTTTTTAGTAACCTCTTGCTTTCTTCATGTATGATGTCCTTGATGTCATCTCATACGTCATCTGGTCTTCAGTCATTTATGTTCAATGTGTCAAATCTATCCTTGAGATGGTCTCTAAATTCAGGTAGTATGAACTCAAAGTCATATTTTGGACTTCTTTTAATTTTTTTCAGCTTCAACTTGAACCTGCATATGAGCAATTGATGGTCTGTTCCACAGTGGGCCTCTAGCCTTTTTCTGACTGGTAATATTGAGCTCCTCCATAGTCTTTTTCCACAGATGCAGTTGATTTGTTGCCTGTGTACTCCATCAGGTGAGGTCTATGTGCAGGGGGGCTGTGTATGTTGTTGAAAAAAAGGTATTTGCAATGAATAAGTCATTAGTCTTGCAAAATTCTACCACGCGGTCTCTGGTGTCATTTTTATCACCAATGCCATATTATCCAGCTACCAATCCTTCTTCTTTGTTTCCAACTTTGGCATTCTGATAACCAGTAATTATCAATGCATCTTGATTGTTTGATCAATTTCAGACTGCAGAAGTCAGTAAAAATCTTAAATTTCTTCATCTTTGGCCTTAGTGGTTGGTGTACAAATTTGAGTGATAGTCGTATTAACTGGTATTCCTTTTAAAAAAAAAAAAAAAAAAAAAGGCGTATGAATATTATCATTGACAGTGTTGTACTTCAGGATAGATCTTTAAATGTTCTTTTTGACAATGAATATGATGCCATTCCTCTTCAGTTGGTCATTCCCAGCATAGTAGACCATAGGATTGTCTGATCCAAAATAGCCAATACCAGTCTATTTTAGCTCACTAATACCTAGGATATCCATCTTTATGCATTCCATTTCATTTTTGATGACTTCCAATTTTCCTAGATTCATACTTCATACATTCCACATTCCTATTATTAATGGAGGTTTACAGCTGTTTCTTCTTATTTTGAATTGTGCCATATCAGCAAATGAAGGTCTCAAAAGCTTGACTCCATCCATGTCATTAAAACTGGCTCTACTTTGAGGAGGCAGCTCTTCCCCAGTGATATTTTGAGTGCCTTCCAACCTGAGGGGCACATCTTCTGACACTATATCAGACAATGTTCCACTGCTGTCCATAACGTTTCACTGGCTAATTTTTTCAGAAGTAGACTGCCAGGTCCTTCTTCCTAATCTATCTTAGTCTGAAAGCTCAACTGAAACCTGTTTACCATGGGTGACCCTCCTGGTATTTGAAATACCAGTGGTATAGCTTCCAACATCACAGTAACACACAGGTCCCCACAGTATGACAAGCTGACACACAAGTGGTGAAAGCCTCTGATGATTGATAAAGGGTCCATAAGAAATTCCTGGGTGCTTCCAATAAGCCTCCTTTTCTGTTTAAGGTATTTTGATTGGATTTCTGTTCATGACAGCCAAAGCATTTCTGACTAAGATATTTTGCCATGATACCATGAGTAATTAAATAATTGCCAGGGCAGAACTATTAGCAGATTGCTCTAGGAGTGTAGGAGGAGCAAACTATTACAATTTGGTGACTGAGTGGAGACTTGAAGGAGAATGAGGGTTCGGTCTGGTGCAGGAAGGCACTTCAGCTGAGAGACCTATGTGGAGCAAGGATGGGCAGCCACATGGCAACCACGCTAGCATCACTTCCATGGTCAACATTTATTACAATGCATCACTTGCCAGGTATCATGCTAAGCACTTCACCTGAATCATTCCATTTTACCCCCATGATAACCCTATAAAGGAAAGAGAGAGATGCCAGCCATTGAGTCAACCCCCCCAATACATGGCAACCTTGTGTACAACAGAATGAAATGTTGCCCTGTCCAGCATCATCCTTGTGATCACCAGTGTGCTCAAGTCCATTCTTACAGCTATTCTGCCAATCCATCTTATTGAGGGTCCGCATTGGCCCTCTACTTCACCAAACATTATTTCCTCCTGATGACATGTCCAAAACAAGCATGTCAGACAATGTTCTGCTGTGACCCATAAGATTTCCATTGCTTAATTTTCAGAAGTAGATCACCAGGCCTTTCTTTCTAGTCTTCGTCTGGAAGCTCTGCTGAAACCTGTTCACCATGAGTGACCTTGCTGGTATGTGAAATACTGGTGGCATAACTTGGACATCATAGCAACATGAAAGCCACCACAGGACAGTACAGGTGGTGGAAAGAAGATACAATTACTTCTATTTTCTAAAGAAATTGATCCCCAGATAATGTAAGTGGTTCGCCCAAGTTCACAGAGCTTATAATTGCTAGAGGTGGGATTTTGATTAAGTTTTGTCCTAGTCCAAAGTCAGTCTCCTAAACGCTGTACTACAGACCATTTTATAGACATGGAAATTCATATCTACACTTTAAAGAGGAAAGCAGTTATAGGAAGCTTCCACTATTTCTCAGAGAGACTAAGGGGATTTACACAGTAGACCAAAGACTGCGTAATTAGCGTGGAGGGAGTGAAGGCTGGCCCCCTACGGTAAAGTTATTTCTGCCTGAACATATGTCAGAACACAGCACCCAGGCAGAGGTTCTGCTAGGACTGGCCTGATGCTGCCCAGGATTCTGAGCCACAACCCAGAGCAAACTAGGTGGCCTCTTCTTTGAGCTGAGATTCAGCTGTGACCCTTTACCTATCACACCAGAAAAATGTTCTCCCCTGTCCTTCCCCTGAGCAAAGTCCAGGTCCACCACCAGGCACAGCTCCAGAGGCAGCATCCACAGCATCCTGGAGTTGATCCACAACATGCATGACTGCAGGCGGCAGCCCCAAAGCAAACATCCTCTCCTTCCACCCTGGACACCTCAGGGAATAGCATTTCAAGTGGTGGAAGCGATGTGATCAAAACATGCCTCTAAGAACCGGAATTACTTCTCACAATGCCTTCTGTTCCCTTCTCTCTGTTAATTCTGTAAACATCAGGGGTCAGTAGTCAGACATTTGCTTGGGCACACAAAACCCAGTGCTGTCGGGTCGACTCCGCCTCATAGCGACCCTATAGGACAGAGTAGAACTGCCCCATAGAGTTTCCAAGCAGCACACAAAGGCAGTGTAGTAATCTCTGTACCGTTCTGTTGCTTTCACTAGACCAGAAAGTCTTCTCCAGGGCAGGGATTATGACTGATTCATCTTGATCTCTCAGCCTAGAGGTCCATGCCAGACATGTAGCAGATACTCAATAAACAGTTAACAAATGTGTGGATGGATGAACAAATGAATAACCAACGCTGGCTTGGACCTCTGGTTTGGTCCAAGACTTCAACATGGCCACAAGTTCAGTCTCACACATCCTACAGTGTAATCTTATACAGCTTGGGTAATATTTCTAAATAAATATTTTAACTTCAATATGCCCACAGTGCTCATTTGAAATCACTTGTTCCCCAAACTAAATAAGTTGACGGCTTTTGGGAACCCTGCATACAGTAATGAGTAATTAGAGCACCTCTTTCCTTTAGTGCTTCAATTTAAAAAGTTAATTATATCTCATTTTTCTCCCCTTAGAGTAGCTGTGGCTGAGAAAGGGGATTTGGAAGTAAAAATATGAACCTCAGAGTACATCTCAAACTCGAGGAGAGAAAACGCACTGATTTCTCACACTGGAAAAACAAGTGGGTGAAAAAAGAGCTTAAATAGCTAATATTTGGGGAAATGAAAGTTCTGCCTTTAAAGGCAGAGAGAAGCAGATTGGTGAGCCATTAACTGATAACAAGAACTACTGGTGACATTTTTAGGTGCTACAGGCTGGACGAAGCAGCCCTGGTGGCACAATGGTCAAGTGCTTGGCTGCTAACCAAAAAGTCGGCAATTCGAACCCACCAGCCACTCGCTCCATAAGCAAAAAAGACCTGGCAATCTGCTCTCATAAAGATTACAATCTAGAAAACCCTGTGGAGCAGTTCTACTCTGTCGTACAGGGTCACTATGAATCAGAATCGGCTCAATGGCATACAACAACAATCACAACACAGGCAGGACAAAACATTTTCACCTTCACAATCTCCTTCAATAGCTATCTCTTGAACACCTGTTCTCTGGGAGTTTCTCAGTACACAAAGATGATGCTCATTATCACCATAATCCTATGCGGTCATCAGTAGAGTGCTGTACTCCCATTTCACAAATGGAGAAACTGAGATCCAATGTAAGTGGCTTGGCTCCAGTCACACAGTAAACTATTAGAAATTTCATGTCTCCTAAGGCCTGGGCTCGGTTCAGCCCATTACAGTTTCCACCCAGCATCTGACTGTTCAAGCTTTGTCTACCGAAGACCAGGGTATCTAGTCAGTGAATAACTCCACCACTTTGGCATTGCTCTAGGATCATCCCATCCCATTTCCAGCACCATCATCCTTCAAAATCACGTTTGGCCTCATCACTACAGTGACCTGTTTCTTACTGAACCCCAGTTACAGAATTGAAAATACCCAAGTCTATAATGAGCTATAGCCTGAGTATAATGCCACCCCCTCTTTCTAGCCCAGACCCCAAGGTCAGCCCCTGCCCACCACCACTGGTTCCTTAAATATTCTCTTCTATACTAAACATCTCCCTAAAAGCAACAATTCACCCCACTTTTCTCCAATCATCAAATCACCTGGGAGAGGCCTCAGTAATGTTGTAGCCCAGAGGACACCGCAGGCAAGAGCAATAGGGGCCACAGCAGACTGATTGGAGGGCTCTGTTTGGGTTGTGGAGAGATTCACATACCATGACCAGCCTTGCCTTCCTGCATATCAACAACCAGCAGGTGCCCCAGGTAGGGGCCAGCTCATTAGAAGGGTGTGCACTCTCCAGACCCCCTAGTTCTTACACTTTTTATTGCCTGAGCCCTGAGGCTGTTTATCTTCTCACTCATGCTGCTGTTTACTGTGTTGCTGAAGAAATAGATCTCTGTGTCCACATTGCTACCAAAAGGAAAAAAACCAAAGACTAAGAAGTAGGAATTTCAAAAGAGAGAGTTCCTTTTAGGAAGTAAAGGTGAGCCCTCCAGATTTATCATGTAGACAAGTGTGCTGTCAAAAGATCTGCATACGACCCCGCCCATTTTGCTCGTTTCTGTTACCTGCCTGATTATTTGGTTTGTTACGTCTCGTCCTATGCAACACTTCACTTTATGGAAAGGGAGCTGAAGCTCGGAGAGAGGAAGAGATTTCCCCAAGGTCACACAGTGGGTGTGGAAACTGGAAGCCCACCCACCTGGGAAGACGCTACACAATTACCGCTACAGTAGTTGTCCATCATCAAGGCTGGTCAACACTAAGCACAGTAACAAATATCATGCACACACACGCACGCACGCACACGCACACATGCACACATCCAGAGGTGCTAACTGGACAGAGCACATGCTATGATTATAGCAGTGCTTGAGAGGTGCCTGTTTTGTGGCCACCCATGTTGGAACAATTTATGCTAGATGATTAGTGATTTAAAATCAAGCTCAGACAATTAGCAATTAGGCTGAACAGTGTAACAAATGATTGATTGGCTGTTGGGTAATTACGGCTCTAGAAAGGAGAAATTAATCAGAACACTTGGGATAAATATTTAGTTCAAGGGCCCGTTCAAAGAGATGGGTTTCGAATGTTCTTAAAGTCCATGACTGGTTCCCATATTTCTGGCCCAACATTGGGAGATGGGGTGGAGAGGAAGGGTGGCCAAATAAGCTGAGCAGAGGCTTGACCATCCCACAGGATGCCATCTTCTTTTCCAATCAGTAGGTTGCCATATGGGGTGACATTTAATGAAAGGATTCAGAGTTGTTCTTTGAGCTTCTTTAGGCTTCTGGCCCATATCTGTTGCCCCCAAATGGACAACTACCAGTCCTTAGGGGAGTGATCCCTCTTCCCTAAGAAGTATTTCAGCAGCTGCAGAGCCCTCTTAACTGTTCCAGTGCCTCCCTTTTATAGACATTTATCAATCATCTACTCAACAGTATTTATGCCATACCTACTTTGTGCCAGGTGTTATACTAAGCAGTAAGGAGTGGTAAATAGGCAGACCTAACCTCCCTGTTCATGGAGCCTACAGGCTAGTTGAAAACGAACATTGAATAAATGGTAAGAGTTTTACTTTTAATCACTTAAGGCCAGTCTAGTGGAAGAAATCAAAAGAGAAATCTCTTCTCAGGTGAAGACTCACCATGTTTGCCTCCTAGAGGTGCTAGGATTTTAAAAGAGGTCACATTTAAAGGGCATTATCTTAGGACAGGGGCCCTGGTGGCACAGTGGTTAAGCATTTGGCTGCTAACCAAAAGGTCAGCAGTTTGAATCCACCAACGGCTCCTTGGAAACCCTATGGGCAGTTCTGCTCTGTCCTATAGGGTCGCTATGAGTCAGATTCGACTTGATGACAAAGAGTTTTTATTATCTTAAGACAAATCCAATGATGGGGTTTGGGGTAGTCTAGGGGGAAGTGTCTCTGTGATCCACCACATGGGTGGTTGACCATCCTTCTCCTCACTCTCTGCTCATGGACCAGAAAAGCAGAGGCTAAGATTAGAGCCTGGGAGGGCATACATGAAGGAGCAAAAATCATCTTGGTTTTGCTTCTAATTTGGTATGCAAATTTGGGCATTTTCCTTCCTCTCTCTGGCAGCGATCTATTTTC
This sequence comes from Loxodonta africana, assembly GCF_030014295.1. NCBI lineage: Eukaryota > Metazoa > Chordata > Mammalia > Proboscidea > Elephantidae > Loxodonta > Loxodonta africana. The sequence goes on from NC_087362.1 coordinate 73,766,337, forward strand.
CTCCCATTTGTCTTCACAGATTCTTGTCTGTTTTACATCCTGCCGAGGGAGGAGAGTAAGCCAGACGGGCCCTAGGGAGAGTTCTGAAGTCTTGAGCATTGGCTTCAGCCTGGGGAATGCCGTGTCGCCACCGGGGAGTTTCCAGCCTATAGCCCACAGGAGTCGCGGGCTGTGCCCAGAGGAGCTGCGGGCTGTGCCCAGAGGAGCTGCGGGCTGTGCCCAGAGGAGCCACGGGCTGTGTAGGACTCAGCAGCGCTCATCATCGTCTGATTCCAAGCCTCCTGTGAGGCCCCTGACACCAGCCTCTATTTCAGCAAGTGTTCATTTCCTAGTGTTTCCAGGACCCAGAGGAAAGAAGCACACTGCCTGAGTAAAAGCTGTCCAGTCCAGCTCTAGCCTTTTCTTGATTACCTTTTATATGTGTTGATGTTTATGCTTCATTACCTTAAACTTTTCTTTTTTTACTACAGATCCCAGCTTATCTTTAGGGTATGGGGCTTGAAGCTTTTAAATCAAACAGTTTTTTTTTTTTTCTTTTTAAATGGTGGGAAAAGTTACAGGTACTTTTTACGCCAAAGATAAATTTTAACAGTTTTAATTGCTTTGGGAAAAAACGAGGCATCATTTTTTATATGCTCAAAGTGGATGGGAAGTGTAAGGGGCCATGATAGTCCGTGTTTGCACTTTGGAACTGGTGGGGCACAGCCCCTCCTTGCAGTGCTGGCCATTCTGACTCAGTGGGGTCCCCCTCCCTTGGCAATCTTAGCTGCTCGTTGCTGCTTGCCCGCAATTTCCTGTGGTCCACCGTTTTCTCTTGTTTCCAGAACTTACAAAGTAAAGAATAGCCTAACCAACATCTAAGAACAACACTGTTTATCTTGTTGACAAAGCAGAGCCATTTGTCATTTTTAGATAGTATTAAAACTCTAGAGGTGCTCAAGTGTGGGTGCCTGATGAGAACCTGATATCCAACCACTCAGCAGTGGTCCATTGGGCCACTCCCATTCCTCCATAAATAGGAGCACAGAGAAGCCTAAAGGAGAAGTTGCAAGGAATCCCAGCAGAAGCCAAGGGTTCTGACCTCTTGGAAAGGATAGAGGGCTCAAGCCAGGAGCCATTCTTAATTCCTCTCTACCCCTTACACTAAAAATTGAACCCACCACCAAGTCTGCTGCTTCTATCTCCAAAACATCTCTTGAATCAGTCTATTCTCATCATCCCTTTTGGAACCACCATGGTGACAGTCATTCTCATCTCTCACCTACTTTACTGCAATGACCTCATTACTGGTTTCCGGACAATCTTTCCCTCTGTAATTCCTCCTCCACACAGTAGCCAACTGCCTCATTTAAAAGTTAATCTACATTATGCTGAGTGAAATTAGGCAGTTGCAAAAGGACAAATATTATATAAGACCACTATTATAAGAACTTGAGAAATAGTTTAAACAGAGAAGAAAATATTCTTTGATGGTTATGAGAGGGGGGAGGGAGGGAGGGTGGGAAAGGGGTATTCACTAATTAGTAGATAAGAACTACTTTAAGTGTCAGGAAAGACAACACACAATACAGGAGAGGTCAGCACAACTAGACTAAACCAAAAGCAATGAAGTTTCCTGAATAAACTGAATGCTTCGAAGGCCAGCGTATCAGGGGTAGGGGTCTGGGGACCATGGTTTCAGGGGACATCTAAGTCAATTGGCATAATCTATTAAGATAACATTCTGCATCCCACTTTGAAGAGTGGCATCTGGGGTGTTAAACGCTAGCAAGTGGCCATCTAAGATGCATCATTTGGTCTCAACTCACCTGGATCAAAGGAGAATGAAGAACACAAAGGACACAAGGTAATTATGAGCCCAAGAGACAGAAAGGGCCATATAAACCAGAGACTGCATCATCCTGAGACCAGAAGAGCTAGATGGTGCCCGGCTACAACCAATGACTGCCCTTACAGGGAACACAACAGAGAACCCCTGAGGGAGCAGGAGAGCAGTGGGATGCAGACACCAAATTCTCATAAAAAGACCAGACTTAATGGTCTGACTGAGACTAGAAGGACCCCGGTGGTTATGGCCCCCAGATCTTCTGTTGGCCCAGGACAGGAACCATTCCCAAAGCCAACTTTTCAGCCAGGGATTGGACTGGACAACGGGTTGGAGAGGGATGTTGGTAAGGAGTGAGCTTCTTGGATCAGGTGGACACTTGAGACTATGTTGGCATCTCCTCCCTGGAGGGGAGATGAGGGGTAGAGGGGGTTAAAAGCTGGTGAAATGGACATAAAAAAACAGAGAGGAGGGAGGGAGCAGGCTGTCTCACTAGGGTGAGAACAACTGGGAGTATGTAGCAAGGTATATATGGGTTTTTGTGTGAGAGACTGACTTGATTTGTAGACTTTCACTTAAAGCACAATAAAAATTAAAAAAAAAAACTACACTTTTGGTTTAAATATGGCCATAGAAATTAGCAACCCCCCCTTCCTCTCCAAGCAGTCATATAAAAGTTTAATGATGTATACTAGCTGCCTCCTAAAGAAAGAGAAAATCAAGGAGATTATATAAGGTCTAATTACAAAGGTAATAACTAGAACAAAAATACAAACCTTCTCAAATATCAGAAGAATTACACGCGGAGAACTAAACTGAAGAAAAATTTTGGTAAAGACTTTAAAATGAGCTTTACTCAACTATCAAAGACACAGATTTTCAGGTTGGCTTACTTTGTTAAGGAACACTTCTTGTACGCAGCCCAGAGTCTGAATGGATCGGAAAGGTTTAAAATAAAAGGTCAGACAAAAGTATTTTTGGCAAATGCAGACATCAAAGAAGCAGAGGTTATGATCATAATATCAGGCAAAGTTGAATTCAGGCCACAAAAAGGATTAAATGAGACAAAGCAAGGGTCAGGGATACAATTCACAGTATAACTATGAATATCTGTGGACCAAATAATACAGCAACCACATTCATAAAGCAGACACTAAGAGAGATTTTAGGAAAACGAATAGAAACACATTAGTGCTAGGACAATTTAATCACATCCATCAGTCTCTGACAGAGCAAGTATGCGTGCGCACACACACACACACACACAGAGCTAGAAAGCACTTAAATAATATCCTGAATAAAGACATTCTGGTTTTTTTATATAGATAGAGATAGATATTCAGCTTTATACCATATTCAAGTACCAGTGGAAGGTTTACAAAGTTTACCATATATTATATTAGGCTACAAAGAAAATGTCAGTGTATTTCAAATATAGAAAGAGTACAACACATTCCCAGTTCATGATGCAATAAAACTAGAAATCAATACTCAAATGAGTGCGCTGGGTTGAACAGTGTCCCTCCAAAATTCAGGTCCAACTGGACCTCAGAATGTGACCTTATTTGGAAGTACGGCCTTTGCAGATGGAGTTAGTTAAATTAAGAGGAGATCCTACTGGATTAGGATGGGCCCTAAATTTGAGAACTGGTGTCCTTCTAAGAAGGGCATGTGAAGACACAGGGAGACACACAGGGAGACGCCATGCTGGGTCAGAGGCAGACATTGAAGTGATCTGCCTGCAAACAACGGTGTAGTAGTTAGGAGCTCAGCTGCAGCAGTTCAAATTCACCAGCCGTTCCTTGGAAACCCTATGGGACAGTTCTACTCTGCCCTATAAGGTTGCTACACGTCGGAATCTACTTGATGGCAACGGGTTTTTTTTGTTTGTTTTCGGTCTACACACAAGGAACGCCATGGATTGTCACAACCGTCAGAAGCTAGAAGAGAGATACTGAGCAGCTTCTCCCTCAGAGCTTCCAGAAGGAGCCAAGCTCGCGGACACTTGACTTCTAGCCTCCAGAACTGTGGGACAATAAATTTCTGTTGTTTTAAGTCACCAGTCTGTGGTATTTGCCACAGCAGCCACAAGAAATTAATACAATCAGAAAAAAACAAAAAGGGCTTTTTACTTAGAAAAGTTAAGTCTTAAGCAATTCTGGACAAAGAAGAGATGCAAACTGAAACAGCATTAAAAAATTGCCACTGAAAACTCTGTTAAAGCGACATTCTGATAAAAACGCATGCCCTTAATTACTTGCATCAGTAAAATGGAAAAATAAAACCACGTTTATTAAGCAATAGGTCAAAAATTTAGAAAAGGAACAACAAAATAAGCTAAAGAAAGAATCAATAAAAATAAAAGCAAAAAATAAGCTAGAAAAACATCAGTACTAAAGAATAAGTACAAAAACTGACTGCTTTTTTCTAATAAATAACCCATGTGGATAAACCAAAAAAAAAAAAATGAGGAAAAGTGCAAAAACACAGCCAAAGAAATGATGTGGGAAAAATAATCACAGAAATGGAAAACAAACAAACCTAAAAGAATAAGGGAACATTCTGTTCAACTCTGTACAAGTAAATTTAAAAGCCTAGATAAGAGGGACAATTTTCTAGGAAGACCTAATTTGCCAAAAATAATTCCACAAGTGGCATAAATTCCAGTGATAAATATTTCCATTGAAGAAATAAAGAAGGCTGTCAAAAATCACTTTTGAAAAAAGCTCCAAGCCCAAATGATTTCATCAGAGAATCCCACCGAACCTTTGAAATGGCTCATTCTCAAGTTATTTAAACTCTTCCAGAACATATATGGAAAGAAAATTCCAAAGTCTTTTACTAAGTGAGTATAATATTGAGAGCAAAATCTCACAAAGATCCCATCAAAAAAGAAAAACTAAACAATAACCTCACTTATGAATATTATTGCAAAAATTTTAAACAAAACATATCCAAAACCAAAAAAATCCCAGCGACACGTTACCTGTTGTCGTGCAGTCGATTTCAACTCGTGGTAACTCTACACCTTTCAGAACAGAACCGCAGGACTGCACTCCACAGGGATTCCAATGAGTATAATCTTACAGAAGTAAATCACCAGGCCTGTCTTCCATGGTGCCGCTTGGTTGTTTCAAATCACTAACCTTTTGGTTAGTAACTGGGCAGGAACCATTTGTGCCACCCAGGGACCTACCAACACATTAAAGAATAATGAATCATGACTGTCTGGTATATTCCAAGAACATCCTGGTGGTCAAATATAAGAAAATGTATTAATATAATTGTCCATATTACTAAATCTAAGGGGAAAATAAAAGCATCATTCCATGGGCTTTTAAAAAATCATTTAGCAAAATTCAACAACTATTTTTATTAAAAAACAAGAAAACACTGAATAAAAGAGGAATAAATTAATCCTGCCTTAACATTAATAAAATACATATCTTAGGCTCCATTCTAGCATCAAGCTTAAAGGAGAAAAATGAAAGGAAAGCCCACTGAAGCCAAGAATATGGCCAGATTGCCTACTCTTGCCACTAATATTCCACATTTTATGGAGCTACTAGACAATGCAGTTAAAGTAAAAGAAATTAGGGATACAAAGAATCCAAAAGAAATGGAATCTATTGAATATGTAAGTGATATAATTGTATACTTGTAAAATCCAAGATAATTAAGTAAAAACATTACTGTAACAATAGTAGAATTTAAGTAAAGGAGTGAGGCACAAAGTCAAAATATAGCAATCAAGGGAAAAAATCCTGAGTTATAATAGCAACAAAGACAACTAAATATGTCGGAAAACTTCACAAGAAATCTTTCACAAACATATGTACGAAAAGACATTAAAACACTACAGAAGGACAGACACGAAAGAAGGTTTAAACAAATGGGAAAAAAACAAACCAAACCAAACCCGGTGGCATCGAGTCAATTTCGACTCATAGTGACCCTATAGGACACAGTAGAACCGTCCCATAGCATTTCCAAGCCTACCACATCTTTCTCCCTGAGCAGCTGGTGGTTTTGAGCCACTGATCCTTCGGTAGGCAGCCAAGTGCTTAACCACTGCGTCACCAGGACTCTTAAACAAATAGGAAAGTATGCCATTTTCTGCTGTAGGAATTGTTTTTAGTCTAGGTTCCACCAAAAGCAGAGCAAAGCAAAAAAACAAAGGCCTGCATGCAGGTATATTTATTTACTCCTTTTAGGACTTGTGGAACATATTGTATCCCAACCACTTTTTATGCGTCTGGAGTTCTTTGGGGGCTCTGTTGGCGCAGTGGTTATGCGTGTGACCCCATTACTCCCCGGCATGTTTTTTTCCTTTTCAAAATGGGCTGCTGAGAGCTCGACATAACTAATGCCATGGTGAACCTGTAAGTTCTTCTCCTTCCTCTGCCTGCCTCCTCCTTCACACACCTCTGTTAATGACTTTGTTTTGACCTAATGTTAATGACTTCCTCCTTTGTTTGATCTGATGCAAATAACTTTGTTTTGTTCTGTCTAACCACCTGTGACTTACAACCCCCCACAGGAAAATCAGAGCCTAAGTGTCTGATATTTAAGTGTCTGATATGTATCTCTTTAGTCTGATAAAGAGTCTTTTGTCACTGTCTTGTAACGAATAACTCCTCTGGCTAGGGTACCTGCAGACTACAAAGACACTCTAACCCTTGTAAGATTCTCTATAAGCTGTAATGTAACACAGCTCTTTGGGACTCCATTGACACACCCTGTGTTACTGCCAGGTCCCCGGTGATGTATTAAAAAACAACAAAAAAAAACTATCTCCTTAATAAACTTTCTCATTCTTTCTGACTTGGAATATGTTTCCTTGGCTCGACCGCTCCAGGGTACAGACTCTAACTGGGTAACAAGGGTTTGTCTACTAACCAAAAGGTCAGCAGTTCAAATCCACTAGCTGCTCCTTGGAAGCGGTACGAGGGAATCAATGGGTTTGGGCCGTTTTTTTCTTTTGAAGCTCTTTTGAGAAGGAAGTAGCCTGATTTTAACATGTTTAGACTCAAGGTGGAAGCCTTTTGAAATGCATGAGACTCAAGAACCATGAGTTGGAGACTCATTTTTGTGTAGAATGAGCACTGTCTCAGGTGATGCCACCTGGATGCGTGAATTTTCTAAACTTCAACAGGTTTGCCTTTATCTCTGTGAGATAAGCCTTCTCACTGTGTTTCCCAGTTACTATGTTCTCGTGATAATGTACTTATCTGGAGAATAAGCTATTCCTCATCTTCGTTCAGTCATGTTGCTGTTGTGCACTGTTAAGTGGATTCCAACTCATAGCGACTCATAGCAACCCTATGGAGCAGAGAAGAACTGCCCCATAGGGTTTCCAAGGAATGGCTGGAGGATTCGAACTGCCGACTTTTGGGTTAGCAGCCTGAATATACAGTGGCCATTTTCTCCATGATGCCATTCATCGTTCCCAGGTGTTACTATTGTTCTTGTTGTTAGGTGCCGTCCAGTCATTCCAACTCATGGCAACGCTATGCACAACAGAAACACTTCCCGGTCCTGTGCCATCCTTACATTGCTGCAGCCACAGTTTCAATCCATCTTGTTCAGGGTCTTTCTCTTTTCCACTGACCCTATACTTTACCAAGCATGATGTCCTTCTCCAGGGACTGATCCTTCCTGACAACATGTCCAAAGTATGTAAGATGCAGTCTTGCCATCCTTGCTTCTAAGGAGCATTCTGGTTGTACTTCTTCCAAGACAGATTTGTTTGTTCTTTTATTCTTTGCCAACACCACAATCCAAAGGCATCAATTTTTCTTCAGTCTTCCTTATTCATTGCCCAGCTTTCGCATGCATATGATGTGATGGAAAATACCATGGCTTCAAGGTGACATCTTCACTTTTCAACACTTTAAAGAGGTTCTTTGCAGCAGATTTGCCCAAAGCAATGGGTCTTTCTGCTGCTTCCATGGGTGTTGATTGTGGATCCAAGTAAAATGAAATCCTTGGCAACTTCAAACTTTTCTGTTTATCATGACATTGCTCATTGGTCCAGTTGTGAAGATTTTTGTTTTCTTTCTGCTGAGATGTAGTCCACACTGAAGGCTGTGGTCTTTGATCTTCATCAATAAGTGCTTCAAGTCCTCTTTACTTTCAGCAAGCAAGATTGTGTCATTTGCATAACGCAGGTTGTTAACGAGTCTTCCTCCAATCCTGATGCCCCATTCTTCTTCATATAGTCCAGCTTCTTGGATTATTCGCTCAGCATACAGATTGAATAGGTATGGTGAAAGTGTTACTGGAGAATGGCTTCAGTTCTTGTCTTTGGTGTAGGAAAGAATTCAAACACTGAGACAAATAGTGCCAAGCGAGCAGAGGTTTATTAGCAAGCAGAGGGTTGGTAGTAAAAGTACACTTGACTAGGAAGAGTCGAGCGGGCTACTCAGATATAGAGAGAATCTGAGAGCCCGGATAGTCGTTTTCTTAGGGTTTTATACTCCTTTTGTCTCTTGATCTGTCTCTATTAACATTTAAAAGCCAGGACAAGACCCCCCTAAGAATACTATTTCCTTGACTCAAGGTTTAATTACCAAGTTAGAGATCTTATCAAGTTAGGGACTTTGCCAAGTTAAGAAAAAAAAAAAAAAAAAGACCCCTGTAAAGATCATTTCCTTGGCTTAAAGTTTAACTATGTGGGGACCATCTTATTGAGGAATGTCACCACCCCCTGTCTCTTCCTTTGTTGGGATGGTCTTATTGAGGAATGTCACCACCCCCCTGCCTCTTCGTCTTCCTGAGTGCAAGCTCTCCGCCTCCCCCTTACAAAAGGATACAACCCTGACGCACACCTTTCCTGACTTTAAACCACGCAGTATCCCCTTGTTCTATCCAAACAACTGCCTCTTGATCTATGTACAGGTTCCTCATGAGGACAATTAAGTGTTCTGGAATTCCCATTCTTTGAAATGTTATCCATAATTTGTAATGATCCACACAGTCGAATGCCTTCGCATAGTCAATAAAACATAGGAAGAAGGACCCAGCAGTCTACTTCTGAAAAGAATTAGCCAGTGAAAGCCTTACAAACAGGAGTTACTGGCTCCTTGCATTTCTAACTTCTGAATGATAAAAAATGCCTTTGCAATAAGAAATAATGAATTGCAGTGGCACTTTTTCAAGAGACTTAGACTCCTGTAAGTTATGCTAACCCTGCATTCACTCTCAGGGCCCCATTATTGCTTCCACGTGTAGCAGGTGGAATGCACAGCTATGAGCAGTTCTGCAGTATTCCAGGGCAGCTGTCTCTGCTGCTTAACTGTTAGTACTGCTCTTGTTATAATGAAGAATACATAGTAGTGGTAATTTTCCTGAGATACAAATTCCTTTAGTTTTATTTATTTGGCCAACCAGTACTGCTTTTGCAGTGATGGAGAATGCATTGGAACGGTAATTTTCCTGAGGTTAAAAAAAAAACAAAGAACAAAACCTCTTGGCTTTATTTGTTTGGGCTGTAAGTACTCCTTTTGCAGTAAGGAAGAATGCACTGTACCACGTTTTGCAACGTTTCACAAAAAATAATAGAAAGCTAAGAAGAAGGAGGCTAGAATAAAATGTATGTGTGGTCATTGCCAGGTGCCTTCATGTTTTACATTCTGCAAATTTTTAAGGAAAAAAAAAAGATTTTATCATTGACTCATATTGGCAGGATTTACAACATCCAGGGTGGGCGGGACATATGTGATACCAGATAATGGGCATCAAAACCCATAAGTGAGAACAAAAAAATTCTGAATTGTTCTTTTAGTCAGCATGCCTTCCATTAGTGAAATCATATGACATCAACAAAAATTTCAAAGGAGAAGATAATTAAGTCTTGAAAGAGTTAGAATGTGATCCCAGGAAGCAGGAGTGAGCAGTAAAAAAAAAAAAAAAAAAAAACTACCACTGTCCAGTCGATTTTAATTGATAGCGATCCTATAGGACAAGATAGAAGTGCCCCATAGGGTTTCCAAGGCTGTAAGTCTTTACAGAAGCAGACTTTCTCTCATGGAGTAGCTGGCGGGTTTGAACCACTGACCTTTTAGTTACTGGCCAAGCCCTTTAACCACTGCACCATCAGGGCTCCTCAGAGCGAGCAATGGAGGGAGTGAATCAGGGAGGACCGGAGAGCCACACAAGGATGCCCTTGCTTTGACACCTCTACAGGCAGCCACTGAGGGATCTCACAGGACCATTTGAGGAGCCTCATAAAATAAGTTTCAGAGCAGTCTCACTTAGGGTGGAGCAGAGGAAAGATCTGCCCATCAGCTCTCATCCCCTACTGGTCAAGGGGGACCCACAGGCATTGTTGTTGTTGTTGTTGTTAGGTGCTATCCTGTTGATTCTGACTCAAAGTGACCCTATGCACTCCAGAATGAAACACTGCCCGGTCCTGCACCATCCTCACAATTGTTGCTATGTTTGAGCCCATTACCTGTTGCTGTCGAGTTGATTGCGACTCAATGCAACCCTGTAGGACACAGTAGAACTGCCCCATAGGGTTTCCAAGGAGCTGCTGATGGATTCAAACTGCCAACCTTTTGGTTAGCAGCTGAGCTCTTAACCACTGGGCCACTAGGGCTTCTTGAGCCCATTTATTCTCCCTTAATTCTGGGTTACACATGTGTCAATGCAGGAAGGTCATCATAAGGAGCCCATGCCACCACAAAACAGGTAGTTACAGGTACACTGCATGAGTCTGAGGTGAGAGAGTGCCATGTTTCACCCATGTGAAGCTGATGAGAGCTAGCATGAAATGGTCAGTGCACCAGGGGCTGGAGTTAGAAGTAGAGTTGAGTAGGTTTCATGTGGCACATGATGGGGTCTGATACAGTAAGACTCATCATATCCTAAAGATGTAAACTTAATGCATTCTCATATATATATATATATATATATACACACACGTATATCTCAACAGCCCCTTTTTTAAGTAGACTAGAAGATGTTAATTTCACGTGGAAAAATAAGCAATAATAGCCAGATAAGATGAAAAAAGACAAAAAGAGCAATGAGGAGAACTAGTCTTATTGAATATCAAAATGTAATTTTTTGGTTTTTTTAAATAATTTTTATTGCGCTTTAAGTGAAAGTTTACAAATCAAGTCAGCCTCTCACATATAAACTTATATACACCTTACTACATACTCCCATTTACTCTCCCCCTAATGAGTCAGCCCACTCCCTCCTTCCAGTCTCTCCTTTCGTGACCGTTTTTCAAAATATGATTTTGAAAGTTTAAAGGAGCACAGTATTGGTACATGAACAAGTTGGGCCAATGGAACCAACAAAATGTCTACAAACAGACCAAAGGCATACAGCGATTGTTAGTGTGACAGAGGTGGCACCTCAAGTCAGTTTAGAAGAAAGGGAAATAGTTAATAAATGGTGTTAAGACAAGTAATCATTTGCAGAAAAAATAAAATAATTAAAGCTGGGTCCATATGTCTTTGATTCATTTGAAATTTATCCTGGCCTGACTTAAATATTTTTAAAAAGTTAAATCATGAAAAGACTAGAAAAAAACATGCTGAGAGTAGGAAAGGACATTTTAACTATGATCAACTTAGAAGCAACAAAAGTGATAAATTTATTTTCATAAAAAAATTTAAAAACCTTGTGCATGGCAAAAAAAAAAAAAGTTATGTATGGCTAAAGCAAACACACAATAAGCGAAGTCCAAAGACAAATAAAATCTTGGAAGAGCATAGTAATTCATATCATAGCCAAAAGACAAATGTTCCTAATATAAAGAGAATTCCTAAAAACAATCAACAACCCTGTAGAAAAATAGTCAAAGGGTATGGCCATAAAGAAAGGGAATGCAAATGGCTCTTAAACGTATTGAACCAGGTGAATGCCTTCTCTATTTAAAAATACGATGTAAAGAAATGTAAATCTGATCGAACTGACAACAGCAATTCAAAGTTAGACGAAAAGGTTAGTAGAGGACTGTGTGTCTAAGTCAATGGTGGTGGAACAATTTGGAGGACAGTGTGTTAGTCATCTAGTGCTGCTGTAACAGAAATACCACAGTGGGTGGCTTTAATAAAGAGAAATTTATTCTCTCACAGTCTAGGAGGCTAGAAGTCCGAATTCAGAGTGCCAGCTCCAGTGGAAGGCTTTCTCTGTCAGCTCTGGGGGATGGTGTTTGTCATCAATCTTCCCCAATTGAGGAGCTTCTAGCACAGGGACCCCGGTCCAAAGGATGAGCTATTCTCCTGGCTCTTGTTTCTTGATGGTATGAGGTCCTCATGTCTCTCCGTTCACTTCTCTCTTTTATATCTCAAAAGACATTGGCTTAAAACACAACCTAATCTTGTAGATTGAGTCCTGCCTCATTAACACAACTGCCTCTAATCCTGCTTCATTAACATATAGAGGTAGGATTTACAACACACAGGAAAATCACATCAGATGACAAAGTGGTGGACAATCACACAACACTGGGAATCATGGCCTAGCCAAGTTGACACAGATTTTGGGGGAACACAAGTCAATCCATAACAGATGGCAAGAATGTTTGTACAACTTGAAAAATGTAATCAATGTCAATGAGTTGTACATGTAGAAATTGTTGGAATGGTGTATGACCATATATATTTTTACCAAAATATTTTTTCTAATTAAAAAAAAAAAAACACAAATCTGAGCATGCCATTTCCCTGTTTGAACCCTTTCCACCTCTCTGTGGATTGACCTGACAGTCCTGCATTGACTCACTCCCAACCACCTCTCCAGCCTCGACTCACTCCTCTCCACCCTGCGCACAGCTCATTCCACCCACCCTGGCCTTCTGTCTGTTCCTCTACTACACAAGGGCTTTACTTCCTCAGGGCTTTTTTATATGTTCTTCCCTCCGCATGCAATTCCCTTCCCTATTTCTTTGTCTGGTTAACTGACTCACCTTTCAAAATTCAGCGGTGTTGTCACTGTCTAAAAGATGGCTTTCCTCGACTCTTCATGGCAATGAGTCCCCCCTCTACAGTTATTCTCCATTCTAGCATCCTTTACCTCTCATTCATGGCAATTCTCATGGTGTCTAAAACCGAATTTACTGATGTCATTATTTAATGTTTGTCTTCTCCCGCTGAGCTGGGAGTTCCATGAGGGCAGTGACTGTCTGGTTTTGCCCATTGTGTGCTGGGCTAGTAAGGGATATACACCCATTGTTGTGAGTTGATTCTGACTCATAGCAACTCTATAGGGCAGAGTAGAGCAGCCCTAAAGTGTTTCCAAGGCTGCAAATATTTACAGAAGCAGACTACCAGAACTTTTTCCCATGCAGCAGCTGGTAAGGTCTATCTGCCAACATTTTGGTTAGCAGCTGAGCACTTAATCACTGTGCTACCAGGGCACCTATGGGACATATGTTGCCGTTAGATGTCATCAAGTCAGTTCCAACTCATAGTGGCCCTATGTAAAAGAGAACAAAACAGTGTCCAGACCTGTGCCATGTTCACAGTCATCGTTATCCTTAAGCCTATTGTTGCAGCCACTGTGTCAATCCATCTCGTTAAGGGTCTTCCTCTTTTTTGGTGACCTTCTACTTTACCAAGCATGATGTCCTTCTCCAGGGACTGATTCCTCCCGATAACATGTCCAAAGTATGTGAGACGCAGTCTCCCCATTCTTGCTTTTGAGGAGCATTCTGGTTGTATTTCTTCCAAGATAGATTTGTTTCTTCTTTTGACAGTCCATGGTACATTCAATATTCCTCACCAACAGCACAAAGAGTCCTTCAATATTGCAACCTGCAGCTTGAATTTTTTTTTCTTCAGTTCTTTCAGCTTGAGAAATACCGAGGGTGTTCTTCCCTTTTGGTTGTCTATCTCCAGGCCTTTGCACATGTCATTATAATACTTTACTTTGTGTTCTCAAGATGCCCATTGAAATCTTCTATTCATCTCTTTTACTTTACCATTCTTCTTTTGCTTTAGCTACTCTACATTTAAGAGCAACTTTCAGAGTCTCTTCAGACATCCATTTTGGTCTTTTCTTTCTTTCCTGTCTTTTTAATGATCTCTTTCTTTCTTCATGTATGATGTCCTTGATGTCATTCCACAACTTCTCTGGTCTTTGATCATTAGTGTTCAATGTGTCAAATCTATTCTTGAGATGGTCTCTAAATTCAGGTGGGATATACTCAAGGTCATAGTTTGGCTTTCATGGACTTGTTCTAATCTTCTTCACCTACAACCTAAACTTTCATATGAGCAACTGATGGTCTGTTCCACAGGTGGCCCCTGGTCTTGTTCTGATGATATTGGGCTTTTCCATTGCCTCTTTCCACAGATGTAGTTGATTCGATTCCTCTGTATGCCATCTAGTGAGGTCCACATGTATAGTCACTGTTTATGTTGTTGAAAAATGTATTTGCAATGAAGAAATTGTTAGTCTTACAAAATTCTATCATGCGATCTCCAGCATCATTTCTATCACCAAGGCAATATTTTCCAACTACCAATCCTACTTTTTTTCTGGCTTTCACATTACAATCACCAGTAATTATCAGTGCATCTTGATTGTATGTTTAGTCGATTGCAGACTCCAGAAGTTGGTAAAAATCTTCAATTTCTTTATCTTTGGTTTTAGTGGTTGGTGCATAAATTTGAATAATGGTCGTATTAACTGGTCTTCCTATCACTGACAGCATTGTACTTCAGGATTGATCTTGAAGTGTTCTTTTTGATGACGAACATGATGCCATTTCTCTTCATCATTCCCAGCCTAGCAGACCATATGATTGTCCAATTCAAAATGAGCAATATCAGTCCATTTCAGCTCACCAAGCCTGGGATATCAATGTTTATGTGTTCCATTTCATTTTTGATGACTTCCAACTTTCCTAGATGCATACTTCTTACAGTCCATGCTCTGATTATAAATGAATGTTTAAGCTGTTTCTTCTCGAGTCATGCTTCATCAGCAAATGAAGGTCCCAAAAGCTTGACTCCATCCATGTCATTAAGGTCAACTCTACTTTGAGGAGACAGATCTTCCCCAGTCTTATTTTGAGTGCCTTCCAACCTGGGGCGCTCATCTTCCAGCACTATATCAAACAATGTTCCACTGCTGTCCATAAGGTTTTCATGGGCTAATTTTTTTTCGGAAGTAGACTTCCAGTCCTTCTTCCTAGTCTTAGTCTGGAAGCTCAGCTGAATCCTGTCTGTCATGAGTGACCCTGCTGGTATTTGAATACTGGTGGCACAGCTTCCAGCATCACAGCAACATGGAAGCCCCCACAGTATGTACAACAAACTGACAGATGCACAGGTGATGGGATATATGGGAAATGTTTAATGATGAGAATCAATGAAGAAGTGACAGCAAAAAACCTCAGAAAGGCCCCTGAACTGATGACAAAGCCTAGAGCATGGGCTCTGCCTGAACTGAAAACTGAGGCCCTCATCCTGCCCAGTAAGGTAGAGCACCAAATGCCAGCCTAGTTTCACCACAGCATCCAGGAGTCCTTCCTTGCCTCTAACCCTCGTTTCCTTGATTACACCATACCAATTCCAAATGCTCTAGTCTAATTCCCATGCCTGTTCAGTAACACAATTCCCTTGACTATTCATAGCTTTTGGTCCCTGGCTTTCTTTTTTGCAAGAGAAAGATGTGGCAGTTTGCTTGTGTAAAGATTTCAGCATTGGCAGTTTGCTTCTATAGAGATGTCTGCCTTGGAAACCCTATAGGGCAAATCTACTCTATCCTATAGAGTTGCCATGAATAGGAATCCACTCGACAACAGCGGGTTTGGGTTTCTTTTTCAGTTTCAGGCTTAGCTGACCTGTACCACCCCCAGCACTACTCCCAGAAGCAGTAGCCCAGGTTCCCCATTGCCTTAGACAAGGGTTCCCTGCTCCAGTCTCACTCCCCAGAGTCCAACCCAATCTCCAGCCACTCAGTCTGATGCCAGCCCCTTCTCCCATTGAAGAAAACAAGATAGAAATTTAAGGTGAGCTCTTTTAGGGTGTCAGTGGATAACTCAAGTAACAAAACAACACAGCTTTATCATGTAGACTATTTAAAAGTAGCTTGGGGCTGTCTGTTTCCTGGAAATGAAACAGGACAAAGATGTATCCATCAATGCCCAGTCAGAAAATAGAAACCTCTAGGTATTTCAAACAGAAGAAATTTAATACAGGAAATTGGTTACGTAGGTGATGAAAGTACTGAGAGGCCACATACAAACCCCAAATTAGAAATAGCAGAAAGCCACTTCTACCCATAGAGCTAGAAGGACAAAGAGAAGGGGTGCAGGACAGAAGTCCAGGCCATCTCAAGGGAGCTGGAGCCATGATAGGCCTGTTACGTGGGAGCAGGACACAAGGAAGAGACACAGCTGTTGAAGGAAACACTTCCAAGGCAGAGAGGGAGAGATACCTTGACTTCTCCATTGTCCTCCCCACCTTTCTCTTACCAGTGCCTCCCATTGGCCAAACTGAACAGAATTCAGTTGGGAAGGGAGCCTGGGAAATGTAGTTCCCTGTGATCCAAAGCACAGTGACAGAAGGATCAGAGCAAGCAGGCAAGTGAGCAGCAAAAGTAGAAGTTAGAGCCTTTACCGAGCGGATGCATCCAAGGGTTTGTGTTTCGCTTGGAAGAGCCTAAAGACATGCGGCTCCCTATTTCTGAACAATATGAATCTAAATTAAAGCAATGAGAGAGAGTATGTGTGTGTGTGTATGTGTGTGTGTACGTGTGCATGTGTGTGTATGTATGTATATGTTTATGTGTGTATATGTGTGTGTATGTGTATGTATGTGTGTGTGTCTGTGTGTCTGTGTGTAGAGCTGGAGCAGCATGGAGGTGTTCCTGCAGTATGTAGTGCATTCAAGCTCTACTGGTCATAATACCTGAGAAAGGGCAGAGGTGGGATCACTCCTTAGCCTAAACTGAGGGGTCTCTGGCCTCTGTATGCAGATCCCCATGCTGAGTTCAATAGCCCCGGCACAGGCAGGAAGATTCCTGTGTATCTGTCACTTGCCTGTGGCCCTCTGGGGTCTCATTCCTACCTAGGCGGAGAGACTAGAACCAGGATGGCAATACAGGAGAGCTGCAGTGGGGGTATAGGCAGGGGCTTTTATTTCTGGACAAGTTCAGCTGTGATTCTGCTCCTACCACCCAGTCAGAAATGATTTCGCTCCTTCCATTTCATATAGTTCCAGTTTGTAAAGTTCAAATATTCAGGTCTCTGACGAAAAAATGTGTTTCTGGAAGATAAGTGTAAAAATAGAAAGGGAAACAGAATTCTTTACCCAGTTCACATCGGAACCTATTGCAAGTTAAGGCGAAGAAAAATGCTGTGGCCCTGGGGAGTTTGTGCGGGCTGCCAGCAGGTGGCTGACAGCAGAGAAGGAGGACCTGTCAGGGTGTAGATCCTGGGGACATCATGGCCTCCTGCATGCATACCAATTGGAGAGGGCTGCCGAAAGGCTGACCCTTTGTTCCTCCTCCGGTTCCCTGGCCCTTTTGGGCCAGTTTCCATTTAATTCAGTGGATTTACTATTTCATGAGATGACCCTGCTCTCTCTCTAAGGAGGTGTCAGGCCTCATGGTCCCAAGCAGCCCTCAGGGCTGCACTGGGCAGCAGGTCCCGGGGTGATAAATTCCATGCACACCTGGCAGGATGAAGGAAGAGGCTGGGAGTTACCTCAGGGTTGCCATGTGCTCTCCTGAGGCGCCAGGACAGCACCTTCTCAGCGGTTTTGGTGGCCCATGCATGGTGTTAGAAGAAAGTGGTGTAAGACAGTTGGAGGAGCAGCTTCCACAGCAAATACACCAGCAGCCATCCCACCAGCAGCCATCCCTGCTCAGTGTTGGGATCAGCTCGGCAGCCCGAGAAGGGAGTCCCACCTTCCCCAGTCACACAAGGTCTCTGGCCCCAGCATCAAGTTTCCCTGTGTCTGCCGCTGGGCCCCAATCTCCATCTTAACTGAAGAGTTTGTTTGGATCTGAAAGCCTCCCACATTGCCTAAGGCTGTGTGCAGAACAGAGCACTCAAGGAAGGACCTTTAAGCTGGGGCGGAGAGGGGCGGCGGGGGCTACCCCAAACACGCAGAGTCCTTTTTCCCTCCCACCTCAGCCTCAGGCTGTTTCATCCACTGGAAAATTTCCCCAGTTCCCCATCCCCACTCTTGTGTTTGAGGACTCCTACCTCGTGTGAGGCTTAGTAGTAGGCACAGCCAACCTTCCTCTGAGGCATGGCCAGCCTCCCTCTATGAAGGCCTAAAAAGCCAGATGTCCACCCCCACCACCCTCACCTGAGCATGCTCCCACCCAGGTCTCTGATTCTAGGGTGAGCGAGGCAAGCACTCAGGGCTAGCTCCAAGTTCACCTTGGCTGAAGAGGAAGAAGCAAGCATCGAGGCGGGGAGGGGAAAGGACCAGTTTTAGCCTCTCCTGCCCACCAAAGACAGCAACAGTAGCCATGTCCTTCTACTCTGGATATCCTTTGAGGTATAACCTTGACTGTCGTTCTTACCTCCAAGCTTCCTGTCCATTTTCTGCACATAAGTCTCCAGGCTTCCTGTCAGCTCTGATAAGTGTCATTTCTGCTGAAGTTAGCCAGTTTCAGTTTCATCCAAGCAAACATCCTGGCAGGTATAGCATGATTGAAGGTCCATCTTAGATGCCACCTCCTCCATAAAGCTCTCCCTGATCCTTTCAGCTGGAAGTGACACCCCATTCTCAGAGCCTCAACCACTACCTCAGGCTCTGGCCCACGCTGCTCCATGTTGGCTTAGCTTTTGCTCAGTCTCTATCCCTGTGGAGGACCTGGCACACAGCGTACATCATCCCTGCAGCTGACCATCCCAGTAGAGAGAACTTTTCTTTCCCAACAGTTCCAGCAAAAATCTTGAGCCTGAATTTCCTTGGATCAACTTGAGTCACATGTCCATCCCTAAAATGGGAGTGAGAAGTGGGCAAATGGAGCCATTCCCATCTCAACTCAGTGGCCTGTGAATGGAGATGCCTGGAGCCCCTGAGTTCTCCAAAGGAAAATCAAGGTGCTATGTCCAGAAGGAGAAATGGACACTGGAGTCAGAAAACAGCAGGAGCTCCCTCAGTCACCCTTTGTGGGTCTCTTAGTGCACCTGGCCTTGTCCGCTATGAATTAGTCATGAGTTTCTGTCTTCCTTCTCCTAGCCTGGGAGTGCCTGAGGGCAGAGCTGAGGTTTCAGTGTGCTTCTCTGCTCCACTCCCAGCACCAAGCACAGGGCCTTGCCACAATTAGAGGTGCTGGAGATGCTTGCTAATCAAACAGGAGTCTTGGTGGTCCTCAGTTCTCCTGTAAGATGCTAAGTCTCCTGCATTCATGTGATGTGAAGAGCATTTCAAGCCCTTCCAAAATGCCCTCTTCATGGACAGGGGTGCGTGTCCAGTGAGGAGCTGGGTCTGAGGGGAAGCGTCAGACAAGGAACGCCGAGGGGTGGGCGATGGGCCTGCATGACAGGGACAGGTTTGAGCGCCGTCTCCATCTGACTCTGGGGAAGCCCAGCCCTGGACTGCTTACCTGGTTGTCTGCTGCCTAGCCCTCAGCTTCCTGCCCTTCACTGTGGACAAGGACTCCAGGGCTCATCCTCCCCACCGCTTTCTCTCAAGCTGGACCTGCCAGATGCCCAGCGTCTTGTCCTTCTCATCTTCCCACCTCCACAAAATGCCTTAACTCCTGTTCTCTATGCCCTGCAGATGTCAGACAAAAACCTGGGACCTCACTCTAATCATACTTCAATTTCCCTTCATTCCCAGGACTGATACTGACTAGGAGGTTGTGGTTCTTACGTGGGATTATGCCTAAGGTATTGACACTGAATCAATACTCAATTGTGTTAGCCATGTGAGCTCTGCTGTTCTGCTTCTCTCTCTCCCCTCCAGCTCCTTTTCTGATCCCCTAGGGCTCCTCATGCCCTGGCATTAACTTTCTCCCAGCTGTGGCTCCGGGCAACTTCCCAATGAATCTCTATCATTTTCAACACCTGTAGTTTTTGTTCCTGTAAAAGTTCTAGCAAGACCTTTGGGGGGTGGGGAGGAGGAGAATCCTTAGGCTGATAGTGTATGCCACGTGCATGCACTGCACCAGGAGAAGGGGTGGTCATAATGCCTTGTCATCAAGTTTATTTACACACATTGTCTTGGCTACTCCCTGTATGAAGCCTTGTAGCCAGTTGCTATGGAGTTATTTTCAACTCATGGCAACCCCATGTGTGTCAGAACACAACTGTGCACCATAGGGTTTTCAATTTTCTGAAGGTAGATTGCCAAGCCTTTCTTCTGTGAAGGCTTTCTTCTGCGGCACCTCTTGGGTGAATTCCAACCTCCAACCTTTTGGTTGGCAGCCAAGCGTGTTAATCATTTGCATCACCCAGGGACTTACGAGGCAGGTATTTTTTTGCAGGTGAGTAAAATGAGGTCAGAGATGCTAATGCCTTTACCAACCTAGGTGGAGAAAAAGAAGGAAACTCTGGAAACAGGGCAAACTATGAGCCACTGATGTTGTGAGGACGGCACGACAACATGATACACAAAAATTAGGGAGGGCTTGGGGAGTGAGGCCTGTCTGGGTCCTGGAGGTCGGGTGAGAATGCGTCTCCAGGAGAAGGAGGCAGGGATTGCAGGGAGGAGTACATTTATTTAAATCGACAGTTGTACCTTTTGAGGTCCTGTCTGACTCTACTGAAAGAAGCACATAAACCCACAGTATAAATCGCTCAAGCTGCAAACTCGGAGGCTGTGGGATGAGTGATAGGATAGCTCTTTCCTCACAGTTACGCAACATTTCGCAGTTTACAAGGTATTTTCATGGAGGGGATCTCATTTGCTACTCACAGTCACCCCCTTAAAGTAGGCAAGCGAGGAAGGTCTTTTCCCAAAGCCTCACAACTTCATTCATAAGGTAGCAGTCTTTGGATTGGGTTGAATTTTTATTTTCTTCTGGTTTTCTTTTTTACAAAAAGTCCTGACTAAACTCTCTTCGTGGCTATGTAGCTATCTCAGACTGATCAGGGAAGTGAATGGAAACCATTCCCACCAAGCCAGTGAGGCTGGTCCTTTCATCGATGGATGGAGTCTCCAGAATGGAGAGAGATCTGCATGCCAGTGGAAGCAGTATGGATGGTAGGTTCCCATTCTGGAGCCCCTTCCTTGGGATTCTGGAGTTGAAAAGGAAGAAGAGAGAGTGGTGGGCTTTGTGATCTGGAGTGTTTGCATGGATATCATTTGGACGTTGGCTTATAAGCAATGAAAGCCAACTGATGTCTCTGAGAAACCTAGTCTCCAGAGGCAATATGAGAGAATCAAAGCCAAGAGCAAAGCCAGCGCTCGCTAAATAAAATGTCAATGAGCTTGAGCTGAGATCAGTACAAAATCTATCAGGCAATGGGTGGTGGAGAAGAATTCTTCATGGACCCAAATTCTCCCTCTGTTCATGCAACGTCTGGTACCAAACACTTCAGAGAAAGCCTTTGAACAACTAGGAACAGCTCTTAGCCCTCCCCAGGACCAGAAACAATTGATATTCACCTTGAGATGTGTTATTTCCTGCTTTGCACCTGAACTTGCTGAGAATTCTCCCCATAGTCCAGCCAGAAGCTTCCTTTACAAGGGTGGGCCAGAGAGAAAGAGGGGAAATTAGGAGCCTGCTAGTGACACACAGTCTCATGAATAACAACTCTCAGGAGGCACAAGAGGTTTCAAAGGTTGGGCTCAGAGTCGTGTTGTCTTCCAGACGTGCTGGGAGTTGGGAATGTCATAGCAGCACAGGCCCAGCAGCACTGAAGGCACTACCCAGGCAGGCCCACCCGCAGCTAAGGGAAAACATCTCACAGGAGCAACAAGCAGGGAAAATGAACTGGGTCTTTAACCCCCTGCCCTAATACCAATGTGTTTCCATCCTTGACAATGCAGGTCAGGGCTAGAACTCTGTCAAACAATCAGCCAGCTCAGAAGCTGGCATCAACCCATCCCCTCTTTTCCAAAACAAGCCCTCAGCAGCCTCCTCCCCGGCCACCCCCTCCAGGTGCTTTAATACCTGCATTTCCCTAGGGACCAGCCCTGGCTCCTCACCACCTCCTCTTCTCACCTTGCTACTGAAGGACACAGCCTCCTCATCCACACAATCTCCCCAACTCAGCTACACAGATCCTCCCCTTCAGCCAAGCTGGACTCCTCACCGTCATCTGCACACCTTCAATTTTCTATGCTTCTGAACAAGCAAGATCACACACCTGCATTTGCCTATAAAAATTCTTTGAATTCCAACATTTCCTGAAAGCCCTCCCTGATCCCAGCAGCATGAAGCAATCGTTTCCTCCTCTAAGACCCTGTGGCCTGTAACCATCTAGCGCTCCATCAGTCCTTCCTATGTAGAATGCACTTCTCAGTTCTCACATTGCTTTGGACGCTCTGGATGCAGGGATCTGCCACAGCACAGGGCTTAGCACGGAGCACAGACTCACCAAAGCTGTGGACGTTCTGATGATGGAAGTGTTGGTCATTGGGTCGATCTGACTCTCAGTTGACTGAATTTACCCTTTGTAAAAAAAAAAAAAAATTTTTTTTTTTAATCCCATGAACAGATATTTCAGATTTCCCTTCCCTGTCATTATCCACTAAATCCATATCTGTTTCATCTTAAAAACAAGTAAGGGATAAATGGCAGTTCACCCGCAACGGCTACCCCCTGTTTTGGCACTTCTTGTTACTGCACAGGTAGACATGACGGCTCATTCTGAGCAGCCACCTTGTAATTCAACTTAGAAGAGCTTAGCCAGGCTCCTCTTTTGGAGCAACCATGCATCCTGAAAGACGGTGGCTCTTTAATTTTTTCAGTTCCACCCTTCAACCATGATGCATTGCTATGGAGTTTCCCCAATCCATAAAAAGAACAGTGTCTTTGAGGCTGTAAATTTCATGGAATGTTTTAGAATTGATCAATTTGCAATTCCCACATTTGGAGACGGTGAGACACTGTTGGCAGTGTATAGTACCCCTTCCCAAAGGCAATTACCTTTTATGCACAGATCCTTTCCACGTTTTGCAGCAGCCTACCATAAATCTCCACATTTTTATTCTACTTGCAATATACAGACGACTGCACTTTATTCATAAATAGCTGCTTTTGCTTTGAGGTTGGATCATGTGTTGGGACAAAATAATTCTGAATAATGTTGAAAGCAAAATTGCTAAAATAACGGATGTCAGAGCAACCCATTTCTTTTCCTTCTTCCATTTCCCCTTAATTGCTAAGGCAGCTGAGGCGTTCTCTGTGTTTTTCTCTGGCTCTGATGTCTCTTTCTCTTGCTTTCTCCTTTGTAATTTAAACTCTCTTCATTACTTTCCTCAAAGTTAGGGTCAGGCTTAACTTCTGAGCCTCCCCTTTGGGTTAGTATGTATTATCACCCGTTTGCCAGCCTGAGGACAATGGCTGGTTATTTGAGAAAAGTGTAGTAAGTACGGATTTGCTGTGGTCTTCTCTAATATGTATGCATGTCAGACCTGCCAGGTAAAGAGAGGAGATGGGTCTGAGGGCAGGAGAAAAATGTTATTAAACAGATTGCACAGCTACCTGGCTCTTGCTGGACACACAAAATTTTACTCCCAAGCTAATTCCAACAACAGTTGAGAGGGCCAGAAGGCAAAGTGTGTTAAAGGTGACCTTGTCAGATGGTTCTCCACGGATCAGGAACAGTTTAGAATTAATCTGTGCTTAAGGGAGAGGAATACAGTGAACCCCATTCCAGGGGATGACCATGTAGTCAGGTAATTCTGCCCAACTTCAAGGGAAATAGCTCTATTTAATTTGTTGAAACGGCTCTGCAGCACTTCAGAAAGGGGATAAAATACATTGATTTGGTTTATTAAACTGAAAAAGCATTTGTTGAGTTTGAAAGGTGTATGTGTGCAGCAGGATAAGTTCCAATTCGCCTGAAAAAGTCCCAAGTGTTCTACAGAGCACAGTCTTCAAAAACTGCAGCCACTTGGTAAGTTCTCACTGGTGGGGCCCCTGCGTCTGCAAAGAGGCTGCGTGACCACCTCCCACTCCACCTGCCCTCCCACCCCGGGTGGTCTGCAGCTGTGGTTCCAGACTCCATTGCCGACTACCACACCCTCACCTTTTTCTCAAGCCAGCTACAGAAGGACTGCACTCTTGGTTCTCCTCACAAGTTGTAGCACAGCAGCCAGCCTGGCAGGCAGCTGTCCCTTCCGCGTCACCTCCTGGCAAACTCCCTCCTGCCTCTCTGGCTCCCCACCTCTCTGGCAAGGGTAGTGTGGTGGATGCAAATGATGGAAAGAAAAGAACTTTAGCATTAGATCTGAACCCAGCACTAGATCTGGGCTCAAGTTCTGTAACATAGTAGCTGTGTGACCTTCGTAAAGCTATTGACTGCTGTTGATTTCAGTTACCCAAACACCTTGAAAGATTCTTACGTTGATTACAAGACCTGATACATGTAATTCTCCAGCCAAGGTAGTTCCTGGCATGTAAAAACAAAAACAACCTCCTGGCATGTAGTAGATGTTAAATAAACAGAAATCAAAGTAAATGCAGAAGAGAATTGCTCTGTCCACTTATTTGAAGGGAGGAATTTAGAAATAGAAAAAATGGAAATCTAGAGTTATTCTCACTTTCTGCCTTTTTTATACATGCATCTTGGGATATATACCATACATTATTTTTCTAATTAAAGAGTCCTGGATAAAGAGATGGTGAGATTGAAATATGAAGGTTTTGTTGTATTTGTATCAAAGTTATACAGACACTTGCATATTAAAAATTAACTGTCCTCAGGGACAATTTATATAAAAGAAGACATTTTTCCCTACTTTGTTCAAATTTCTCACTCTCCAGAAGCACCCCTTTTAAACTTTAGCTATTCTGTTTGGTGTTCACACACATACTTTTAAATAACGTGCTCCCATTTTCATCATCATCATCCTCCCCCACCTCCACCACACATCCTTACAAAACTGCCCCTCCTTCTTCCCTAAAAAAAAAAGACACCGATATTTAATTTTGGCTAGTAAAATCTTTAGTGATTGTGTAAAACTCATTGACAAATGGGCCATTTTATAATTATTGTGCCTTTTTCCTACAAGCTTTCCTCTCCCCCTCATCTTCCTGAAGTTTATATTGATCCTCTTTTTCCTTAAGTTTCGATGTGGATGGCTGGATGGATGGATGGATGGATGGATGGATGGATGGATGGATGGATGGGTGGGTGGGTGGGTGGGTGGATGGGTGGATGGATGGGTGGGTGGATGGATGGATGGGTGGGTGCGTGGTTGGGTGGGTGGATAGATAATAGATAATTCAGACAGAAAGAGAGATGATACGTAGATACATACATACACAGATGGATGATAGGTAGGTAGGTAGGTAGGCAGAGAGAGAGAGATTGATAGATAGATGGCTGCTATCTAGTCAGCTCCAACTCATGGTGACATTATGTACAGCAGAATGACACATTGCCCATTTCAGTTTCATTCCCATTACTACTGCCAGCATGTTCGAGTCCACAGTTTTGGCTATTGTGCCAACCCATCTCACTGAGGGTCTCCTTCCCCCTCACTGGCCCTCTACCTTCCCAGACATGATGTCCTCCTCCAGTGATTGATTCCTCCTGAAGATGTGTCCGAAGCAAGAGAGGTGAACAATGTTCTGTTGTGACCCATAAGGTTTTCCCTGGCTAATTTTCAGAAGTAGATCCTCAAGCCTTTCTTAGTCTGGCTCAGTTTGGAAGCTCCGCTGAAACCTGTCCACTGTGGGTGAATCCCCGCTGGCATTTGTAATACCGGTGGCATAGGTGCCAGCATCACAGCAACACACAAGCCACCCTGGCATGACAAACTGATGTATGGTTGAGTAGCTATGTACTTACTACTAATTCATCCCCCCAAATCTCAGCCAGTTCTATAAATCTCACCTCAGTACAGTTAAACACATCAGATATTTAATCCGTTTCATTTGCATGGAGACAACACTCTGATTGTAAAAGCAGCTCTGACTGGGTCTGCCTGCTCTTTCAGCCTGGTGAATGGCTTCATCCTCAGGCTTCCCCTCTCCATCATCCTGAGACTCCCTTCAACACTCATTTGAGCACAGCCCCTGTTTTCTTGGTCTTAAGTCACGGGTTTGGTTTTTGGTTTTTATGTCTTGATCTATGCCCTCATTTTGGATTTTGTGGGTGCACATTCCTCATTAGCTCCCTGAAAAATGGTGCATGGTGGCTCGTTTTCTGAGATCTTCCATGTCTTAAGGTAATTTAATTCTATCTTAGCACATATGGATAATTTAACAGGATATAGAATTCTAAGTTAGATATTTTCCTTCATAATTTCAAACACGCTTTTCACTGGCTTTTAGCTTCCAGGGTTGCACTTGAGAAGTCAAAAAGCATTCACAGCAATGACCTTTAGTATGTCATTTTTTTTCCTCTTCTAGAAACATTCAGAATCTTCTCTTTGTCCCCTTTGTTCCAAAATTTTTACAACCTGTGTGGATCTACTAATCAGGAGTGGGCAATTTTTTTCTGTAAAGGGCCATATGGTAAATATTTTAAATTTTGTGGAACAAAAGGCAAAATCCAGGATTTGTATAGGCACTTACTTAGCCATTTTAATTGTAATCATTTAAAAATATAAATATTGGGCAGAGCCAAGATGGTGAAATAGACGCTTCCGGTGAGGCCTCTTTACAACAAACACCCGAAAAAAACAAGTGAAAAGAGTATATTTGTGACAAGCTGGAAGACCAGAGCATCAAAGGCAAGCTTAGACAACGAACTGAGGGGCAGGAGGAGGAAGAGACCATTCAGAAATAGAGAGCAGTTACTGGGCCTGAATCACAGGAAGCCCTCAGACACCATTCCTGGAGCAGCAGTGGTGGCGGTGGGCTGGTACTAGCGTTCAGCTGCAGTTTCCTCAGGGAGAAGCAGCCAGCCACACAGCCCACTCACACCTCTGGAACCTGAGGAGAATAGCTCTCTCGGCAAAAGCTAAGTACTTGAGTATATTTTACTGTGCTCCCCCTCCCCCCACCCCCCCACCCCCGCCCACAAGCCGGCTTCAACGGCTGAATCCCTGGGCCTGAGAAAGAAACTGGTGAGCACCTACAGCCATTCTCCCGGCCTTGGGGAAGGAAAAAATTTGCAACTGGGGGGAAAAGGTAATTTGCTAGCTCCATTAACCAGGGGAGCTCAGGACAGAAGTGGCTCCTGTCCAGGCATAAACCGTCCGTGGACCTTGAGCACCTTTCCCTTCTGCATGGACCTCTGTGGGCCTATTTCAGGAGAATAGGCCCTTGTTGGCAAACTCCAACCATCTCAGCTGTGTGGTGGAGAGGTGGGGGTTTGACGTTTGACTTTGCTTTGCCTATTAAACAAAGTCCTCATCTACCCACATCAGGGACCTAAGGACTGGTAGCTCCACTCAGGTCACCCAGCCACCCGCGACAAGGGTCTAAAGATAACTGGTACCTCCCAGTCCTTACAACCAAAAATTTTGGGTGCCCATGGTCCCTCTACAGAACCCGCCCACCAGCACACTTTAGGGAACAGATACACGTTTTCCTCAGAGACACTTGGGGGTTGGTTCTCAGCCCCCTGCCTTCTTCAGAGCATGACCCCCTGCTGCAATCAGATACCGGTATATACACCAACCACCCCTGCCCCTCTAAGACTGTAGGACAGAGCCTGCACCACACACTTGATGATCAGCTACCTGGAAAACTGAGCTGAATTCCTACACGAAAACTGAATGGACTCCTAGACTGATATACCTGATTACAGCTCTAGCCAGCTGGGGACAGGACACCAGAGCTCGAAAGGCAAAAACAATCAAGCTAGCTCACTCAAGCGACCCATAGGGGTATACCAAAACAAAACAAAGCAAGCAACTACAACACAGTAAGCAAGCATAAACTAATACAATAACTTATAGATGGCTCAGAGACAACAGTCAGTATCAAGTCACATAAAGAAACAGACCATGATCACTTCAACAGGCTCTCAAAACAAAGAATCCAGGGATCTTCTACATGAAAGTGCATTCCTGGAATTACCAGATGCAGAATACAAAAGTTTAATATACAGAACCCTTCAAGACATCAGGAAGGAAATGAGGCAATATGCAGAACAAGCCAAGGAACACACAGATAAAGCAACTGAAGAAATCAGAAAGATTATTCAGGAACATAATAAAAAGTTTAATAAGCTGGAAAAATGCATAGACAGACAGCAATCAGAAATTCAGAAGACTAACAATAAAATTGCAGAATTAGACAACTCGATAGAAAGTCAGAGGAGCAAAATTGAACACACAGAAGCTAGAATTTCTGAACTTGAAGATAAATCACTTGGCAATAATATATTTGAAGAAAAATCAGATAAATGAATTAAAAAAAATGAAGAAGCCTTAAGAATCATGTGGGACTCTATCAAGAGAAATAACCTACGGGTGATTGGAGTACCAGAACAGGGAGGGATAACAGAAAATACAGAGAAAATTGTTGAAGATTTATTAGCAGAAAAATTCCCTGATATTGTGAAAGATGAAAAGATATCTATCCAAGATGCTCATCGAACTCCACATAAGGTAGATGCTAAAAGAAAGTCACCAAGACATGGTATAATCAAACTTGCCAAAACCAAAGATAAAGAGAGAATTATAAGAGCAGTGAGGGATAAACAAAAAGCCACCTACAAAGGAGAGCCAATAAGAATAAGCTCGGACTACTTGGCAGAAACCATGCAGACAAGAAGGCAATGGGATGACATATTCAAAAAATTGAAGGAAAAAAATTGTCTGCCAAGAATCATATATCCAGCAAAACTGTCTCTTAAATATGAAGGAGAAATTAAGACATTTCCAGATAAACACAAGTTTAGGGAATTCGTAAAAACCAAATCAAAACTACAAGAAATACTAACGGGGGTTCCTTGGTTAGAAACTCAATAATATCAGGTATCATCCCAAGACTAGAACACTGGGCAGAGCAACCAGAAGTCAACCCAGACAGGGAAATCCAAAAAAACAAAGTAAGATTATAAAAAAAAAAAAGAGCCCTAAACAGGGTAACAGCAATATTATCATACAAAAGAAGACAAAATTAAAATAATAAAGAGGGACCAAGAAATGTAATCATACACCTTCCGTGTGCAGAGGAAGGTACGAGGAAGGTACGGAGATACAAAGAAATAAAAGTTAGTTTTAAATTGAGAAAAATAGGTGTAAATGATAAGGTAACCACAAAGGAAGCAAACTATCCTACTCATCAAAATAAAATACAAGGAAAAAATACAGACTCAGGAGGAAAAAAATTAACAACAACAAATATGAGGAAAGGACAATATATAAAGAAAATCTACTCAGCACATAAAATCACCTGGGAAAAAGAAACTGTCAACACACGAAAACAGACATCAAAATGATAGCACTAAATTCATAAAAATTCATACCTATCCATAATTACGCTGAATGTAAATGGACTAAATGCACCAATAAAGAGACAGAGTATGGCAGAATGCTCTGTGCTGCCTACATGCTGCCTATATGCTGTCTACAAGAGACACACCTTAGACTTAGAGACCTAAACAAAGTAAAACTGAAAGGATGGAAAAAAATATATCAAGTAAACAACAATCAAAAAAGAGCAGGAGTGGCAATATTAATTTCTGACAAAATAGACTTTACAGTTAAATCCATCAGAAAAGATAAGGAAGGACACTATAATGATTAAAGGGACAATACACCAAGAAGATATAACCATATTAAATATTTATGCACCCAATGACAGGGCTGCAAGATACATAAAAAAACTCTATCAGCACTGAAAAGTGAGATAGACACCTCCACAATAATAGTAGGAGACTTCAACACACCACTTTCAGTGAAGGACAGGACATCCAGAAAGAAGCTCAAGACACGGAAGATCTAAATGCCACAATCAACCAACTTGACCTCATAGACATATACAGAACACTCCACCCAACAGCAACCAACTATACTTTCTTTTCTAGTGCACATGGAACATTCTCTAGAATAGACCACATATTAGGTCATAAAGCAAGCCTTAGCAGAATCCAAAACACTGAAATATTACAAAGCATCTTCTCTGACCATATGGTCATAAAAGTGGAAATCAATAATAGGAAAAGCAGGGAAAAGAAATCAAACACTCAGAAAGTGAACAATACCCTGATCAAAAAAGACTGGATTATAGAAGACATTAAGGATGGAATAAAGAAATTCAGAGAATCCAATGAGAATGGAAACACTTCCTATCAGAACCTTTGGGACACAGCAAAAGCGGTGCTCAGAGGCCAATTTATATCAATAAATGCACACATCCAAAAAGAAGAAAGGGCCAAAATCAAAGAATTATCCCTACAACTTGAACAAATAGAAAGAGGGGAACAAAAGAAACCCTGAGGCACCAGAAAAGAACAAAAAATAAAAATTAGAGCTGAACTAAATGAAATAGAAAACCGAAAAAACAATTGAAAGAATTAACAAGACCAAAAGCTGTTTTTTTTTTTAAAAAAAATCAACAAAATTGATAAACCACTGGCCAAACTGACAAAAGAAAAACAGGAGAGGAAGCAAATAACCTGAACTAGAAATGAGAGGGGCGATATTACAGCAGACCCAACTGAAATTATAAGAATCATATCAGATTACTATGAAAAACGACGCAAATTTGAAATCTAGAAGAAATGGATGAATTCCTAGAAACACACTACCTACCTAAACTAACAGAAAGAGAGGTAGAACAACTAAATAGACCCATAACAAAAGAAGAGATTGAAAAGGTAATCAAAAAACTCCCAACAAAAAAAAAGCCCTGGTCCTGATGGCTTCACTGCAGTTATACCAAACTTTCAGAGAAGAGTTAACACCACTACTACTAAAGGTATTTCAGAGCATAGAAAAGGACGGAATACTACCAAACTCATTCTGTGAAGCCACCATATCCCCGATACCAAAACCAGGTAAAGACACTACAAG
The DNA here is from genome assembly GCF_030014295.1 of Loxodonta africana. Lineage (NCBI taxonomy): Eukaryota > Metazoa > Chordata > Mammalia > Proboscidea > Elephantidae > Loxodonta > Loxodonta africana. Next base: position 73,797,189 of record NC_087362.1, read on the forward strand.
AAAAAATTATAGACCTATATCCCTCAGGAATGTAGATGCAAAAATCCTCAACAAAATTCTAGCCAATAGAATTCAACAACATATCAAAAAAATAATTCATCATGACCAAGTGGGATTCATACCTGGTTAGGTATGCAGGGATGGTTCAACATTAGAAAAACAATTAATGTAATCTACCACATAAATAAAACTAAAGACAAGAATCACATGATTTTATCAATTGATGCTGAAAAGGCATTTGACAAAGTTCAACACTCATTCATGATAAAAACTCTCAGCAAAATGGGAATAGAAGGAAAATTCCTCAACATAATAAAGGGCATTTATACAAAGGCAACAGCCAACATCACCCTAAAGCCTGAAAACATTGCCATTGAGATCAGGAACCAGACAAGGATGCTCTTTATCACCACTCTTATGCAACATTGTGCTGGAAGTCCTAGCCAGAGCAATTAGGCTAGATAAAAAATAAAGGGCATCCAGATTGGCAAGGAAGAAGTAAAAGTATCTCTAGTTGCAGACGACATGATCTTAAACACAGAAAACCTAAAGAATCCTCCAGAAAACTACTGAAACTAATAGAAGAGTTCAGCAGAGCATCAGGATACAAGATAAACATACAAAAATCAGTTGGATTCCTCTACACCAACAAAAAGAACATCGAAGAGGAAATCACCAAATCAATGCCATTTACAGCAGCCCCCAAGAAGATAAAATACTTAGGAATAAATCTTACCAGAGATGTAAAAGACTTATACAAAGAAAACTACAGTACACTTCTGCAAGAAACCAAAAGAGACTTACATAAGTGGAAGAACATACCTTGCTCATGGATAGGAAGACTTAACATTATAAAAATGTCTATTCTACCAAAAGCAACCTATACATTTAATGCAATTCCAATCCAAATCCGAACGACATTCTTTAATGAGATGGAGAAACCAATCACCAACTTCATATGGAAGGGAAAGAGGCCCCAGATAAATAAGGCATTACTGAAAAAGAAGAACAAAGTGGGAGGCCTTACTTTACCTGATTTTAGAACCTATTATACCACCACAGTAGTCAAAACAGCCTGGTACTGGTACAACAACAGATACATGGACCAATGGAATAGAATTGAGAATCCAGACATAAATCCATCCACATATGAGCAGTTGATATTTGACAAAGGCCCCAAAACAGTTAAATGGGGAAAAGAGAGTCTTTTTAATAAATGGTGCTGGCATAACTGGATATCCATCTGCAAAATAATGAAACAAGACCCACACCTCACTCCATGCACAAAAACTAACTCAAAATGGATCAAAGGCCTAAATATAAAATCTAAAACAATAAAGATCATGGAAGAAAAAAATAGGGACAATATTAACAATAGGGACAATGTTAGGAGCCCTAATACATGGTATAAACAGTTTACGAAACATTATAAAGAACGTAGAAGAAAAACTAGATAACTGGGCGCTCCCAAAAATCAAACACCTATGCTCATCCAAAGACTTCACCAAAAGAGTAAAAAGACTACCGACAGACTGGGAAAAAGTTTTTAGCTATGACATTTCTGATCAGCACCTGATCTCTAAAATCTACATGATACTGCAAAAACTCAACTGCAAAAAGACAAATAACACAATTAAAAAATGGGCAAAAGATAGGAATAGACACTTTACTAAAGAAGATATTCAGGTAGCTAACAGATATATGAGGAAATGTTCATGATCATTAGCCATTAGAGAAATGCAGATCAAAACTACAATGAGATTTCATCTCACTCCAACAAGGCTGGCATTAATCCAAAAAACACAAAATAATAAATGTTGGAGAGGCTGTGGAGAGTCTGGAGAGGCCGGAATGTCAAATGGTACAACCACTTTGGAAATTGATTTGGTGCTTCCTTAAAAAGCTAGAAATAGAACTACCATACCATCCAGCAATCCGACTCCTTGGAATATATCCTAGAGAAATAAGAGTCTTTACACGAACAGATATATGCACACCCATGTTTATTGCAGCACTGTTTACAATAGCAAAAAGATGGAAGCAACCAAGGTACCCATCAACGGATGAATGGATAAATAAATTGTGGTATATTCACACAATGGAATACTATGCATCGATAAAGAACAGTGAAGAATCTGTGAAACATTTCATAACATGGAGGAACCTAGAAGGCATGGTGAGTGAAATGAGTCAGCTGCAAAAGGACAAATATTGTATAAGACCACTATTACAAGAACTTGAGAAATAGTTTACACTGAGAAGAAAACATTTTTTGTGGGCACAAGAGGGGGCAGGGAGGGAGGGTGGGAGGGGGCATTCACTAATTAGATAGTAGATAAGAACTACTTTAGGTGACGGGAAAGACAGCACACAATACAGGGGAGGTCAGCACAATTGGACTAAACCAAAACCAATGATGTTTCCTGAATAAACTGAACGCTTCAAAGGCCAGTGTAGCAGGGGCAGGGGTCTGGGGACCATGGTTTCAGGGGACATCTAAGTCAATTGGCAAAATAAATTCTATTAAGAAAACATTCTGCATCCCACTTTGAAGAGTGGCGTCTGGGGTCTTAAACGTTAGCAAGCAGCCATCTAAGATGCATCAATTGGTCTCAACCCACCTGGATCAAAGGAGAATAAAGAACACTGAGGACACAAGGCGATTATGAGCCCAAGAGACAGAAAGAGCCACATGAACCAGAGACTACATCGTTCTGAGACCAGAAGAACTAGATGGTGCCCGGCTACAACCAGTGACTGCCCTGACAGTGAACACAACAGAGGACCCCTGAGGGAGCAGGAGAGCAGTGGGATGCAGACCCCAAATTCTCATAAAAAGACCAGACTTAATGGTCTGACTGAGACTAGAAGAACCCCGGTGGTTATGGCCCCCAGACCCTCTGTTGGCCCAGGACAGGAACCATTCCCGAAGCCAACTCTTCAGACATGGATTGGACTGGACAAGGGGTTGGAGAGGGATGCTGGTGAGGAGTGAGCTTCTTGGATCAGGTGGACACTTGAGACTATGTTGGCATCTCCCGCCTGGAGGGGAGATGAGAGTGTGGAGGGGGTTAGAAGCTGGCGAAATGGACACGAAAAGAGAGAGTGGAGGGAGACAGCAGGTTGTCTCATTAGGGGGAGAGTAATTGGGAGTGTGTAGCAAGGTGTATGTGGGTTTTTGTGTGAGAGACTGCCTTGATTTGTAAACTTTTACTTAGAGCACAATAAAAATTATAAAAACACATATATAAATATCATTCTGAGCTTCAGGCTATACAAAAGCAAAAAAGCATTCTGGATTTGACAGTATTGTGCTGGTCCTGGGACGACTTCATCCATTTCACTGAGCACTTGGTGAGAGCACCGAGAACATTTCAAACTGGCAACCCACTAAACTTAAACATAGATCCCCATAATCTTAGGAGAGCTACTGAATGTAAAACAAGGAAGAAACAGATATGCTTTGCCTTAACCACAAGAACTATTGCCCTGCCTAAATTTGCATGGCCATAGCACTCATTGCCCTAAAATATCTCATAGTGGGCATGTATGCTTTTATACAATGAGTAATAAATTGAAACTAAATTAAGTCTTTGGCACTTACAAATTGACTTGACAAAATGGGACCTCATGGATCTTCCTCCAAGTTAAAATACTTAATACAGACCAATGTAAATCAAAACAGGGCCCTCAAGAATCGAAACCCATCATGCAAGATCCATTTAGCGAAGGGAAAATTACCCCCAGTGCTTCTTCAAGTAACTGCCCAATTTGGTCTGTTTTTAAATCTGGAAAGAATAAATGGTGCCTCACAGTGGATTCCACAACCTTAATACAAAGGCCCCATAAGGCCCCCATTCCCAATGTTACTGCAGTTACTGACTCCATCCAATGACAACTGACAAATATTTTGCTATTATAAGTTTGTTAATATGGCCTGTTCAGTACCTATTTCAACAGCAACTTGCCTTCTCCTCCAAAGAGACAGGATGTGGGTTTACCTGGCCATCCATGGAATGCCTCAACAGCCTAGCTATCATGCACACTCTTAACAGGCAAGATCTCAACTATTTACAACTTTCTCCAGGAGCAAAGATATGATATTACATTGATTACATTCTCCTCAGAGGACGTTCATTTGACACATTCATTCAAATACTGAAAAAGAAACTAGCACAGAGGAGATGGGTCATTGCCATAATGCAAGGCCTACCTCCTTGGTACTGATGAAGACCAAAGTCCACAGCCTGCCGTATTGGATTACAACCTCAACATAAAGAAAACAAAAATCCTCAGAACTGGACCAAGAAACAATGGCATGATAAACGGAGAAAAGATTGAAGTCAAGGATTTCATTTTACTTGGATCCATAATCAATACTCATGGAAGCAGCAGTCAAAAAAAATCAAATGTTGTACTGCACTGGGCAAATCTGCTGCAAAATGCCTCTTTGAAGGGTTCAAAAAAGCAAAGATGTCAGTTTGAGGACTAAGATATGCTTGACTCAAGCCATGGTGTTTTCAATCATCTCATACGCATGTGAAAGCTGGACAATGAATAAGGCAGAAAAAATAAAGCCTTTGAATTATGGTGGTGGCAAAGAATATTGAATCTATGGACTCCTAGAACGGACAAATCTGTCTTGGAAGAAGTACAGCCAGAGTGCTCCTTAGAAGCGAGAAGGGTGACATTTTGTCTCATGTTATCAGGAAGGATCAGTCCCTGGAGAAGGACATCATGCTTGGTAAAGTAGAGGGTCAGTGAAAAAGAGGAAGATCTTTAAGGAGATGGATTGACACAGTGGCTGCAACAATGGGCTCAAACACAGCAACCATTATGAGGATGGTGGAGGACTGGGCAGTGCTTCGTCCTATTAAGGTCACTATGAGTCGGAACTGACTCAACTGCACCTAACAACAACAATAACAACAACACCTTGGTTAAATTCCTGATAAATGATCTGGTAAACTGAGGGCCACTCCATCCCTGACACTAACAAGAAACAGCTACTGGCCCTCTCAGCACCACAATATTAAAACAGGCCCAACATCTTTTAGGGTTTTTTATTTTTTTAGGTCTTGGAGGCAGTATAGTCCTGACTTAGAAATTTTAGTTAAGCCCGTTTATTCTGCTACTTACAAATCAGCCCATCTTGACGGGGGCTCCCTCCAATAAAAAGCCCTAGAATAGATCCAAATTACAATACAGTATTCCCATTAGTGCCCCCCGCAAGACTCCTTCATTGTAGAGGCATGAAATATTTACCCTAATACTTTTGTGACCTATCCAACTTCTCACTGCTCCCTCAGGAGTCAGCTCTCCTCTGTCTAGATGTCAGATTCTAATGTGTTGCTCTAGTCTCCTTTCCTGTTACCTTTGTTGTTGGAGGTTATCTTTAAAGAATATTCCCTTTGCTGCCATGGAGTTGTGTGGATGAGATGGGTAACTTAGGACTGAGTGCAAGAGTTCAGTCCACCACCTTTAAACAGAAACCTATAGATCACAAGTTATTAAATAGGGAAAAATAAATTTCAGACTATCTACTAAATTAATGAATCCTCATCAATCTAACAATAAGAACAACAAACACTTGCTGAATTCTAGGAGGCAGAATGAGATTCAAATTTGGAGACTCTGATTCTAGACTTGGAGACCTGGTGGTGCAGTGGTTAAGAGCTAGGGCTGCTAACCAAAATGTTGGCAGTTTGAATCCACAAACCACTCCTTAGAAACTCTACGGGCCAGTTCTACGCTGTCCTAAAGGGTCGCTATGTGTCGAAATTGACTCAACAGCAACAGGTTGGGATTCTAGAATTAAAAACAATCACTCGACTACACTCTCTACTTCAAAAAAAAAACAAACAAATGAGAACTTCTCTTGATACCTACCTCTAGCTAGAACTTTGAGAGCAAAAATGTTGTACACTGAAGATGAATAGAGTTTTGAAAAAATACAAGGATTATAACATCAAAGAAAACTCTTAAAATATTAAACATACAGACAGGTATGAAGAGAAAATAAATATAAACTTATCAGTTAGTAAATTTCAGAAGGCCAAAAATCTGATTTTGTTTGAGTACAAAAACATTAGAGAAAATAACTATTCATATGCTCATATATTTATCAACATTTCAATCCATTTATTCCATCGTCAATGTAGTCACTCATTTACTCAAAAAAAATTTTTTTTATAGCAAGCACTTTTTATAATACCGTGGTTATATTATGCCAGCTCCTGTATAATGTCTTTTTCAAAACACCTAGCCTAAGCTGGGTTCTCTGAATCAGAAAGACATTCCTCTTTTAGATCATATGTATTTCTGCTCACTTAAAGGATAATAATAATAACACAGAGATAAGTTCCAACCTAATTTCAAATAACGTAATTCTTCTGATAGCTAATGGGCTTAATTTTTTTCTAGGATATGGATTTCTTTCCAGAAATCTAACATACCTTCTCTTCCTAGAAACAAAAATCCAAGGCAATAATTTATCGGGAATAAAAGCTGGTGCAGAGTTGGGGGAGATGAGGAGCAGTCACTCTAACGAAGCTCCTGTTGGGAAATACGTCTTCCATTCTGGACCACGGAACCTGAATCTCACCCTGAAACCCTTATCCACCCTTGACCCTTCAGGCTCAGGTCACTGGAGAAAGCCCATTCACAACAAAAGGAGACCTCTCTTCTAAAGCACTACCTAAATTTATTTCAAATTTCTCTTTCCAGTTTATTTTCCACACACTTATCACTTTGAAATATCTCAAGATATAAACAGCCCCGATTTCTACACACACATGGTCTCACCTGTCTAGGCTGCTGCTGATTGTTCCAGCAGCAGCAACGTGAAGGGCAGCCTGTATTTGGAAATCTTTAGATGCATTTCACATGCTGCATTTGCCAGGAGTAAAAATGCAGCTGGGGCACATGGGGACCCAGAACTCAGAGACCGTGGTCATTTTTACAGTCTTTCACTCAGTGCTGAAAACTCTGGGTCCTTGTGCTTTGTGTTTGCAAGGGAAGTGTTTCTCTAACACCATTCACAAGGCCTGTTCATCAAGTGGGTCCCACCGGGGTGCAGAGCTAGATGTCCAAATGACACGTTTGTTTAGATCCTCCTTTCCTCTCAGGGGCTCAAAAGCACATAGGGCAATGTAACAGGAGGACAAGGTGCCAATAAGAATTTGAGAGGGAGAAACTTCTACGCTGGCCACATTGCCATTGCTTGTTCATTCAGAAAGACACTGCAGCCAGGAGAAGACTGCCAAGGCATGCTCTAGCAAAGAGGCCAGCCGGGTACCCGTGGAAGGGAAGGCTGGGAGCAGAGAACAGTGATGGTGCACCAGAGGCCTGGGAACAGCCCTGCAGTGGGGCTTAGCCCTATGGCAATCTCCAAAGGTAATTGATGTTCTCTCTGCTGTGGCCCCTTTGAATGCTCCCAGTAAACCCAGCAGCCAAGGAGCTCGGAATTCCAACATTAAGCTGTTGAATTTTAATTAATTCATTCAGTAAGCATTTACGGAGCACTCACAATGTACCAGGCCCTCTGCTAGGTCCTGAAGGGACAGGGAGAGAAGGCAGAGTATGGTGTGTACATATTAATAGAGGGAGATGGGCAATAAACAAGTACCTGAAACAGGCAGGATAATTACAGATAGGGATGAGTGCTATAGAGACAAGAGAAGGTGGCACTGAGATAGAGATGAGGCCTGAATTTACAGAGGTTACTTGGGGTAGGCATCTATGAAGAAGAGACATTTGAGCTGATACTTAAATAAGGAGAAGAGGATGTCCATTGAGCTGATATCTTTAAATAAGGAGAAGAGGTTGGCCATTGAGCTGGTACCTAAATAAGGAGAAGAGGCTGGCCATTGAGCTGGTACCTAAATAAGGAGAAGAGGCTGGCCATTGAGCTGGTACCTAAATAAGGGAAAGTGGCTGGCCAGGCAAGAGGGATGAGGAATGGAAATTGAAAGTGCAAAGGCCCTGTGGCAGAAATGTGCTAATTAAGTAGGAGCAGAGTGAGCGAAATACGGAGTGGGGGGAAATGAGCTCGAACATGGGATGGAGTATGTGTTAAGTCCAATGAGGTGAAGAGCAGACTTTCTGAAGGAAGTAGGAACTGAAATGACCTATGTAGTTTAGATTTAGAAGGGATGAGGGCAAGCTGTCTAGACAAGAGTGGGGGACTAGAGGGACGAAGACCAAGTAAACCAAAACCAAGCCCATTGCTGTCGAGTTGATTCTGACTCACAGCAACCCTACAGTACAGAATAGAACTTCTCCATAAGTTTCCAAGGCTGAAATTCTCTCTTTACGGAAGCAGACTGCCACGTCTTTCTTCCACAGAGCAGCTGGTGATTTGAACTGCCCGTCTTTTGGTTAGCAGCCAAGCACTTAACCACTGTACCACCAAGGCTCCTTGAAAACCAAGTAGCAAGGATAAATGTGGTCTCTTCTGAGATGGACACAAACCTATTTCTGCTCTCAGACTTTGGACCATCTCTGGACCCCCAGCTACCCTTTCCTAAAGTGGGGGACGACATCTCTAAGAACCGCTCCAGTTCTTACACTCAGGAAGTGATTCACACATGAAGGGTAAGCATTCTGTAGGGTGGTGAGAAATAACAGCAAGTAGATCAAATAGGAAGAAAGATTAAAAGTCTTCAAATGTCTGGCAGAGGATTTGGAAGTAGGTGTAGAAGACAGACGCTTGTTGAGCCGGGGAAGGAAGCCATCATGGGTGGAGGGTGGCTTAGACTGTGTGGCAGTGTGGCAGTTAGGAGTCTGCTGTGGGCACTAGGTTCAGGGGACTAGAAGCCTGCAGGGGTACCCAGATTCAGGACAAACCGAGAGGAGAATTTGCAGAAGCTGATGACATGTTGGCAGAGAGAGGCACAAAAGAATGATTCCTTGGACTTTAACTTGGAGAATGGGGTCTTCATCAACTCAAATGTGATAGAGAGGGGACTGGGCATGGGCTTGGAAGAAGGGAAGAAGAAAATATAGGCTCCATTTGATGCATGTACATATTGATAAGAAGGTAGAGCAGATAATTGGAAATATCTCCTTGAATAATTTGGACATAAAACTAAACAACAGGTGAGAATTACCTTCCCAGTGGCAGTGTTTAAAAATGTAAGGGTCAGAGAACTCAACAGGGCAGCTAGAAATGGGAAGTATATGAAACCCTACTCTGTGTGAGATATGCTCTCTTATTTCATGCCTTCAGGGACCATCCATTAACTTAATTGAACAAAGCAGGCAGAATATAAGGCTATATGGAATGTTGGAGCTTTGATGGACTGGGGAGCTCAGGGCCCACTTTAAGACATCCAAATGGAATTATTTTGTAGTATCATGTTTTATTATGTAACCAGAAACATCTCTGGAAGCTACTTTTGGTCTGGGGACCCTGGCATTCAATCTCTACTATGTTAGATAACATACCTTCAGTTTATGAATAAGGAAGCAAATTCTTAGAGCAGCGATGGACCTTGTCCTGGGTCTCACGGTCAGCAAGGAGCAGAGCTGAGCTAGAACCCAACTCTGCCTCACTCCACGGTCCTTGTTCTTTTCTCTTCTTCTTATAGACTTTTTGGGGACAACTAGAGGGGTGAGTACAAGGGCCTTGGTGTGTGTGTTGGAAGCTGTGGCAAGGTGAGAGGAAGTGTGCATATTTAAGGAACGAGAAGAATAAGATCCGGGAAAGGGAGGAGCAACCAGAACCAGTCAGGACAAAGTGAGGAAACCCAGGAAGAAGGAAGTGAAGTGAGGCCGAGGAAGATGAATCCTGCAGGAAAAGGATCCTTAGGACTCCTCTGGTTAAGGTGGAAGGAGGGAACAGGGGATGGAGACAGTAGTTGACCTCCACCCACCCTGAGAGTGTGGCAATTGAATACAAGCACGAAGGAAGACGACCCAGGAAGAGAAGCAGGAGGTGCTGGATCTGCTTGGAGGTCAGAATAGGAGTCCTGAAGAGGAGAAGCTACAGACAGGATTCATGCACTCGTGGGTTTCAGAGCTTTCTTAGAAAATTCTTATTTTGAGAAACAAGAGGAAAACTTAAAGTAGCTACACATTCTCTCCATTCTATGAAGATGAGTAGGTGCCCACACCTGTCTTGGAACCTGTAAGCTTAATCGTGAGGGAGTCGCCAGTGACCGTAAGTGGCTGAGGGATGAAAGTACTTGTGGTTATCAGCAGCCTGTTTAGCAGGAATCCAGGAAGGGGGGGCTCTAGGGGTTTGGGCTGGGGCTTTGTTATTGCAGCGGCCTCTCTATGTTCCAAATGTCTCCACAGGCCCTTCAATGCTCACATTGTGGCAAGAGTAATCCAGCTTTTCCACCTCCGCTGTGGGGTCACCTATCGATTGGCTCATGTGCCCCTCAGGAGCATCCAGGGAGGTCACGTTGGTGACGAGCCATCTGAGGGAGATGCGATTAGGGCAGAAAGTTCACGAGTGGCATCTCATTCCAAGAGATCTGAAATATGGGCACTTCCTTTTGAAAAATCTTCGTGTCTCCCTGTGGGCTGGAGCAAGGGGCATGAATCACAGCAGAATAGAGTCCATACTGCAGTGGGGCTGAGCGAGGAGGCAAGGTGATGTGTGGAGCTTTGTGACTTCAGTCTGAGCATCACCAAAGGGGGTAGAACAAAGATCCTGGCTGTGCTGGAGTCAAAGACGAAAGAACGCAGCAAGCAACGAGGAATGCCCATGGCCACACTGACCACCTGCAGGAGGGGATATTAGGCGAGCAGGAAGCTCGGGGACAGGCAAGTGGTGAAAGTCAATCATGCTGGGACTTGAGGAGCCCACTGACCTCAGTAATTCAAAAGATGGTAGATATGTCATAACCCTAAACTACTGACTAACCCACTGCCGTCAAGTCAATTCCGACTCATAACAACCCCATAGGACAGAGTAGAACTGCCCCATAGAGTTTCCAAGGAGTGCCTGGCAGATTCAAACTGCTGACCTTTTGGTTAGCAGCCGTAGCACTTAACCACTACGCTACCAGGGTTTCCAGATATGTCATAGAGCACGGCAATTACGAGGTGGACTCTGAGACAGACTGCCTGCGTTGGAGTACCGGCTCCAGTACTGGCAGCTACGTCACCTGCTAAGTCATAGAACTTCTCTGTGTTTCCATGTCTCCCTTTACACAATAGGAATAATGATGCTGGCTGTCTTGGAAGGCTGTAGCAAGGGTCCAGTAAGACAGTGTGTGTAAAGTGCCCGGCATGTAGTAAGTGCTCAGTAAAAAAGAGTCATTATTATTCCTCATTCTATCTATAGCAACTAGGGGCGGAATTAACTTTTGATGTGTTCCTTTGTCCTTGTGGAAAAGTAGTGTAGCAGATACCCTGATGAATCCCCCAGATCTTACCATCCCAGTGTGCCTGCTGACTTCCAACTGCCTGCCTCTGCCCCTCTGTGCCTGAGGACCTTTTCTGGAACCATGTGTGTAGCAGCCAGGAAGTGATGGAAATTACTACTCCCAGCTGGGTGGTGCAAATGGTCAGCACTTGACTACTAACCAAAATGTTGGTGGTTCAAATCCACCCAGCAGCACCACAGAAGAAAGGCCTACGGGATCAGTTGTTGTTGTTGTTAGATGCCTTCGACTCATGGTGACCCTATGTACAACAGAACGAAACACTGCCCGGTCCTATGCCATCCTCACAATCTGAGCCCATTGTTGCAGCCACTGTGTCAATCCATATCATTGAGGGTCTTCCTCTTTTTTGCTGACCCCTCTACTTTACCAAGGATGATGTCCTTCTCCAGGGACTGGTCCTTCCTACTGATCTACATCTGTAAAATTAAAAAAAAAAAAAAAGGCTTCTGACTCATGGCGAGCTCCCTGTGTACAGAGTAGAACCGTACTCTATAGGATTTTCAGTGGCTGTGATCTTTCAGAAGTAGATCGCCAAGCTTTTCTTCTGAGAGTCCTCTGGGTGGATTCCAACCACCAACCTTTTGGTTAGTAGCAGAGCTCTTAACTGCGCCACCCAAGAACTCCTTTTGTAAGATTACTGCTGTTGAAAACCCTATAGAGGGTAGTTCTACTCTGAAACACATGGGATCCCAATGAGTTGGAATTGACTAGTTGGCAATAGGTTTTTTGTTTTCTTTTGGTGGGAGGAGGGGGCACCCCTCAACCAATGATTATCCTTTGACATAATTCTGCACGTGTGTTTTTCACCATTCCCAGAGTTTATCCATGGGTCACTGTCTTAGTTATCTAGTGCTGCTATAACAGAAAATACCACAAGTGGATGGCTTTAACAAAGAAATTTATTCTCTCACAGTCTAGAAGGCTAGAAGTCTGAATTTGGGGCTCCAGCTCCAGAGGAAGGCTCTCCCTTCTCTCTCTCTATTGGCTCTGGGGGAAGACCTTTGTCATCAATCTTCCCCTGGACTAAGAGCTTCTCAGCATAGGAACCTCGGGTCCAAAGGATGCACCCAGATCCTGGTGTTGCTTTCCTGGTGGTATGAGATCCCCATGTCCCTCTGCTCACTTCTCGTTTTCATAACTCAGAAGAGATTGACTCAAGATACAACATAATCCTGTAGATTGTGTTCTGCCTCATCAACATAACTACCTCCAATCCTGCCTAATTGACAACACAGAGTTAAAACGTACAAAATATATGATAATCACATCAGATAACAAAATGATGGACAAGCACACATTACTGGGAATCATGGCCTAGCCACGCTGACACACATTTTGGGGGGACATAATTCAATCCATAACAGTCACTCACCATTCCTCTCTCCCTGTTGGTCACCCCCTCCAAAAACAAAGAAAGAAAGAAAACACTTGTATTCAAATCTTTGTCTCAGGTTTCATTTGAGGAAACCCAATGTAAAACAGTTGACAATTCACTGGTTAGGAGAAAGAAAGTTATCTTACGGAAGCACTGACATCATCATTTCCCCCTGAAATCCCTGACACCTGAATCAGCAGGCATAAAGTCTGTGGATAAATTATGCAGTTAGAGACTGGTACCCAGCACCGAGGCTCTTTCTGGTGGCTGGTTCCAATGTGGGCTGCCATGTTCTAGTCTTAGAGTAAACTCAATCTACCTGCTTCCCCTCGGGCCACTGCAGAGTGGGGTATGGGAGGAGGTGGGTCAGGTGAGTTTGCAGTGGCACTCAGACTGGCTGAGGAGACCACACTGAGGCAAATACAAGTGGACAGGCAGGTCTGCTGCTGAAACAAAACTTCATCTGAGGCCCTGGAAATGATGCCCAGCTTCAATGTCACCCCTGGAATTGGCTGGCCAGGGAGAAGAAATATGAGGGCTGCTGTCATAGCTGCATCCTTGATTCCACCAGGTTTACTAACTGGATTTTGTTTCAACCTGTGGTCCTTTTCAACATCTCCCAATCATATCTGCTTTTTTATTTTTTAATCAAATAATTCTCTTCATTTTTCCTTTTTGGGTGTTTCCTCAGAGCTGATAAAGTGAGAAGGTCTTCCCCTGGAGCTGGTGACCTAAATTCAAGCTTTTAGCCTCCTAAACTGTGAGAGAATAAACTGTTAGTTAAAGCCATCTACTTGCGGTATTTTTGTTATAGCAGCACTAGGTAACAGACAACCTCAGTCAGAACCAACTCAGTAAAACTACCAACATTTTTAAAATTGATCTCATGTGTCAAAGTAGAACCATGTTCCACAGGGTTTTCAATACCTGATTTTTCACCAGGCTTTTCTTCCAAGGTGCTTTTGAGCAGACTTGAACTTCCAACCTTTTGGATAGCAACTGAAGGTATTAACTGTTTGCACCACCCATGGATTTCTGCCTCACGTATAAACCAAAAGCCCATTGTCATCCAGTTGGTTCTGCCTCATAGTGACCCTACAGGAGAGAACAGAACTGCTTCACAGGGTTTCCAAGGCTGTAATTTTTTCAGAAGCAGACTGCCACATCTTTTTCCCACAGAGTGGCTGGTGGGTTTCACCTGCCAACTTTCCAGTTAGCGGCCAAGCGCTTAACCCACTGTGCCACCAGGACTCCTTGCCCACTTACAGGCACTATTAAAACCTTCTGCATCATCTCAGTGGAGTCACCATCGCCCCAGTGGGGTCTAGGTTCTGCAAGCTTCCTGTTTTCTTTTCGATATGAAATCCTTGTTCAGGAGCAATCACATTCAAAGCAGTGATCACTTCCGCCACCCAGCACTGGCCACCCACTAGTGTTCTAACCATGTGGTGCTCTCTCTGTGATCCTTTTCCATGCTGCTTCCTCTGGTAAGAATGTCATTTCCCCCTCTCTCAATACTCAAACATCACCTTCTCTGTGAAGAGTTCCCCGACTCCCCCAGCTCTTTGGGTATATGCAAAAGGCAGGGTGTTGCTGTCAGCTCAGACTTCCATGTTGCTGCAGGAACTTAAACATTTGAAGTTCAAATTGTCCATTTCAGTGAAACTACCAACACTGTTTAAATTGCAATTTTTCCAAGTTTGTCACTCTGTCTTTGCTGCTGCTGCTGCTGTGTGTGTGTGTGTGTGCACATTTCAAGCCTGCGTAAGTTTAATGCATGTATGATGTGACTCAACGTGACTCTACCATACTTGGAAACACATGGCAGAGCCGAAGTGGCATGTCGAGGCATTCAGCATGTTGAGGCATTTGGACAACTCTTGCTCGGGGAAGCCTGAAGCCCACAGATCCAAGCTCTGGCCCCAATGCAGGTGTTTTCTCCCACCTCCCTGCTCTCTGCAGTGTGCCTGGATGGCTAGACATCTGCCTGTGGGCCTTTGCCATACCACACACAGCACACACGCACGGCCAGTTACTCAGCAAATATTAGCTGAGGATAATGGTGTTTGCATTTAGCCTGGGTCTCACAGGGCGACATCTCTACACTCTATTAGAGTTTATTAGTGATGATCGCAATTACTGGCAATGATTAGTGTGTGGTGGGCATTACCAGCAGCTGCCTTTGGGTCATGATTGATCTATCCATAAATGATTGATCTGTCCATAGCAACGTGGTTTCAGTAACTCCAGACTGACAGGTAATGTTGTTTAGTGGTCAGGCAAGAGGGGCACAGTGAACCTGTGTTCTATTTTTCAGTAGCTGTGTGACATTGGTCATACCACTCCTTCCCTCTGAACTTCAGTTTCCCTAACTGTCTTAGCCATCTACTGCTATAACAGAAATACTACAAGTGGATGGCTTTAGCTAACAGAAATTTATTCTCTCTCAGTTTGCTGTTGTTGTTGTTAGGTGCCGTCAAGTCGGCTCCAACTCATAGCAACACTATGTACCACAGAACGAAACACTGCTCAGTCCTTCTCCATACTCACAATTATTGTTATGCTTGAGTCCATTGTTGCAGCCACTGTGTCAATCCATCTCATTGAGGGTCTTTCTCTTTTCCACTGACCCTGTACTTTACCAAGCATGATATCCTTCTCCAGGGACTGATCCCTCCTGACAACACATCCAAAGTATGTAAGACTAGTCTCACTATCCTTGCTTCCAAGGAGCATTCTGGTTGTACTTCATCCAAGACAGACTTATTCATTCTTTTGGCAGTCCATGGTATATTCAACATTCTTTGCCAACACTACAATTCAAAGGTATCAATTCTTCTTCAGTCTTCTTTATTCCTTGTCCAGCTTTCAGATGCATATAAAGTGACTGAATATACCATGGCTTGGGTCAGGCGCACCTTAGTCTTCAAGGTGACATCCTTACTTTTCAACAGTTTAAAGAGATCCTTTGCAGCAGATTTGCTCAATGGTTCTTTGAAGCAGATTTACCCAAATCACAATTTAGGAGGCTAAATTGACTCGACGGCACTGGGTTTTTCTGGGAGAAGCCCAAATTCAAGGTGCCACTCCAGGGGAAGGCTTTCTGTCTCTATCAGCTCTGAGGGAAGGTCCTTGTTATCAATCTTTCCCTGGATTTAGAAGCTTCTCAGCACAGGGGCCCCAGGTCCAAAGGATGCACTCCACTCCTGGCTCTTCTTGCTTGGCGGTAAAGAAGTAATGTGTTTCCCGGAGACTCTGCAGCTTACAGAAGAACTGAGGACCACCAAGACTTCTTTCTTGGTGGTTTGAGGCTCCCTTCCTCTCTGCTCACTTCTCTCTTTTATATCTCAAAAGAAACTGACTCAAGATACAGTTGAATCCTGTAGATTGAGTCCTGCCTCATTAACATAACTGCCTCTAATCCTGCCTCATTAACATCATAGAAGTTTGGATTTACAACATACAGGATAATCACATCAGATAACAAAATGGTGGACAACAACACAATACTGGGAAGCATGGCCTAGCCAGGTAGATGCATATTTTGGGGGACAGAATACAATCCGTAACAGTCAACTTCTTATCTCTCAGCTGGTTATAAACCAAACGAGAAAGTTTAACATACTTTATAAAATGGAAATGGAAATGCACGTAAGCAGATCTTTTATTATTGCTATTACTCCTGAAACACCCCAATGCATTCTTTTTGAAATCGTAAAATAAAATTCCTATACAGTTCAGACAGATAATGTAAATAAGTAAAATTGATTAGATGTAAGAAAATAAAGTGGATGGAGATCATGAAAACTAAAGCACGCATGGCTTGCCTAAAGGCATTCAAATTCAAAGAATTAACAATACCCTGCTATTCAAAAAAAACTATGACTTCAGGCCAAATTATGCCAGTTTGTGACTTGTAAAGTTGCCCCAATATGCTGTTAAGAAAGTGCTTATTAAGGTATAAAACCCAAAAGAAAATTAAAGGCTTATATCCCTCATGAATATAGATGCAAAAATCCTCAACAAAATTCTAGCCAATAGAATTCAACAACATATCAAAAAAATAATTCACCACGACCAAGTAGGATTGATACCAAATATGCAGGGATGGTTCACCATTAGAAAAACAATTAATGTAATCCATCATATAAATAAAACAAAAGATAAGAACCACGTGATCTTATCAATTGATATACAAAAGGCATTTGACAAAGTCCAACACCAATTCATGATAAAAACTCTCAGCAAAATAGGAATAGAAGGGAAATTCCTCAACATAATAAAGGGCATTTACACAAAGCCAATAGCCAACATCACCGTAAATGGAGAGAGCCTGAAAGCATTCCCCTTGAGAATGGGAACCAGACAAGGATGCCGTAACACCACTCTTATTCAATATTGTGCTAGAGGTCCTAGCGAGAACAATAAGGTAAGAAAATGAAATAAAGGGCATCAAAACCCTTAAAGAAGACGTAAAAGTATCACTATCTGCAGATGATAAGATCTTATACACAGAAAACCCCAAAGAACCCACAAGAAAACTACTGAAACTAATAGGAGATTTCAGCAAAGCATCAGGATACAAGATAAACATTAAAAAATCAATTGGATTCCTATACATCAACAAAAAGAATTTCAAAGAGGAAATCACCAAATCAATACCACTTACAATAGCCCCCAAGAAGATAAAATACTTAGGAATAAATCTAACCAGAGACGTAAAAGACCTATACAAAGAAAACTACAAGATACTACTGCAAGAAACAAAAGAGATCTACATAAGTGGAAAAAAATACCTTGCTCATGGATAAGAAGGCTCAACGTTGTGAAAATGTCAATTCTCTCCAAAGTGATCTACAGATACAATGTAATCTTGATCTAAATTCCAATGACATTTTTTAATGAGATGGAGAAACAAATCACAAATTTCATACGGAAAGGGAAGAGACTCCAGATAAGTAAAGCATTACTGAAGAAGAAGAACAAAGTGGGAGGCCTCATACTACCTGATTTTAGAACATATTATACTGCTACAGTGGTGAAAACAGCCTGGTAGTGGTACAACAACACATACATAGACCAATGAAACAGAATTGAGAATCCAGACATAAATTCATCCACCTATGAGCAGCTTATACTTGACAAAGGCCCAAAATCTGTTAAATGGGGAAAAGACAGACTTTTTAACAAACAGTGCTGGCATAACTGGATATCCATCTGTAAAAAATGAAACAAGATCCATACCTCACACCATGTAACAAAAACTCAAAATGGATCTAAGACCTAAATATAAAATCTAAAACGATAAGATCATAAAAAAAAAAATATATGGACAATGCTGGGAGCTCTAATACATGGCATAAACAGAACACAAACCATACCTAACAATGCACAAATACCAGAAGAGAAACTACATAACCGGGAGCTCCTAAAAATCAAACACTTATGCCCATCAGAAGACTTCACCAAAAGGGTAAAAAGAGAACATGCAGGTTGGGAAAAAAATTTTGGCTACAACATATCCATTCTGGGTCTAATCTCTAAAATCTACAAGATACTGCAAAACCTGAACAACAAAAACACAAATAACCCAATTAAAAAATTGGCAAAGGCAAGAAAAAGAAATAAAGGGCATCCAGATTGGTAATGAAGAAGTTGTTGTTCATTGTTGTTAGGTGCTGTCGAGGCAGTTTCATTTCATAGTGGCCCCATGGACAAAAGAGCGAAACACTGCCCAGTCCTGGACCATCCTTACAATCGTTGTTATGCTTGAGCACATTGATGCAGCCACTGTATCAGTCCACTTTGTGGAGGGTCTTCCTCCTTATCGCTGACCCCGTATTTTACCAAGTACAATGTCCTTCTCCAGGAACTGATCCCTCCTGAAAACATGTCCAAAGTATGTAAGACGCAGTCTCCCCATCCTTGCTTCTAGGGAGCATTCTGGTTGTGCTTCTTCCAAGACAGGTTTGTTCATTCTTTTGGCAGTCCATGGTATATTCAATATTCTTTGCCAACACCACAATTCAAAGGTGTCAATTCTTCTTCAGTCTTCCTTATTCATTGTCCAGCTTTCACATGCATATGATGTGACTGAAAATACCATGGCTTGGGTCAGGCGCACCTTAGTCTTCAAGGTGACGTCTTTGTTTTTCAACACTTTAAAGAGATCCTTTGCAGCAGATTTGCCCAATGCAATACATCTTTTGATTTCTTGACTGCTGCTTCCATGGGTGTTTATTGTGGATCCAAGTAAAACGGAATCCTTGACAATTTCAAGCTTTTCTCTGTTTATCATGATGTTGCTTATCAGCCCTGTTGTGAGGATTTTTGTTTTCTTTGTATTGAGGTGTAACCATACTGAAGAAGTTAAACTGTCTCTATTTGCAGATAATATGATACTATACACAGAAAACTCAAAAGGCTCCAAAAGAAAACTACTGGAACTAATAGAAAGATTCAGCAGAGAAGAAGAATACAAGATAAACATACAAAAATCAGTCAGATTTCTATACCCCAATAAAGAGAACAACCAAAAGAAAACCAGAAAAATAATATCACTTATCAGAGCCCCCCCCCCGCAAATAAAATGCTTAGGAATAAATCTAATCAGGGATATAAAAGACCTATACAAAGGAAACAACAAAACATTACTGCAAGAAACCAAAAGAGATCTACATAAATGGAAAAACACACCATGCTCATGGATAGGTAGACTCAACATTGTGAAAATGGCAATTCTACCCAAAGCAATCTACAAACACAATGCAATCCCTATCCAAATACCAACAGCATTCTTTAAAGAGATGGAAAAACTAATCTTTAACTTTATATGGAAAAAGAAGAGGCCCTGGATAAATAAAGCATTATTGAAGAAGAATAAAGTAGGCAGGCTCGCACTACTTGACCACAGAACCTACTATACAGCTATAGTAGTCAAAACAATAACAGATAAATTTACCAATGGAACAGAACTGAGAATCCAGATGTAAATCCATCCACCTATGGTCACCTGATCTTTGACAAGGGCCCAAAGTCCATCAAAATGGGGAAGAGATGGTCTTTTTAACAAATGGTGCTGGCAAAGCTGGATGTCCAACTGCAAAAAAAAAAAAAAATTAAACAGGACCCATACCTCACACTATACACAAAAAAATTAATTCAAAATGGGTCAGAGGCTTAAATATAAAATTAAAAACCACAAAAGTCATAGAATAAAAAAATAGGATCAATGCTAGAAGCCCCAATACATGGCATTAACAGGATACAAACTGTAACTAACAACACACAAACTCCAGAAGGTTAGCTAGATAACCGAGATCTTCTAAAAATTAAACACTTATGCTCATCAAAAGACTTCACCAAAAGAGTACAAAGAGAACCTAAAGGCTGGGGGGAAAAAAAAGTGCCTCTTACAAATCAGACAAAGTTCTAACCTCTAAAATCTACAGGAAAATCCAACGTCTCTATAACAAAAAGACAAATAACCCAGTTAAAAAATGAGCAAAGGAAATGAACAGAAACTTCACCAAAGAAGACATTCAACGTGGACTGAATTGTGTCTCCACAAAAATATGTGGTAACTTGGTTAAGCCATGATTCCAGTACTGTGTGGTTGTCCTCCATTCTGTGATTGTAATTTTATGCTAAAGAGGATTAGGGTGGGATTGTAACACCACTCAAGAAACAAAAGGAAAGCGAGGCAAGCAGAGAGTTGGGGACTTCATACCACCAAGAAAGCAGAGATGGGAGAAGAGTGTGTCCTTTGGACCTGAGGTTCCTGCACTGAGATGCTCCCAGACCAAGGGAAGACTGATGGCAAGGGCCTTCCTCCAGAGTCAACAGAGAGAGAAATCCTTCCCCTGGAGCTGTCGCCCTGAATTCAGACTTCTAGCCTCTTAGGCTGTGAGACAATAAACTTCTCTTTATTAATGCCATCCACTTGTGGTATTGCTGTTAGAGCAGCACTGGATGACTAAGATACTAGCTATTACAGAAATGCAAATCAAAACCACAATGAGATATCATCTCATAAGAGCATTAATGGCACAAATAAAAAAAAAAAAACAGAAAATAACAAATGTTGGAGAGACTCCCAAGAGATTGGAACTATTCTGCACTACTGGTGGGAATGCAAAATGGTACAACTACTTTTGAAAATGATATGCTGCTTCCTTAGAAAGCTAGAAATAGAAATACCATATGATCCAGCAATCCTACTCTTAGGAATATATCCTAGAGAAATAAGAGCCATCACACGAATAGACATATGCACACCCATGTTCACTGCAGCATTGCTCACAATAGCAAAAAGATGGAAACAACCTGGATGCCCATCAAGAGATGAATGGATAAACAAACTACGGTACATATACACAATGGAGTACTACGCAATGATAAAGAACAGTGATGAACCTGCAAAGCATCTCACAACATAGATGAACCTGGAGGGCATTATGCTGACTGAAATAAGCCAGTCACAAAAGGACAAATATTGTATGAGACCACTACTATGAAAACTCATGAAAAGGTTAATACACAAAGAGAAACAATCTGTGATGGTTAGGAGGAAGGGGAGGGGCGGGGTTGAGAAAACACTAAGTAGATAATAGGTAAGTGGTAACTTTGGTAAAGGGTAAGAAAGTACACAGTACTGGGGAATCCAGCACAACTTGTACAAGGCAAGGTCATGGAAGCTCCATCGACACATTCAAACTTCCTGAGGGACAGAATTACTGGGCTGAGGGCTGTGGGGACCATGGACTTAGGAAACATCTAACCCAATTGCCGTAACATAGTTTATAAAGAAAATGTTCTACATTCTACTTTGGCGAGTAACGTCTGGGTCTTAAGAGCCTGTAAGCAGCCATCTAAGATACTTCACTAGTCTCACCCCTTCAGAAGTAAGGGAGAATGAAGAAAACTAAAGACAAGTGAAAGATTAGTCCAAAGGAACAATGGACCACACCAGACTAAGTCCAGAGCAAACTAGATGGTGCCTGGCTACCACTGCGGACTGCTCTAACAAGAATCACAATGGGGAGTCCCAGACAGAGCTGGAGAAAAATGTAGAAAAAACTCCAACTCAAAAAAAAAAAGACCAGACTTACTGGCCTCACAGAGGCTGAAGAAACCCCAAGAGTATGGCTCCAGGATACCCTTTCAACTCAGTAATAAAGCCACTCTTGAGGTTCACCCTTCATCCAAAGATTAGACGGGCCCATAAAACAAAATGAGACTAAAGGGGCACACCAGCCCAGGGGCAAGGACTAGAAGGCAGAAGGGGACAGGAAAGCTGGTAATAGGAACCCAAGTTTGAGAAGGGAGTGTGTTGACATATTATGATTGTTAACCAATGTCATAAAAACAATATGTGTACTAACTGTTTAATGAGAAGCTAGTTTGTTCTGTAAATCTTCATCTAAGGTACAGTAAAAAAAAAAAAGAGATATGAAAAATTAAAAAATGCGCAAAGGATATGAACAAACACTTAACCAAAGAAGACATTCAGGTGACTAACAGATACATGAGGAAATGCTCATGAACATAAGCCATCGGAGAAATGCAAACCAAAACTACAATGAAATACCATCTCACCCCAACAAGGCTAGCACTAATCCAAAAAACACAAAATAATAAATGTTGGAGAGGCTGTGGAGGCACAAGAACACTTATACACTGCTGGTGGGAATGTCAAATGGTACAACCACTTTGGAAATCGATTTGGCGCTTCCTTAAAAAGCTAGAAATAGAAGTACCATATGATCCAGCAATCCCACTCCTTGGTATATATCCTAGAGAAATAAGAGCTGTCACACTAATAAATATATGTACACCCATGTTCGTTGCAGCATTGTTCACAATAGCAAAAAGATGGAAACAACCTAGGTGCCCATCAATGGACGAATGGATAAACAAATTATGGTACATACACACAATGAAATCCTATGCAACAATAAAGAACAGTGATGAATCCTCAAAACATCTCACAACATGGATGAATCTGGAAGGCATTATGCTGAGTGAAATTAGTCACAAAAGGACAAATAATATATGAGACCACTATTATAAGAACTCAAGAAAAGGTTTAAACACAGAAGAAAACATTCTCTGATGTTATGAGGGTGGGGAGGGAGGGAGTAGGGAAATCACTAAACAGATAGTAAAAAACAGATAGTAGACAAGATTATTTTAGGTGAAGGGAAGGACAACACACAATACAGAAGAAATCAGCATAACTGGACTAAAACAAAAATGAAGAAGTTTCCTGAACACAAACAAATACTTTGAGGGACAGAGTAACAGGGGTTGTGGTCTGGGGACCATGGTTTCAGGGGACATCTAGGTCAACTGGCATAAAAAAGTTTATTAAGAAAATGTTCTGCATCCCACTTTGGTGAGTCACGTCTGGGGTCTTAAAAGTTAGCAAGCAGCCATCTAAGATGCATCAGTTGGTCCCAATCCACTTGGAGCAAAGGAGAATGAAGACTGAAAACACAAAGAAAATATTAGCCCAAGAGTTCCACCCTTTGCAACAACCAACGAGATCATCATAGCTCTTTAGCCACATCATAGTACAGAACGGTCGTCCACCACCACCACCTTGCCCCAGGGTTGAAGGCTTTTACTTAAGGCTTGCCTTGCCTTGGGCTAAATCTGGACCACGGCTTAGATGCTCAGGTCCCTATAATCCTCTTTCATCTCCAGAAAAATTTCTCCTGAAAAAAGCAAGGGACTACAACTACTGTCAAAGTCCTGCCATTGTCTCTGTGTCAAGCATATGTCGTTCCTTCAAGTTTTCAACTCCAGACCCTGGAAAACGTTGCCAGCAGCACTTTCAGCTGCTTCCCTTTAGCTAATCTTGCTGTCCCCAGATCCAACTGACGTGGACCAGGTGATGAATTTCTTTTCACAGCAGCACTTCAATGAACTGAAAAAAGACCTTCCTCTCCCTCCCCCCCCAAATCAACCTGAAGCTTCCATTGACAGCTCTTCCTGAGGTTGAACTCATAACTGAACTCTGATCCTCCTACCATCATCCTGCCTTCATGTTAGACACTAACAACACTTTTCTTCTGCACCTGCCACGATGTCTGGTGCTTTGAGCCTCCCTTAAGTCTTCATTCATTGGATTTAGTTAGGTTGAATGCAAATGAAACGTAAGTCCTTTCCTGCCACCATATCACAGAGCAAAATCTCTAGGGGCATATGTACAGAAGGGCTACGCACTCAACAGCCAAGAAGGACCCGGCATCCATAAAGAAGGGAAATGGTCCTGGTGAAGATTACAGGGAATAGGATCTCACATGGCCTGCCTAATAAGGGAGATTTAGGTGTTCTTCTAGCCATTGGGAGCCCTGGTGGCACAGCAGTTAAGAGCTTGGCTGCTAACCAAAAGGTCGGCAATTTGAGTCCATCTGCTGCTCCTTGGAAACCCCATGGGGCAGCTCTACTCTGTCCTATAGGGTCCCTACGAGTCAGAATCGACTTGACAGCAACTGCTTTGGTTTGATTTCTAGCCATTGATGCATGAGTGAAATAGGAATTCAGTCTTGTCATATCTTCTAGCTTTGGGGCAACTCAAAATTACAAATGTGGGTAACAAAAACATGCAACAAAAGATGTGCAGAAGAACATTTTTCAATTTTGACTGATAGAGGGAATCCAAAATTTTATGGAAAATATCTACCACAAAACTAGGTGACAAAGTATCCCCAGTGAGCCCCAAAATATGAATAGATGTGAACAGATCATGGACAACAAAACCTAATGATATCAATATCTGCTTGAGAGAAAGTAGAATTATAACAGAGCTCCTGATGGTCCTGAAAGCAGGGGAACCCCAACATCACCAACAGGAGAAGAGAGTCAATCTGAGGCAGCTTCTGAAAATATGAGAATGTTTCCAAGCTCCGGTTTAAAACAAGGCTCCCTACTGAGAAGAGGCTTTTGTGAGTAGAACCAAAATTAAGAAGGATGGGAACAGTAAGGTCCAGATCAAGGTGGAGCAGAAGATATAGCTCTTGTAAGTTTTGGTCACTTCATGCAAAGAACTGAAGAGGGAGCTTTAGAGCCATGGAGCTAGAAGATCTTATGACTCCTATTTTTCCTAAAATAGAAGCAAAGTGTTTTTCACTTAACATGAGCAAAGGAAAATAATTGCAGTCAAAGGTTATTTGACTCCTCATACAAGGCTATTACAAAAAGAGAGAATGTGAAATAGAATAGTACCCCTGTAGACAATGAAAGCACATCAAACAGACATGTCCACAAAAAGATGAAAACTACAGCCTAATATTCCAAGAGAGGTTAAATAATTTTAGAAAATAACAGAAGCTGTAAAAGGACAGGGCACTGTTTCATTCTGTTGTACATAGGGTCACTATGAGTTGGAACCAAATCGATGACACTTATCAACAACATAAAAGCATAAATCACATTTAGAAAAATTTAGAAATGAGGATAATTGGATACTAGGGAGATTTGAAAAGAGAAGTGGCAGAATTTAGATGAAAATGAGAAAAGAAAATTACTTTAGAAATGAGTTTCAGAATTGACTACGTGGAATACAAGAGAAAATAAACACAATGGATGACGCTTAAGAGAAACCGAAGATAGAAACAACGACATTTTTTAAAAGTGAAAAAGAAAGGTAGAGTTGAAAGGAAAATGAAAAGTGATTAAAAAAAGATTCAACATGCATATAATAGGAGTCTCTGAGGGAAAACAAAAAAGTAATGGAATATAACAAACAATAAAAACTACAGTCAAGAAAAATTTTCTGAAATTAAAAAAAAAATCAAAACTTCATAGGAAAAGAACACATTGCATATTTTGGAATACTGACTCAGTACGGAGGAGCACTGGTAGTGCAATGGTTAGCCGCTCGGTTCGTTCAAACCCACCAGCCACTCTGAGGGAGAAAGATGTGGCAGTCTGCTTCTGTAAGGACTTACTGCCGTGGAAACCCTACGGGGCAGTTCTACTCGGTCCAATAGGGTTGCTGTGAGTCAGATCAACTCAACAGCAACAGGTTTGGCTTTTTTGTTGTTGTTTGCTATCAACTGTAAGATTAAAAAAAGAAAATAGTTGTTATACAGTTGATTCTGACTCACGGAAACCCCACGTGTGTCAGAATAGAGCTGTGCTCCACAGGGCTTTCAATGGATGATTTTTCAGGAGATTGTCAGGACTTTCTTCCAAGGCACCTCTCAGTGGACTCGAACCATCAACCATTTGGTTAGCAGCCGAACATCTTAACCTTTGTACCACCCAGGGACTCCAAACTAAAAGATATTTCTGGTAAGACAATTTGATTTAAAATGTAAAGAAAAACATCCTCAGGGCCTTTGGGCAAAATGATCAAGTCATATATAAAGAGAAGGAACTCGGGACTCTGGCTGTATCATAGGATTCTGGGTGTATATTAGAATTCTGACAGTATTTTAGATTTTTGGCTGTATTTTAGGATTCCGGCTGTATCTCAGGATCCTGGCTGTACTTTAGTACTCTGGCTGTGTCTTAGAATTCTGGCCGTGTCTTAGGATTCTGGCTGTATCTTAGGATTCTGGCTGTATTTTAGGACTCTGGTTGTATCTTAGGTTGGGTTGCCCAAGAGCAGACACTGAGACAGATTAGTGTGCACAGTGAGAAATTAAAGGATGTAGGATTGGGCATAAGGATGAAATGAACTGAAATCGAGTCACAACAAGGACCTCAGCTCATCCCACACATATCGTGGAGTTGACAGAGTGGTCTCACATTGAGGCAAGGGGGCAGGCCTATCTCCCCACCTCTAAACTGGCTACTCATTAGATGTGGATCATGTCCAGGGAGAGGACATGTCCTGAGGTGAGATGCCTCTCTTTGGCAGAGGGCAATTTCTAGACAGGGCATCAACTGAAAGTGACCAGTGGCCAATACTTCCACCAGCTGGAGGAATGGCTGCCTTGGTCCTTAAAGGGGCCCCGGTGGTATACAACAGCATCCACCACAAATTGTCCTCAGACTTCTGACAGCGATGGTTTATGCCAGAAGAAAATGAAGTAATATACTCCAGATGCTCCAGGAAAGAAAATGGGAGCCAAATCAATAGCCAAAAGGGGGGCGGGGGGGTGGAGAGGGGAGATTGTAGGGTTATCATACAGTGCAATTAATACAACATGGTCTATCACTCGTCTGTCAGTTTGCTCTACCATGGTGGCTTCAATGTTGCAACAATGCTGAAAGCCACTG
Organism: Loxodonta africana; assembly: GCF_030014295.1. NCBI lineage: Eukaryota > Metazoa > Chordata > Mammalia > Proboscidea > Elephantidae > Loxodonta > Loxodonta africana. The sequence goes on from NC_087362.1 coordinate 73,824,198, forward strand.
GTATTTCCAATATCAGCAGGGTCACATAACCAATTGCCGACACGAGTTTCATTTGAATCCTAATTTAAACAAACATGCACACTTATAAAACAATTAGGGAACTGAAAACACTGATATTTGATGGTATTATTGGGATATTATTGAAATTATCGGAATTTTTTAAAGTGTGAGATGATATTGTGATTATGGATTTTTAAAAGCTCTTATCTTTTAGTGATGCATTTTTGAAATAGTTACAGATGAAATGATATGATGTGTGGAATTTGCTTCAAAAAGAACCTGACTGTGGGTTGGTTGGTAGAGGTGTAGATAAAACAAATTTGGCCATGAGTTGATATTTGTTGAAGCTGGGTAATGGGAGTTCATTATAATATTCTTGCAAGTTTTGTAAAGCTCAAAAATTTCTATCATTAATAAAAAAATTAAAAAAACAATCAAACAAACTACTGGAGAGAAAAACATCTGTGTACCAACTGTAGCCAGTCGGATAGAAGTTTGTGATCTTTGGTCTACACACATAGAATGGCTTGGAAAAATGAATTAACCTATCCCATTGGATTTATTAAACATTCAGTATGTGCAAATCCTTGTTAAATGTGGATTAACCCTAATTCTCTTCCATAAATTTTTCAACTCTGAACAGGTACTAAAATTATTAGTAAAAAGTTACATTTTAAATACGTATTAAAATGAATGTGGAGCCCTAGTGGCGCAGTGATTAAGAGCTTGGCTGCTAAGTAAAATTCTCCAGTTCGAATCCACCAGCCACTCCTTGGAAACCCTATGGGGCAGTTCTACTCTATCCTATAGGGTCACTATGAGTTGGGATGGACTCGACAGCAATGAATTTATTCAACTGAATTAAAGTGCGCCTTTGGGGAACAAAAACATACAGGTCCAAGTTAACACAAGTTTGTAAAGTTTGCTGGGAAGATGATTTCAGGGAAGTAAGAGTTAGAGAAGGCAAAAACGCATGAAGAAAAGAGTAAGAGAAAATTGAACCGCTTAATTAGAAATGTATTGAGTATTTTCCATTTGCCCTCCAGATTCACTCTCCATCTTTCTATTTGTCCAAGGACGCCAGCTGTATGAAATACACTTCGGCTCCCTTGTGCCTCTGGCTTCCGAGTGGCTCTGCCATTGGGAAGCACTGGCAGGAATCTGAGGAAGAGACAAGAGGCACTCAGGGTATCTTCCTGAGTCCTTCTGTGCATGGTCACTACAGGCTGGCTACACTTCTCCATCCAAGGTCACAGTTGCTATCAAGCCTGTGATGTGGACTGTGAATGTCACTCACCTAAGGCAAAAGGAACACTCAGAGAAAGCAGTTAACATGACTGTAGGCTAAGGACACGGCCCGGTGTCAACTCTCCAATTCATCCCCGTGGTCAGCTATCTCCCATTCACACAGCAAGCCCCACTGTGACCCTCCTTCCAGTCTCAGCTTTTAGTTATAAATATTAAAATAGCTCATAAAAAAAAGTAGCTGGGACAACTGAGGGAGTGACTGTGTTTGAAAATTTAAAAGTCATTGAAACAAAGGGCTTCATAAGACTTATAAGAACACAAGCCATAATAACAAGGAAAAGAATCCATTTAATGCAAAGGGTCCCAGGAATCATCCAGGGTCAGAGTCATAAAAGACTATTTACTTAAGAGATTTGAGGATGGCCCCAAAGATATGAATATGTTTCTTGTCCAGAAAAATTTGCTCCATGTTTTACAAGTCCATGATTCCTGAACTTCAGCTATATAATGTACGTATTTTTACTTCATCCCTTCTTGCTCTTCGAGGTATTTCATAATAGCTACCATTGAGAACAGATACAAATTGATATCAAAAGACTCCTTAATCACTATGACTCTCCATTACCGGGCAAAGCCCTTGCAGCTGGGTGAAGTCACAACACAGAGCTCTGCTCAGCTTGAGGACACCTGAGAAACAGCTTTACCTTGTGGGAACCAAAGAACGCAAAAATCCAATGGAATCAGTCCCATGGCCTTAGTTACCACCACCCCATAGATTGATACTATTTGATCTAACTTCTTAATTAGGGATAGAGTTATTGGAAATACATACATTATTTCAGATTAACTTGTACAGGGCAAGGTTATAGAAGCTCCATGAACATCCAAACTCCCTGAGGGACCGAATTGCTGAGCTGAAGCCTGTGGGGACCATGGTCTCGGGGAATACCTGGTTCAACTAGCATAACATAGTTTATAAAGAAAACGTTCTACATTTTACTTTACCGAGTAGCATCTGGGGGCCTTAAAAGCCTGTGAGCGGTCATCTAGGATACTCCACTGGTCTCACCCCTTCGGGAACAAGGAAGAATGAAGAAAACTAAAGTTACAAAGGAAAGATTAGTCCAAAGAACTAATGGACAACAACTACCGCAGCCTCCACCAGACTGAGTCCAGAACAACTAGATGGTGCCCAGCCACCACCACTGACTGTTCTGACAGGGATCACAACAAAGGGTCCCAGACAGAGCTAGAGAAAAATGTAGAATAAAATTCTAACTCAAAAACAAAGAACAGACTTGCTGGCCTGACAGAGACTGGAGAAGCCCTGAGAGTATGGCCCCCGGACACCCTTTCAGCTCAGTAATGAAGTCACTCCTGAGGTTCACCCTTCAGCCAAAGATTGGACAGGCCCATAAAACACAACAAGACTAAAGAGGCATGCCAGGCCAAGGGCAAAGGCTAGAAGGTAGGAGGGAATAGGAAAGGTGGTAACAGGGAACCCAAGGTTGAAAAGGGAGAGTGTTGACATGTCCGGGGTTGTTAACCAATGTCATAAAACAATATGTGTACTAAATGTTTAACAAGAAACTAATTTGTTCTGTATACTTTCATCTGAAGTACAATTTAAAAAAAATTATTTCAGATTACATCAAGGATCAGGATCACTAAGTTCCAGATATAATTTTTAAAATACAAATAATAAAGCAGGTCTATATATAAAATATATGGGGGCAGTGATGGTTTAATGTTAGAATTCTCATCTTCCATGTGGGAGACCTAGGCTTGATTCCCAGCTAATTCACCTCATGGACAGCCACCACCTGGTCTGTCAGTAGAGGCTTGCTTGTTGCTATGATGCTGAACAGGTTTCAGCAGAGCTTCCAGACTAAAACGGACTATGAAGAAAGGCCTGGGAAGCTACTTCTGAAAATCAGTCAATGAAAACCCAATAGACCCAATAGATCACAACGGTCTGATCCAAAACTGATCATGGGAATGGTGCAAGACCAGGCAGCACTTCCTTCCATTGTACATTGGGTTGCCAAGAGTTAGGGGCCAACTCTCTCTATGGCAACCAAGAACAACAACAGGCAAAGTATGTCATCTGCAAACTATATGGTATTATTTGGTCAAATATGCTAATTGGTATACTCTACTGAGTTCTACCTCAGGGATTTCCAACAAAAAAAGGAGTGGGAACATCTTTTCTCATTTCTTTGATGTCGGAACACATCGAACTCCAACTCCCAGAAGAGTTGTACATAAATTCCATGTAGTCTTGTTTTTGTTAAAAGTAATTTTATCTTAAAAATGTATCTCCCCCTAAGATTTAAAGATAACTTAAGATAAATATTATTACTACTGGTATATTATCTGCATGCTAGAAGTCTAGAAAGTCCAACCTAAATGTCATGGCCATACTTACATGTCTGCTATTAATAACCATCAGATTACATAGGTAATTTGCAACCCCCACATCCTCTGTGTAATGTAAATATACCTATATTTTCTCATCTCTTATTTTATTAAGTTCCCCTCGTGAAATGTCAAACCTTTAATACTACTGATTCTACATCCTAATATCTCCTGTATGTGGGCCCTTCACTCCATTAACACTGCTTCTGTCTCTCATCATGACTTACTTAGATCATTACAGTAGTTCCCCAATGTCCTCAACTCTTTGGCTGTTTCTCTTAATCTTTCCTTTATACTTATGCCAAAACAACCTTACTAAAATATGAGTCCTATTATGTCATTTCCCTATTGATATTTTATACAGCATAAAAAATCCCCCCTCCCACATCCTATAGCAATTCAAGGTACTTGCTATTCACAGAATGCCCACGTTTACACTCACTGTTGAGTTTTTGATTAATTGGTGCTCTCTGCCTCAAATGTCATGGCCCATCTTGTTTTCCTGACACATGTCTATTTGTCCTTTTATATTCAGCTCAAACATCATCCTCTCTGTGCCCTCTCCATGTCCCACTGCCCTGGTCCCCACCCCCACTATGCCAAAGAAATGTTGATCATTTCTTCCTTGTCACAGACTTGTCCTACTTATGCCTATACTGTCACACATTTCCAATGCTGTACTTTCATTTCTTGTTTATTTACCTGATCTTTGTGAGCTCCAGTGCCTGGAATAGCATCTGAGAGATACTTAATAAATATTAACTGAGTAAGTAATTAAAGTGCTAAATTGCTCAGTAATTACGGGATTTAGATGGAATTGTAAACATCCCCCAAATCTATTGATTATCAACCTTCCATGAAGACCTTATAAAATAAAATATAAAAAGAAACATTTTGAGATAGATAGATATGTAATTCTAGAGCTAGTACAAAATTGTCACATTTATAAATGAAAAGAGGCATAATTGAATAGGCTACGCTGTAATCTCCACATTATTTTTCATTCATTTAAAGTCCAGTATGAGTCATCTTGTGGCTACGCTGTGACAGGAAAGAGACAGATGAAGAAGATAAACCAGCTCTCAACTGCCTCATGCCACAGCTCGAAGTGACACGTGTCACTCCCACTCATATTCTAGTAACTAAAACTAGTATCGTGGCTTCAGTCTAACTGCATGCAAGGCTGGGTTATCGAGGAAAACAGTTAGGTATATGATGTTGCCCCACAGGTATCATGCGTTATTTGAAAGGAGAGTTAATTTTCTTAGATTTCATTTACTTAATATTTTAATTGTGTATATTTTTACTGCGTAGATCTAGGAACTATGCAAAACCCTGCTGTTGCTGTTAGTTGCCATCAGGTAGGCTCTGACTCAAGGTGACCCTATGTACAACATAATGAAACCTTGCCTGGTCCTATACCATCTTCTTAATCACTGGCATGTTTGAATGCATTGCTGCAACAATTGTGTAGTGCCTTCCAACCTAAGGGGGCTCATCTTCCAGCATTATATTGAATAATTTTCTGTTGTGAACCATAGGGTTTCGTTGGCTACTTTTTAAAAGTAGATTCCCCAGGCCTTTCTTTTCAGACTGTCTTAATCTGGAAGCTCTGCTGAAACCTGTCCACCATGGGTGCCCCTGCTTGTATTTGAAATACTGTTGGCATAGCTTCCAGCACTGTAGCAATACACAAGCCACCACAGTATGACAAACTGACAGATGGGTGGTAGATGCTAGATCCTAGGGAGACATGAAAAGTATAAGAATCACTCCATGCCCTCAAGAAGAATGTGGTAGCCTGCCCCACCCCTCCCCCACCAGAGAGTGCATGCTCAACCCCTGGCTGCCTGCCCAGCCCCTCCCATGCCAGGGAAGTTCCTTTATGACCCCCAGCGGCATGTCCTTCCCCTCGTCCACCCAGGAGAGATCCTGTGTGACCCCCCCAGCAGCCCGTCCTGCCCCTTCCCTGCAGGAGCAAGCACCTGTATGAACCCTGATCACCCCCCTCCTCCACTGGAGAGAGCACCTGCACACCCCCCAACCACCCACCTACCCCTCTCTTATCACAGAAAGCTCATGCATGCCCCCTGGCCAGCTACTCCCAATGGAAGGAGCATCTCAGTCCCCCACCAGATACCCGCCTTGCGCCTTGCCTGTCGCCCACCCACCTGGTGAGCAACTGTGAGCATTGCCATACGGTTGGACAGCTCCCAACCAGTACACCCTCAGCTGCCTCACACATACAGTGAATAGCGAGGTCTCACCCTGCCCATCGTTGTCCCGTCCAACTGGAGCAGGAAGTGAACACTCCTGTGCTGCCAGATGAGCAATCACCGAAGCACACCTGACCTACCCACATAATAAATCAAAACAAAAATATCGAAAATAAATACAACAGTATTTTAATGCTTTGGTGACAGCAGATGACACCAAATCATATAAAGAAACACGATGGCTCAACCAAATGACCAGAATAAAAGGGCAGAAAATCTTCCTGAGAAGAGATGGTAATGGAACTGCCTGATAAGGAATTCAAAAGGTTCCTCAAAGAGATCAAGGGAAACACAGAGAAAACCCTAACAGAATTCAGGAAAACAATATAAGAACAAAATGAGAAATTAAATAGACAATCAGAAATCTTACAGAAACAGAAGCTATAAACCCAGAAGATTAACAACAAAATATCAAAAATAGATAACTCAATGGAAGGACACAGAAGTAGAAATGAAACAATGGAAGAAAGAATTAGCAAAATAGAGGACAAATCCCTTGATACTAATTTGTTTGAGGATCAGTCAGAAAAAAAGAATGAAAAAAATATGAAGAAAGCCCAAGTGGGACACTATAAAGAGGAATAATTTATGTGTGATGGGAATCCCAGAACTGGGGGAGACAAAAAAAAACACAGAGATAATATTTGAAGATTTACTGGAAGAAAATTTCCCCAATAACGTGAAAGAGAAGAAGAGATCCATCCAAGAAACTCAACATGACCCATACAGGACAGACCCCAAAAGAAAATCACCAAGACATAACACAATCAAACTTCCCAAGCCCATAAAGAAAGAAAGAATTCTGAAAGCAGCTCAGGAAAAAACAAAATATCACCTACAGAGGGATTTCAATAAGAATAAGCTCTGATTTCTTAGCAGAGGCCATGCAGGCCTTTTGGTTCTATATCCTAGCATGGTGAGTAGTATCTGGGGTCTTGAAAGCTTGTGAGTGGCCATCTAAGATAAAACTATTGGTCTCTACTCATCCGGAGCAAAAGAGAAAGAAGAAAACCAAGGACTAGAAGAAGAAACTAGTCTACAGGACAAAAGTCTACACAAACCATGACCTCATCTACCCTGAGATCAAAAGAACTAGATGGTGCCCGGCTACCACTACCAATCATTCTAATCAGGTCCACAATAACAACAGAAGGGGGGAAAAATGTGGAACAGAACTTCAACTTGCTTGGAAAAAAAAAAAAACAGGCCTACTACATTGGAGGACTTCCCCAGACTATTGCCCTGAGATACTCTTCAAACTTTGGACTAAAACTAACCCCTGAGGTCACCTTGCAGCTAAATAACACATTAGCTCAAAAAATAATGTATGCCACTCATGAGTACTGTGTTCTTTTTAACAATCACCTATACCAGATTGAATGCTCAACAATCACTTTAAAACAAAAATGAGAACGTAAGGCAGCAGGGAAACTAGATTAATAGAAACAGAACAACCAGACTGAGAGTAATGAGAATGTTCATGCATTGTGAAGAATGTAACCAATGTCACTGAATGACTTGTGTAGAAATTGTTGAATGGAAACCTAAGCTGCTGTGTAAACCTTCACCAAATACATAATAAAATACTATTTAGAAAGAAAAAAATTCCCCAAAGAATCTTAATTTGCTACAGAAAGAAGTCACTGTCTCTTAATTTGCCATGAAAAGGCAGACAGCTATTTAACAGAAAAAAAGAAAAAAAATGACATATTGACTATAGCATTAAAAAGGGGCCCTGGTGATGCAATGGTTAAGCACTCAGCTGCCAGCTGAAAGTTTGGCAGTTCAAACCCACCAAAGGCTCCGTAGGAGAAAAGACCTGGCGATTGGCTCCTGTAAAGATTACAGCCTAGGAAACCCTATGGAGCAGTTCTACTCTGTCCTGTAGGGTTGCTATGAGTCGGAATCAACTTGACAGCACACAACAATAACAACGACCTACAATTAAAATAATCAGGCTTCACAGTGGTTGATATAAATTATCAAATCATATCATTTTTGATGAAGCCAACTGATTCTTTTACAGCTGATCAAAAGTAGGGACGAAAATACCAGAACAACAAATTTGCATTTCATAGTTTTTGTCAAACAGCACAGTGAGAAGTAGTGGTTAGCCAAGGTGGGAATTATGTCATCAGCCAATTAAGATATTTCTGGTTCCTTATCACGGTTTCCCCTGAATTATCTCTTTTGGTCATAGTTTTACCAACTGCATTAGGTAACAGCAAGCTACTAATGTCTACATGTTTTGTGTATGCTTCAGTTTTTTGAGTACGTAATACAGAAAGTGGACAAAAAAAAAAAAAGATAAATTACATCAAAAAGGCAAAATTCCCATTGAGATTCTGTTTAGGAATGCCTTGATTTAGCGCTGTCTAATCAATAATTTTTTAATCAATCAAGTCCATACACTTGTCAGCTTGTTATTGAGACAGTTTGATTTAAAAGAAAGCGGATGGACTTTGCAGCCAGACCATGCTTCCACTTCCTTTACTTGTAGGCTACAAGACACTGGAAACTCACTTCACCTATCTAAGCCACCATTATTTCATAGGAATTTGGGGTTAATTTAAAAAAAAAAAAAAAAACCCATGGCTCTCGAGTTGATTCTGATCCATAGCAACCTTATAGGACAGAGTAGAACCGCCCTGTAGGCTTTCGAAGGAGCAGCTGGTGGATTCAAACTGCCGACTTTTTGGTTAGCAGCCGAGCTCTTCTCTTAATCACTACTCCACCAGGGTAGATGTTGTAAAAAAAGAAGCAAAATGAGAACTACATATATTGTCTCTACTCTGTCCTATAGGGTTGCTATGAGTCGGAACACAATGAGGCCCAGAATTCAATACAGGCTCATTTAATGTTAATTTTCCTTCCTCACTTTTTTATGGATTTGATCACCTTTCTGTAAGTCAGTCAGTAAGAAAAAAAGAGAAATCTTTTTTTCACCAGCCCATAGTGCATGGTAACTCATATTAAGTGAACCTATCAAATGCCATAACCACAGTGGTACTGCCAGAAATTCAGGCAAAAGATGTGAGGCCCCAGGACTCTGCCCAGAAGAAATTTTGTAAAAGATAAGAATTTCTAATGGAGATCTGATTACATAATTCCCTGTAGTCTGAGACAAGTTTAGATACAAAGTATTAAAATTCTCACATAGGAAAATCACAGTTTGAAATTTACTTATTTCAACATTTGGACATATAAAAGGCATAAAACTCAACTAAGGAAAGCTGTAATTATTAATAAAGGGATGAATAATTAATACGTGGGTTGGGATTGCATAGTTGTAAGTAGGGCAAAGGGGCTGCAGTGCCAAGTTCCTCCAGAAGCTGGATTTGCCCAACTTAACAGAAATTTGCTGACAGTGGCCAAGCTCTTTGCCGTTGGAAAGAGGTTAACAGGGGAGAAGGTGGCGAGGGGGTGTGAAGAAGACTCCTCCACGGTGTTTTCCAATGAACCCAACACACTGTCCCTCTCACATTTATTGCCGGTGGCTTGCACATTCATATTGGGCAGTACTATTACGCCAGTACTAAGACATAAGTTGTTGTTGTTGTTAGCTGACATTGAGTCAGGCCCCTCTTCGTGGCATCCTCACGCACGATGGAAGGAAACGCTGCCTGGTCCTGTGCCGTTCCCATTATCGGTTGCAGAACAGACCATCGGGATCCATAGGGTTTTCATTGGCTGGTTTTAGGAAGTAGATCACAAGACCTTTCTTCCTAGTCCATCCTAGATCAGAAGCTCCACTGAAGCCTATTCAGCATCATAGCGACACACAAGCCTCCGACAAGTGGGGAGTGGCTGCGCATGAGGTGTGTTGACCAGGAATCCAACCCAAGCCTCCTGCATGGAAGGCGAGAATTCTACCCCGGAACCACCGATGCCCTCACAATGGGTGTCGATCTCACAGGGCTCTTGAGGGAACCCAATTATGAGCTCTGAACACACTTTGGGGGAGATAGAAAAAAAATCCCAAGCTCTGAACTTCCAAATTCATTTCATCGCAGAGTCTTCTAAAAGAGCGCTGCCCCAAGAGATTGTAATCACCTAGCACTCAAAGGCCAAAACCCAGGAAATCGGCACACCCTCACCACACATGCAAGTATCTATGGCCGTGTCTAAGATGGAAATGACTGTGGATAATGGTGACCTACAGTGTCGTCTAGTGTGCCAGCCCTGCCTCTTCTACTGTCCATGGAGCTCTACAAGGAGCTGTGTCTTAGACCCATTGTTCTCCAGCCTGGTGGTGGGCCTGCCCTGAGGCCTCACCGTGTTTGGACCTTGATCTCTAGAAACGTGTGGCACCCTGTCTGCATTACCCAGTGTCCCAGCCCTGCCTGAATTTGCTGTCACTCCACCTCAGTGCCCAGGGAATTCCAAGAACAAAAATTCACTGTGGACCCAAGGGGCCGTAGTAAGTACAGGCAGTCTCCAACTTACCACGCATTGGAGTCAGGGGGAGCTGCATGTGCAATCTTCCTTTTTTTTTTTTTTTTTTAACACCTTATCATTAATTTACACTTTATCATTTGCAATATGTACTATATACAATGTTGCAGCTCCTAATTCACTGATATCATCGTTCTCAGATGTTCCCTTGCAGATATTCAGTGTTATGATTTATTGTTCAAAACACTGCTGTATGGCAGGCTATGGCCTGCCCTACGGTGAAGTCGGTGTTGGAGTCGTGAGGGATGGAAAGTCAGGCATTTTCAGCTCTAACGACATACACCAACTGAACTGCACAGGCGCCTGACAGCTGTAACAACTCCGTCTTCATTGTTTTGTTAGGCCACTGAGGCCGACTTCCTGGTAGAGCAGGCCTACGATTCGATCTTGTTCATTGCTCTGCACCGTAAGATGCATCAGTTGTTAATTTGAAGCCAAGTTGTTGAAGTTTCTCTAACTGTAAAACCTGCACTGCTTATACAGCCAACAATATACCATATAGCAGGCTTGTTATTACCAGAGCTATTACTGCAACTGACAAAATGCCAGCGTCATCCAACTCTTTGCCATCGCCGGAGTAAATTTTTATGATTTGTGTATTTTTTTAATGTATGTATGCATGTATTTAAATATACCTGTATGTTTGTATGTAACGTTTCCAACCCTCAAAGACAAAGCTTGGACTTATACTATTAATAAAAGGTAATAATAATGAAAACTAAAAAAAAAAAGGTATTCAACTTATGTCAGAACCAACTTATGATGGAGTTGTCACAACAGAACCCTGTCATAAATCAGGGACGGGGTGGGTTACCCAGTAAGCAAGATAGGCACAGGCTTATGTGTGCACACTTACTAGTCTGTAGTGCACAATTTCACATGTTTTTCACCTCATGATGCTGTAAAAAACATGTGCAATTGTGCAAAATGGATTAATAAGTACACATAAGTAAGACCCATGTGGTGAAAAAATATGTGAAATTGTGCACTACAGATTCGCAAGTAAGCACAACCATGTACTTACCTTGCTTACTGGGTAATCTGTCCTTGTCAGGGACTGTAAATTTGAAAAGAAGATTTGATTCTGTAGGAAGGTGCTGTGGGGTTGGGAGACAGACAGATGCCAGCCATACCTAGAAGCAGAATCATTGATATGGTGAACAAATGTGAAACTGGTTACTGCAGATGGTAAGCAATGTAAGCACCGTGCTTACCTCACCTATTGGATAATCCATCTGTGGTCAGGGATACCTGTAGTCCCAGGGAAGAGAAAGGACATACCTTTGTCATTAAAGAATGGGAAGTATTAGGGTAATAGGAAGGAAATGGTGATGTTTCTGGGGATTATTTTGAGTGTAGTTAATTATTTGCAATTTAGGCTTATTCTGCTAAGTGCTGTGGCTTTAAGAATGGTCTCAGGTGTCAGTCAACTGCCATGAAGATAAAAGAATGTATGACATTGTGTACACAAAGGATTTGTTTTAAGCACGGGCTGCCAGATGGGCAAGACGAATGTGGCTCTCCTTCCCTAAGTGTTTGTCGCAGCAATCAGGATGTGCAAAGGTCGACATGGACTCTGAGAAAGCCCAGCAAAGATATGTACCTGGTGAAGAAACACCACAGATTCTGTGATCCACTGCTCAATCTTTGCACTGACACAGAACAGAAAACTACTGTTGTTGTTGTCAGCTACCCTCAAGTCGGCATCCAGCTCCTGGTGACCCTAACCCGCGTCTCCCACGTGGAAGGCAAGAATTCTAACACTGAACCACCAAAATCCAAACCAAACCCGTTGCTGTTGATTCCAACTCATAGCAACCCTATAGGACAGAGCAGAACTGCCCCATAGAGTTTCCAAAGAGCAGCTGGTAGATTCGAACTGCTGACCTTTTGGTTAGCAGCTGTAGGACTTAACCACTTCACCACCAGGATTCCCAAATCACCAAAGCCTCAAAGATAAAAACTAAGAAAAGCCTAATTCTGTATAGCTACGCTGGAGTTTAAATATTGAAATCCTGCCAGATGTGAAAAGTAGCTCATTCAGTTTGTATTTTCACTTCTTACTGTTTTTATCCTGCTTCTGCCATTTTTAAAATTTCAAGACAGCAGCTTTGTTCATAACAGCCACAAACTGGAAACAAAATAAATTTCCACAATTTGGATCATGGATAAACACAGTATAGTATTTTCATACAATGCTATATTCAGAGCAACAGAAAGAAAAACCTATTTAGACACACGAGAACATGGATGAATATTAAAAATATAATGTTGTGGAAAAGAAACCAAAAAGTTCCCTGAGTATGATTCCATTTACATGAAATTCAACATCAGGCAATACTATTGGTGGTGAAGGAGTCACAGTAATGGTTATCTCTGTGGTACTCAGAGCTGAGTGGAAAATCCCATTCTCAATTTGGCTGGTCGGTTATACACAGATTTACAAAAATCTATTGTGACTTCTGGTTTCCTCTCAGAAATGTAGAGAGCTGTGGAGTATCACTCCTATCTCCCTGAAATCTGGGGAGAAACAGGTATCTACAGGGTATTCGAGACAGGAACACTTGTTTACCTGGAGCAGACACTGCCAGCCTGACACCAGCAGGAATTCAGAGAGAATAGTTGAGGCAAAGGGTGAGCATCGGCTGGTGAAAGATCAAGTTCCTGAGAGCCACAGGTACAGGATGGGGGTGTTCATGCCCTCTTACTTAACTTTTTCTCCATAAACCCCACCAAGAGCTAACAGGGAAGATGGGAAGGAGGGTAGCCCTGGCAAAACTCTCCCCAGGGTGCTGGCTGGAGGAGGGAAACAACAGCCTCTGAGGGTGAGGCACAAAAATATTTGGGACTACCTGGTCCATCTCCCCCGTGAGACAGAAGCAGTGTCCTGCAGGAAGAAAAGCAACAGAAACGTGGTCCTTACAAAACCAACCAAACCCGTTGCCGTGGAGTCAATTCCAACTCAGAGTGACCCTCCAGGGAGACTCATAGCAACCTTCTAGGACAAAGTAGAACTACTCCCATAGGGTTTCCCAGGAGCAACTGATGGATTCGAACTGCTGACCTTTGGGTTAGCAGCTGAGCTCTTAACCACTGCGCCACCAGGGCTCCATGGTCCCTACAACACTGCTGAAAACCCACTGCAGTTGTGGGAAGGGAACAGAACAACTCTGCCCCTGGGGGAGGGACGGGAATACATAAAGGCTCAGAAGTACTGCAGAAGGAGGGGTGGGAACACCTGTGAAGTCCACGCCCCAGAGTCCAGAGACCAGGGTCTGCCTAGGACGAATCTTAATCACATGGGAGGCAGCCTCCTCATCTCACCTATCCCCACAGTGGCTACTGAGCATCGAATAACTACTGATATGCAGATACAGGGTGCCGCTGGGAGAGTCGCAAGTGTGCAGTGCAGAGGTGAGACAAGGCTGAGGCTGGTGCAAGCACTGAGAAAAAAGTCCCCATCAAATGAACCCCACCATTAATCAAGTTGCCATCAAGTTGATTCCAACTATAGTGACTCCATGTGTGTCAGAGTAGAACTGTGTCCCACAGGGTTTTCAAGGGCTGATTTTTTGAAAATATATCACCAGCCACGTCTTTCTTCCAAGGCACCTCTGGGTGGACTTGAACCTCTAACCTTTCAGTTAGCAACCAAGTATGTTAACCATTTCCACCAGCCAGGGATTCCAAGGTAGTTGTTGTTGTTGTTAGCTGCCCAGGAGTCAGCCCCTGAGTCACGGTGATCCCACGCATAATGGAACACAAGGCTACCAGTCTTGCGACATCCCCACAATCGGTTGCATATCAGACCATTGTGATCCATAGGGTTTTCACTGGCTGATTTTCGGAAGCTGATCACCAGGTGTTTCCTCCTAGTCTGTCTTTGTCTGGAAGCTCTGCTTAACCCTGTTTAGCATCATAGCAACACGCAAGACTCCACTGACAGATGGGCGGTGGCTGCGCTTGAGGTACACTGGCTAAGTATCGAACCCAGGTCTCTGGCATGGGAGGCGAGAATTCTACCACTGAATCACCACTGCCTGCAAAGCTATAAATAGGACGTTGCAGCCTGTAGTGTCCTGAGGATAAACACAGTCACAACAAACCCAGCCCCAGCCCAATGTTTGCGCAGTTGGCAGAGGAGCTACTCGCTCTCACTGGAGCTTAGATCAAAAGTAAGACGCTCTGCCATCCAGTGAGCAGGAGGAAGCACCCCCCCCACCCTTACGACAAAAGAAAGGCCCGCTAACTTCAACTGAAGACCTTTTTTTTTTTTTTTTTTAACCCATCAGCTGCTTAGGCGGCAGAACAACTAACATAAAATATGAAGAAAGACAGCCACCTTTGGGGAGAAGAAAGGAGATGCACACCTGTTACCGGAAGTAAGTGCAACTGGACACAGGTAAGGAAAAAGAACCAAACTTGTTGCCTTTGAGTCAATTCCGACTCATGACCACCCTACAGGACAGAGTGGAACTGCCCCATCGGGTTTCCAAGGAGCACCTGGTGGATACTAACTGCTGACCTTCTGGTTAGCAGCCAAGGTCTTAACCACCATGGCACCAGAGTGGGCTGGAATCATAGCTGGGCTGGGGAAGGCTGCGTGTGGGCTGAGCACGAAGCCCCCTGAGATGCAGAAACTGAGTCCACACCCTCTTTTAATGCTTCTCCATACACCCCAACTGGTGTTTTCAGGCAAAAAAAAAATCCGAAAAAAAGTCCTAAGAGAGTTTTCATGGTAATGCAGACCTGGGGCTGGGGGCCTGCTCTTCAGGAGCACAGAGAACACCCTCCGGCTCCCTTCCTGCTCTCTCCCCTGCGGGACAGAATCCTAATCAGTGTGGGTGAGGAGGTGGGCAGGGGAACAAACACTCTTGCCCCAAGGAAACTGGGAAAAATTTATCACAACTCCGGGAAGTAAGCAGGAAAAAGAAAGCCTATTCCCAGGGATTGTTGTTGTTGCTAGGTACCATCACGTCGATTCCTAGGGATTGTTGTTGTTGCTAGGCACCATCACGTCGATTCCCAGGGATTGTTGTTGTTGCTAGGTACCATCACGTCGATTCCTAGGGATTGTTGTTGCTAGGTACCATCACGTCAATTCCTAGCGATTGTTGTTGTTACAAGGTACCATCACGTCGATTCCCAGGGATTGTTGTTGTTGCTAGGCACCATCACGTCGATTCCCAGGGATTGTTGTTGTTGCTAGGCACCATCACGTCGATTCCCAGGGGTTGTTGTTGTTGCCAGGCACCATCACGTCGATTCCCAGGGATTGTTGTTGTTGCCAGGCACCATCACGTTGATTCCTAGCGATTGTTGTTGTTGCCAGGCACCATCACGTCGATTCCCAGGGATTGTTGTTGTTGCCAGGCACCATCACGTCGATTCCTAGCGATTGTTGTTGTTGCAAGGTACCATCACGTCGATTCCCAGGGATTGTTGTTGTTGCTAGGCACCATCACGTCGATTCCCAGGGATTGTTGTTGTTACTAGGCACCATCACGTCGATTCCCAGGGATTGTTGTTGTTGTGAGGCACCATCACGTCGATTCCCAGGGATTGTTGTTGCCCGGCACCATCACGTCGATTCCCAGGGATTGTTGTTGTTGCTAGGCACCATCATGTCAATTCCCAGGGGTTGTTGTTGTTGCCAGGCACCATCACGTCGATTCCCAGGGATTGTTGTTGTTGCCAGGCACCATCACGTCGATTCCTAGCGATTGTTGTTGTTGCAAGGTACCATCACGTCGATTCCCAGGGATTGTTGTTGTTGCTAGGCACCATCACGTCGATTCCCAGGGATTGTTGTTGTTACTAGGCACCATCACGTCGATTCCCAGGGATTGTTGTTGTTGTGAGGCACCATCACGTCGATTCCCAGGGATTGTTGTTGCCCGGCACCATCACGTCGATTCCCAGGGATTGTTGTTGTTGCTAGGTACCATCACGTCGATTCCTAGGGATTGTTGTTGCCAGGCACCATCACGTCTATTCCTAGCGATTGTTGTTGTTGCAAGGTACCATCACGTCGATTCCCAGGGATTGTTGTTGTTGCTAGGCACCATCACGTCGATTCCCAGGGATTGTTGTTGTTGCTAGGCACCATCACGTCGATTCCCAGGGATTGTTGTTGTTGCGAGGCACCATCACGTCGATTCCCAGGGATTGTTGTTGTTGCCCGGCACCATCACGTCGATTCCCAGGGATTGTTGTTGTTGCCAGGCACCATCACGTCGATTCCCAGGGATTGTTGTTGTTGCCAGGCACCATCACGGCGATTCCAGCTCACAGTGACCCCAGGAGACAGAGCAGAACTCTCCCTAGGTTTCCCCAGGCTGTAATCTTCAGCGGGCAGATCTCCAGGGCTTTCTTCCGTGGAGCCACTGGGTAGGTTCAAACTGCCAACCCTTCCATTCGCAGACAAGCACGTAACCACTTGACTGCTGAAGAAGCAGGAAAGTGCTGGTCTCAGAAGTACGCTTCATTGGGGAGCAGCAAGAGAACCTAGAAAGCCACACCTTTAGGAACCAGAGACGCAGCACCTGCCTGCGATTATGGCCTGATCAGAACAACAGGAAACAACTCCCTGCTCTCGTAAAGACAACAGTCGCTGTGAGTCAAAGATCCACACCACAGCACCTAACAACAACGACGACAATATTGTTTAGTAGTTACCAGTGGCTGTGGGGAGGGAGGAATGGGGAATGGCTGCTAATGGATATGGATTTTCTTTTTTGAGGTGATGAAAACTTTCTGGAATTTGATAGTAGTTATGGTTTTTTTTATGGTTGTGCAGCTTTGTGAATATACTGAAAACCACTGAAGTACAGTTAAAAAAAAACTAAAGATAATATGATCTCATGTGCAACAGTTGTGTTTTTACACACGTGTTCCTACTCAGCCATAAATTCCTCAAAGGCATATTTATCCTTGCATCCTGAGTCTGGAGCATCTCCCTGAATACATAAGGTCAATAAGAATGTCTGCTCAGGCTGACTGGGAGGCATGCTCATAGGCTGACAGTGTAGAGGCCTGATTCTACGGACATAGTACTAACTGTTGAGATGTCTGTGGAAGCCCAATAAGTAATACCTCTCTTCCCTGGCCAACTTCCAAACAAATTGACAAACAAAGGAAAGGTGTGGCAATAAAATTATCACCTTGATTACCGCAAAAGGCTAAGGTGGAGGATACAGCTTAGTGGGAGAGCCAATGGGTGTGAAAACTGGATCCAGAACATGATACACTTACCTGACCAGGCAGAGTAGCAGTAAACATAGGTGGTTTGGAGCAAAAGAGGCTGTGTGCTTTCTATGGGCAGGCTGCTTCCCAAAAATAATGACAGAAATGAGCTGAGGATGGCCAGTTTATTCTTCCCACATTTTCCTGTCAGGTGAGAAACACAGAATACCTTAAGAGACTGGAGGGATGAGTAAAATGACTGCTATGGGTAGGACGTCGGAGTGAAGATAAGAATAATGGGAACATCAAGAATTTTGCCTAAATCTTTTCTTGTTAATAAAATGTGGGATGTCATGGAGTGGAACTGGAAGGAAGCTAGAGAAAATGCTGAAATATTGATTTACATCTTTGTGAAAGCCCCTTCTTAGTAGAACTGCCCCATAGGGTTTCCAAGGAGCAGCTGGTAGATTTGAATTGCCAACCTTTTAGTTAGCAGCCAAGTTCTTAACCACTGTGCACCAGGGCTTCTTTTACTCAGGCTTAGATCAGAACATAATATCCCTCTTGTGGTGTAGTAAGCATTGTGAAACCTATAAGAGGCCCTTAAAAATCTGTGAGTCAATTAGTCTGTGTTTGCTTTTAAGTAAGCCCTGGATCACAAAAGGCTGGGGTGTAGATACTGGGACAAGTGATGCTCAAATACAGAATGATCACATAGGCATGAGCAGGAGGGAGTGAAAGTATGAAGACATTGCCTTCACCCAGTGGAAGCATTCAGGAACAGGTGAAGGAGAACCGCCTCTAACCTCATAAATCCAGTGCTCAAATGAAGATAGGAAAAACTAGAAAAAAAGATAGGAGATCGCCTTAAATCACTGATCTGGTAGAAAAAAAAAAAATTTTTTTTTTTTTGATCTGGTAGGGAGTTTGTAAAAGAGGATAAACCAATGAGAATTTAACAATAGCCCTTATTCCATTTCCATTAAAGCAAACATTTATAAAGATGTGTTGTGTATCACTCTCTGTACCATCTATAAGGGCTTCCATTAATTCAAGAAATATGTATTGAGATTCTCCTAAAGGTCAGGCACTGTAATAGTCTCCAGGGATAAAATGGTGACCAAAATGG
The DNA here is from genome assembly GCF_030014295.1 of Loxodonta africana. Lineage (NCBI taxonomy): Eukaryota > Metazoa > Chordata > Mammalia > Proboscidea > Elephantidae > Loxodonta > Loxodonta africana. Next base: position 73,842,909 of record NC_087362.1, read on the forward strand.
TGACCCAGCCCTCATGGCTCTTATATTCTAGATGAAAAGTCTGTAATTAAATATTCACCAGAATAAATATATAATACAGAAATATTATAAGTGCTAAAAAAAACACAAATATTATAAGTGCTGGGAAGGAAAATTAAATGGAACTGTTACAGAGAATAATTTTAGATTTAGGAAGGAAAATTAAATGGAACTGTTACAGAGAATAATTTAGATTAGAGGCACAAAGGACAAGTCTTTGAAGAAGTATATTTGAAGAAGAATGAGTAAAATTAGGCAGGTGAAAATCAAGACTTTGCAATTGAAGCTATTGTGTGTGCAGTGGTAGCTCACTGTGGCTTTAAAACTACATTTCTTTGATGAGTAACGACCTTGAGCATTTTCACAAGTTAAGTACACTTTTTTACTCCTAGTTTGTTGAGTTTTTGTCTTGAGTAGTTTTAAATTTTGTCAAATCGTTTTTCTGCATCTACTGAGAAAAGCTTATGTGTTTTCTCATTTCTTCTGTTAATATGAACTACATTGACTTTCAAAAGTCAAACCAACCTTGAATCCTTAAGTAACCCTTCCTTGGTTATGATGTATTCCTGGGTTTGATTTGCTAATATTTTATTAAGAGATATTGGTCTGCATTTTCTATTTTTATAGGATCTTTTTATGATTCTCTCACCATAATTATTCTTAAGACTCAGAAAATCTCCTGGAAAATGTCCCTTCTTCCTCTATTTTCTGAAAGAATGTAGGATTGGCAGTACTTCTTCCTTAAGTATTTGATAGAAGTCACCAGTGAAGTCATCCAGGCCTGGAGCTGTTTGTCAGATGGTTTCAAATTATAAATACATGTTCTTTAGTAAATGTAAATATATTCATACTTTCTATTTCTTCTTGAGTCATTTTTGGTAATTTGCATCCTTCAAGGAATTTTCCCATTTGAAAAAAAATTTTTTAATTTATTAAATAAATGTTCTGTAATATTTCCATAATACTCTTTTAATATCAGGAGGGTCTGTGGTGATGCCCTTCTTATATTCCTGATATTGGTAATTTGTGTCTATTTTTCTCTTTTTATCCTCATCAGTCCAGCTAAAGTTTTGTCGATTTTATTGATCTTTTCAGCAAACTGGGATTTGGTTTTATTGATATTTCTACTTCATTTTTCTCTTCTCTAGTTCATTAATTTCTAGTTTTCATTATTTCCTTTTTTCTACAGTAGTCCCGATTTACAGCAGGGTTTTGTTTCGACAATTGCATCATGTCAGTTCTGATATAAGTTGAATACCTCATTATTTTTAGTTTTCATTATTATTGCCTTTTATTATCAGTATCTTTATAAATCTCATCTTTATTTGTCTTTGGGAGTTGGCGTGAGAATGATAACATCAGCAAATTACGCGCTGCAGCATTGTATGTAGTACATACTATCAATGATAAGATGTACAAAAAAAAAAAAAAAACAGATGCCCAGTAAGGGCGGTTCCTTACAACTCTAATACGTCATAAGTTGGCGACTACTTGTACTTACTCTGGGTTCAATTTGCCTTCCTTTTTTAGCTTCTTGAGGAAGAAATTTAGATAATTGATTTTAGACATTACTTTTCCAACACTATAAATTTTCCTCTAGTCTTGTTTTACTTGTATCCTAACATGTTGACATGCTTTGTTTTCATTGTCTTAGTTATTTAGCGCTGCTATAACAGAAATACCACAAGTGAATGACTTTAACAAACAGAAATTTATTCCCATCAATCTTTCCCTGCTCTAGGAGCTTCTCAGCACAGGGACCTCTAGTTCAAAGGATGCGCTCTGCTCCCAGTATTGCTTTCTTGGTGGTACGAGGTCCCCATGTCTCTCTGCTCACTTTCTCTTCTATATCTCAAAAAAGATTGGCTTAAAACACTATCTAATCTTGTGGGGTTTTTTTTGTTTTTTTTTTTTGTTTTTTAATCTTGTAGATTGAGTTTTGCCTCACTAACATAAAAAAAAAAAAAAACCTGCCTCCAGTTCTACCTGATTAACATCATAGAGGTACGATTTATAACACATATGAAAATCACATCAGATGACAAAATGGTAGACAACCACACAATACTGGGAATCATGGGCTAGCAAAGCTGACACACATCATTTCTGGGGAACAGAATTCATCCATAACATTTATCATTTAATTTAAAATATTTCCATTTTGCTTTTCAGTTTTTTTTTTTTTGCCTACCATTTACTTAGAATTATGTTGTTTAATTTTCAAATACTTAGAAATTTTTCAATTATATTTTTGTTATAGATTTCTAATTTTACTTTATTGTAGCAAGATAACACTGTTTGTATAATCTCAACTTTTAAGATGTATTGATACTCTCCTTGTGCACCAAGATATAGTCCAACTTGGTAAATATATTATGTGCCTTTGTAAAGAATATGTATTTGGCTATTGTTCATTTAGTCTATGAATTTCAATTAAATCAAATTGGTTGACAGTGTTGTTCAAGTTTCCTCTACCCTTAACTCATTTTCTATTAGTTAGAAGAATGGTGAAATCTTCAACTACAATAATGGTTTTTCTATTTCTCTTTTATATGCTATCAAGTTCTGTTATTAGATGCTGTTAGTTCAGGTATTCCAAAAATCAGACATAGGGACATGACTTGAAGTGCAAAAGGTTTATTGGTGAAAATGCCTGTGAAGGATAAAGGAGATGGGGCAGGAAAAGGCAGGGAGAGCCGTCAGACAATGGTTCAGTTCTGACAACTATGATGGTGAGGAGGAAGGAAGGAGGATTGGGTAGAAAGAGTCCTGGACTGCTGCACAGAAAGGTTTAGCCAGGCTGATGCAGAAATTCTCCAACTAACATCTCCCATGGCGGGAATTTTGTGTCTTTCAGGAATGAGCCTGCATTAAAAACTCTGCCATGTCATAACTGGATATCCATCTGCAAAAAAATGAAACAAGACGCATACCTTACTCCATGCACAAAAACTAATTCAAATTGGATCAAAGACCTAAATATAAAATCTAAAATGATAAAGATCATGGAAGTAAAAATAGGGTCAATGTTAGGAGCCCTAATACAAAACATTATAAAGAATATAGAAGAAAAACTAGATAACTGGGAGCTCCTAAAAATCAAACACATATGCTCATCCAAAGACTTCACCAAAAGAGTAAAAAGACTACCTACAGACTGGGGAAAAGTTTTTAGCTATGACATTTCTGATCAGCGCCTGATCTCTAAAATCTATATGATACTGCAAAAACTCAACTGCAAAAAGACAAATAACCCAATTTAAAAAATGAGCAAAAAATACGAATAGACACTTCACTAAAGAAGATATTCAGGTAGCTAACAGATATACGAGGAAATGTTCACGATCATTAGCCATTAGAGAAATGCAGATCAAAACTACAATGAGATTTCATCTCACTCCAACAAAAAAATGCTGGGATTAATCCAAAAAACACAAAATAATAAATGTTGGAGAGGCTGTGGAGAGATTAGAACACTTCTACACTGCTGGTGGGAATATCAAATGGTACAACCACTTTGGAAATCAATTTTGTGCTTCCTTAAAAAGCTAGAAATAGAACTACCATACGATCCAGCAATCCCACTCCTTGGAATATATCCTAGAGAAATAAGAGTCTTTACACGAACAGATATATGCACACCCATGTTTATTGCAGCACTGTTTACAATAGCAAAAAGATGGAAGCAACCAAGGTGCCCATCAACGGATGGATGGATAAATAAATTATGGTATATTCACACAATGGAATACTACGCATCAATAAAGAACAGTGAGGAATCTCTGAAACATTTCATATCATGGAGGAACCTGGAAGGCACTATGCTTAGTGAAATGAGTCAGTTGCAAAAGGACAAATATTGTGTAAGACCACTATTATAAGAACTTGAGAAATAGTTTAAACTGAGAAGAAAACATTCTTTTGTGGTTATCTATTCACTAATTAGATAGTAGATAAAAACTACTTTAGGTGAAGGGAAAGACAGCACACAATACAGGGGAGGTCAGCACAATTGCACTAAACCAAACGCAAAGAAGTTTCCAGAATAAACTGAATGCTTTGAAGGCCAGCGTAGCAGGGGCAGGGGTTCTGGGGACCATGGTTTCAGGGGACATCTAAGTCAATTGGCATAATAAAATCTATTAAGAAAACATTCTGCATCCCACTTTGAAGAGTGGCATCTGGGGTCTTAAACGCTAGCAAGCAGCCATCTAAGATGCATCCATTGGTCTCAACCCACCTGGATCAAAGGAGAAAGAAGAACACCAAGGACACAAGGCGATTACGAGCCCAAGAGACAGAAAAGGCCACATGAACCAGAGACTACATCATCCTGAGACCAGAAGAACTGGATGGTGCCCAGCTGCAACCAATGAGTGCCCTGACAGGGAACACAACAGAGGACCCCTGAGGGAGCAGGAGAGCAGTGGGATGCAGACACCAAATTCTCATAAGACCAGGCTTAATGGTCTGACTGAGACTGGAAGAACCCCAGTGGTCATGGCCCCCAGACCTTCTGTTGGCCCAGGACAGGAACCATTCCTGAAGCCAACTCTTCAGACATGGATTGGACTGGACAATGGGCTGGAGAGGGATGCTGGTAAGGAGTGAGCTTCTTGGATCAAGTGGACACTTGAGACTATGTTGGCATCTCCTGCCTGGAGGGGAGATGAGAGGGTGGAGGGGGTTAGAAGCTGGTGAAATGGACACGAAAAGAGAGAGTGGAGGGAGAGAGCAGGCTGTCTCATTAGGGGGAGAGTAATTGGGAGTGTGTAGCAAGGTGTATATGGGTTTTTGTGTGAGAGACTGATTTGAATTGTAATCTTTCACTTAAAGCACAATAAAAACTATAAAAAAAAAAAAAAGCTCTGCCATGAGGCAGCAAAGGACAGAGATCTTTGAGAAATGGAAAACAAACCAGCTGAATCCTATCATTGCCCCAACTTACTATCTGGGGAATGACTCCAGGCCACAGCAGGGAGAAGGAGCCCTGGAAGAACCCACAGGCTCTTTAAGTTGAGGAGTAAGAGCTGCCCATCCTGAAAAGCCAACACCACTAGAATTCACAGGGCAGGGGACCTGGGAGGAGAGAGTTGCACAGGCAGGTAACTTCAGAGGATAGAGGTTTCTCCTTGAGTGTTCAGCTGAATGCTGATCAGCACAGTGTGATGGTTAATCTTATGTGCAAACTTGACTAGGGTGTAGTGCTCAGTTGTCTGGTTAAACACTGTTCTAGTTGATGTTATGACTAAATCTGCTGGCCCTAAGTAAAGCAGATTACTTTCCATGATGTAAGAGGGCCCTGACCAATCAGATGAAAGCCTTAAGAACAAAAAAAGAATTTCCTTAGGGTGTGTTCTGTCTCGAAAATATAAATAGGCATTTTGTCAGAACAATCTTAGTCTCCACCGACCTACAGGTTTTGGGACGCAAGCCTGTAGGAATCTCCACCCTGTCACCTTACCTACAGTTTTACAGATTTTGGACTTTCCATCTCCCCACAGTCATGTGAGCCAATTCCTTGAAGTAAATCATCCATCCATCCATCCCCCCACCCTCCCACCCTTCCATCAATCCATCCATCCATCCATCCATCCACCCACCCACCCACCCATCCATCCATCCATCCATCCATCCATCCATCCATCCATCCATGCATCCATCCATCCATGCATCCATCCATCCATCCATCCATCCATCCATCCATCCATCCATCCATCCATCCATCCATCCATGCATCCATCCATCCATCCATCCATCCACCCACCCATCCATCTATTCATCGTCTATCATCTATCTGTCTATCTATCATCTACCTATTGTCTATCCATCATCTATGTGTCTATTATCTGTCGATCTATCATCTCTCTACCTGTTATTTATCCATCACGTATTATCTATATATTATCTATCTATCTGTAATAGATTGAATTATGTCCCCCCAAAATATGTGTATCAATTTGGCTAGGTCATGATTCCCAGTATCATATGACCATCTACCATTTTGTCATCTGACGTGATTTCCCTATGTGTTGCAAATCCTATCACTATGATGTAATGAGATGGATTAGTGGCAGTTTTATTGATGAGATCTACAAGATTGGATAGTGTCTTAAGCCAATCTCTTTTGAGATATGAAAGAGAGAATCGAACAGAGAGACAGTGGACCTCATACCACCAAGAAAGTAGTGCTGGAAGCAGAGAGTGTCCTTTGGACCTGAGGTTCCTACGCTGAGATGCTCCCAGACCAAAAGAAGACTGATGACAAGGATCTTCCTCCAGAGCTGACAGAGAAAGCCTTCCCCTGGAGCTGACCCCCTGAATTTGGACTTGTGGCCTACTAGACTATGAAACAATAAATTTCTCTTTGGTAAAGCCATCCACTTGTGGTATTTCTCTTATAGCAGCACCAGATGACAAAGACACTATCTATCTGTCTGTCTGTCTGTCATCTATCATCTATCTATTATCTATCTCTCTATCATCTATTTATCTACACACACACACACACACATCAGTTCTGTTTCTCTAGAGAACCCTAAGACAACGGGCATGTGAGGAAACTACCTAAGACAGGAGAAAGACCCTCCTGAAAACACTGGAGTAGTGGTCCTCAGCTGGGGGAAATTTGGCCCTTCAGGGTATATTTGGCAATGTCTGGCATAATTTTGGTTGTTCCAAATCAGGGAGAGGGGTGCTCCTAGTAACAACTGGTTATGGACAAAAGGATGCTGCGACACATTTTACAATGCACAGGAGAACTCACAGACACACAAAAGTGAATTGATCAGTCCAAAATATCAGTAAGCCTAAGCTGAGAAACCTTTTATTACAGGGACTCAGAGAGGACCTATTTACAACATCCTGAACGGAAAACCTCATAATCCACAGGGCATCAAATGGAATAAATAGTAAGTAATGGGAAGATTTACACAAGACTAAATGCTACCCTAGTTTAGCCTAACAAGCAACACTCCCCCCAAAATATAAACTGATTTCAAATAACTTAACCATATTGCAAAACAAAGATTGAGAACATTTTCAGGCATACAAAATCTCCAGCACACAACAAGGTAAAATCCATAATGTCTGGAATCTAACAAAAAATTACCAGGTCTTCACAGAAGCAGAAAAACTGAAAAATTTGATGAAAAAATATAAACCTAAATATCCAAGATGCTCAAAAAACCCCAAGCACAAGAAACATGAAGAAAACGTCATCATGGCATATGGTAAATCAAATTGTTTAAAAAAGATGGTAAAGAGAGCATGTTAAAAGCAGCCAGAGAAAAAAGACACATGAAGTACAAAAGAACTAAGATAAGGATGACAGAAGGTTTCATATGGAAAATAACAGAGAAGATACTAAGAAAACATGTTTAAAGAACTGAAAGGAAAATACTGTCCACCTAGAATTTAATCCTACAAACATAAATTTTAAAAACAAGGGTGAGATGAAGGTTATTTCGGGCACATAAAAGCTCATATAATTCATCACTTGCAGAACTACACCACAGGGAATGTTAGAGAAAATCCTTCCAGCAAAAGAACAATGTTACCAGGTGGAAAATGGACAAGGAATAAAGAGCATTTGTAATGGAAAATCAGTGCATAAACACAATTAAAAAATCCGTATTATTTAAATTTCTATAAAATAAATTCAACTTTAAAAAACAAAAAACTTCTACCACTCTCAGTCCTTGGCCTGGAGCAGCCCCAGAAAGCGTGATCTCAGGGCAAACACAGAGGAAGAATCAGAGGGGCAGCCACTGGGACCTCAAGTCTATTAAGCTCCTTGCAGCAGGACTTCTGTTGCTGTTATTGTTGTTGGGTGCCCTTGAGTGGGTTCCAACTCATAGCGACCCTACGTGCCACAGAATGAAACACCACCTGGTCCTGCACCATCTTCACAATCGTCGTTATGCTTGAGTCCATTATTGCAGCCACTGTGTCAATCCATCTCATTGAGTATCTTCCTCTTTTTTGCTGACCCTGTACTTTACCAAGCATGGCGTCCTTCTCCAGGCACTGGTCCCTCCTGATAACATGTCCAAGGTACACGAGACGAAGTTTCTCCAACCTCACTTCTAAGGAGTGTTTTAGCTGCACTTCTTCCAAGACAGATTTGTTTGCAGGACATCTAAACAGTGCATTTTCATAGCTGCTGCAGATACACATTTAGTACTGTATATACATTTAGCAATAGTACTTTTTTTAATTGACCATTTGTAATTATGAATGTCCCTTCTGATCTCTAAGATTCCTTGTCCCGAAGATTACTTTTTCTGATAGTAATATAGCCACACTAGCTTCATTATAATTAGTACTTGCCTGGTGAATCATTTTCCGACATTTCACTTTTAATCTATCTGTGTGTTTTTTAGTTAAAGTATGTTTCTTGTAGACATGTTCTTGGGTCTTGCTATTCTATTCATTCTGACAATCTCTGATTTTAATTGAAGGATTTGGACTATGTATGCTTAATTTGCTTATCATTATGAATGTATTTAATGCTACCGTCTTGCTATTTGGCTTCTGTTTGTCCAGTCTGTTCATTGCCTTTTTCCCTTCATTTTCTGCCTTCTTTTGAATAGAGTGTTTTTTTTTTTTCCATTCTACTTTATTTCCACTATTGGATCATTTACTATACTTATATGTTTTATATACTTATGTGCATATATACTTATAATTTTAGTGATTGATCCTGGGTTTATTCATCTTTAGTTGATCATAGTCTACCTTGAAATAATAACTTCATGTATAATTAAAGACTATTACAACAGTATATTTCCATCTCCCTTCTCTATGCATTGTGTTATTGCTGTCATACATTTTACTGCAACATATATTACAAACACCACAGTATATTGTTATTACTTTGCTAGACATTCCCAGTTATCATTAAACATTTTTTAAATGGGAAAAAAGTATTTTATATTTACTCACAGATTTCACCCATATCTGTAACTCTTCATTCTTTTGTGTAGACCTGTTTCCAACTATTATCATTTTCCTTCACCCTGAAATTTTTTCTTTTACTATCTTTCATATATTACAGGTCTTTAGAGAACAAATTTTCTGACCTATTGTTTGCCTGTAAAGATCTTTATTTTTCCTTCATTTTTTCAAAGATATTTTTACTCTACAGGCACTGCTCACTTATTGACATAATTAGGTTCCAAAGACCAGGTCTTTATGTGAAAATTGGTATCATGCAAAAGTGGAGGATGATTACATCAAATAACAAAATTGAAGATGACTACATCATTACATAATTGTCAGATTATATCATTACATAACTGCCAAATTACATCATTACCTAACTGCCAAACCACTGAGAATCATGGCCCAGGCCTGTCAACACATAATATTAACCATCACAGCCGGCATTACTCTTGCTTAGCACCTCAACTTTCGTTGCTGCCAGACATACATCATCAATGTTCAAAATAGTTGGATAGTAGACTTTTTACCATGTTCATAAATGTAAAATATAGAATACCAATATAGCCAATAAATGAGGAGTAGGCATCTGTCAGTTTGTAGTACTGTGGGGGCTTGTGTTGTTGTGATGCTGGAAGCTATGCCATGGGTATTCAAATACCAGCAGGGTCACCTATGGGGGATAGTTTTCAGCTGAGCCTCCAGACTAAGACAGATTAGGAAGAAGGACCTGGCAGTCTTCTTCTGAAAAGAATTAGCCAGTAAAAACCTTATGAATAGCAGCAGGACATTGTCTAATACAGTGCTGAAAGATGAGCCCCTCAGGTTGGAAGGCACTTAAAAGACAGCTGGGGAAGATCTGTTTCCTCAAAGTAGAGTTGACCTTAATGATGCGAATAGAGTCAAGCTTTTGGATCATTCATTTGTTGATGTGGCATGACTCAAAATGAGAATAAACAGCTGCAAACATCCATTAATAATCTGAACCTGGAATGTACAAAATATTAATCTAGGAAAACTGGAAATCATCAATATGATATCCTAGGCATTAGTGAGCTGAAATGGACAGGTATTGGTAATTTTCAATCAGAAAATCACATAATCTACTATGCCGGGAATGACAATTTGAAGAGGAATGGCATTGTATTCATCATCAAAAAGAACATTTCAAGATCTATCCGGAAGTACAGTGCTGTCAGTGAAAGGATAATATCTATACAGCTACAAGAAAGGCCAGTTAATACGACTATTATTCAAATTTACGCACCAACTATTAAGGCCAAAGATGAATACATTGAAGATTTATACTAACTTCTGCAGTCTGAAATTGATCTAACATGCAATCAGGATGCACTGATAATTACCGGTGACTGGAATGCAAAAGTTGGAAACAAAGAAGAAGGATCAGTAGTTGGAAAATATGGCCTTGGTGATAGAAACGATGCCAGAGATCACATGATTGAATTTTGCAAAACCGACTTCTTCATTGCAAATACCATTTTTAACCAACATAGACAGCTTCTATACACATGGACCTCACCAGAAGGAATACACCAGAATCAAATTGACTACATCTGTGGAAAGAGACAACGGAAAAGCTCAATATCATCAGTCAAAACAAGGCCAGGGGCCAACTGCAGATCAGACCATCAATTACTCCTATGCAAGTTCAAGCTGAAACTGAAGTAAATTAGAACAAGTCCATGAGAGCCAAAGTATGACCTTGAGTATATCCCATCTGAACTTAGAGACCACCTCAAGAATAGATTTGACGTGTTGAATACTAATGACCGAAGACCAGACAGGCTGTGGAATGACATCAAAGACGTCATACTTGGAGAAAGCAAGAGGTCATTTAAAAGACAGGAGAGAAAGAAAAGACCTAAATGAATGTCAGAAGAGACTCTGAAACTTGCTTTTGAATGTTGGGTAGCTAAAGCAAAAGGAAAAAGTGATGAAGTAAAAGAGCTGAACAGAAGATTTCAAAGGGCAGCTTGAGAAAACAAAGTAAAGTATTATAATGACATGTGCAAAGAGCTGGAGAGAGAAAACCAAAGGGGGAAGAACATGCTCAGCATTTCTCAAGCTGAAAGAACTGAAGAAAAAATTGAGGCCTCGAGTTGCAATACTGAAGGATTCTACAGGGAAAATATTAAACGATGAAGGAAGCATCAAAAGAAGATGGAAGAAATACACAGAGTCACTATGACAAAAAGAAATGGCCAACGTTCAGCCATTTCAGGAGGTAACATACGATCAGAAATGGATGGTACTGAAGGAAGAAGTCCAGGCTGAAGGCACCAGCCAAAAATAAGGCCTGGGGAATTGACAGAATACCAGTTGAGATGTTCCAACGATGGACGCAGCGCTGGAAGTGCTCACTCATCTATGCCAAGAAATTTGGAAGACAGCAGCTACCTGGCCAAGCAACTGGAAGAGATCCATATTTATGCCTGTTCCCAAGAAAGGGGATTCATCCGAATGCAGAAATTATCAAACAATATCATTAATACCACATGCAAGCAAAATTTTGCTGAAGATCATTCAAAAGCGGCTGCAGCAGCATATTGACAGGGAACTGCCAGAAATTCAAGCCAGATTTAGAAGAAGATGCGGAGCCAGGGATATCATTGCAGATGTCAGATGGATCCTGGCTGAAAGCAGAGAATATCAGAAAGATGTTTACCTGTGTTTTATTGACTATGCTAAGGCATTCGACTGTGTGGATCATAACAAATTATGGATAACATTGCAGAGAAGGAGAATTTCAGAACACTTCATTGTGCTCATGAGAAATTTGTACGTGGATCAAGAGGCAGTCGTTCAGGAAGAACAAGGGCATACTGCATGGTTTAAAGTCAGGAAAGGTATGCATCAAGTTTGTACCCTTTCACCATGCCTATATGCTGAGCAAATAATCCAAGCAGCTGGACTATACGAAGAAGAAGGGGGCATTGGGATTGGAGGAAGACTCATTAACGACCTGTGTTATGCAGATGACACAAATTTGCTTGCTAAAAGTGAAGAGGACTTGAAGCACTTACTGATGAAGATCAAAGACCACAGCCTCCAGTACGGATTACACCTCAACATAAAGAAAACAAAAATCCTCACAACTTGACCAATAAACAACATCATGATAAACTGAGAAAAGACTGCAGTTGTCCAGGATCTCATTTTACTTGGATCTGCAGTCAACACCAATGAAAGCTGCAGTCAAGAAATCAAAAGATGCATTGTGTTGGGCAAATCGGCTTCAAGGGGTCTCTTTAAAGTGTTAAAAAGCAAAGATGTCACCTTGAAGACTGATGTGCCCCTGACCCAAGCCGTGGTGTTTTCAATTGCCTCATATGCATGTGAAAGCTGGACAATGAAAAAGGAAGACCAAAGAAGAATTGACGCCTTTGAATTGTGGTGTTGGCAAAGAATATTGAATATACCATGGACTGCCAAAAGACTAAAGAAATCTGTCTTGGAAGAACTACAACCAGAATGTTCCTTAGAAGCAAGATGGTGAGACTTCGTTTCACATACTTTGGTTGTGTCATCAGGAGGGATCAGTTCCTGGAAAAGGACATCATGATTGGCAGAGGGTCAGGGAAAAAGAGGAAGACCCTCAGTGAGATGGATTGACACAGTGGCTGCAACAATGGGCTTAAGCATAGCAACAATTGTGAGGATGGCACAGAACCAGGCAGTGTTTCATTCAGTTGTGCATAGAGTCGCTAAGAGTTAGAACTGACTCGATGGCACCTGACAACACAGGTGTATGTGGAATTCAAAGTTGACAGGTTTCTTTTCCTTTCACCATGTTAAAAACGGCATTCAATTTGTTCTGACTTGCATTGTTTCAGAAAAGAAATTTGTAACCATTTCACCATTCTTCTCTTCATTAGCCTGTATGTAATGTGCCTTTTCCTCTGGTCTTTTCTATTGTCTGCTATTCCAACATCTGACTGATTTTTTCCTCATGTTTATAGGTTATACTTTGCTGCTTCTTTGCATTTCCAGTAATTTCTGACTGAATACAAGACATTGTGAATGTCATATCGTTGACTGGATTTTGTTATCCTCCTTTAAAGAGTATTGATGTTTGTTTTGTCAGGCAATTGCATTTCTTGTAAATCAGTTTGTTCCTTTCATGTCTTGTTTTCTGGTTTTGTAAGGGCATGTTTAGAAAGACCTTTCCTTCAGGGCTACTTTAGCCTTACTACAAAGGTGTCACCTCTCTGGAGTCTTTATGTAATGCCTTGGATATTCAGTAATGACTCATTACTCTGGTTAATGGGATTCCAAACATCTCTAGTCTCATTTGCGCTCTGGGAATTGTTTGGTTTAGAGCTTCCTGATAAATTGTTCTTTGCCCAATCTCGTGATGTCTTACCCTATTCATTCACAGATCACTACTCATCAAAGACTCAAGAGGACCTCATGAAGTTTTCTTGAGCTCTTTTTCTTTGTAACTCCCTTCTCTAAGGTTCTCTACCCTGCAAATTCCAATTACCTCAGCCTCTCTGAACTTCAGCCTTTATCTCCTTAACTGAGCAAGACTGCCTGGATCAGCTTGGGTTTCTCCTCTCTGCATTGCAATCTCCAGGCAGAAATCTGGGGCATAGATCTTACCTTGTTTGTCTGTGTTCTGTCTGGAATCACAATTCTACACCGTCTGTTTTCCAATGTCTAAGAACAGTTCTTTTTTATATTTTTCCAGGGTCCTCATTGTTTATCATGGAGGATAAGGTCAGTACCCAAAACTCTCTTGTGGCCTGATGAAAAATCCCAGTGAAGGATTTTGAGCAAGACAGTGTTGTGATGCCATAAGTTATAGTTGCTTCCCCCTCAAGAACTTACACGTTAGTAGGGTATACAGATACTGACATGACTAACGGGGAAGACTAATATAAACGCAAAATAGATATGAAAACAATACATCTGGAAGATACATTTAACACTACCTGTGTGCTATCTTTCTCTAATTCCCTATGTGTGACAGTCCTATCGATCCAGCCAGACCGTAGGTGTCTAAGTCCTTCTCCCCTTTAGTCCTTAGAAACAGCTACAAATATCCCAAGGAACTCAATAGAGATTCACCAGTAGATGGACTGCAATTAGCTCAGGGTGCCAGTTGCACAATCCAGTGCTAGTAAAGGTGTCTGGCTTCCCCTCAACTTGAGTGTATCACCCCCACCTTGGAACAGCAACAGCATCAACAGCTGGATGATGGAGACTGCAAGGAAGCCTTCGAGTTCCTGGGGAGAAAGCCTGCAAATCAGCAGCACCATCTGTTAAGCAAAGAGTGAACGCAGCTGTCAGAGTGAGCAATTGGATTCTCATCTGTCACAGTCTGAATTAGAATACAGTAAAGTAGTTGTTCATCATCTTCTGATCACACATATACCCTCGCACAGGTTCTATAACATGAAAACATCCTGACTGAAATGGGAACGTTTCACTTGAATATGCTGCTTCATGTACAATGGCCCAGAAAAAGACAACCCCTGCCTTTCAGTTGCAGTAAAGTATTTTAAAGACATTTATTCAAAATCTCATTGCACACATTGTTCCATTTCTTTTCAATATGAGCCCTGTAAGGTAACTGGGTCAGAGTGATTACTTCTGTCTTGTCTCACTTGAGGAACCCAAAGTAGAGCAAATTTGGAAGGTGAATTTAACCAGAATAAAAGCTCATAAGCAGTATGGACTCTGGCTCTTACTTTTCTTCATAAGAGAGATGAACATTATAGGTGCTCAGTATGGATTGAATGACTGATTTATTTATTGTTTGATTTAAAACTGATTGATTCATTGCCACAAGGTAAGTCAGATGCAGATCTAGAGCCAACATCTCTCTTCTTTGATTTTCAGTTTCAAAAATCTAATCAAAATTGCTTAACTTTCTCCCACAATAGAAAACCGCACCAAGATTAGGCTATTTAGGGGTATCGATGTTGTTGTTGTTGTTAGTTGCCATCAAGTCAATTTCAACTCATGACGACACCATGTGCAGAGAACTGCTCCATAGGGTTTTCAAGGTTGTGATCTTTCAGAAGCAGATTAATAGGCCTGACTTCCAAGGTGCCTCTGGGTGGATTCTAACCGCCAACCTTTTGGCTAGTAGTCGAGCACCTTAACAGTTGTGTCACCCAGGGACTCCATTTAGGGGTGTACTGAAATACAAAAATGAGACCATTGACTTTTGTTAATGGTGTCTTAATGCTTCTCTCCCTTTCCCACCTCCATTTAATCAAAGATCAAAACAGAAATAGTATAGAAGGATGTAAGGAGAGAGAAAGAAAAGTATAGAGGCTCTCTCTTCTCACTCTTTGCCTACTTCATATTAGTTTTAGGATGGAGTTTACAAGGGTGAGAGAGAAGTTCCCTAGGGAGACAGACAGATAGCAGGATTGTGCTTGGAAGAAACACACGTGGAGTTGTTCCATCTCTAGGTAGCTAGTTTGACATTTTCATCCATTTAAGTTGGAAATACGAAGTTTGTACTATGACTCGTAGCTTCTGTTCTGTGTGTTTCCATGATGCAGTCTTAGTTATCTACTGCTGCTATAACAGAAATACCACAAGTGGATGGCTTTAACAAAGAGAAATTTATTCTCTTACAGTTTAGGAGGCTGGAAGTCTGAATTCAGGGTGCCAGCTCCAGGGGAAGTCTTTCTCTTTCTGTCTGCTCTGAGGTAAGGTCCTTGTCATCAATCTTTCCCCGTCAAGGAGCTTCTCAGCACAGGGACCCCGGGTCTAAAGGACCCACTCTACTCCCAGCTCTTCTTTGTTAGTGGGATAAATTCCCTCCTTCTCTCTGCTCTTCTCTCTTTTATAATTCAAAAGAGATTGACTGAAGATACAACCTAATCCTATAGATTGTGTTCTGCCTCATTAACATAACTGCCTCTAATCCTGCCTCATTAACATCATAGAGGGTAGGATTTACAACACACAGGTAATTACATCAGATCACAAAATAGAAGACAACCACACAATACTGGGAATCATGGCCTAGCCAAGTTGACACACATTTTTGGGGGGACACAATTCAATCCATAACAGATGCTCTCAAAACCCATGATGTATACATCACTATTACGCTCCCAAAATACGTACGTACAAGAACTCATAAATGTGAAAATGGAAATATGTCTACCTTTGTGAGGCTCTCTAACATTAACCATAAGTCGTTTGAAGTCTGTAAGTCACTAGAAAGTTATTTAGAAAATTTCTGAACTTAGGCAAAGAAACATGTGAAGTATGTGAAGAATGTAAACAACTTTGAAGTTGACTTTGACTTGATAAGACTGTGATAAAAGAAAACATAATATAGTTAATTAGCCTTGAGACATAAGTCCAAACAGCCTCCCTAATATTTAACTTTGAAGAAAAGCTGTGACATTTGTCTAATCTCTAACCCTGGAGAGAAGACATAACATACTAGTCTTTGACATCACACTGGCCCTTATCACGTGAAGCCAAGGTGAGAAATTCATATATAAACTGTGAATTCCTGCTCACTCACTGAGAGAAGGCAGAGACAGAGTATCACCCTCTTGTCTCTGACACTCTCCAAAGAGGAGACCCTGCCAGAGACCTTGGACCACTGCCTACCTTGGACACTAACTATGAGGGGCTTCCGCCAAGTTTGGGCCAAGGTCAAGGCTTCCTCCCAAGGCCTCTCGTAAAAGATGAAAGCCTGAAGTTTAAATATTTGTACTCTACACACACACAACCATCAAACTAACTTTGCAAATATAATTTTTAATTCTGATTCTCTGGTTCTAAAGAAATGTCATGAGGCCTTGTGTGTCTTGCCATGACTATCTTGCAACAAACTAAACAAGTTTACGGATTACAAACCTGAATATCTATTCATTTCTAAGATTAAAATTCTACATAGTAGCTTCAATTAACTTCCATCTAGGATGGGCGTCCTAGCCTCCTCATTCGTCTGTGCCCACCCTCATACACCCATTCCTCTGAATCCTAAATCCTCAGGTCTGACAGAAGGTTCTATTTAAGTATTAAAGAAAACATCTCTGGTTATTAATTTGTCCCTCGCTTATGCTAAGCAATTCTGGCTGATGCTTTTCCCTATTTGTAGCAGATTTATTTGAGTAATAGCCCCAGTTCTGCACTCCTCCCCAAAAAGAAGTACAGCCTATTCTCCACCCCTTAAATCTGAGCTGGTCTTAAAACTTACTTTTTGTCAATAGAATCAGGGAAGCAACATTTCCAAGCCCGTGCTTCAAGAAGTCTTGTGTGTTTCCTCTTGCTCACTCTTGAACCCCTGCCTCCACAATGAGACATGTAAATAAGACTGCAGGAGGGATGTGAGAGACATACTGAAGAGGGCTGAGACATCACATCGCTCCAGCTAAAGCCACCTCGGACCAGCCACTTAACGAAGCCAAGCTGACCTCAGACTCATGGGCAAGCCCATCCTGGATTAGTAGAGCTGCCCATATGATCCATGGCCTCATGAACAATAGTAAATAGTTGTTGTTTGAGACCACTGAGTTTTAGAGTTCTTGTTACATGGCCTTACTTGTAGAAATAGATAACTGATATAGTGTCATCATCTGAAGTGTTTAGAAGTTTATTTATGATTATTGTTAGGTGTCATCTAGTTGTCTCTGTCTTATAGTGGCCTCACGCATAACAGAATGAAACCTTGCCCAGTCCTGTACCATCTTCACAATAGTAGGTATGTTTGAGCCCATTGTTGCAGCTACCATGTCAGTCCATCTTATTGAGAGTCTTCCTTTTTTTTTTGCTGACCCTCTACTTTACTAAGCACAATATCCTTCTCCAGGGATTGGTCCCTCTGGTAACATGAACAAAGTAAGCAAGATGAAGTCTCAATGTTCTTACTTCAAAGGAGTATTCTGGCTCCTTGGATTATGGGCTTATATATAATTTTTATATAGCAAACATGTATTAAAAAAAAAAAAACATTGCCATCGAGTCGATTCCAACTCATAGCGACCCTATAGGACAGAGTAGAACTGCCCCATAGAGTTCTGAGGAGCACCTGGTGGATTCGAACTGCCGACCTTTTGGTTAGCAGCTGTAGCTCTTAACCACTAGGCCACCAGGGTTTCCCAAACATGTATATACATATACAATTACAGACCCAATACAAATAACTTCCTAATTTGTCGTATCCAAAACAAAAAAATCATATTCATATATAAAAAAAAAAAAAAAATTCCCTGATTAAAGATAGAACCACCACAAAAATGTATTGGGTAAAACAGTGAGGCCTTTGGTGAATTGAGGATTACCCACCAAACCCTTTTCTCCCCCTTTTCTGACTCTTGCTGTGCAGAGTATGCAATGTAGCCATTCATTAATTCATTCACCCAGCAGATGTTTACGAGGCACCTACCACACGCTCAGTCCTGAGTGAGGCACCACATAGTCTGAGAAGGTTTCACTGTCAGCACCTATGGCTTTACCAGAGTCACAGTTGAATTCAGGGATGCTGAGGTACCCAGGCTTCTGAACAAGCCTGGGGGTGTTAGGGCAGGAGTCGGAGGAAGCTCTCCATCTGTCACATGGCATTAATCGGTCCCCACTTCCTTAGCTAAGTCATCTCAGCACACCTCCAAGTTAGTAAAATGCGTACAAACTATTACAAAACCAGAAGGAATGAGTATTAAATAGCAGCAAGCCAGCAAGCAGAGGCATTAGGTCACAGAAGGAACTTAAGTCACTTTGGCACCTCAACCAACAAGGAAGTGAATGTCATAAAGTGCTTAAAATACTTTTTGGGAAAGTTCATCTCCCCCCGGCCTGTGCTGAGCAGCTACAGCTCACAGTACTGCTCCGGATCCAGAGCCCGTGGAGGCAGCTTGCCTGTGGAGAGGGAGGGAGCACCCCTGCCAATCCATCAGCAGTAATAAGTGCTAGCTCTTGCAAAATGATGGGGAAATTTAACCTGAAGCCTCAGGATCTGACGAATCTCACAATTTTGAGGGAAGGAAAAAATAAGAATGCTTTCCTCCAGTTAAAAATATGAAAGGTTTCTGTAATAACTAATAAAATGTTTAATGCCTCTCTGCTTACAGGTGAGAGGCTCTTTCTATTTGGGAAACAAGTAGTGAATTTAAGCATATTCCTGAAGTCAAGAGATTTTCTCTAAAGATCTACATTTGCTTCACCATTCCAACACTCTCTAGGGAATGGTGTCCCTGCCACAACTACCCAAACAGATCAATGCTATATGTGATCTGTTTTTTAACAAGAATGCACCAACCGTACCTTTTAGTCAGTCTTGACAAAAAGAAGCCTGAAAGATCAGACTCTAGAACTTAGGTGATTAGTTGCCATTCAACCCGCAAGCCCCAAAGACGGGGCACATTTTATGATTTGCTCAATGCAAGTATAAGGTAGCTGGGAGTTTCCTGGGGTATGTGGTTAGGAGGGGGAGAAGATTCTGGATGTGGTATGCAGCAATTATATGTAGATGTAGTATGTCTCCTAACAGCTCAAGTATGCTGGTTTGGAAAATGAACATAACTGGTATGGATTGAAATGTGTTCACCAAAAATATATGTTGTAAACTCTAACCCCTATACTGTGGTTGGAGCCCCAGTGACGTAGTGGTTAAGAGCTCAGGCTGCTAACCAAAAGGTCGGCAGTTCAAATCTACCAGTTGCTCTTGGAAACCCTATGGGGCAGTTCTAGTCTGTCCTACGTGGTCGCTGTGAGTCGTAATTGGCTCGAGACACAACAACATACCTCTGGTTATTATAATCCCATTTGGGAATGGTTTTTCTTTGTTATGTTAATGAGATAGTATTACTGTAGGATGCATCTTAAGTCAATCTCTTCTAACATATTAAAGAGATTAAACAAGCAAGCGAATGCCCAGGGATGAGGGAAGAGAGATGCCAAGCCACATGAAGATCACCCAGGAACAGAAGCTCAAAAGAGACAAGGACCTTCCTCCAGAGCCAACTGAGAGAGCAAGATTTCCCTAAAGCCAGCACCCTGAATTTGGACTTCCAGCCTCCTAAAAGTGAGAAAATAAACTTCTGTTTATTAAAGCTACCCATTTGCAATATTTCTGTAATAGCGGCACTAGATAACTAAGACAATAACCAAGCTTTTTATGAGTTAACCCACTTTTTTTGTGTGTCTAAGTCTTTAGGTATGGCACAAAATTGGACTGCTATGTGGCAGACACAGTGCAAAAAACAAACCAAACTCATTGCCACTGAGTTGATTCTGAGTTATAGAGACCCTGAAGGACAGAGTAGAACTGCCCCATAGGGTTTCCAAAGAGCGGCTTGTGGATTCGAACTGCTGACCTTTTCGTTAACAGCTGAGCTCTTAACCACAGCACCACCAGGGCTCACAATAATGCTCACTAAATACCCACCACCATTGGATCAATTCTGACTCATTGTGACTACATAGGGTTTCCGAGGCTGTAAATTTTTATGGAAACTAACTGCCACATCTTTCTCCCTCAGAGCTGCTGGTAGTTTCAAACCACTGACCGTTAGGTTAGCAGTCAATTGCTTTAACCACTGTGCCACCATAGTCCATGTATTTGTTTCCATTTCCCAGCCTCCTTTGCAGCTTACCTGGGGTCATGTGACTATTTCTGGACAATAATTTGTGAGGGGAATTAAGACATGTCAATTCTAGTCTGATTCAGCTGAGATGTAAGATCTCCACACCCTGCTTCCAACTTTACAGACAAAAGATCCAAGAACACAGAGACCAAGAGCGGCAAGAGGCACGAACAGACTGCCAGTGTTGCTCACTGAATCCACTGCTGGAGTAGAATGACCAAGGAAACAGTATCCGATTGTGATATGACAAAGAAATAAAGCTTATCTTCATCGAGCCACTGAGACTTGAGAGTTTATTACCAAAGCATAGCCTACCCTCTTCTGACTAATACGATTTATCTCCTGGGATTGTGAGGAGTAAAGTGGATAAGGAATATCAGGTCTTTAGTTCAACATGGCATGCAGCAAGTACTCAACACATCGCAGTTATTATCGTCATCACCATTCTTCACCTGGATATGGCTGTTTCTGTCTCGTATGCGTGCACATATTCACACATACGTATGTATACTCATGGGAATAAACAAGGCTGCGGGGTTTGAACACTATTTCTGGCCCATGGGGCTGCCTGCTGTGTCATGGGAAACACAGAAGCCAAGAGCTAGAAAACAGTTGGGTTCTCTGGAGAACTTCTCCCTGGAAGCTGCACTGAGATCCCTGCTCACAGTCCCTCTGCTTGCTCCTTCACAGAAGCACAGAGCTGGCTTTCTGGTAGATATAATGAATTCTAAAGAATCTTTTGCTCTGGCTGTGTCCTCAGAGGCTTTTGAAAAATAAGTACCTTTAAAAAAAAATAAAAAAGAATAAGCAAGAGGAGAAAAAAGCCATTGCCTTATTAAAAAGCCACGTGCAGATCCCTCAAAGGTGGCAGCCTTTACCAACGATTTCTTGGAAGAGCTTTTTGCCTTCAAAGTGTTTTGTCTAGAAGAAGCTAAGCTATTTCTACTTATCTTGGGATCTCAGGAGCCGGGGAGCAACTTGTGGTAGCAAAAAGGCCAGGTCACTAATGAAAGATATTCTGATCTCATATTTCTATGGTTCAGACCTGGGAAGCCAGCTTCAGACACTAGTTTGGTGGTAAATCCTGCACACACATGCTCCATCTCCAAACACTGCATTTTTCATTACATCAGGGAGTTAATAAATAGCATCTTTTATTAACGAAGGGCAGTGCCTTCAACTCAGAGAATTTTATTATGGAAAAAGACACAGTTTGAAGAAAAAAAAAAGCTTTGTCTTGGAATCTTTCTGAGATACTAGATCATTTGTGGAAATAAACATTAAACCGCATAACCCAATGGCTAGAAGCTATTAGACAATACTTCTTGAAAAAATCGGTTTCCTTTACCTCTTATTTATGGCCACGAGGGTTGCGTCTCTGGGGAATTGTGACTATGGATGATGTCTGTTTGGACAGAATAAAAAAAACCCCAAACCAAACCCATTGCCGTCGAGTCAATTCCAACTCATAGCGACCCTGAAGAACAGAGTAGGACTGCCCCATAGAGCTTCCAAGGAGCACCTAGGTGGATTCAAACTGCCGAACTTTCGGTTAGCAGACATAGCTCTTAACCACTATGCCACCAGGGTTTCCGGACAGAATAAAGGGCCCATGACATATGAGAAACAGTGGTGTGAGGGATATAATGGAAGTGACAGTCAAGGGATCTGGTAAGATGAAGGCCAGTTTGGGGTCTTTCCTGCTGTAAATTCCTTCTTGAAGACATCTTTATATTCCCAGGATCTAGCCCATAGTTGGCCTAGGACCTCATTGTTGCTCAATAATGGTTGGATGAATGAATAAGTGAATTAATGAGGTATCGCCACTTCTGACATTTTACCAAAGGCATTCCTGAGAAGCGTCCATAAATCAGACTGTCATGAGGCTAATAATCACATTTTCCCACAGGAACAATGCCCTCAGCGAGTTTGTTTCAGACCAAGGGCTCAACATCCAATAAATCAGAGCTAGGGCCACACGGTCCTAAACAAAAATATGCAAAAGCTGCAAATCTCTCCAGTCATCTAAAACGATCAACGTGTGCCCAAGTCCCGTAAAAGGGGCATTAGCAAGATTGCTCCTTTTGATTATGCAGAAGGACCTATGCTACGAATGCAACTGACAATCTAGCCCAATGGAAAATGATCAAACAGGGATGCATCGTAGTGTTTGCCCTCCGAGAGGGCAGAGAGGTCTGAAGACTGAATTTAGATGACCCTACTTAGACATCTTAAAGACTCTCTTGTAGGAGGAGTGTTTAAAGTGGACACCCACACACACCAGCTAGTTCCTATCACCACCATTGACTGCCTGAACAATTGTAATATTTCCCTGACTGGTCCCCCACTTCACAGCTGTACCCCTCCAACCCATTTCCACGTGGCAGCTGCAGTGGTCTTTAAAGAATGCTAGTCTAATCTTACTCCTGCCCTGCTCAACATGCCTCTTGAGTCTGTTAACAGATGCTCCAAATGCCTCACCTTGGCCTTCAAGGCCTGGCATGCTGTGGGCCCTGAGTGCCTCCATTTTTAGCTGGCAACACTCCTCCTCATCCCCCAGCTGTAAACAGTGCGGACCTGATACTCCCTTCCTCAGACACATGTTCGTCTCTCCTTCCTTCCTCTTGCTTCTGCCTAAGCTCTCCTCCCTCTTTCTTGCCAATTCCTCATCATCTTCAGGTATCTGGTGAAACCAGAGGCCTTTCCTGGCCTCCAGGTCAAGTCATATTGTCCTGTGGCCCACACCCTGACCTCCACAGCAAACGACATTGCTGGGATTAAATGATAAATGGTATGTTTACGTGTTTAGTTCTGTCTTTCCTCAATTACTGTTGGTCTCATGATCATGTCTTTCTGGCTTAACATCATGCTCAGCAGACAGAACAGTGTCTATCCCAGAATAAAACATGCTAACAAATACATATCAAGTTACCTAACCGAGACTTGACTGAAAAGAAGGACTTAGCCCAAAGCATGCTGGATCTGCACTAGGCAGCTTTTTACATGGAAACACTTGTGGCATAAGTATTTGCTAACCCCCTTGTCAGGCTTGGAACAGGATGGCTTCTGAGCTAATTGCAGTGGTTCATGAAGGCCTATTCAAGATTTTCAGGTCTGTCCTCAAATTAAGCCCTCTTACTATCAGGTCCTTAGAAGAGGCAGAAAGGCCTTGGTGTATTGACTTAAAGGAAAGAAGAAAGTCGTACCACTCACCCAGCCTCGTCTTCCACCACCACCACATTGGCCCCAGGGTTGAAGGCTTTTACTTGGGGCTTGATTTGTCTAGGTGAATCTGGACATGGCTTAGATGCCCAGATCCTCATAATCCTCCTCCCCTAAGGAGCAAGAGGAGAAAGATTGAGTATCATAGTGTCTTTCCAGATAGGAAAGAATTTAAGCTTCATGAAAGAGGGACTGTGTTTGTCTTAATTACCACTGAACCCCCAGCAGTTAGCATGGTCTTGAATGTGATAGAAACTAAAAAACAATACTTACTGAATGGGAATAATAACACCAACATTAGTCGCTCAAGACTATGTTCAGAATTCAAACCATTTTTAGCAGCACTCCCCAGAAGCACACATAGACATGTCTGTTCATAAGAGGTGAGCCAGCTTCACCCCAGTCCCTGAACCCCAAAGCTGCAGGGTGATGGGGGAGTTTATCTCTCTGACTTGATTTCTGCTAATACACCATTAGAAAAGAGGGATCTATTGTCACTCGCTCCACTGTCTTATCATTCTCAAGAAGATAAGATTAAGAAATCAAAATATGCTTTCGGCTGGATTGTATTTATCTGAGCCAAGCCATCTCTGATTCAGGATATGTTTCAAACAAACAAAAAAAAAACCCTATTATCTGAATCCCAAACATGTCAATATTACTATTTCCATCTTTATTTCTGAGGGAAAAATACCTACGAAGGACAAACCATTCCAAAGTTGACACTTGCTTTACCTTCTCCATCTCAATCCCGAGTTTAACTCAGCACAGGCACAACTTTTTACAAGTATCACATACAACGATAAATAACATAATACTGGCTTTTGGTGCTTATATTACCTTGGTGCTTAAAATAACTGGATTCTTTTCTCTGCAATTAAGGACAAAGATAAATTCAGAAAGGTAGTTAGAGGGGAAGCAGCTGAAATCCTGTAATCCGATCCCATTTTTCCATGATCAAAACCAAAAAGGTTTGATTTGCTATGTTGAATTCAATCCAAGCAAAAGGCTTGGATTGAATTCAACATAGCGAATCAATCATTTGCTCTTGGGTTGTGACCTTGAGTAAAAAATCTTCCAACAACCAGCAAAGGCTGCAGCTGTCACCCAAGAAATAGTCACCTCAAACGGGGGTTACAGAGGGCCACTCAACACAGTCTTATCAGGAGAAAAAGTAGGGAGAAGATAACTTACTCCGTAAACTTCAGAAACCTCTCAACACAGATGTAATGATCCTTGCAGCCCTTGTGGCTGAATGCCCAGCCTGGCTTTAGGAGAAGTATGCTGTAAATCCATCAGCATGCACAGGAGACAGACAGCAGCAGCGTGAATGTGCCCTTAGCACAATGGGCTCTGGAGGGACTCACAAGAGGAGGGGTTTTTTGGACATAGTATTTGTGTGTCTACCCAAGGCCCTTATCAGCCTGTTCTGCATTTTCCCTGGTTGCATATTTCAAAGAGTTGATTCCCTCACCATCTAGTGGTAAAATTTAAAGCACAAATAAAATCACAAACTTGGTAAGATAACGTTATATGTCTTGTTCACCAACAAATCAATCCTATGTTAAAGGCTCGAATGCTGACAATTCCCTAGGAATGGACAGTGCCCACCATTTAGCCAGTTACAAATACACATTTCCGGTGGAGAACTCCTTTTCTCACTGTGTTGGCTTCTATGCTTTTGGGTGCAGGTAATGGAAACCCAACCCAAGGGGGTTAACTCCTTATGAAACAGGAAGTACAAAGGTACTTGGTTCCAGGGTTGATCAAGCAGTGGCTCAGTAAGACCACTGAGTGGCTAAAAGTCTCTGCTCTGAACAAGACTGTTTCAGTTCAAAGTCCAGGCCTGCCACTTACTATTTGATCCTGGGCTAGTTACTTAACTTTTTTTTTTTTTTTTTTTTGCCTCAGTCTCTCCTTTTGTAAAATGGGGTAATAATAGCACTTTAGAATTATCATGAGGATTCTATCAGGTAAGTTGTATAAATCATTTAGAAAAGTGCTGGATACATACTAAGTGCTCAGAAATGGTACTTGATACTATTATTGATAAATGTGAGGACTCGTCTTTCTGCTCTGACATCTCCAGCACACCAGTGTGGAATTCTCATTTGGATGAATGTAGCAGTTCCCGGCATCCCATCAGACATGACTGACATCCCACAAAGAAGGAGCACCCTTTTCCCCTCAGGAAGAAATCCTTTTCCTGAAGTTTCTTAGCTTCCCAAACTATCTGAGGTGAAGAACCAGATTATTTTTTTCCCCAATCCATCATGAACCAATAATTTTGTAAAATACAACAAAATTAGACCCATAGCATTTTCATTAACCATTTTTTGAAGGCCTTTCTTCCTAGAAAAGGACATTATGTTTGGTAAAGGAGACCATCAGTGAAAACAAAGGAAATCCTCAATTAGATGGATTGACACAAGAGCCAAAACGATGGATTCAAACATACCAATGATCATGAAGATGGCAGTGTTTCATTCTGTTATGCACCTGAGCTGACTTGACGGCAACTAACAATAACAACGATAAAGTTAACTAATAGAAAAAATGAAATAAATAAAATTTTACAAAATACAACTATCAATTAGCTATTATTATTAGATTCAGCAAGCATAAAATGACTCTGTCAAATTACTATTAAAGTTTCTAAAATGCAACAAAACAGAGCCAGTCCACAAACCATCACTACATCTTGCATCGTCTGCCTGAGCAGCTGTCCCTGTCAGTCTGTCCTCCTGACCAGGGTTGGGCCCCATGACTGTGCTGAACCAGTTTCTGACAAAGGAAGGATATGTCTTAGTTATCTTGTTTTTCTTTGACAGCAACACCACAAGTGGATGGCCTTAACAAACAGAAATTTATTTTCTCACCATTTAGGAGGTTAGAAGTCTGAATTCAGGGCACTGGCTCTATGGGAAAGCTTTCTGTCTCTGTTGGCTCTGGGGGAAGGTCCTTGTTTCTTCTCAGCTTCTGTTCCTCAGTTCCTTGGTGATCTTACATGGCATGGCATCTCTCTTCCCCTATCTCTGCGTGTTTCTCTGTGCCTAATCTGCTTGTTTTATTTCTCAAAGGTGATTGGCTTAAGACACACCCTACACTGATATGGCTTCATTAGTATAACAAAAAGAACCCTACATACACAAGTACAGGGGTTAGGATTTACAACACTGTTTTTTGGAGGACACAATTCCATCACCACAGGCCTTGTGTTCCATTGACCTCCTTCCATTAACATATGTGTGCAATGCCTACAATGGACAAAGGCCTAGGAAAACTGCTGAGGGCACAGTCTAGTGAGAAAATGAGGCACTCCAGTATTCAATGACTGCCAGGCAGGCTGTGATATGTCTATGAAAAGGCACAAGTGACATGTGTGTGAGGGCACTCTGAAAATCAAGGCATCTGGCATGACCGTGGGGACTGACACAGGGTCTGAGGCAGACTCCATCGTATCCTAAACTTTTCCTTCTGTTTTCAAGAATATGTGCATGCCCCCTTCCCGCTTCAGGTAAACAGTTATGTGGTTATTCTTACCTAAGGCTATGATAAAAATATTCTGCTCTCAGAAAGAATGTTTGTAGCTGATATATGACAAGCTTCTGGTTTATGGTTAAGCAAAGGATAATAATTTTCCAGGAAAGGAGTGATGAGAGTATTTCCTGGAAAGATGTTTGTATAAGTTTATTCGCAGAAAATTGCTCACATAGTTTCGCCCCCAGAAAGTCTGTGACGGAAAATAGATTAACCAATAGTGTGTAAGGTTTAGTTGCAATTCATATGTAACCCTCGGTCCTCATGTATGAAAACCTCTCTCCCCTTTCAGACCTCGAAGCACGTGAAACCTCTTCCTTGTGCTGCCCAAACTTCAGTTTGTACTATTCCGCAATAAAACTCTTTCCTTTTCTACTCCATGTAGAGTAAGAGAGTTATTCCTTTGACACACGTTATGGGAAAAATAGGTTCAAAATAATACTATCTTGACAAGCGTGCCCAGGGAAGGTTTTTTGAATCAGGTAAGCTTGAAGCTGAACCTTGGTTCATAGTAGGTATGAGTTTGACATGACTATACGGGGAAAGGGTATTCCAGACAAGGAAAATAGGTTGGAGTTGAAGGGAGGGAAGACTGTTCAGGGAATAGAGAGAAGCTTCAAAGTAAAATCAAAAGACACCTCCACCAAATCTCTCTTTTTAGATCAGAAAACAACATTAAAGATTAGTCTGTTCACTATGTAGGCTGAGATTTTTGGGGGGCAGAGTAATGTTCCCCCAGAGATGTCCACATCTTAATCCAGGAACTTACGAATATGTTCCATTACATGGCCAACGAGACTTTGAAAATGTGGTGACGGTTATGCACCTTGAGGTGGGGATATTATTCTGCATTATTCAAGTAGGCCTAAACTAATCACCAAAAAAAAAAAAAAAAGACAGCCAAGCCCTTTACCATCAAGTTGATGCCAACTCATGACAAACTCATGTATTTCAGTTCCTGTTTCAGAGTAGTGCTGCATTCCATCGGGTTTTCAATGGCTGTAATGTTATAGAACCAGCTCACTAGACCTTTATTCTGCAGTGCCACTGGGTGGACTCCAACCACCTACCTTTCAATTACAGTAGTCAAGCACAAAGTGTTTGCACCACCCGGGAACCTAATCTAGTCACCAAACACCCAAAATAAACCTGTTGCTGCCAATTCCGGCTCATGATGACTCTATGTGGTACAGAGTAGAACTGCTCCATAGGGTTTTCTTGGCTGTAATCTTTATGGAAGCAAATCAACAGGACTTTTTTCTGCAGTGCTGCTGGGTGGGTTCGAACCACCAAACTTTCAGTTAGTAGCCGAGAACAAACCATTTGTGACACTCAGGGACTTAATCTAATCACGGGTCCTTACAAGCTGAAGAGGGAGGAAGAGGAATGGGTCA
The DNA here is from genome assembly GCF_030014295.1 of Loxodonta africana. Lineage (NCBI taxonomy): Eukaryota > Metazoa > Chordata > Mammalia > Proboscidea > Elephantidae > Loxodonta > Loxodonta africana. Next base: position 73,871,614 of record NC_087362.1, read on the forward strand.
GAGAGATGCAATGACAGAACAAGGGGCAAGAGAGAGAGATTCAGTGCTCTTTTGCTGATTTTGAGATGAAGGAGGCTGCATGCAAGGACCACAAGATGCACAGAAACAGGCCTTGCTCCTACAACAGCATGGAATTCAATTCTGAATGAGTCTGGAGGTAGATTCTACCCTAGGCCCTAGAGAAAGGAACTCAGCCCAGCTGATACCCAAACTGAACTTCTGACCCACAGAACTCTAAAATAATAAGTTTGCATTGTTTTAAGCCACTGAGCTTATAATAATTTCTTACGGCAGCAATAGGAAACTAATACAGGATTTTTTTTTTTTTTTTTTAATGAAAATTCCTTGATTGCACTTCCAGGGGATCTTATTTTGTTGTTCTGAGCAGCTTTTCAATGCTTTCCAAGGGGTCCTATTTACCCCTGTTTGAGAACCACCAATCCCTTTTCTTGGAGATGGAGCTCTCTGAGGTCCAAGCTCCGTGGAGAACAAGTATCAGAGAATGAAGTAACCTCCAGTTCTCCACACTCCCAAGCTTGGTCTTTTCACCAACAATTGTTAGGAGAGAGGCTTCAGCGACAACAGCAGTGTAAACAGACCATCATTTCAAGCCTCCCCAACAAATACAACAAGGAAATTTTGCTTGATTTTGAAGGACTCTGAATTCAGGAGCAGAGGAAAGCAGTAGGGAACTGCAGACAGGCAAGCATCAAGCTTCTGCTCTAAAGTCACCAAAGCAGACCTCCCCAGGGGTCCATTTGGAGTATATATACCAGCACCTCAACCACCCAGACACCATCGGCTGCAAGCCTACCGTGAACTGCTACAGAAGGCTTGTGCAGTGGAGTCTGCTCTCCTAGTCAACTCTCTACCTGCCTTCTTGTGCACCCCATAGCTCAGTCCTCTGAAACCAACAGGACAAACATCCCTTGGGGTCAATTCTGCTTAGTCTATCCCCACTCATAACAAATTATGGATAACATTGCAAGGAATGGGAATTCCAGAACACTTAATTGTGCTCACGAGGAACCTGTACATAGATCAAGAGATAATCATTTGAACAAAACAAGGGGATTTTGCACGTTTTAAAGTCAGAAAAGGTGTCGGAGCAGGAAAAAAGTGCTGAGCAGAACTCAAATTCACAGACAAAGACCAGACTTAATGGTCTGACAGTGACTGGAGGAGTTCCCGAAACTATGGCCCCTGGAAGCTCTGCTGACCCAGAACTAAAACCATTCCCGAAGCCCATTCTTCAGACGAAGATCACACAGGGCTGGAAAACAAAAGCTAATGCACACGAGGAGGGGTTCTCCTTAGTTAAATCAGATACATGAGACCAAACGGGCATCTGCTGTCTGGAGGCAGGATGAGAAGGCAGGAAGGGACAGGAACCGGCTGAGTGGGTACAGGGGACACAGAGTGGGAAGGGTGAGTGTGCTGTCACACTGTGGGGATTGCAACTAATGTCACAAAACAATACGTGTATAAATTTTTGTATGAGAAATGACATTGAGCTGTAAACTTTGACCTAAAGGACAAGATAAAAAAAAAGAGAGAGAGAGAAAGAAAAAGCGTATATTAGGGCTGTATCCTTTCACCAACTGAGATGTTTCAACAAACGTATGCAGCCCTGGAAGTATTCACTCGTCTATGCCAAGAAACCTAGAAGACAACTACCTGGCCAACCGACTGGAGAAAATTCACATTTATGCCCATGCCCAAGAAAGGTGATCCCACTGAATGTGGAAGTTATTGAACGATATCATTAATATCATATGCAAGTAAAATTTTGCTGAAGATCATTCAAAAGCGGTTGCATCAGTATATTGACAGGGAGCTGTCAGAAATACAAGCTGGATTCAGAAGAGGACGCAGAACCAGGGATATCATTGCTGATGTCAGGTGGATCCTGGCTGAAAGCAGAGAATATCAGAAAGATGTTTACCTGAGTTTTATTGACTATGCAAAGGCATTCGACTGTGTGGATTATAACAAATTATGGTTAATGTTGTGAAGAATGGGAATTCCAGAACACTTATTTTTGCTCCTGTGGAACCTTTATATAGATCAAGAGGCAGTCATTCAAACAGAACAAGGAGATACCATGTGGTTTAAAGTCAGGAAAGGTGTACATCAGGGTTATATCCTTTCACCATACTTATTCAATCTGTATGCTGAGCAAATAATTCGAGCAGCTGGACTATATGAAGAACAGGGCATCAAGACTGGAGAAAGACTCATTTACACCCTGTGTTACGCAGATGACACAACCTTGCTTGCTGAAAGTGAAGAGGACTTGAAGCGCTTACTGATAAAGATCAAAGATCACAGCCTTCAGTATGGATTACACCTCAACATAAAGAAAACAAAAATCCTCACAATTGGACCAATAAGCAATATCATGATAAACAGAGAAAAGATCGAAGTAATCAAGGATTTCGTTTTACTCGGATCAACAGTCAACATCCATGGAAGCAGCAGTCAAGAAATCAAAAGACACATTGCATTGCGCAAATGTGTTTCAAGAGACCTCTTTAAAGCGTTGAAAAGCAAAGATGTCACCTCAGAAGCAGGATGGCGAGACTTCCTCTCACACACTTTGGACATGTTATCAGGTGGGATCAGTCCCTGGAGAAAGACACTATGCTTGGTAAAGTAGAGGATCAGTGAACAAGGGAAAGTCCCTCCAGGAGATGGATTGACACAGTGGCTGCAACAATGGGCTCAAGCATAGCAACAACTGTGAGGATGGTGCAGGACCAGGCAGCGTTTCGTTCTATTGTATATAGGGTTGCTATGAGTCGGAATCCATTCAACTGCACCTAATAACAACAACGCCCACTTCTAGTTGGCTCCTAGGACTGCTGATGGAAGCTGCTGTTTGCTAGGAAGCAGACCTTTCGGGTGGAGGCTGCACTAACAGCCAATAATCTACTGGGGTAGGGACTCTGAGAACAACAAGGTAGACCTCCGTGAGGACCTGACCAGAGTGTGACACCCCACCTGGTCATCGCTGGTTGCCAGGTTATTGCATACTGCTACAGAAGGACCCCGAAGTGGAGTCTGCTCCCATAGCCAGCACTCTGCCTGCCTCCCGGGTCACCTCATAGTCCAGGCCTCTGTAACCAACAGGAGAAACATCCCTAGGGGATAATTTGGTTCTGCCTGCTCCCCTTTCTGGTCAGTGCTAAAGACTGCTGACTAAGGCTGCTGGGTGTTACAAAGCATGCATCTTGAGTGGAGGCTACTCCGACAGCCGATATACTATGGGTCAGGCTCTGTTAGCAGCAAGGTAGGCTACCCTGGGGTTCTGTTAGGAGCATGTCAACCCTCCCCCACCCAATAACTCTTGGGTGCTAGACTGATATGAACTCCTATAAAAGGTTCCCAACAGCGGGTCCAGAAGGAGGGTCACCTAAGTGGAAACTGCTCCCCCCATCGTCACAGGGCCACTGGGGCTCTGAAACCAACAAGACAGGTCTTCTGCAGGTCCTTCTGGGGCCTGCCGGCCCTTCTTTCTCCTGAAACAGAGGGAAGTCCGCCTGTGCTTCTCCTGAATGCCAGCTCAGAAATAAGCAACCCGCACAGAGCAGAGAAGGAAGCGTCAGGCAAAACTGAAGGGCAAGACTCAACTCAGAGGGCTCCCTGGGAGTGGGTTTTCCAACTGAAACCTGGGGTAGTTGCAGAAACAGAAGGGAAGAGAGTAACAACCAGAGACAAAGGGTTGTGCCCCCTTGTGGACAGATTGATTAGTGCACAATATCTCACCTGAGAGGCGGTGCCTACTGATGAATAGACTTGACCACAGTGTGCTCTCTGGTGAGTTTGGGAGACATTGAAATTTGAAAACCGATATCTGGAACTTTTGAATCCTGATTAAACCAGAGAGGGTGAAGGGGCTATCACGAGAGAGAGAGAGGAAATGGTATGCAAAGGCCGAAGTCTGTCCACTTAAGAGTTTTTTTGCAGGAAGTAATGCAGGCAAAAACACCAAACACTGGGAGAACTGAGAAAGTTAACACCCTTGAAAATCCCAATGCCCCAACAAAAAAATCACATGGCACACAAAGAACAGAGAAACGATGGTCCATGAACATGACGAAGGGAGCGAAAGTGCATCTAGACAACAACAACAACGAAACCAAACCAGTTGCCGTTGAGTGGATTCTGACTCATAGCGGCCCTGCAGGACAGGGTGGAACTGCCCCACAGGGTTTCCAAGGAGCTGGTGGATTCTAACTGCCGACCTTTTGGTTAGCAACTGAGCTCCTAGCTACACATCACCAGGGCTCTGGGGAAAGAAGAGTATTTTCAATAAATGGTATTGGGAAAACTGGATTTCCTCATGCAGAAAACTGAAACAGGTTTCATCCCTCACACTATACACAAAAACAAACTCAGAACGCCAGATTAAGGACCTACATGTGCAAACTACAACCATAGCATTCTTAGAAGAATATGCAGGGGCAATGATGTTGGGCCCCAGCTTTTAGCAATGGATTATCTCGACTCGACGGCAATGGGTTTTTTAATCTAATAAGGCAACAAAAGCACAAACAGCAAATTACAAAACAAATAAATGGGACTTCAAAAAAATTAAAAACTTTAGTTCATGGAAAGACTTTCCAAAAAAAGTGAAAAGACAAGCTACCCACTAGGAGAATATCTTTGGAAACCATGCATCTGACAAGAATCTAATAAACAAAATACTTATAAAATTTTGAGCACTTAACAATAAAAAGACAAATAAGCCAATCAGAAAATGGGCAAAGACCTTGGGTAGACATTTCACCAAAGAGGGCATTCAAATGACCACCAAACACATAAGAAGATACTCAAGTCATTAACGATAGGAGAGATACAAATCAAAACCACAATGAGATACCATTACACTCCCACTAAGATGGCTAAGATTTAAAAAAAAAAAAAAAACAGAAAATAACAAATGCTGGCGAGGATGTGGGGAGATTGGAAGCCTTATCCATTGCTGGAGGGCATGCAAAATGGCACAGCCATTATGGAAAACTGTGGTGGTTCCTCAGGAAATTAAACACAGAACTACCATATAACCCAGCAATTGCACTCCTAGGTATATACTCAAAAGACGTGAAAGCAGAGACTAAAACAGAGACTTGTACACCAACGTTTACTGCACCACTATTCACAATCGCCAATATGTGGAAACAACCCCAATGCCCATCAGCAGATGAACGGATAAACAAAATGCGGGACATACGTACAATGGAATACTACACAGCCGGTAGAAGAAACGAAGCCTTGATACACCTACAATATGGATGGAGCTTGAAGGCATTATGCTGGGTGAAATGTCAGTGACAGAAGGACAAATATTGTATGGCCTTATTTATAGAAAAAGACAAGAACGGGCAGATGTATAGAGACCAAAGTATATTAGTGGTTACCCCAGGTGGGAGGAAAGGGGAAAGAGAGTGTTAACAGCGATGGAAAAATCGCATTTATTAAGGGTAGAATTGCACAGCCTATCTATGTAATTGCTGTCAATAAATTGTATACCTATAGAAAGTTGAACTTGCAAAAGTTGTGTGATTGATATATTTACAACGACAAAAAAAAAAAAAAAAGAGTTGCTACTAAGGCTGCTTATGAACACCCAAAAACCTCATGGGATCCATGCATAGCTTCAGGATGTCCTCAAACCCCCTTGAAATGATAAGCATAGTTTAGTGGTTAACACTTGGCACCCCACCCAGGTGGATGGAAGGAAAGCAGAGTTTACATGGCTCACAGACTTCCCACAAAATAACATCAGACAGTGAAAAATTACTCAATCCCCTTCACCTTCCCCCGTTCTGATCACACTGAGGTGGCGGTGTCAGCTTGGTGCCAGTCTACTTAGCAGCCTTCAATCGCTGGCTGGTCTCCTTTGTAACAGACAGAGGAGGCTCAGGCTTGCAGGCTTTGCCAGGCAACAGGGCTCTACGGAACAGAAAATCTTCCGTGGTCACCCCTCTGTGCCAAGTGTTACTGCTGTCCCGTCTATGGAAGTGAGCTATAGTTTCCTTGCTAATTTTAAGGGCAGCTTTATTTAAAGAAAAATTTAAGAAAATAACAGCACAAATGAAAACAGATATGGCAAAATTCACAAAAGTATGGCACAAATAAACCTAAAACAAAACCCGTTGCCATTGTGTCTGTTCCAACTCAGTGACCCTAGAGGACAGAGTAGAACTGTCCCATAGGGTTTCCAAGGAGCGGGTAGTGGATTTGAACTGCCAACCTTTGGTTACCAGCTGGAGCTCTTAATCACTGCACCACCAGGCAACAGAGCACAGGCTGTGTTTGGCACACCCTGTAAGAGTGAATAAAGGCTAATGCATATTTGCGATGCTGAGTGACAGGCTAAGAGGTGTGCTAGGCAGAATAGAGTACAGAGAGGGAAGTGGTCCACTCTGGGCGAGTCACGGAACAGGCAAGAGGTCACTGGAGCTGGGTTTGTAAGAACACAAACAGAAGGGTATTTCAGGAAGGGGTGAAGATGGCAAGGGAGGGCCTTCCAGGTGGAAGGAGCAGTGCGTACGAAGCTCACTGGTGTGACTCAGCCTTGTGTGTGTTCGGGAAACTGTAACGAATTAACTGCTTCTCACAGGAGAGTTCTACTTTGTAAACAGCCACCACACTCACTGGGGAAATCAGGTGGATTTGTGCCACTTAAAGTACAACACTGAGACTCTTTTTAAAACCTCATAGAGCATATAAGAACCTTTCTACTTCATGGTTTGGTGAACAATATTTCATGCTAAGTAGCTCCTACTTCCCTTTACTTGATGGCTGTTTTGGTTTGCTTGGGGGTTTTTTGTGCCCTAGGACTCTGCACTCTGCATTAGCGTTGTTGTCATCCTAAACCTACTTTTTAAATGTAAATATGCTCCTAAACTGGTCGAGAAGAAACAAGGGTTGTGCCTGCTTGCTATAGAGCCTTGCAGAAGGAAAGCTCCTCCATCATGGCCCACCCAGAGCAGAGGAGGGGGCACCAGGCCGGGGTACACCCTCAAAGCCACTCCTCCGCCCACAGAGTCAACCTCCTGTCCTCAATGTGTGTGTTGGTTTGAGACAGAATGTCACATTCCTTTATAACTAAGGATATTCCTATTATGTGTTATCCCACCGAGGAATGCTTTTAATGAAAAAATATTTGGATTGGCTTTTCTGAATCCATGGTCTGGACAGGAAACTTTTTAATAAAAACCTTGTCGATAAATGACAGGATTAAAAAAACAGAGAACTGAATGAACCTCACATATTTGAACTTCAGATTAAGCCCTAAAGAGCCCAAGGCTATGGTGTCATCTTTTTCCTCCAGAGACAGTGTCCAGTCCACGTGGAGCTGGTCTCTGTCAGTTGAGGTAATGTTTATAATGGGGTGAAGATTCTGAGCTCTGGCTCAGTTTTAACAGTGAAACCCAGTGGTTACAAGCTGAAGCTGTGACCATAGACAGCCCAGAGTTTAAGTACAAACAAAAACCGAACCAAACCCATTGCCGTTGAGTCAATTCTGACTCATAGTGACCCTATAGGACAGAGTAAAACTGCTCCATAGGGTTTCTAAGGAGCAGCTAGTGGATTCCAACCGCCTACCTTTTGGTTAGCAGCCGAGCTCTTAACCACTGCACCTGCCCTGGCAATTATCAGCTTTGTGAACTTGGACAAGAAACTTCACTCACTAGGTCTCAGTGTTCTTATGTCTAAAACTGAGAGTAACATTCTGCCCATGAGAAAATACATGCAAAGGACTTAACCCAGCGCTGTCCACGTTATCTGCCCAGGAAATGTCATTTCTATTGTTATTAATGACTGGCCCTCTCACTCCATAAAGGCTGTGGGTTCTGTCCAATGGTAGGGAGAAAAAGGGGAAGCTCTCCAACTGGGCTTCCACTGAAGTAATGCAAACAATCTCAAAAATTCCTAAAACCAGCTCTCCAAATGTAAGAGAAAAGCGCAGTGATGCTTCAGTGGTAGAACTCTCACTTCCCATGCAGGAGACCCAGGTTCGAGTCTCACCAATGCACCTCATGTGCAGCCACCACCCACCTGTCAGTGGAGGCTTGTATGTTGCTGATGCTGAACAGGTTTCAGTGAAGCTTCCAGAGGAAGGCAGATGAGGAAGAAAGGCCTGGCAATCTACTTCTGAAAACCAGCCAGTGAAACCTCTATGGATCACAACAGTCTGATCCACCACCCGTCATGGGGATGGCACAGGGCCCTGCAGTGTTTTTTTTTGTTCCATTGTGCATGGGTCGCCATGAATCATGATCGAAAAGGACAATTTGACAAGTTTAACAGACTATATTATTAAATTCAATTATACCCAACACGCTTTCCTGAACACCCACTATGTGCCAACCCTCTCTAAGAGGTACAAGGGAGACAGAGGTCCACTCTCATACCCATAGCCTAGTGGGGAAGACAGATGGGTAAGCATCAGACAGTGTGATGAGCTCTGTAAAACTCCAGGACTACAGATGGGGGACCAATTTGGGCTCACCGATGGAGGAGGTGGCAACTGAGCCAAGCCTTAAAAGATCAATGGAATTTCAACAGTTAGAGATGGGGAAAAAGGCATTCCAGGTGGAAAGAGTAGATGAGCAAAAGCTGAGAGATGGTTGTATGGGGGACAGGGCAACAGAACTGCCCTGTGGATTATCAGGAGTTAATCCTAGAAAAGTGACTGGTGTCCAGATTTGAAAGGAGCATAGTAATAGATGGCAGGGGCTCAGGAGACAATTCCTGCTGTGTTTAAATAGAGGTCTCACATGAGGTATTTTTTCCACCCTCTGCCCTCCCCCAGCACGAGGCCTGCCATCTGCTCAGCTTGCTTGTGTGCCTTCATCTCTCCCATGAAGGTGTAGGCTCCAGAGCAGGGACTGTGTCTCCTTCGTTCATCCCTCCCTCCCTCCTTCCCTCCCTCCTTCCCTCCCTCCTTCTTTCCTTCCTCCTTCCCTCCCTTCCTTTCCTTCTGTTCATTTAGTTGACACACATTTATTGAACATCTAGTGTGCCTCTAGAGCTATTAAAATTGGGAATGAAAAGATGAATAAAACTACGCTCCTAGCTCTGTTTGTTAGCAACACCCAAATGCTGAGGGAGCGCAGAGGTGTGACTGTCTAGGTCTGTATCAGCGGAGGTGCTATAAACCAGAGTATGGCACTGGGTTACTGGGTTATGGCTAGGAGACTTCCAGAGAGAGGAAACACTCAGGGTAAAAAGAACAGCTTTATCATAGTGCAGACATGTTTGGGGTAACCCCCTTGGCCAGCATGTGGGAAGTCTGAGGAGTAGGAGCTGGTGAGATGGCGGGGGCGCTCATCTTCCAACGATCCTCACAGCCATTCACAACAGCACCTCCTTATCAAAACAGTCTCTGGTGGCGAAAACAGTTTGTGCTCAACAGCTAACCAAAAAGGTTGGTGGTTCAAACCTACCCAGCGACACCACAGAAGGAAGGCATGGCAATCGCAGTCAAGAAAACCCTATGGGGCAGTTCTGTTCTTTAACACGTGGGATCACCACAGGTCAGAACTGACTCAACTCAACGGCAATGGATTTGGTTTTGTTTTGGATCAAGACATGAAATTGAAAACTGCTGGTTTCAAAACGCAAACCAGTTACCAGCCAGGGTTCCCCTGACCTATAAAGTTCAGAGAAAACTGTCTCCCTACCCTGCCCTGGGGAAAGGCCAGCCCCTACCTCACATTTCTGCAAATGTCCTGGGAGTGTCCTGTCTGTGGTCACCTAAGTCGCCAACTCCCTGCCTCCACTGAATCCTTAGTTTTGTGTCTTGATACTGTTCCTCTAGTTCCACTCACACACACACATACACACTCACACACACACATACACACACACACACACTCTCAACCCACACACTCACACATACACACAACCCACACACACACACACCACACACACACACACTCATACACACACAGATGGTGTGATGGTTGACTGTGTAGCACGTTAGCAGAGAAAAGTAGTTAAGAGCCCATGTTCTGGAATCAGCAGCCTGGCTTGAAGATTATCTCTACTGTTTAGAGCTCTGTGGCCTTGGGCAGGTCACGTTATCTTCCCAAGCTTCCATTTCCTCATACCTCAAATGGGGGTATGAGCAATATCCAACTCCAGGATTGCTGGGAGCATTGAATGAGATAATGTTTGCAAAGCCCGTTGTATGGTATTTGTCACTCAGTAAGAGCTCAAGGGAACTCTACGGGGCAGTTCTACTCTGTCCTATAGGTTCTCTATGAGTCAGAATCAACCCGATGACAACGAGTATGAGTAAGAAGTCAATGGTTAATGTGTTCAGCTGCTAGCCAAAAGGTTGGAGGTTCGAGTCCATCCGGACGCGAAGAAAGGCCTACAATCTACTTCCTAAAAATCAGTCATTGAAAATCCTATGGCGCACAGTTCTACTCTGACACAAATGGGTTCACCACGAATTGGAGTCAGCTCCACAGCAACTTTTTTGTTTGTTCGTTTGTTTTGTTCTTTCCTGTTTAAGAACTCGATTAATACTAGCTTGATCATCCTGATGACTTTTACCATCATCATTTGAGAAGATAAAGGAGTTACACTATAGTGAAACATAAGACAACATTAAAACTGGTAATCAAGTATTGTTGGTCTTATGCACCTTGCCGTGTTTCCCAGCCATCCCTCCTTTCTCCTCCCCTTTCTCCTCTTCCCCACCCCAAATCTTTGCTCATTTCTGATGCTGGACAGTTTATCTTCTATTTTGAAGCCTGGTCTCTTGCCAATCAACGTCCTCATGGTCCTATCTTCTAACCCAAGCAATTTATCAAGGTATTTGTTTACACAAAGGCAATAATCTTCTGTCTTTTGTATTTTTTTTTAATCGTATTTCAGAAGTTAAAACCCCAAGAAATATCAATTCTGTGCAGTTTCCACCCACTGCACATACTCATGATGGTTGCTACAAAAAAAAAAAAAAAAAAAAAAACAGGTTCTTGTTATTTGGTGTGGTTTACTATTGGCAGTTAATGTTAACTGCAGGAGGGGGAAGGAGTTCATGATGTGTCATGCAGTGCTATTCATTTTGCCTTCCAGATGATGTTAAGCACAAACTATGAAATTGCCCCAGCCACACACTACTCACTCATTGTGGAAAGATGGTAGAGACAGCATTCCACTCTTGGTTTCCCTTCTCCTCTGGCTCACCTGCCCTTGCTCATGAAGTCACATCCATTCCATTCCCTGAAAGAGCTCAGAAGCTGACTATCCAGGGGTCCATTAATTTTGCTGACCATGCCTGGACAAAAGCCCCAATCAATCACCACAAGGAATCCACCAGGAGACAAGGCCACACTCCTCCTCAGAGCCCTCTGCCAACTCCTGAAGTCACTGTTTATGGAGAGGACCCCAACAGGAGGGTCTCCTGGCCTTTCCTTTATATAACCCCAGCTCTGATCTGCATTTAGGTGATTGAGCTTTTTCTACCCCAGGTGACTGGGAAGTTCTCTCTGAAGAGAGACACTGGGCTGAAACATGGATGGGAAGAAGAAACTGGTCTTCTGAAGATCTGGGGAAAGAGCAGGCTGGTTTGTCCCAGCTTCGCGTGGCAAATAAAGCCAGATCTCAGCTCTTAGTTGCTTGCCAATGAGGATGTGATTCTCCTTGCCAAGTGGGCAAGAAGTAAATAAAGCTTAGAGATCCAAAAATCAAGTCTTAAATGGTCAAAAGTTGTGCAGAGAAATCAGAATTCAGGAAGAGGGTAAGGAGGGGCTTTATAATACTCCAAGACACTGAGCAGCCCAGCATGGAGAACACTTATTTTGCCTCTCTGTCCTGTTGCACCATCTACCCCCATATTCAATCAGCTTGCAAGTCCCATCCAAACTTCACCATATTTTCTGACTCTTCTTCCCTTTTCTCACAATTGTGCTTCATTCCATTTTGGTGCTACAGCAGACATGTTTTATGCGTCCATTTAGATCTTCTCCACTTCACGGTCTTGGGGGTAGCAGCCTGACAGTGCCTTGCCACGTGCTCAGTGGCTTCCTGGTTGACCCGCGGGCATGCGATGTGTGGCCCCTTTCTGTGTCTGCACGAATGCAATCTGGAAGTGTGGGAAGTCAGTGCACCATGGGGCCAATCTCTGACCAATGGGATAAAGGATTCAGCAGAAAAATGCTTCCTCCTTGCTACCCCTAAATGCACTGTCCCGAGAAGCAATAATTTATATGGCCTCCTGAAAGATGGCACTGCAATACAGAACAGTGTGCTTATACAATGCTCACTCATACTCTTAATGTATCTCCTTCTTCCACTGCCTAATCCCTCTTACCTCTCACTTCTCCCCCTGGGACTATGCTACCTAGTGATATAGAAGCACATGAGATTTGTTCTTCAGCTCTGCGTTTGGGGAACCCAAGTGTTATGGATTAAATTGTGTCCCCAAAAAATGTGTGTCAACTTGGCTAGGCCATGATTCCCAGTATTGTGTGATTGTCCACCATTTTGTCATCTGATGCAATTTTCCTGTGTTGTAAACCCTACCTCTAAGATATTAATGAGATGGGATTAGGAGCAGTTATGTTAATTAGGCAGGACTCAATCTACAATGTTAAGTTGTGTCTTAAGCCAATCTCTTTTGAGATATAAAAGAGAGAAGCAAGCAGAGAGACAGGGGGACCTCGTACCACCAAGAAACAAGAGCCAGGAAAATAGCACGTCCTTTGGAGCTGGGGCCCCTTCACTGAGAAGCTCCTCTACCAGGGAACCTAAGAGAAAGCTTTCTCCTGGAGTTGGCACCCTGAATTTGGACCTAGGCTGTGACAGAATAAATTTCTCTTTGTTAAAGCCATCCGCTTGTGGTATTTCTGTTATAACAACACTAGATAACTAAGAATTTGGTACCAGGAGGGGGGGTGCTGCTCTAACAGACACCTAAAATGTGGAAGTAGTTTTGAAACTGTGAGTGGATAGAGGCTGGAAGAGTTTTAAATTGCTTAATAGTAGAAACCTAGAAAAGACTCTTGGTGAAGTTATGGACATCAAAGACAATTCTGGTGAGGACTCAGAAAGAAGTGAGGAAAACTGTTACACTGCAGATGGCACAGACAGTGAGAAGCAGCAGCAGAGAAACTTCAGCAGCAGAGCCAGGAGACCAGCATCAGACAGCTCTGGAATTGACCCACAGAGTGAGAGAGCTGACTGCCTTTGCGCAGGAAGCTTCCTGGTGGAGTTGGGTACTTCCAGGCGCTTATCGGTGGAGCTAGGCTTGCCGAACCATGGAACAAGAGAGCTGAGTGCCTTCCAGCCGAAGTTTACTGGTGGAGTGGGATGACTTCAGGCAATTATTGGTGGAGCTACAGAGCTTTGGAACACTTGCCCCAGCAGGCCAGACATGGGCAGTGAGGCCTGAGGGGCCAAGAGGCCAAGGAACTAGAAAGCAGAAGCGAAGAGATATAAGGAACACAGGACGAAGAGCTGCCTCAGTCTCAAAGGGTAGGGCCACAACCTCCGGGGTCTCAAAGGGTGGAGTCGCCACTCAGATGGACTAGGAAAACTGGGCCACCCAAATTCAAGGGAGCAGAGCCGATGTTCGAGTGGACCTGGAAGGCAGAACTGAAGCCCAGGGCTGAGGGGCCTCCATTCAGAATCTGGAGAGTGTGGCCAATACCTAGAGTCTGGAGGGCAGGGCCATTGTCTAAATGGTCTCAGAGAACAGATAATTATTTTCAAGCCTTGATACCTAATGTAATGTTTTCTGCTGATTTGCTTGGTATCTTTTAACTCTTCTTTCCCTCCAGTGTCTCCCATTTGTAATGAAAATGTCTGGCTTGTGCCTATTCCATCGTTGTACTTCAGAAGCAGGAAAACCGTACCCTAGATCTCACAGATGAAGGGGAATTTTTGGATTTTCGACTTGGAATTGACTTAAAATCTTTGCTATGATACGATGGGGTGAAATTGTTTTCCACGTGACAAGGATATCGATTTTGGGGGGCCAAAGAGTGGAACGTTATGGATTGAATTGTGTTTTCCAAAAATGTGTGTCAACTTGGCTAGGCTGTGGTTCCCAGTATTGTGTGATTGTCCACCATTTTGCCATTTGATGTGATTTTCCCATGTGTTGCAAAGCTACCTCTATGATGTTAATGAGGCAGGATTAGTGGCAGTTATGTTAATGAGGCAGAACTCAATCTATACGATTAGGTTGTGTTTTAAGTCAATCTCCTTTGAGATATAAAAGAGAGAAGTGAGCAGAGAGACAGAGGGAGCTCATACCACCAAGAAACAAGAGCCAGAGAATAGTACATCCTTTGGACCTCAGGGTCCCTGCACTGAGAAGTCCTTGACCATGGGAGACTGATGACATGAACCTTCCCCCAGAGCTGACAGGGAGAAAAAGCCTTCCCCTGGAGCTGCCACCCTGAATTCGACTTCTAGGCTCCTAGACTGTGAGAGAATAAATTTCTCTTTTTTAAAGCCATCCACTTGTGGTATTTCTGTTATAGTTATCTAGTGATAACTAAGACATCAGGCTAAGGCAAGTGTGCCCTGCCTCACATCTAGATCATCGAAAGAACTTTCCAATCAGTGTTCCTACCTCTAGTCTCTCTTCCTGTTTGTTTTTCCTATGATATATACCCTCTCCTCACTTATAAACATGGTTATGTTCCAAAGACCAGATTCTTATATGAAAATTGGCATTATGTGAAAATGAAGGAAGATTAAGTCAGATCACAAAATGGAAGATAACTACATCATTACATAACTGCCAAATTACATCATTACATAACTGCCAAACCACTGAGAATTGGCCCAGGCAATCGACACAAAACCTTAACCATCACAGCCAATGTTACTCTGGCCTCACACCTCAGTGTTCATTAATGCCAGACGTATGTCTTTAATGCACAAAATAGTCAGATGGTAGATTTTTTTCCTACTATCAAAATGTGAAATGTCAGATAACAAGATAGTTGAGAAGTGAGGAAAGGGTGTTGTCATGGATTGAATTGTGTCCCCCCAAAATATCTGTCAACTTTGCTATGCCATGATTCCAAGTATTGTGTGACTGTCCACCATTTTGTCATCTTATGTGATTTTTCCTATGTGTTATAAATTCTATCTCTATCAGGCTAATGGGATGGGATTAGTGGCAGTTATGTTAATGAGGTTGGACTCAATCTGGTAGATCGGATTGTGTCTTAGGCCAATCTCTTTTGAGATATAACAGACAGAAGCAAGCAGATAGACATGGGGACCTCATATGTAGTGCAAGAAGAAGAGCATGTCCTTTGGACCTGGGGTTCCTCTGCTAAGAAGCTCCTCAACCAAAGGAAGATCAATGACAAGGACCTTCCCCCAAATCTGACCAAGAGAAAAAGCCTTACCTTGGAGATGGCAGCCTGAATTTGGACTTCTAGCCTCCTAGACTGTGAAAGAATAAATTTCTCTTTGTTAAAACCATCCACTTGTGGTATTTCTGTTATAGCAGCACTAGATAACTAAGACAGGTGTATTTTCTCCTTCTCATCTCCATTCCTAGTTATTCAAGTCTCCTCGTCTTTCTGCATTTCAAGGCCCAGTGTAGTGGACACCTTCCCAATACCTCTCCATTTTAGAAACTAACCTACAGTCCATTTCCAGCTATCCCTAATGCTGTAATAGGGGCCGCCATGTTCTTACATGAACCCTCTTCCTTGGCCACAGATGATTCGTGTTGAATCAGGCCAGTCAGAGTCCTTGCCTAAGATATTTTATGAAAGAACTTAGTAAGAGGTTTATTCCCTCTCCAGGAACAGAAACTATAAGATGTGTGCCTCAGCTGGATGAACCCCGAAACTATCACCCTGAAATAATCTTTAAACCTTAAACCAAAAATATCCCCTGAAGACTTATTTAAACCAAAGAGTAGTTTAGCTTAATTAGTAAAGAATGTCTGCTTTGAACATTGTACTCTTTGAAATAATTATCTATATATGGTCCAATTGGCAACAGCAACTCGAAAGGTTAGATAAGAAGCTTAGGGGGCCATTATTTTTTGTTAATGGTGGAGGAATAATTTGGAAGTGCACAAGGAGAATGATTGAGCAACTTCAAGAATGTAATCAAATGTCGCTAAATTGTACGTGCAGAAATTGTTGAATTGATGTAGGTTTTGCTGTGTATATTTTCACCAAAAATAAAAATTGTTTAAAAAACCAAGTTACTGGCATCATTATCAAAAAGATGCTGACATCAGAAGTACCAGTTACAATGACCAGAAAAATAGTTTTAAATGAAAACTGATTGGATATATTCTGTATCATAAATCAAGTTTTGGAAAGAAATGAACTTTTCAAGGAAAATGAAAACTGGCACACATGATGTTCTTGTACTCCAAAAAAATTTAAAAGGTGCTCTCATGAGAGAGCTAGACAGAAATGACAAATGTTACTTTTTAGGCTATCTTCCTAAAAAAAAAAAATCTGTTATGTCATTATTTTTCACTTTTACAATTCACGACATAAGCTGATTAACAGTATATATAATTGTTTTCTTAGATTAAAAAAAAAAAAAAGATGTGAGCCTCAGTACCTGTCCATGGCCATGGTTCTTGCTATGCTGAGAAAGATGATCCACAGTGAGGTAGAAGGAGGTCTACACACAGGGAGGTGCACAGGAAATAGATGGAGAGAGAGTCCTGGTAATATTTAAGTCCCTCTGCATATTCTATTCCTCCAATGTTCAACACTTCCTTTGATTATATGAGATACCCTAGTATCCCTCCAATGATTCCCCTTCTTTGCCTATGCAAGTTCAAGTTCAAGGTTTGCTTCTCTCACTTGATTCGCTCATTCATTCACTTAACAAATACTTATTAAGTGCCAGGCACTGTTCCAGGCATCGGGTTCAATGAGAGAGCAAATCAAACAAGGTCACTGCTTTTATGTGACATGCAATATTATTGGAAGGGAAACAGCCAATAAAGAAGTAACAAAACAAAAAAGAACAAAGTAATTTGCAATAGTAATAAGTGTTAGGGCAAAAATCAAGTGCGGAATGAAGGATGGTTTGCTTTAGTTACGCTAGTCAGGGAGGCCTCTTTGAGGAGATGTTTGAGCTTAATTGTAAATGATAAGAAGAAACCATTCACGCAGTGAAACCAAATGTAAAAGTTGCAAGATGGGAACAGGCTTGGTGCCTTCAGGGACAGAATGAAAGCCAGTTGCCGGGGCACAGCCACTAAGAACAGAGGGAGATGAAGCTGGAGGATCAGGCTGAGGCCAGAGCATGTGGTACCTTGGAGACCATAATGAAGAGTCTGCTCTTATTGCAAGATGGTCTTAAGCCAACACACCCAACAAGCCCTTTCCAATGCTACCTTCCACTAGAGTTTGAACCACACAGCTTAAGTGCAAAGCTCACCATCATTAGGGTGAATGGAAACCAGAGTCTCCTTGAGTGACAGCAAATGTTGACTAAGATTAGCCCAGAGCCATTCCAGGCCCTGGTGGCTTGCCTTCCTCCCTTACCTTCCCAAGGATGGAGGACCCCTGATATTTTATGATATTCTCTCCTTTTTACTTACAAGTCAGGATGTGATTTTTTAAAATGCCTACAGCTACATAATGGCCCCCAAATTGATTGTAACGAGCAGAAATATTCATGCCCAGTGGCACTTGCCAGTTTCTCCATTTGTATCCATTTAAAAATGAATGAACATTATGGAAACATGCAAGCAGGCAGCCAGGCAGAGGGGAAAACAGGTAGGAAGGGCTCAGGCAGAGGATGCTCCTCTAGACTTCCAGATCGTCTCTTTTCCCTGGCAAAAAGGCCCTCCCTGCCCTGCCCAGGCAATAAAAGTGATCAGAAATATTGAAGCCAATGTGCCCTTTTTTGGCAAAGCATTGTGCTGGGGTAATAATTTCAGCTTCCATTTACATTGTGAGCAGCCACGTGCTGTGTGCTTGGCATGCATTATCTCACTTGATCCCTAGAACAACCCCATAAGACAGGCACTCTATGCCCATTTGTCAGATTAGGACACTGCATAGTAAGAAATTTGGCCTCACTCAAAAAGAGGTGCAGCCTTTGTGGCTGGCTCCAGGGAGGTAACCCCCAAACCCTCAGGGTTTCCTGAGGGATAGAAGTGCCTTTGTTATTTATAGTGGGCCCCTGATAGCCTATATGCTACGGAAATGACTCAGGGCGGGGCTGGCCACATCCAATATTTTGAGGGTGAGGCCTGGCCACACCAAAGAGACCAACCATATGATTCGGGCCAAGTGATATCAGCTGAACTCAGCAGGGAAGGGAGCTAGAGATTGAGTTCCATCACATGGACAATTAATCTGTCATCATGCCTATACAATGAGATCGCAATAAAAACTCTGGACATGGAAACTCAGGTGAGCATCCCAGGTTGGCAATACTACAAGCGAATTGCCCCACGTCAACACTGGGAGGGTAACAACACCCATTACTACACAGAAGGAGGACAGTCAGAAGCTCTGGCCCATCTGGACTCCTCCCGAAGTCTGCCCTCCATATCTCTTCCTTTGGCTGGTTCCAATTTCTATCCTTTCTCTGTCCTAAATGTAACCATGAGTACAATAGGTTTCAGCAAGTTTTGTGGGTCTTTGTAGTGAATATTAAACCTGAAGGTGGTTTTGGGGAAACCCCCGAACTTGAAGTTGGTGTCAGAAGTGAAGGCAGCCTTCTGCGGACTCTTTAACTTTGTAGTTGAACCTAAGTCCTTGCAGTTGGGTTCACAAGTCTTGGGCAGACTTGGCTGCTTAGAGGACTGTGCCCTTAGCCTCACAGTCTGGCTAACTCTAGGTAGATACTGAGGCTTCTTACCAGACCTTGTTCTGACATGCCTCTCCTTCCCTTCAACCCGGTGCTCACTGTGCTCCAGTTGCACTGGCCTGCTCTCTGTTCCTCAAACACTCAGAGCTTATTCCTGCCTGAGGGCCTTTGCACGTGATTTTCCCTCTGCCTAGGCTGCCCTTCCACAAAGCTTCACAAGGCTGGCTTCTTCTTCCCATTCAGGTTTCAGCCCGTGTGCCTCCTCAGAGAAAACGTCCCCAGACATCCCTAGTAAAGTGTATCCTGCGTGCCCTCAGATTCTCTTTCCCATTTTCCTGCTTCATTTTAGTCATAGCTCATATCACTACCTAGTAGTTCTTTATACCTTTTAAATTGACTAAGCCCCTAATGGAGCCGTGGTGGAACAGTGGTTAAGAGTTCAGCTGCTAACCAAAAGGTCGGCAGTTTGAATCCACCAGCCGCTCCTTGGAGACCCTGTGGGGCAGTTCTACTCTGTCCTATAGGGTCGCTATGAGTTGAAATTGACTCGACAGCAACAGGTTTGGTTTGTTTTTTTGATATTACCCTAACAAAGGAGCCCTGGTGGCACAGTGACTAAAGCAATCCACTGTTAACTGAAAGTCAGCAGTTTGAAACCACCAGCTGCACCAAGGGAGAAAGATGTGGCAGTCTACTTCCATAGAGATTTACAGCCTTGGAAACCCTATAGGGTCACTATGAGTCGGAATTGACTGGACAGCCTTGGGTTTGGTTTAGGTGGGTATACCCCTGATAAAATATAAGCTCCATGAGGATCAGCACCAGGTCTATCTACTCATCAGCCTACCCCCTGAGTCTCACAGATTGCCAGGCCATAGCAGGTACGCCATCCTCATCTGCTGACCACACAAGTGAGCGAGTCAATGAACGAATGAGAGTATTTGCCCAAGATCACAAAGCTGCCAGCATACAAAGCCCTAGGCTCATGGAACAGGGGTTTGTGACTAAGGTTCTCAAGGATACTAGTTCCTTCAAGCTATGATTCTGCATCTCAATACCCTGCAAGTGGTGTTTGTGAATGCCCTAAAATTCAAAACCTCTGCACAGGCCCTTAAGAGTAAGGAGCTCATGGCAAACTCCTAGCTTATACAGTTTCCCAGCCAGCCATCCACCCACTCATTCATTACTCAGCAAAAGTTTACTGAGTCCCTGCCTCATATAGGGAGTCCCTGGTGGTGCAAGCAGCCAACAAGCTCAGCTGCTAACCCAAAGGTTGGAGGTTGTCCTAGGGTAAAATCCCCACAAAGTTACAGCGAACCAAAAGAAAGGTTTTACTCGGCATATGTTCAAAGAGGCAAAAGTGGGAAAGGGATAAGCACGCTGCCAGAGTCATGTCTACCCGAATTCAGGGAATGTTACAGAATAAGCAAAAGTGGGAAAATGGACAAGCATGCTGCCACACCCATGACTGCCCGAGTCCAAGGAAAGTTACAGAATCTTCAGTATATATTAACATTACAAATCGGTAAAAACGTTGAAAGCTTCACCCTTTCAGATTGGCTAAAAACTGCCTAATCACCGTGATTCTACATTTTGAATTGTCTTTCTTAATTATCATTGGTACAGGTTTCGGTAACAGTCAAGAGGGTCCTCATTGGTCCAACAAACCCTACTATTTACTAAATGCTAACAGAGAAAGATGACAGGGGGAACTATGTGGGACTTCTGTGCTCTGCTTGATTAGTTTATGTGTAAGGTTTCCTAAAAGATGTTTTCCAAGATTGTCCTCGCTATTGTCTTTATGCCTCAGGGCCATTTGATGTGTCCTTGTGAGTCCATGTGAGTCCTTGTGAGTCACTTTCTTTATACTCAAGGACAGGGCATAATGCCTCCAGTATTATCTCCAAAATCATTGTTCAAGTCTACCCGGAAGCACCTTGAAAGAAAGGCCTGGGGACCTACTTCCAAAAATCAGCCATTGAAAACCCCGTGAAGCACAGTTCTGCTTTGACACACGTGGGGTCTCCACGAGTCCAACTGACTCACAGCATCGGGTTCCTGGGCCATGTGCCTGATGGTGTCATTGGTGCTGGGGACACTGCAGGAAAGAAGATGAAGCATCTTTCCTCATGGAGCTGACATTCTGATGGGACACAGATATCTCTGCTCAGGCACAGCAACAATTGTGAGGATGGCGCAGGATCAGGCAGTGTTTCGTTCTCTTGTGCATAGGGTCACTGCAAACCTGAACTGACTTGACAGCACCTACCAACAACAACAACACAGCTGTCTGTGCTATTGTCTGACTACACGTGCTACCGTTCATCCCCAAACTTAATGACAGGCAGGCGGTGCATTTTGGATACTGAGGTTAGGAAAGGCCTGTCTAAAGAGGGAACTAAGGTTATGCAAATATTTGGGAGAACAGAATGCCAGGAAGATGGACTAGAAGGTGCTTATCCCTGAGACAGAGGATAAAAAGAAGGGCAGTGTGGCTGGAAATGGGTGAGGAAGCAGGAGGAGCAAGAGATGAAGTCACAGAGGCAGGCAAGTACCCAACCATTAGGGCTCTATAGGCTGTGGTGAAGACACCAAGTTCTGCTCAAAGTGAGATGAAAAGCCTGGGAGGATTCTGAGCCAGTTCGGGGCAGACATGATCTGGTTTACACTTTAGAAAATTTGCTCTGGCTTATTGAAGAAAGGCAACGTAAACCAAAAAGACACAAGGGAAATGTTAGTCTAAAGGATTAAGGGGCCACAACTACCACAGCCTCCACCAGACTGAGTCCAGCACAACTGGTTGGTGCCCAGCTACCACCACCAACTGCTCTGACAGGGATCACAGTAGAGGGTCCTGGACAAAGCTGAAGAAAAATGTAGAACAAAGTTCTACTTCACAAAAAAAAGACCAGACTTACCGGTCTGACAGAGACTGGAGAAACCCCGAGAGTATGGCCCTGGGCACCCTTTTAATCCAGGACTGAAGTCACTCCTGAGGTTCAGCCTTCAGCCAAAGATTAGACAGGCCCATGAAACAAAATGAGACTAAAGGGCACACCAGCCTAGGGGCAAGGATGAGAAGGCAGGAGGAAACAGGAAAGCTGGTAACGGGAAACCCAAGGTTGAGAAGGGAGAGTATTGACATGTTGTGGGGTTGGCAACTAATGTTACGAAACAATATGTGTATTAATTATTTAATGAGAAACTAATTTGCTCAGTAAACCTTCATCTAAACCACAATAAAAAAAAGAAAAGAAAAAAGGCAACATAGAAGTTAAGAGTCTCACCTCACTCCTCTGACAGGCTGGCAAGAAGCCCACTCAGCTGAAGGCCCCAAATTGTCCCTGACTGGGACACAGCCATCGCTGATGGATCTGCGTTCTCAGGGTGAGAAGCAAGTCACAAAGGAGGAGTGTGTGCCAGGGTACAACACACTGTTGGGGTGTGTTTTGTTGTATGTACATAAATGTGTAAGATCTTTGGTGAAGTTATTTATAAATTAGAGAAACGCTACAATCTCAGGCTGGAAGGAAGAGGCATCTGCAACAAGGGCCGAGACAGACGGAAGGTGCACCGTTAGGAGCAGCTCCGCCAGAGCTCAGCGGTTTTCATGTTTGCTCTTTTAGCGGCGTTCTGACCCGATTCTTCTTCCAAGGAATATGTCACCAAAACTTCGTCTCAGGTGTACACTCCTTCTTCATCTATTGCTTTTGTCGCCGTTCCTTTCTCCCTTCCTAAGGAACTGAAACCCTAGCGTGCAATTCAGAAATCTTTTATTTTTCTTTCTTCCATTTATTTATTTTTGCTTCCTTCTTCCAAGGTTGCCTGTGGACTTTGAGAACACCACGTCCCCAAATCCTGGGAGTACTTTCATGTTCTTGGTTCCAAGGTGAGCCTGGCATAAAAAAGGCTCCTGCGGCCCAGCGGTGCCAAGACGGGACAGGAAGTGGAAGTTCCCCCCCCCCGGCCCCCGCCTCCGTGGCTGGCGACAGTCACCTGTTTTAAACCTTCCAGTGCCCCCAGGCAAGCAGCCAGGGAGGAAGGCACTGTGACTAAGGACTTGCGAGCCCCCACAGTGATCCAGGCCTGCCTGCCTCTGCTTTCTCCCTCCAATGAGCTCCCTCAGAGTCACTCTCTGAATAGGATCCAGGCTGAGGGCACTGCAATCGCCTTGAGGGTGGGACTCTTCAGGACTCCCTTCTCTAATTGGCTACTCAACCAAGCCTGCCATTCAAATATCTAAAACCACTCTCTTGGTCCTTCAGCAACAACGGGTTTTGTTGCCTGCATCCTCTCTCTATGAAGCAGCTGGGCGTCTTTGACTGCACTGTGGAAAGACTAAAAGTACAGTTGACTCTAACTCATGGTGGCCCCTTGTCAAGGCACCTTTCGGTGGACTCGAACCTCCAACTTTCTGATCAGCAGCTGAGTTTGTTAATGGTTTGCACCACCCAGGATGTGGAAAGACTAGGAACAGGTAATAAATACCCCCTCTGTTTTTCCCTTCCACAGGAACACACTGCTCAGGTCAGAGAACCCTTTCACTGACCTTGGCATGTTTAATTTTCACCCCTACCTGTGAGGTCTTTTGTTTCCATTTTAAAGGCAGAGAAACCGAGGCTCAGAGGGGGTAGATGGAGTGTTTCATACCAGACAGCTGGTCGGTGTCATGTTTCAACTTACAGTCCTGGTGCCTCCAGTCCAATTTCAGGACAAATCTACCTGTAGTTGGGGGAGGAACTTCCTCCATGACCCAAACTTTCTCCCAAGTTACAAATGGAAGCTAAACCAGGCTGCTTTATTCTCATAACTGGGGTGACCCTGCATGGTGGTTTGCCTGAAACAGCTTTGGTTCATGCCTGTGATGCCACAAACATATTAACAGTGCCCCTTTATCAGTTTTGGACAATTTATTATATGACACCCTACTTTCAGCAGACAGTTTTTGGAGCATTTCATAAGCATTGAGCACTGTGCTAAGACAATCATATGCATTATCTTAGACAACAACCTTATAAAGACTAAGGCGTGCCTGACCCGAGCTGTGGTATTTTCAATCGCCTCGAATGCATGCGAAAGGTGGATCTTGAATAAGGAAGACAGAAGAAGAATTGATGCCTTTGAATTACGATGCTGGTGAAGAATACTGAATATACATGAACTGCCAAAAGAAGGAACAAATCTGTCTTGGAAGAAGTACAGCCAGAATGCTTCTTAAAAGCAAGGACGGTGAGACTTTGTCTCACATACTTTGGACATGTTATCAGGAGGAATCAGTCCCTGGAGAAGGACATCATGCTTGGTAAAGTAAAAAAAAGGGTCATTGAAATAGGGGAAGACCCTCAACGAGATGTATTGACACAGCGGCTATACCAATGGGCTGAACCATAACAATTATGAGGATGGTGCAAGACTGGGCAGTGTTTCATTCTGTTGTGCATAGGGTCGCTATGAGTCACACCAGCTCGACAGCGCCTAACAACAACAACAGTACCCCTCCCTCATAAATGAAGACACTGAGGCGCTAAGAGGTTCAAGCCTGGTAGCTGCAAAGTGGATTTTCGCTCGGGTGGGTCTGATTCCCAATCCCATGTACTTAATCACAATAGCACACTGCTCCTTGGAAGCCAGTGGGGTGCAGATTCCTGTGTCATTAACCACAAAGTTCAATGGGTTGAGCTAAACCTAGTCTTCCCTGTATTGCCTGCCCCAAGCTGAAGCCTTACACGTGGCAACCATAATCAGGCCATCATTCCGTTGAACACATGGTGCTGATCTGTTTTGGGGAGGGGCAGAATCCACTGTTTTCTTCTAGAGAAAGGCTGGCTTGGAGCACACAGTGAACCATGGGAGCACAGACCCTGCTGCTCCTGGTGACTGACCTCGGGGCAGGTTCAGGTCTCTCCGAGGCATCACTAGTCCAGGCTGGGAGACACTTTGATAGTCAGAGAGGAAGAAGGTTCTATTCCAAACAAGTGCCTAATTTTGCTGAGAAGAAGCCAATTATCTTCATTAGTTGCTCCGGAATCACTGAGATCTGTGAATGTTTAGAAATTGTATACGATTTTTCTGGAGAAATCTTTTCAGTTCTACCTATTCTCATCTGATGAAATGTATTCTCTTCTCAGTAAAACATACGAATTTGAGGGAGTAAACAAACACCTTTCCCGCCTCCCACAAGCCATGTCGTGAATACCAGCAGGCACATTGCTTAATAAATCAATTTGTGACCCCAGGCACCCTGAGCTGGTATTGGCAGAAATGTAAAGCATGAATTGTTCCTGAGAACTGGGTTGAAAGCTGGTAAAAATGACCTTGATAGAGCAGAAAATGTTCAGTGATATGCCTTGCTTTACAAAACCAAGGGTTCAAGCCCCCCACTTATTAGGAATGACTTCCTGTAAATTGGGGGGGAGGTGCTGAGTAAGCACATTCCGCATCCTGCACCTTCTCTGCCACCTGTTTTTCAGCCTCACCCTTGATTCCCCAGCTGCCGCCCTCAGGCTGACCCCTTCCTCCCATCCTGAGGACACTGCCTTCCTTCATTTTCCTGAGAACATTGCCAAATTAAAGTTGCCCAGTGTGACACTCACCAGAGTTCTGGTAGCATGCTGGGTAATTACACACAGGGCTGCTGACAAAACCACAAATTCCGCTGCAGACATGACTTCCTAGAGACTAATTGACCACTTCTCCCCACAGGGAATAAATACCCCACTGCTCATATTCTAGCATGTTCTTTGGCCATTTCTCCCTAACACCCTTCTTACGTCTGCCACTTTCTTCCCCTCCTTTCTAGGCTGCCTTGGAAACTCCTTGCTTAAGGAAGAGGATTCAGGCTTCTTTTTTGTTTTGCCTTTGAAAGGCTTATGAAGGCGTTTTTCCCTCTGCCCTGGCTCCTGAGATGGCTTCAAGTAAGTAAAAAGAGCTGCAGTCAGCTTTTACTTTAAGTAGTATGCTTTTCTTCAGCTTCACAGGATTAACATTTCCTAAATTTAAACATACTTTTCTTATTAAAACCTCGAGTGATCAGGATTCCACTTCATTCTACCTTTACTACTTAGTTCTGAGCTCTGGTGCTCACCAGCCATTACCATCCCCCAATGAGTGTCCACAAAACTCCCTTTTGGCCACAGTTCTGTTTTGCAGCAGTTATGTGCACATTATTTTTGTACAAATCCAATTTTACATAAATATATTTCAATAGTCAGCCATTTGAAAGAAACCCTGAGAATGGGCACGTAGAAAGCAAAAACCCTCAGCTGCATGACTAATGGATTGGGTTTAAAATGCTTGGGATTTAAAGTTCATGCTTTTGGAGACAACTTTTCTTGGAGTTGTTGTTGTTAGGTGCCGTCAAGTGGGTTCCGACTCTTAGCGACCCCCCGTACAACAGAATGAAACACTGCCCGATCCTGGGCCATTCTCACAATCATTGTGCTTGAGCCAATGGCTGCAGCCACTGTGTCAATCCATCTTGTTGAAGGTCTTCCTCTTTTTCGCTGATCCTCTATTTTACTAAGTATGCTATCCTTCTCCAGGGACTGGTCCCTCCTGATAACATGTCCAAAGCACATGAGACGAAGTCTCGCCATCTTTGCTCATCTAATACAGTGAGCCCAGTCAACCCATGCCAGAAGTTAGCATTGTTTCTGAAGGCACATCACTGGGCTCTTGGTCTGTGAGCTGACAGATACCTGGAAACCACTTGAAGGGCACAATTTTCCGTTTAGGTAGCCGACTAAGCCTTCTGCTTGCATTATCAACTTTTTTTCAGTTATAGAAATCAAATAACACCATAGTTAGCTATACAAATATTTCATCCCTCAGAACACTATGATATGTTAACTATGTCCACAAATTCCTGAGGATAAATAGACCTTGATCGGTATTTTGGTCTTGATGCTCATTAGGGTAATTATATCCAACTTGAATCTGATGGTTAAGTGCTGATATCTGACCTCTATCATTCCACAATCCATTCATCTACATTGATGCTAGAGAGTTCAGTTCTATGCCAGCATCATCTACTGTCAAACTCAACCTATGAATGATGTTGTTGTTAGTTGCCATCGAGTCAGCAACCTTATGTATAACAGAATGAAACATTGCCCAGGCCTGCACCATCTTCATGATCATTGGTATGTTTGAGTCCAACATATGTCTCAAAGACGACAGCAACTGCCTCATCTGTGCATATCTCATTGCCTTCATGAAGGGTGTGTCCTCCGTCGTCTCCTAGGTGATGTGTCCTGCAGTCTCATGGAATATATCAGTTGTAACATCCCCAACTCCCTAGGCCTTCTAAACCAGGCCTTGAGACCGGTTCATTCTGGTTCAAACTCCTGCGGAGAAATTAGCATTTCTAGCAAGTTCCCAGCCCATGCCAATGATTCCACCTCAGATATCCTGAATCAGAAGAATCAGAATCTGCATTTTAGCAAGATTCCCAGGTGTGAACCTGTTCAAAGCCCTGTCTGAACTCTTCCTTAAATTTCCCCCAAGGCAGTTCCAAAATCTTCACCTCATTTACTGTAGGTCACCTTCATGTTCATTTTTTAAGGAGCCAAACCAGCAATGTCATAGGACTGTCTCCAGGTCCCCTCACCAGGATGTTGGACCCTGAGTCCTGGGGGACCACTCCATGTGAATAAACTCTCCTCTTTCCAGCCTGATGTTCTTTTACTCCCAAGATCCATTCCCACACATACTTTCAGTTTTTTGCCAGTTTATACTAGCAAGTCCTACAACCCCTGTCGTTTCTAATCTCTTTTTGGAGCAAAGACTGTGTGTCCTCATTTGAGCTGTATTAAGACATGGCCCAGGTTATCATCTGGGGGCAATGGGGATGGGGTGGTAGGATGGTTTTTTAGACAGGTAAGCATCATATTGCAAGGTACCTATCACAGGGTATGTCTTTGCAGGGTACCTGGGCTAGAGAAACCTCCTCTTCTCTAACAGGTCAAAAGGGGTTGATTATACTGCTCTGTATGTTCTGGGAAATCTTGAAGTTCAATACTCTCAGGCTAATCAATCCAAATATATCCATCCTAGGCTTCAGGATCTCACTCTTTTCCTTTTAGGGCTCAGATTTTGACATTTGGCATCTGTCAATGCTGGATATTTAGTCCCCTCTTCAATTCTGTCATCACTGCAATTAGAACCTGGGCCTGATTTTCAGCGTTGTCTGTCCCTGTAGTTCCTGGAGTTAACACTTGTTGCTGGTTAGGTTTTCCAGAGCAGACACTGAGATGGAGTTTGGAGGGAAGATACTTATTTTGGATCAACACCTATGAAAGGAATGCAGAGGTGGTAGTATTGGGAGGAGGGAGAAGTTGAACTGCGATGCAGGCCTGACACAAGCTCAGCCAGCATGGCCGGGAACCCAGAAGCACATATGGCCCATCACAGTTACAGCCCACCAGGCTGAACCCAGGGCTTTTATGCACTTGCCTCACTAGTGACCTTATATGGGCTGCCCTGAGAATGGCACAACATTGGGTAAGGTGGTTTTTTGCATCCGAAGCAGACCCTACTAAAGGAGCTGGCAACTGGAAAACACATCTTTGCATCTACCCAAGGGTCTCCTTAAACAAGACTACAGGGGCCCCTGACTTCCACAGCATGCCTTGAGTGAAAAGTTGAGCATGTTGTTTTTTTTTGTTCAAGGTTTCCAAAGCAGTTTTTTTAAAAGCTAACCAACTCCATCATCTTCTTAATTACCGGGATGCTCCTATCATTTAACCACTGTTGTTATTCTATAACCCAGTGCTTTGACATCCCAATTCACCTCCGAGTGAGAGTCCTAGTGATTGTGATGGCCCATTATGCCAGTGGTTAGCACGACCCTAGCATCAGCAGCAATGGGTTCCTTACTGTCATCTCCAAAAGTCCATTTAAGGGTCTTCGCCCACCCCCTCCCAAACAGCCGGAGACAACGCTTTACGTGTAGGTGGTGTACCTGAGCTCGATTTGACTCAATGGCACACAACAAAAACAACAACAGTGTATTTGAGATGTTACCCCAGCCAACAGATCTAATGCACAGGAGGAGTGAAGAAGGGAAAAAAAAAAAAAAAAAAGGAAAGAAAAGCTTATTCAAAGATCTATTATTTACTTAACCACAGCTATGGCAATATGTGCTTGACTCCACAAGACCCATGAGGAGCCTTATGAACTGAGATAAAAGAGTGAGCCTTCATCCGCTGGCTCCGAAGTCAAGGATGGCCTCAGTGGTAGTAACTCCCCACATTTTCTGAATGCTAAGCAGGTCCCTGTGGGAATCCCACAGGAGCAATAATCAAAGGTATTTAGTATGTGCCCAGTGCTAGGCAGGGGCTCTAAATTGTCTACTTCAAGAAAGTGGTCAAAAAAGGTTAGACAGCTCTAGAGAGCCAACAATAGCACATGTGAGGAACGTGCTTCATAGTTGAATTCATGCATAGGAGACTAATGCGCACACCAGCCCAAAAACAAAGACGAGAAGGCAGGAAGGGACAGGAAAACTGGAAGAATGAAAACAGGGAAACTGGGACAGAGAAGGGGAGAAGAGGAGAGGGTTGGCAACTGATGTCACAAAGCAATTTGTGTATCAATTGTTTAATGGGAAGCTGATTTACTCTGTAAACTTTCACCTAAAGCACAATAAAAGTAAATAAATAAAAAGAGAAAGTGGTCAAAGCTTTTATGTAATTGGTCGCTATAAAAATCGCCAGAGTAAGAGATGGGGCCAGGCATTCATACCCAGACCCATAGTTCAAACCCTGGGGGCAAGTCCAGACCAAGGATGACTGATTAAACTTTAAATAGATCAATGGGTCCAGAGAAGGCTGGTGTTTCAATTACTGAAGTCTGAGTAAACGTCCAAAATTAGGATTTTTTAGAGCCTACAAAACCAAAGGATGCTTCCCTTCTCTGCCCTAGTCTGTTCTTTATATCACAATGAGATGACAATTGCAAAATATCAAGTGAGGAAAACCAAGTTAAAGGGTTTCATTCTTTCCCTGTATCCTATTAAATACACTTAAGAGCAATTCACAAACATTACTCATATTACTTTTGTCCCTGTGTCAAAGATAGGATTCTGTAATACTCCAGACTACCCTGGGCCCCACAGCTTCCGTGGCTCTCTTGGTATTGAGATGTATCTAGAAGGGACTTTCACCCAGCACATGGCAAGCCTGCTGCAGGGATGCTGGATGCCTCTTGCAGCAGAGACAGAGTGGACGTCCCAGCCTTGCTATCGCCTTCCCAGAGCCAGGCTTTGCCACCCAAAGTGAATGCCAGTCAGGACTTCCTTTCATCTTATTTGAAGCATAAGCAGTTAAGTCTCTTCTTAATTTATATACCCACCCAAACCCACTGCCGTCAGAGTATATACGTTCACCAGATTCACAGATCACCCATTTATCATTTTTCATTAATTAATTTTTAGTAGAAGTAAGCAAGCAGGGCTTCTAAACCAAGAGGCTTGAGATAATGAGATAACTGTAGAAAGTCTGATTCCGAAGGCCCACGCTCCTCTGTGTCCAGGACCTAAAGCAGGTGAATGCTTCCCCAAGTCAATGTGTGTGGGTGTAGGGTAATGCTATTCAGCTATATGAATCCCTTCCTAATGAAGGCACCTTTGCCCTTCCCCAAAGCATGCTGGGGATGGACTCAGGCTAAGGTACAAGGCCAGGAGCGGTGTGACTGGGTCGGTGGCCAAGGCCGAGGAATGCCTTAGCAACAACAAGAAAAACATCCGGGCCTGGACATGAAGTCCCTGGGCATGCTGGCTGCCCAAGGACTTGGGAGAAAAAACAATAAGCCTTAGCTCCAACTGGAATGGTATATACGGTCGTGTCCCCTGCTAGGTGGTAGCAGAGTGCTACGCCAGTCCAGCCGCCGTCCTGTATATAAAAAAAAAAGTTCCCTTAATAAGGCATATGTCCCAATTTCTGGTTCCAGAGTCTTTCTTTGGTCTCTTGGAGACGCGGCAGACCTTGGGTCCAGACTCCGATGGGTTGTTACTCAACAGTGAGTATTCCCGGTCCTCCAGTCTCAGTGACCATATGCAGCCCTTCTTTCAGGAAAGGGTGAACAGAACATGCAGTGACGGTCTTAAGAACAATGTATGAAGGTCACAATCCACTAATCCCATTCACTTTCTATGAGAAGAAAATTTCCTTATCAGGAGTCTGGGGACCTGGAACCGTGGAGGAGATTTTTTCAGGGGGGCCCTTGTAAACACAAGTAAGTAGGTTATGGAAGAAAGACCACGGAGCTATTGATCAAAGATTCAAGTAAAGGTGAGATCTGCAGTCCCTCACCCAACTGGAAAGATCAAGCTAGCAAGGCCTGATAACAGACACTGGGGGACCACAAAGAAGGCACGTGGGGTTCAGAGTCCAACTGTACCTCAATGCGAATGTTTCACATTTCCCAGCCGTCTCCAAAGCAACCGTGGCTATTACACCCCGGCCAGATTCATGGAGCATCTCTGGTGCCTGGCTCTACGAGGCTGAAACAAGGGGAGGGAAAGACTGTGGGGCCTAGTACATCAAGGACACCGTAAACCAAAGGAATCGATAACAATGGTTACCATTAGGGAGGCAAAACTGGGGAGCAGAAGGTCTGAAATGGGAGAAAGACTTTAGCTTCTACTCTGTATTGTTTTATATGGTTTGAAGGGTTTTTTTCTTTTTTAACTATAGATTAACAATTTAACATTTTTAATTAAATGTCAGAAATTACTAAATTATTTAGGGGAAAAAAGGTAGAAAAAGGAATACACAAATGGCCAGTGGACATGTCAGACAGCATCAGCCTGACTCATCCTTGAAAAACTGCACGTGAAGAACAGTGACAATGTTAGGAGTTGGTGTGAGCTTCACAGAAACATGCAAAACCCTCCCTCTCTTCTGACCTTCGGGCAGCTGTGATAGCTCAGGGGTGGCCCCCCCCCCAAAAAAAAACCCGTGTCCTGTCGATTCCGACTCATAGCGACCCTATAGGGCAGAGTAGAACCGCCCCACAGAGTTTCCAAGGAGCGCCTGGTGGATTTGAACTGCCAGCGCATCACGTGAATTCAGAGGCTTCGGGTCAGGCTGCAGCTCTCGGAAACAGGAGTTCTCTTTTTCTCTCTACACTATAAAATACAGCTTAGGGAAGTAATTTATGTCCTGCTTAAAATTCCACTCTTGCTGACAGCATACAGGACCATGAGCAGGAGAGGCCTCTAGGCGCCTCACACACCAAAGCGGGACCATATGACATTGGTGACAGTTCTTATGTGTGGACAAATGCTGACAGTGAGGGGGATTTAAAAAGACCCCAAAGACTTCATGTGAAATGTACGCATCTGTCTATCAACGTTTGCGCCAAGGGGGAATAAACAAGAGAAACAGATCAGTTAATAAGACAAAAATGCTAGGAAGAGACAGGCATCCACAGAAATTATTGTCTCTGAATAAGCAGCGGCCCTTTTTATAGAACTGCTCAGGTGACAAGAGAAGGATACGTTTCTGCCAATGAGACTAATAACATTTCACGCTGATTTCCTTCTGCTTGCATCCTTAAGGTATAGGAAATGTTAACCAGAATCAACGCTTGGGAAATAAAAAACACCAGAAAGTAAAACTCAGAGACACAAACGTTACCACCTAGGAGAGCCGGCTTCTGCTCTCAGCCTTCCCGGTGCCTGCACACGGACTTTGGAAAGCGCTCCCCTGCTTTATGTCCTGGGCGTGGGGCGAGTGTGGGCCTTCAGAATCAGACTTTTTGTTACCTTGTTAGCTCAGCCTTTCAATACCTGTGTGATTTTATGAACTGATTGTTTTTGGATTTGCTAGCGTGATAGATTTCTGTGATATATATTGGCCAGGAAATTCGCCGATCTCTTAATCCCATGAGAAGACCCTGACTTCACTTCTTTCTGTAGCAGGGAAACTAGCCAAGGGGGTTAAATCAGGAAACCCAGCTGAGCCAGGCCTGTTGCCATTGGGTTGATTCTGACCCGCAGCGACCCCATCGTTGCAGAACAGAACTGCTCCATTGGGTTCTCTTGGCTGGAATCTTTATGGAAGCAGATTGCCAGGCCTTTCTTTCATGGCACTGCTGGGTAGCTTCAAACCACCAACTTTCAGGTTAATTGTCAAGCGCAAACCAGGGATCTTAAATCACAATAGTCCCATGTTATTTTCAAAAAAAAAAAAAATTGAAAACAATTGTGTCTGATTCCCCTAACACAACCCTTCCCTCATGCATCTCCAGAACTAAGCTTATGGAGCCAGTTTGTCTCTACAGTGTTAAAATACAGTCACACGTCGCTGAAAATGGTGCTTGCTGAAGCTTGTAATAACATGGAAAAACACTTATCGAAATGTTAATTGGGAAAAGAATATGAACTATCACATAAAATATTATCTCAACTTTTAAAATTATGCTTAGAAAAGAGACATGAAGGGAAATCAACAAAATGTTAAAAAGTATTTCATTTTTTTCCTGGATGGTAAGAACTAGCCAGATGTTTATCTGTTCTCTGTACCGTTCTATACAATTTTCTTATTTTTCCCAAATGAATGCTAATTTTCTTATTAAAAATATAACAATGTTTTTAAAAATAGACTGGACTTAGGGGTATAAAGAAAGAAATCAGTCTTAAAGTTGAATTAAAACACACAGAAGAAATTGTTGGGGAAATAAATTTTCTAATTAGAATAAACAACCACTCCTTACTGCCTGAAATTAGACCCATGGGGCTGGAAAGAGCCAGGATTCCTGGGCAACTACTGCAGCCCTGCCCCTCACTCGCGGATTCTGTGGTCTTTGATATTATCACTATTATCATTATCACTGATAAAAATTTGCCAACTGATCTAACCAAAGGATCAACCCTCAGCAAAAATCAGGTGGGAGGGGTTTATTCTGATTATTGACCTGCGGACCAAGACCTCTGCCTTCTTTGACTTGGGCACCTCAAGAAGAGAGCAGAATCGGAGCAGTTCCACAGGAAGTGGACCCTCCCCAAGGTACCCCCTCACCAGCCCAGCGTGAACTCTGCCATTGGAGACTCCTACCCCTGAGTTGATGAATGGTCCTCCGCTAAGATCAACACGCACAAAGATGTGATTGATAAGCCATCACGTTGTCTTGCCCACAAGCCCTGGTGCAGTCTGCGGGGTCAGCAGGACAGGCCAGTTGGAAATAAAAAGGATAGGGCTGAGCGGCTAGACTTGAAAAGGTTTAAGGCCCACTGGAGTTTAGGAAAGAAGATGGGAGATGGAGAAGGTGCTAGCCCAGCGTGGAAGGAGATTAGGGATATAAACTGATCACTGGAGGGAACAGGGTATGAAGTATTGGACATATGGTGGCCACACTATCAGAGTTTCCTGCTGACGGAGCAGAACTGCCACCTCATCTATATCAGGCAAGATCCCTGCGAGAAACAGAGTGACCACTCAGTTAGAATACAAGGGCTACTTACAGAGGTTGTTGTTGTTAGCTGCCTTCGAGTTGGCCCCCGATTCATGGTGACCCCATGCACAACAGCATCGGTCCACTGGGACCTATAGAGTTACATTGGCTGATATTTTTTGAAAACAGATCACCAGGTCTTTCTCCCTACTCTCTGCTGAACCCTGTTCAGCATCAAAGCACCACACAAGCCTCCGCGGACAGACAGGTGGTGGCTGCACATGACGTGCATTGGCCGGGAATTGAACCCAGGTCTCCTGCGTGGAAGGCGAGGACTCTACCACTGAACCACCACTGCTCCCCCTTACAGAGGTAGGGGTAGAGTGAAGAGGACTGTGCTAGTCAAGGTCTAGTCAGGGGAAAGACACGACATCAGGGATTCGAACAGGGAAGTTAATATAAAGAATTTTTAACTCATTGACGTGGTTGCACATTTAAAGCAGTAAAATAGGACTCAAAGGGTCTAGAAGTAGAAAATGCAGAAAGCAACTGCTGCCTCTTGACTGAGAGGGAACAAGGAAGCAACTTAGAAGAAGGCTTCTCAAGGCTGAGATTCAGACATTCGGGGTAAAGGCCTGGCTGCCACCACGCACAGCTTACTGACGGTAAAGAAATTCTCCAGAGGGAGTGACGTATCCCCGAACCCTAGGAGCAGCCAGCCAGGCAACAGAAAAAAATTGCCGGAGGGTGTGGGTCCAGGGAAGGAGCCCAGTGGTTGTAGAAACACTTGCTGGAGGGGTGGGCAGGCCAAAGCTGCTGAAGGCTGCTGAGCCTTCCCACATGCTAATCCAAGGTGCCAAAAAAGTGCACGCAAAACAAGGAAGCAAAGCCCGTTCCCTTGTTACCGTCATGCAATGTCCTTCTAGTCCCCTCTACTGACAAAGCCTCACATGGGGGCAGCTGGCACAGGAGAGGTGTTTGTAGGTTTCAGATCCAGTATCGGAAGCAGGGATTTTGAGCTGAGAATTAATGAATTGATAACCCACAGAGCAACAAACAAGGCACGCTGAAGCACTGTGAGAACAGCAAGACTGTAAGCCATTAGGATTCGTAGGCCTACAGACAAAGTGGAGGAAAGAACGCTACTGGAACCTGGTGATTAATGGAACTGCAGTCACACAGGGACGGAGTCCTGACAAAGCCCCACCGCAGAAGCAGGGAAGACATATGCAACTGTCTCTCTCCTAAACCCCAAATCTCCCGCCAGTGCCTCCATTGTGTGAATTCACCTGGAAGCAAGATGGCAAGACCTTGACACCAGGAGCTGAGTACAAATAGTTTATTTGGGAGATGATCCAAGAAGAAGGACATTAGGGAAGGGACACAGAAGCGAAAGGAGGCAACAGAAGGGACATTATCAAGCTGGTTCACACTGTGAGCAAGCAGGAGTTCCAGGCAATTCTAGAAAACAGGGAGGGGGTTCAGTTCTTGATCCATCAACTTCCACCGGTCCTTACTTGAGGATTACTTCTGGGAAGCATGAATTCCTTGGCCTTCCTGGCCTGTGGTATGCACAGGCCAAGCACGCTCTGGCAGCCCATTAATCTCCCAAGCTGAAGGCACCAGGGCTGGCTGCTGTCAGGCAGGCCTGCATAGAAATGGCAAGTGCTCAGGAGACACGGGCAAGACAGCAAGAGCACCTGCTACAGAGAAGAGCAAACCCAACCCTTTGCCCTGGAGTCAGTTCCAACTCGTAGAGACCCCATAGGGTTTCCAAGGCTGTAAATCTCTATGGAAGCAGACTCCCACATCTTTCTTCCTCGGAGCCACTGGTGGTTTTGAATCACCAGCCTTTCAGTTAGCTGTCGATCACTTTAACCACTGTGCCACCAGGGCTCCTTACAGAGGAGAGCAAGGAAGAGTAGAAAACAGATTTCAGGACTGGCAGAGAACAAACAGCTAACCACCCACCCCTACTTTTCCAGGGCACACGTGTGCAAATGAGCCAAAGGTGGCTCTGTACGTGGAGGCATTGACCTTGTACTTCTGCTGTGGTGTCAAGGTCATCCATAACCATCTGTGATGTCAGAGGCTATTTCCTTGAACACCTGCTGCTGCAGGTATCACCCAGGTGGTCCTTATACCTTGCAGAGAGGCCATCAGGCTGCATAAAGGCCCCAAGAAACAACTTCCCCAAAATCCTGGGTGAGGAATTGGCAGTGATCATGTACCTCTTTTAACCTCAAAGGCCTAAAAGCACAGGGTCACTTAAGACCAAAGAAAACAGGATTCAGAAATTTATTCATTAGACATAACCACAGCCTTCAGTATGGACTGCACCTCAACATAAAGAAAAGAAAAATCCTCACAACTGGACCAATGAGCAACATCATGATAAAAGGAGAAAAGATTGAAGTTGTCAAGGATTTCATTTTATTTGGATCCACAATCAACAGCCATGGAAGCAGCAGTCAAGAAATCAAAAGACGCATTGCATTAGGTAAATCTGCTGCAAAGGACCTCTTCAAAGTGTTGAAGGACAAAGATGTCATCTTGAAGACTAAGGTGCACCTGACCCAAGCCATGGTATTTTCAATCGCATCATATGCATGTGAAAGCTGGACAATGAATAAGGAAGACTGAAGAAGAATTGATGCCTTTGAATTGTGGTGTTGGGGAAGAATATTGAATATACCATGGACTGCCAGAAGAACAAACAAATCTGTCTTGGAAGAAGTACAACCAGAATGCTCCTTAGAAGCAAGGATGGCAAGACTGCATCTTTCATACTCTGGACATGTTGTCAGGAGGGATCAGTCTCTGAAGAAGGACATCATGCTTGGCAGAGTACAGGGTCAGCGGAAAAGAGGAAGACCCTCAATGAGATGGATTGACACACTGGCCGCAACAATGAGCTCAAGCATAACAACGATTGTAATAATGGCGCAGGACTGGGCAGTGTTTCGTTCTGTTGTGCATAGGGTCGCTATGAGTCGGAACAGACTTGACAGCACCTAACAACAACAACCAAGAAAAGGGATGTGGAAGTTTGTTTCCAGTAAAACAGCTGAATGAGCAAACAGACACCTCTTCCCATTCCCCCAGCAGCAAACTCATAAAAATTCTGGATAGAATTTAACAACCAAAACAGGTGTTTGAATGCTTAACTAATCTCAAAAGAAAGAATGGGAAAACCCAAGGTGTCAGAAATGAAGAAACTTGATGTCAAAGTGAGGATATAAGCATGGGTCCTAGATACGGGTTCCAGAGGTTAGAGGCTGAGGTTTAATGTCCACTCAGGGACAAATGACGTGACCTGTGTACGATAAGATTGGAGACCAAGATCGCTGCCAACTACTATAACTATTGAAAGGCACCCCCCTCTGAAACGAGGCAAAGAAAACATTGCCTGCTTACCTTGGAAAAGGCAAAGAAGCTTGTCATTCTCCCCAGACTCTGTGTAGGAAAAGAAACTGGAAAAATAGTCTGTGTCACATGCAGGTGTGGGTTTATGAACAAATGCTTCCAGGATGATGCTGGAATCCCAAGCTGCGAAACTGACCTAAACACTGGACCCCGAGCTGTGCGATCTCTGGAGCCCTCACCGAAAGGGAAAAGGAAGCCTGTAGAGTGTTATGTATTACTATGTAACGATCTTTGATTAACATGAGTGGGGAGCAGTTAAAGCTAGGTAGAACTGAAACATCGGGGAAAAAAATAACATAAAAATGTGGAGGAGATGGGCCAAAGAAAGAGTTCTCTGAAGTTCTTCAACTGTTCAGGATAAGCATAGGAATATGTATTAATTTCTGACTCTGTACATCAAGTATGCATGATAAAAACTTAAAGGTAATTTTCAAAAACATAAAAGAATGCATAGCTTCTCCTTGATAAGAGAATAAGTGAGATGTATAATAATATATTTCTACCTAATTTATTTATTCATTTTCTTCATTGTATAAACCTTCACAGGTAAGAAATTTAAAAGGAAGTTTTGTTGGTTTGTTTTTAGAAACTGTGCATTTATAACCTCCTTGTGATTTTGCTGAGTTGGTAGGTGCTGGCTGAAGTGAATGAGTGGGGGCCACAGGGAGGTTCCCTTAGCCTTATATATCAGTACTTCCCTCCACAAGACACAGAAAGTGAAAGGAATGGAAACATCAAAGCGAATGTAGCACAGCGTCTGAGGAAAGCCACAGGGATTTCTCATTGTTTCAAAATAAAGTATGTAGATGAGCCTAACTTCCAGCAGAAACAGGAGATTTGGTGCTGACTGTGTTTCAAAACCTTCTTCGCATTTACCTTGTGCAGAAAACAAAGTCTAGAAGAGTGAGAACCTGCCCACAGCAGAGCCAGGTACCATTGACAAGCTCCGCCCTGCAGGGCTTACTGGCTGTGAATGTTTATCACTCCCTCACCCTGGGGGTAGTAACTGTTTGAACGTTTGGGTGCAAAACAACAACTTGAAATTCATATCCTAACCTGTATGTATACACATCAACAAAGACAAATTTAGAACTGATTTGAATTTTTCGCTTTTTTTTTTTTGTCTTTAAGAACTTTTGAACAGTAGACCTGTAATGGAAGACAGGGGAGAAAACAGACAGAGGTTTTTCTTGTAAAGAATTTTTTCTCACTAGGTACATGCACCAGCCACATTTCAGCGGACTTGATAGTTTTTGAAGGATGAGGCTCATGAAATCATTCTGTTGCACAGTGAGATGACGTATTTGGCACTAAACACATGTTTCTCGCATAAGCTGTTGTAGCCCGAGTACAGAATGTCCTATGAGGGGTAATAGATGTGCTGCCTCCCCACTGCTCAGGGCAGGTTGGAACTGTTTCCCGAGTCTTAGGAGAGCAGTGACAAGTCCACATTTGGAAGCTCAGCAAAGACTGCACACCGCCTATATTTACGGTCAGTACACAGGGAGCCCAGCCCCTGTGGGATTTCTCCACCCGCATGATGTCCTTCAGCGTTTTGTACATTTTGGTGGTTGCTGTGATTGTATCCTGGGCCGTTCAGTGTCAAGCTGCATTTAAATCAGAGAGCCGGGCTATCTCACACACCGCGGCAGGTCTGCGTCAGCGGAATCTCACCCAGCTTGTCTCATCTGCCAGAACATGAATCAGTACCAGGACTTACAAAGCTGCCTGGTGGTTCTTCCCCTGCCTGTGGAAAGGAACTCGGTCCAAGAACATCCTCAGACACACTTCTCTCCTCACTGTTTGTTGTCTTCATTCTGTTTCTAACTCAAAGCCAAAATCCACAGAAAAAAGCAGAATCCCCCATGATCCTAGAAGACTGGGGAAGGGGTGGTGCGACTTTCAAGGCAATAATAAGAGCTCTTGCCCCTTTGATTTTCTAAGAACCTGAAGAAGGGTGAGCGGGGTAACTCCAATGTAGATAACAGGTCTTCAGAGTCAGGGGAAACAAGAACTCTGATGGGCGTGGGCACTAATTACAAGGCTGGGGGTAAGGCTGTTTGGTCAGGAAGGAGTTACCGCTTGGTCAAGGTGGTCAGCCATGAGTCTGACCCATCATGGAGCTCGGTGGAAAGGACCCAGGGATCACTGACCCATTCAGAAACAAAACTGGCTCCAGTCTTAGTTAACAGGACCTCCAGCATGGAGGGGCCCCGCCACCAAGTGGTCAAGAGCAGAGGGTGAGATAGCGCTGGTCATGCCACCCATCGTCCAACATCCAATGCAGTCCTACTGCGCAAAAGTCAAACTCTGGAGGAAAAAAAGCTTTTAAAGATTAAATCTCCCTTACCTGTTCCTAAATCATATAACACCCTTAACAGAAGATCAGTGTCCCGTAAGCACAGGTACATGCGATGGCTGAACAACATGATGAAATTAATTAATGTCACTGAACCCTACATGTGAAGATTATTGAAATGGCAAGTATTTTGTTACACACATATCTATCACAATAATTTTTTAAAATATATAATGTAATTGTAAACAAAGTATACATGGTTTGAATATATTCCCATCAAAAATGTAAATAAGTAAAAAAATAAGTAGATGTAAGAAATTTAGAAAATAAAAATTTAAAAAATACAAATTAAGACAAAATTCCTTGTCGATGTAGCTTCATTTTGGGGGAGCAGGGTTATAAAAATAAATAAATAAAATGGATGTAAAACCAAGAGACCATGTGATTAAAAACAAACATGGTAAGGAACAAGGTAGGAGGAAACGGTGCCAATGTGAAGCACTGATCACTCGGGGGTGAGACACCTCTGAGGGCAACAATCTGGTTTAAAAAATCACTTTATGTCCCACAACTCTGACCTCTAGCCGCTGGCCTCAAATGAGCACCAATACATGCTTATTGATTAAAAATGTTAAATGTGGTATGATTTGGACTGGACCTTGGAGACTAAAATTTTAACTAAGAGAGAACTGCATTGTCACGGGGGTCCATCAGGAACAAGATAGGGAGTTATAGGAAAAAAAACAACTCACAAAATGTAAGAGCTAAAAGGGATTACAGAGATTATTTTATCCAACATCGTCATTTAGCAGATGGGGAAGCGCAGCCCAGCAAGGGGGAGAGCGTGCCGATGCCACACAGCCGCTAAAGGGCTGCACTGGGGTCTAAGCTCAGTGTCAGTGCTCTTTCCACATCTGAAACAAACTTGTTTTCACCAGACAGCTCTTTGGAGAACACATCCAGGGAACCCTCAGAAGACCCCTGTGGCTGCAGTAGAGACAGCCAGGGTGAGCTCAGTCCATCGTAGGGATCAGGAGCCACTTCATACAGGGATTACAGACCATGCTGAGCACATTTACAGCTATTTTAAGAGCAGTGCTGTTACTTGTTGTTGTTGTTAGCTGCTGCTGAAGTCAAGTTGACTCCCAACTCATAGTGACCCTATGCACAACAAAACAAAATGCTGCTCAGCCCTGCACCAGCCCCTGATCAGTTGCAGACTGGACTATTGCGATCCATAGTGTTTTCACTGGCCTATTTTCAGATGTAGATCACCAGACCTTTCTTCCTTGTCCTTCATAGCCTGGAAGCTCCACTGAAACCTGTTACTGCCTCACAGCAACAAGAAACCCTCCACAGACAGATGGGGGTGGTTGCTCATGAGGTGCATTGGCTGGGAATCAAACCCAGGTCTCCTGCATGGAAGGCAAGAATTTCACCACTGAATCAACCAAGAGCAACAGGAAACCATTATAAGGCATCATAAGTAGAGAAGACATGATCAGAGCTGAAAAACGTTGCTCTGGCTATTCTCTGAGGAATGCTTGGAAATGGAGGATGGGAACAGCTGGAAGAAGCCTGGTTAGCAAACTGCTGCAGTGTACAGCCAAGAGTGAGTGGGGGCTTGGAGAGCAGGGTTGTGCGTACGAGGGAAGAGGAAAAAACAGGAGTTGTTTCTCCAGCAATGTAAAATCTTTCCATTTCTCCTCACCACCCAGGGCAAGGTCTACACTCCTTGGCACAATGTAAAAGGCCCCCTGAGATGGTATTCAGGCATCTACCCCAGACCATACTATGTTTTTTCAAGCTGCCATTAAACTTGGTGCTCCTTCTACCTGTCACAGTCTTTAACCCCTGCATTCTGCCTTTCCCTGGATGAATTCAGTTTATCTTTCTGGTATCATGCCAGGTGCTCCCTCCTCTGACAGGTCTCCCTTGATGCTCCCCCCTCCCCCTTCCCCACTGCACATACCCATCCTGTGTATCCCTGTACCTGTACCGCCTCCATCAAAGCACTACACTGGGCTACGATTGCCTGTTCACCTGTCCGGCTCACCCTCTGCTCCCACTGGACTGCAAACCCCTTATCCTATTCAGTACCCAGCATCCAATAAATATTTGTTGAATTTATGAAATTATGTTATCTTATTCCACACCACTAAGTTAGCAAATGTGTAATCAATTCATTTTGGACGGGAGCCTTTTTCAAATTGATTATACATTTCCTCGCTTTATTACACAGAGTGAGCTGACAATAGCTTCACCTTGAGTACAAGGTCATCATTATGAATGCAGTCACAATCACAGAACTTCAGAATCCCTTAGATATTATATAGTCCAAACTGCTCACATTATTCATGGGTAAACTGAGGCCCACAGTGGTGTAGGAACCACGGCTTGTGCTAGATCTATCATTAAAATCCTAGTATCCTGACACAATTCAGCCATGAAGAAAGCTGCCTCCACAGTCATGTCCTCAGGATTTCTGGAGATGCCTTGAACTCTGCCCCGCCACCCATGGCCTTGACTGCTATGTTTAATTCTAGTTCTTGTGCCTGTTTTTGTAGCTTTTGCCTCCTCCGATGTTGCCAACTCTCACTTCTTACTCCTACAGTATAGCCACGTCCAGCAAACTCTCTCTTCACTTCGATGTACTTGGAAGCCAGATATCACTCCTTCTAGCTCCCCGTAGCATCGTAGTCCTTACAGCACTCAATTGTAATTGGTGTATTACAAGTCTGACTCCTTCACTAAACTGAAATGCAAGATTTGCTCTACTCTCTTCTTTGCATCCAGTGCCTAGCACATGGCTTGGTATATTCATGTGTGCTGAAGAATTATCTAGCTTATCACGTATCATATAAAATAAGTGTTATTAGGCTTAAGGAAAATCATGAACCCTAGTTCATGGTCTTCATGATGCTCTTGAACGTAGAGTAGCTAAAGTGAGTGGAAGAAATGATGAAGTAAAAGAGCTGAACAGAAGATTTCAAAGGGCAGGTCCAGAAGACAAAGTAAAGTATTATAATGACATGTGCAAAGATCTGGAGTTTGAAAACCAAAAGGGAAGAACGTGCTTGGCATTTTTCAAGTTGAAAGAACTGAGGGAAAAAAATCAAGCCTTGAATTACAAGTTTGAAGGATTCTATGGGGAAAATATTGAATGATGCAGGAAGCATCTAAAGCAGATGGAAGTAGTACAGAGTCACTGTACCAAAAAGAACTGGCCAATCTTCAGCCATATCAAGAGGAACTGATGGTATTGAAGGAAGAAGTCCAAGCTGCACTGGAGGCACTGGCGAAAAACAAGACTCCAAGAATTGACAGAATACCAACTGAGATGTTTCAACAAACAGATGCAGTGCTGAAAGTGCTCACTAGTCTAGGCCAAGAAATTTAGAAGACAGCTAACTGGCCAACTGACTGGAAGAGATCCATATTTGTATCCATTCCAAAGAAAGGTGATCCAACTGAATGTGGAAATTATCAAACAATATCATTAATATCACAAGTAAGAAAAACTTTGCTGAAGATCATTCAAAAGGAGTTGCAGTAGTACCTGGACAGGGAGCTGCCAGAAATTCAAACTGGATAAAGAAGAGGATGTGGAACCAGGGATTATCACTGCTGATGTCAAATGGATCTTATCTGAAAGCAGAATATACCAGGAAGATGTTCACATGTGTTTTATTGACTATGCAAAAGCATATACCTGTGTGGATCATAACAAATTATGGATGACATTGTGAAGGTGGGAATTCCCAAACACTTAATTGTGCTCATGTGGAACCTGTACATAGATCAAGAAGCAGTCGTTTGAACAGAGCAAGGGGATACTGCATGGTTTAAAATCAAGAAAGGTGTGTGCCAGGATTGGATCCTTTCACCATACTTATTCAACCTGTATGTTGAGCAAATAATCTGAGAAGCTGGACCATATGAAGAAGAATGTAGCAGCAGGATTGGAGGAAGACTAATTAACAACCTGGTATGCAGAAGACACAACCTTGCTTGCTGAAAGCAAAGAAGACTTGAAGCACTTACTGATGAAGAACAAAGACTACAGCCTTCAGTACGGCTTACACAGCAGCATAAAGAAAGCAAAAATCCTCACAACTGGATGAATGAGTAACATCATGAAAAATGGAGAAAAGGTTGAAGTTGTCAAGGATTTCATTTTGCTTAGATTCACAATCAACACCCATGGAAACAGCATTCAAGAAATAAAATGATGCATTGCATTGGGCAAATCTGCTGCAAAAGATCTCTTTAAAGTGTTAAAAAGCAAAGATGTCACTTTGAGGACTAAGGTGGGCCTCACCCAGTACATGATATTTTCAATCACCTTATATACATGTGAAAGCTGAACAATGAATAAGGAAGGCTGAAGAAGAATTGATGCCTTTGAATTATGGTGTTGGCAAAGAATATTGGATATACCATGGACTGCCAGAAGAAGGAACAAGTCTGTCTTGGAATAAATACAGCCAGAGTCTTCCTTGGAAGTGAGGATGGCAAGACTTCGTCTCACGTACTTTGGACATGTTATCAAGAGGGACCAGTCCCTGGAGAAGGACATGATGCTTGGTAGAGGGTCAGCGAAAAAGAGGAAGACCCTCAATGAGATGGATTGACAAAGTAGTTGCCACAATGGGCTCAAACATAGCAACAATTGTGAGGATGGCGCTGGACCAGGCAGTGTTTCATCCTGTTGTACAAAGGATTGCTATGAGTCAGAACCAACCCAATGGCACCTAACAATGACAACAACAACATATTTCCCCGCCTCTTTTCTGATTCGTAGTTGTGATTTGCCAACCTTAGCTCTAAGCTAGTTACTGTCAAGTCTTTCCAACTCAGGCGATTTTCTCATGTGTGTCAGAGTAGAACCGTGATGCACAGGGTTTTCACTGGCTGAGTTTTCAGAAGTGGATCTCAAAGACTTTCTTCCAAGGTACCTCTGGGTGAACTCAAACCACTAACATTTTAGCTAGCAGCCAAGAGCATTAACTGTTTACACCACCCAAGGACTTCCGTCAGCGTGTTATTCTTGGATT
Organism: Loxodonta africana; assembly: GCF_030014295.1. NCBI lineage: Eukaryota > Metazoa > Chordata > Mammalia > Proboscidea > Elephantidae > Loxodonta > Loxodonta africana. Next base: position 73,916,590 of record NC_087362.1, read on the forward strand.
TAGTGAGGAGTAATTGGTGTATGAGGAAGGATTTCCTTCCCCTCTTGGAATAATTAAAAACCTGTGAGGATACCCCAGGCTTTGAGACTGTCTCCCTCACACCCCTGTGTTTTGTAAGCAACTCAGCACAAGGACGTTGAAGGAATTTCAAGGGGTAGACGTTGAAATTCAAGTCCCCTGATGATTCCAACTGAGGGGTTTTGCAGTGGACCTTTATGCTTTGGTCTGTGCAGAGTGAAATGCCTCTGTGTTTATGGAGAACTACTCCTCCCCAGCTTCCACCAGGAGCTTCTGGGAGTCACATTACATGACCAGACAACTGGCTTGGGGATGGATACATAACTCCAGCCAAATCAGCTGGGGCCATTCCCCCAGGAACTTCTGAAATGGAACAGGGAAAGAGACTGAGACTCTCCTTGATAACAAGGTCTTGCAACGCGAGGTCTGCAGCCACATTTTCCCCATGAAAGTAGAGATGGCCACTTTAGAAGGACAAGGCAAGGTGCAGAAGAGGTAGACATAAGAGAGAGTGCCAGCTATGTTGAAGTCCTGGGGGTCCAGTACCACTGCTGCCCTTTCTGTGGACGGTCCTGGAGGTCCAGCACCACCACTGCCCTTTCTGTGGATGGTCCCGGGGGCCCAGCACAACCACTGCCCTTTCTGTGGACAGTCCTAGAGGTCCAGCACCACCACTGCCCTTTCTGTGGACAGTCCCAGGGGTCCAGCACCACCACTGCCCTTTCTGTGGATGGTCCTAGGGGTCCAGCACCACCACTGCCCTTTCTGTGGACAGTTCTGGAGGTCCAGCACCACCACTGCCCTTTCTGTGGACGGTCCCGGGGGTCCAGCACCACCACTGCCCTTTCTGTGGACAGTTCTGGAGGTCCAGCACCACCATTGCCCTTTCTGTGGACAGTTCTGGAGGTCCAGCACCACCACTGCCCTTTCTGTGGACGGTCCCGGGGGTCCAGCACCACCACTGCCCTTTCTGTGGACAGTTCTGGAGGTCCAGCACCACCACTGCCCTTTCTGTGGACGGTCCCGGGGGTCCAGCACCACCACTGCCCTTTCTGTGGACAGTTCTGGAGGTCCAGCACCACCACTGCCCTTTCTACGGACAGTTCTGGAGGTCCAGCACCACCACTGCCCTTTCTGTGGACGGTCCCGGGGGTCCAGCACCACCACTGCCCTTTCTGTGGACGGTCCCGGGGGTCCAGCACCACCACTGCCCTTTCTGTGGACAGTTCTGGAGGTCCAGCACCACCACTGCCCTTTCTGTGGACGGTCCCGGGGGTCCAGCACCACCACTGCCCTTTCTGTGGACAGTCCCGGGGGTCCAGCACCACCACTGCCCTTTCTGTGGACGGTCCCGGGGGTCCAGCACCATCACTGCCCTTTCTGTGGACAGTTCTGGAGGTCCAGCACCACCACTGCCCTTTCTATGGACAGTTCTGGAGGTCCAGCACCACCACTGCCCTTTCTGGGGGCAGTCCTAGAGGTCCAGCACCACCACTGCCCTTTCTGTGGACGGTCCTGGGGGTCCAGCACCACCACTGCCCTTTCTGTGGACAGTTCTGGAGGTCCAGCACCATCACTGCCCTTTCTGGGGGCAGTCCTAGAGGTCCAGCACCACCACTGCCCTTTCTGTGGACGGTCCTGGGGGTCCAGCACCACCACTGCCCTTTCTGTGAACGGTTCTGGAGGTCCAGCACCACCACTGCCCTTTCTGTGGACTTTGAGGGCAGCAGCTCTATGCGACAGGAATGTCGTTCTACTGCACCCAGTATTTGCTGGGAGAGGGATGCTATGTGCAGAAAACACAGGAGATGTACAGAAAGCCACAGAGGGCAGATATTTAATGTTGAATTAGAGAAAAGCCCAGTGTTTTGTCATCTTTCCTCATCTGAGAATTGGTTGCCATTGATCCAGAACCCCAACAAGATTTGGGGGTAATTTTATGGATTAGATCAGAGTCTGAAACAACAGGCAGGCGCCCCCATTTGTCCCTGCCCTGTCACTCTCTCAGTGTGAGTCTTTGTGGTGGAAGAAACCTCCACGTTCCAGGGAGCAAAGCTGGCTGACAGGGTGCAGTTCAGCTCAGCACAGGAGGAGTTTTCTGAGAAGCACAGCTTCCCAGTGGTGGCTGCCTGGCGTGGCAGTGAGCCTCCTGCTACTGGGAATATTCAAGGAGAGGTGCCGGTATCAGGGGGCATCAGAGAGGAAATATTAGATGGAAGATTAAAGACTGACTTGGCCAGTTCTTTTCAGCTCTGAGAGTCTGTGGGACAAATTTAAAACAAATGTCAAAACCACTGGCTGGTAAGTGAGTTGGAGGTTTTCTTCTGGGTTCTGTCAAACCCTCTATCCCCAACTCCCTTCCCAGGTGGTACATTGGCAGTGTCCCCTGGTCTCCTCCTCTGTGGGAGGGAGTCCCCTTCCTCCCATTGCTCCAGCCTCAGCACCTCCCCCTCCCCAGCACCCCTGTGCTCATCCTCTATCATCCCCATAGTCATCCTCCAAGCCCTGCACACCAGTCAGCCTAGTGGAGCTTGGGGTGACCAGGGAACAGGCTCTAGGGCTCTGCCTGGGGACCTGTCATTTGTCCCCGCTCCAAGACCTGTTCCTGTCTGAAAGCAGGTGGCCCAGTCTCTGTAGATGCCGGCTCTATGGCACTGACATGCACAAGCTTGGAAACCACGGAAGTCCCCTTCTGTCCCTGGAAGCTAGGAGCAGGGGTCCTGTAACGCCAGCCATATGCCAACCCCTTTGAGAACTCACTGGGCCAACCCCAGTCAGCACCACAGCTACTCCATCTTCAGCTATTAACCCTTGAACTGCAACAGTAAATGGAACAGCCAGCTAAGGGATCACAGTGTGGCCTCCTGAAGGCCTTGGCTGAGACCTCCGGACTCTGTAAAGGAATACCAGGAAAACAAGTTGCCATTAAGTTGACTCCAACTCATGGTAACCCATGTACGTCAGAGTAGAGCTGTGCTCCACAGGGTTTTCAATGGTTGATTTTCTGGAAGTAGATCACCAGGCCTTTCTTCCACAGTGCCTCTAGGTGGACATGAGCCTCCAGCCTTTTGGTTAGCAGCTGAGTGTGTTAACCGTTTGTGCCAAGCAGGGACTCCGCTGGGCTTTTCTTCTACTCTCAGCTCCAGCTCCAGAGAGATGGGAAGAGGACTTCTGTTACATTGTTGTTTTTAGGTCCTAATCTCAATTCTGGAGCCCTGGCGGCAGCAGCTCAAATCCACCAGCTACTCCTTGGAAACCCTATGGGGCAGTTCCACTCTGTCCTATAGGGTTTCTGTGAGTTGGAATCGACCCGATGGCCATGGGTTTGGTTTTTTGTTTTTTATCTCAATTCCAGTGCAGAAGTTTGCAACCCCTCCCTGCTGTGGGAGATCAAAGTGCAGACTGCACAGAGGCCTGGAAGGAGGACAAAAATGGAGAAGAAAAAGCCCCCTGTTACTCCTGGTTGCTGGGATTTCACGGCCTCCGCTGCCTAGGACTCCATCAGGAGATGGTGCCAAGAGTGCACCGCCCTCTCTGTGCTGAGCATTACTCCATCCCTACCCCCACATTCTCCACCCAGCTCTCTCAGTCTTTCTCCCTGGGTTGCCCTCCACGTGTTCCAGATCAGCCCCCCCGAGGCTTTTGTTGGCTCCACATCCTTATCGTGGCCCCACCTGCTACCTCTGTTACCCAGGCCCCTGGTGAAGGCAACGTTCTTCTGGAACAGCTGACATATATAACACCCCATTATGGCTCAGGGCCTCAAGGGTTCATCCTCCTTGCTTATGGCCAGTAAAAGCAGAAACCCAGACACACCCCAGGGCTGGCTTATTCCCAAAATTCCAGCCTCAGCACTTCTGCCCATGTCACCATCATTAACAGCAAAAAGCAGAGGTTGGTGGTGTGGCCTGCTCCAGCCCTACATCCATATGGCCAGAGACAGCTCGTATCCATTGCCATAGTCACTTCAGAACCTGCCACGCCTTAGCATCCAGGCCCAACTGCCCCCAGCCCCCCTGGATTAAGGACCTCCTCCCAGGGTGAGTGGCTGCAGACACCTACTTCCTGTGGAGAAGCTGTCATCCCTCCAGCCAGGATGCGATCACACCTCATGGCCCAGCAGTTCACAGTCTGGGCAACTCACTCTTCTCCCCAAACGACTGGTTACCTCCCTTTTTGCTCACCCCTTCTCTTCCCAGTCATTCCAGATGCTTCTCTCTGTACCCATCAAACTACAGCTGGAGTGCTATGGGACCCAGGCAAGCTTGAGAAGATATTACTAATACCACTAAAAACAACAACAATAATATTAATAAATATCTAGTCACAGCTTACTCCAGACACTGTCTTATGTCCAGCCTTAGGGTGTGGGAAATGGTATCATCAATTTTGGGATAAGAAACTGAGGCATAGAGAGAATGTGTAAGGTGCCCAAGGTCACACAGACAAGGATTTGAACCCAGTCAGTCTGACTCCAGGGCCTGCTTTCTTCACTGTGTTAACCCTTTCATCACTATTGGTGTAACAGCATACCAGTCATTTTTATGCCTCTGGACCTCCTAGATAATATGCTATTCCAGCTCTCATGCATTTAGCCTTAAGCTGGGTCCCTTTTGAAATGTGTGAAGCTCAGCAGACCGGAGTTGGAGCCTCATTGTTGTGTAGGTTGAGCATTCCATTAGGTGAAGCTTCCTGGATGTTAGTTTTGATTTTGACTTTTTCCCCTTTATTTCTGTGAGATTAGGCTTGCAAGCGAAATTATGGCTTTCCTGTGTGATAGGTAGGGAGCCCGGATGGATTTGATGGGTTTTTCTGCGTTATGTTTGGAAGAACAAAGGTTCCTCATGTAACCTAATGGAAAGCAGTTGTAATAAACTATCTATTTAGTTCTCATTGCTATATTGTCATACCACAGATCTGTGGCACCACACTGCCACTCGCCTCACCTGTGGCTTGTATTACCAGATCATATATCTCAAAATCCATAACTCACATGAAAAATTCTGAGTCGGTCTTTGAATCAGCATGCTATAATTAGTGAAAACACATAGGATTAAAAAAATGTTTAATAAAAATTTAGTAACAAAAGGGTTAAGCTGCAGCATGAGAACTCACTGTCTTCTTCCAAAACACATGAAAATGAGGGTACTCAGCAAAGGGCATCTCTGGAGGAGAGGAAGCGGTAAGATGAGACCTGCCCTCCCTTGTGGAATCTGTAGAAGAACTAGATATGTTAGGTGTGGAGTGAAGAATGGGGGCGGGGAGGGGTTAGGGTTAGATTAGGTCATGAAAGGGGTCTAAGAAATGCCACGGACTGAGGAAGGGATCGTGTTCTTTTTAGTCCCAAGGGTTAAATGACTAGAACCAAAGTGTCCATGAAGTCCCTTCAGGAAGTAAGAGTTGTTTTTTAAGAGGTTCCTCATCACTGAGCCTCAGTGGCCTGGGGAACCTCTGCACATGCTCTTGTAACAGGGATGTAGCTGACAGTGCTGCTTCCTGTCCATATAACTTGGACACCCAGGTGCCAATACCCTGCTACAGGCACCATGACACTCCACCTTAGGGGCAGAGCAAGCTGGAAGGCCCAGGGAGCGAGCGCCCCTGGAAGAATCCTAAGCCAGTGATGAATGGGAGCTAGAGGTAAATTCCCCAGCCCCCTCACCATTACTGTGAAAACTCTGGGGCATGTTCTCAGTGTTTCTCAGAGGTCTCCAGCAGGACCGAGCCTCAGGTGCCTACAGCAGTAACCCACTCACTGAGGCAGCTGGTATTGGCTTCTTTCCCTTGCCTGACATCACCTCCCACATTTGTAATTGGTTCTTAGGAGGAATCCATGCTTATAAGGGAATCCAGCCTAAGCCAAGAGGTTCAAGTATTATGTGAAGTCTGGTCTGGATGACTTTTATGGTTTTTTTTAATGGTTTTTCCAGTCTGGGAGGCTACAATCACATTTTATTTTGTTAGACTCAACCCTAAGAGTCCCTGGGTAGTGTGAAAGGTTAAGTGCTTGACTACTAGCCAAAATGTTGGCGGTTCGAACCCACCCAGAGGAACTTAGGAAGACAGGTTTTTGAAAAATCACAGGAGCAATTCTACTCTGCACACATGGGGTCACCATGAGTCAGAATCAACCTGATGGCAACTAAAAACAACATACTCAACCCTACACAAGGGCACTTCATTCAGTCCAACCGAGTGACTGAACAGGTTTCAGATCCTATGTGCAAAGACAGTCAGTAACCGCCATAATTTGCAGAAGACACTAGAACTTATTCTAACTGGAATGGGACACAGGGCAGGACATTTTTGAAAAGGGGGTGAAGAGGAAGACAGCCAGAGCACTGTGTAAGAGGTGCTCCAAGAAAGGCACAGGGCACAGGGGACAGAAGGTGGTGCCACAAAGAACAAGCTCCACTTTCTCCTCCCACTTGGCGAAGGCCATCTCTGAATTTCTCTCTCCATCTGGCTGGGTGTGTGAAATTGAGAATTACTAAAATCACTTTGATTTCCTTCAATGGCCATTATGAAAAGCTTTCTAGAGTCACATCTAAACGTACTTTTTCAATTGCATTTTCTCAAACGATCTCCAAGGTCAGGAGGAGCAAATGGCCAATTAGCCGTCAGAGAAAGGACTCAGAAGCACACAGACATTGTTGGCATTTCAGTGGCTTGCTAAGTGCCATTGGAGAAGCCTGCATTTAACTTGTTGAATATTAAAATCACCTTTGCTTCACTGCAGAGAAATTTCTCTTCCTCAATATTCTTCCCCAAATTTCTCCCTTGAATCGTATTATTTCAATTCAGCCTCAGTTACACCATTAAAATTCCACTATTCATAAATGTATTACCGTTCTGAAAATGTACTTGATGGCATTTTTATACCGTGCTATTGAATACTGCACTGTGACTTAAAAAAAAAAAAAAAAGAACTAATAACCAGCTTCATTGTAGCCAATTGGCCAAAAAACACTTAAACATAAATCAAGTTGGATAGAATCTGCAGGTCACACTGGAGTTTATAAACATATTACAGAAGCTCACGGCCTTGAAATTCAACCTTGTCAAGCTTTGATCTGGGCCACAGTATCACAAGGGTAACAATAGCAATATATTTACAAGCACACACAAGCATAGCCTCAAACTGCAATGGATGCCCAGCCGGAGAAGGGAAAACACTAAGAGGTAGCTGACAGGGTGGGTATGTGCAGTGAACCTGGAGTTGAGCACCAGGGTCTCTGCGAGCTGAGGGGAGCTTCTTCTCTGAGACTCAGTATCTCTATTTATAAAATCAGAGCAACAGTAACTCCAACCTCACTTGGCTGCTTTTGTTCAGATTAAACAAGGCAACGCACTGGAAGCACTCACCCAGTGCCTGGTGCATTGTAAACGTTCTGCAAGTGGTTCTTTATTAAGGTGTTGTCTCAGGGAAGGTCCAGAATTTAAAAAGGGTGCAGGTATCTACTGGAATGTGGGAAACGGATGCACAGACAGAACAGACCATGACACCTGTCAAGGACTGAATTGTGCCCCCACAACAGATATGCTGAAGTTCTAACCCTCCTATACCTGTGAATGGGACCCTGTTCAGAAATAGAGCCTTTGAAGATGCTGTCAGTCAACGTGAGGTCACACTGCAGTAAACCAAAACCAAACCCTTTGCCATCGAGTTGATTCTGACTCATAGTCATCCTATAGGACAGCGTAGAACTGCCCCATAGGGTTTCCAAGGAGCACCTGGTGGATTAGAACAGCCGACCTTTTGGTTAAGCAGCCAAACAGTTAACCACTATGCCACCAGGGTTTCCAACACTGCAGTAGGAAAGGTCTTAATCCAATATGAGTGGTGACCTCAGAAAAGAAGGGATGCAGAGGGAAGATGGCCATGTCATGACAGGGTTATGCAGCAGCTTCAACCCAGAAATGCCTGGGGCCACCAAAAGCCGGGAAAGACAAGAAAGGATCTCCTGCTAGGGCCTTCAAACACAGCATGGCCCTGCCGACACCCTGATTTCACCCTCTGAGCCTCCAGAGCTCTGAGACAAGAATTGCTGCTGTCTGAAGTCACCTACTTTGTGCTACTCTGTTCTGGCAGACCAAGGAAAGTCCTGTAAGACCACATGAAAAGCAAGGCAAGGATAAGCAGCAGCTGAAGCAGGCCCCCTCAGAAGGTCTTCATCGCTTTTCATTTTGGGGACACCTCCCTGGTACAGATGAAAGAGCTGAAAGCTGAGAGTCAGGAGGGCTGCCATCTGAAAAAGGACCGTCTCCCAACTTTATCACCCTCAGCCCCTGAATCTTTTCATCTATAAAACATTTATGAAAATAAATTTCTCATCTCAAGTTATAAGGTTTTGATTTTGTTTTTTTGAGTGGGGACTATATATATAATATATAAATGTCCTCGGAAAAGAGAAAAGAAATAAATAGACATGGGGGTAGGGGAGATGTTTGTCCAAGAAGCTGTTTCAGGCTGGACCAACATCCAGGGAGGCTCCCTGGCAAGACAACTGCACATCCAGAGCCAGGGAGAGAGAATGGGCCAGAGAACAGCCATGGTAGGAGAGGAAACAGAAAAGAAATTGTTTCTGGTTTTGCAAAACCATTCCAGAGACTGAGACTGAGATGGATGCTGGGTCTGCCCCACGCAGGTGGCTAGAGGGCTCCCAAACCTCCCGGCCACTCTGTGGGGAAGGCAGAGTCCAGAGCAACATCCCCTCTGCCCAAATAGGGAAACATAGGGTTAAAGAGGTACAGTGGCTTTCCTAGGAGCACAACACTAGTCAGTGGTGAAACCTGATGTAGATAAAGCCCCTCTGATGGGCCCTGCAGGACCCCTATGCTGCATACCTCCGAGACCCCCCCCTCCTACCTTGCATCCTACCACCAGCCACCCGGGCTTTCTTGCTGTCCTCCCCACAGTGCTATGTGAGCCTGCCACAGGGCCTTTGCACCTGCTGCTCCCTCTGTGTGGGGCCTATTCCCTCAGATAGCCCCACAGCTCACTCTCCACTTGTTCCAAGTGTTTGCTTAAATGTCACCCTATGAGAGCGGCCTTCCCTGTACGTACCATCCAAATAGCAAACAGCCCATCACTTTCTTTTCCCAGCACCGCTTTATGTCTCTTTTTCTCACTTATCACCACTCAAACCACTATATATGTGCTTATTGTCCATCTCCCCCACAATCATGTAAGCTCCAAGAAGGAAGGAGCTACTTTGTTCTCTGTTGCACTACTAGAATAGCGCCTTAAGAGCCCTGGTGGTGCAACGGTTAAGTGCTCACTGGCTAACCAGAAGGTTGGTAGTTTGAACCTACCTAGTGGCTCTGCAAGGAAACCCTGGTGGCACAGTGGTTAAGAGCTATGGCCGCTAACCAAAAAGGTCAGCAGTTCAAATCCACCAGTCGCTCCTTGGAAACCCTATGGGGCAGTTCTACTCTGTCTTATACCGTAGCTATAAGTTGGAATCAACTTGACAGCAACTTTTTTTTTTTTTTTAGTGGCTCTGCAGGAGAAAGACGGGGCAATCTGCTTCTGTAAAGATTACAACCAAGAAAGCCCTATAGGGTAGTTCTACTCTGTCACGTGGGGTCACTCTAAGTCAGAATCGACTCAACAGCACCCATCAATAACAGCAACAAGAACAGCTCCATTAAAATATTTTGAATGAAAAATCACCTGGCTTAGAAGCCTGATCTTCAGTTTGTCCTACGTAATAACTTTACCATACTCCGTCAGAGACCTGAACCCAGGTGGGTACCTGGCTGCTATGCCCAATCAGTCTGATCTTTGACAGCAGTGAATGTCGCACCTGGCTCACGGGTCGAACTCTTTCCTCGTGTTTTCATCTAGGGTATTTTAAGACTTTGACCTATGGTTTGAGCCCAAGGACGTGCTGACTCCGTGTTTATCAGTAGAAATATGTAGGTCAAAAATTTTCAAATACCGGTGAATATTATCCAGGAAGCATTTTCCAAAATAAACTCCTTCAAGCCATTGCACTTCTTGGTGCTCAGTCCACGTGGTCAGGTGCCTGCCCTCTCCATCTGCCCAGCTCTTGTCCGTGCCAGCTCCATTTTCCAGCCAGAGCTCTCTCCCTCTCTCCCTCATCTGGGCAGCAACAGCTCCAGGCTCATGTTCCTACCAACTCGCAACCCCAGCTGAAATTTTCTTTTACCAATTGTTTCAGCAAAAGTCCTGCAACCAACTCTCACCTGGCTGATCAGGGTACTGGGCCTATCCCTGTCCCATCACTGTGACCTGTGGACACTCTAATGGGACAGACCTGGGGTATAAAACTATCCCTGGAGGTGGGGATTCAATCACCTCACCCAAACCTCAGAGACTAAGAGCAGGTAAGGGATAGCTCACCTGCTATCCCTCAAAGATATCTGGGGCACAGTTATCATTAAAGGGGGAATGGATGCTGGATAGGCAAACACAAAAGATGTCCCATATAGCAGATTTCTGGATTTGATGAACTCTTGGGTCCTTTTCCAACCATAGGGCTTCTCTGTCAAGGTAACGTGAATATCAACAGTAGTTCTCCTTCCTGTTCTGCAGAAGAGAGCAACAGCAAGCCCAGTGAGTTGGCAACTCTCCCTCAGGCAGGCTGTCACTACCTAGAGGGTGTGGATCTCCTGGCTAGAGGCTGTGGTGACTGGGACCCACCTGTGCCCTCCTAACACTCACCCTTCCCAGCTCACCTGCTAAGTCACTGTGTGTGTGTCACAAGAATGGGCAGCCAAGTTTTAGAAGGACAAGCACACATCATGACCCTTCTGCAGCACCTCCATTTTTTGTCACTCTCACTGACAAACATGAAGTTCAGCCACCAGTATTTAAAGCTACCTTAGATCTTAAAATAAATAAATAAATAAACAAATTTTTTTTTTAATAGACCTTTCTCCCTCCAGTTTCTTCATTTTACCTGAAATTGAGACTCACAGTGGCAGTACCACAGAGGGAGGTCATCTCTTGGGTGAGCTGAATGTCCCAGGCCTCATCAGCCTGTGTATCTCAGTCAGATTCATTCAAGAAAAAAGAATCCACACCAGTTATTCACACAAAAAGGATCTAACTAACATAGGCAACTGGTAAAACACAACAGACTAGATAAACAGGTACAACCAGTGGCCCTTGAGTTGATTCTGACTCATGGAGACCCTGTGTGCATGCGAGTAGAACTGTGCTCCATAAGGTTTTCCATGGCTGATTGTTCAGAAGTAAATTGCCAGGCCTTTCTCCTAAGCACATCTGGGTAGAATCAAACTTCCAACATGTGTAACCAAAAAACTAAACCCATTGCCATCAAGTTGATTCCAACTCATATCAACCTTATAGGACAGAGTAGAGCTGCCCCATAGGGTTTCCAAGGAGTGGCTTGTGCATTCAAACTGCGGACCCTTTGCTCAGCAGCCGAGCTCTCCTAGGAAGACTAAACAAGGCCATGGGGGCACTGAGGTAGCCCAAAGATGACAGCTGCAGGAGGTGGTTACTGACCCTGGGGCCGGGAGCAGAGGGGGAGGTAGGTTACGAGCCCCTCCCAGAGAAGTGGCCCACAGAGCTGAGGAGGGAGCACCTCTGAGGGAATCTGAAGAAGCTGGTTCTGGGACTGCCATAAAAAGCTGCAAACTGGGGCCAGCTGCCTCAGCAACCAACCTCTGCTGCTGAAGTGAGGACACATTAATGGGCTGATGTGGACAGGGACAGGAAGAAAGAATCAAGTCCTTCTTCCCTCGTCCAGCTCTCAGTCTCTACCCAGCTTCCTCTATCAGCAGAGCTAGCCAGGAGACAAGTGACAAAGGAGAGACGTGGTCTCCAGCTTCCCAGCCCCAGCACCACAGAGCCCAGGATAAAAGGGTGGTTTACAGCTGAGAGACAATAGCTTAACAACCAGCACAAATGAAATCAAATGAACATTAATGCCCAAGTTTTGCTAACTCATAGCACACGCTGTCAGGAGAGCTATTCCTTCCTCTGGCCACTATCTTACCAAGGCCCATAAAATAGGAACTTCCAACCTCTCAGAAGTCTGCAAAAGAAATCTCTAGACATATCTCCACCTCCCCACTCACCGGTTTAGGAAAGCTTTCCGATCCTGCCCATCCAGAGGCCACAGGCTGCATGCATCCCCTTCCCCAGTCACTGAGAAGAGAACACACACCCTGTCCAGCTGCCCTGCCTGCAACTGGGTGGTACATGCTTAGAACTCAGGTCCACCATGTTCACTGACCCAGCTTCACCAACAGTAATGGCGGTATCCTGTGTGTATATCAATTTTTTTACAATCTGGACAGAAGAGAAGTATACAACCTCTAACACCAGTTTATACAAAAAAGGGCTGTGTCAGGATCACCCTGTCCTCCATCCTTCCTGCCATAATTCTCCCCATTACGTTTGGGTGGGTCTGGGATTCACCACCTTCCCCCGCGCCCCCGACTCCCAGCTGAGCACCACCTCTTAGGGCCCACATGAGGAACTTAGCCTTCATGAGAACGTGCTTCCCTGCCCAGGGTGATACTTCTCAAAGTTCTAGAACCATCTCTGGACTTCTTTTGGTGCTCCTGTCCCAGAGCCTCACTGTGTTTCAGGCAGACATGGCAATGGCCTTCTCTCTGGCTGTGTGCACCTTGTCATCAGAGTCCAGACAACAGCCTATGGCCCAGGATTCACAAAAGCTGCCAGCCACATGGCTTGGGAAAGAAACCGATGTCCGTCTGCTCTGTCAATGGATGTGGAGTCACATGTTTCTGAGTGCTGGAGACTGGCTGGAACATCCTTCTGGGCTCCTTTCTCTCCAAGTCCCTCAACTCCTACAAGTAGGTGCCTGGGGAGGGGACAGGGCTCAATTTCATAGATACTGTGAAGCTTTGAACCCAAGTTTGGGCTCCCTGGGATCCCTATTGCCCTATGTTAAAATAATTTTTTGTTCAGATTCTTTCAGTTACCCAGAAACCAAACCAAGCCCACTGCCATTGAGTCAATTCCAACTCATAACAACCCTGTAGGACAGAGTAGAACTGCCCCCATAGCTTCCAAGGCTGTAATCTCTAAGGAAGCAGACTGCCACATCTTTCTCCTGCAGAGTGACTGATGGGTTCAAACTCCTGAGCTTTCAGTTAGCATCCGAGTGTTTTAACCACTGCATCACCAGGGCTCCTTCTTTTAGTTACAAATGCTAGAAATCCAGCTCAAACTAAGGCAGAAAAGGGCAATTAGCTCATGAGACCAGGTCACGGTGAGCTGCCGATACAATCAGGGCTTGGTTGGTTTCCCTGTAGGCTGTTTTCACCCTTCGCAGACTCACGTGTTGCCGTCAGCAGCTCAGGCTAAAATCTGCACCAGCTCAGCAGCTCCAGCACAAAGAGAACAGTATTAGCAAAAGTTCCAAAAAAAATCCCAGAACTGAGTAGAAATGGGCCGATTCTGAGTCACAAGGACATCTCCAAATCAATAATCACTGTGACCAAGGGGCTGAAAAAGACTAATTGGCCAGCCCTGGATCATGTCCCCACTCCAGGAGTCAGGGATAGAATTGTTACTGCAGTTTCGTGAGTTAAAGCCGCCTGCTGCAAACAGCCAGTGCTTGAGAAGGGGTGAGGTGGGTGGCAAGAGCTTTATTATATACCCCAGTATACAGAGGCAGAGGGGAAGGCTCTCCTCCTAAAGCTGTCTGTCTCCCGGAACTGCAGGCCAGCTGGGGTTTTATAGGAAAAACAGGGCATGGGTTTTAGGAACTTGTGGAATGTCCATTCTCTTTCTGTGTGGTTTAGGTGATAACGTCTCAAACATGTTGATCTTTTCCTGCCATTATCCCATCAGCCAAGGGGGTGACTGGCACCACCCTTCGTCCTGTTTGACAGGCTTAGACAGATATCACTTGTTTTTCCAGTCCTAGGGGAAACACTGGTTAACATTTAACTTATAGAGCAGCTAACAGCAAAATCATACTTGGAGACAGAGACAGGCTATGGAAAGGAAAAATGGCGCAGGTTCTGTTCAAGAGATGGCTGAGCAGCCTGTTTGAGGATCAGCTAAGCTGGACCACAGGGCAAAGCCTGGGGCAGGATGGGTTCTGCAAAGGAAAATCAGGGACAGCTGCCAGCAGAGAGGAGAGTAAATGCAGCGCAAGCAGAACGGCAATTGCCCCTTCAAGCCATTTACAGTCACCTTTTTATGCTTCTTTGGTATTTCTTTACCTAGTATATTTATACTGTATTTAATTCTTATATATTCCCTGAAAATGTGTAAACTTATTTCCATTCCCCAATTCACTTAACGCACATCTGACAAAGAGTAGAGGCAGAATAAGGGCCAGCTGACTGTGTGATCAGAACGCTACCTCCGTGTAAGAAATCAACCTTCTTTTGGAGTCATGAAAATACACTGGGGGAGGGACCCATCTTTGAATGGCTAACGGTGCAGCTGATCCCCTCAACTCTGAGAAAGCCTGGATGCCAAAAGATATTTCAAATTAAGCATTTAGCCATGATCAGTGTCTTAGTATGGGTTTCACCAAAAGCAGAGCTGAGACAGAAACTTGGGAGCGAGTGGTTGAATTGGGAGGTGAGCTTGGGAGGCAGGGGCGAGGGAGACTGAAAGCAAGGGAGGGAAGGATGGTAAACCAATATAAAGACGCATGACTGAGACCACCGCTCTGAGCAAAAGGGGCCTAGTTCTGCTGGGATCCTCTAGAAGCACCTAGAATTCCTCCCTGAATAACCACTTCAGGACTGGAGATGGGGGTATTTGGCCTCTGGTTCCCACCCTCATTGTTGAGGGATTCTCCTTGGGCACTGATCCCACTTCTGGGTTGTGGCATCAGAGAAGCTCTGGTTCAGTAACGAAAAGATACACAGTGCAACTTGGAGGCAGGAGGCTCTCAGCAGGAGAGTCTAAACTTGTGTGGACTGGTCAGCCCCTGTCCTGAGGGAAGAAGTGGGCTGAGGGCGTGTGGCCTGGGGTACCAGAGGCTCTGTTACAAGATGTGCCTGGAGAGTTTTGCCAAGTCATTTCCAGCCTGTATAGTGGGTGAGAGGCCAGTGACAGTTCAGTGGTAGAATTCTCTCCCTCCATACATGAGACCGGGGCTCAGCTCCCAGCCAGTGCACCTCATGCACAGCCACCATCTGTCAGTGGAGGTTTGTGTGCTGCTATGATGTTGAACGGGTTCCAATGGAGCTTCTAGATTAAGACAGGCCAGGAAGAAAGACCTGGCAATCGATTTCAGAAAATCAGCCACTGAAAACCCTATGGATCATAACGGACTGATCCCATGGTACATGGGGGTTGCCATGAGTCAGAGGCCAACTCAGCATCAGCTGACAACAGCAACACAGGGGACAGGCTCAGTTCAGGTGGATGGGTCAAGCCTCTGTTCCTAGAGACGTTGTTCGGTTATCTGAAACATCACCCAATCTCTGGTATTGCCTCTACTTCCCTCCACCACCTCCACACACTCACACACATTCTTCTCAAAACATCTGAGAAGAGATGTGCCATGTCACACGCTCTCAGCACTGTCCCCCTCCCCACACACACATACCACAAACCGGCAGCTGTGCCTCAAGAAGAGGCCAGAACAGAAAAGACTCAGTCTCAGGACCAGCTGTGGATGACCTCAGCATTGCTTCTTTCTAGTGAAGTTGTAAGACCAGGAAAAAGGAAAAATTATTTTCTCTGGGCTTGTCCGCTCACCTCTGGGCACCGAGCTGGTAGCTACAACCCTCGAAAACTGGAAAGTACATTTTCTCCAACAAAAGCACAAGGTTCCCTTCTCAGATGACAACAGCTGTGACAAATCTGTGTTTGAATCGTTTTCGATCAGTCTCTCTGGGCTCTCTCAGGTCTCTCACATGGCTTTGCAACAGCATGTCTTCAGAGAACTGGCAGGTGTATTTAGTGAGAAAGATGGGTGGGACCAGAAGGGGCAGTCTTCCTTCAGAACCACCAAAAACACAGGACTGTCCTGGGAACACGATGACCCTAGAGCAGACACTGCCCTTCTCTGCCTGGAAACATGACCAAGTGACAGGCTGGTGCAGAGGGGCAAAGTGGGTGGAGGCTGGGGACCGAAGAAGGGAATGCCTGGGGGGTGGGCTGCGGGGAGGACAGTCCTTGCCAGAAGATCCCCTGATCCTCATCTGAGTGGAGACTTCACCACACCGGCCCCTGGGACTGCCCAGGAGGAGTGATGCCACTGTAGGGCTGTTTTGTGAGGACACCTCCCTGGAGACCCCATCCCCTCCTCCGGGATAACACTAAGAACTAAAGACATCTGGCAAGGAGAGGAAGATGGGCCCCCAGGCCTGGCTGTGGAGACAGGAGGGGCATGGATGGAGATGATACTAAGGGTCTACCAGGAGCTCTGGTTAAATGCAGAGTCTAAGCCAGCAGGTTTGGGGTAGGGCCTGGGGTTCTGCATTTCTAACCAACTCCAGGTACAGCCAAAGCTGCTGGCCTGAGCATCAGTGAGCAGCAAGGTGCTCGGCTCCCCACTGGTGCGGTGTGGAGTGGACACACCTGTCACAGGAATTGTTCAAAGCCCTGTCCTTATCCCATGTTCTCAACTGCTTTGGATTTGTTATTGTATCAATCAGGGCACAGGCAGGGATGAGACAGCACACCCAATCCGGACAATTCGGGGAGATTTTAATGAAGACATTATTTCCAAAGGTACAGGCAGGGTGTAGGAACCCTCAAAGGATAGGGCAGTACCCTGAGGTGACTGACAGGAGTCACCGCCTTTGGCCAAGAGGGGCAGGCAGCCCAAGGACCTCTGATCCCTCTGGGCCCACTGGTGAAACCCAACCTATAGCCAGGAAACCCAACACAGGTCAGCCAGGAAGCCCCACACAGGTCAGCCAGGAAGCCCCGCACAGGTCAGCCAGGAAGCCCCGCACAGGTCAGCCAGGAAGCCCCGCACAGGTCAGCCAGGAAGCCCCACACGGGCTCGCCTCCTGGGCCCAGAGCAGGGTGGAGAGGGGCGTGGAGGAGCACCGTTAAGTTGCCACATCCTATAAATCCTTGTTTTCATGCTTAAATTATTTCAGAACAGGTTAAGGGACACGTAAACCAGGGATAGACAACTTTTGTTTGCAAAAAACCATATAGTAAATATTTTAGGCTTTGCAGGCCATCTGGTCTATGTCACAACTCTACTGTCTCTGTAGTGACAAAACGGAAACAAATGGGTAGCTGTATTCCAAGAAAACTGTATTTTTAAAACAAGACTTCATGCCAAACGTAGTTTGCCGACCTCTGGTACACACACACACACCCACGCACGGGCACGCACACACACACATGCACGCGCACACACATGCGCACACACACACACAAGCACACGCACACTCTCTCTCTCCTCCCGACTCTTCCAGCCTGGTCTGTGAGAGGAGGAGGTGAGGCTGAAGCTGGGGATTGAGGGGCAAGGAGAACACGCACAGGTGAACGGTGGTAGATGGAGATGGAACATTTCAGAGGAAATCTGTGAGCAAAAGCAGGAATAACCTTTGTGGTAGAGTTCTCGCCTTCCAGGCGGGAGACCTGGGTTTGAACCTCAGCCAGTGCATCACGCGAACAGACACCACCTGTCTGTCAGGGGGGCTTGCGTGTTGTTGTGTGGAGAAAAAGGTTTCAGTGGAGCTTCCAGACTAAGGCAGCCTGGGAGGAAAGGCCTGGTGACCTACTTCCAAAAATCAGCCCGTGAAAGCCCTGTGGGTCACAACGGTTCCATCTGTCGCCAGTTACGGGGACGGTATAGGATTGGACAGCGTTTTGTTCCCTTGTACGTGGGGTCGCCACGAGCCGAGGGCTGACTCAGCGACAGCTAACAACAGCAACAAGAGAAAATAGATGAGGAAAAAACTGGGCTTAACTGTGAGGACCTTGGGAATCAGGCAAGAAAAAAAAGGGAGGGTATCTTCAAAAGGCAATTAGGGAGCCACTAAATCAGGGGCCCTGGAGACCTCAACAGGAAGCAGGCCGCCCTGCAGCCGGCACTGAGCAGAGTCACCCGGGCGAGCCTGAGAAGAGCTGTTTACTGTAACAGATCCCGTCTAAAACTGTTTATTCATAACACAGTTTAAGTTGGTCTTTTTGTCAGCAAACTTGTGTCCTCCCACAAGCTGTTCATTCCTCACATGAAACCGCTTGCAGAAGGCTTCTCGATGCAAAACAGGGGCCAGAACCACCAAGCAGTACATTCTGTAACCGACTCTGACAAATCTTCATGAAAACGAAGAGCAGATACGGTCTGCCAGCCAGCAGGGCGGGAGCACCAGCTGCAGAAATGGCAAGCTCCTCAGGCTGAGTCTCAAGGGGCGAGCTCAGTGGCCAAATACCCTCTAAAGCCACCCTCTATATTGTTGCTAGCTGCCAATCGGGTGGCCCTGGCTCATGGCGACCCCATGCAAAACACCATCAGACCACTGTGATCTCATTTTTGGATGTAGATTGCCAGGCCTTTCTTCCAGCCCTTTGTAGTCTGGAAGCTCCGCTGAAACCTGATCAGCAACATGCAAGCCTCCACTGACAGACCAGTGCATTGGCCAGAATCAAACCTGAGTCTCCACATGCAAGGTGAGAATTCTACAGGTGAACCACCACTGCCCCAGGGGATCCTGGGAAACTGGAAAGGGAAAGAGAACCCTCCTCCCTTAGAGCATCTACTTTAGAAAACTTGTAATTGCAAATTCATTCTCTTAACAACCCCCTGTACTTCTCCACTGTTGTTGTCAGGTGCCGTTCTGTGGATTCCAACTCATAGTGACACTTTAGGACAGGGACCTGCCCCATAGGGTTCCCTAGGCTGTAATCTTTACAGGAGCAGGTTGCCAGGTCTTTTCTCCTGTGGCGTGGCTGCTGGGTTCAAACCACCAACCTTTTGGTTAGCAGTCGAGCACTTTAACCACTGCGCTCCACCAAGGCTCACTACTTTTCCACTAAACCCAAATCCATGGCCATCAGTTAATTCAGACTCACAGTGACCCCATGGGGTTTCCAAGCCTGTGAATCTCTATAGAAGCAGACTGCTACATCTTTCTCCTGAAAAGTGGTTGGTGGTTTCAAACTGCCGGCCTTTTGGTTAGCAGTCGAGCAGTTTAACCACTGTGGCACCAGGGCTCCAGTACTTTTCCACTAACCCACCTAATGCCCAGCTTAGTCTTTAAAAACCCTGCTGCTCCTCCTTTCGGGGAAGTTGAGTTCATACCTAGTCCTGGGTTCACTTCCCTATTGCAATAGAGTTTGAATAGTCATCCTTGCCTGTTTAACAGCATCTGCTGCAGATTTTTTCTTTGGCAACCCTGATGTAGGGGACTCTGAGGCAAGTTCCACATCACCTCCTACAGGCCGCAGAGCAGCTGAGCCCCGTTCCCACAACGAGAGACAATTTGTACATTAACTCATCCTGTGTCCTGCGTCCCCTCCCCGGCTCACTGCTGCAGGCCCTACAGTTGCTTCTTCCCACAAATCACTTACCCTCACATCTTGTCTCAGGCTGCTTTTGGGGGAGTTCAACCTAAACCACCCCTGTGCCAGACTCTCAGGATGAGGAGACAGAGTGTCCACCCTCTGCGAAGCCCCGCGTCCCCCTGATGAAGGTCAGAGGAAGCGTGCCAACTCATCTGGCTGTCTGGGATGTCATGACCACCATGTATCGTGTTCTGTGCTGAGCATCAGCGGACACAAACCAAAAAAACCTGGGAGTTGCTGCCAAGTCGATTCTGGCTCATAGCAACTCTACTGTCCTGTAGGTTTCCAAGGAGTGGCTGGTGGATTTGAACTGTTGACCTTTTGGTCAGCAGCCAAGCTCTTAACCACTGTGCCACCAGAGCTCCTCAGGGAACACCAAACCGGTTGCCGTCAGGTCGATTCAGACTCAAAGTGACCCTATAGGACGGCGCAGAACTGCCCCCATAGGGTTTCCAAGGAGTGCCTGGTGGATTTGAACTGCCAGCCTTTTGGTTAGCAGCTATAGCTTTTAACCACTGCACCACCAGGGTTTCTTCAGGGGACACAGAGAAGAATAAAACGCGTTCCATTCAGGAGATCGCCCTAGGTTAGGTTCATCTAACTGCAAGCCCTTAACTTGTGGCCAATCTGAGTCTCAGGCCACAAGTCAAGGTGTACAAGAAAGGTCACATTTCCTTGTTGTTTTTAGGTTATCTTGACTTCAACACTGAGCCCCCATTCCTCCGGCTTCAGTCATTCTCAGAACTGCCCACCCTCTCTGAACCATCTCTCAGCCCCACCCAGGTGGCACCAAAGTCCTAGTTAGGAAGTAGACTATAGAGCCAGATGGCCTGAATTCCAACTTTAGCTCTGAAAATTACTAGCTGTGTCTCTTGGGCAAATGGCTGGACCTCTCTGAGCCTTTGCCTCCTCATCTGTAAAGTGAGGGTAGTAACAGTACCTGCCTCCTAGAGGTGCTGTGAGGATTAAATGAGATAATACATGGTAAGCTCCTATGACGGAGCCAGGAACTTGGAAAGCAAAATACTGGTGGCATAGTGGTTAAGAGCTACGGTTGCTACCCAAAAGGTCAGCAGTTCAAATCCACCAGGCACTCCTTGGAAAACCTACGGAACAGTTCTACTCTGTCCTATAGGGTCTCTGTGAGTTGGAATTAACTCAAGGGCGATGGGCCTGGTTTGGATTTTGGCCCTTCTGCAGCCATGCTTGAGCTGATACACTAAAGGCGCTGATTCTGAAAGCCACATCTCTCTCCCAGCTCCCACCTCAGGAATCCCATAGGAGTCTTGGGAAAGAAAGCCACCCCACTCTTTCTGCTTCCCTCAGTGACACTTCTCCGGCCTTCCCCCAAGACGCCTGGTTTAACCTGCCGGGGGCTTGTGGAACCGGAAGTCCCGTCAGGCAGGGCTGCTCTGGCTGCGTTGGTTCTGCCCTTTGCAAACCCTTGTTGAGGCAAGAAAGGAACCTGCTGCTATTTAAATGGGGGAGGCAAAGGGGAGAAGGTAGAAAAGTATACATGAGTCTGTCTCAGGGGACTGGCTGCACGCATTAGACATTCACCACATATTTCTTGATGACCTAGTATGCACTAAAGCAAGCCAAACCTGCTGCCGTCCACTCTATGCCGACTCATAGTGCCCCTATAGGACAGAGTAGAACTGCTCCACGGGGTTTCCAAGAAGCAGCTGGTGGATTTGAACTGCCATCCTTTTTGGTTAGCAGCTGAGCTCTTAACTGCCGCACCACCAGGACTAGGGAGTGGAAAACAATATAGACCAGACGGTCCTGTGTTGGTTTCCCCTTTGGAGCTTCTCGGCAGCGGGCAGTCGTGGTAGAATGTGAACGTGCATACGATTCACCCCAGGAGCTTGTTAAAATCCAGATGCCCGTGATGCACTCACAGAGTTCAATTCAACAGACCTCCGAAGTGGCCTAGAAATCTGTATTATTAATAAGTATACCAGGTGAATCTGGTAGGTGGTTCTCAGACCCCAGCTTTAGAAACACTAAGGTAGAGAAAGCCTAGACCTAAAGGGTAAATACCACAGGAAAGACAGCAGAAGGGGGTGGTCAGGTCCAGAAATTATTCTCGGTTGAGAATGTTGTGGCTTGACTTACGTGTCCTGTTGGTGATATACAAGAAGAAGCTGCCTGTTACAAATTGGATGGTGTCCCCAAAAAAGATATGTTGAAGTCCTACCCCTGGAACCTATGAACATGACCTTGTCTGGAAACTGGGTCTTTGGAGGTATCATCAGTTAAGGGAACAAGAGGCCATACTGGAGTAGGGTGGATCCTAATCCAATCTGAGTGATGTCCTAATAAAAGTGACACAGAGAGACAGAGGACAGACAACAGTAATGGTAAAGCTGGGACCCTGGTGGCGCAGTGGTTAAGCACTTGGCTGCTAACCAAAAGATCTGCAGTTCAAATCCACCAACTGCTCCTTGGAAAGCCTATGGGGCAGTTCTACTCAGTCCTATAGGGTCACCATGAGTTGAAATCTCCTCGACAGTTGTGGGTTTGGTTTTGGTTTTTTTAATGGTAGACTTATACTGCAGCTGCAAGGCCAGGGATGCCTGGTGAGAGAAGCTGGGTGAGACAAGAAAAGATCTTCCCTGGAGAGAACATGGCCCTGCTGACACCCTGGATTCAGACTACTAGCCTTCAGAACTGCAAGACAATATTTTCTTTTGCTTAAAGACACCAAGTTTGTGGTATTTTATTATAGCAGCCCAAGAAACGAACACCTTGCCTACTGTGGAGTTATGTTCCCGAGCAAGCAAGGTGCAGAAGAGGGATGCTGCAAGGTACAGGGGCTTCAGCGGAAGAATCTGCTCCTGGTCTGGTGGTAAGAGCATCGAGCAGCTGGCAAGAACACAGAAGACAAGCACCACCACCCCCATGCTGCACTGACCTAGCCAGCTGCCAGCCTTTCTGCTGAATTCCAGCTGCAAGTGGGTGCCAAACAAAGGCAAGTCTGCAAATATGCGCACTCTACAAAAATGTTCCCACTTGGCATTGACCTTGATTTCCTTGTATACCAGCACTGCCAGCTCCAGCTCCTAAAGTCCCCCTCTTCCCTCCCCTTCAACTCTCTACAGAAGCTGAGCTAACCTAGGCAGTATTAAGGCTCTGGCTATAGTTCTCATGGAGATCCAGCCCAAGCTGGGACAAGTCTTTATGACTTGAAGGCCTGTTGGTCTCTGGAGTATGGTTCCCATGTCCCTAGTAAGGTCCTTAGCATGATTCTCAGCTTCAAGCCTGCATTAGAATCTCAAAGTCAGCCTTCTCACTCTGATAAAAACATGTGTGTCTTAGTTAAGAAAAAATTCCAAAGAGAGGAAATATCATACAGAAAAAATTAGGGTAAGTGTTTGAATTGTCTAAAAAAATCATTTGTGTGCTTTGCTTTCTTTTTTTTTTTATTTTTATTCTTTTAAAATCAGTTGCCATCTAGTCGATTCCGACTCATGGCGACCCCTGTATGTCAGTGGAACTAGATAGCCAGGCCTTTCTTCTAAGGCACCTCTGGGTGGACTTGAACCTCCGACCTTTTGGTAAGCTGCCAAGGATGTTAACTGTTTGTACCAGCCGGGGACTCCAAATATCCCTTTAAATGGCTTAAATAAGAAGAAAGAAGAAGAGATGGAGGAAAAGAAAAGGCAAAGGGGGAGGTGAAGAAGGAAGTGGAGACAGAGGGGAAGGGAGAGGGAGGAATGGAAGCAATATGAGATTGTAATCATCCGTTAAGGAGCCCTAGTGGCCCAACAGTTAAGCACTCAGTTGAAACCAAAAGGTTGGCAGTTCAAACCCACCCAACGGCTCTTCAGGAGAAAAACCTAACAATCGGCATCCGTGAAGATTACAGCCACGAGAATCCTATGGGGCAGTTCCACTCTGTAACACATGGGGTCGCAATGAGCCAGAACTGACTCCACGGCACCGACCGACAGGAACAGCAGTCATCCACCGGCCGCTGTGCAGGTGAATCCTAACTTTCTGAGATGCTACGACCCTGCCTGGGGAATGAGACTTTTCGCTTTTGTTTCCAGTCAGAATCCAGTCAGCAAAATACACTGCGGGAGCAGTCCCCACGGCCACCGAGGTCAGGCTGAGTGGCACGGAGCAGGACAGGTGTGATCAGTCCTGGCCTGCAGAGCCCCCCCAGCGTGGTCTCAGTCCCCTCCCCACGAAGGCCTCCATGAGCGGCTAACTCCCACCCTCACACAGACAGGGCTGCTGGGGGACGTTAGCATTCTTCTCTAATAGTGACCACCTCAGCCGTGCTCTGATGATTTACTTTCTCCCCTTAAGCAAAACGTCAGCACTTATCACCAAGTCCGGGAGAATATTGCTGTCTACAAGGCTTGGGCTCCCCGTACACTTTTAATGATTTCAAAACAAGGCAAAACAAACATGCCCCTTGAGTGGAAAAGCAAATAAATAAATAAGACTGGCCCCCCCCACCCCCCCCCCCCCCCCGCCCCCCGCTGCTGAATATCAAAGCACACCTTTGTCTGGGCTTCCGCAGAGCACAGAGCAACCCCAGCACAAAGCTGGAGCGGACAATCAGAGCAAGACATGACATGTTCTCTCTTCTCAAAGGAAGTGCGGGTCCCACCAAGGACTTTCTCTCTGCCAGGAATACTCCTCTCAACTTGATTAGCATCTGTGCCAAGATTGAGGGGCCCAGGGGAAAGGGTCCTGGTTTTTCAAATATTTTTCATGGCACCCAAGGAAGGAAGCCCCGGTGCTTGGCAGGACCTGGGATGTGGGCTTCATTGGACAGCACCTAGGATCCTGTGACGTTCTTTCCCCACCCATTCATCTCTCTCGCTCTGAGAACACCCCACACACCAAAATCATATCAATCCCCCACCAGACACCACTCCATACGCACTCCTCCATTGCTCTTAATCCTTGCCTGGCTTGCCACTTCTCAAAGCCCAGTCTTCCAGGACCCCATTTTAGCCTACTCATAGCATGCAGAAGCTGGACAATGAAAAAGGAGGACAGAAGAATTGATTTGCTCGAACTGTTGGCGAAGAATATTGAACATATGATGGACTTCCAGAAGAGGGAACAAATCAGTCTTAGAAGAAATACAAACAGAATGCTCCTTAGAAGCGAGGATGGCCAGACTTCAGCTCACTTACTTTGGACGGGTCATCAGAAAAGAACAATCACTAGAAAAAGACATCGTGTTTGGTCAGTGAAAACAAAGGGAACCCTCAATGAGCTGGGTCAACACAAGAGCCACAACAAACATATCCATGAGCATGAAGATGGCACAGGACCAGGCCACATTTTGTTCTGTTGCCCATAAAGTTGCCATGAGTCAGAGCTGACAGGATGGTAGCTAATGACAACAACAGCTTTCTCTGGTCTAGCAGGGCCAGGGCCCTACCAGGACACCAATTCACATTCATTCCTACCTCCAAACTTTCACTTGTTTTCCCTTTCATTTTGCTCCTCCACTATGCCCATCCAAATCCCATCTATTCCTAAAGGCTTATCCACTCGGGATGCATCCATTCATTGAGTCATGGCCCTATGGCACGCACTATTCCAGGCACCAGAGACTGCTGGTGCCTTCTTTCCTCAAAACTCTCAAAGCACCATTAGCTCCCTGTCCTCAGCCACTTGCTAAATATTGCCCCAGAGTTTTTCCTCATTGATTATTCCTCCTGGCCACCAGCTACCTATCAGAGGATGGCCATCCTACTCCTGAAACTTCAAGAGCCCTAAAGGATGCTGGGCAAACAGCAGGTTCTCAATGATGGAAGATGTCCCCAGAATAGGTGATGAAGGGCAATAGTTCTTAACCCTGTAAGGCCAGGCCTCACGCCAGACAACAGAATAATAACCTTGGGTGGAACTCCAGAATCGGTATTTTTTAACAGTGAGAGACAAGAACCAATGACTTAATCTCTGCTACTGGATGATGTGATACAAGAGGAGGAAAGAAACTTCTTGAGAGAAACAAAATAGAAACAGGAAGAGGAAGTAACATCCTTCCCCAAGGAATCCTCTTAGGGAGCAGGATGGAGGATGGCATTGTTGGGAACGTTTTTTGACAGACACACTCAGGGTGGAAGTTGGCCAGCTCTGAGGCTGTGGGAGTGGAGCCCGGGGAAATAGAGGAACGAGTTTCCAGAGGAAGAGGGTAAAGGAAGGAGAGATGAGAGAGAAGAGGAGCTGAGCGGTGGGCAGCTGTGCAGTGTGCAAAGTTATCACTCCCTCGAGTCCCAAATCTTCAGCAAATTATACCAAAACTCATGAAAATGTTTGCTGTGGGTAGATTTTTAGTGGAATCCAGGGAAGAGCCTGAGCTTGGTACACAGACAGACATGGGGAAGACAGAGCAAGACAACTTGAATTTGCTGAGTCCTTGGGGAGTCTCAGGGCTAGTTATGAAATGGGATGTACTTGGGATGCCTGACTATGGAAAAAAAGGCAAATGCCAAACTCACAGAAAATCACGAACCTCAAGCCATTCTCTGTCACTGTCAGGGGTCTGGGCTCTTGAGTGCATGACAGATGACAGTGTTATAGCAGGAGGTCTATTTCTCAGTATTGTGTGATCAGGAGGAGGTAGCCTGGTGCAGAGGAGACCAGCCCTAGGAACGCAGACACCCGCACTCTGCAGCATACTTATTTCTTCTCTTGGTTAGAGCTCTTCAACGTGTCATCAGAACTGGGAATAACCTGAGGTCTCCAGGTCTTGCTTGTCTGTGGCTACCAATGAGGTGGCGGTAGGCTGCATGCCTGCCTTTCTCCAGGTTGATAGGCTTTTTCGGTGTGTTAACTGCCATCGAGTCGGGCCCCAACTCATAGCCACTGCATGCACAATGGAACAAAACACTGCCCAATCCTATGCCATCCCCATAATTGTTTGCGGATCAGACTTGTGATCCACAGGGTTTTCATTGGCTTATTTTTGGAATTGCTGGGCCTTTCCTCCTTGTCCATCTTAGTCTGGAAGTTCCACTGAAACCTGTTTGGCTTCATAGCAACATGCAAGCCTCCATTGACAGATGGGTGGTAGCCACACTTGAAATGCATTGGCCAGGAATAGAACTGGGGTCTCCTGCATGGAAGGCGAGAATTCTACCAGTAAACCACCACTGTCCCCACTTGATAGATAAACCAATGGAAATGTGGGAGCTTGGCCTTCTCCTTTCAAAGCTCCTCCGCTGTCTCACTTAGCAGTGTGCATTTACTGGGTCTCTCTGCACCCCCAGATCAGTCCGGTCCACTTCTCAAGGGGTTCCTGCTATGTAATTCTAACTCACCTCAAGCCACTGCCCCTAACACTAGCCTCGCCAAGGCTGGGCCCACTACCCAGACCACTGACAACACTGAAGTCACCATCTTGTTCAAGATGGCTGCTCATTTCTTCACTACCCCATGGACAGAGAAATGGTGCCTTCACCTGCGTTAGACTCATTTAAAGAGACTCCCCCTGACCCTCACCCCGCCATGTCAAGATAGCTCAAGGTCCAGTATGTTATCACTCTGCAGGTCTGAATACGTTCAGTTTTCCTACCCCCAAGAGCATACACATGCTGCGATAGGCTGGTCAGGAGAGGAACACGTAACAGCTACCACACCAGGGCCAGCATCCTCGCTGCCTTCAGAGCCTCAGTCATGGCACTGAATCCGACTCTTCCTCCCAGACACTTTCCCCTTGGAAAGCATCTCATCCAGGGGTTCTAGGCCTCAAGTCTCAGCTTTACTTTTATCAGGCCTCTCTCAATATGCCTGCCCATATTGGAATGCCAATTCCTGACAGTGTTTGAGGTTCCTTTCCATTTTAATACAGTCTTTATGAGCAGAGATGATGAAGAGAAAGGCCACAAGGCTCCCAGCCCATGTTGCCCCTTGGGCTCAGCCAGGACACCTTGATTAGATCCTTAGGTGCCAGGTGGTAGCCCCTGGAAGATAGGGAGCACAAACCTTTGGGGCCCAGCAGCACTGACTGTTGTCTACCTTGTTCTTCTTCCAACTGTTGCTCCTACCCACTGGGTGACCCTGAGTAGACCCCTCCCTCGCGGTGCTTCAATCTCCTCGTCTACAAAGTAGAGATGTAGTTGATACATAGAGGTGCCAATAAGGCACTCCCCAAACTCTAGGAACTGAATTGAAAAAATAAAACACAATAGTTTGAGATTAAAAAAACTCCAATTTGGATGGAGGTAAAGGAATTTTAAGATAGACTGCCTTCCAAGGCAGAGAGAGGAAAAGGCAACAGAGTTCAGTGGTACCTGAAAGGACAAAGTCATTGACACATTTAAAAAAGAAAGACCAAGACACACAAAGGGAAAGATCAGCCCTAATGCAGCCAGTCTTGTCCTTCCAGGTAGAAGGTAGATTCCAGGTAGAGATAAGTGAGGGTAACAGGCGATATGGGATCATATGCAGCCTGATTCCATTAAACCTTGAGAAACCAAAATCCATTGCCGTCGAGTCAATTCCAACTCGTAGCAACCCTACAGGACAGATGGTTTCCAAGGAACAGCTGGTGGATTCAAACTGCCGACCTTTTTGGCTAGCAGCCGTAGGACTTAACCACTACGCCACCAACATTCCTCTAAATACTCTGGCTCTGACTCCATCCATACCAAATAGACTTGCGATTACTTTTTTGGCTTTGTGTGGGTGAATGAATGCTTTGTAAGCACTTTGTAAACTGGAAATCGCTGGACACAGTTAACTCATTATCTTAACATGATGTCAGGCCGTTAAGCCACATTCATAGCCCAAAGAAGAAAAAACAGCCACCTAGTAAAACTTCTAGGCCTTCTCCATCCATCAGCCTGTATATAAAGTCCCCCAAAAACTGAACACTAAAGATGTACAAGAAAAGGCAAATGATCCCATGTCTTGGATTCCCGATGTCTGTGTTGTTGATGATGAGGATATTTTTGTTTTAAACAATCACCTAATTTCTACCTGGTCCCAAATATACCCTACATTCCAAGAATGCCCTAGGCCAATGATACTTAACTTTTTGGAATATTATGTTTGTTAGGGCACTACTAGTTGCTATAACAAATAAACTCCAAAATATCAGTGGCCTTACACAACAGAATTTCATTTCCAGTTCAGGTGCTAATGTGGGTATTGCTGGTTGATAAGCAACCTTCCTTATATGTAATTCAGGGTCTTCTAATGGATTGTCTCACATTCCTAACCTCACTATCCTGCCCTCAAGGGCTCGAAGACAGCACTTGCTTCTTCTGACCCCAACCCAGTGACTCGCCACCCATTTTGGAAAACCCTACTCCTTATCCACCCCATGATTCTGTCTTCCTCTCTCCAGCGATACATTTGCCCAAGTATGAGTTAGTCCACCTAAATTAATGCAGTAGAGAGCCTGTAGTTACGAGTCCCACTATAACCCCCAGGTTGTACACGTGACTGCTAAGTCTGGTGGTCTCGGAAGCCTTACCCTTCTTACTGTGAGGTTCAAATACACTCTCTTCCAATTAACCAGCAGGTAAATTTTGAAACACACACAGGCACACACATACACATATATCCAAATGGCAAATATTAACACACATAAATCCAAAAGGCAAATACAAAATCTCAGAGACAGCGCGATCTCTGGGATTGTAAACCCAAATAACTACTGGATCTAGGTAGCTACTGTCATAGGGTGTAGTGTTGTTGCTGTTGCTGTTGTTGTTGTATGCCATCAAGTCGATTCCCACTCATACTGATCCTATAGGAAGGCGTAGAATGGGCCCATAGGGTTTCCTAGGCTCTACAGAGGAGCCCTGGTTGCACAGTGGTTAAGAGTTCGGCTGCTAACCAAAACATCAGCAGTTGGAATCCACCAG
Organism: Loxodonta africana; assembly: GCF_030014295.1. NCBI lineage: Eukaryota > Metazoa > Chordata > Mammalia > Proboscidea > Elephantidae > Loxodonta > Loxodonta africana. The sequence continues at coordinate 73,945,933 of NC_087362.1, forward strand.
CTGCTCCTTGGAAATCCAATGGGGCAGTTCTACTCTATCCTATAGGGTTGCGATGAGTCAGGATCAATTCAACAGCAACGGGTTTTTGGTTTAATCTTTATGGGAGTAGATCACCAGGTCTCTTCTCCTGTGGAGCCACGAGTAAGTTCCAACAACTGACATTTTGGTTAACAGCCTAGCACTTAACCATTGGGCCACCAGGGCTCCTTGGTGTGTAGCGGGCAGGATGGAAACAGGCAAACTGTGACGTGTACTCCCTCCTCTGCCCATGCCATCAGACTGCTGCCAGGTGTAATCTGGACCCAGTTTTGCCAGGTCATCTGAATTCACAGCACAAGCTGGAAATCTGGATTTTGATGTGAAAACTTCAAATGTTGAAATTTCTAAAGTTAAAATGAAATACTCAGGGGGCTAAATTTGGATGTCTGTGTACCACTTCTGGTCTGGATTGATCAAAAAAAGAAGAGATCATTTTCCCAAAATTTGTTGGCCTTTTCTGTTTCACCCAGTGGAGCAGGTTTGTTCAACGAACAATGCGGAGAAGCATCGGCTGCTGTTCTCCTTCACATCCCATTATCCTAGAAGGCCTTGATTGAATTCTTGGGGTTGGTACATATGTGTTTCAGGGGTATCATTCTTAGAAGTAATAGCGTGTACACACCAGACACAATTTCAACACAGCACAAGGCAGAGTGTGATGCCTTCTGTCCTGCTGACGCCACAGGAGTTTGAGGAAGAGAGGTCAGGGTGAACCAGAGTCCTCTGGGCTTCCTGGGGGAGGTGGGCTGGAAGTTCATGTCATCGCATGAAATGTGGGCTGGCATCCAGGACAGGCCTTTGCCCTGAAGATAGAAAGGAGTGGAATGTGAGACAGGAGAGGACTCGCGTGGTGTCCGCAACATTAATTATGATGCACCTTTGTTTATCTTTGGCTCCATAAACGGAATGAAGTGGAAAAGAAGTTGGACAGGAGCCTTCAAAGTAGCAAGGACTTGGGAGAGGGGGGAGAAAAATACAGCTTAAATGCAAGACGTTCAGCAGAGTCTGTAGGCAAACGTCAAGTTGATTTGAAAAAGCTTATTATGTTTGTGTCAGTAGTTCTAATTAATTTCCAACAGTCCTTTCACGATCCAGGAACTTCAGCCACTTCACAAGAGATGGAAGAATGTAGCTTAAATACTGCAGACATTGGTGGCATGGAAATACCCCCTCTCTATCAAGTCAAAAAGATGTGCTGCCCACCTTCCTAACATAATTTAGATTTCTCAATAACAAGGGAAATAAAGGCCTGGTTCAGCTCTGTTTAAGCCCAGGTGCCAGTCCCAGGCCCTGAAATCCACCTTTCTTACTGTCACTGGAGATTAAGCTTTTAAACCCCAGATCTAATCACGTCATTGCCCTGCTTAACACCCTTCAAAGCTGCCCCATACCATAAGGCTTTGGTAACCACAAGGCGGGGCCATAGCTGAATCAGAAGCATGTGTGTTGAAGAAGAAGTTGGTAGCTGCTTATAAGCGTTGCCTCTACCCCACCACCTCAGGTTTTGATATGCTTTCTCCATCCCAACCTAAAAGGAAGATACTCATATTATAGGTGAAAAGTATCACTGTTCTAGTGAGCCATTATTACTGAGGAAAGTGTGTAAGAGCCAGCTGGCGTATTTGGGGTAGGAAGAGAAGTTTCATTCTGAAACCTGGCATACGGTGTCACGTTCTGATACTTCCCACAGGGTGGGATGGAACATGATGTTAAGAGGCTAATAGACCCAGCATTAAATCACACTGAATTACGGAGTAAACATATTGTTAGCTTTTAAGGCTTATTTTGCCCCTTTTATTACACCAGGAGAAAGTCTCAGTTTGGGTAAGCATATCTTTAACAGTGTTTTAGTCAAAACAAGGTAACCACTGGAATAAACCACTATAAAACCTTGGAGCTTTACACAATACAGAGGGATTTTTCACTCAGTAGGGATGTTTAGTGGGCAGGCTTCCAAGTGGTGACTCGAGGATCCAGGTTCCTTCTATCCTGTGGCTCTGCCATCCCAAGGGGCCTCAGAGTTTCTCTCAGGTTCTCTTCATCAAGCTGGCAGATGAGGAGAAGAGTGAGAATGTGGAGGATTGCAAGCGTAGATCCTATGTGTCAGGACTTGAGGAGACACCCATCACTTCTGTCCATTCCCTTGACTAGAACTCAGTCATGCCACAAGGGAGCCTGGGAAATGCAACCAGGTTACATGCCCAGGAAGAGGCCTTATAATAACCTCAGAAAGGGGCTTATTAAAGAGGCAGGCTCTCAGACCTCAGGCCCAGAGCCTTCCCAAGCAGCAATATTTTAGCTAGAATTTAAAAACATTCGTTTGTTCCCATTCTACTTATTTTATGTTGTCTTCTATTTTTGGCAAGTGAAACTGGTTTTCCTTACACGGCTTGTTGTTAGGTGCTGTCGAGTGGGTTCCAACTCATAGTGACCCCATGTACCACAGAACGAAACATTGCCCAGCTCTATACCATCCTCACAATCGTTGTTATGCTTAAGCCCGTTGTTGCAGCCACTGTGTCAATCCATCTGGTTGAGGGTCTTCCCGTTTCCCACTGACCCTGTACTTTACCACACATGATGTCCTTCTCCAGGGACTGGTCCCTCCTGATAACATGTCCAAAGTATGTAAGAGTAAGACACAGTCTCGCCATCCTTGCTTCTAAGGAGCAGAATACAGGTAAACATCCTTCTGGTATTCTCTGCTTTCAGCCGGGGTCCATCTGACATCAGCAGTGATATCCCCAGTTCCACGTCCTCTTCTGAATCCAGCCTGAATTTCTGGCAGTTCCCTGTTGATATTACATGGCGGTGCTATAAAATTTCTTTCAAAATGAGTTTAAGTTTTAAAAAGTGAGCCTATTTAAGAAAAAAAGTATAAAATAAGTAAAAGTATCATGAAAATGGTCAAATCTGTTAAGGGGAGACGTCAAGGAGCACAAGGCCTTTGCGTCACCTTGCCAGCATCCTTTCCACGCCCTCTGCTTCCGGCCCCAGTTTTCAGAGTCTAGTGCCTCTCAGACTAGGCTTCCATTGCACACAGGCTTGCTGTGATTCAGGGAACAGGTTTCTGCCACCAAAATTAAAAACAGTGACTTTTCCCCAATTCTCAAGGGGAAAAATTTAACGAATAAGCCATATGCTTTCAGTTTTTAATTTTCTTTCCATAGATTAAAAAAATACTTCTGCACTTGGCTACTAGATCTAGAAGGAGACTCAGAATGATATCATGCATTTGCTTATTTGAAATGAAGTTTTAATAGATTACAAGTTCATGGCACCCTGCAGAAAGTAGGAGGATGTCCAGCTACGCTGTGTTCCAAACAAGCTAGAGAAGTACACCATGGTTTCTCCTGGGGCTTCATCCACAATTCTCCCCTGTCCCTGGGTTCACCCAAACCCAGTCCATCCGTGGTCCCACCCCCTTAAACTCACTGAAATGTGTACCTCACCCCATCCCCCTGGTGCCCCCACTGCCCCCCAGATGGCTGCTTGTCTTCTGACTATCCTCCCACCTCCTCTCTTTTCAGGCCCATTCTCTCCCCACCAAGCTTGTGTGACACTTCTCAAATCCAAATCTCATCATGTTATCCCCCTCCTGAAACTCTTAAATGCTTCTCCATCTGTCCCCTGGAAACTTCAGACACCTGATCTTGATTACTACGGCCCATGGAGATTGTCTTGGTCATCTAGTGCTGCTATAACGGAAATACCACAAGTGGATGCCTTTAACAGAGAGAAGTTTGTTCTCTCACAGCCTAGGAAGCTAGAAGTCCAAATTCAGGGTGTGAGCTCCAGGGGAAGGCTTTTTTTCCTTCAGCTCTGGGAGTAGGTCCTTGTCATCAATCTTCCCTAGTTGAGGAGCTTCTCAACATAGGGACTCCCGATCCAAAGGACATGCTATTCTCCTGGCTCTTGGTTCTTGGTGGTATGAGGTCTCCCTGTCTCTCTGCTCACTTCTCTCTTTTATATCTCAAAAGAGATTGGCTTAAGACACAACCGAACCTTGTAGATTGAGTCCTGCCTCATTAACATAATTGCCCCTAATCCCACCTCATTAACATCATAGAGGCAGGATTTATAACACATAGGAAAATCCCATCAGATGACAAAATGGTGGACAACCAAATAATACTGGGAGTCATGGCCTAGCCAAGTTGACACACATTTTAAGGGGACACAATTCAATCCATGACAGAGATGTTGCTCCTGCTGCTGAGACTCATCTCTCCTCAGCTTTCCCAGCATTCCCCACCACTTACAGCTCACCAACAGCCCCAACCTCCTCTCTTTATCGGCCACTGCCCAAGCTTCTCTCTCTACTGGGAGCATTATTCCTTTCCTCCCCTGTTGCCAAAGAACCACTCTCACCTGACCAGGCCACCTGAACCAGTAACCAATTGCCATCAAGTAAACTCTGACCCATGTTTGTCACAGTAGAACTGTGCTCTGTAGGGCTTTTAATGGCTGATTTTTTGGAAGTAGATCACCAGGTTTTTCTTCTGAGGTGCCTCTGGGTGGACTCGAACCTCCAACCTTTTGGTTAGCAGCCAAGCATGCTAACCATCTGCACTGCCCTGGGACTCCTATAAGCTCCCATTGTTGTTGTTGTTAGGTGCAACTGAGTCAGTTCAGACTCACAGCTACCTATGTACAACAGAAAGAAACACTGCCTGGTCCTATGCCATCCTCACAATCTTTGTTATGTTTAAGCCTATTGTTACAGCTACTGTGTCAATCCATCTCATTGAGGGTCTTCCTCTTTTTCGATGACCCTGTACTTTATGAAGCATGATGTCCTTCTCCAGGGACTGATCCCTTCTGACAACGTGTCCAAAATATGTGAGATGCAGTCTCACCATCCTTGCTTCCAAGGAGTATTCTGGTTGCACTTCTTCCAAGACAGATTTGTTCATTCTTCTGGTAGTCCATGGTATATTCAATATTCTTCACCAACACCACAATTCAAAGGTGTCAATTCTTCTTCAGTCTTCCTCATTCATCAACCAGCTTTCCCATGCATAGGAGGCGATCAAAAACACCGTGGCTTGGGTCAGGCACACCTTAGTCTTCAAGGTGACATCTTTGCTCTTCAACACTTTAAAGAGGTCTTTTGCAGCTGATTTGCCCAAAGCAATGCATCTGTTGATTTCTTGACTGCTGCTTCCATGGGTGTTGATTGTGGATCCAAGTAAAATGAAATCCTTGACAACTTCGATCTTTTCCCCACTCATCATGATATTGCTTTATTGGTCCAGTTGTGAGAATTTTTGTTTTCTTTATGTTGAGGTGTAATCCATACTGAAGGCTGTGGTCCCACAGCTCTGTGTATATTGTTTTCAAGGAGCCCTGGTGGTGCAGTGGTCAAGCACTCAGTGGCTAACTGAAAGGTTGGCAGTTAGAACCTACCAGCCACTCTGCAGGAGAAAAATGTGGCAGTCTGCTTTCATAAAGATTACAGCCTTGAAAACCCCATGGGCAGCTCTATTCTGCCCTACAGAGTCACCATGAGTCAGAATCAACTCGAGGGCAGTGGGTTATATTGCTTTCACATCAAACATGGTAATGCAGGGGTTTTTTGAGCTCCCAAAAGAGAGATATTATTCTTTATTCTTCTTTGTATCTTCAGCGCTAAATTGAATGGCTCATAGTAGACACTCAACTCTCTACAAGGAGCTTGCTTTGTCTATCCGGAAGCTCCCTTCACTTCTGCACTAAGCACCACTTATTTTGGAGAATTGTTTCTTACCCTCTTCAACCAAGGGGATCTTCAGAGGTTCCCAAACAGGGTACCACACCCCACTTCTGGCCAATCCAAGCCGAGCTAATCTTTGGTCTTCCTGGGAACTTTTCAAACTGGAATTTAAGAAAACGGACTGGTCCCTCCGTAGTAGCAAAGCTGAGACGTATGAGCCTGCCACAAGCAGGGCAAGGTGGACAGGATGAAGGGCCACACTCAATGAGGCAGCTGACAGGGGCAAGAGGAGGTGAAGTCAGCATGTGACCCAGGGTTCAGTGGTCCCTAAAATCTGATGTACACCTGCTCTTTGAGCCTTCTCACAATGCCCCCTTCCTCAAGCTGGTTTGTGTTGGTTTCTGCACCAGGACTCCTAGAGTTCCAATTTTAAAAGCCTTCCCTACACTTGAGCTCCTTTAGAGCAGGGCTGGACCTTAGCATGTTTATGTCCCCAACACGTGCCTGACAAGTAAAGGCAAGAACTTGGAGTGACAAGGGAAATGGCTGAGTCTGCCCAGCTCTTCATCCAGCTGTGCTCCTCTTCAGCTATTTCCTGGCAAGAAACATTCCCTACACCCTTCTGCCAACTGCAACAGGAAGACACGGCATATAACAATGCAGATGGAGACCAGGGATGAAGAGGTTGGTGCTCCCCTTTGTTTTGTGTATAAATATAAAATGCATAGCAGAAGTGAGGGTTTGATCAACACTTTAATCAAATCCAAGCTACTATGAAGTGAAAGAGCAATTTGCTGCCTTAAGATAAAAATCTGCTAGGTTCAACTTTTGAATATTTTAAACATTCCCATGAGCTTTCCTCCCTCAATGAGACATTAAGTTTCTGAAGGCATAAACTGTCTTTACTTCAGTGTCCGTCTCACAGGGCCCAGCATGAGGCTGGGAGCAGTGCCGGTGAGTTTTAAATAGAATCATACAGAATGAGTGAGTTCAGTGAAAGAATGGGGGGGTGCATTCCTAAATTCCTCGAGAATTATACAGAACTTTGTATCTATAGGAGTCCCTGGGTGGAGCAAACGGTTAAGATGCTCAGCTGCTAGCCAAAAGGTTGGAGGTTCAAGTCTACTCAGAAACACCTTGGAAGAAATGTCTGGTGATCTACTTCTGAAAAATCAGCCATTGAAAACCCTATGGAGCACAGATCTACTCTGACACAACATGGGGTCGCAGTGAGTCTGAATCAACTCAACGGCAACTGGTGCCTTAAAGCTATAACACAAGTGTCTGCCCCTCCCAGACCCAAATTCTAAGACCTGTGACAGCCCAGAGCTGAGCAAGATGGTGCAGCTTTCTTTCTCGTGTCGTCTTCAGCCTCTACACTCCTGTATCCAGGAAGGCTGTCTCTGATTGGACCCATATCAACTTGAGCTTCAAAATCCAGGCTCTCCACTGGTTTCCACAAAAGGCCCCGTCATTCCAGGTATTTCCTGGTTTACTTATTTATTTTAGACTTGGCCAAGATTTATGGGAAAGTTCACAACAAACAGCACATCCCTTCCACCCCTCACTGCTTGTCACTTTGCCTCTCCCTTTCTGTCCCTGCCCCCTCTCCAGAAAAACAAGGAAATGCCTCCTTTTGAGTCATACACAGCCCTTCTCTGCCCACACCAGGACCCCACAGGTGCCATCTCCTCTCTACCCTTAGGAGTTTCTCAAAGCATGCCTTCCAAGCACATGCAGCAGCCTCCCCTGAAAGAACAATGGTCAATGACATTTCCTTCATCACATTATATAGTTATTCTAACGTTCTAATAAGAATGGGAGTTTTCCGATGATTAAGTTTCCCAGGCTTTCCACAGCCTGGACAAAAATGCTCAGGACAGATAGATCAACAGATCTCAAAGCAGTAACTAAAAATATGTTTGACATTAATTGTAATTAACGCAGGATGCAGAAAGGTGAAGAGTTACCTAACACAAATTCATCTGGGTGGAAATGAACCTTTCCAACATAAAGCAGCTTTCAAGTATCAGGGCTGCAGCGCTGCCTACTCATCAGGGAGGAATTTAACCTCTGAAGAGGTATTGTGATAGATGCTTCCAATCAGGAGCTGCAGCCTGTTAAATAACAACACAAGAGCAGGGTAGCGCGCCATGCTCAAAGTGGGGCTGCCAGCTGGCTGAGGCAATCAGAACAGACCTGCGCTGATGAGGATGTCCTGAGCCCAGTGAAAGCAAAGGCAATCATACTGATTTTTGCTCAGAATAAACAAATCAGATTTCCACCAGGGAGCAGCCAGCTTGGAAACGACGTGTTGTTGGGTGCCCGGGATCAGTGCGCATCCATTTACTTCTGCCAGTACAAGCCATGCTGTTGGAAAACAACCACCCAGCATCACTTGCACTCTGGTCCTCACTTTTTGGAGGGAGGGGTTTGGATCACTGGGTTTCGGCCTTCTAAGTCCTCTCTCTGAATGGGTGCCTTGGTCTCTGGGCCCCTCCTGGGAGGCTGGGGAGACCAGGAGCTGAGTCTTTCCAGTGGAATGAGGAAGGAGCTCCTGAAAAGAGAAGCAATTCCCAGGCCCCCCACAGAGCAACAGGCCAACTGCTGTCCTTGCCTGGAGAAGGAGTGCTGCTCAGCCAGGAGACGAAGCTGTCGTCAGGCACAGAATGGGACTGATTAAACCTTTCATCCTGAGCTTCCACAATCTTCCGCAGCAATTCAAGTTTTGAGCAGGCGCACTGTATGATGCAGAGATGCCTCTGGCACCTCCTCTCCCCAGGCGTCAAAGGGATCCTTAGTGCTGCAAGATCCAGGTAGTGGTAATAATGCCTACACACACATAAGTCAGTCCATGCTTTCAACAGAAACCATTATCTGCTGAGTGTCACAGATAGCAAGGGACCCTACAAAAACACAGAGAACAAATACACACACACACACCTGTAACTGTTGGATGCTGTGTCCCAGGCACTTTAATGCACTCTGGGCAAGCTATATCCATGCAGCTTACAGTTTATCGAGGAAACATACAGTATCCTCTAAGTGAAGGCAACGCACAATATCTGCCTAAAGAAAGTTGCAAACAGGGCTCTAGGGATTTGGAGGATAGGGCCAAACATCCAGCTGGGCAAATACGGAAAGGCTTTACACAAGAGATACCATCTGAAATACACATATGCCATGCTGTGTGTTTGTTTTTAGGATCCTGATGGAGTCTGAACTGAGTGGTAGAGCCTGGTCGTGGCTGATAAATGAGTTGGCTGGTGGCTCCTCCAGGCTTCTATTTACTTGAGCTGGTATCATGGAAGAAGGAAGCCTGAAGCAAGATATTTCACGTTCAGATCCCCGGGGATAATGGTGGTACAGAAAGGGGGATGAAGAGAACAAAAGAGCCCACAAGGACAAAGTCTAGAGGGAGAGGCTCCACAGGGAGTAGATGAAGAAACTGTTTTCATATGGGATTCTGTGAGGTTCCAGGCATAAGCTGTGGGAGCAAACACAGGCTCCTTCTCCCCTTTCTAGGAAGACTGTTACGTCAAGGAGGCAGGCCCAGGACACGGAGGCCACCAGCAGGGAGCACGGCAGTGAGAAGCTGGGGGCAGGACCCAGAGGAACACATCCTGGAATGTGGTCTGCAGTCAGGGGCTCTGCAGGGAGTGGCACAGTTGAGGGTGGAGTTGAGAGGTGACATATGGGACTCGCCTTCCTCAGGAACTGCTGGTTTTACACATTTCCACGCTGGAACTCTGATTCTCAGGGCAGGAGGGAGGCTGCTAGGGGGAGACCCGCCCTCTCTAAAAAAGTTTAAATCTGCACGTTTAGAAAGTTGGGAATGACGGCAAGCACCAAAAACAAAACCAAATCATCCGATTTATAACCAAATCATTTGAAGTCGACAAAACCCAAACTTAGTTGGAGACGTATTTCCATATTCATTTGTTCCCTGAAGTTGAATTTCCACAAATGCCTGTCATTAAATAATCTAGCTCTTTATGTGATTGCCACATTGGCCCATCCTGGTCTAATTTGGGTCATTCTTAAGGCAGAGGTCCCCAGGATGTGGAAAATTCCACTGCTCAAGCAGCTTGCTCAGCCTGTCCCATAACTTTACATTAGAATCCTAGTTCCTTTGCTTGGCCTGCCCTGTGAAAATCCTGGTGATGCATGAAGCTTATATAAACCCCATTGCGCTTGTGTAGTATGATTAAGAATTTTGCTGACGTAACTTGTATGAACTCCCTGCTTGTAAACCCCTTAAAAACAACCTTTCCCCTCGCCATCTCAGAGCAGTCTTGGCAGCAGCAGCTCTGACTGCCTCCTTTCCTTGCACAATGAAATAAACGTGCCTTTTCTGCTCTCCCACCTCGGTCTCTCATTTATTGGCCAACACAGGTCACGCTGAGCAGAACCTGCAGCTTCTACCCAGTAAGATTCTCATCTTCAATGCCAATAGATACAGTTGAACCAAATGTACACATATCACAAATGTGGCCAGAGGACGATCATCCCTGCCATACTGTCAGGGACAGACAGGTAAGTGAGAGCAGGCCCCTTCCAAAAGTCTTTCTTGTTCATCAATTAGGAACACAGGACTGGTGGAGACCCCTGCATCACCCTCACCCTCAGTTAGAGGAATGGCACCTCCACAGGGCCCACAGACAGCTTTGGCTACAGGTTTTTGAAACCTTTGTAGAACTGACCTTGCTTAGCATCCCTTTGTTTCCAGCTTCCTTCTCCACCGCTGCCATTTCTGGAAATGTCAGTCGCTTCCCTGGAGGAAGAGACCTTAGGTGGTGTAAATGGTTAGTGCACTCAGCTGCTAACCGAAATGCTGGAGGTTCAAGTCCATCTAGAGGCACCTCAGAAAAAAGGCCTGGCAACCTACATCTGAAAAATCAGCTACTGAAAACCGTACAGAGCACAGTTCTACTCTGACGCACATGGGGTTGCCAGGAATCAACCCGGTGGCAGCTAGTTTGGTTTTCCTGGAAGACATATTCAAATCGTATGCGAGGAAATCTGAATTAGCTTTAAAAAAAAAAAAAAAACTGATTTTCAGATACTGAAAAGAGGCTGAGAGAAGTGAGGCTGATGGACTAATCAGCGCCCAGCTTTCCAGGAGCCCCCACTTCCACATCCGAAGCTCTAACGCTAATGGAGATCACAGGAGAACCTGGCACCCTCCACTCCCAGCAGCTCCCCCAATGAAACTCTGTGCCCTTCCCTTCTCACTCCCCCGCCCCACCAGCGACCAGACTAGCTCTACAGCGAATAAAGAGCAAAATGTGGGTCATCACCCAGAGGAACCAGCTTCACAGCATCAGGAAGTCTCTAAACACCAAAATCTTCTCCTGGGGAGAGGCGGATAAGCGCAAGGGGACGCCCTGGCAGGGACCGAGATGCAGTGTCTGGAACTTGTGGGAGGACGCTCAGAAAGCAAAAGCCCTTTCGCTTTTGTCCAAATGTTCAAGATGCCTGCATCACGTGCCCTTTTCAAGGCTCAGCTGCCATCACTCCATTTGTCCTTTTTATAGAAAGGAAGATCAGGAGGAAGAAAAGGAGAGCTGAAAGGGGTAAGGAGGGTGAGGAAGATGGCTAGGTTGAAAACACTGAGGGAGCTCTTGCTGTGATTTAATGCTTCCTTCTTGTCACAGCCCATTGTCTGTCTCCACCCCTCAAGGTGAGTTTGGCACCTTTGGCTGTCATTCTTCCTTCTGACCTTGCCTTCATTTCAACTCTGGGATGTTCTAGGATAAAGTCTTTTCAGTCCCCAGTCTCCCCGCCCTTTCCCTTCCCCTCCTCCATGTTGCCATAGGATACAAACTCCAATGGCCAACCTTGAACACCTACATCTCTCAATTCGCTCTAGAGGACATTAACTTCTTTGTCTTCCCAGAACCATCTGGGCCAAGCAGCCTCATATATTGGGGTGCAGATCCCCCCACCTTCTTTTAGGAGAACTATTCCCTTCCTGGGTGGAACATGTTTAAGCACTGGACTACTTACTAACTGAAAGGTTGGTGGTTCAAACCCACCCAGAGGCACCTCAAAAGAAAGCCTGATGATCTGCTTCTGAAAAGCCACAGCCTTGAAAACCCTAAGGAGCAGTTCTACTCTGCACCCATGGGGTCGCCATGAGTTGGAATCCACTTGATGGCAACTAACAACAGCAACACTCCCTTCCTAGTGCTGCATATGGAATTAGAATGAGAGTTGTAGTCTTTTTTGGGGGGCGGGGGGTTGATGCCTATTCTAACCTCAGCGGAACATTGTGGACCTACAACAGCAACCAGTGATTGGTCTAGGGGTGGAGCTGGGGCACAAGGCAGACCAATCAGAATGCTTTCACGGGGATTTCCAGTTGAAACTAGTGAAGCAGGTCCTCTTCTTCCCTAGACATAAAGACATGATGACAAGGGGCTTAAAGTTGCCGTACAAAAAAGTCCCTCTGAAAGAATGAGGTCAACAGGCAGAACTGAAACCGAACCAAACCCATTGCCATTGAGTCAATTCTGACTCATAGCGACCCTAAAGGACAGAGTAGAGCTGCCTCGTAGGGTTTCCAAGGAGCGCTTGGTGGATTCGAACTGCCGACTCCTGGCTAGCAGCTGTAGCTCTTAACCACTACACCACCAGGGTTCCCAACAAGCAGAGAGAAGCAAAAATGAAAGGTAGAGGGGGCTTTTAAGTTCTGGGTTCCACTATGCTAAGGATAGCTACCTCCCTGTCTTTCTCGGTGGTTTGCTCAATTAATCCTTCCTTGGTCGCTATGAGTTGGAATCGACTCGATGGCAGCAGAATGATTTTAAAAACCAATAAATTCCATTCTGACTCTGTCAAGTTAAATTGCAACCAACAGAGTCCTGGATCGTCTACTCACATGTTCTTCTTGCTGTGAGCTGCCGTCATGGGGGCCCCATGCACGATGGATTGTACCGTTGTGTGATCCGTAGGAAAACTCTGCCGAAAGCTGTTCACCGTCACAGCAATACACAAGCCTCCACTGACAGACCAGTGGCAGCTGTGCATGAGGCATTGGCCGGAATTGAACCTGGGTCTCCCACATGGAAAGCAAGAATCCTACCACTGAGCCACCAATGCCACTCACTAATAATGACTCCTAGTCACCTATAGCAGCATCCCTTTCTCAGTCTAATTTCCCCCAACGGCCCCTAGACAATCTAATGCTGTTAACCATACATTTACTCCATGGACTCACACCTTGGTGGATTTCCTTCTCCCCCTCCCCAACTCCTGACTCTCAATCACTCTCTTCCGGGTCTTTTGAGGACCCTAAATCCTCCTATTGTCTGATTTCTCCCCCGAAGTTTTGCCCTAAGTGTCTGCTCTCTCTCTGCAAACTCTTTTCCTCAGAGATCAGCCACTCACATGGCCTCAGTAGTTACTTCTTAGTAGCTCCCAGATTCCTAGACACAGTCTTGATTTCTCTCTTACCTGTATCCCAATGCCCCTGACCCACTGCCCATCTCCTCCACAGGCTCAGCATGTCACCGAAGGAACTCAGCACCTTCCCCAGCAAACACAGCATTGCTCTCAGGTACGGGGCTGTGGCTCTGATGCTGCTGGACCTGGAGGTGTGACGTGGACTCAGAGTATCTCCCCATCCTTCCTGCAGCTCATCCGCAGATAGGACAGAAATCTCATCTTCACAGGAGACGAGGCTCAGATGACATTCTCAAGGTCCGAAACTATTGAGCAGCAGAGTGGGTGCCTCCAGATTCTGTACTGATGCTGTCTCCCACACCATACTTCTCTGAACCCCCTTAAAACACAACTGAAATAAAAAACCAAACTCATTGCTGTCGAGTCAATTTTGACTCGTAGCAACCCTGTACACAGAGTAGAACTGCCCCATAGGGTTTCTAAGGAGCGGCTGATGGATTCGAGCTGCAGACCTTTTGGTTAGCAGCTGAGCTCTCATCCACTATGTCACCAGGGCTCTCTTAAAACCCAAGAGAGTCCTAAAGGAGAATGTCTGCCTTATGGGCTGAGGACACTTGTTCAACTGCTTCAGCAGCGAAGGCCTCACCTAGCTGACAGCTGAAAATCTTACAGATGAAATGCGTTGGGTCTTTTCATGGTTTTATCCATACTGTTCTTCCTAAGAGTCCCCCAACAAGTATATGTAACTTACCAGATCATGCCCACCACGTGTGTCTCTCTGTTTAAACCCACTTTAGAGTATCTGAGGCTTTCAGATTTGAAAGAACCCCCCCTAAAAAATGTTGCTGCACAGAAGAGGCCCAGAAACCTTCTTCAAGATCAGCAGCCACTGAGCAGCAGAGCTGGCATCTCCAGATTCTGTACTGATGTTGTTTCTCAAGCCATTCTTCTCTGAACCCTTATGGTGACCCCATGTATTGCAGAGTAGAGCTGTGCTCCATAACATTTTCTTGGCTATAATCTTTATGAAAGTGGATCACCCAGCCTCCCTTCTGCAGCACCGTTAGGTTAGTAGTTGAGCATTTGTACCATCCAGGGAAGGGAACTCATACAGACCTCAACACAACACACACTGTCATCTTCTGCAGCACAGATATATGACCCCAGGCCCCAGCTCAGAGTTCAGTGATGGGAAATTCACCAAGACAGCCACTGAGTACCTCAACGACTCTTAGAAACACTTCCTCAGGTTGAGATGAAACTACTCCTGTGTAGCCTCCACCCACTGTTGCTAATTCTCCTCTCTGCAGCCACAAGGCAGCCCTTCCAACATATGAAGATGGCCCTTGGTCAGTTCCCATTACACCTCTTGTATTTCAGACCCAGCATCCAAAGCCCTTCAGGTTGTATTTCCAGGCACTTTCCCTCCTGGCCCCTCCTCATCTAGGTTGTCAACCACCTTCTTATCTAATGCCTCCCTAAGTGACTGCACCACTACAGATGGCATCTGAGCAGCTCCAGGCAAAGGAGGGCTTTCTCCTCTCTTGTTCTGGACACTCTGTATTTAATAGTGCAGCCAAAGATCCCATTATCTACCTCAAAATCCTTTAAAATCTTGATGAATCTGGACAGGATCTAAATTTGCTAATGCAACCTTGTCAGTGAGAACAAAAGCAGCATCATTTTTCTTCCACAAAAACCAAAACCAAACCAAACCCAGTGCCATCGACTCAATTCCGACTCATAGCAACCCTATAGGATACAGTAGAACTGCCCCATAGAGTTTCCAAGGAGCACCCGGTGGATTCGAACTGCCCACCCTTTGGTCAGCAGCCATGGCACTTAACCACTGCGCCACCAGTGTTTCCTTTCTTGAATAGGAACCCTATAAAGGCCCCTGGGAGTGGTGCTTTCAGATAATTAAGCTTCTCTGGGTGTGACAGACACAAGATGCAGCCTGTAGCAAGGACGCATCTCTGAGCCCGTTGGCAGGACCATTACCAGATCCAGCCCATCATCCTACACCAAGACAGCTACGTCCTCAGTGCTGTGGGGCATCGCAGGAACTCCGACCCATTTCTGAGTTTTAGGCCTCTTTACTTCCTCCTGGTGGATAAAAATAGTGAGACTGCGGCTTGTACGTGTCAAGCTGATTTTGATTGCAGTCAATAAAAACCATCCCAGTTGGCCTCAGCAAACAGGCAAGAAAAATGCTAGGGCATTTCGTGAAAATGATAGAAGGTGTTGGGGATACGCAGATCTCTTCCTTCCAGGTTTTAACTTCTAGGGTCCTAAGTCATGTTTCCTAAAACAAAGCTGAGAGGGGATTCTCGTACAAGCAAGATTTATTGAGGGAGCTCTCAGGAAAGCTGGAAGAGAATGAGGTAAAGAGAAAAAGCAAAGATGTGTCCAGCAGTCTAGCCTCCACCTGATTCTATGCGGAGCTCTAGAGGTGGCCGCAGCCCTCCGTGGAGGCATGGTGGAGCGGTGGGCGAGAAGTGCCCATCCTCCCAGACATCCCCAGCTGAGGATGTTTTGGTGTTAGCTGCCTCAAGTCAGCTGACTCTGGTGGTTCCATGCACAACCAAATGAGATGCCGCCTGAACCTGCGCCATGCCCTGATCAGCTGTGGATGGAATCATAGTGATCCATAGGGCCTTCATCAGTTGTTTTTCAAAAATCGATCACCAGGCCTTTCTTCCTTGTCTATTTTAGTCTGAAACCTCTTCATCATCAGAGGAACACACAAGCCTCCACTGACCAACAGGGGGTGGCTGTGCACGAGGTGCGTTGGCCAGGAATTGAACTCAGATATCCTGCATGGAAGGTGAGAATTCTACCACTGAGGCATCGATGCCCCCACCAAACAAGGATTAAAAAAATCCATTGTTGTCGAGTTGATTCCGACTCATAGTGACCCTATAGGACAGAATAGAACTGCCCCACAGGGTTTCTAAGGAGAGGCTCATGGATTCGAACTACCAACATTTTTGGTTAGTGGCTGAGCTCTTAACCACTGTATCACCAGGGCTCCTCAAACCAGGATAATCCTCCTGAAAAGGGTACAGATGTGAACACACATGGTGATTGGGAACTAGATGCGCTGGCTAGATAAAAGTGTTCTGGGTGAGAGGCCAGACGATGTTCGCCACAAGGAGAGTTATGTCTCTGAGCTAAGGCAGAGGGGCAGGGTTTCCTAACACAGCCACGGTCACTGGGAGCCTTCCACTGTGTATCAGGGACTCTTCATTCCCCCCAATACCCATGCAATAAGCATTAATGAATATGTGCTAAGGTCCCTAGGTGGCAGAAACGGTTCGTTCTCGGTTACTAACTTAAAGGTTGGTGGTTCAAATCCCACAAGCAGGCCTGGCAATCTACTTCCAAAAAGATTGTTATTGTCGTTGTCGTTAGGTGCCATGGAGTCAGTTCTGACTCAGAGCAACCCTACATTCTACAGAACAGAACGCTGCCTGGTCCCTCGCCATGCTTACAATCATTGTTATGCTTGAGCCCATTATTGCAGCCACTGTGACAATCCATCTCACTGAGGGTCTTCCTCTTTTCCACTGACCCTCTACTTTACCAAGCGTGATGTTCTTTACCAGGGACTGATCCCTCCTGAAAACATGTCCAAAGTATGTAAGACAAAGTCTCACCATCCTTGCTTCTAAGGAGCATTCTGGCTGTACTTCTTTCAAGACAGATTTGTTCATTCTTTTGGCAGTCTGTGGTATATTCAATATTCTTCAACAACACCACAATTCAAAGGCATCAGTTCTTCGGTCTTCCTTATTCATTATCCAGCGTTCACATGCATATGATGTGGTTGAAAATACCATGGCTTGGGTCAGGCACACCTTAGTCTTCACGGTGACATCTTTGCTTCTCAACGCTTTAAAGAGGTCCTTTGCACCAAATTTGCCCAATGCAATGTGCCTTTTAATTTCTTGACTGCTGCTTCCATGGGTATTGATTGTGGATCCAAGTAAAATGAAATGCTTGACAACTTCATTCTTTTCTCTGTTTATCATGATGTTGCTTATTGGTCCAATTGTGAGGGTTTTTGTTTTCTTTATGTTGAGGCGTAATCCATACTGAAGGCTATGGTCTTTGATTTTTATCAGTAAGTACTTCAAGTCCTCTTCACTTTCATCAAGCAAGGTTGTGTCATCTGCATAACATAGGTTGTTAATGAGTCTTCCTCCAATCCTGATGTCCTGTTCTTCTTCAGATAGTCCAACTTCTCAGATGACTTACTCAGCATACAGTTTGAATAAGTATGGTGAAAGGATACAACCCTGACACACACCTTTCCTGACTTCAAACCATGAAATATCCCCTTGTTCTGTCTGAACAGCTACCACTTGATCTATATATAGGTCCCTCATGAGGACAATTAAGTGTTCCAAAAACATTAGAGCCAAGAAACCTCTGTGGAGCAGTTCTACTCTGTAATACATGAGGTCGCCATGAGTTGGAATCAACTCAACAGCAATGGGTTAAATTCTTTGGTTCTTGCTATGTCCTGGGCACTGTGCCAGATTCTGGGGACACAGCAGTAACCATTCCACACGTGGTTCCTGCCTTCACGCAGCTGACATTGCAGAGAAGTGCCGATTATTGTGCACAGGGAGTGAATCTGGTAGGAATTTCAAGACATGGCAGGACTGCATAATGGTTAGGAGCATGGTCTCTAGAATTCTGGTTCCTGACATAGTCACTATGTGACCTCATGGGGGTGACTTCACCTTCTTAAGCTTCTGTCTCTCCATGGGATAAAATGGGGCTCCCACTTACCTTCTGGATTGCAGCTGTGAGCATGTGAAGGTTAAATCAGATACTGCATGTAAACTACTTAGCCCAGGATCTGACCCAGACTAGTTCCTCAAAAGGGTCAAATAATAATATTACTATCACCACGACATTGGTTAGTACTTTCCAGAAGACAGTTTCTCAGTGGCATTTTTTATTCACGTTTTATTTTTTATGCATTGAGTCATACGGTGTGGCTGGCACCACACCAGGTCTGAGGGGGTAGATGGATGAACAGTGATGCTTTGCTTCAGGATCCTGTAGTGATGTATCTGACTCCCCTCCTTCTCTCTAAAACCTCTTTGCCTCTGCCACCAGCTATCTCTCCTTTCTCTGACTCACCCACAAGAAACTTCTGCAACTCTCCAACAGTTTCCCTCAAACAATAACTTCAGGTTTCAGGAATAGGCTGGAATGGAATCTAGGAATTACCACTGTGAGCCAGCACTTCTGACATAAACATGCAGGCAAAGAGAGGCGCTCTGTCTTCCATGCAGGTCTGAACCTACTCACTGGGGTAGGCAGGTCCCCTGCGTCTTCAGGAAGTATCTGTGGCTCCTCCCACGTCGTGGTGACTCCTACACACACACACACACACACACACACACACACTAGATGAAACCTTTTTTTCCTCAAAGATCCCAGCTCCCTGGCTCCAGACTTGAGGTCTGTCTGCCCCAGGCTTGCAGATGGCGCCTCTGAGGGTTTACATGACCTCACCCGTTAGCTGTACTGACACGTTAAACGGGTCAGCATCAAACATGTAGCAGAAAGGTTAATTCACCAAATGTCACGTTTTTTAAAACGTCTACACAGGAAGAAGCCCATTCCTTGTGCTTCTCTGCTGCCTTTTTCGTAACAGCTCGTGTGACCGCTGGCTCTTCTCGTAAGATGCCATTGTGGCAGGATGTTCAGATTCTATTTCCCCCAAACAGAGGGCGAAGCAGGCTTTCCGCAGCTTCTAAATTGCACCTCCTCCAGGAAAATCTTCTACAGAGAACACAGCCCTTTGTGAAATGTCTCAAGGAGCCGCAGCCTGTAAAATAGGCAGACACTGACAAACTGAAGCAGAAAAATGAAACACAAATAGGAAACACGCATTCCCTCAAGCTGTGATACCAAGGTCCAGGACACGTTGCCGCGGCCTCGTCTCATAAATGCAACAGAGAGTTCACTGCTTTGCATGAAAGATCTCTTTGTGCAGTCTGATCATTCGCACGACCACTTAATTCCAAATCCAATGAGCCACTAATTTCAGAATGCTATCAAATGTAACAGACAGGGTTGCTTTGAGCTCTGGGTAGATGGAACGGTCAGCTTTACAACTGAATGGACAACAAAGGAGATCAGGATTGAGGCATGTCAGGAAAATGAAAAACACTTTCTAACTTCCCAATAACCAGGCTAAATCCTTGTCTTTTCTGGAAGGTTGCTCCTCAGTTAAATATGCAAAGGCAGGAGGGCCAGCCCAGGGTTGCACCCAGACCATGCCAGATCCCTGTGGTTCACAGCCACGTCACAGCCAACCCCTAAATGTCCAGGAATTTCTAACCAACACCAGGCCTGGGCAGGGCTTTCACTTAATAAATGATCAGAATCATGCATTTCTTTCTGGAAATATCTCAGGCATCCTACCTCGGTCCTCTGCACCGTCAGTCTTCTTTTCCATCTCGAAATTGTATTTGGGGGGAGAAAAAAGTCAATCTGCCTCATATTTCCATCACGGATTTGTTCTGACTGACACGAACCACATTATCAGTGATAGCCTAGCTTTGTCTGAAATCCCTGTCTGTTTTCAAACAAAGAAAATCTCTACATCTTTAAGAGACCTGAAACTAAAACACAAATTACTGCTTCGGGGACATTCATTCCCTACTCACATACACAAAAAAGACTAATATAGAATGAACATATTCAAAAGCGATGCTATTCAAGCTCTCTTCTCTTGACACAACATAGGTGAGCCTGGCTTCCCTCCAGGGTGAGGACAGGTATAACGGGGGAGATAGCTGTCGTTGCATGCTGTCAGTATCAATTTAGACCCCTCACTGCTTCTTATTTACTCTTATCATTGATTCTACAACTTTTTTGCCCATATCGGGCAGTTTCATTCTCTCTAACATGACAAGTCATTAAGGATTTATGGACATTTTCTCATGCTAAAACAAATTACCATTCTTGCTAGAGTTCTGTTATCAACCCCCCAGTGGAAAACAGTACAAAAAAATGAAGACGCTATCAAAGTCATCCCCAGCTGCCAAGATGGAAATGAACACCAGTCATTTTTAGTTATAAACCAAATGAAAAAGTTAAGTCATAGCCACATCTCAGACCACAAGATAAAAGCAAATCTAAGTTCCCTCCTATACTGCCAGCTCCAAATGATTAAACTTTGGGGGGAAAGGAAGCAAATCAAAATGCTAAATTAGTTTATTCTATGCTGTATATTTTTAAAAAATTATTTTTATACTGTATATGGAAACCCTGGTGGTGTAGTGGTTAAGCGCTATGGCTGCTAACCAAAGGGTCGGCCGTTCGAATCCGCCAGGCGCTCCTTGGAAACTCTACGGGGCAGTTCTACTCTGTCCTATAGGGTTGCTATGAGTCAGAATCAACTTGGTGCCACTGGGTGGGTTATACTATATACTTCTCACCATAATCAGCATAGAAAGTGATTTGCTCCTTGGTCGGTCTGTACCTGCCTTCCTGGTCACTATATTCTGCCTCGATTTCTGATCTAATATTAATAGCCATATGTTGACAGATAACACATGTTCTATTCCAAGCAGACTTAGCATCTGGATAGATGCCTGAAATCCCTTCCTTTTCTTCCCGATGTTCCCAGGCTTTGTGGTCTTGGACACTGACAAGAAACACAACAGAATGAATGCATTTAGGTGTTAAGAACAGGATTTTCAGGGAAAACACATGTCCTCCATCACCACCACCCCCCACCCTGCACCACACTCCTCTCAAATGTCCTTCAAGGCTCAGGTCAGACTCCAGCCCCTCCAGCAGGCTTTCCCATCATCCTTCAGGGCCCAGGTCACACTCCAGCCCCTCCAGCAGGCTTTTCCATCATCCCTTAGGGCCCAGGTCACATTCCAGCCCCTCCAGCAGGCTTTCCCATCATCCCTCAGGGCCCAGGTCACACTCCAGCCCCTCCAGCAGACTTTCCCATCATCCCTCAGGGCCCAGGTCACACTCCACTCCCTCCAGAAGGCTTTCCCATCATCCCTCAGTGCCCAGGTCACATTCCAGCCCCTCCAGCAGGCTTTCCCATCATCCCTCAGGACCCAGCTCACACTCCACTCCCTCCAGCAGGCTTTCTCAGATTGTCTCAGGCAAAATTAGCCTCTGCTACTGTTTGTTGTAGCGCTGTCATGGACCTCAGGCCTCCCTTGGAGCTGATTCTGGAGCATCATTTCCTCCACATGAGGGAGAATTCTGGCGAGCAGAGGCCAGCTCTGATGCAGCCTTGTTTGTTTCCAGGCTGCCCCAGCCCAGTATGGCAGAGCCCAAACAAAACCCACTGCCATCGAGTTGATTCTGACTCATAGAAACTGCATAGGGTTTCCAAGACTATAAATCTCTACAGAAGCAGACTGTCACGTCTTTCTCCCATGAAGCTGTGGGTAGAGTCAGCCCTTTGTTATCTGTTTTCGTTTTTGTTTTACTATTAGGCTGAACCATAGGAGATTGCCAATATTTAACCATTTTGACCTATAAAAACAGCAATTTCCTATCATTAATCCTAATAGATAAAACCAGCATCAATAGCATCCATTTCTTTTAATGCTTTCTCACTCAGTGTCAAATTTCTTTAAAAAAAAAAAAAAAAAAAGACCATTGCCATGGAGTCGATTTGAACTCATAGCAACCCTGTAGGACAGAGTCAAACTGCCCCACAGGGTTTCCAAGAAGTGGCTGGTGGATTCAAACTGTGGACCTTTCAGTTAGTAGCCACAGCTGGCTGCAGCTCTTAACCACTGCGCCACCAGGGCTCCAATTTCTTTAGGTGCCATGAAATTTCATGCAAGTCCTGAGACTGTAGGCACTTTCTTTTACTTGTCTGAATCTTAAATTGCCCAGTAACAAAGTGTGTTTGGTTGATAGTCAGCTAGCCAATCAGAATGCTCTAAGCACATTGCAATCTCAAAAACTTACACCAGGCCCAGGGCAGGGTTCCTACTACTGCTGTATCTGGCTTAATGAGGTGTTTTGCTCACTAATGGCAACAATGCAAACCCCCTACTCTGCTGCTGTTGCAAGGAAATAAAAATTCCTTGATGAACTTTTATACTTTCAGCTCATTCTCCACTTTTCTTCCATTCCTAGTGCCAAAATGGAAAGAAAGAAAAGCTCTCTGTAGAAGGTAATTTTCTTCATTATGAAAACACTTCTGGCTTTCTTCACTATTTTTGTTTGATATATATATATATATATATATACATACATACGTATATATGGCTGTTGTGGCTATTAATATTATCATTATCAATATCTTACCTTATACATAATATTTTGTAACACTTTCAGATGTATCACTTTATTTGATCTCCAAACAAACATCCGAAGAATAACTAAAAGACTGAGGAATTGAGAGTTGAAGTGACATTCTGAAAGTCACACTAAAGTTAAACGTGAAAAGAGACCTTTCTCCTCCCAAGGGCAGCACCGTCTTGGCAGAGACACTCTGCATTTTCAGGGAGGAGGCTAAACACCTTGCAAAAAACAATGCAATGCCACTACGCACTATTAGAATGGTTAAAATCCAAAAAACTGACACCATCAAATGCTGATGAGGTTGTGGAGCAACAGGAACTCCCATTCATTGTCGGTGGGCATGCAAAATGACAGAACTGCTTTGGAAAACACTTTGGCAGTTTCTTACAAAACTAAACCCATGATCCAGCAATCTTACTCCTAGATATTTATTTACCTAAAGGAAAACTTTCACATGTAAGTTTACAGCAACTTTACTCCTAAGTACCCAAAACAGGAAGCAACCAAAAGGTCTTCAACAGGTGAATGGATTAAAAAAAACCCTCAATAGTCGGCCCTCCTTCTCTGCAGATTCTGCGTCCACAGGCATGGATCTAAAATAATTCAGGAAAAAAAAAAGTTCCAAAAAGCAAACTTTGCATTTGCCATGTGCCTAGCACTCTGTTGAGTCCACATAAATGAAGGGATGTGTAGCAGCATCCCCTGCTGTAGCCTGCCGCCATCTCATGGTCCTCAGTGTCTCTCCAGCACTCGTTGTCTGAGCATTGTTCGTCTCACACCTTGCCATTATTCCCTAAATAATATACCATCACAACCATTTACATGGCATTTACATTGTATTAGGTATGCTAAGTCATCTAGACATGATTTATAGTATATGGGAGGATGTGCACAGGTTATATGCAAACAATGCCATGTTATATAAGGGATCTGAGCATCCTCCACAGAGTTTGATATCCACGGGGTTCCTGGAACCAATCTTTCTGGATACCAAAGGATGACAATTGTACAACGGAAGGAATGAATCTTAATGTAAACTATGCTCCTTCCTCAATAACAATGTATCAATATTAGTTCATTATGGTAACAGAAAAGGCAAATGAATAGTACGTTAGTGGACACTCCTCCATCCATAGCAGACATGAGCAATCAATCTCAGCACTTGCTTACTGAGCATAGATGCGACATAGAATCCTTCTCAACACAGCACTCCAAGCAGCCCCTCTAGGAGGTCAAAAAGGTGACCTACTTGGTTACCTGCCTATGAAACAAATGACTGATAAAGGCACCAAAGAAAAAGATACTGGCCATCCTTAAGGCTCACCAAATATACAACTGGTCTCTTAAATGCCTGGCACAGAGAAGACATTGGTAAATGAAAAAGAAGGAGAACAAGACAGGCAGCAGGAGAGAAAGGAGGGAAAAAAACCTGAGTCACAACAGAGTGGCTACACTCCCGGTTTAATTGTCGTGATCATTAATGTATACCTGAGGCCGAGCCCCTGATTCAAGACTGCACCTCTAAATCACAGACACTTGCCTTCAGCTAGTTCCAGATCATTTAACCACCTGTAGGAAAATACAGTGAAAAGTGGAGCATGTTTTGGTCCAGGATCGCAGCTACGGTTTCATTTCTTTTTCTCTCTGCAGCTCACAAAGCCTAGAGTGCCAGGCCTATGAAATGACCTCTCTCAGGCCAGCAGCCTGCCGGGGCTTCGCCATCTAGCTCTTTCAGAAAATGAGGCAACATTTTGATTCTAAAGCCTCATGTATCTACCATGACATAATTAGACAAAGCAGACACTAAGAAACATCCCGTGTCCTCAGACCCCAGTGACTCCTAAACGATTATCCCCACATCTCAGCTAGTGTTTGTTTAGAGACTACTAGAAAGCAGCGTCGGTCTGCATTCTACGAACGAGGAGATTCCAACTGGACTCCGGATTGTAGTCTTTGTCTCAATCCCAGAAGCTTAAAGAAACTTAAGGACAGTGTGTGACAATTTAAGTATTTTTTTATGTTTATATTCTTTCATTTATGTATTCTGTTAAAAGAGGGCTTGCAAACTCAGAGTCCTATAGAAATGTAACATAAGCCCGTGAGGTGAGCTGGGAATATTCTTTCAATATAGACACAATTTGTGTAAGAATATTCCCACAAAGAACCAGTCTTGCTCCCATTTCCTTGAAACATGTGGTTCTCACAATCTTCCCTTCTGACAGAAACAAGGCTGCTTAGTTTGGGTTCCCTCAAAAGCAGAACCTAAGACAAAGGTTTGATTACAAGCCGTGTCTTTGGGAGATGACTTTGGGAAGCCGTGGGAGGGGAGCAGGCAGGTGAGATGAGAAGGAAAGGCAGCCAATGGCCATCTGGGCAGTACAGATGGTTAACATGCTCAGCTGCTAACAGAAAGGTTGGAAGTTCAAGTCCACCCAGAGGCACCTGGGAAGAAAGGCCTGGTGACCTACTTCCAAAGAAGCAGCCACTGAAAGCCCTATGAGCACAGTTCTGTTCTGATACACACAGGGTCACCACGTGTCAGAGTCTGCTCCACAGCAACCGGTTTAACTGGAATGCGGGCAATGGGGGTTCTGCCTGCTGGGGCCCTCCGGAAACAACGGGAGCATTCCTCAGAGTTGCTGCACCTGAGGGAGGAGGAAGCTGGGCACTTACCCACCCAATTCTTGTCTGTCATTGGCTGCAGGCTGCTTCTGGGCTCCTATAACACTCCAGCACTTCTGGCTTGCCCTAGACTGTAAGCCTAATCTACTCCCAAGACCAGTAATAAACAGCCGTGGGCACAAGAGGGAAGCGCCAAGGGCCAATATATAGGGCACTGTTGTAGGTTGAATCGTGTCATCCTAAATGATCTGTTGATGTCCTAGTCCCTGGTACCTGTGAATGTAACCTTACTTGAAAGGAGGTCTTTGCAGAGGTAATCAAGTTATGATAAGGTCGTATGGGATAAATCCAGTGGCTGCAGTCCTCATAAGGGGAGAGAGATTCAAACAGCAGACCCACAAGGAAGAAGGTCATGTGATGAGGGAGGCAGATATTGGAGTGATTCTGCCACAAGTCAAGGAATGCCAAGGAGTGCTGGCAACCACCAGCAGCTAAAAGAGATGAGGAAGGACTCTCCCCAAAGGCCCTCTGAGGGAGCACGGGCTTGCCAACACCTTGATCCAGACTTGTTGACTGTGAGAACTTACATTGGTGCTGTTTTAAGCCACCCAGCTTGTAGTGCTGTTATAGCAGACCTAGGAAGCTAATACAGACACTCAGAGCATAAAAAAAATAAATAAATAAAATAATTTGCTATAGGTGCAATAAATAGTTCATTCTCCTTTTAACCGTCCAATAAAGCAACCAAAAGCACAGTGAGATGGTAAATAATGAACTGGCACACAGTCTGATTGGAGACACTAGGGGGTATGTGGCTGGGAAAGCTGGACAGTCCCCCCTGTCAAGAGGGAGCAGTCATGAGCCAGCTGCAGCTTTAGTGGCCAAGACCAGGTGGCTGGTTTTCCAGATCTGAGATTTTCAAGAGAAGCTGGGAATCTGAAGCTTTATATAACATCTCCTGATTTTTAAATGTTGGCAACTATTTTTTTAAAAAGGTTAAACATTCTTCAGGCTAATGATATGCATCCCAGGGCTGAATTTTGCCATTACGTCCAATTTCAATCCCATAATTTATAGTTTTGTTGTAGTGCCTCGTGATGGTTAAGGTGATGTGTCAACTTGGCTAGGCCACGATTCTCAATGGTTTGGCAGATATGATGTAATTATCCTCCATTTTGTGATCTGACGTCAGCAACTAAGCAATTGAAAGGGAAGCTTCCTTAGGGGTGTGGCCTACTGTCAATGTATATGGATGTTCTGGCAAAGCTCATTCTCTCTCGATCCTGCACCTGACTCATCATCTTCTGACCTCCAGCTCTTGGGATGTGAGCCAGCAGCCTGCCATCAGACCCGCCAATTTTGGGTTCCTCAGTCCCAGCAACCACGTGAGTCAGGAGAAGCTTCCAGCCTGACACCTAACCCAGATTTGGGACTTGCCAGCCTCCACAACTTCATGAGTCATTTCCTTGAAATAAATCTCTCTATATATTTGTCTGTGTGTGTGTGTGTGTGTGCGTATACTTCACTGGTTTTGCTCCTCTGAGGAATCTAGCCTAAGACATACATACTCTATGCCCAGCCTATCACCTGTCCATCATTTATCATATTATGGTGGTGTGTATGTTGCTACGACATTGGAAACTATGCCACTGGTATCTCAAATACCAGTGGGGTCACCCAGGGTGGACAGGTTTCAGCCCAGCTTCCAGACTAAGACAGACTAGGAAGAAAGGCCTGGTTATCTACTTCTGAAAATTAGCCAATGAAACCCTTATGGATCACAACAGAATACTGTCAACATAGTGCGGCAGGATAAGCCTCCTAGACTGGAAGGCACTCAAAGTACACAAGGGCCGCAACAATGGACTTGCGCATACCAACGACCCTGAAGATGGTGGAGGACAGGGTCGGCGTTTTGTCCTGCTGTACATAAAGTTGCCGTGAGCTGGAGCCAACCTGATGACAACTAACACCACCGCTATGCCCAGCATTTTGATGAGTGCCCTGGGGGACTCAGAGGTACCCCAGACTCAGCCCTTCTTTCAGGGAGCTTACGGATGGCCAGACGGGTTAGCGAAGACAGCCGCAGGATGATCCGGAATAAAGCAAGCCTGTCCGTGCAACAGATACAAGACCAAGGTTGCTGTGGAGGTTGGAGAGGCGGAAGATTTTAAAGAGAGATAGACACCATTAAACCCTTTTATTGCTCAATTCAGAGACCGCCAATCAATATGAACTGACATTAATTGCTATTGTTCAACAAATATGCGCACTTAGCATGCATAGAGCACAGTCCCATTAAATTCAAAACCAAGCCAAAGGTCAGAACGTCAGGCAGAAAGAAGGTTGAGCTCACAACATAAAGGGTAGAATACCTGTAGGGATGAAGTCAAGGTGGCGATGCAGGTGATGCTTGTCTTTGACACCCCAATTTCTTTCTGAAGCCACTTTGATATCAGGAATTCAGTAACCTTGTGTCCCAGCCCTGCTGGTCCCAGGGCTCCTTCACACCAAGCCAAGGCCCCCAGCCCCCTCCATCTAGCCTGTCTGCTGGGTGCTCCGACTGAGCAGACAGTGTCTCCGTAGGGCTACATGAACCTTGAGGGATAATCCACTGGGGTACAGAAGGAAAACATTAGGAAATTTATTTATATTTGTTTTTATCTAAAACATGAGAAAAATAAGCTTTACTAATATTTCTTACATGATTGTCCCTGAATCTGTCTCCTAGATTATGGACTCCTTGAAGGGCGTGAGGAGTTTCACAGATCAGAAGCAAGCATTTCTTTTCAGCTTCCAGAGACAGACTGCAGTATGCTTATGCCTGGTTAACGGATTTGTGGATGGTTTTAACTAATCCAACACTCACCAAATGGACAGGGGGTTTAAGGAAATTCCTGCAGAGAAACTGCAAATTGGAGATAAACTCCTTAGAAGTGAGGATGGCGAGACTTCGACTCTCCTACTTTGGACACTGTCATCAGGAAAGACCAATCGCTAGAAAAGGATGTCATGTTTGGTAAAGTAGAGAGCCAATGCAAATGAGGAAAATTCTCAATAACATGGACAACACAGTAACCACAACAATGAGCTCAAACACACCACCAATCACAAAGATGGCGCAGGACTGAACAAAGTTTTGTTCTATTATACATGAGGTCGCCGTGACTCAGAGCTGACCCAACGGCATCTAACAACGATGTGTCAACTGTGACTTTCAATATTAACTGAAGATTGTTGTTGTTAGGTGCCGTCGAGTCAATCTGGACTCACAGCGACCCCATGTGACAGAGTAGAATTACCCCATAGGGTTTTCTAGGCTGTAATCTTTTTTAATCTTTAGGGAAGCAGATCTCCAGGCCTTTCTCCCATGGAGCCGCTGGGTAAGTTCAAACCGCCAACCTTTTGGTTAGCAGCCAAATGTTTAACCACTGAGCCACCAGGGCTCCTTAACTGAAGATGGTAGCACATATTATAACTTAAAAATACATAACTATTGATATACTGGGAATGCATGCTCCAAAAGGCTTTGTTAGTGGGCTGCATAACGGAAACTCAGGTATCACTGAGCTAGGTGACTCAAGTCATTACAAAAAATCAATGAACAAGGAAAAAAACTTCTCCATGAGGTCCAAAAGACAGAATTTATTTCACTTATTTAGCCTACCCAACAAAATAGGGAACAGAAGAAAACCTGGACTTTAAATTATTGATCATCTCCTTTTTGTAGAAAATAGCCAAGCACATAAAACCAGGATTTTGTCAGAGCTTCAGGCTGGACTCCGAAAGGTGTCATAAGGACTCTGAAAGGTGCTGCCTTCACACTGATTTGTGAGTCTGGCTCTGATTGGGGTAGATCAGCGAGTTTCTGCAAAAAGAGAAGCCATCCACGCTAGGCACTGATTTTTCACATTGTTTTTTTCAAGTGTCTGACTTTTCAAAACTGATTTGATGCAAAGGGGAGCTTTTTGCTGCAGAACTGGGTCATGCTGTGCTGAAAGGGAACCCTTCCTTGCAGCAGACTCCGGCTGCTTCCCTTGTCCTGCTGATTGGCTTTTTCATAGGCTCTGTAAGGCTGGCTAACTTTTCAGTTTGAATCATGCACACAAGTTCATTTGAGTGTTTGACAGCTAAATTCCTATACCCACCTTCCATGGCAGCCACATTGCATGACTTTCGCTACTGAGCTGAGCGCAACTTGGAATGACTTTTCAGAAACAGGACTTCGGGTTTCTTAACCTATTTGTTCCCTCTTCTCGGCTTAATAAGAAAATGCCTACCCAGTCCTCTCCTGCATTTATACTTCCTTTCCCCATCTGCTGGATTCTTACCTGTAAATCAGCAAAGGCCAGGAAAGTCACCAAGAAAAATTGTCTAGTTCCAAAAAATTTACAAGTGTCTTGTGTGTGTGTGTGTGTGTGCACGCGTTGTAACGTAAAAGTTTTTGCCTTTAGCAAATGTCGTGGATTGACTTATGTTCCCCCAAATATCTGTCAACTTGGCTAGGTCATGATTCCTTGTATGATTGTATGATTGTCTACCATTCTATCATCTGATATGATTTCCCAATGTGTTGTAAATCCCATTACTATGGATTAAAAAAAAAATGGATTAGTGGCAGTTAAATCGATGAGGTCTACAAGATTAGTGTCTTAAGCCAATCTCTTTCGAGATATAAAAGACAGAAGCAAGCAGAGAGACAGGAGGACTTCATACCACTGAGAAAGCAGTGCCGGGAGCAGTGCACATCCTTTGAACCTGAGGTTCCTGCCCTAAGATGCTCCCAGACCAAGGGAAGACTGAAGACAAGGACCTTCCCCCAGAGCCCGCAGAGAGAGAAAGACTTTCCCCGGAGCTGACACCCTGAATTTGGACTTTAAGCCTACTGGACTGTGAGAGAATAAGCCTCTGTTTGTTAAAGCCATCCACTTGCAGTATTTCTAATATAGCAGCACTAGATGACTAAGCCAGAATGTGGTACTGAGGGAGTGTATTTCTCTTTGCTGGGGCCATCCACCTGTGGTGTTTCTGCTGCAGCAGCACTAGATGACTAAGACAGCAAACAGGAAAATTAAGTTAAAATAGTTCATGACTCCCCGAGGGCATAAATTCAAACAGGGAATTTTTCCCAGAGCAACCCAGGTATGAACAGAGAAGAAGTTGTCTAAGGAAGTCTGATTATGTCCCATCAGTCACCTCCCCTATCTTTTAATGGATCCACTCGACCAGCGTCCACAGAGAAAATGCCCTGACAAGCAGACGCTCTCCAAGGTTCATTCCATCTTTATGATTCTCGGCTTCTCTAACAGCCCATTCTGAGAAACTTCCAGGAGGTACTGAATTTTGATAGGATTAAGTGTTTACTAAAATGCCACAGAATTCCATTGTCAGAACATCTGAAAAGAAATTAACAGATGGTGTCCACATTTTGCAATATAATTCCTTGACAAGCACCATGGTTTTATCCTTCTATTTCATTTCCTGAAGAAATGCAACGTTCAAAAGACATTCTGTACTGAAATTGCTCATTTCCCTGATTTCCCCTCTGTCTTCCTGCTACCTTTGAACTTTTCAAGGACCATGCCTCTGTCTTGCTCCTCTTTGTTTCCATTATCTCTCGTGAGTGATAGTTGCCTGAGAAATGCGCGATGAATGAAGAAGGAATGAATGGGTGAAAGGATTGAGATTCCACTTCAGAATGTCTCGGCAAGTGCTGTGTAGTTGGGGAGTGAACATAAGCTTTGGAATTAGCCCCAACCTGAGCCCTGATCCTCATTAATTAAACAACCTTGGGCAGGTTACTGCCTCTTCTTTAAAGCAGAGATAATAACTGTACTTAGCTCACAGGGTTATCAGGAGAATTAAATAAGATCATGCACGTAATAGCTTTCCATGAGTCAGTTCATCTTCCTGCCCACATTCCATCCTTCCCTCTGAGCCCACCCTTCATGCAGGTGACTGCAGGTCTGATGACCTCAGCTAATGAAGGGGACAATGGGGCAAGTCTTAGGAAGCCAGGCTAGAGGACAGTGAGAGGTTAGGGAGAGAAGACAGCCACTGCCCCTCTCTGATCATCCCTTTAAGATCCTTGCCAAATGGCTCTCTTTGCAGGTAACGAGCTATCTGCCCAAGCCTTTGCCTCCATCCTGTGCTAGGCGCTGGGCACACAGTGTGGACAAGGTAGACCCTAACCTCACCCACGGAGCAGCCTATGTTTCACTCAGCACATCCAGCAGGGCTCCTCTTCCTAGTCTTCAAAGGTGACCATCATCCAGCCACCACCTGAGACAGAAGCCACTGGTCATGTCCCCTTCCTGGAACTAACCACTGCAGCCAGAGTTCCATGAAGCCTGGCTTACTGATATGGGACCACACAAGGTGAGAGAAGAGGAAGAGCGGCCCCTTCTCCAGAAGACAGGGGTCTGGCCGCTGTCTACCCCCACCCAGCTTCATGCGCAGGGTCTGAGTCAGGCAAAGACTAAAGAAGCTGTCTTCAGAGAGGGTCACCTGGGCCCCTGAGGAGCCCTGCCTCTGACCCTGGATTGCACCAACTGTGGACAGAGGGAGAAGAAGCAGTCTGCTCACTAAGTATCTGTGGAGGAAAATTCACCTGGGACTTTGGGAGCCCAACGTGGCTAGTCCTTGAGTAAAAACCTAGCATTCTGTCCATAAGCATGAACAGAGCAACACCCTTGAGGGGCTCTGGCTGCCCAGGAAGAAGAGAAGGAGAAAATGAGGAGACTGTGATTGCAGTCAGAAACTCCAGGGAGTCCCCAAGAATACTGGGGATCTTAGAGCAAGAAGTTAGGATCAAGATAAAACAGAAGGGGGGAAAGACCATCTGAATTTTTCACCCTACCATCATAAGTTCATTCCTTATATAGCTCTCATTCTTCCTAAGGGGAAGACTGCACCTTATCTATTTTTTCCTTGCTACCCCACCTCCTGGGCACCGAGGGCCTAGCTCAGTGGCAGTGACTGTGGTGACAAGGACAGTAATCATTTACTGTGTACCGTGTGTGAGCACTTTCTGTATATCCCATTGATTCTTCCCTGCAGTCTATGAGTGTTGTTATTAGATGCCACCGAGTTAGTTCCACCTCACAGGGATCCCATGCACAACAGGATAAAACACTGCCCAGTCCTGTACCATCCTCACAAGTGTTGTTATGTCTGAGTCCACTGTTGCAGCCACTGTGTCAATCCATCTTGTTGCAGGCCTTCCTCTTTTTTGCTGACCCTCTAGTTTACCAAGCATGATGTCCTTCTCCAGGGACTTGTCCCTCCTGATAGCCTGTCCAAAGTATGTGAGACAAAGTCTCTCCATCCTTGCTTCCAAAGAGCACTCTTGCTATATTTCTTTCAAGACAGACTTGTTTCTTCTTCTGGCAGTCCATGGTATATTCAATATTCTTCACCATCACCATAATTCAAAGGCATTAATTCTTCTTTGGTCTCCCTTATTCATCGCCCAACTGAATAGGTACTATTTTAATCCTTATTCCACAGATGAAGAAAAAAAGGCTCAGAAAATTTAAGTGGTTTGTTTAAGATAACACAGCCAAGAAGCCACGCTGTTTGCAAAACTAGCTTCTACTGCAGATTTGCTGACTTAGCAGCCTCTGGTGCCCCTGGGTGGTACAAATGGTTAGTGTGCTCAGCTGCTGGGTTCAAGTTCACACACAAGCACTTCAAAAAACAAGGGCTGATGATCTACTTCCAAAAAATCAGCCACTAAAAACCCTGTTGAGCACAGTTCTACTCTAACATACCTAGGGTCACCAAGAGTCAGGATCAACTCAATAGCAACCAGTTTCTGGTTTGGCTCTCATCCACTGCTCTCTGCCACATGGTGACGTAACTACCCACTATCTCTGACATGACCCTCTCCTTCTCTGTGCACAATCTTTAAAGATGTTGGTTCATTTCCAGAGCATTTGGACTCCAGAAAAAGAAATCCGAAAGGATGTGGGATTCTCAGCCAGGGAAGAAACGAAGCTGCCAGGTTCGGGGAGGGAAGGATAGCAAGCAGACAGCACTGTGCAAGCAGTGACCAAGATGCAGAGGCGTGTGAGGAACCGCGTCTCTATGCCTCTCTCCAGGGATGTTCAGCCTCAGTGAGAGACCAAACAGGGCTGCTGGAGAGCACAGCTCTCCCTAACAAGGGTAACTCATTGGGGAGGGGGCTGTTTCCAAGTACCTAAGACTTTGAAACAGCAATCCAAGCTACAGCCGGACAGCAATTGGAGTATTGTATCTCACTAAGAAGGAATTATGACAAATAGCCAAGATAGAAACACTCTTTTTTCCATCACAACCTTCATATTAAAAGTCACTATACTGTAATGATCTAGGTAGTGTGCCCGAGCTGTCTAAGGCACTGGATTAAACCTTCAGTCTCTTTGGGATCATGAGTTCGAATCCCACCACTGCCAGCAAGAGATTTCAGAAACCTTGGTGGCATAGTGGTTAAGTGCTACGGCTGCTAATCAAAAGGTCAGCGGTTTGAATCCACCAGGTGCTCCTTGGAAACTCTATGGGGCAGTTCTACTCTGTCCTATAGGTAACTACAAGTTGGAATTGACTTGATGGCAATGGGTTGGGTTTGGTTTATACTATAATGATTTATTCCCATTTTGGGGGGTGCATTAATTATTGCACTAAAGATAATGGGGTCCATGTTATATAGCAGAAAAGAATTACCCTAGCTCTAAGTGCTTATTAATGAACAATACCACATACTCAATTAAGGGACACGAAAGAAACATGGTGGTCAGTGACTGGTGGGTTGGCCATTGGGTCTCATTTTTGTTATTGGGTCAGGAAAGAGAGGAAGCAAATACTCCTCAAACGGGAGGGAAGGAAATTACAAACGTGATGGAAATAAATCACCTTTTGAGCTTTTAAGCCCTTTCAACTGAGGCTTTGGTTAACGTGGGTGACAGCCCTTTCTGCCTGTTACTTGGCACGTGGTTATCAGGAGCCATTTGTAACACTCCCATTTTGTCTGTGAAAAGACATTTTAATTGAAAAATCATTTGCTCATAAAATTATTATCATCAATTCACATTCCACCAAAGGTCTGCATTACGACCATAAAACAATTTGTAAGTGGATTCATTTTACCCACTAAATCACTTTACATTATGCTGTGTACAGAATGATTAAAGCAAGTTAGCATTTTGTTGGCAAAGTCATTACGTTATTATGCATTTCATCCACACAGATACTTACACCACCAAGTCCATTTGTCTTGTTGACAGAACATCTATATGTATCGGACAGAACGCATTTTATTCCGTTGATGCAATTAATTTTATTCACCAAATGCTTTTAAACTTCAGCTAATTTTTTTTTTTCACAGATTTGACTGTGGGACAAAATTAATCTTGTCCACATGATCCGTGCTCATAAAGTTTCTCCAAATAACTACCCAAGTTTGCAAATAGGGAAACAAAAATAGGAAGAAAATAATGGGCAAGGGCAAAAGAGAAACTGAAAAATATTCCCCACGGATTCATTTCTAAAACTGTTCCATGTAGCTTTTGGTTGCCGTTCAGCCAATTCCGACTCATAGCTTATCTATGTGACAGGGTACAACTGCCCCATAGGATTTTCTAGTCTGTAACATTTATGGAAGGAGATTGCCAAGTCTTTTGCCCACAGAGCTGAATGGTAGGTTGGAAACACCAACTTTCAGTTTGCTGCCAAGGGCTTAACTGTTGTGCCACCAGGGCTCCTTCCCATGTATCTGGGGGAATAAAATCTTATGATACCTTAAAGATGTGGGGGTGGACATAGTGGTGGAAAGAGAAGGGCTTCCCAGATGCCTCCCTGGGCGCCCCAACTTGTCTTTTGCAGCTACTGGCCATTTCCCTGCCTCCCACTTGGGGACTAAGGGAGGCTGGAGTGGGCCAGGGATGAAGTCCCTGTGACCCACCTGGACACATCTTCCTGGCCTTTGTGATTCACCTGGAAAGTAAATGCATCCCCTGACATCCTTTGGACCAAGGACAAAATCCCTCAGTAGCCTTTGGTCTTTCTGGAGATACGTGGAAGCTTTTTAACAGCTACATTATCATGATTTTCAGAGGATATTTTTCTCACTTAAGAAAACAAATGGGAAAAAGGGCTTTTGCTTACAGTATATTAAGTTACTTTAAATTACTGGAAGCCATTTGTAAATTACTTTTCCTGGCAAATTTGAATATGGATAAGGATATTTTACTCCATCTGACACTTTCATAAAATATCCTCCAAATGGAACACAGCAAGGAAGGAAGCATACATTTTCATCTCTAATGTGGGCTTTTTACAAAAAGGTAAGTACCACAGCATTCCTGATCCCCTGGAAAATAGGTCACAATGAGTCTTGTAGAGCTTTAGAAGGTCGAAAATTAGGTTTAATGGAAATTATGCTCTCCCAACCCATCCCCATCACCAGAAATTGAGAAGAGAAATTCCAGAAGTCAAACTCATGAACAAGAGGCATTCCGTGAGTCTCGTTAGGTGTGCGGTTACTTTTATTTTCTTGGAAATAAAAGGCATCACATAAAGTACCGTGCCAGTTATATTATATGTGAAATCAGATTTATATAAAGTTGGTGATTTAGGCTTCATGACACCAAACCATCTGGTCAAGGCCATCAGAGCTCCAGTCAATCACCCACATGTTGAGTAGATGCAATAATGACAACCAGGGTTTTTTGGAAAGCCACAGCTGGAGAGGACTGCAGACTTCAACCCTGCCTACACATCGGCATCACCTGAAGTGCATGTTAGATGCTTGGGCACCATCCCCCAAAATCTGGTTCAGTTACCCTAGGGTTGTTTTTTTCGGGTCCTTTTTATGTGCTCCAACTCACAGAGACCCCATGTACAACAGAATGAAACACTGCCCAGTCCTGCCTCATCCTCAGTCGTTGTTATGCTTGAGCCTGTTATTGCAGGCACTGTGTCATTCCATCTTGTTGAGGGTCATCCTCTTTTCTGCTGACCCACTACTTTACCAAACATGATGTCCTTCTCCAGGGATTGGTCCCTAGGCTGAAACCCAGAAATCTGCATTTTCACTAAGCACCCAATCCTTCAGGTACAGATGGCCCTGAGACAGGAAAAACTGGCCTGTATATCTAGGCAGTCTACAGAGGTAGCTACAGCCAAACGTCTGCCAGTGTGCTGTTTGCCCAGACCTGACTCACCTGGAGACAAAGTGCGACAAATAGCCTGGCTCTGTCCTAACTCCTCCTGTTCTGAATTTCTAATGTTTGAGTCTATGACCATTGAGGGATTTGGAATCTTATGTGATGTCAGTGTTTAGTATTTAAGATATCTTTCGTAAGTTTTCTCATCTTTAAAAAAAGAAATAAAAATAGTTCCTATCCACAAAGTCATGGAAGCTCCATAGCCACATCCAAAGTCCCTAAGAGGCCGAATTGCTGGGTTGAGGGTTGTGGGGACCATGGTCTCAGGGAACCCCTAGCTCAATTGGCTTAACATAGCTTATAAAGGAAATGTTCTACATTCTACTTTGTTGAATAGTGCCTGGGGTCTTAAAAGCCTGTGAGTGGCCATCAAAGATACCCCATCGGTCTCATCCCTTTGGGAGCGATGAGGAACGAAGAAAACTGAAGATACAAGGGAAAGATTGGTCCAAAGGACTAATGGACCAAAATTACCCCGGCCTCCACCAGACTGAGTCCGGTACAACTAGATGGTGCCCAGCTACCACCACCGACTGATCTGACAGGGATCACAATAGACGGTCCCGGACAGAGCTGGAGAAAAATGTAGAAAAAAATTCTAACTCACAAAAAAATACCAGATTTACTGGTCTAACAGAGCCCAGAGAAAACCCCAACAGTATGGCCCCCGGACACCCTTTTAGCTCAGTAACGAAGTCACTCCTGAGGTCTACCCTCCAGCCAAAGACAGGCCCATAAAACAAAATGGGACTATAGGGGCACACCAGCCCAGGAACAAGGACTAGAAGGCAAGAGGGGACAGGAAAGCTGGTAATAGAGAACCCAAGGTCAAGAAGGGAGAGTGTTGACAGGTTGTGGGTTTGTTAACCAATGTCACGAAACAATACATGTAGTAACTGTTTAATGAGAAGCTAGTTTGTCCTGCAAACCTTCATCTAAAGTACAATAAAAAAAAATGCAAAACAAAAAAAGTTATAATAATAATGAAAACAATAATTTCTACCTCGTAAGGTGTTAACCCATTGCCATTGAGTCGATTCCAACTCATAGAGACCCTACAGGACAGAGTAGAACTGCCCCATAGGGTTTCCAAGGAGCGGCTGGTGGATTTGAACTGCTAACCTTTTGGTTAGCAGCCAAGTGCTTAAACACTGCGCCACCAGGTGTTAATGAGGATTTACAAGGTAACTTAGGTAAAGAGCTTTACACACGGCTTGGGACATAACACGTGTCCAAGAATTATTGATTATTATATTACTCTTGTTTTTGACTCATCACATATGAGGAGGAATTAACTGTCTACCTTATAATGGAGCACTTTCTGGTTATCCAGGTTAAATAAATTGTTTACCCTTGTGTAGGGACATGGGTGATTTCTGGGGATGACACCCAGGGACTTTGGTGATTTCTGCCATATGTTATTGAAAACAAAAGTGTGCATTTCCTTATCTTTCAGACTCGACATAAGAGACTGTGGCCCACAGATCCCAAACCCTGACCTTCCCAGCCATCCACGAAGGACTCAGCAAATAGCCAAGTACATTCCCAACTGTCACTTTAGTCATAATAGCCAAAACCTGGAAATAATCCAAATGTCCATCAGCAGAAGAGTGGATACATAAATAAGTATATTTATATGATGGGATATGACACAGCAATAAGAAGGATAAACTACAGACAAACACGGCTACATGGACTAATGCTCACAGTTGAGCAAAATAGGCCAAACACCAAAGAGTATATACCATATGACACCATTTCTGTGACGTTAAAAAACAGCAGAGTTACTCTGTGGGGGATGAAAGCCAGGCCAGTGGTTACCTCTGCGGGTCAGGACCTGGGAACCACCTGGGGGAGCTAGAAATGTTTTTATGCCTTGTCCTGGGTGATGCTTTCAGGGATAAAAATTAATTGAGCCGTACATTTAAGATTAGCGCACTTCCCACTTCATTTCATGCATTATACCTTAGACTTTGAAAAAAAAAATGCAAAGCACAGATGCATTTTAAGGCCAGCTATACAAGTGAGACTGCATACCCTTTTATACTTACCTACGTGTGTGCCTCAACTTCCCTTCAAAGTGGGGGGGAATGGTCTGAAGTCAACGGTCAGAACATTATACAGAAGTTTTGCCTTATTTTATGCCTCAGTTTCTCATCCCTTCTGCCCGTGGTGTTCCCAGCATTCTTCTCAAGGCATTTAATGATTATTTCATGACCATTAATCAGATCATTCCACAGCCTGACTTATCCTACAAAGCAGTGTTTTCCCAGACACCTGAAAGAAATTTAGCCCTTTCCGAGGCCGGCCAATCACTCTCTTGGCACACAGTCCGGCACGCACCATGAATAGCCCTCGGCTCAGGCTGGAATGCGGTTTCCACTCAGAAGCTAATGAGGGAATTGCGTTTGTTCAGTCTCATGACAACCCGGATCAAACACAGACCCTCTGATGATTTGTAGAACAGCCCAAGCAATGGGCTTGGAAATGCTGCCGTGGGAAAGGTTTCCAGCGGAGGCTGAGAAAAACAATAAAGTCTCCTTTTATGCACCACCAAGCTGCGTCCCTGTTGACTTCACTCAAACCCCAGATACCCTTCTGAACAGAGACTCTCAAAATTTCTCTGCAGACCTACCTGACAACCTACCTCTATGATGGCAGGTACAACACCTGGAGTTTGCTCTTTACTCAACAAACATTTATTGAGCACCCATAATCCTCAGAAGCCCTGGTGGTGCAGTGGTTAAGAATTTGTCTGCTAACCAAAAGGTCAGCAGTTCTAATCCACTGGCTGCTCCTTGGAAGCCCTACAGGGCAGTTCTACTCTGTCCTATAGGGTCACTATGAGTAGGAATTGGCTTGATGGCAGTGGGTTTTTTTTCTTTTTTTTTTTTTTTTTTGGTATCATGCTCAAAGGTCCCTGGGTGGCACAGTTTGTGCTCAGCTATTAAATGAAAGGTTGGCAGTTTGAATCCACTCAGCACCCCCATGGAAGAAAGGCCTGGCCATCGACTTCCAAAAAGTCACAGCCATTGAAAATCCTATGGATGCAGTTTTACTCTGACACACATGGGGTCGCTATGAGTCAGAATCTGCTCTATGGCACTGGATTGTTTTTGTTTACTATACTTAGCATACGGCAGCAAACAAAACAGAACTTGTAGCCTTGCAGAGCTTATATTCTAGTTGGAGAGGTACTAAAACAATAAGATAATTTCATAGGATGATAAATTATGTGAATATATAAAACCAGGAAATAGGATTAAGAATGCTTGTGAGTGAGGGGGTAAAGCCACATGCAGGCTGATCAGAGGAGGCCTCTTTGAGGAAGAGCTCTCAAGCAGAGCCTTGCATGATGAGAAGCAGCCAGCCATGCGAGTTCTCCCAAGGGTCTAAAGGTGAAAACCATCTCTATGTGTTCTAGAAACAGAGAGAAGGGGAACCCAAAGCAATCCTTGACTCTGGACTCCTGACTAAGACCTCTTCCTTCTTTTGAAATTTGGCAGTGGCCCTTGGAGGTACCATGGCATTGTCTCCTTCTGAACAAATGCCAAAGGTAGTATCAGCATCCACCATGATATGATTCCTCTTCTAAAGCCCTGTTGGAGGACCCCTGCTCCTTGTCCCACCCAGGCCCATCTGACATCTCTGACCCCCAGGAGACCAACAGCAGGGCTTCAATTGGACGACTGGGTCTTCCACAGCTCCCCACGTAGAGAAAGCTGTCTTCTGGAAGGAGATGCTGTCCAAGGCAAGCTAGAGTTGAGTCAGCACAAGAGGGGGGGATCAATAAACACAGCCAGGAATTAGGATAGGGTTACAGTTCCTTTGTCAAGACTAACCGTGGGCTCACTCTAAGTAACAGGCCATTTCTGGTGAGGACTATTCCTAAGACAGCATGCTGGGTTTCACATCGGGCATTTCACATAATTAGGATTTCACAGTTCCAACCACTGCTTGATGTTTTATTCCTGAAGGTGAAGCTGTTAGTCAATTAAACAGGAGCCACTCAGAGCTCCGGACACGAACAGATGCTCAGCAAGGATCTGGTGGCATCACCCATTCAACTTCTAATTTTCCTTTCTGATTCTCAGGTCCCATAGAAAATAACAACAACGACAAAAAAAGTTGTCATCAACTCAATACCAGCTCACAGCGACCCCATGTGTATCTGAGTAAAATTGTGCTCCACAGGGTTTTCAATAGCTGGTTTTTCAGACATAGATCACCAGGCCTTTTTTCTGGGTGGACTCGAACTTCTGCCCTTTTGGTTGGCAGCCAAGCACAATAACTGTACCACGCAGGAGCCATAGGAAATGGCTAAATCCAGTTTGGGTGTTCCCAGCCATTAGATCCCCTGAGCCAACCAGAAATTACAAGTCAAAGCTCCACAGATGCTGAACAAGAATTTGTGTCTTGAGCTTTGACTGATGGACCAAGAGGTTGTAAAAGAGAAAGGCCAGGTCCAGTGCTTAGGGCAGTACCAGGTTCTATCAGGGGAAGAAGCAGTGGAAATCAAGGGTGACAGTTCAGAGTTAAGGGCACAGTCCCTGGGTTCAAACGCTAGCCCCCCACTAACAAACGACATGACTTTACTGATTCCTCAGCTATGAACAGGAGCAATAATAGTGTCTGCCTGTGCTGGTTCGGCCAGGTTGCTCCACCCTTCCGTACTGGCCCCTGGCCCCTGGAAGCTGACCATCAGGGACTGACTCAGGCTCCCTTGCACCGTAGTTCCCAGGTGGGTGTCGCTAGCCCAGCAGGAGATTGGGGAGTGTGAGGAAAGGGAGGGCAGGGCGTCTGTTCCTCCCCCCACTTCCTGGGGCGCCTCTGGTAGTGCAAATGGGCCAAGAGGGCATCAGAAGTCAAGTTCACCGGGAAGCTGACTCTGAGATGAGACAAATGTGCAGGCAGTTTACTAGAAAAGGCTCTCAGGATCAACCCCTGTGGGGAAGGGGAGGAAGCTGACTGGGCAGAGGGAGTTTCCAGCCTTAGTAATGGTCTCCGCTGACTCTATGGACATCTCTGAAGCTGGGATGGCCCTTCAGAGTTGTCCCCAGGGTGCCAGGCCCCCATCCCTCTCACATAGATGAGACATTGGGTACAGGTGCCAGCCCCTATGTGCAGCCCCACCCTTGTTTATTCCCTTAATTCCAACCAAAGCTCCATGAACACTCTCTTAAATAAAGTCCCTTTAGTTGCTATTGGTTTCCCATTGGGATCCTGATGGATACAGCCCCTCAGAGATAAAGCTGATATGCACATAGAGCCTAGAATGGTGCCTGGAACACAGCCAGTTTCCATAAATGTCAATGATTACCAAGAAACGGCTCCTCACTCGTACCTGGCAGTGGGTGGTCCTCCATCCCACCACTGCCATGAGTTAGTAGTCAGTGAGGTT
Source organism: Loxodonta africana (assembly GCF_030014295.1). Classification (NCBI taxonomy): domain Eukaryota; kingdom Metazoa; phylum Chordata; class Mammalia; order Proboscidea; family Elephantidae; genus Loxodonta; species Loxodonta africana. Next base: position 73,987,622 of record NC_087362.1, read on the forward strand.
CTAAAAGGGCATTGAGTGGTGGGGTAACTTCAAGGTGAATGTGTTTTCCTGAAGAAACTGACTCTGAGCAGACTTTTAAGTGTCTAAAACATGAGCTTAGTTTGAAGTTATGCTCCCAAACAATGCAGGCGCTTTATTCAGATACTCATTCATTCATTCAAGGGAGAAATTAAAAAGAAAGACATCCCTCCTGCCCTTGAATAGTTTATAGCCCAGGATGAGAAGGAAAACATACCAGGAACCAAGCAAACATGTAGCTGCAAATTGTGATGTATGTGATGAAGGAAGGGGACTGTTTGCAGGGACAGAGAGAGGCCTGGGCGAGAGGACAGAATAGCCAGGTGCACAGGGCAGCCTCAGAGGAGTTGGCATTGCACCTGACATAGCCAGGGACGCATTAGGCTTAGGGAGGCAGGGTGAGGCAATCCACCCATGTTGTTGTTGTTCTTAGGTGCCATTGAGTCAGTTCCAACTCACAGCGACCCTATGTACAACAGAACGAAACACTGCCCGGTCCTGCACCATTCTCACTGTCGTTGTTATGCTTGAGCCCGTCGTTGCAGCCACTGTGTCAATCCATCTCATTGAGGGTCTTCCTCTTTTTTACTGACCTTCTACCTTGTCAAGCATGATGTCCTTCTCCAGGACATGAAACAAAGTTTCACCATCCTCTCTTCTAAGGAGCATTCTGGCTATACTTCTTCCAAGACAGATTTGTGCAGTCTTCTGGCAGTCCATGGTTTATTCAGTATTCTTTGCCAACATCGTAATTCGGCACTTACTGAGTATCAGTTGTGTGCAAAGCTCAAATACCACTGTATAAATTATTTTATCACTACTATTTCATGCATCTTGCTACCTAAATTACTCAGCATTTTTTCTAAATGTGCTTCCCCCTATGTCTGGACCACATCTAGCATGGGCGCCACATACACACCTTTCACAGGCAATGGTGAGTCCTCATGCCCTTGTGGGAAGTAACAAACAGCCGTTTCCAATGTGACACAGAAGGCCGGGGGAATGGGGCCGAGGGGAAGGTGTCCTCCCAGTCCCGCAGGCACTGTTTTTAGAGGTACCCGCTGGTCAGAGGCCAAAGCGGTCATGTCTGGCTAAATGGATCCCCACGGTGCATGGCTCAGCTTGATATGCCTTGGGGCTTTGTACAGGTCAGAGCCCCTGGCCCTTCACTCCTTCACTGTTCCCCTCACCAGCGCATCCCTGCTTGTCTCAGATGTTCACACCATCTGGTTTCCAGAGGGTTCCTGTAAGAAGGACCATCTGCTTCTTGTTAGAGTGTCGTTAGAACAATTATGACAAAGGTGAGACAGGAACTTGCATACATCAGGCCTCTCTGGCTTGACTTTCCCACCGAGGATCTGAACTGTCTCCTCAGGAATCTTTAGTAACACCCTCTACTTCCAAGCTCCTAACTCCAGACCAGTCTGGAAATCACACATGCAAACTGCTAAAATTCCATCAAACCCAATGTTACAGCAGGACCCAGGATGGGTGAGAAAGGAAGTTACATGGAGTGCAAGGTTTATGTGCCACCCCTCCAGGGAATTAGCAGCTTAGAGAGACTCTGCTGGGAGGAGGCAGTTAAGTTCAAAGAAATAAATGGCAATCGGAAGGCTTCAAGTTATCATTTAGGCTGAAACTTGGATCCTGGAAGACTTCAAATGCCCATGAACCTATGATGACATTCTGGAGAACATGGACTCTCAAATCGAGCTAGTCTCACGTGCAAAGAACACCTCTCCAAATTGGAGACATGGAGAGTAGGAGCCAGCCTCCACAACCATCTGTCTAGGAGTTAGCCTTCTAGAATACAGACGGGGAGAAAAGCTAGAAAAGAAAGCTTACCTTTCCTTCTCACAAACTTAAGATTTGCAAGACTTTTCTGACCACCCAGGAGGTTTCAGTGTCTTCAAACTAGGTTACAGTGGAATGATACGCAAAGATTTTTCCACAAAACATGTTGCTAGTGCTGCAGCCCAGGCCCCACCACGATCTAGCCTGAGACCAAACACTAAAATGTCCCGGCGTCTAGGAGTGACCTGCTTGCCAGTGGATGAGTATTTGATACAAGGTGTTTTCTTAAGAGATGAATAATCAAATCAGGCCTGAATTATCTAGATTTCACACAGTTTAGCATAAAATTAATTAGTTTGGAGAATTACAAAGCAGATAAACACGCCAAAGAGCTAGGCCTTCCTAACTGCGTGTTTACGTTTACACCCGGCTCCTTTCATTATTCCAGGGAGCTGCCTGTAGCATGACTTTCCCATTACAGGAGAGGAACCCACCAAGTGATTTCATTTTTATATCTGCAGAGCCACTGATAAACTCACAGCACCATCGGAGTTCTCCAAATACGTTTTATTTTCATTAAATGGCTAATCTAAAACCAATCAACCAAGACATATATAGAACGGCTGCTCCGAATCGAAATGTTTCACTCCCTCGGAATGCACACTAAAACAAACCCACAGTAATTATCCAGGCCGACGATGCCTGTTAAAGAGAGTTTAACTTTAATGCAGTTGACACCATACTGTGTGCACAGCAATGATGGACAGACAGCTTGGATCTGTCTCAACAACTTCACAACTTGAGGAGTATAGGTGTTAAATTACTCATTGCAAATAGCCCGAATAGGGAAGCATTCAAAATCCTGGAAGTATGAATCAAACCTCATTGCCTAACATAAAGTGGCTACTGCTGAGCCAGAATGGACCCAGCTGCGTGTTGGAACTGGGCTGAATCTGCTAGGGAAGTTAGTAATGAACAATGGTAATACAAAATGAGAAATCAAGCCTGGTGTTGGTGGTGTGAATGGGTACCTGGTTACAAAGAAAGAGAAAGTATTAGACCCCACTCACAGCAATGGAGGGGCTATGTGAAGCCCACGCTTGGTGACAAGTTTCCGATGATCACTTTACTATTGGTTTTAACTTGCAAATGGGATTACAGCGTTCCCTTTAGGGTACAATTGAAACTCTCCAGTCCTGGGGCTGTGCAGTGGCAGGTGGACCTAAAGCTTTGACATGGTAGAAGCAAGCAGGATGTGGAGTGGCCTCATTTCCTGGCTGAACTTGACAACTGTGTCTGCTGTTCCAAGCTGTGCCAGGTATGGGACCCAGAATTCCTGGAAATGCTGCTGCATCAGAGCAAGACACGGGGACATGGATGCTGCTCCCAGAATGGCTTAGCCATGAGTGGGAATGCCCCTACCATGTCAACCCGATCCATCCCTTTCATGACTGTGTTAACCAAAGAGGCATGTTTATGGAGCACTGATGCTCTCTGAGAGCAAACTGTCCTACCGGCAGATACCCCTGAGGAGAAGGGCAAAGGGGAGCCATTTCTTCCTCTGGATATAGAGCCATCAGCAAGCTGACAGGCCCCGCACACCATTTTGCTTGACTTGAGACCCAGCCAACGTTTGTGCTCTCCCTGGTTGTTTTCAGATGAAATAAAATCAGAGGAAACCTCAGTGGAACAATTAACTTCCTGAATATATGAAATGCTTTGGGGGAAGCGAGATTTTATAAACAAGTCTTCGCCGCACAGGTCACACTCCCCCAGATCTCAGCAGATAAACTGAAATGGATTTTCTGCCTCAGTATTTGGAAGGAATTATTTATGTTCTGAAATGAAGCTAATGCATGTTATAAATAAAATCTGAATACGCTTATCTTCCTTGTTTCCATGGCCTATGCACCTTCCAGAGCCCATAAAGGCCCTTGGCTGGCCGTGAGGATGGGAGGGGCAACATACCTGTTTCATGGGTGTCACCTGGCCTTCTTACCACCCAAGGTGCCCTGTTCCCCGACATGTGACCCCAAATCTGCCTTGTAAAAATGTTTAACTAAAGACATTTTTCACATCAAAATCCAGATTTCTGTCTTCACTTAAAAAAAAAAAAATCTGCTAACCGTGTGCACACATTACTTCTTGGCAACCTGAATGGTGGCTAACCCTTCAACTGGTCCTCAGCTCCCCAAGAAACACAGTCCCCACCAGCCCCAACTGCCTCCCAGTGTCTGTTGTCCAAGGTCAATTGCCATTTGTTATTATCGTGCTATTGTAAAGATAAAAGGAAAAATGACAGATTTCATTATCCACCTCTTTATCAAAAGTGGTAAATGGAAAGATAGCCTGAGGAAGCTTCATGAGTCAAGAAAATGGAAGAAAGACTATTCCAAATGGGAATGAGGACTGTGGCTACCCCTAGCCTGCTTCGTCACTAATTCACCTTCTGGTAACTTTATGGGAACAGGTATCGCCAAGTGTGCAGTGGCTCACGACGCAAGTCACATTCACCAAAGAACCACCTTCTGGCCCAAGGTCGGGGTGGGGGTTGTGAGGGGACAGCAACTTCTAGTTCAGTCTTCAACCAATCGAGTACCCTCACCCCTAAACCAAAGCCTCCTTTTTAATCTCTAATGTCCTATAGTTTGTATCCAAGTGCATGATGTGTGTTCGAATCCTACTATAATTTCACCGGTTGGTTTCAACACCTCCCACCAGAGGCTAAATCTAGGTCTTCCCAGGTGTGAGCGAGTGGAATGGCACTGGGGGGACAGGAAAATGCCCTGGAAGGTGGAGGGGCTGAAATCAGGCTCGTATGGTCTCAAGGAGCAAATACGAAACAAACGTGAGAGGGATTCCAGACAGAGACTCCTGGCCTCGTTTCCTAAGCTGATGAAGTCCTCCAAATGGAAGAGCCTTGACGCCACCACGACCTCCAGGCTTTCTCCTTGTCACTTTTCATTGCTTCTTCCCCTTCCTCACTCTATCACGAGGCACACAGATCCTACAATTGCTAACACCTTTTATACACACTTTTGTCAAACCTGGAAGGCTGACATGCTGCCAGAGGGACTTAGACCACAAATCTCAAAGTCCTAATGATTTAATTACATTCACTGCCAGTGAAAGTAAACCCACATTTCTGGCACCATCAGAAACGAAGCCTTCCTCTCTCAAAGCACTCGTTCCAAGCTTTACTTGAATTTACAAACATACAAGTCATTGGATTTTTCCAGATGACTCGGAAATGGGGACTGTGGAGAAATCAGAATTCCAGTGACCCATGGATGAGATTTGTAACAGTTTCTTGTAGGTTTCCCAGCCCTTCACTTCTCACAGTTACAGGGCAGGATGCAGTAACACAAAACATTAGCCAGAGATGACTGGTCAGACATTAAACTGACCAGCTCTTCCCGGGGCCTGAGCAGCTAAAGCAGTGTTAGAAAGAATTAATGAAGGTGTAACATACACCCAGGTCATTGTGTTATGTCTCAGAGAAAAAGCTTATAGACATTTGCCAGAGCCTGGCTATAAACTGCTTTGCTACAAAGCATCGTAATTCTGTCCAGCTACCCAACACAGAACTCAGCAAGCCATCGCACTGGGGAAACAGAGAGGCCAGCTAGCTCAGCACTTGCCACTGACACGATGGGGATGTATTAGCTAGCTTTTGTTGTGTAATAAACTGGCCTCAGACTCAGTAACTTAAAGCAACAAACATTTATTATTTATGATTCTGTAGTCAGCTGGGCTGTTCTTCTGGCCCAGATTAGGTTGCCTGATGTCTTAGTTATGTAGTGCTTCTATCAGAGAAATACCACAAGTGGATGGCTTCAACAGTGTATTCTCTCAGTGTCTGGTAGGTTAGAAGTTCAAAGTTAGGGTGTTCCAGGGGAAGGCTTTATCTGTCAGTTCTGGGCAGAAGGTCCTTGTCATCAATCTTCCCCAGACAAGGAGTTTCTCAGCGCAGGGACCTCAGGTCCAAAGGACGCACTCTTCTCCTGGCTCTTGTTTCTTGGTGGTATGAGGTCCCCATGTCCCTCTGCTCACTTCTCTTTTATGTCTCAAAGGAGACTGACTTAAGACACAACCTAATCTTGTAGATTGAGTCCTCCCTCATTAATATAACTGCCACTAATCACACCTCATTAACATTGTAGAGGTAGGATTTACAGCACCTAAGAAAATCACATCAGATGACAAAATGGTAGACAATCACACAATACTGGATATCATGGCCTAGCCAAGTTGACATTCATTTTTTTTGCAGACACAATTCAATCCATAACTGCTGATGTCTGCTGGGCTCGCTCATCTGTGGTGGGTCAACTGCCAGCTGGATGGTCCAGGATGGCCTCACTTGGGTGTTGGCAGGTTCCTGGAGGCCAGGGACCTCAGCTCTACTCCACGTGGACTCTCATCCTGCAGGGCTAGCTCAGGCTCATACTCATGGGGGCCTCGGGGTTCTCATACAGCAGGAGAACACACTGCAATGTACAAGTGCTTCTCAAGTCTTTGCTCGTGTCACTTTTTCCTAATATCACACCAGCCAACACAAGTAACATGGCCAACCCCAGAGTCAGTGTGGAAAGATAATACCTAGCCATGTGGACTCAAGGAAAGAAAGAATTTGTGGCCATTTCTGCAGTTTACCACAGGAAATCCTGCTTGTGTTCAAAGAAGTCAGAAAATTGGAACATGGACTATTGAAAGCCTTTGAAGCAGGCTCTGAGACAAGGATTTGGGTGCATGTAATTTGTGTGGGAGGAGATCCCAGCCAGTACCTGTAAGGAAGTGGGGACATGAAGGAAGGGAAGAGGAAAGTATGTTAGTGGGCAAGTTATCACTGTGGGCACTTGGGGCTCAGTCCCATTGGAGACCTCAGGATTTTCCAACCCAAGGGACAAGGAAGCTGAGGTATTGAGCTGCCACTTCCTGTCTATCATTGGTTGAGAGATGCTGCAGGGGGTACTTCTGGCCAGCCTGCCCGTGACCCCAGCACGTTAGTGGCCAGTGGAAGCTCTCAGCAAAGAGCTTCTGTGCTTGCAGTTGGAAGCCCTTGAGTTGTCATCAGGGGATCCGGGCAAGACACTGACAGCAACTGCCACAGTGGAATGGCGAGGCAGCCTGGGTTCACATCCCACCTTCAGCACTTACTCACTATATGTCCTCGAACACAAGCTAATTCCCCTCTCTGTGCCTCAGTTTCCTCATAACTGTGCCTACCTCATAAAAGAGAATTAAGTAGTCTTACATGTAAAGTGCATAGAACAGTGCCTGGCACATTAAAAACAAAGCCAGCTGCAGTTGGTTCTGATTCGTGAAGACTCATGTGTCCAGAGTAGAATTGTGCCCCATAGGGTTTTCAATAGCTGTGATCTTTTGGAAGGAGATAAAAAGAAGGAGATAGATAAAAGCTGGGGCGGAGCCAAGATGGCGGACTAGGCAGACGTTACCTCGGATCCCTCTTACAACAAAGACACGGAAAAACAAGTGAATCGATCACATACATAACAATCTACGAACTCTGAACAACAAACACGGATTTAGAGACGGAGAACGAACTAATACGGGGAAGCAGCGATAGTTTCCAGAGCCTGGAGCCAGCGTACCAGTCAGGTACGGCACAAGCACAGAGACCTGCTCCACCCCCTGAACTAACCCCGGGAGGGGGACCAGCCGGTTCCACGGGCGGCGTGGGACGCAGCCGGTAGGAGAAGTCCCCGGGAGGCAGTGACTGATCTTGGAGCAGAAAGAGCAGCATCCGAGCCGGGGAACCATCCCGCAGGGATTTGGACTGCTCGCAGGTACGCCATAAACACGGAGAGTGGCTCCACCCCCTGAACTAACCCCGGGAAGGGAACCAGCCGGGTCGCGCGGGCGGCGTGGGACGCAGCCGGTAGGAGAAGTCCCCGGGAGGCAGCGACTGGTATTGGAGTGGGGAGAACAGCGTTCCAGCCGGGACACTTGGTTGCGTCACAAGCACGGGGAGCTACTCCACCCATCTGAACTAACCCCGGGAGGGGGCCCACCTGGTTCACGGAGGCGGCACGGCCACGCGGCTGGAGGGACGAGAAGTCCCCGGGAGGCAGCGACTGATTTTGGAGTTGAGAGTGCACCGTCCCAGTAGGGGAGCCTTGACGCTGGGCGTGGGACTGGAAGTGGAGGATCTGACCGTGACTCCAGCGGGCCAGACCCCCTGGGGGCAATCTCCACACAGCCAGCACACATAGGCGACGCGCCCGCGGGAATCTCAGATATAACAGTCATTCCAAGCAAGACAAGCAACTCTGGCTATATTCTGAGGTGCTACTCTCCTATCTCTCTGTTCCCTCCCCCACCCTCCCCAGGCGGCTTCATTAACATCTGAATAGCCTGAGCCAGAGGGAGAACTCTGATAGGGATCTGACTGCATTTTTTTTTTAGCGGATTTTCTGGAAAAACTAGTTTCCCAGTGATGGCTCGGAGACAACAATCCATATCAAACCACTTAAAGAAGCAGACCATGACAGCTTCTCCAACCCCCCAAACAAAAGAATCAAAATCTTTCCCAAATGAAGATACAATTTTGGAATTATCAGATACAGAATATAAAAAACTAATTTACAGAATGCTTAATGATATCACAAATGAAATTAGGATATCTGCAGAAAAAGCCAAGGAACACACTGATAAAACTGTTGAAGAACTCAAAAAGATTATTCAAGAACATACTGGAAAAATTAATAAGTTGCAAGAATCCATAGAGAGACAACATGTAGAAATCCAAAAGATTAACAATAAAATAACAGAATTAGACAACGCACTAGGAAGTCAGAGGAGCAGACTCGAGCAATTAGAATGCAGACTGGGACATCTGGAGGACCAGGGAATCAACACCAACATAGCTGAAAAAAAATCAGATAAAAGAATTAAAAAAAATGAAGAAACCCTAAGAATTATGTGGGACTCTATCAAGAAGGATAACCTGCGGGTGATTGGAGTCCCAGAACAGGGAGGGGGGACAGAAAACACAGAGAAAATAGTTGAAGAACTCCTGACAGAAAACTTCCCTGACATCATGAAAGACGAAAGGATATCTATCCAAGATGCTCATCGAACCCCATTTAAGATTGATCCAAAAAGAAAAACACCAAGACATATTATCATCAAACTCACCAAAACCAAAGATAAACAGAAAATTTTAAAAGCAGCCAGGGAGAAAAGAAAGGTTTCCTTCAAGGGAGAATCAATAAGAATATGTTCTGACTACTCAGCAGAAACCATGCAGGCAAGAAGGGAATGGGACGACATATACAGAACACTGAAGGAGAAAAACTGCCAACCAAGGATCATATATCCAGCAAAACTCTCTCTGAAATATGAAGGCGAAATTAAGATATTTACAGACAAACACAAGTTTAGAGAATTTGCAAAAACCAAACCAAAGCTACAAGAAATACTAAAGGATATTGTTTGGTCACAGAACCAATAATATCAGATATCAGCACAACACAAGGTCACAAAACAGAACGTCCTGATATCAACTCAAATAGGGAAATCACAAAAACAAACAAATTAAGATTAATTAAAAAAAAAAAATACACATAACAGGGAATTATGGAAGTCAATAGGTAAAAGATCACAATAATCAAAAAGAGGGACTAAATACAGGAGGCATTGAACTGCCATATGGAGAGTGATACAAGGCGATATAGAACAATACAAGTTAGGTTTTTACTTAGAAAAATAGGGGTATATAATGAGGTAACCACAAAAAGGCATAACAACTCTATAACTCAAGACAAAAACCAAGAAAAACGTAACGACTCAACTAACATAAAGTCAAACACTATGAAAATGAGGATCTCACAATTTACTAAGAAAAACGCCTCAGCACAAAAAAGTGTGTGGAAAAATGAAATTGTCAACAACTCACATAAAAAGGCATCAAAATGACAGCACTAAAAACTTATTTATCTATAATTACCCTGAATGTAAATGGACTAAATGCACCAATAAAGAGACAGAGAGTCACAGACTGGATAAAGAAACACGATCCATCTATATGCTGCCTACAAGAGACACATCTTAGACTTAGAGACACAAACAAACTAAAACTCAAAGGATGGAAAAAAGTATATCAAGCAAACAATAAGCAAAAAAGAAGAGGAGTAGCAATATTAATTTCTGACAAAATGGACTTTAGACTTAAATCCACCACAAAGGATAAAGAAGGACACTATATAATGATAAAAGGGACAATTGATCAGGAAGACATAACCATATTAAATATTTACGCACTCAATGACAGGGCTGCAAGATACATAAATCAAATTTTAACAGAACTGAAAAGCGAGATAGATACCTCCACAATTATAGTAGGAGACTTCAACACACCACTTTCGGAGAAGGACAGGACATCCAGTAAAAAGCTAAACAGAGACACGGAAGATCTAATTACAACAATCAACCAACTTGACCTCATTGACTTATACAGAACTCTCCACCCAACTGCTGCAAAGTATACTTTTTTTTCTAGTGCACATGGAACATTCTCTAGAATAGACCACATATTAGGTCATAAAACAAACCTTTGCAGAGTCCAAAACATCGAAATATTACAAAGCATCTTCTCAGACCACAAGGCAATAAAACTAGAGATCAATAACAGAAAAACGAGGGAAAAGAAATCAAATACTTGGAAAATGAACAATACCCTCCTGAAAAAAGACTGGGTTATAGAAGACATCAAGGAGGGAATAAGGAAATTCATAGAAAGCAACGAGAATGAAAATACTTCCTATCAAAACCTCTGGGACACAGCAAAAGCAGTGCTCAGAGGCCAATTTATATCAATAAATGCACACATACAAAAAGAAGAAAGAGCCAAAATCAGAGAACTGTCCCTACAACTTGAACAAATAGAAAGTGAGCAACAAAAGAATCCATCAGGCTCCAGAAGAAAACAAATAATAAAAATTAGAGCTGAACTAAATGAATTAGAGAACAGAAAAACAATCGAAAGAATTAACAAAGCCAAAAGCTGGTTCTTTGAAAAAATTAACAAAATTGATAAACCATTGGCTAGACTGACTAAAGAAATACAGGAAAGGAAACAAATAACCCGAATAAGAAATGAGAAGGACCACATCACAACAGAATCAAATGAAATTAAAAGAATCATTTCAGATTATTATGAAAAATTGTACTCTAACAAATTTGCAAACCTAGAAGAAATGGATGAATTCCTGGAAAAACACTACCTACCTAAACTAACACATTCAGAAGTAGAACAACTAAATAGACCCATAACAAAAAAAGAGATTGAAACGGTAATCAAAAAACTCCCAACAAAAAAAAGTCCTGGCCCGGACGGCTTCACTGCAGAGTTCTACCAAATTTTCAGAGAAGAGTTAACACCACTACTACTAAAGGTATTCCAAAGCATAGAAAATGACGGAATACTACCCAACTCATTCTATGAAGCCACCATCTCCCTGATACCAAAACCAGGTAAAGACATTACAAAAAAAGAAAATTATAGACCTATATCCCTCATGAACATTGATGCAAAAATCCTCAACAAAATTCTAGCCAATAGAATCCAACAACACATCAAAAAAATAATTCACCCTGATCAAGTGGGATTTATACCAGGTATGCAAGGCTGGTTTAATATCAGAAAAACCATTAATGTAATCCACCACATAAATAAAACAAAAGACAAAAACCACATGATCTTATCAATTGATGCAGAAAAGGCATTTGACAAAGTCCAACACCCATTCATGATAAAAACTCTTACCAAAATAGGAATTGAAGGAAAATTCCTCAACATAATAAAGGGCATCTATGCAAAGCCAACAGCCAATATCACTCTAAATGGAGAGAACCTGAAAGCATTTCCCTTGAGAACGGGAACCAGACAAGGATGCCCTTTATCACCACTCTTATTCAACATCGTGTTGGAAGTCTTAGCCAGGGCAATCAGGCTAGACAAAGAAATAAAAGGTATCCGGATTGGCAAGGAAGAAGTAAAGTTATCACTATTTGCAGATGACATGATTATATACACAGAAAACCCTAAGGAATCCTCCAGAAAACTACTGAAACTAATAGAAGAGTTTGGCAGAGTCTCAGGTTATAAAATAAACATACAAAAATCACTTGGATTCCTCTACATCAACAAAAAGAACACCGAAGAGGAAATCACCAAATCAATACCATTCACAGTAGCCCCCAAGAAGATAAGATACTTAGGAATAAATCTTACCAAGGATGTAAAAGACTTATACAAAGAAAACTACAAAGCTCTACTACAAGAAATTCAAAAGGACATACTTAAGTGGAAAAACATACCTTGCTCATGGATAGGAAGACTTAACATAGTAAAAATGTCTATTCTACCAAAAGCCATCTATACATTTAACGCACTTCCGATCCAAATTCCAATGTCATATTTTAAGGGGATAGAGAAACAAATCACCAATTTCATATGGAAGGGAAAGAAGCCCCGGATAAGCAAAGCACTACTGAAAAAGAAGAAGAAAGTGGGAGGCCTCACCTTACCTGACTTCAGAACCTATTATACAGCCACAGTAGTCAAAACAGCCTGGTATTGGTACAACAACAGACACATAGACCAATGGAACAGAATTGAGAACCCAGACATAGATCCATCCACGTATGAGCAGCTGATATTTGACAAAGGACCTGTGTCAATTAACTGGGGAAAAGACAGCCTTTTTAACAAATGGTGCTGGCATAACTGGATATCCATTTGCAAAAAAATGAAACAGGACCCATACCTCACACCATGCACAAAAACTAACTCCAAGTGGATCAAAGACCTAAACATAAAGACTAAAACGATAAAGATCATGGAAGAAAAAATTGGGACAACCCTAGGAGCCCTAATACAAGGTATAAACAGAATACAAAACATTACCAAAAATGATGAAGAGAAACCCGATAACTGGGAGCTCCTAAAAATCAAACACCTATGCTCATCTAAAGACTTCACCAAAAGAGTAAAAAGACCACCTACAGATTGGGAAAGAATTTTCAGCTATGACATCTCCGACCAGCGCCTGATCTCTAAAATCTACATGATTCTGTCAAAACTCAACCACAAAAAGACAAACAACCCAATCAAGAAGTGGGCAAAGGATATGAACACACATTTCTCTAAAGAAGATATTCAGGCAGCCAACAGATACATGAGAAAATGCTCTCGATCATTAGCCATTAGAGAAATGCAAATTAAAACTACGATGAGATTCCATCTCACACCAGCAAGGCTGGCATTAATCCAAAAAACACAAAATAATAAATGTTGGAGAGGCTGCGGAGAGATTGGAACTCTCATACACTGCTGGTGGGAATGTAAAATGGTCCAACCACTTTGGAAATCTATCTGGCGTTATCTTAAACAGTTAGAAATAGAACTACCATACAACCCAGAAATCCCACTCCTAGGAATATACCCTAGAGATACAAGAGTCTTCATACAAACAGATATATGCACACCCATGTTTATTGCAGCTCTGTTTACAATAGCAAAAAGTTGGAAGCAACCAAGGTGTCCATCAACGGATGAATGGTTAAATAAATTGTGGTATATTCACACAATGGAATACTACGCATCGATAAAGAACAGTGACGAATCTCTGAAACATTTCATAACATGGAGGAACCTGGAAGGCATTATGCTGAGCGAAATGAGTCAGAGGCAAAAGGACAAATATTGTATAAGACCACTATTATAAGATCTTGAGAAATAGTAAACCTGAGAAGAACACATACTTTTGTGGTTACGAGGAGGGGAGGGAGGGAGGGTGCGAGAGGGTTTTTTATTGATTCATCAGTAGATAAGAACTGCTTTAGGTGAAGGGAAAGACAACACTCAATACATGGAAGGTCAGCTGAATTGGACTGGACCAAAAGCAAAGAAGTTTCCGGGATAAAATGAATGCTTCAAAGGTCAGCGGAGCAAGCGCGGGGGTCTGGGGAGCATGGTTTGTGGGGACTTCTAAGTCAATTGGCAAAATAATTCTATTATGAAATCATTCTGCATCCCACTTTGAAATGTGGCGTCTGGGGTCTTAAATGCTAACAAGCAGCCATCTAAGATGCAGCAATTGGTCTCAACCCACCTGGAGCAAAGAAAAATGAAGAACACCAAGCCCACATGACAACTAAGAGCCCAAGAGACAGAAAGGGCTGCATGATCCAGAGACCTACATCATCCTGAGACCAGAAGAACTAGTTGGTGCCCGGCCACAATTGATGACTGCCCTGACAGGGAGCTCAGCAGAGGACCCCTGAGGGAGCAGGAGATCAGTGGGATGCAGACCCCAAATTCTCATAAGAAGACCAAACTTAATGGTCTGACTGAGACTGGAGGAATCCCGGCGGCCATGCTCCCCAGACCTTCAGTCGACACAGGACAGGAACCATCCCCGAAGACAACTCATCAGAAATGAAAGGGACTGGTCAGCGGGTGGGAGAGAGATGCTGATGAAGAGTGAGCTAATTATATCAGGTGGACACTTGAGATTGTGTTGGCAACTCTTGTCTGGAGGGGGGATGGGAGGATAGAGAGAGAGGGAAGCCGGCAAAATTGTCAAGAAAGGAGAGACTGAAAGGGCTGACTCAAGATGGGGAGAGTAAGTGGGAGTAGGGAGTGAGATGTATGTAAACTTATATGTGACAGACTGATTGGATTTGTAAACGTTCACTTGAAGCTTAATAAAAGTTATTATAAAAAAAAATAAAATAAAATAAAAGCTGCTTCAGTACATCTGTAAAAAAAAAAAACAAAAAAAAACAAAAAAAAGAAGGAGATAGCCAGGACTTTCTTCTAAGACACTGCGGGGTGGTTTCAAACCACCAACATTGCAGTTAGTGGCCAAGCTCTTAGCCATTTGTGACACCCGGTACTCCTTACCGGCACATACTAAGTCATTTATTTTTTTCTTACACCTGGAACATATTTGAGGTCTTGGGAAGCCCTTCAGCAGCCCAGAGGGGAAAGAAATCCAAAGGCTCCCTTTGCTGAAAGAATTAACTCTTAAGTACAGACTAAGGCCCTTTTTATTAATAAGTTTTCTGCAGAGTATAAGTAAACAAGTAGGGAGAAAGCCTGAAGCCAGATGAAAACTTTAAATTAAATTTCAATAAGAATCGTCATCTCAGCGCTCACATCTGGGGCCAGGCAATTTCAGCGGCTGCAGCACCAGGGCAGAGGCTGCCGGGGAGAGGCAGCCACCTGGCCCGTCCCCCACACTCCATGGAAGCTCATCAGATCTCCCCTCCTTTCCTTGATTCCCCCAGAAAAGTCTCCTTTGAGGCTGGCTGCATTATCAGCCAAGCTTCTCAGCACTTTGCTCCAGTGAACAGCCAAAGCCCCACAGACAACTCCAATAGTGTTTGCATTAACTCTGGCTCATGATAATTTGTTTGGGATGAGAAGTCCGCAAAGAAACCTGAGCCAGCCCTGGAATTGGAAGCAAATGGACTGTGTGGTGGGCCCACCCCATCTGTCACGTTTCTGGGGCTCCACTGCCATCAAACCTCTCCTGCTTCCTCCCCACTTTCAGGGTTCTCAGCCAGACTTCCTGGCCAGCAACCCTGGGCCCTGCCCTCCCCTCTGATCTCTCTCCCTTATAACAATGACTAATCACTAGAATTTGATGAGCCTTTTCTCTGTGTAAATGCCTCCGTGATCACTCTCACTATATTCCCATTTTACAGTTGACGAAACAGAGGTACAACGAGCTCAAGTAGCCTGTCCAAAGCCACACTGTAGGCAGATGGTAGAACTAAGGTTCAAATCTGGGCAGACACAATCCAGTGACCACCTCTGCATTACCTGACCATGTTCTACCTCTTTCTCAAACCTGGGTTTCTTGTGCATCTGCCTAATCTCCCAGGCTAGACCCTGAGTTGCTTGAGAGCAGAGATCTTGGAATTCTTAAGCTTGAAGGATTCCTTGACATCATTTAATTGAATCCAATCTAGTCTTCTACCAAACACAGGCATCTCTTATCTGTCATCATTTAACCCTTGCTCGAATGGTGCCAAAAAGACAGACCACCCTGTTGGTGGACACATCTCATTGGTAAAAGTTCCTTCTTTATTCTTAGCTTAGAGCTGCCTCCCGCTGGACTCAGAATGGCTCCCTCTTCCACGTGACAGTCCTTGAAATATGTGAAGACAGCAATCATGTCACCTCTTAGTTTTCTGTCCTCCATTCCAAAAATTCCCCACTATCTCCAGCCATTCCTCAAATGGCATGGCATTGCCTGTCCTCCTCCATCCTGGCCACCCTTGTCTGAACATCTTCCTGATGACTGTGACTTTTTCAAAGACTGGTGACCAGAATGAATAAGCCAAATGTGGCCTGCTCAGCACATAATGTGGTATCTTGTCAACAGCACTCACCTAACACAATGATTGGCCCTCAAAAAAATATCCGTAGTGTAATGGCCTAATATGCATGAGTGGCCGAGCAAATGACTCTTTGTGAACCTGAGTTTCCTCATCTAAAAAATGGAAGTGATTACTTCAAGTTTTTCTCTTCTCAAAGGTTTGTAGAGAGGAACAAATAAGAAAATACATGTGGAAACTGCAAAATATAATTAAATATAAAATTTTAAATTCATGTGATATATTAATTTAATCTGTTTATTATCAGAGCTAGGAAGACCAAACTTGGCCACTAATTTGAGGGGAAAAAAAGATAGCCCATACCTTAAAAAAAAAAAAAAAAAAAAACCTGTGGTTCAGTCAAGACCAAAACACTTGATCAGCAATATGGTGGGACCACCAGAGGTCATCTTCTCTATCCCTGTGGCTGGTATCAGTTTTCTTGCTGCCCTTTCACCGTTTTTTGATAAAATATTACCCCAACGATCCTCAAGGTAACCACCTCTCCCTCACTCTCATACCATGTCAATTGAGAGGGATTAATCTCACCCCCATCCACAAAATGGACCCTGATTGGCTTTAGCCAAACAATTATTCCATCTTCTTGGCCACAGCAATTGGTTCTTCTGTGGGTATTAGACCTAAATTAGGCCAATGAACATCAAGTCTGGGACTTTTCTTCAACTGTCCTAGCGAGAAGTCCTTTCTTTTCTGCTATATGTGCTCAAAGGAGGCTGAAGACTCTGAACTACTGGCAACCATCTTGAGATGATGAAGAAAGAGCCTGCCAGACAATGGAGCTAACATCAGTGAAGTGGAATGAAGAAGTAAGGAGAGAAAATTAATCCCAGACATACTGCTGGAGGCTAGACCACAGTACACCTGAACTGAGACCAGATCCATATTTTAAGACCAGATCCATCATTTAAGACAATGAATTCTCTGTATTGCTTTGACTGGTCTTGGTCAGCCTTTCTGTTACCAGAAATCAAAAGAATGCTTCTGGATAAAGTCCTCTTTGGTACTCTCCACCTTTCCTCCTTTTCCTTCTGAAACTTCTGAGATGAAAAATACAAGGAACAGCAGTTCAACAATTCTCAGTCTGTAAGATTCCATGAACATGGTGTAAACTTTTAAGTCCCCTTTCTTATCAAATGGAGGCAGTAGAATATGCCTGATAGAGTTGTTTTGAGGGTTAAATTAGATGATGTGTGCATACTACTTTACACATTTCAGGACACTTATTAAGCGTGCAGTACATTTTTCTTTCATTATCAAAAGGCACTATTCTACTGTGTCCCCAGCCCTTGACAGAGCCTTCCAACTTTAATCACAGAGTCATGGAATGTAAATGAGACTTAAGATCTGGCCACAAGGTCACGGAAGATGGAAGAGTAAGGAGTTCCAGGAATCAGTCTTTCTACCAAAACAACTACTGAGTTGGCAAAAACTGTAAAAATCAACTACTTTGTAATACAGAAGTCTGGTAAAACTCTTGCAGCACCTAGAGGAGCACTGAATGAAGAAAGAGGCTGGTTGGTGTATTTTGGCATTTTGTAGAGCAGCGATCATTCCACATCTCCCACAGCAAACAGCCATGGAAGGGCAATCACATTCCTGGTGCATCTTACTGGTAGTGCCAGCTGGGAAGTAAAGACCCTGTCCTCCAAAAATCAGAGCTGTGTGTTTTCATCTGCCTGGTTGGTCACTGAGGGACTGGCACAGAAGTTGGTCATTGTGTTAACCCTTGGGCTGAAGCAGCTCCCTGAGAAGTATCTGTCAAAAGAACTTAAAGGGATAAAACATCTTTTCTTCTTTTCTTATTGGATTCAAGCATTCAAGAAAATTTCTGTCAGGTCATTGGCTGACCATGAAGATAACAGACAGTTTTCAGTTTCAACACATAAAAATAAGCATAATTTTTAAAAAATAATTTAGAAAACTCACTAAACAAATAGAAGACTATAGCCCTCAATGAATAACAACAGCAGTCCCTGGGAGAAGCTTGAAAATGTCCAGGTCTCAACAATAACAACAAATATTACAAAACTTACAAAGAAGCAGGAAAGTATGACCCATTTGCTGGAAAAAGAGAATTGACAGAAACCACTCCCAAGGAAACCCAGGCATTGAACTTACTAGAAAAAACTTTAAAGTAGCTGTCTTAAATATGCTCAAAGGGCTGAAGGAAATCATGGATGAAGAACTATAAAAATCAGGAGAATGATGTATCAACAAGTAGGGAATTGCAATGAAGAGATAAAGGTAATAAAAAGGAACCAAATAGAAATTCTGGAGGTGAAAAGTACAATCGTCAAAATGAAAAATTCACTAGAACGGCTCAACACCAGAATCGAACAAACAGAAGAAGAAAGTCAGCAAACCTGAAGATAGGGAAATTGAAATTAGTCTGAGGAACAGAAAGAAAAAATAATGAAGAAAGATGAACAGAGTCTAAGGATCTATGAGACACCATGCAACACATGCATTACGGAAGTCCCAGAAGAAGAGGGAAAAGGGGAAGGAAGAATAGTTGAAGAAATAATGGCAAAAAAAACTTCCCAAATTTGATAAAAGGCATGAATCTACACATGCAAGAAGCTCAATCAACTATTCCAAACAGGATTAACTCAAAGAGATCCCCACCAAGACACATTACGATCAAACTGTTGAAAGACAAAGAAAAAATCTTAAAAACAGCAAGAGGGATGTGACCCATCATGTATAAGGGACCCTCAATAACAGTAACAGCCAATTTCTCATCAGAAACTGTAGAAGCCTAAAGAGAGTGGGATAATAAGTTTAAAGGACTGAGAAGGGGTTAAAAAAAAAAAAAAAAAAACTGTCAACCAAGAATTCTATATCTGGCAAAATTATCTGCCAAAAATGAAGGTGAAATTACAACATTCCAAGATAAACAAAAGCCAAGTGAGTTTATATAGATAGTAGGCCTGATATAAGCAATGCTAAAGAGAAAAAAAAAAAAAAAAATTTTTTTTTTTTTTTTTTTAAAGAGAGTCTCTCAGGCTGAAATGAAAGGACACTAGCTGTATGAAGAAATAAAGATATCTGATAAAGATAACTACAGAGGTAAATGGTAAATATAAAAGCTAGTATTATTATATTTTTAGATTGTAATGCCTTTTGTTTCCTACGCAATTTAAAGACAAGTGCATAAAATAATAATGTAAAATAACAAGTGTTGGCAAATATGTGGAGTAATTGGAACCCTCGTACACTGCTGGTGAGAATATAAAATTGTTCGTCTGCGGTGAAAAATAGTTTGGTGGTTCCTCAAAAAGCTAACTGAGAATTATCATATGACCTAGCAATTTCACTCCCAGGCATACCCAAAAGACTTGAAAGTAAGGACTCAACAGATGTGTGCACACCAATACTCATTGTAGCATTATTAACAGCAGCCAAAAGGTGGAAACAATCCAAGTGTCCATAAACAGAGGAATAGATAAACAAAATGTGGTAGATACATGCAATGGGATATTATTCAGCCAGGGAAAGTAATGAAGTACTGATACTTGCTACTTCATGGACGAACCTCAAAAACATTATGGTATGAAGCCAGACGCAAGAGGTCACATATTGTATGATTTCTTTTGTATGAAACGTCCACAATAGGCAAATCCACAGAGACAGAAAGCAGATAGTGATTTTTACAGGGTAGGGGGACAGGGCAATGGGGAGTGATTACTTAGTGGGTACATGGTATTCATGTAGGCTGATAAGAAAGTTTAAAACTAGAAAGAGATGATATTTTTACAACTTTGTGAATGCACTATACGCCACTGAACAGTACACTAACTCCATATTGTAGGAATTTCACCTCAATTAAAAAAAAAAATCTGGCTACGAAAAAGCAGCCTATGGGGAAACGGGAATGAGGAAAAGCCCCTGAGCATAAGACTATCTTTCCCTTTGAGGATGTCACTCCTGGCTCCTCGAAGTTAGTAGAGTCTCTATAAAGAGCCTCGACTGCTAACCAAAAGGTCAGCAGTTCGAATCCATCAGCTGCTCTTTGGAAACCCTATGGGGGCAGTTCTGCTCTGCCCTTATAGGGGTGATTTAAGTCAGAATTAACTCAAAAACCGGTTTGGATTTTTTTTTTTTTAATACAGCTGCTTGGTGGGTACTTGCAAGACTCAACAAATTTTCAGAACTTTGGTTCCACAAGCTTATTTTTCCCATTCCCAATGCTCCTGAAAATTCCCGTCTCCCAACCCCACTGGTTGCAGAAGAGGAATGTCAGCTACTACCAAACTTCAGATGACCTCGGCCAGTAAGAAAGTGACACCCTCCTCATCAGAGCCCCCCAGTGTGGAGGAGGCTGGGCACCCCATGCAGTATGCCAACACCTCTCTGCCCATCCCTTATTTTGGTGTCACTCCCTCTTCACCTCAGGAGATGCCTCTGATTGCACAGATGTCCCTACCATACCTTCTGCCCACTCCAATGTCTGTCCTCTCCTCCCCTCTTCTGACCTCCAGGGCATAGAATAACAGCCCCCACATAGATCCCTGAACACTTCACTAATACCACCCGCAACCTACAGTTTTAGAGATGTGCAGCTTATGTGTCTGTCAGTTTGTCATACCATGGGGGCTTGCGTGTTGCTGTGATACTGAAAGCTATGCCACTGGTGTTCAGATACCAGCAGGGTCACCCACGGCGGACAGGTTTCAGCTGAGCTTCTAGACTAAGACAGTCTAGGAAGAAGGACCCTGCAGTCTACTTCTGAAAAGAATTAGCCAGTGAAAACTTTATGAATAGCAGGAAAACATTGTCTGATATAGTGCCAGAAGTGCCCAGGTTGGAAGGCACTCAAAAGCCAACCAGGGAAGATCTGCCTCCTCGAAGTAGAGTCTACCTTAATGACATGGATGGAGTCATCAAGCTTTCGGGACCTTCATTTGCTGATGTGGCATGACTCAAAATGAGAAGAAACAGCTGCAAACATCCATTAATAACTGGAGCCTGAAAGGTACAAAGTATGAATCTAGGATAATTGGAAACCATCAGAAATGAAATGGAACGTGTAAACATTGATATCCTAGGTATTAGTGAGCTGAAATGGACTGCTATTGGCCATTTCGAATCAGACAATCATACAGTCTACTATGCCAGGAATGACAACTTGAAGAGGAATGGTGTCACATTCATTGTCAAAAAGAACATTTCAAGATCTATCCTGAAGTAAAACACTGTCAGTGATAGGATAATGTCCATACATCTACAAGGAAGACCAGTTAATATGACTATTATTCAAATTTACGCATCAACCACTAAGGCCAAAGATGAAGAAATGGAAGATTTTTATCAGCTTCTGCCGTCTGAAATTGATCGAACATAAGATCAGGATGCATTGATAATTACTGCTGATTGGAATGCCAAAGTTGGAAACGAAAAAGGATCGGTAGTTGGAAAATATGGCTTTGATGATAGAAATGATGCCAGAGTTCGCATGATAGAATTTTGCAAGATCAATGACTTCTTCATTGCAAATACCTTTTTCTACTAATATAAATGGCAACTGTACACATGGACCTTGCCAGATGGAATACACAGGAATCAAATTGACTACATCTCTGGAAAGAGACGATGGAAAAGCTCAATATCATCAGCCAGAACAAGGCCAGGGGCCGACTGTGGAACAGACCATCAATTGCTCATATGCAAGTTCAACCTGAAACTGAAGAAAATTAGAACAAGTCCACGAGAGCCAAAGTATGACCCTGAGTATATCCCACCTGAATTTAGAGACCATCTCAAGAGTAGATTTGAAGCATTAAACACTAATGACCGAAGACCAGACGAATTATGGAATGACATCAAGGACATCATACATGAAGAAAGCAAGAGTTCATTGAAAAGACAGGAAAGAAAGAAAAGACCAAATGGATGCCAGAGGAGACTCTGAAACTTGCACTCGAATGTCGAGCAGCTAAAACAAAAGGAAGAAATGATGAAGTAAAAGAACTGAACAGAAGATTTCAAAGGGTAGCTCGAGAAGACAAAGTAAAGTATTATAATGACATGTGCAAAGAGCTGAAAATAGACAACCAAAAGGGAAGAACACGCTCGGCATTTCTCAAGCTGAAAGAATTGAAGAAAAATTCAAGCCTTGAGTTGCAATAGTGAAGAACTTTATGGGGAAAATATTGAACAATGCAAGAAGTATCAAAAGAAGATGGAAGGAACACACACTCATTATACCAAAAAGAATTGGTTGATGTTCAACCATTTCAAGAGGTAGCGTATGATCAGGAACCAAGATACTGAAGGAAGGAGTCCAAGCTGCACTGAAGGCACTGAAGAAAAACAAGGCTCCATGAATTGACAGATTATCAATTGAGATGCTACAGCAAAAGGACGCAGTGCTGGAAGTGCTCACTCATCTATGCTAAGAAATTTGGAAGACAGCTACCTGGCCAACCACCTGGAGGAGATCCGTATTGATGCCTATTCCCGAGAAAGGTGATCCAACCAAATGCAGAAATTATCAAACAATATCATTAATATCATATGCAAACAAAATTTGGCTGAAGATCATTCAAAAGCGGCTGCAGTAGTATATTGATAGGGAACTGCCAGAAATTGAGGCTGGTTTTAGAAGAGGACATGGAACCAGGGATATCATTGCTGACGTCAGGTGGATCCTGGCTGAAAGCAGAGAATACCAGAAGGATGTTTACCTGTGTTTTATTGACTATGCAAAGGCATTCAACTGTGTGGATCATAACAAATTATGGATAACATTGTGAAGAATGGGAATTCCAGAACACTTAATTGTGTTCATAAGGAACCTGTACATAGATCAAGAGGCAGTTGTTTGGACAGAACAAGAGGATACTGAGTGGTTTAAAGTCAGGAAAGGTGTGCGTCAGGCTTGTATTCTTTCACCATACCTATTCAATCTATATGCTGAGCAAATAATCCGAGAAGCTGGACTATATGAAGAAGAACGGGGCATTAGGATTGGAGGAAGATAAGTTAACAACCTGAGTTATGCAGATGACACAACCTTGCTTGCTGAAAGTGAAAAGGACTTGAAGCACTTACTGATGAAGATCAAAGACCACAGCCTTCAGTATGGATTACACCTCAACATAAAGAAAACAAAAATCCTCACCACTGGACCAATGAGCAACATCATGATAAATGGAGAGATTGAAGTTGCTAACCAAAAAGTTAGTGGTTCAAATCACCCTGCAGTGCCACAGAGCTAGGCCTAGTGATCTAATTCCATAAGGTTACAGCTTCTAAAAACCCTGTGGAGCACATTCCACTCTGACACACACAAGGTTGCCATGAGTCAGAATCTACCCAATGGCAACAGGTTTGGTTTTGGGTTTAATTTATCTCCTAGGACAGAGACCATGCCCTCTCTGCATTTGCAAAAATACCCAGCATTATAGATGTTAGTAAATAAATTTTAAATGTATTTTAACAAACTAAAGTCACTATGGCTGTTAACCAAAAGGTCAGTAGTTTGAATTCACCAGCCACTCCTTGGAAACCCTTTGGGGCAGCTCTACTCTGTCCTAGAGGGTCACCATGAGTCAGAATCAACTCGACAGCAACAGGTTTGGTCTAGTCACCAAAGTCACCAAAGTTTCAGAGCCGTGGCAAATTCCAGTGATCAATCAATTTCTCTCTCTCCCCCAACATCAAAGCCACATCCACTTGGGCTTTCCAGAAAACTACTTTCTGGCCAGCTCTGACTGAAAACACACCTTCCAACTTTCCATTTGCTCTAGCCCACTGTGCTCAGAGCATGGAACGTACTTAACAACTTGATTGAATCTAACTTTTACTCCTCTTTCTGTAAGACATGCTCAGACTTGCCATATCATTTAAATTTTCTCTGGGCCCTTAGAAAATAGAATCATGAAGAGATGCATTACCTTCCAACTTTAGAAATTTCTCCTCAAGTCTTCAGACAAAAGGAGCGGGAGAAAGAAAGAGATGGAGACAGAAGAAAAGGTGGAGGACGAGGCGGAGAAAGAGAAAATGAAGGAATTTTTTTCTTCAACACTGTTATTTGATACAAGGCTAATAAAAGTAAATCATTTTTTTTTAACTTTTATTGAGCTTCAAGTGAACGTTTACAAATCAAGTCAAACTGTCACATATAAGTTTATATACACCTTACTCCGTACTCCCACTTGCTCTCCCCCTAATGAGTCAGCCCTTCCAGTCTCTCCTTTCGTGACAATTTTGCCAGCTTCCAACTCTCTCTATCCTCCCATCCCAAAAGTAAATCAGTTTTGAGGATATAGATTTCATTAAACACTCCCACACAAAGCCAATTATCATGATTTAGATAGTGTTTGCATTCATGTGGGCAAATAACAAGTTTAATATTTTTTAAAGACATTATCAAGCAAAATGGCAGTAAACGATCATATTCTGAGAAATCATCTTCTAACGACTCCAACCTCAGAAATTCCAGAACCAGAAGCTAGGGGTGGGGGGCAGTTTTTTAAAAGGTCTGAAATTAGTGGATATGGCAAGGCAGCTTTTGGGAAGGTATGGATCTAGCCCCTCCACCCACTGCCTAACGGCTTTCTGAGAACTGGACTTCAGAATTCACTTGGTCAACCCAATGGTCCACATTTGCCTTGACCTTAGGGTTCCTCCTGGTAGAAGAAACCACCCCCAAAAAAACATGTAATTTATGTGAAGCAAAGAGGTGTTAACTCTTTGGGGAACTGGCTCCCCAACCTTTGAAAGCAAGTGACCAGTGGCCTCCGCATTTCCAATTTGGGGCTGGTAGAAACATGCCCATACCTTGGTGCAACCAAACAAATCCTGCCTCTTTCTGAAAGCAGATATTCCACTCTATCACTGGCCCGGGAATTCACTACAAAAGATTCACTGTCTAATTATATCAGGAGAGTTCAGGACAAGCCATATAATTAGATTTTTTTTTTTTAACTGTTTTTTTAAGCAACTCAGCATGAGAAAGTTCAGATTCAATTTCAAGTTTTTAAACACCTCTTAAATAAGCAACTCACTAAATGAAAACTGCAAACACCTGTGACCAGCCGCGCACTGGTGTCCTGTATTACCAAGAGCCAGAAAGAACAGACAGATGAGGAAATCAGGTGTGCGGCAAGTTGCAAGGATTTCCTCAGACCCCCAAAATTGTGACCAGCAATTACGGGACCAGAATCAAGGTCCCCAAGTCCTAGCCTGAGAGGTGATGGTGGGCAGGTGGAGTAGCCTCATGAACAGAGTAAGATATCAAACAGAAGTCTTGGTGAAAATCCAGGACGTGGCAGCAAACTTAGCTGGAAATGCAATCTCCTCTTTAGAAGAGGTGTGAGCTCCCTGCTATCCCAGAGAGCATTTTCCCTTCGACCAGCAGTTACTGACCTGAATTTATTTAGTTGTGGAGATGGGTGAGGAAGGCCTACACTGTGATGAGCTTATGGACAACAGGAACCAAGCTATCTTTCTGGACGATGACATTTCATGGCATACTGAGATGTATGCTCTAGGAAAGAGACAAAACACTATGCTGCCTCTAAGAAAAGAAAATATGGCAGAAAGTCCTGGGGGGAAAGGAGAATTATAACTCGGAACCTGTCCAATGTATCTACAGTTATGATCATTCCAACAGTGTGCTATCAGCACCAAGATCAACAAAAAAGATCAATGGAATACAGTTACCAATCCAGAAAGAGATCCATGTGGGACTTTGGCATGTGATAAAGATGACATGTCAAATTCGTGGGGAAAATATTCAACACATGCAACAGTTTGGTACCCATTTGGGAAAGGTTAAATTTAGACCACTCACCCAGTACCATAAACAAAAAATGAATTCTACACGGTCCAATGAGCTAAAAAACCCATATACGTAATAGATGAATCTATATATTTTTTAATGTTTTTATAACTTTGGGGTGGGGAAAGGTATGACATGAAACCCAGAAGCTATAATGGAAGAAGACTGAGTGATTTGACCGTTTACATTTTTTAAACTTGTATGTAGCAAGCATATAAAAAAAAGGTTAGCTTTTATCATTATTACTAAATTCGTAAAACAAGCCTGCAAGGTAGTATGATCCTGTTCTTACCAGGAAAGAGGCTTAGAGAGACTTGTAGCTCAGCAGGCTCTGCCAGGAGGAGGGGCGATGCTAAGAGGCAGGCTTTGCTAACGGTCCCCCACCCCACTCACTCCTTTGTGAGTCAGTCCAGGACTGGCAACGTGTTGCTCAAAATAACTCTCTGAAATCCAGGTCAAGTAGCAGGAGCAATAACTTGTGTTCTACTCTGCACTTTTCCAAGCATTTTCTGTGGTCACCTCACTCCGTTCCCACAGCAGCCCTGTGCCATGGGAACACAGGGCACTACAGTCATGGCCATTTCACAGATGAGGAAATTGAGGTCTGTGACAGTCAGTGGCTGGCTGGGTCACCGAGCTCATGAAGCAGAGATGTGGCTGGACTCCAAAGCCCTTTCTTCCTAGTTAAAAGCTTCCATCGTTTTATCCTGCCATCTCTCTGAAACACTCGCCAATGTTTTATCGTCTTCAGCAGCGAACGGCAAAACATCTCCAGTTTGCAGACATTTCAATGTAAACCTGTGCATCAGACAGGCAAAGAAGACTCAAATCCTCCCCAGAAGAAACCCAGAGAGCAGGCTCCTTATCTCCACCTTCTAGCTTCATACTTAATTCCATGGGTAGCATTGCTGATAAGCCAGCCTTCAATTAACTGTCAAGAGGAAAAGGTTTCCCCAGCCTTTCTGGGGGTGGATGAGAGGCAGCAAGGAAAACCCATGATTCCAGGGTACATGCTCACCATCCTTCTCATTGTGTCTCAACACGTTTCATTCCTCTGCATTCACTCTTCCTGCGATGCTTGAGCAGATTCTAACAACCGATACGGCAAGCAGGCCGAGTGGGTATATAGATTCCCGGTAAGCACACAGGCAGTTCCACTTAATTTATAATCATTTTTATTTCATTGAAAGACTCAGACAGTGTCATCAGGTACTATTAACTTAAGTGCTTCGTGGTAGAGATGCACTTATTAGGGATAATGGAGAGAGACAGTCACTCTCAGTAGAGTCGCTATGAAGGCCCTTTCCACTGGAGGGAGAGTCAGGAACAGCGTCATGAGATAGCATCGTAAAACCGGCCATGATCTCTACGTAATTACGCTTTATGGATCTTAAAGGGATCTGCTTCCCGGGAGTGTGCCATTAGCAGCTTTCTCATGATGCTGACCAAATCCAAGCTAGACAACTCACTACTGTTTCTGTAAACCACAGACAAGGGGCCAAGAGCTAGAACCATCTGGCCAAGAGCTAGAAGGGCCAGCTCTAAGGTGGGGGTGACAGGTTCCCCGACACCCGACCCACACCTATGTAAATCATCTCTTCTTGAATTAGCTTAATTTTCTGTTTGCTAACTGATATACTATGCTTTGTCATATGCTAAGTTTCTAATCTTGTAATTATGCTCTTTGTTCTTCTCTTTGATGTAAGACAATGAAATGGTGTAAGCACAATTATAGGGAGCACACAGGTGATGGAGGAACACATACTAGGGACATCTAACTTAGGATGAAGCAATCAATGAAGGCTTGTCAGGAAAATAATATCTAAGCTGAGACCTAAAGGGAGAAGAGTTTGACAGCAAGTGCAGAGACCTGGAGGGAAGAAAGAGCAAGAAGAAAAAGGGAAAATTAAGAGTCCAGAAGGCGGGGCCAAGATGGCAGACTAGGTAGATGCTACCTCGGATCCCTCTTGCAACAAAGACTCGGAAAAACAAGTGAATTGATCACGTACATAACAATCTACGAACCCTGAACAACAAACACAGATTTAGAGAGGGAAAACGAACAAATACGGGGAAGCAGCGATTGTTTTCAGAGCCTGGAGCCAGCGTCCCAGTCAGGTAACCTTGGTGCCCGATTTAGGGCAGAGCCTAGGGGAGCTGACGGCGCAAACAAGGTGCCCAGCCCTACCCCCCTGAACTCACCCCGGGAGGGTGCCCAGCCGGTTCACGCCGGCAGCGTGGCTACGCAGCCGGTGGGAGAAGTCCCCGGGAGGCAGTGACTGGTCTTGGAGCTGGGAGAGCAGCGTCCCAGCCGGGGAACCGTCCCTCCGGGATTTTGACTGGGCGCTGATACGGCACAAGCATGGGGAGCTGCTCCATTCCCCTGAACTAACCCCGGGAGGGGGCCCAGCCGGTCCGCGGGAGTGGCGCGGCGACGGCTGGCGGGACGAGAAGTCCCCGGGAGGCAGTGACTGATTTTGGAGCCGGGAGTAAAGCATCCCAGCAGGGGAACCTTGACGCTAGGAGTTGGACTGGCAGCGGGTGGCTTCAGAGGGCCAGAACCCCGGGGGCAATCTCCACACAGCCAGCACACATAGGCGACACGCCCCGTGGGAATCTCAGATATAATAGTCATTCCAAGCAAGACAAGCAACTCTGGCTATATTCCGAGGTGCTACTCTCCTATCTCGCTGATCCCTCCCCCACCCTTCCCAGGCGGCTTCATTAACATTGGAATTGCCTGAGCCAGAGGGAGAACGGCTCGGCTCCGCGGCGGCTTTGCTTTTCCCCCTTTTTTTTTCTTCTTTTGGTCTTTTCCTAACCCACTCTTTCGGCCTGAGAGAAGGAACAAAAACAACAACAACAAAAAAACCCAGGGACCAAAAATCCACCCTTAATTGGACTAAAAACACAGAACCAGCTACAGCCAAGCATATATGATCCAAATCTCAGACTTTAATCCTTACAGGGAACAAGGTGGCGGTTATAATCCAAAGGCAATTCTGATAGAGATCTGACTGCATTTTTTTTTAGCGGATTTTCTGGAAAAACTAGTTTCCCAGTGATGGCTCGGAGACAGAAGTCCATATCAAACCACATAAAGAAGCAGACCATGACAGCTTCTCCAAGCCCCCAAACAAAAGAATCAAAATCTTTCCCAAATGAAGATACAATCCTGGAATTATCAGATACAGAATATAAAAAACTAATTTACAGAATGCTTCAAGACATCATAAATGACATTAGGATAAATGCAGAAAAAGCCAAGGAACACACTGATAAAACTGTTGAAGAACTCAAAAAGATTATTCAAGAACATAGTGGAAAAATTAATAAGTTGCAAGAATCCATAGAGAGACAGCATGTAGAAATCCAAAAGACTAACAATAAAATTACAGAATTAGACAACGCAATAGGAAGTCAGAGGAGCAGACTCGAGCAATTAGAATGCAGACTGGGACATCTGGAGGACCAGGGAATTAACATCAACATAGCTGAAAAAAAATCAGATAAAAGAATTAAAAAAGATGAAGAAACCCTAAGAATCATGTGGGACTCTATCAAGAAGGACAACTTGCGTGTGATTGGAGTCCCAGAACAGGGAGGGAGGACAGAAAACACAGAGAAAATAGTTGAAGAACTCCTGACAGAAAACTTCCCTGACATCATGAAGGACGAAAGGATGTCTATCCAAGATGCTCATCGAACCCCATTTAAGATAGATCCAAAAAGAAAAACACCAAGACATGTTATCATCAAACTTGCCAAAACCAAAGATAAACAAAAAATTTTAAAAGCAGCCAGGGAGAAAAGAAAGGTTTCCTTCAAGGGAGAATCAATAAGAATAAGTTCAGACTACTCAGCAGAAACCATGCAGGCAAGAAGGGAATGGGACGACATATACAGAGCACTGAAGGAGAAGAACTGCCAGCCAAGGATCATATATCCAGCAAAATTCTCTCTGAAATATGAAGGCAAAATTAAGATATTTACAGATAAACACAAGTTTAGAGAATTTGCAAAAACCAAACCAAAGCTACAAGAAATACTAAAGGATATTGTTTGGTCACAAAACCAATAATATCAGATACCAGCACAACACAAGGTCACAAAACAGAACATCCTGATATCAACTCAAATAGGGAAATCACAAAAACAAATTAAGATTAATTTAAAAAAAAATACTCATAACAGGGAATCACGGAAGTCAATATGTAAAAGATCACAATAATCAAAAAGAGGGACTAAACACAGGAGGCATAGAACTTCCATATGCAGAGTGATACAAGGCGATATAGAACAAAACAAGTTAGGTTTTTACTTAGAAAAATAGGGGTAAATAATAAGGTAACCACAAAGAGATATAACAACTCCATAACTCAAGATAAAAGCCAAGAAAAAAGTAACGACTCAACAAACATAAACTCAAACACTACAAAAATGAGGATCTCACAATTTACTAAGAAAAACGTCTCAGCACAAAAAAGTAAGTGGAAAAATAAAATTGTCAACAACACACATAAAAAGGCATCAAAATGACCACACTAAACACTTATTTATCTATAATTACGCTGAATGTAAGTGGACTAAATTCACCAATAAAGAGACAGAGAGTCTAGGACTGGATAAAGAAACACGATCCGTCTATATGCTACCTACAAGAGACACACCTTAGACTTAGAGACACAAACAAACTAAAACTCAAAGGATGGAAAAAAATATATCAAGCAAACAATAAGCAAAAAAGAACAGGAGTAGCAATACTAATTTCTGACAAAATAGACTTTAGACTTAAATCCACCACAAAGGATAAAGAAGGACACTACATCATGATAAAAGGGACAATTGATCAGGAAGACATAACCATATTAAATATTTATGCACCCCATGACAGGGCTGCAAGATACATAAATCAAATTTTAACAGAATTGAAAAGTGAGATAGACACCTCTACAATTATAGTAGGAGACTTCAACACACCACTTTTGGAGAAGGACAGGACATCCAGTAAGAAGCTCAATAGAGACACGGAAGACCTAACTACAACAATCAAGCAACTTGACCTCATTAACTTATACAGAACTCTCCACCCAACTGCTGCAAAGTATACTTTTTTTTCTAGTGCACATGGAACATTCTCTAGAATAGACCACATATTAGGTCATAAAACAAACCTTTGCAGAGTCCAAAACATCGAAATATTACAAAGCATCTTCTCAGACCACAAGGCAATAAAACTAGAAATCAATAACAGAAAAACTAAGGAAAAGAAATCAAATACTTGGAAAATGAACAATACCCTCCTGAAAAAAGACTGGGTTGTAGAATACATTAAGGAGGGAATAAGGAAATTCATAGAATGCAACGAGAATGAAAATACTTCCTATCAAAACCTCTGGGACACAGCAAAAGCAGTGCTCAGAGGCCAATTTATATCGATAAATGCACACATACAAAAAGAATAAAGAGCCAAAATCAGAGAACTGTCCCGACAACTTGAACAAATAGAAAGTGAGCAACAAAAGAACCCATCAGGCACCAGAAGAAAAAAATAATAAAAATTAGAGCTGAACTAAATGAATTAGAGAACAAAAAACAATTGAAAGAATTAACAAAGCCAAAAGCTGGTTCTTTGAAAAAATTAACAAAATTGATAAACCATTGGCTAGACTGACTAAAGAAATACAGGAAAGGAAACAAATAACCTGAATAAGAAACGAGAAGGACCACATCACAACAGAACCAACTGAAATTAAAAGAATCATATCAGATTATTATGAAAAATTGTACTCTAACAAATTTGCAAACCTAGAAGAAATGGATGAATTCCTGGAAAAACACTACCTACCTAAACTAACACATTCAGAAGTAGAACAACTAAATAGACCCATAACAAAAAAAGAGATTGAAACGGTAATCAAAAAACTCCCGACAAAGTTGGCCCGGACGGCTTCACTGCAGAGTTCTACCAAACTTTCAGAGAAGAGTTAACACCACTACTACTGAAGGTATTTCAAAGCATAGAAAATGACGGAATACTACCCAACTCATTCTATGAAGCCACCATCTCCCTGATACCAAAACCAGGTAAAGACATTACAAAAAAAGAAAATTACAGACCTATATCCCTCATGAACATAGATGCAAAAATCCTCAACAAAATTCTAGCCAATAGAATTCAACAACATATCAAAAAATAATTCACCACGATCAAGTGGGATTTATACCAGGTATGCAAGGCTGGTTTAATATCAGAAAAACCATTAATGTAACCCATCACATAAATAAAACAAAAGACAAAAATCACATGATCTTATCAATTGATGCAGAAAAGGCATTTGACAAAGCCCAACACCCATTTATGATAAAAAACTCTCACCAAAATAGGAATTGAAGGAAAATTCCTCAACATAATAAAGGGCATTTATGCAAAGCCAACAGCCAGTATCACTCTAAATGGAGAGAGCCTGAAAGCATTTCCCTTGAGAAAGGGAACCAGACAAGGATGCCCTTTATCACTGCTCTTATTCAACATCGTGCTAGAAGTTCTAGCCAGGGCAATTAGGCTAGACAAAGAAATAAAAGGCATCCGGATTGGCAAGGAGGAAGTAAAATTATCTCTATTTGCAGATGACATGATCTTATACACAGAAAACCCTAAGGAATCCTCCAGAAAACTACTGAAACTAATAGAAGAGTTTGGCAGAGTCTCAGGTTATAAAATAAACATACAAAAATCACTTGGATTCCTCTACATCAACAAAAAGAACACCAAAGAGGAAATAACCAAATCAATACCATTCACAGTAGCCTCCAAGAAGATAAAATACTTAGGAATAAATCTTACCAAGGATGTAAAAGACCTATACAAAGAAAACTACAAAGCTCTACTACAAGAAATTAAAAAGGACCTACTTAAGTGGAAAAACATACCTTGCTCATGGATAGGAAGACTTAACATAGTAAAAATGTCTGTTCTACCAAAAGCCATCTATACATATAACGCACTTCCGATGCAAATTCCAATGTCATTTTTTAAGATGATAGAGAAACAAATCACCAATTTCATATGGAAGGGAAAGAAGCCTCAGATAAGCAAAGCATTACTGAAAAAGAAGAAGAAAGTGGGAGGCCTCACTCTACCTGATTTTAGAACCTATTATACAGCTACAGTAGTCAAAACAGCCTGGTACTGGTACAGCAACAGGCACACAGACCAATGGAACAGAATTGAGAACCCAGATATAAATCCATCCACGTATGAGCAGCTGATATTTGACAAAGGACCAGTGTCAGTTAATTGGGGAAAAGATAGTCTTTTTAACAAATGGTGCTGACATAACTGGATATCCATTTGCAAAAAAATGAAACAGGACCCATACCTCACACCATGCACAAAAACTAACTCCAAGTGGATCAAAGACCTAAACATAAAGACTAAAACGATAAAGATCATGGAAGAAAAAATAGGGACAACCCTAGGAGCCCTAATACAAGGCATAAACAGAATACAAAACATTACCAAAAATGACTAAGAGAAACCAGATAACTGGGAGCTCCTAAAAATCAAACACCTATGCTCATCTAAAGACTTCATGAAAAGAGTAAAAAGACCACCTACAGACTGGGAAAGAATTTTCAGCTATGACATCTCCGACCAGCGCCTGATCTCTAAAATCTACATGATTCTGTCAAAACTCAACCACAAAAAGACAAATAACCCAATCAAGAAGTGGGCAAAGGATATGAACACACACTTCACTAAAGAAGATATTCAGGCAGCTAACAGATACATGAGAAAATGCTCTCGATCATTAGCCATTAGAGAAATGCAAATTAAAACTACAATGAGATTCCATCTCACTCCAACAAGGCTGGCATTAATCCAAAAAACACAAAATAATAAATGTTGGAGAGGCTGTGGAGAGATTGGAGCTCTTATACACTGCTGGTGGGAATGTAAAATGGTACAACCACTTCGGAAATCTATCTGGCGTTATCTTAAACAGTTAGAAATAGAACTACCATACAACCCAGAAATCCCACTCCTCAGAATGTACCCTAGAGAAACAAGAGCCTTCACACAGACAGATATATGCACACCCATGTTTATTGCAGCTCTGTTTACAATAGCAAAAAGCTGGAAGCAAGCAAGGTGTCCATCAACGGACGAATGGCTAAATAAATTGTGGTATATTCACACAATGGAATACTACGCATCGATAAAGAACAGTGACGTATCTGTGAAACATTTCATAACATGGAGGAACCTGGAAGGCATTATGCTGAGCGAAATGAGTCAGAGGCAAAAGGACAAATATTGTATAAGACCACTATTATAAGATCTTGAGAAATAGTATAAACTGAGAAGAACACATACTTTTGTGGTTACGAGGTGGGGAGGGAGGGAGGGAGGGAGGGAGTTTTTTATTGATTAATTAGTAGATAAGAACTGCTTTAGGTGAAGGGAAGGACAACACTCAATACATGGAAGGTCAGCTCAGTTGGACTGGACCAAAAGCAAAGAAGTTTCCGGGATAAAATGAATGCTTCAAAGGACAGCGGAGCAAGGGCAGGGGTTTGGGGACCATGGTTTAAGGGGACTTCTAAGTCAATTGGCAAAATAATTCTATTATGAAAACATTCTGCATCCCACTTTGAAATGTGGCATCTGGGGTCTTAAATGCTAACAAGCGGCTGTCTAAGATGCATCAATTGGTCTCAACCCACCTGAAGCAAAGGAGAATGAAGAACACCAAGGTCACACGACAACTAAGAGCCCAAGAGACAGAAAGGGCCACATGAACCAGAGACCTACATCATCTTGAGACCAGAAGAACTAGTTGGTGCCCGGCCACAATCGATGACTGCCCTGACAGGGAGCACAACAGAGAACCTCTGAGGGAGCAGGAGATCAGTGGGATGCAGACCCCAAATTCTCATAAAAAGACCATACTTAATGGTCTGACTGAGACTAGAGGAATCCCGGCGGCCATGGTCCCCAAACCTTCTGTTGGCACAGGACGGGAACCATCCCCGAAGACAATTCATCAGACATGAAAGGGACTGGACAGTGGGTGGGAGAGAGATGCTGATGAAGAGTGAGCTAATAATATCAGGTGGACACTCGAGACTGTGTTGGCATCTCCTGTCTGGAGGGGGCATGGGAGGATAGAGAGAGTGGGAAGCTGGCAAAATTGTCACGAAAGGAGAGACTGGAAGGGCTGACTCATTAGGGGGAGAGCAAGTGGGAGTACGGAGTAAGATGTATGTAAACTTATATGTGACAGACTGACTTGAATTGTAACCGTTCACTTGAAGCTCAATAAAAGTTAATAAAAAAAAAAAAAAAAAGAGTCCAGTTCGTTCACTCAGCAAATGAGTATTGAGGGCTACTATGTGCCAAGGGAAGCCCTGGTGGTGCAGTGGTTAAGAGTTCGGTTGCTAACCAAAAGGTCAGCAGTTTGAATCCACCAGCTGCTCCTTGGAAATCCTATGGGCAGTTCTACTCTGTCCTATAGGGTTGCTATGAGTCAGAATGGGGTCGACGGCAATGGGATGTGCCAAGCACCAAGTAGAGAGTTCGTGGACACTAACAATTAAAACTACCCGTTGTCATTGAATCGATTCTGACTCATGGCAACCCTATAGGACAGAGTAGAACTGCCCCATAGGGTTTCTGAGGCTGGAATCTTTACGGAAGCAGAATGCCACATTTTTTTCCCATGGAACAACTGGTGTGTTCAAACTGCTGACCTTTCAGTCAGTAGCTGAGCACTTTTAACCACTGTGCCACCAGAGCTCCAGCCAAAACTAGAAAGGCTAATTACAGATAAGAGTACTGCAGGGGGAGGAGAGAACTCTTAAGACTGCATGGGCGGAGTAGTGCTCTCCAAGGATGCAACATTCTAGTCAAGGCCTAAAGGAGGAAAACCAACAGCCCTCGTAGAGCTAGAGGAGAGCATCCTAGAAAAAGGAAAAAGCAAGGGCAAAGTATGAAGGCAGAGAATGGCATGGTCTATTTCAAGAGAAGCGAATAGACCAATCTGAAGAAGAGAAAGGAGGCCTATGTGTGTGGGGAGGAGGGGTGTGTAGGGACCGAAGGAGAGATGGTTTGGGGTGAAATGATTAGGCTGCTCTCACATGAGGCCAAGAGAGCCAAAGTTTGATTTTCATTTCAACTGCAATGGGAAGCCTTTGGGAGACTAAGGGGGGGCTGATATGATCCAGTTTAAGCTTTAGATCACTGTAGCTGTTTGGAGGAGAAAGGATTGTAGGAAGACCAGTGACAGCAACTTGGATGGAGTTGGCAGTTGTAGAGAAAAAGAGAGAAATGGGGGGATTTGAAATATATTCCATAGGTAGAGCCCACAAGATTTACCATCAATATCGAACGAGGAAAAAGGAAGGGTAAGAAATGACTTGTAGCTTTGAAATTGAGCAACTGGATTGAATGGATGGCTGGGGTCCAGCGTTTGATGCAAGGCGGGAGGTTGGGGAACTGTTGAGGGCTAAGGGAGGAAAGGTGGGGAGAAGCCAAGTCATAAAGCTCCTTGTAAGTTCTATTAAAGAATTGAGTTTTTTTCATGAGGGCCGTGGGAAGCCCATAAACAATTTGAAGAAATCAGTCTGTTGTTGTTGTTTTAGAAGTACCACTCTGGAGATCTCACCGGAAACGGGCAGGGACGGGGATGAGGGGCACTGTGAGGGTGCAGCCATGCTGGGACAAGCAGGGCCTGCAATGGTCTTTGGAATTTAGCTGGGTGCACTGTGGTTGTTTCCTTGTCTCGTCAAGCCTCATGCCTCCTCCAGGGACAGCAGAGTTTGAAGTGGGAACCTGCCCGATGATTTATGGGGCTCTCCCTTGGGGGCTGAGGATAGATGCCCTGTCCTTTCAGGGTCTCCGCTTCCTCCCCCTAAAAAAACTGAGGACCACAGAATTCCATCCTCCTAGTAAGCCATTTTTTTTTTTTTTTAGTAAGCCACAAATAACTCTGCTTTCCTACCAAGGCTGACTGTACTTAAAATCCCCCAGGAAACACCAAGGAAAAGATCCTGGACACTACTAATCTCCTTGGGGATGGGTGGCAGCGGAGGGGGGAGTGCTCTTATGCTAATGTCAAGTTGCGATTCCTTATGGTGTTTTCTTTAACGACTGAATTTCCCTTTTAAAAAAATCACATTAATTAAACAGTGTTCTCCTGCCCCCGGCAGTCTAGTTATCACAGCCATGTAATCCATTAAAGTAGCTGGATTTAAATGTTTGATTTGAACACCTGATTTTTCTAGGAAGAAGTTTCCTAAGTGCCCGACATTAGCTAATTGGAGAGAAAAAAAAAAAAAAAAGACCATAACTTCTGGCTTAAATATAGCCAGAAAATAAGCAGCCAGGTCATCCCTCTCATAGCACAACCCTCCAGAATCCAGCCCTCAACAGAATTAAGGGGTCTACAGAGATTGCTCTGAAGCTCCCCAGCTCTGACACCACCACCGAGCACCAAGTCCAACCACCAAGGCTTTTCTTGCCCTGCATAATGTAGAGGTTAAGGGCACATGCAGTCTTGGGACTTGCCCTACTTACCTCTCTGGTCTTTCCTTCAGAGGACTGGTATGAGTAACATATGAGTTAACATATTTACATGTTGTCTTTCCTTCAGAAGATTGGTATGAGTATCATATGAGTTAACATGGTTACACATGGTCTTTCCTTCAGAGGGTTGTATGAGTTCACATGTTTATACACTTAGAGCAGTACCTGGAACACAGTGAGAGCACGTCTGTAACTCTTACTATGTTCTAAGTGTGCTGTTATTATTATTTTTATTACCACTTCTACCACTGCCAAAGGCTTCCTTATTTACTATGTGGTGTGGATTTAAGACGCTGACTTTGTTCTCTCAGGGGAAACTGCACTAAAGCTATAGCCCTAATGGTGAACCAAAAGCACTGCTTCTGGATTGTGGTGCAATGACTCACTTAATATGGCCCTTCTAGTCATGGTCTTTGTGACTCGCACACAATGACTGAGTGGGACTGTGCAAATAAGGTATATGGAACCTGTGATGGTTGGGGTTATGTGTCAACTTGGCTTGCCGTGATTCCCAGTACTGTATGGTTGTCCTCTGTTTTGAGATCTGATGTAATTATGCTAATTTTCTCCATTTTATGTGTTGTAAATCCTGACCTATACATGTTAGTGAGGCAGGATTGGCGTGGGGTGTATCTTGAGTCACAGCCTTGCAGGAGGGTGTGACTCAATTCCTACCCTTACACAAGTTGTGCCTTTCCCTCGGTGTGGCTTGTATCCAAGGAATTTATGTGGGTCCTTTGGTGGGGCTCTCTCTGCATCTGGATCCTGTGTCTGGTTTGTCTCTGTCTGACCTCCAGTTTTAGGAACTTGAGCCAGTGGCCTGCTGTCTGACCTGTTGATTCTGGAATTTCCCAGCTTCCACCACCCCATGGACCAGAGACCTATTGTCTGACCTGATCAGCCAGCTTCCACAGCTATGTGAGCCAGCAGCCTATTGACTGATCTGACTCATCAGCTTCCACACCCTTGTGAGCCAGCAGCCTGTCACCTGGCCTACTGATTTGGGTTCGTCCACCACTGTGGCCATGTGAGTCAAGACAAGCCTATGCCTGATCCACAGATTTGGGACTTGCCAGCCTCCACAACCACATGAGCCATTTTGTTGATATGGTTCAAAAGGTCTGTGAGACATTGCTGCAAATTAGGGAACCCAAAGACATGCGGGAGAACACTGAGGGGAGGGAGAGTAGTTGGTGTTAGAGATGACAGAGTGGGACAGCAGTTTGGAAAAGCTGGACATCTGGGGCATCTTTAATCTCTGCCTCACAGGCACCAGCTTTATGCTGATCCTTGTAAAACAAATTATTCACTTATGTATTAAACTTATCTCAGGCTGAAGGGAAGTAGAGAGAAGGCCTCATAGAAGTGAATGTTTCTTCCTGAGGGGGAAAAGATGTTCTCCTGACATCTGCCTGGTCCCGCACGCAGACTGAGCCTGGCCTGCCTCCCCTCACCCACCCTCCCTGTTCAGAGGAGTCAGTATAGGCCTGGGTTACCAGACCCGCAGCCTATACTGGGGTTTACCAGCTGCCGTGGAGTCGAATCTGACTCAAGTGACCCCATGTGAGTAAGAATAGGACTGTGCTCCATACGGTTTTCAATGACTGATTTTTCAGAAGTAGATCTCCACGGCTTTCTTCCAAGGCACCTCTGGGTGGGCTCTAACCACCCACCTTTTGGTTAGCAGCCAAGAGCTATAACTGCTCCACCCAGAGCCTCCTTGTACTAGAGTTTAGGATCTGGGGAAGAAGAGAGAGGAAGAAAGCTCAGGTCCCACTAATTTTACAACCAGAATATCCAGAAAGGAGCTGTTTCAATTTCAGCATACACATGCATTTTGTTTTGTTTTGAGGAAAAAATACACACACACACACACAACTTCCATCAGCTCTGAGCAAACCTGCACGGAGGAGAAAGGGTTGTGGGTCCACCCTCTGGCCCTAGGAGTAATAGCTGTGAACAGACAGGAGCACACCCTCCGTGGCCCAACAGCCCAGAATATGCAGGGAGACAGAGTAGGGGGCAAGGCAGGGGACCCCATCCCCCAGCTGGCCACATTCGCTGCTCGATTCCCACCATGCACCGGCAGCCACAAAGCCCATGCCCGTGATCACAACAGAAAAATGGAGAGTGACAGAAAGTTGGGTGCTTTTATGTTAATGCACCCAAGTCATGTTGGACCCCTGTTTAGAAAAATGATTTGGTTTTTCTTTTTTGTTGTTGTTTTTGTTTTCATTCAATCAGTGATTTAATTATGAGAAAAGCGAATAGTGTTAAAGCTGTGAGAGGCTCC
This sequence comes from Loxodonta africana, assembly GCF_030014295.1. Lineage (NCBI taxonomy): Eukaryota > Metazoa > Chordata > Mammalia > Proboscidea > Elephantidae > Loxodonta > Loxodonta africana. The sequence continues at coordinate 74,027,540 of NC_087362.1, forward strand.
CTGAGTCCGGGAGGCCTGAAAGGGTAAATACAATTACGCATTGTAATGAAAGCTAGTGGAGCACCTTCCTGCCGCTGGTTCAGAGCACTCGGATATGCTTCTGGAGAGGCATAAACAATGCAAAAACCTATAATTGCTGTGTCAGTCACGGAGTACAGGCAGAATACCAAGTACCACTCCCAGCTGCTGGCTTCCCACCCCCATTCCGAAGGCAGGATGGGCGTTCAACCACATAGTCCTCTGCTGGGTGCCCCCCCGAGGGATCAGCGTCACTTCTCCCTGCCCCTGGCAGTGGCCCAGGCCTTCATCTGCCCACCAGAGATGCCTTCAATTACATGCCACCCCCCATGTCTACAGCACACCAAAGTCACAGGCTGTAGATGATGTGGGTGGTCTTGCTGCCTCAACTGCCCCCCAGGGCACCCTGACCCATGGCTTCATGAGCACAACTCTCCCTAGGGCTGCGCTATCCAGTAGAGATGGTCCGAGCCACACCTGCCATTTCATGTTTTCTCAGAACCACATTGAAAGTGGAAAAAAGAAATACGTAAAATTAATTTTAATAGTTTATCTTATTTAACTCAATTTATCTAAAATATTATCATTTCAACGTGTCATCAGTATAAAAAAGCATTAGTGAGATACTTCACATGCCTTTTTGCAGGAAATATTTGAGGTCTGGTATGTATTCTGCACTCAGAGGCTCAACAGCCACGTGTAGCTAGTGGCCCAGCACAGCCCAGGGAGCCAAGATGGCCACTGTCTTCCTGGAGCCCACCTGCCCAGGACCCTGGAAGTCCCAGTCACCCCTAAATGAGGCAAACCCTGGCCTGGCTCTGAAAGCCAGAATACCGGAGATGTGCCCAACACCTCCTGTGCCTCCCTCCTGCACCCAGCTGTTCCGAGACCTCTCCTCCAGGCTGGAGAAGAAGGCCTCAGGGCCTGGGCTGGCCCAGGTAACTTGCTGAGGTTGGATAACACTTCTCTTTGCATAGTGGCATCCACCAAGAGCCACAGGAGACCAGAGGTTCAACAAAGATAGCTTTTGAGTCTGGGGACTAGGAAAAAGGATCGTCAAGACTCCCCTCTAGTGACAGTGGAGACAGAGGGAGAAAGGGGACCCCACACAGACAGCCTGTGCTTCAGTCTGCTGCAGGAGGGTCTGCCTGAAACACTTCCAGCACGGTATTCAGCTTACAAAACTGTCCCAGAGGAGCTTCTAAAGCCGGGCCCAGCAGCCCTCCCTCCAGGAAGTCCAGCCCAGGAGGAGCTGGAAGCTGCTCTCTGGGCAGCAGGGGGCTGCGCTAGCCCTAGGTGCTGGCTTTTCTTTTAATGCAGCTCAGTCTGCCCTCTGGGCACCTGTGGGCACAGCACAAAGAGGCCACACAGAGCAATTTAATTTCCTGTGGTGCAGACAAAGGTAGCTGGTCTTCCAGAAGAGGGAGGAGAGATGCCTGCCTTCCATACTCCCAAGGAGAGTTGAAAATCCCATGCATTCCTAAAAAAAAGAGCACCCCCTTCCCAAGGACCTCAGGTCTCCCACCTCTGCCCCATTTAACTCTGAGGGCCCAGTTTACCTTCCCTCCTCTCTCTTCCACTCAAATGAAATGCTTCTCTACCCAACCCATCCTCCTTCCTTCCCATCTCCCAAGAAAAAGTGTCTGGGGAAAATCCTACCCCCCAGCCCTGGTCCAATCCCCTTCCACCTCCACCCAGGCCTTGTTCACCCCAGTTTCCACTGTCTGGCACCTTCAATTTCTGCTTCTCCAGACCCCTTTCTGCGGCCCACACACAAGTCTCCAAGTTCCCACTGCACCTCGCCTTCCTCTCCTGGTCAAGCCTGCTTCCTTCACACCCCTTGTTCCCTGATCTTTGGCAATCTGACTTCCCTCCCCATCGCTCTGGGCACCACTCTCAGAGTTCAGCAGGGCTCTGGTCACACAAAATCTAATGCTCACCCACCTCTCAGAGCCACCTTCACCATCAGCCCACACTCATCCCCTCACCTTAGTCTTTGTACAGCTTGCAAGCCCCTAGGTGTACTGTTCAAGGGCTCAACAGCCACAGGTAGGGTGGCACAGTTCACTCTTTGGGCCTGCGCAATGGGATCTACACCCCGTAAGGGGGCTTCTTGATTTCAGGGGCCGTGACACCCATTATTCAGTTCGTGCTCTACAATAGCTATTGAACACTAATGTCTTAGTTTACTAACACTATTGTGGCAAAAATACTACAAATGGGTGGTTTTAAAGAACAGAAATTTATTTACTCACAGTCCTGGAGGGTAAAAGTCCGAATCAGGGTCTCAGCTGTGTTGATTCCTCCTTGCAGGTGGGTCCTGGCGTTTCTTGGTTCCTTGGCTTGTAAACAACTCTTGCACGTCTGTCTTTCCACGCGTGGGTATGTTTCTGTGTATTCTGGTCTTTTTTTTTTTTTTTTTTTTAACTCGGAGGTGATTAAGTTTAGGATCCACCCTATGTTGGTTGATTGATTGATTGATTGATTACACGTCTTTAGATTGCATTATGAAATGTGATTGCATTCTATTACATCACATCATGAAACGTTACGCACTCTATCCAGGGCTAACTGATTTCATCACATATAACCACTCCATAACAGCAACTAGACTAGTGTTTGGTCGAAAAACTAGGAACCAGAGCCTAGCCAAGCTGACACCTAAAATTAACCATCCCACCTCCTATGTGACAAGCCTGGGCTAGGCCTTGTGATCCTGCAAGAAAGAGAACAGCAAGGTCTCTGTGCCTTGCAGATCTTACCTTCTAGTTGCAAAGACAATAAATAGGCAAAAAAACAAACTAAAAAATCAAGATAACTGCAGATAGGGGAAAGTGGGAAACCCTGGTGGCGCAGTGATTAAGAGCTATGGCTGCTAACCAAAAAGGCTGGCAGTTTGATTCCACCAGCCACTCCTTGGGAATCCTACTGGGCAGTTCTACTCTGTCCTATAAGGCCGATAAGAGTGGGAATCAACTGGATGCCAACGGGGCTGATTTTTTCCGGTTTAGTGGAAAGTGCAATGGAGATTAAAGAAAAAAAAAACAGAATGATACAATAAGAAAGAGAGTTTTATGGGGGGCGGGAAGCACTTAAGATTGGGTGGTCCCAGAAGGCTAGTCTGAGATGGAGACAGTTGATTTGAGGCCTGAGTGAAATAAAGGCTCAGGTCAGGGCTGGTATGTGGCTGGTGGACAACAGTGCAGACATTCATGTTGCCCACAGCCAGCACCTGTTCTTACTGTTCAGATCCCATGCTGTGCTAGGCTCTTTCCTCTGGCCCAGCTGTGATAAAGTGAAGGGGCAGAGCACACGGTACAGAGACCCTGAGCTGAAGGAGAATGTGACTTGTTCACGAGAGAGAAAGTGAGATGGCTGCCCGGGAGATTAGAAATCATGGAGGCCAAGGACATGGTCAGGGTCCAGACCACATATGTCTTGTCCACTTCAGTAAGGGGGTTGGATTTTCAGTGCCTGGGAAAGTGCTGAACAATTTAAGCAAGAGAGCAACATGCTCTGATTTGTGGGTTTTTTTTTTTTTTAATTGTGCTTTTGGTGAAAGTTTACAGCTCAAGTTAATTTCTCATACAAAAATTTATACACATATTATTATGTGACATTAGTTGCAATCCCTATAATGCGACAGTGCACTCCTCCCCTTTTCACTCTGGCTTTCTTGTGTCTGTTCAACCAGTTCCTGTCCCTTCCTGCCTTCTTATTCTGCCTCCAGACAGGAGCTGCCCATTTGGTCTTGTGTATCTGATTAAACTAAGAAGCACACTCTGCACGAGTATTATTTTATGTTTTATAGTCCAGTCTAATCTTTGTCCCTGAGGAAGGACACCACGCTTGGGAAAGTAGAGGGTCAAGGAAAAAGAGGAAGACCCTCAACAAGATGGATTGATACAGTGGCTGCAACAATGCGCTCAAGCATAACAATTGACTGTGAGCATGGCGCAGGACCAGGCAGTGTTTCGTTCTGTTGTCCGTAGGGTCACTATGAGTCAGAACCAACTCGAGGGCACCTAACAACAATAACAATCTTTGTCTGAAGAGTAGACTTCAGGATTGGTTTTAGGTCTGGGTTAACAGAGTGTCTAGGGCCATGGCTTTGGGGGTTCCTTCAATCTCAGTCAGACCATTAAGTCTGGGCTTTCTACGTGAATTTGAGTTCTAAAAGATAACTCCAGCTGCTCCGTGAAGAGTGGATTTGAGGGAGGGGAGTGTGAAAGCAGAGAGCCTAGATAGGAGGCTGCTGTCTTTGGCTGGGTCCTCCAGATCCAGACTCAGAATGAGGCATCACATGTAAGTAGTTCACCTGGAAAGTGATACCAGATAACTGAAAGAAGAGAGGGGAAGCGAGACAGGGAAGGGAAGGCAGCCGATATTGGGTGTGTTCTCAAGCAAGTTACCATCAGGGCAACTGGAATTTAATTCCTCTGGGGAACTTTGGAAGGCAGTGTGGGGTCACGCATCTCGGATTGTCCCACTTAAGTGTCGAGGAAGCGGAGTATTTACACCCCAACTCCTGTCATTGGTTGAAGGCTACAGAGGGAGGGAAGGCTGTTGATGGTGTTAATTCCCAGCATTTCTGGTGCTGGGTATGTAAGAAGAGGGAACTCTGGCAAAGAAGGAGACATGGGTGCTGGCAGTGGGAAGTCAGGGCATGTGGGTAGGGCACTGGCAGCATCGGCTACAAGAGCTGTTTTTGTAGTCCAGATGAGAGACCACGCAGGCTAAGAACTGAGTGGTAGAAGCAGTGATGAAAGGAGAAGTGAAGAGATTGAGAACTTGAGTGCAGCCCATGGGACGGGCTGCTGCGTTGGGTGTTGTGGGTGACAGAGAGTCATCAAGGACGATGGCTAGGCACTGAGGGGACACTATCTTATATACACTGCCATTACCCATTGCTTTATCCAAATTAGTTGGAAGCTGCCCGGTAACGTTGGCTGAATGGCTTCTTTGGGCTTGGAAGGTCACAGGGAGCTCACCAGGAGAAGGACTGGGCATCTGGCAGTCTTACTCACAGCCTGTCATAAAATGTAATGTCCTCAGTTTCTTTTCCCTACCCACATGCTTTGCACAAAGCTCCGCAGTAGCTATTGGGTCAGCTGAGACGGCTAGATTCCAGGGAGCTGGGTGCCTTCAGGTCGCAGCCCATCCTTTTCAGTCAACTTTTCACCAGTCTACCCAGGGCTGCCATCCATGAGCAATGGGTGCTGCAGCCAGAAGCCAGTGAGCAGGTTCAACACGACCCAGCGTGCATATACCGCCACCAGTGTCCTTCTGGGCTTCCTTCTTACCTGACTCAGAAAGTCTGCTTTAGCTTATTGCAGTTGGCTAAATCAATAAGCCCACATTTTATTCGATCTCCTTTTAACTAGCTGAGCTTGTAAAGCTATATGTGAGCCAAGCGAAAAATGTCACCTGTGCAGGCTTTTGCATTGCATCTCATTGAACCAGTACGATTTTCTGCGTTGACTTAATTCCCCAGCAAAGAATGCTAATCTGTTTTAAAGAATGATGTCTTGACTCAGTCACAGGCTGAGGACTTGACAGCGCTACCAAGAGTGGCCATGATGAGTGTGTAATGGGCCAGGTGGAGAGGGGATAGCCTAGCCAGAAACCAGCCCCTTTGTGTGCACGCAGAGCTTGTACATATAAACACTGGCAGAGACTCTGAAGACATCTAGTTCAGCTTCCGATTTCTCTGATGGAGGATGTCCAGCCCAGAGAGGCTCGGCGACTTGCTCAAAGTCACGTAGTCATAAGCGTGGCCAGGCTAGAGCCCTGGACTCCTAATTCTCAGGCCATCGTCTTTCCCTGGTGTCACACTGCTTTTCATTGCCAACAAAGACTTTCCAGTTGACTCCAATGTTACAACATCATAATGAACTTTGGTAAGAAGAGAGAAATGCAGCAAACAGAGGTAACAGCAAAGCATAAGGAAGGGCTACTCTGTGCCAGGCATGTGTTGTCTCAATTTGCCATCCTGCTTGCTAAACCTGCATGTGTGGGAACAGTGGGGTGCACAGTTTGACCCTCTGTGTCTGCAGGTTGCCCTGATCCAGAAGATCACATGAGAGGAAAACACACAAGCAAGGGGTGAGGGGGGAGTCTGATCAGGATGGGACACCAGGAAATATCAAAGGGAGAGTCTGGCTGGCAGATATGGGTAGGAGGATGGCTTGAGCCTTACAGGCCATGTGCTGCCCACTCGGCTGTCCTTTCAGGGCTATTTATCATCTCCATAAAGCTGGGCTTAAATATGTCCATGAACAATGTCAGCTGAACAACTGCACCTAGTTATGCTTTTCATTGCAGTCTTTTAAAACCCCATCCATTCCTGCCACCTCCCCTCATTATGAAAATGGCATGTGCAGTCATCACAGGAAGAGGCACCTGTGCTGCCCACCTCACACCTCCTCCCCTCCTGGCTTCCCCTCCCATCCTGGAAGGCCGCCTGGACGGCCAAGGAGAAGCCTCTAGACCTGAAATGAGGTTTTATTGAGACTGGAAGGAAACTCTGCTGTTTTTCATGGGTGGGTGGGTGTCGGGGGGAAGCCTGAGTCTCTGGTGCACATTTCTTTACCACCCACAGTGAAAATTTCTCAGTTACCAGCTAAGTCATCCTCCGGCTTCATTCTTTCCTCATCACAGTTTAATGCAATTAGAAACAGGTCAGCCCCCAGGCTAGTTAAAGCCAGCATTTGTGATGGTCATTGTTGTTAGCTGCCATCAAGTTGGCCCCTGACTGACCATGACCACACGCACAGTGGAATACTGTCCCATCCTGTGCCATCCCCATGGTCAGTTGCAGATCATTGTGATCCATAGGCTTTTCATTGGCTTATTTTCTGGGGGTAGATTGCCAGGCCTTTCTTCCTAGTCCCTCTTAGTCTGGAAGCTCTCCTGAAGCCTGTTCAGCATCACAGCAACAGGGAAACCTCCACTGACAGACAGGTGGTGGTTGCTTATGAGGCACCTTGGCCTTTAAGGCAGTTTATTCCAGACTGGGAGTGAGGCTGATGGAGAGAAAGCCTACAGAAGGAATCTAATAACTCTAAAATGGGGGAGTAGGCTGAGGGGGCTTCACAAAGGACAGGCCATCCAGATGCCCCAACGCTGAGTGGCTATGCCTCTTTCAGTGTCTCCTTAAGTTTGGGCTTTAGTATTGACACACAAAAAAACAAAAACCGTGATGATTGAAATCACCCCTGAACCTCTCTAGAAAGACGCTGTGCTGGACACCAGGACACCCTCTCATGATGGGTCCACCCTAGCCAGCTTCCTGGGTTGGCTTGTGTTTTAGCAGCCATGCTGTACGGAAAGTTGACGAGTTTAATTAACAATCAGTGATGTAAGTTGCTCATATCTGGAGGCATCTAGGCCCAGCATGAGCTGTTGGTGGGCCCACGGAGTCTGCTCTCCCCTTGCCGGGACAAACATTCACTGAGGGGTCATGGGCACAGCTTGTCAATGCTGTTTACATTAGTCTCTCTCTCTCTCTTTTAGTTCAATTCTTGTCACCTTAATACTTTTGTGGAGGACTTCTCTGCCCAGCCCCACATGTGGCCTGCGTGTGCATGTCTCTCCCACCCAGTGGTGGTATTTTCACAGAGCCCGTGTGTGTCAGCAACATTTGCTGACTGACTGCAAACACACTGGAGTAAGGGAAGCAAACATCTTCTCCTAACTCTGTATCCACTCACAGCGCACACAGGCCAAGGCCCAGAGCAGGAAGGAGCCTGACACCTGATTGTTGGTGAGATCCTCATAGCACGGGCAGCCCACAGAGGTCCTTCCCCTGATGCTAGATGGAAAAGCGCTCAAGGCCCCTTCTGGAGATGTGTGCTTCATCCAGTCCAGCTCTGCAGCCTCCTCCTGACTAAGCATGCTGCCTCTGAAGCTGAGTACTTATACCCTGTGTGGGGGGCCAACCGAGGCAACTCCCTTCCTGCACATGACCCCAGCCTAACACGGCACCTCCAAGAGCCAGGAGATACCTGGCCAGGCTGTCACCGGTCTCAATCAGATTTCCTGGAAAAAAAAAAGGGGGCCTGGGAATGATGAAGGGCTGGGATGGTCATCATGCCCCCAGGACCCCTGCCAGGGGTCTCAGGAAAAGGGGAAAGGAGGAGGCTGGGGACTCAAGGGGAAATCTTCTGACCATATTTTCCTAACTTCTTTCGAAACAGGTTAGTCAACCTTGCAACTGCAGCTTCCTTGATCCCTTGCGTAGAGCCAACTAAAACGCAAGCAGGGTGTGACTGAAGGCCAGTCGCTGAACCGCCAGTGCCCTGGGTTCTTTTCTTCTGTAAAATGGTAACAGTAATTTCACAGGATGATTTTGAGATTAAACAAAAGGAGCTCAACGTGCGGTGAGCTATGATGTTCATGAATGCTTGTGGGCAAAGCCCCACCTCCAGGAGAGGCTCACAACGTTTCACACGATTTTATAAAAAAAAAGCAGAACATGGACACTGGAGTCAGCGCCAGTTCAACCCACCCAGGTCAGCCACGGCAATGGAGCCTCAGGGTTGATCTCTCCCTGCCTGGCCAGCACCCATTCTCCCTTCTGGTCACTTTCCTTTGGGGGACACCCCTCCTCTGCTCTCAGTCAGCCTGTATTTGGGCCTGGGGTTTGTAAGCTGACTCCGTGTCCCAGCCCCAGGACTTCTCAGTTATATAAACCAATAAAAAGGTGCCCTGGTGGCACAGTGGTTAAGCACTTGGCTGCTAACCAAAAGGTCAGCAGTTCGAGACCACCAGAGGCTCCATAGGAGAAAGATGTAGCAGCCTGGTTCCCTAAAGGTTACAGCCTTGGAAACCCTCTGGGACAGTTCTGCTCTGCCCTGTACGGTCATTATGAGTCAGAATCGACTTGATGCTTGATGACAATGGGTTAACCAACACAGTCCCTTTTTGGTTAAGCCAGTGGGTGACGGGCTCAAGTTACTGATAACTGAGAGTCTTCTCTAATTCAGGACATTTGGAAAATGGGTGGCATTTAACCAAAAAAAAAAATCTGCCCCACAGGGTTTCCAAGGGACTGCTGGTGGACTCAAACTGCCAATATTTTGGTTAGCAACCAAGCTCTTAACCACTGAGCCACCAGTGGCCTGCAAGATGGAGCCAAATTAGCCAAGGCCTTGAGTGCCAAGGGAACTAATTGGCCATGCTGTGCCAAGCAGTGTCACCTCCATGAATTTGAACTTGCTTTGCCTTCTTGGGCTGACCGGTGGGCTCAGATACAAGGCAGCCCGTGCTGACACAGCGCTCACCTACCCTTGCATCTGTCTTGCTCTCAGGAAGCCCAAGGGAAGCAATAAAAGTTAGTGGAAAATGTGAACACAGCATGTTCTCGGGTGATTCACTTTGGGTCTCCAGAGTGGAGACGCCTTTGACAAAGGAACCCAACGTTCCAAGCCTTCAGTCCTACTAGGAGAACAAAGGCATCCTCTTGTTTCAGCAGTTGATAAGATGCTGCTGACATGTCAAATGGTTGCATATGAAAATTTGGACAACTGTAAGTATTTCTGACTGCCAAGTACCCTGCGCAGCTGCAAGACGAAGGGGCTGTTTCAGAACCTATAATGACCTGTAAGACAGATTGACTCATTATCTCCTGGGAACCTAGTCCATTCTGGTCAGAAAAACCTATTCTATTTTCAACTCTGGTAGTCAGATCTCCTGGGCCACCACTGCCAATCACAGTAGTTCTGGGTTTTAATACAACAGGCACCAGCTGCCTTGGGTTTTTCTCCGGCACCTCTGCTACGTTTCATTTCCAGCCTCTGCTACGTTTCATTTCCAGCCTGCTACAACCATAGAGGGACCTTTATCGAATCATGTTTCATGACCGTTCAGGGGGCTGGAGGTAAAAATCAGCATTGTCATCTCATTGTACTTTCATAAACTGCTGCCATTTCTTTCCACCCATAAGAGTTGAAACCCTCAAGTTGGACAGTTTTAAAAGCCACACAATCAAATTTTGATGATTTATGTATTTGACAAAATCACTCGCCTTCAGTCCTGTCTAAACATGTGGCAGGGAGAAGACTGAGGGTTTGCAACAAACTGTTCTAGGTTTTCTTTTTTTTTCCCCAATGCATATTTCTCATGTGTCATTCCTCTTGTCAGGGAGGCAGGTTTGACAGTTGCAAGAAAGCCAAAGAATCCACACACAGATGCCCAGACACACGTCTCTCTCTCCAGGCATGCTTGAACGGCACAGCAACCAGTCAGAGAAGACAAGCTTTGCCTCCATGGCTGTCATGGATTGAATTATGTCCCCCCAAAAATGTATGTATCAATTTGGCTGGGCCATGATTCCCACTATTGTGTGGTTGTCTTCCATTTTGTGATTGTAAGTTAATGTTAAAGAGGATTAGGGTGGGATTGTAACACCCTCACTCAGGTCACATTCCTGATGAAACCTAAAGGGAGTTTCCCTGGGGTGTGGCTGGTACCACTTTTCTCTCAAGACATAAAAAGGAAAGGGAAGCAAGCAGAGAGTTGGGGACCTCATACCACCAAGAAAGCAGCACTGGGAGCAGAGCGTGTCCTTTGGACCTGAGGTCCCTATGCCTGAGAAGCTCCTCAACCAGGGGAAGACTGATGACAAGGAATCATCCTCTAGAGCAGACAGAGAGAAAAAGGCATCCCCTGGAGCCAACACCCTGAATTTGGACTTGTGCCTACTAGACTGTGAGAGAATAAGTTTCTTTCTTAAAGCCATCCACTTGTGGCATTTCTGCTATAGCTGCACTAGATGACTAAGACAATGATGGGGATATCCCAGGTATCCAGGAACATGAGATTCTGCCTTGGGAAGACTGTGATGTCAGGTAAGAATGTTTTCAGGTAGCCACTGCACCCCCTATGTGACTCTGTCCTAGATTTCTAAGTCCCTTCCCTTTCTAGTGGAAACCCTGGTAGTGTACTGGCTAAGAGCTACGGCTGCTAACCAAAAGGTCAGCAGTTCAAATCTACCAGGCCATGCTTGGAAACTCTATGGGGCAGTTTTACTCTGTCCTATAGGGTCACTATGTGTCGGAATCGACTCGATGGCCATGGGGTGGGTTCCTTCCTAGCAGAGCCCTGGTGGTACAGTAGTTAAGAGCTCAGCTGCTAGCCAAAAAAAAAGGTCAGTAGTTTGAATCCACCAGCCGCTCCTCAGAAACCCTAGGGGGCAGTTCTACTCTGTCCTTTAGGGTCACTATGAGTCAAAATGGACTCGATGGCAATGAGCTTTTTTCCGGGTCCCTTCCTAATAGACTAGAACCTTCTCTCTGGTTCTGTCATCACAGTGCATCCACATCCACTAGAAGGGGAGACCCATGTTCAACTCTTCCTCTTTCACATAGACTGCCGACCGGTCAACAGGGATATCGACTGTTCCAGGCTCTCCCGCTACCCACCGCACAGAAAAATTGCATTAAAGCTCTGACGAGAGGTAAACTTAAGTTAGTATACTCGAGCAGCTGCCAAATTCTGGCTGAGAACAACAGAACTAAAGCAAAAGCAAAGAAGTTTCCTGAATAAACTGAATGCTTCAAAGGCCAGCGTAGCAGGGGTGGGGGTTTGGGGATCATGGTTTCAGGGGGCATCCAAGTCAATTGGCATAATAAAATCTATTAAGAAAACATTCTGCATCCAACTTTGGATAGTGGCGTCTGGGGTCTTAAACGCTAGCAAGTGGCCAACTAAGATGCATCAACTGGTCTCAACCCACCTGGAGAAAAGGAGAATGAAGGACACCAAAGACACAAGGTAATTACAAGCCCAAGAGACAGACAGGGCCACATAAACCAGAAACTACATCAGTCTGAGACCAGAAGAACTAGATGGTGTCTGGCTACAACCGGTGACTGCATTGACAGGAAACACAACAGAGAACCCCTGAAGGAGCAGGAGACCAGTGGGATGCAGATCCAAAATTCTCATAAAAAGACCAGACTTAATGGTCTGGCTGAGACTAGAAGAACCCCAGTGGTCATGGTCCCCAGACCTTCTGTTAGCCCAAGACAGGAACCGTTCCTAAAGCCAACTCTTCAGACAGGGATTGGACAGGACAATGGGATAGAAAATGATGCTGCTGAAGAATGAGCTTCTTGGATCAAGTAGACACATGAGACTATGTTGGCATCTCCTACCTGGAGGGGAGATGAGAGGACAGAGGGGGTCAGAAGCTAGAAGAATGGACACAAAAATAGAGAGTGGAAGGAAGGACTGCGCTGTCTCATTAGGGGGAGAACAATTAGGAGTATATAGCAAGGTGTATAATGAACATCGACTAATTCTTTTTGGTATAATGACTCTGTATATTCCTTCCATCTTCTTTTGATGCTTCCTGCGTCATTTAATATTTTCCCCATGGAATCCTTCACTACTGCAACTCGAGGCTTGAATTTTTTCTTCAGTTCTTTCAGCTTGAGAAACACCAAGAGTGTTCTTCCTTTTTGGTTGTCCATCTCCAGCTCTTTGCACATGTCATAATAATATTTTACTTTGCTCAAGACACCCTTTGAAATCTTCTGTTCAGTTCTTTTACTTCATCAATTCTTCCTTTTGCTTTAGCTGCTCTATGTTCGAGAGCAAGTTTCAGAGTCTCCTCTGACATCCATCTTGGTCTTTTTTTTCTTTCCTGTCTTTTCAATGACCTCTTGCTTTCTTCGTGTATGATGTCCTTGACATCATTCCACAACTCATCTGGTCTTCGGTCACTAGTGTTCAATGCATCAAATCTACTCTTCAGATGGTCTCTAAATTCAGGTGGGATATTCTCAAGGTCATATTTTGGCTGTCGTGGACTTGCTCTGATTTTCTTCAGCTGCGGCAGTATGTCGACAGGAACTGCCAGAAATTCAGGCCAGTTTCAGAAGAGGACGTGGAACCAGGGATATCATTGCTGATGTCAGATGGACACTGGCTGAAAGCAGAGAATACCAGAAGGATGTTTACCTGTGTTTTATTGACTATGTAAAGGCATTCGACTGTGTGGATCATAACAAACTATGGATAACATTGCGAAGAATGGGAATTCCAGAACACTTAATTGTGCTCATGAGGAACCTTTACATAGATCAAGAGGCAGTTGTTCAGACAGAACAAGGAGATACTGATTGGTTTGGTGTGCGTCAGAGTTGTATTCTTTCACCATAACTATTCAATCTGTATGCTGAGCAAATAATACAAGAAGCTGGACTATATGAAGAAGAATGGGGCATTAGGATTGGAGGAAGACTCATTAACAACCTGCATTATACAGATGACACAACCTTGCTTGCTGAAAGTAAAGATGACTTGAAGCACTTACTACTGAAGATCAAACACCACAGCCTTCAGTATGGACTGCACCTCAACATAAAGAAAACAAAAATCCTCACAACTGGACCAATGAGCAACATCATGATAAACGGAGAAAAGATTGAAGTTGTCAAGGATTTCATTTTACTTGGATCCACAATCAACAGCCATGGAAGCAGCAGTCAAGAAATCAAAAGACGCATTGCATTGGGCAAATCTGCTGCAAAGGACCTCTTCAAAGTGTTGAAGAACAAAGATGTCACCTTGAAGACTAAGGTGCGCCTGACCCAAGCCATTGGTATTTTCAATCGCATCATATGCATGTGAAAGTCGGACAATGAATGAGGAAGACCGATGAAGAATTGACGCCTTTGAGTTGTGGTGTTGGTGAAGAATATTGAATATACCATGGACTGCCAAAAGAACGAACAAATCTGTCTTAGAAGAAGTGCGGCCAGAATGCTCCTTAGAGGCAAGGATGGTGAAACTGTTTCTTACATACTTTGGACATGTTTTCAGGAGGGATCAGTCTCTGGAGAAGGACATCATGCTTGGCAGAATACAGGGTCAGCGGAAAAGAGGAAGACCCTCAATAAGGTGGATTGACACAGTGGCTGCAACAATGAGCTCAAGCATAACAACAATGGTAAGGATGGTTCAGGACCAGGCAGTGTTTTGTTCTGTTGTGCATAGGGTCGCTGTGAGTCAGAACTCACTCGACGGCACCTAACAACAACAACAGCAAGGTGTATGTAAATTTTTGTATGAGAGACTGACTAGATTTGTAAACTTTCACTTAAAGCACAATAAAAATTAAAAAAAAATTCTGGCTGAGAGATGATCTCTAAAGAAGTCAGACTAGGGGAATAGTAATTCCTACATCCATCTTCGTGTTTCACTTTATCCTTGTTGTTGTTAGTTATCGTTGATTCGGCTCCCACTCATGGTGACCTTATGGATAACGAGGACAAAACATTGCCTGGTCCTGTGCTATCTTCATGATCGTTGGTATGTTTGAGTCTGTTGTAGCAGTTGTGTTGATCTATCTCATTGTGGGTTTCCCCCATTTTTGCTGACCCTCTGCTTTACCAAACATGATGTCTTTTTCTAGCAATTGGGCTTTCCTGATGACATGTCCAAAGTGAGCTGAAGTCTGACTATCCTCATTTCGACAGAGCATTCTGGTTGTATTTCTTTTAAGACTGATTTGTTCGTTCTTTTGGCAATCCATGGTATATTTAATATTCTTCGCTAACACCACAGTTCGAATGTATCAATTCCTCTTCTGCATTCTTTTTTCATTGTCCAGCTTTCCCATGCACATGATGGAACTGAAAAAACCTTATGTTAATATTAAAATATTAGATCGACCAAAATAGGCTTTGGCTTAGTTCCCATGGAAATGCTGAAACTTTCATTGAGTGACTCTCATAAGTTGTTTCGTACCTTAGATTCTGTCAAGGCTACATTTAGAGACTGTAAAGTTTCGTGGATGCAGCAAAGATTTTGGAGGCAGAAGTCCTGAGTTCCAACTCCAGCTCCACCTCTTACTACCTGTGAGACCTTAGGCAAGTCTCTAAACTTCTCTGAGCCCTTGTTTCTGCATCTGCAAAATTCCTCTCTCCTAAAATGATGGCATATGTCCCCTTAACAGATAAGTAGGTACCTGTAGCTTTAGCCTGCCCAGCCTCAACTTTCACCTCTCCTGTGAGCAGTATCTCAGCTCTGGGGGGAAGAAAACAAACCCTTCTTACTCTGCATTCCTGGGAAAGGTTGGGGGTAGTGTGTGGCCCCACCAGTGATTTCAGAGTTGGGCATGAGACCCAGGCCTGGCCAGTCAGATTCCCATCCAGCCAGTCACAATGGTTGGTGCAGAGGAGGGTGCATGACTCAAATGGGTCTAATGAGAGTCAGCCCCCAAATTTGTGTCCCAGTTGTATCCTGAGTAACCTGACATAGGGAAAGGCTCACAGTAGGTACCCTTTCAAAGGTTTAGTGGTCCAGGTCATTCTTAAATTTTTTCCGCTGCTGATCTCACCATTCTGAAATGGCCTCTGAATACTTCCACTTCAGATCCTGATGTCGAAACGGCCATGTGAATGCAGTCCTGGCTGCCCAGAGAGCAGCTGAAACCACAGAACACAGGGATTTCAGTAGAGACTCAGAAGCTCAGTTATGCTGATAGTCTCTAACTGCAAGCTTCTGAGACTGTCTACCTGAGAGCTTCCTAAATTGTATTTATACCTGCACAGAGGAAGGGGCAGGCAGGAAATGCTGAGGAGCTGATGCCCTTAGAACAACCTCCAGACAAAGATGTTGTTAGTTGCCATGGAGTCAGCCTCCAACTCATGGTGACCTTATGTATGACAGAATGAAGCGCTGCCTGGCCCTGCCGCCATCTTCACGATCCTGGGATATTTCAGTTCACTGTTTTGGCTATTTTGTCAATTCAACTTATTAAGGGTTTCCCTTGTTTCTGTTGACCTTCTACCTTACCGAACATAATGTTCTTTTCTAGCAATTGGTCTTTCCTGTGGATGTGTCCAGAGTAAACAAGCCGAAGTCTCACCATTCTCTCATATAAAGAGCTTTCTCGTTATATTTATCTAAGACTAATTTCTTTGTATATTCAACATTCTTCACCATCACCACAGTTTGAACATATCAATTCTTCTTCTGTCTTCCTTTTTCACTCTCCAACTTCCCATGCATATGAGGCAATTGGAAAGACCATAGTTTGGGTCAGTCATGCAATAGTCATCAAAGTGACAATTTTGCTTTTTAAAACTTTAAAGAGGTCTTTTGTTAAAGATTTGTCCAATGTAATACATTTGATTTCTTGACTGCTGCTTCTATGGATGTTGGCTATTAATCAAGTAGAATGAAATTGTTGACAACTTCAATATTTTCTCCATTTATCATGCTGTTGCTCATTGGTCCAGTTGTGAGGATTTTTGTTTTCTTTATGTTGAGGTGTAATCCATACTGAAGGTTGTAGTCTTTGATCTTCATCAGTAAGTGCTTCAAGTCCTCTTCATTTTGGGCAAGGAATGTTGTGTCATCTGCATGTCACAGGTTGTTAATCTCAATCTACCACAGTAGGAAAACTGACAGATGGGCGGTGGCAGCCAATGACAGTTGGGACTACAGGATAAATATCTCAGGTTCCTCACTCCTCAGGTGGTATAACTCTAAGGCTTATAGTCCATACTGTTTCCAAGAGTCCCAGGGGACTTGTGCCCCAATTGTCCACAGCAGTAACCTGTACATTACCACACCATGTATTGTTTTTTCCCTCACTGTCTCTCTTCATTCCTTCTCTTTTGGCGCTTTCTGAGATCACCTCCCAAACAAACTCCTTGCACTAAAATCCTTGTACCAGCAGCATCTGCTTCTGGGGGAACCAGGCCTAAGATAAGTCCCTTCAGATTCAAGATAACAGGTCTACCCTAGATTAAAATACAAGCAAACCTAGGTTGGCACAGAACGGAAGTAGTAACACCTCTGATGAGCCATCTTAGTAAAGTTCTTGTTTCACAAATTGATTCCAAAACCCAAACATGAGAATCTATCAAATTATTTTACTGACATGCCTTGCTTGCACTTTAAAGTCATAGAATCTTACAGCTAGAAGATTGTGTCATCTAATGACTTGACTTTTAAACTCCTTTTCTTTAGCAGTAATTTTTTTTAAATGAAACAATTGTTAACAGCAGGAAATGTTCATTGAGCTCTTTCTCTGTATTATCTCTGTACTAAGAACTTTCCGTACTCTTCTTCTTAGGTTTCTAAAAAAAACTATGATACAGGTTCCATTATTTTACATAAAAGGGAATTGAAATCTTACATGGATCCTCCCCACCCCCGTATGAAGTGAATGAATGCAGGAATTCTTTTGTAGAAGTGATCAGTGGCCACAGACAGAGTACACATGGCAGATGACTTTCTTGGACTGGACAACTATTGAGAGGCTGCAGGGACATGGGACCCACCTTCCCCTAGAAATGAAAACACAGTAGTACAGAGTTTTTCTTTAAGACTTCAGAGGATATCCATTCATAGGTCATCTGAAGATCCTCCCACTCTCCCTCCTTCACCCTTGGCATCTCACCAGCATCCCCCAAAGCCCTGCCCATTCTACATGCCCAAGATGTCAGACTTACCCTGCATATGCAATTAGGGACACATCTCTGGTTCTCCAGGAAAAAGAAAGATACTAGATATAGCACACCAACAGTTAAAAGGATGCTTTTTCCCCTAAAATCCCTCTTCTTTTTGATAATGTTAAACCTAGCCGTCCCATGCCCGCTCCTACCAACCAATGCGGCAGTGATTATAGCCAATTCCTGCCCTCCCTGCTGCTTAGATCCCAACCAATAGCTGACTTTTGCTGCTTCCTAGCACTTGCAGGAATGATCATAGTCCAATGTTTATATTGACCAATGAGTATGTGGCTAGAGCACTTTTGAACGATGAATCTCTAGTTCTACAGAGACTATCCATCGTGGCTAAATGAACTGATGGAGTTTTCAGGTCAGAGGCTAGAGATCAATGTGAGATGTTGCCATCAACACCCCCCACTGCACTTGCAGGCTGCGTATAGGACCAGCGAAGACCCTGCAGTTTGAGGGTGGTCATCTGCTGCAGCCACCACAAGGGGGGGCCCTCTTTGCTGGGGTGCATAATAGACCTGTGGTTTCAAGGAGCTTTTGCTTAGAAGTAATGGTTCTCCTTCTGGACCAATGGCTGGGATTATTACTTTTGCTTTTAGAAATTCTGTAAAGGAAACATGAGTCTGTCTTCATTCATTCAGCCAAGATTTATTGAACTCTGTCAAGTATTATTATATCCATATTCGTGCATTCATGGATACGGATCCTGCATGCATGAGTTTAAACGCTAGCTGGGGAAGATGGACAATAGGCAAACAAACAAATAAGATTATTTCAAGCAGTGATAAGTGCTATAAAGAAAATGAAACAGGATAATGAGAGACAGGGCTATGAAAATGAGGAGGGGGGTTACTTAAGATATACTGGTCAGGAAAGCTCTCTCTGAAGAGGTGACTCTGGAGGTACCACCTGATGGAAAAGGGCCAGCTAGTGAAGGCCAGGAAGACAATACCTTCTGGGATTGATATGAGCTTGGCACATTCAAGGGACAATGAGGAGGCCCGTGTGGCTGGAGCAGAGTGAGTGAGGGTTGTGTCATCAGTGTTGGACCAGTTCCTTCTGCTGTAGAACATGTAAAATCCATGGTTCTGACTCCTCAGAACCATGAACAGAGGCAGCCCCACAACCACACACCAGTTCTTGCCAGGTCCCTCGCAGTCTGTGCTGCTTTAGCCCAGAGGCTCCCACGCCCTCTCACCTGAACACCTGCCCACCTCCCTGTAGCTCTCTGCCTTCAGCTTCATCCTCTCCAACATGTCCTGTCCAGGCCCCCGAGTCCATTCTCCTGAAGCCCAGCTCAGAGTGGGTCATGCCTGCTCAGAAACCTTCTCTGGCCTCCTGCTGGCTGCAGAACAAATCCAAGTGCCTCTGCTTGGCTCTCAGGCCCACTTCACACTGGCCTAGCCTCCTGTCCTGACCTCTGCCTCTCGCTTCTCCTTCATGGCCCTGCGTCTGGGTCGAGGCATGCTGCCCTCCTTGTGACTTCTGTTATGAAGCTACTCCTTCCCAGCTGAGGGCCTTTGCGCAAGTGGTACCCTCCTCCTGAAATGATGCTGACATTAATAATGGACACGCAAATTCCACCTTGATGTTCACAAAGCCCTTTCCCACATGTCATTTTCTTCATCTTCATAACCTCCTAGGTAGGGCTCTTCCTCCCATCTCTACAAACCCAGCCCAATCTTCAGGGCCCAGCTCCAATGACGTCTACTACAAGGAACTCACTCGGATCTCTCCTTCCTTTGTACAGTCGTGGTCCACTCTCTGCCTCTAAGAGCGTTTATCATGTTCAACGTTGTACATTCATTAGTTCCCCAGGCTGATTCCCCCACATCAGACCATCCGCTCTTTGAGGACAAGGACTGTGCCCAGACCTTCTCTCCATGGAACCAGCACAGGATGGAGCAGAGCCTCAGGCAACACTCAGCACTGAACCAACAAATAACGATTGGTCAAATGTATATCTGAATGATTGAACGAACACATGAACAAGCTTAAAGTCTCAATCCTTAGTGGTTCTATAGATAGGAAACAAAGAATAATCCAATACCTTCCCTAAAATCACACATAAGCTTCAAATGTATAGAATGCACATGGAATTTGTAGTATGCCTCTACAGGAAGTCTGCCAGGAGCCCCCATCCCTGAACCTATCCCCGCCCGTAGTACCTACCTAGAACCAAACGTGTTCCATTGCTGTTTGTATATGTATATCTGTATACATACTTATGGATCTCTTTGCCCAATTGAGAATTCCAGCAATTTTTTAAGAGCAAGAACAAAGCCGCAGCCCCTGGTGCCCTTCCCCAACACTGCCTCAGCAGGCAAGGGGGAGGTGCCACACCACATCAGGCAGGAGCTTGCCAAATGCTATCTAGAATCAGGAGTGCAGAGAAATGGAAGCCATTTCTGACAGCTCTGATATACTCACCTTTCTGCGCCTCCCCTCCTGTTTTGAAGTTCCCCGGCTGTCAGATTCAGATGCTTCTGTCCCACCTCTTCCATGTCTTATAACGATGTCTGTTACAACCAACTCCACTAAGAAAGCACACCCCCACTCCCGGCCCTGATCTCTGTGCCCTTACGTAGGCCTGGAACACTAGCGACTCCAAGACCCTGTGGGAGAAGAGACACCATGGATGTCGAGCTAGCATTGCACTCACCAGAAACAAGGTCCACCTGGGTCTCCAGGAAAATCTGTGTTCCCTACTCTTCCCTCCAACCAGCTGGAATGATTGTGTCTTGGAGAGTTTGTAGGATTTATTTTACTTATTTGAAAAGCACTCCAATATTGCATACCAAACACTGTCCTTAAACCTTTGTGTTAGCCCATTTAATCCTCATAACAACCCTAAAAGTAGGTATTACTATTATCTTCATTTTGCCTATGGGGAAACTGAGGTCCAGCAAGGTTAAACAACTTACCCATGGTCACACAGCTACTAAGCAGCAGACGCTGGATTTGAATCCAGCAAATCTGTGTTCTTAACTCCCATTTGAGTCTGCCTGTGTAAGTTAAGGGCAAATTCTCTGGGTATAGGACCTAAGATCTAGAAGTTGACTGCAACTACTCCTTTCAAGGGCCCCAGACTAACCAAGATCATCAGCATGGCTGGTTTTGATGTTTGTTGGGGTCTGTGTGACACTGTGTTAGCACAGAGGCCTCACGGTACAGCCCTTCTTGGGTTTGGAGGCAGGTTTCTTTCCCTGGGGCCTCTCTGAGTCTCTGCCTCCTTGTTTGTACAGCTATAGTTATCTCGTGGAGATGTCTGTGGGATTTCACAGAGATAACCATGTAACCTGCCTTGGGCAAGGTGTGGGATCTAGTCAGTGCTCAGTGAATGTTAGCTGATGTTCTTGTTACTTGGCTGCTTCTTCTAAACAAGCTTCCTTCCTCTGGCCATCCAGGTACCTTACGGCACTTAAAAGTACCGGGGGGAGTCTGATAAATGCAGATTCCTGGGTGCCACTCCCCAAAATTCTGACTCAGTAGATTTCAGGAGGGGCCCAGGAATCCGTAGGGGATTCTGATGCAAGAGTTCTTAGATTCTGAGGCACCCCTGACCTTAAAGACATTACAAAAAATTGCATTAAATTCCTCACAAATTACAAGAAGTGTCCACTGCTAAGTAATCAATGGACTTTGGCCTTCTTAAAACAAGTACAAATGGTAATGGAAGTCGGTGATGGCTGGAGCAAGCAAATGGTCTCTGCCAACTGTCTCCTTTGCTCTCTATAAGCACAGATAGTTCCCAGGCAGCCCTGCCTTGTAGAGAGCTGGATTAACTGCAATACAGCTAATATTTACTGAGTGCTTACCAGGGGAAATCCATCATTCTAGTGCTTTCTACACATCTCCCATTGAGTTCTCCTGACTACTATCTGTTATTATCTCATTTTATAGATGAGAGAACTGAAGCCCAGACTCACTCAGTTTGAATTTAAGTTTGAATTCTTGTTCCATTGCCTACTGTCCAATTCCAAAGCTAGTGCACTCAATTAGTGTAAGACCAGCTACAAAATTGGTGCCCGAGGACCCAAGTTTCCAACCATGCCAAGTCTCCATGACATACGACCCTCCCTGAAATAACTTGAACACGGGCTGTTGACCAAATTGTCAGTGTTATGGGTTGAATTCTGCCTCCCAAAAGTATGTGCTGAAATCCTAACCCCTATACCTATAAATAGGAGCCCTGGTGGTGCAGTGGTTAGAGTACTTGGCTGCTAACTGAAAGGCTGGTGGTTTGAATCTACCAGCCCCTCCATGGAAGAAAGATGTGGCTGTCTGCTTCTGTAAAGATTCACAGCCTTGGAAACCCTATGGGACAGTTCTACTCTGTCCTATAGGGTCACTATGAGTCAGAATTGACTCGACATCAGTTAGTTTGGTTTGGTTTTGGAACCTGGAAATATGACTTTGCTTGAAAATAGGTGATTTTCTTTTGTTGCGTTAATGAGTTCATACCAGAGTAGGGTGGGTTTTAAAGCTAATCACTTCTCAATTATAAAAAGAGCTGAATGGACACATATATACACAAGGAGGGTTGGGGAAGAAGACAGATGACAGAGACAGATGCATCTACAAGCCCAAGAACATCAAGCACTGAGGCCAAGCCAAAAAAAAAAAAAAAAAAAACCACACCCCCTGGTGCTGAGTCAATTCCCACTCATAGCAACAGAGCACAACCATCCCATGGGTCTCCAAGGCTCTTGTACTCATACGACAGAGTACAACTTCCCCATGGGGTCTCCAAGGCTGTGAATCTTTACAAAAGCAGACTGCCACATCTGTCTCCCATGGAGGACCTGGTAGGTTCGAACCACCGACCTGTCAGTTAGCAGCTGAGTACTTTAACCACTGCCACCCACCAGAAACTAGGAGAGAGGCCTGTAGAAAAAACCAACATGGCTGAAACCCTGACTTGGACTCTTAGTCTCCAGAGCTGGGAGAAAATAAACACCTGTTCTTTAAAGCCATCCACTTGTGGTATTTCTGTTACAGCAGCACTTGCAAACCAAGAAAATTATTGCCCCAAAGACCTCATGATAACTCAGTTTTTACAAAATTGAAGGAATATGACATACAATAAGGGGTATTTAGTTTTTAACAAATACAAAATTAGATGGTCAATGAATTTTGTCCTCCAAAGATGGCACCTCGAGGATCTGCGCCCTTGTTCCAGCATGTGGCTTTTATGTGCAATGTTTTTGAGAACTCTTTTCTTGGCATAGTTTCCAGACCAGGGTTTTAGCCTCACAAAGTAACCCATATATTATAATTAATTCTTGCATTGGATCAAGCACAGTATTATCCAGTTTGAATATCAAAAGCTGCATATGCCCCAAGAAGATAAAATAAAAAAACATAGGAATAAATCTTACCGAAGATGCAAAAGACCTATACAAAGAAAACTATAAAGTACTACTGCAAGAAACTAAAAGGGACCCACATAAGTGGAAAAACACACCTTGCTCATGGATAGGAAGACTTAATATAGTAAAAATGTCTATTCTACCAAAAGCCATCTATACATATAACGCACTTCCGTTCCAAATTCCAATGACATTTTTTAATGTGATGGAGAAACAAATCACCAACTTCATATGGAAGGGAAAGAAGCCCTGGATAAGTAAAGCATTACTGAAAAAGAAGAAAGTGGGAGGCCTCACTCTACCTGATTTTAGAACCTATTATACAGCCACAGTAGTCAAAACAGCCTGGTACTGGTACAACAACAGGTGCATAGACCAATGGAACAGAATTGAGAACCCAGATATAAACCCATCCACATATGAGCAGCTGATATTTGACAAAGGACCAGTGTCAGTTAATCGGGGAAAAGATAGTCTTTTTAACAAATGGTGCTGGCATAACTGGATATCCATCTGCAAAAAAATGAAACAGGACCCATACCTCACACCATGCACAAAAACTAACTCCAAGTGGATCAAAGGCCTAAAAATAAAGACTAAAACGATAAAAATCATGGAAGAAAAAACAGGGACAACATTAGGAGCCCTAATACAAGGCATAAACAGAATACAAAACATTACCAAAAATGACTAAGAGAAACCAGATAACTGGGAACTCCTAAAAATCAAACACCTATGCTCATCCAAAGACTTCACCAAAAGAGTAAAAAGACCACCTACAGACTGGGAAAGAATTTTCAGCTATGACATCTCCGACCAGCGCCTGATCTCTAAAATCTACATGATTCTGTTAAAACTCAACCACAAAAACACAAACAACCCAATTAAAAATTGGGCAAAGGATATGAACACGCACTTCACTAAAGAAGATATTCAGGTGGCTAACAGACACATGAGGAAATGCTCTTGATCATTAGCCATTAGAGAAATGCAAATTAAAACTACAATGAGATTCCATCTCACTTCAACAAGGCTGGCATTGATCCAAAAAATGCAAAATAATAAATGTTGGCGAGGCTGTGGAGAGATTGGTACACTATACACTGCTGGTGAGAAGGTAAAATGGTACAACCACTTTGGAAATCGACCTGGCATTTCCTTAAAAACTAGAAATAGAACTACCATACGACCCAGAAATCCCACTCCTCGGAATATATCCTAGAGAAATAAGAGCCTTTACACAGACAGATATATGCATACCCATGTTTATTGCAGCACTGTTTACAACAGCAAAAAGCTGGAAGCAACCAAGGTGTCCATCAACGGACGAATGGATAAATAAATTATGGTATATTCACACAATGGAATACTACGCATGGATAAAGAACAATGATGAATCTGTGAAACGTTTCATAACATGGAGGAACCTGGAAGGCATTATGCTGAGTGAAATTAGATGCAAAAAAGGACAAATATTGTATAAGACCACTATTATAAGAACTTGAAGTTTAAACTGAGAAGAACACATGCTTTTGTGGTTATGAGAGGGGGGAGGGAGGGAGAATGGGGAGAGGGTTATTTACTGATTAGATAGTAGATAAGAACTACTTTAGGTGAAGGGAAGGACAACACTCAATACAGGGGAGGTCAGCACAACTGGACTGGACCAAAAGAAAGAAGTTTCCAGAATAAACTGAATACTTCAAAGGTCAGCAGAGCAAGGGCGGGGTTTTGGGGACTATGGCTTCAGGTGACATCTAAGTCAATTGGCAAAATAAATTCTATTAAGAAAACATCCTGCATCCCAGTTTGAAGTGTGGCATCTGGGGTCTTAAACACTAACAAGCAGCTATCTAAGATGCATCAATTGGTCTCAACCCACCTGGATCAAAGGAGAATGAAGAACACCAAGGTCACAAGGTAATTATGAGCCCAAGAGACAGAAAGGGCCACATGAACCAGAGACTGCATCATCCTGAGACCAGAAGAACTAGATGGTGCCTGGCCATAACCGATGACTGCCCTGACAGGGAGCACAACAGAGAACCCCTGAGGGAGGAGGAGAACAGTGGGATGCAGGCCCCAAATTCTCATAAAAAGACCAGACTTAACGGTCTGACTAAGACTGGAAGAATCCTGGCGGTCACGGTCCCTAAACCTTCTGTTGGCCCAGGACAGGAACCATTTCTGAAGCCAACTCAGCAGACATGGATTGGACTGGACAACGGGTTGGAGAGAGATGCTGATGAGGAGTGAGCTACTTGCATCAGGTGGACACTTGAGACTATGTTGGCATCTCCTGTCTGGAGGGGAGATGGGAGGGTAGAGGGGGTTAGAAACTTGCAAAACAGTCATGAAAGGAGAGACTGGAAGGAGGGAGTGGGCTGACTCACTAAGGGGAGAGTAAGTGGGAATATGTAGTAAGGTGTATATAAGTTTATATGTGAGAGGCTGCCTTGATTTGTAAACTTTCACTTAAAGCAAAATAAAAATTATTAAAAAAAAAAAAAAGCTGCATATGATGGTACTTCTCACATTCAACACAAAAACCATCTTGAACAAGGGTTGTAAGCCAGTTAGAATGCTTTTAAGAGCACATGGTACAAAACCCACCTCACAGGTCACAAGGAGAATGGGGCAGGGCAGTTCCTGAATTGGGTACTTCAGATGCCCAGCAGCATTATTAAGGACCAGGTCCTTTTGACCTCAATATTCTGCCCTCTAGGCCTGTCAGTCTTGGCCCCTTCGTGTTCCCAGTGGGACTATTTCTGCTCCAATCATCACATTGTCACACTCCGAAGTCAAGAGCAAAAAAGGAGGTATTTCTTCCACTCATCTCTTTTTAAGAGCCAAGAAACATTTTCCAGATGCCCCACACTGGCCTTCACCCTTAAGTGTCTCTCCGTCCAGATGCATATTCCATGCCTTTCCTAACCCTCCCCCTAGAAAGGGGAAAGGAATTAGCGTGGTTTTCTTAGATTAGTGGAGTTCATCCCTTGGAACTAAGGAAAGGGCTCCTTCCCTAGTCAAAATACACACCTAGGTAAAACTGCCAATGAACACCTGTGGTGTTTTCTATAAGAGACACTGAGAGGTTGTATAATATTCCAGAACATACAAACCTTTGAAGGAGACATCTTCGGAATTTACGTTCTGGAGAGTTCCTTTAAAAACCAGCCAAACTGCTTTATAGTTACAGCATAGTGAATTCCCAGTGATCATCAAAATGAGAGACAGTGACTAAGTCAGGATTACACTATTGTAAAGCATAGAAACTGACTGGTCAATTTATACTGAAGAAAAAAAAAAAAGACTGTAAGGACATGGCGAAGCTCATAAGATGGAGACTAAAAATTCAGGATCAAATGAGAACAAGCAGCAGGATAGTCTAAAGGATTGTTGTTGTTGTTGTTGTGTGCCACCCAACTCATAGTGACCCCATAGGACAGAACAGAACTTCTCCGGAGAGTTTCCAAGGTTGTAATCTTTTCAGAAGCAGACAGCCACATCTTTCTCCCACGGAGCAGATGGCCGGTTTGAACCACCGACCTTTCAGTTAGCAGCTGAGTGCTTAACCACTGTGCCACCAGCGCTCCTTGACAGTCCCATCAAGGCTGCCCTCAAAGACTGAGGGGAAACCACCATTGTAGTGTTTTCTGTGCATTTCTCACAGAAGAAATTCCCCCAAAAGAAAAGTGAGATGTTGTTAGCAAAAGAAGGAGACCTGGAGGCCAGGAAACCCGCGTAACAGCTGCCCAGTACAGATGCCAAAGAGTGCAAATCTGATCTTGGATCTTGAGAAGCTGCGGTGTCAGAACCATGACTTTTTTCAGCCCCAGAAGACCAACCGTCAGTCTTCTGGAAACCCCATGTGGTAGACGCTGTTGGCCCTCAGGCACCCCACTTTATCAGACCACCACACGTATCTATCCCACAACTTACCACATTGCCCTTCTTCAGAGAATTGGTCCTGTCCAGCAGGATGCATCTGACCGGAATTGCCTGAGGGGTCACACCTTACCCCCGGTATGCTCATCTGCATTCTGTGGGGAGTAAAGCACAGGAAAGGCCTTTTAAACATTTGCTCCCAGTGAAGAGGGAAATAGAGTCTATCATTTTCTTTAAGAATCAATGAGGTAAATAAAGTATTTACTATCCTGTAGAGATGTTTCCACATTCTGGATAACATGAAAGAGACTAAAAACTAACATTTTGACCCATTTGCCCAACACTGAATGGAGTAATCAAGCAACCAGCACATTGGGAGCCAACCCAGAGAAGGCTTTGCACAGAACTAATCTGGTAACCATAGCAACCTGTATGCATTTCATCCCAACTTTGACTAAGTGGTTATTTGAATATCATTTAAAAAAAAAAAAAGTAAATCTGGGATTCTTTTCAACATCAAGAAACAACAGAACTGTCTTACCTTAGAAAATAGGGCCTTGAAAGTTTAAGAAAGGACACAAGGAATTGGTTTGTACGAGGCTGATTTCTGAGGACTTACAGGTGGACCTCAGCTTTGCCTGAAGCCTGACCCATAACATCTCGAAGGTGCAAGGAATTTTAGTACCTGCTGAGAGAATCTAATTTGTTAAACATCCCATGAAACTCTCCTCTCTCTTTCTCCTCTGGGTAAAAATCCAACCATTTTGGCATCAGAAAAAAAACACCCTGAGTTATCCACTTGGCACATTCAAGGTATTAATTTTCCAGAGGAAAAATCATTTCCCAGCCTCTTGCCTCAATGATGAAGGAGTCTGTTGTTTCAGCTGGAATGGCTGCCATGAAAGTTTGATGTTTCTGGCTGAGCTAATGGAGTGAGAGGGCAGGGGTTTGTCTGCCGGTGAAGGAAGGCCACAATGCCGCCATCGTTCAGTTCAAGTCAGAGCCAGCCACTTCCGTCCCCTACGGCTGCTCGCTGAGCTCGGGAATAAATGATTCCCCCTTTATTTGCTATGCCAAGAAAAGATAATGCAGCACATTCCGTTAACATTTGTCACCGAAGCACAGTCCCCTCCAGGGATAATATGTGAAAGCAGCAAGGACCCAGTATTGCCAATTAATCAGAGCCAGGATTACTCATGCAAGAAATGAAAGGGAAAATTTAATATTTGGGAATAGAATGAAAGCGGTAGCCAAATCTAATTAAAACACACTTTCTGCTTTTAACTTCTGTGACAGGCTCCACTTTACCAGTCGCCTTAATTCTTGAGGTATTTCTCTTGCCCACCCCCCTCCCTCCCGCCGGGGCTACCCTGGGTAAGGCTCCCAGGTGTTCCTACCTGCAGAGGGACTTCTTCCTAGCACCCTTCCGGGAAGCCCGAAGGCAAGACCTGTCAGAGGTGACCAGGCCTGGTGCAGGTCTGTCTGGCTTGTGGCCGTGTTGAATTCTTTTTCCTTGCCCAAGATTACACCCTGGTACTCGTGTGTATCAAGCCCTACTCTTTATTCCCAAAGGCAGCAGCACCTAGAACTCTGAGTGAGCAGCTGGAATACAGCTCTGTTGGTGGTAAATCTGTGGCCTGAAGCAGGCTTTCGTGAACACACCATTCCCCTCGCTTTCCTCTGCCAGGGTTGGAGCAGACCCACTTGGGCCCTGAGAACTGCAGCAATGTCATACCACAGCCAAGAGGCTCCTACCAAGAGGCAAACCAATATCCAGTATGGAGTTCTGAGCCAACTAAGCATAGACAGGATTGGTTGTGGCTAATTAGTTTTATCACTTCATAAAATAACAGCCCAGGTCCCTGGTTTTCAGGGAACTTATTACAATTGCAAATGAGCTGGCATCACTGAAAGAGAAGGTCTTCAATGCCAAGGTAACTACAGTCCCCACAGTGTCTCCTCCGCAGTTCACACCCTGCCCAGGCTCGGCTCCTGGCTCTGGGAAGACCCATGAGCTCCTGGAGTCACCCAATTGCCCCGTGGGCCTGGCTTGGGTGCCAAACACACGCGGTGGGTGAAACACACATTCATGGGCCTCTTCAACTCCCTGTGAGTTCACAAAAGATGTCTCAAGGGTCAAATATTATTTTATTTTATTTTCACAGGCCTGGATCAGATAACCTGAGCCTCACAACAAGATGGACATCCATAAATGTGTGTAAACAGAAGGCTTGAGCTTTGGGAAGGCTGTAGGATACTTAGACAGCCAGAGATAGAGGCCAGACACTGTCAGGAGTGGGACCGATGAGGATCTTGCACTTTCTGAACATTCACGATGTTAGAGAGTGAAAGGAGACAAGAAAGAAAGTAGAGGCTCCCCTTTTGTGCCGGATAAACTCAGACATTAAAAAAACACCCTGACTATAGAAACTTGGAGTTGTTGTTGTTAGTTGTCATCAAGTCAGCCCCGATTCATGATGACCTTATGTACAACAGAACGAACTGCTGCCCAGTTCTGTGCCTTCCTTATGATCGTTGGTATGTTTGAGTCTATTGTTGTGGCTCTTATAGATAGGTTTTCGTTGGCTAATTTTTGGAAGTAGATCACAAGGCCTTTCTTCCCATTCTGTCTCAGTCTGGAAACTCTGCTGAAGTCTGTCCACCATGGGTGACCCTGCTGACAGCATCATAGCAACACACAAGCCACCACGTCATAGTGCGACAAACTGACAGATGGGTATATGATTTAAATAACTAGTTTAAAAGGCCTATGTTTTTTTTTTTTACTTTTCAACTGATGCCTTCAGCGTCATTTAGACTTAATCATCACTAAGAAGAGCGAGAAGGAGAAAGAGGCTAGCTATAGATTTACATCCAGCATGGATATACATCCATTTCTATCCTCTTTATATAGCTGTGTGGACCCTGTTCTCAATTAAATTACCATTGCTGGGCCAGGAATATCACTCTTAACGACACCTTCATTTGCGAATATATAGGCACTGTCAGATGCTCAACTCTGAGCACATCACCACCATTGGTTGAAACTTAAAATGAGTCATTGTCACATATTTCTCCCAGAGTCTTGGAAGGAGCCCCTTTTCTCTTCATTCTGACTCCAACCCAACCTAGTTTCACCTCTGGCTTTAATCCTGGGACCATTCCTTTGCCCTCACAACACTTTTGACAGCCTTGACTAGAGAGGGACAGAACTGGTTTGGTAGATGTTATAGATTGAATTGTGTTCCCCAAAATGTACGTCAACTTGGCTAGGCCATGACGTCCAGTATTGTACGGTTGTCCTCCATTTGGTGATCTGATACGATTCTCCTATGTGTTATAAATCCTCACCTCTATGATGTTAATGAGGCAGGATTAGAGGCACATACGTTAACGAGGCAGGAGTCAATCTACAGGATTAGGTTGTATCTTGAGTTAATCTCTTATGAGATATAAAACAGAGAAATGAGCAGAGAGGAGAGGGATCTCATACCATCAAGAAAAAAGGACCGAGAGCAGAGTGTGTCCTTTGGATCCAGGGTTCCTATGCTGAGAAGCTCCTAGACCCAGGGGAAGATTGATGGCAAGGACCTTCCCCCAGAGCCAACACAGACAGAAAAGGCCTTTCCCTAGAGCTGGTGTCCTGAATTCAAACATCTAGCCTCCTAAACTGAGAGAATAAATTTCTCTTTGTTAAAGCCACCCACTTGTGGTATTTCTATTGCAGCAGCACTAGATGACTAAGGCAATAGAGAAGGTCAGCCAGAGGCCTGGCGGAAAGGGTACGCTGACCACACACAGAAAGGGCACACTGACCACACACAGAAAGGGCCACATCAAACATTTGAATGTAGAAGCGGGAGAAATAGGGACTCTGAATTCCATAGCTTCTTATAGGAACAGAGCTCAAGGCTTTGCCCATCCTTCACTTTTTCCTCTGTCTTCCCCAGACAGGAAGCAGCTATCTATCTCCCCTTAGTGACTGGATGTACCTCTTCCAGCTCAAGATTACTTAGGCTGCTGTGTTCTCTGCCCAAGGCCTCAGAGCTTACCCTCTCCCAAAGCAAAATGTTAACGGGCCCCTTTGCCTTCCCTGTCCCTCCTGGCTGGCCTCAGGTGGCTATTTTTTCCTAATGTCATAGTACCATAGTCTGCTCAGCCTTTTTCCTCAACCCACAGAGATTTCAGCAGATGAGACCTTCTCAGGGTGTGCCTTCAGGGTGCACAGCCCTGGTAACTGAGCATGGGAATCACCCCACCCCAAATCCCCCCTGCTCCAAGGAGTAACAGAGAGGCAGAGTAGACAAGACGTGCCAGAGCTTGCTCCCACACGTATCTCAGAAACTTCCCACTAGAGAATACATCTTAGAAGGGAAAATGACAAAGTATAAACTCAGAGGCGGAATTTTTTAAATCTGACTATAGAAAAGAATTTTGAGAAAATGTGTTAACTTTGTTGATAACACTCTGTCCAATTACCCTTGTTATCCCAGAGCAGTGATTTCACCCTTCTTAACCTTTACAGTGGTTAAGAGCTCGGCTGCTAACCAAAATGTTAGCAATTTGAATCCACCAGCCACTCCTTGGAAACACAATGGGGCAGTTCTACTCTGTCCTATAGGGTTGCTAAGAGTCGGAATTGACTGGATGGCAACAGGTTTTGGTGTTAACCTTTGAGTATAAGCCCCCCGGTTCTCCTCAGGAATTTTATAATTTTGATTTCAAACTCTGGGCGGCCAGGAGCTGATGTCTGTCCTCCATTTTTTCAGAGCTATCAGTCCACGTCTGCGTGGAGAAGGCAGTGTGGCTCCATACGGTGCTTCCTACTCTGGGAATGTCTCACCCAGCAAGGCCCCATCCATTCCTGTCAAGCCGAGGTGGTAGAGTGCTCCTCTTGTGGTGAGCTTTATACCAAAATCATTTCTTTCTTCTCAGTCTCTAGATAAGACAATTTGAATTCATTTTGATAGCTTGTAATTCTGGACTGCCTGCCTATAAATCAGAGTGCTTTAAGGGGGGAGAGAGAGCTCTTCTGAAGCTGGGATGAATCCCATTGATGGACTCACCTGTGTCTACACATTTAGTGATGGCTCCCCACACCTGACTGTACAGCCCACAGCTCAGCATCCATCATGCTCAACTAGGCCGGTGTCCATTCTATTTACAAACCAAATCCCAGGTCTTGTCTTCACAGGGTCCCCACCTCCCCCCAGGCACTAGACTTTAGAGAGGCGTCCTTCCACCGGCTGGCTTTTCCCAGAAGAAATCCAGCCCCTTGCTTTGCCATTCCCCTCTTCCTTGAAGCAGGTTTTTTCTCTCAGACTGAGGAGCATGGTAACCCACGCCAGCCTGGGAACCCCTTGCCAGGCCACCTCACACACACAGGCCCTCTAGTGATCCCTTTGGTGTCTCCATTGTCTCACCACTTTCACCTCCCTAGGTCTGGCCTGTACGCCAGAGTGTGCAGAGAAATACATAGTAAAGACAACAGAGATATGAAACCACATGGGAAACCATGTGGAACCATGATTTATGAGATCTGGGAAATATTGGAGGCAACAACATACGCACAAACTTAAAAAAATGCAGAACCACACACACACCCATACAAAGGTATAAAAACTAACATGCACACACAAATATATACATACACAACTTCCACTAAATCCCTGAGAAATTTTGCTTTAGTGTTAAGGATATGGTATTTCTACTCTGGATCTTTCTGTAAGAGGTATTTGTCTCTCTTGAGAATCAATCTGGCACCCACTTTCAACCAAGTAGGTAGGAGAATAGCATGTCTCTCTCATAGGTAACCTGTATCGTTTTACCTGCATGTCTTCTAAGCACCTCTTTTCCAGCCATTCCCAATCTAGAAGTTCTTCTCCTTTTTAATCTAAATTTTTTAAAAAATAAAACTACATTGAATTCTTGAAAAAAGAAAAATAGGTGGGTTACTTTTCTCTCTGGGTTCTTTGCTTCGAGGGGCTGATCACGTGCAGGTCCTCTAAGGAAGAGGAGCTGAGGACCTTTGTGCTCAGGGCTCTCTGGGCCATCTCCTGACTGCTAAGACTGATGACAGTGACTCTCAAGGCACTATGAGGAAGTGCCTCCAACAGTCAACTCCTGCCACAGAAAGGAATTCCTCCAAAAACGGTGCCTTGCTCTGCAGTGTTGCTCCTAAGATTGACAAACGGCCCTGTTTCCTCCCATCAGCCAAGCAAGGCCACAGTGCCAGGTGAGGGAGGTCAGTGCATGGAGGATAGTGTGTCATGGAACCATAGAAACTGGGGCAGTGGGGACTTGAGCCCCACCATGTTTCCCCTATCAGCTTATATATTCACTCAATGAATATTTACTGAACACCAACCTTTGCCAGACTGGTCTGAGCTTTGAGAATAAAGTGTAAACAAGACAGAGGAGATGCCTGGTCTTGTGAAGCCTGGGGACAAGGAACAAGGTACATACAGTAAATAAGCAAGTAAATGAGACATTTTCGGATATTCACATGTGCTAGGAGGATAATTAAAGGGGCAATGTAAGCGGGCATAATCGGGGAGGAGGGCTACTTTAGATTGGGTCCTCAGAAGGCCTCTCTGTGTTAAGACTCAAATGGAGAAAAGGGATCCAGTTATGTGAAGGAGGAAGATTCCAGGTAGAAGAAACAGCAAGCATACAAGTCCTAAGGCAGGAACATTTAGCAAAATAAGTGGTTTTACAAAACCCATTCAGCCCAAATGCCACCTCATTGAGGTCGACCAGAGATACTGCATATCCCATCCTCTGAGTCCTCTGAGTCCTGTGAGGTGCTGGGCCTTTCTGGTGGCCCAGATCACATACCATCCTGCTGCCTCCCTCACCTTCTCTAGACTGCAGGGACAACATCTTCTTTAGCTCTGTCTTTTCACATCACCAAGGAAGAAGTTGAACAGAGATTTACTGAGTAACCGAACCAACGAATTAATGAGTGAGTAGAAAATATCGGACTAGAATGACATGTTTGTCCCTTAATCGGTGATTATTTTACCTTTCATGCATCCACCCATTTGGGGTATATTTCTCCATATGAGTTGACCATGAGTTGTTTGGGGGATTTCACTGCACCTTTTTCAGATAAGGAGATGTAGGCTGCTCAGTGTCTTGAAATCAAGGCCAGTCTCATTGGGCTGAACTGACAGGATATCTGATGCCATAGAGACATGGTCGCAACATGGCCAGACAGGTTTCACAACAACTTCGAAAGGAAAAAGAGAAGGCAGACGTCAAGAAAATGGAGGAATATGGACCTCCAAAAATTCATTATTCCATAAAAGCAATGAAAAAACTGGCAAAAAATGTCAGAATCAACTTTTTCAAAACTCTAGAAATTGACCAAAAGCTTGTAGCAACCCAGAGAGCATTTATAATTGAAAAAAAAAAAAAAAAAAGCAGCTAAATCTTGGTAAGAACAGTGGGCTTTGTGGCGTTTTAACTTACCTAGTCCCCTCCTCCTTCCCCAGCTCAGTGGTAGCATTGAAAATAATAGCCTGGATTCTCAGTGCTAAGGGGAGCAGAATGAACCTCATTCCCCAAGAACTGTCCTTATTTGACCTATCTGATAGTTCCCTGGAAGGCCTCACGTGAAAGGGTTGTCTTTATCAGTGGCATAGTGTTAAAAGTCTCTTGAGGGGGTGGATACGTGAGGCCATAGACAGCAGTTGGGGCTAACAATAAAGTAACCAAAAAGTTTAAAAAGAAAATCTGCAGAAGGAGATATATAGAGAGGCTTTGAAAGCTTCATTGTATTCCTGGGAATCTAGAAAGCCCCTTGCATCTATAGGGCTATGCTTATGCTGAGGAAAGGTCTGAAGAGACCCTAAGCTCTCACTCTGGCTGATCTTCGACTCTGCAGAAGCAGAAAGTAAAGGCTAAGGCAGTGTTGTAAGCTACCTGGCTGAGTGTGGAAGGCATGGCCCAACACACACACAGAGCCCCTTGGTAACGACTGGAAGATTTATTGGTTCCAAGTGTTTAAGAAAATCTATACCCAATCATTAGCTATCAACTAAGTTAATGGACCACCACCTGTCTGTCAGTTTGTCACACTGTGGCAGCTTGTGTGTTGCTATGATGCCGGAAGCTATGCCACCAGCATTTCAATAACCAACAGTCACCCATGGTGGACAGGTTTCGGCAGAACTTCCAGACTAAGACACACTAGGATGGAAAGCTTTGCAATCTACTGTCAAGATTTAGCCAATGAATCCCGAGACTAGAAGAACTAGATGGTGCCTGGCCACAACCGATGACTGCCCTGACAGGGAGCACAACAGAGAACCCCTGAGGGAGCAGGAGATCAGTGGGATGCAGACCCCAAATTCTCATAAAAAGACCAGACTTAATGGTCTGACTGAGACTAGAGGAATCCCGGAGGTCATGGTCCCCAAACCTTCTGTTGGCCCAGGACAGGAACCATTCCCGAAGACAACTCATCAGACATGGAAGGGACTGGATGATGGGTTGGAAAGAGATGCTGATGAAGAGTGAGCTACTTGTATCAGGTGGACACTTGAGACTGTTGGCATCTCTTGTCTGGAGGGGAGATAGGAGGGTTAGAAACTGGCAAAATTGTCACAAAAGGAGAGACTGGAAGGGCTGACTCATTAGGGGGAGAGTAAGTGGGAGTATGGAGTAAGGTGTATATAAGCTTATATGTGACAGACTGACTTGATTTGTAAACGTCCACTTAAAGCTCAATAAAAATTATTAAAAAAAAGATTTAGCCAATGAAAACTTTATGGATCACATCAGAAAACTGTTCAACTTGCTGCTTTGAATGGATCATCAAGAGGGATCAATTGCTAGAGAAGGACATCATATTTGGTGAAGTACAGAACCAATGAGGGAGGAGTACACCCTCAGTGAGATGACTGGCACCATAGCCACAAGGATGAACCTTGAACATGTCAGCATTTGAGAGGATGCCGCAAGATCAAGCAACATTTTGATCTGTTGTACATAAGGTCACCATGAGTCAGAGCTGGCTTGATGACAGCTGACAACAACAAAAAGTTAGTGAAACTAAGATTTCAGTGGCCATCTTTGACAAAGAATACAGACCAACCAGAATTAGTTCAGAAAAGTCACTAAACAAACAAAGAGTAACTTCAAAAAGCAGTAATAACAACAAATCAAGGGGATGGGGGAAAATCTGATTTCCAGAGTTGGCACATTATATTACTTATAACGTTCAGTTTTCAACGAAAAATTATGAGACATGCAAAGCAACAAGAAAGTATAGTCCATACACAGGGGGAAAAATCAATCCATAGAAACCGTCTCCGAAGAAACCCAAATATTGGACTTACTAGACAAAGACTTTAAATCAGCTATTTTAAATATGTTCAAGGAGCTAAAGGAAATTATGAGAACAATCTCTCACCAAACAGTGAATATCAATTAAAAAAAAAAAAAAAAGAGACTGAAATTACAAAAAAGAAACAAGTAGAAATTCTGGAATTGAAAACAGCAATAATAAAATTTTAAAATTCATGAGAGAATCTCAACAGCAGATCTGAGCAATCAGTGAACTTGAAGACAGGTCAATTGAGATTATCCAGGCTGAGGAACAAAAAGAATGGAGAAAAATGAACAGAGCTGCAGAGAACTGAGGGACACAATTAAGCATATGGAGTTTCGTTTTGGGGTAATGAAAATGTGCTGGAACTAGATAGCGGTGATGGTTGTACATCCCTGTGAATACAGGTAGTCCCCACCTTATCGAGGGGTTCCATTGCAATGACTTCACTGTAGGTCAATTCTGACATAAGTCGAATATCACTTTTTTTTTTCAGTTTTCAGTATTGTGGTCTTTTATTATCAGTATCTTTATAAACCCCCAATCTTTATTTGTCTTTGGGGTGTTGGAAGCATTACATGTAAACTTGTAGATACGATGATGTCAGCAAATTAGGTGCTGCAACACTGTACGGAGTACTTACTGCTAGTGAGAAGGCTTACCCAGCCAGGAGAAAGAAGTATGGGCATACGTATGGATCATCCTAACTTGAATACTTTAAGTCAGTGGCTAGGGGACTACTGTAAACTAAGGACCACCGAATTGTGCACTTTAAAATGGTAAATTGTAGGTATGTGAATTATATCTCAATAAAAAAATAATTTAAAAAAAGGAATAGTTTCATTTTACAGCACTTGCAAACATTAAAACACACTGTGGTGAATGTGTCCTTCCTCCCCTGAGCAGTAAGTTTCCTGGTATATATGTCTGAACAGTTGATAGCTACTTTCTTGATGCTGTTGTTATTTTTCTAATCTATTGTCTCTTTTACAGAATAAAGATGAGAAAATATGAAAGGAAGTTTACAGAAATAATGGCAACTATTCTTTGCATTCATGTAGCACTTGGCAGTTACATGATGCTTTCATCTTTATTAATCAGCTTAATCCTCCCTTTGAACGTAGGGTAGCTAAAGCCAATGGAAGAAATGATGAAGTAAAAGAGCTGAACAGAAGATTTCAAAGGGCGGCTCAAGAAGACACGGTAAAATATTATAATGAAATGTGCAAAGACCTGGAGTTAGAAGGCCAAAAGAGATGAATGCACTCTGCATCTCTCAAGCTGGAAGAACGGAAGAAAACATTCAAGACTCAAGTTCTAATTTTGAAGGATTCTACAGGGAAAATGTTGAATGACACAGGAAGCATCAAAAGAAGATGGAAGAAATACACAGATTCACTGTACTAAAAAGAACTGGTCAATGTTGAAGCATTTCAGGAGGTATTTGTTCTCACACACCCTATTTTAATAAGGTAAAAAGGTCATGCTGCTTTTCAAAGTACAACAGGCTGTGCCAGTAATGCTGGTTCTAGAACTGTAGGAAACAGAGGCACGCTCAAACTGAAGGATAAGTTGAGGGTGTCTGTGGGGTGCAGCTTGTGCTGCAGGAAACAGGCTGATCTCCAGAAGAGAGGAGCCTGGATTTGAGATGAGATGCCCCTTGGCTCACAGGTTTGCACTAGCAGCGGTGCGCATACCCTCAGTCACCAGAGCCTCACCAGGTCCACGTCCTCCTGTGCATCACTGTTTAAGCGCAGCAGTAGAGGCACCGTGTTGGCCAGAAAATGAAGATGGCCTGACACTCACCCCATCCCTCACAATAGCCAGTTCCTAAGGATTACTGGGGGGCAGGTCAGTGTGTCATTAATTATGTGGCTATTATACCAGCTTTGGATTCCTGGGGGCTCAGTGGTTCAGAGCTTGGCTGCTAACCAAATGTCAGCAGTTCAAATCCACCATCCACTCCTTGCAAACCCTGTGGGGCAGTTCTACTGTCTCCTATAGGGTCACTATGAGTCGGAATCGACACGAGGGCAACAATTTTTTGGTTTTTTATAATAGCTTTTCCAGAATGGAGTTTTCCAGCCCCACCTGCCCCCAGAAACTAATGTGAGCCCCCTACTGAGTCTTAGTGGTGAGTTATGTCACTTGGCAGCTTTATTCAGAGGATTTGGGGGTTCTAGAACCCACAAAGAGTCTGTTGGGCTTCTGCAGACATGGCAACTCTCTTCCAGGTTTGGAGTGAAAGCAGTCCTTCCTGGTGGAAAAGAATTTCAACAGCAGCAAAGCGCTGGTTAACAGGGCAAGAAATAGTGATCTCCCAGCCTCAGGAAGATAGGATTTCATCCTTATCTCTAAACCTAAACTTTCAGAGACCAGCAGGCAAATTAGCACAGTACAACAGTGCCATCAAGTGGTCGAAAAAGGAAAAGAGCCAATGACTGAGGAGGTGGTTTCCAATAGCTGAATTCTAGGTGAAACTTAAATGAGACTCATCCATACCACCCTAACTATACTTTTTGTCCAGGTAGACAGCACAAATGTCCACATTTTAACTCCTTCTTTCTCATATCACTCTTTCAGTCTGTTTTCCTCGTCTCGGGGGCTTTGCTCTTGCTTGCCCTCTGCTTGGAATGTCCTTTCCTTAGACCTTTTGATGGTCGATCGTTCGTGTCACTCAGGTGTCAGCAGAAAGGCCACCTCCTCTGGAAACTTTTCTGTATTACTGTA
Organism: Loxodonta africana; assembly: GCF_030014295.1. Taxonomy (NCBI): domain Eukaryota; kingdom Metazoa; phylum Chordata; class Mammalia; order Proboscidea; family Elephantidae; genus Loxodonta; species Loxodonta africana. Next base: position 74,066,365 of record NC_087362.1, read on the forward strand.
TCTGTGTCTCACCTCACAAGACACTCATAATACACAATTTTAATTTTTCTTCATAGCCCTTCCACACTCTGAAATTACCTTATTTATTCATTTATTTACTTACTTCTTGCCTGCCTTCTCCACACCCACATATCGTAGAAGGAAATTTCATGAGAGCAGGAAGTCATCTGTCTTCATCATCACAACAGCCACATGGAACAGTGCCTGGGCTACAGGAGCCGCCAACACAGCACATGAGGCTTGGGTGGGTGGATGGACGAATGGAAGGACGGACGGATGGACGGATGGATGGATGGACGGACGGACGGACTGACAGATGGGTGGGTGGATGGATGGATGGATGGATGGATGGATGGATGGATGGATGGATGGATGGATGGATGGATGGATGGATGGATGGATGGATGGATGGATGGATGGACGGACAAAAAAAAAATGCCTGACAAAAAAGGGAACAAAAATGCCAATGTTTTACATTGGAGGCCCAAGGAATGCTGTCTCCATTAGCAATCCAACAGCCAACACGTGAGTTCTGTGAGTTCTGTGTTTTTCAAAATTCAGTGACTTTGAACACAAGGACAGCCGATATCACCCATTCTTATTCAGAGAACACCTGCAATCAGTTAATCTGGCTTCAAGGAAAGCCACTCCAATCTTCTACCAGGTACAGAATTACCCCAGGTATTGTACACAGGCTGAACCTTCCTTTAAAACCTCTCTCTGCTCATAAAGGTGCTGTTGACACAAGAAGACTTAAATGAGTCTTTCCTGTGTAAACTGAGAGCACTCAGGCTAAGATACAGAGGCTCTCTGGCAACAGAAAAAGGATGCACATTCGCCTGCTGGATATGGCAATTTCCTCCAACCAAAGGCCTCCGTCACAGTCATTTGCTTGTGTTTTAGGTCCGGGGCTTGAGCTCGCACATGTGGGTTCATCAATGTACCCTACCAACAATGGGCATCCATTTAAATAAAATCAAAACCTGCAAGCAAACTTGCCAGAGCTGGTGTTTCGCAGGGGCCTCTTCTCTCCAGAACTAAAATTAAGTTAGTGTTACTGTTGAATTATGTTCCCATTCTTACATAAATAGCTTTGGCAGGTCACAGTGGAGGTGACATTGCTAAGGAACTCTGCAGTGCTTTCTTGAATTGCCACGCCACTATCTTAAAAGGCAGGCAGGTAGTCTATAGCAGTTGTGCAGAAACACTCAAGCTTCTACTTAGATCCTCAGCCTCCGCCTTAGATAATTGGATTCAAAAATTTGCCCTCTGACGCAGATAAAGATGATGGAGTTTTCCAGTAAGGAATTGCATGGCAAATCCAGGTGAAAGTTCCCTGCCAAAGTGTCTGGTAACTAAGAGGAAAATCCTTTAGACTTCCTAACCTGCAGGGTTTTCAGGAAACATTTGGAGAAAACCCTGCAAACATGCAAAGACGGTATTTACAGCCCCAGGGCTGGAGAAGTACCTTTCTATCTAGTGACAACCATTCTGGCTTCCCTGTAAGCTCTTGTGAATTGCTTTCTAACTTACATGCAAAACTATAACATCTGCCTCTTCACACACACAGCCAATATGAGGAGTGGGTACACCCCACCTTCATGGCACAGGCCAGCTGTTCTTACGCATCCATGCATTCATTTAACAGACATGTGCTAAGCACCTACTAAGTGCCTACAGCCCACTGTGCCAGAATCTGAGAGGCTATCCTGCCCTCAAAGCCTAGAGTAGTTATAGTACAAGGAAGAATATTTCTTTGAAGCAGAAAACTCAAAGGCAGCAGTTCTGAGCTCCACCAATCACTCACGATGTGTATTTGGCAAGGAATTTAAGCTCTCTAAGCCTCAGTTTCCTTGCCTATAAAATGGGGATAATAACAGAATCTACCACTGAAGGATACCATGACCCATGTAAATTGTCCAGGACACGTTCAGACTGCAATAAAACCAAACCCGTAGCCATCGAGTTAGACTCATAGCAATCCTATAGGACAGAGTAGAACTACCCCATACGGTTTCTAAGGAGTGGCTGGTGGATTTCCAACTGCCGACCTTTTGGTTAGCAGCTGAGCTCTTAACCACTGCGCCACCAGGGCTCCCCACTGCAATAAGCACCCAACAAGCCAAGAACTTCAAGGGCTCAGAGGAGAGAGGGGAGAGTTTCCAGGGCACTCATGATCACGCAGCTAGTGAGCATGCTCTGAGAGGCTCTGTGGATACCTGGCACTTTGGGCAAGTCACTTCCTTGCTCCAGGACACATTTCCTCACTTCTCAGATAAGGAAGTTGGGGTAGAGTTGATTGTATCCTGTTCTTACTTTCTGTGGTTTGATCTGTGTCTTGAAAAATGAGTATGACTTGGATTTCAGAGATAAAGAAGGAATGGACATTCCCAGCAGAGACTAGAAGGGAATGAATGTTCTTTAATCAGAAAAATCACATTTGTTGGCCACTATTTATCTGTAGGCTATTGAGCAATTGCTTCCTGAGCACCTACTGTATGCCCAAGGGAGACATTCAAAACATTTAACAACCAAGCGTGGGTCCCCATGGACCTACAGAAATGGATACATGGGCCCCCACTGGCCTCAGGAATGGATGCCGGCCAAGGTGTTGGGCAGGATCCAGAGATCCCTGATGGGCCAACATTACCTAATGGCAGCTGGATCACGGAGAGATCCTGGGAGGAGCAGGTATGGCCAGGACAAGAACAAAGGACAGTACTTTGGCAGCTCAGGACACCAACCCATTACCACTGGGCCCATTACTAATTTGACACATAGGGGAGCATGGCAGCTTTCCAATACCAGCACCCCTGTGTGTCAAAGTTAAGACCCAGCTCCTATCCTCAAGGGGCTCTCAAGCAAGTAATGCTCCCACAGGCTGGTAAGCTGTACAGTGGAAACTGTGACTAGGTCTACTGGAGCCACCCAATCCACAGAAGGCAGGAGACAGCGCTCTCCAAGCAGTCAGGGAAGTGGCACCAGGCACAGTGCTCCTTTCCAGGTCTACTCCTGACCCAAACTTGGCTGCAGCCATAAGTGTGGTCTAAGGGAAGGGGGCAGAGGTGCTAATCTGTGCAGAGCAAGGACCAACTGTTGTTGCTGGTAGGTGCTTTCAAATCGGTTCTGACTCATAGCGACCTTATATACAACAGAACGGTCCTGAGCCATCCTCACAATTGCTGTTATGCTTGAGTCCATCGTTGCAGCCACTGTGTCAACCCATTTCTTTGAGGGTCTTCCAATTTTTCGCTGACCCTCTACCTTACCAAGCATGATGTCCCTCTCCAGGGACTGATTCCTCCTGACAACTTGTCCAAAGTATGTGAGAAGTAGTCTCACCATCCATGCTTTTAAGGAGCAACTATGGCAATACAAATGTAGTATGGTGTCTACAAAAGTAAATATGGCAAATACAGGCAAAGCCAGGAGTTTTTACAAGCAAGTCTAGGGTGATGAACCAACCCTTCTTTGGGAGGTACATGGTGTTGTGTGTGTTTTTTAATCATAACCATCAGAAGAGACACAACCAGTATGTACAGCTAACGTGGGCCCTGACGATATCCAGTGTTTATTAAATGTCTACCCTGGCTCCGATGCTGTGGTAAGTCACCAGAATGCATGATTTCATTTGATCTTAGAACAGCTCTATGAAGAAGGTACTGATGTTATCCCCATGTTATAGAAGAAGAAACTGAGGCTCTGGAAGCTTGTGAATCTTGTCTGAGTTCACAAAGCAAGCTAGCAGCCAAGCCAGGACTTATGCTAAGGCCTGACTGACCCTGGAGTCTAGTTCACAACCATCTTCTTCAACTACAAAGGTTGGTGTGTGTCTGCCGTTAACAGAGAACACACCTACCCATCAGCTGGCTGACCAAATCCCCAGCCCTGCACCATGAGCACTTGGTCACTTGGAAACTACTCTAGAATCTAAAATCAGAAAAATGAAAGCATAGTGCCCCCTGCCCCAAGAACACAGCACTGGTCTTCCCAGTAACCAAAATTTTTGAAACAAAACAAAAAAAACATTACTGTCAAGTCACTTCGGACTCATGACGACCTCACTTGTGTCAGAGTAGAGCTGTGCTCCATAGGGTTTTCCACAGCTAATTTTTCAGAAGGAGATCACCAGGCCTTTCTTCCGAGTTGCCTCTGGATGGACTCCAACCTCCAACCTTTTGGTTAACCACTTGCACCACCAAGATTACTGGGATAATATTCTGACGTACCAGCTGAGGGTTTTTCCCACAGAATTTCATTGTATCCTTTTCTTTCCCCCTGTCAGACCACTAGGTCATTTCCTGTTCACTGAGAGAAAGAATGGCACAGAGGAGTGAGAAAGAGCAAGGGGTTTGAAGCAAGCGCTGCATCCACATCCCTTGGGACTTCATCGTGTCCATGTGCACCTGCCCGAAGCCCAACCTCCGTATCTGCAGTTCTTCCCCTGGGAGCTTTCTCTTCCCAGGCCCAGGGAAGGCCAAATGTGTGAGGAAAATGACAACTTCTAGGAGCTGCTCTCACCAATATCTAATGTGAGCTGGTGGATCCATACCGCGACTCCCTCAGCCCTGCGGTGGGATGACTCTGAAGCTTGCAGTCTACACTGGCTCCCAGAGCTCCCCGGCAGCATGAAGCTTCAGTTCACAATGGTTTCTGGCTTGATATTTCCTGCTATTGTTGTCAGGTGCCATTGAGTCAGCTCCAACTCATAGAGACCCTATGTACAACAGCATGAAACACCGCCCAGTCCTGCACCATCCTCATAATCGTTGTTATGCTTGAGCCTATTATTGTAGCCATGGTGTCAATCCATCTCATTGAGGATCTTCCTCTTTTTCACTGACCCCCTACTTTACCAAGTATGCTGTTCTTTTCCAAGGACTGGTCCCTCCTGATAACATCTCCAAACGATGTGAGACATAGTCTTGCCATCCTTGCTTCTAAGGAGCATTCTGGCCGTACTTCTTCCAAGACAGATTTGTTCATTCTTCTGATAAGTCCACGGTATAGTCAATATTCTTCTTCAACACCACAGTTCATAATGCACCCGTTATTAGCTGTCTTCCCTTCCTGTCTGGTGTTCCCACTCCTCTATTAGTGCTTCCTGGGACCATTTCCCAAACAAACTTACTACCCTTGAGCCCTTGTCTCAGGGTCTACTTCTGGGACCAAGCCAGTCTAAGAAAAGAAACAGCTTTTCATTTATGAATCTTAAAGTACAAGCTCCAAGAAACTCAAAGCATAGAATACTAACAGAAAGGGCAAGGTTTTCACCCTTAGAGTTAGAACAGATCCTTGATTTGAAGAAAGCGTGCCAGGACTTCCTGAACCTTGAGTGTCTGAGAAAGTGGTGCCCTGCCCTGTCACCACCTCCCACCACCTGCTCCGATCCAAGAGGAGAGAAAGCAGAAACTCCAGAGGTGCTGGAAAGGGCCACCAAGTTCTCTTTGGCTGGGTTCCCTTTCTGGAAAGAGCCAGCAAGAAAACAAACACGTCTGCCTGGAATGTCTCGGCGACCATGCCAGACAGCATCACGGAGCGCCACTGGGCGCAGTGATTCCCCATGACACACGGGGGCCCAGTAGCAGAGCATCCTCTGGCCCAGCATAGGGGAGGGGCAGCTACTGCTGCCCATCTGCCCCAGGTGGCAGGACTTGCCACACACCCCGAGGCAGAGGACCAGACATGGCACACATCTTGTGCACGCAACAGCACATCTCATGTGCCCACCCCCATCCTCATGACCTCTCCCCTGATTTCACTGTGGCTGCAGGAGTGGTTTTGCCCACTTGAGGGTCTTGCTCAATTGCATGCTGTACCTTGTTCACTTTCTGTACCAGGTCTTCTCCAACACTGCCAGTACAGAGTAGGGGGCAGGTAGAAGCCCATTTGCGTGAATGTGGAGCAGCTTAGAAGAATAGAGAAGCTGCTGCCTCCCACCCCAGACACTGGAAAAAGAGAACAATGGATAAATGGCCAACCCTCAGATGGACAACTCTGAGGGGCCACCACATATTCCTCTGAGGGCCCCGGGGGGGTCAAGCACCAGCTGCTCAGAGTATGACCAACTCAATGGCACACCTATCTTTTGATCTTTCCCATGTTTCTCACCCCCTTGGTCAGCTCCCAAACACACCACTTGCACAAGCAGTCCCTCAGGTCTTCTGCCAGGGGAAGCCTAGGCTAAGAGATACGCTCAGGAGAGGCCAGTGTGAACAGTGAAGATGGTGAGGACCTTGGCACTGTAGAAGCTCCTCAGAACTAGACTCAATTCCTTTGGAAGGGCAAAAACTCTAATGGACTGAAATGCCCATCGCCCACAATAAGGGGAACTCACTAAAGAAATTTTTAGTTGTAAAAAACAAAACAAAACAAAAAAATAGACAAAGTTGCATTTCTTATACACATGAGTTTGTGGCCTGAAAAAACTACCTGCAACTTGAGGACGAAACATGAGAGAAAGGGTACTTCTGCTCATCATGCCAGGCAGGCCAGGCTGACGGTTAGGCTCCAACGGGTGACTGAGTGCCAGCTCACCATTTCTTCATTCACAAAAGATCATGACTGTGAGGAGCTAGGCAGCCTGGCTCTCCACATTTGCAGTAAAAAGGACATTTGGGGACATTCTCTAGGTTACTGTGGGTGGAAGAGATTCTGATGAAGCGAGCAGGTCAGGGGCACTGCCACTTCCACAGTGAGAAAACCTGACCAGGTTTCCACTTCACTCTTGCCCAGTGATCACAACACGAGCTAGCCACCAGGAGCCTCCATTTCCACACTGCCGGGCATCCCAGGTGCTAGGTTCTCCCTCGGGCTCTGCAGCTAGCTGAAGCAGGGGCTGTGGAGTAACGGGGGCTCTGACGGCCCCCAGAGCTCTGTCAGTAATGGGGTGACATGGTTTTCCTGCATTTCTATGTGAAAAGTGCCATGGAAATGCTGGAAGAAATAAGCGAAGGACCCCTAACATTCATAGCCAAATCCCTGAATAATTACGCCGAAGGTAGAAAAAAATGTCCCTAAATATGCTGTTAATGGAGAGAAGGTTTTGGGGTTCCCACCTTCTGTTGTACTCACCATTAATCCTGGAGACAAGGACAGGCTGTGGCAGACACTGAACGTTGCCTCCCAACAACCCTTTCACTTATATTGCTCTTTTACAGAACCCTGAATTTGTGTAGGTGTTGGGCAGTCTCTCTTCAGGGAAAGGACTTGACTCACTTCTCAGCCCTAGAGGGTGAGTTTTTATTGGTAACAGCCAATGTAACTATGTCATTCGCCTTTCCACTGATTGGTCAGAACAGGGTCACACGCCCACCCCTAAGCCAATGAGGGGTGGGCATATGATATAGGTCTGTCCAGTAAAATGTGAGAGGAAGGCTTTAAGATTGCTTCTAAGAAAAGTTTTCCTTTTAGATACAAAGAAAAGCCTTTGCAGTTGAGTGGATTCCAACTCATAGCAAGCCTACAGGACAGAGTACAACTGCCCCATAGCATTTCCAATGAGTGGCTGGTGGATTCAAAGTGCTGACCTTTCAGTTAGCAGCCAAGCTCTTAACCACTGTGCCACCAGCGTTCCTCAGATACAAAGAGGGGGTAAAAAGTCCCTCTTTTGTGGCTGGCAATTTTGTGTCTATCTGTGATGCCTGGTGCAGCAGCAGTCACCTTGTATCCATGAGGGAACAAGCCTGTGGACTAAGCCACTATGCCATTGATGATGGAGCAGAAAGAAGAAAGAGTCTGCATCCTTGAAGTTATTGATGAGCCACTGAATTAATTCTATAAGTGCCTGCATCTTTCCTGTTAAGATAATAAACAGTGCATTGTTTTAAAGTATTTTTAATTAAGGTTTTTGTCTCAACTTAAGTATTAAAGACAGAAAAAGATTCTGTGATGAAATAAGTTTGGGAAATGGTGATTTAAATAAAATTGAACAGTTTCTGACTACAGGACTTCTCAGAGAGCAAGTGCACCATGAATTTTCAAGGAGGGAATTGTCTTAGTCAACTAGTGCTGCTATAACAGAAATACCACAAGCGGATGGCTTTAACAAAAAGAACTTTTCCTCACAGTAAAGTAGGCTAAAAGTCCAAATTCATGGCATCAACTCCAGGGGAAGGCTTTCTCTTTCTGTTGGCTCTGGAGGAAGGTCTTTCTCATCAGTCTTCCCCTGGACAAGAGTTTCTCTGCGCAGGAACTCCGGGTCTAAAGGACGTGCTCTGCTCCCGGTGTTTCTTTCTTTGTGGTATGAGGTCCCCAACTCTCTGCTTGCTTCCCTTTCCTTTTCATCTCTTGAAAGATAAAAGGTGGTACAGGCCACACCCCAGGGAAACTACCTTTACATTGGATCAGGGATGTGACCTGGGTAAGGGTGGTGTTACTATCCCACTCTGATCGTTTTAACACAAAATTACAATCACAAAATGGAGGACAACCACGCAATGCGGGAAATCATGGTCCAGCCAAACTGATACACACATTTTTTGGGAGGGACATAATTCAATCCATAACAGGAAGGTGCTATAGAAATCCAGTAATCTGGTATGTTCCAGCCTGGGATGGTGCTGGGTTACTGAATTTTTCAGGCCAGTGGAAGTTACTGTATTGATTCCCCAAGACACCTTCATTCCACAATGTCATGGATTGAATTTACGTCCCCCCAAATATGTGTTTATCAATTTGTTCCAGTACTGTGTGGTTGTCTTCCACTTTGTGATTGTAATTTTATGTTAAAGAGGATTAGGGTAGGATTGTAACACCATCGCCCAGGTCACATTCTCGATCCAAGGTAAAAGGAGTTTCCCTGGGGTGTGGCCTGCACCACCTTTTATCTCTCAAGAGATAAAAGGAAAGGGAAGCAAACTGAGTTGGGGACCTCATACCACCAGGAGAGCAGCACCGGAAGCAGAGGTTCCTGCCCTGAGATGCTCCCAGGCCAAGGGAAGACTGATGACAAGGACTGTGCTCCAGAGCTGAAGAAAGCCTTCCTCTGGAGCTGACTCCCTGAAGTTGGACTTCTAGCCTACTATAGTGTGAGAGACTGAATTTCTCTTTGTTAAAGCCATCCACTTGTGGTATCTCTGTTATAGTAGCACTGGATAACTAAGACACAATTATAATTAAAAAGAAAAAAAAAACCTACAACTTAAACAGGAATTCTCATTTTTCATGGAAAGTTTTCTGTATTGCAGTAAGTATAACTTGAATTATAATATTTATTATTTTAAAACTTTAAAAGTTTGGTTCACTTTTAACTTAAAAAAAAAATTATTTTCTTATAAAGAGCAGTCAACCAATAATTTGGGGCACTCTCCCTTGCCTATCCTCAGGCCCCGGCCACAGTCATGATGGTTGTTTTCAACAAAATCTTGAACTAAAGCTGTGGCAGGAGGAGCTGAGGATAAAGCAGTAGACGATATTCAGGTCACTGGTTTCAGCTGTCATTACTACATGGGTGACTGTCACCTCTCTGAGTCTCAGATGCCCCATTTATAGCACAGAGGTCTCATCCACCCGCAGAGGAAAGAGACCCAGAGAACACAGGGAAGATGCAACATGCTTACTCAGCACAGTGTGTGGCTCACAGCCAGTGTGCGATCCACGTTCCACGTGGTCGCTTCTTCACCTCTCTACCTCTCTGCTCTTCCTCGGCAAGGCCTGCCTTTGCAGCCCCAGTAAACATTGTTTCCTCCCTTCTCTGAGCCCACAGCACTCTCTGCAAATCACATACTAACTTATACCCAATGCTGTTCCGAATGGTCTCTAGCATTTTCCTGTCTAGGTTTCATCTCTAACAGTAACAGAATCCCGCCATTGCTATGGCGCCTCCACCCTGCATCCCATATACCTCACCCAGTGCCGGGTGCCACCTCCGCCCTGCAGCCCCGTACACCTCGCCCAGTGCCGGGTGCCACCTCCGCCCTGCAGCCCGTACACCTCGCCCAGTGCCGGGTGCCACCTCCGCCCTGCAGCCCGTACACCTCGCCCAGTGCCGGGTGCCACCTCCGCCCTGCAGCCCGTACACCTCGCCCAGTGCCGGGTGCCACCTCCGCCCTGCAGCCCGTACACCTCGCCCAGTGCCGGGTGCCACCTCCGCCCTGCAGCCCGTACACCTCGCCCAGTGCCGGGTGCCACCTCCGCCCTGCAGCCCGTACACCTCGCCCAGTGCCGGGTGCCACCTCCGCCCTGCAGCCCATACACCTCGCCAAGTGCCGGGCACAACAGAACTTGCTACTTGGCCTCTCCCCGAACTCCTTCCCAAGTGGAAGGCAGATGTGGGGGCAATGTCATGGGAAGACATTCATTTCTTCTCGATGGGTCCATGTAGACTTTGGTGTTGTCATAGGTGCTGTCAATTTTGACTCATAATGCCCCATGTGACAGAGTAGAAGCTCCCCATAGGGTTTTCTTGACTGTAATCTTTATGGAAGCAGATCACCAAGTCTTTTCTCCCAAACGGCCAACCTTCCATTTAGCTGCTGAGCGCTTAACCATTTGCAAGACTCTCCACCGGAGATCAATTCCAATGTACACTTCAGCAGATTTCACTATCAATGGTAGCTTCTGAGAAATCCCTTCTTACAATTCAGCGCCAACGATAACACCCCCTCCGACTCCCCTCGCTCCCTCATAGCTCTAGGTGTGTGACGGCTGCCACTGAAGAAAGGTCCCCAAAAGCTTTCCCGGGCACCCTGAGCCCTGCATACAGACAGGAGACTGAAGCTCCATCATCCCCCTGCGCTGCACGTCGGTCCTGCTGCGAGGCTGCTGGGCTGGCAGGCGCCTTCTCAGAGTCCAGAGAAACTCCAGGAGGAAGGCCGAGGAAGCTCTGACACTCTGTGGTGGGCGGCCACTGGTTTCTGTCAGGCACCCTGGTAACAGTACTTGAATTTCCATTCTGGGGGCCACTTCCCCCTTCTTATCCATGCGAATGGACTCTCCTCCCTCATGGGTCCATTTCTGGACCAAGCCATTGAGACTTGATTCAGGGGCTTTAGTCCTGGTCTGGTGGCACAGTGGTTAAAGCAACTGCCAACTGAGACATCAGTGATAGGAAACCACCAGCAGCTCCGTGGGAAAAAGATGTGGCAGTCTGCTTCCGTAGAGACTTACAGCCTTGGAAACCATATGGGGTCACTAACCTTGGAAACCGTATGGGGTCACTATGAGTGAATCAACTTGAAGGTGGTGGGTTTGGATTTTTTTGTTTTGTTTTGTTTTAGTTCTGAGAAACACACCATTGCCCATAACTTTGCAGAGGCCACAGCGTGGGAACGGCAGCCAGTGCGCGGAACAGGACAGAGAACTTGCAGGAGGGGGAGAGAACAAAGAGCTCCGTGGGAGCCCCCAAACTCAGCTCCGCCTGGCCTTCACCCCCCCAAACCCAGCCCCACCTGGCCTCTGCCCCCCAAAACCCCGCTCCGCCTGGCCTCTGCCCCTGGATCTCTCAGTTATGTCCACCATCAACTTCCCTTCCACACTTCAATGTTTCCAAAATGTTTTTAAGACAGTTTGAAAGGGCTTCCTGTCACTTGTAATTCAGAGAGTCAGAGCAGCAAAACTGCCAAACGAATTGAAAAAAGTTCAGCTACTAACAACTGACTATAAAATCCCCCTTTCTTTATGAAAGCCACCTCATGTGCATGGTCTCATTTCACCCTGGAAGCAGCAGGTCAGGAATTAGAGACCTCCTTTTACAGAGTCCGCCTCTGAGCCTGGAAGTTGCTGTCAGCTGCCCATGACCTCTTAGTGTGAATTAAAGAGCCACCCCACTGCTGGGCTGCCTTTTCCAGGTCATGCTCACCTCCAACTTCCTACAGAGCATCACCTCCAAGCTTTAGAGGGTCAGGATGAATTTATCCCTCATCACTAATGCTACTTAAAGCACCTTTTCTGCACCAGGGCAGCTGTGGTGATAAGGTACAGGTGTGATCTTTCACAAGCCAGGTGCCTTGGCCAACACACTGCTCCCACACCCGAGCGTGCTCCACAAAGCTTCACTCACCAATTTCATGAACTCCCTGGGAGAACAAGAGGATTAGTAAGAGATTAGCTTAGGCATCTTGAATCTCTGCAGGAAAAAATACAACAGTCATTCTTTAAGCTCCCAAAGATTCAGCTGCTGGGGAGGAAGAGAGGAGTCGGAGATGGGCTACTGCTTTGTTTCGCTGCCCTTCTTGGTTTTAAACTTGCAAGAGAAAAAGATTTTATGAATCCTTAGGCAATTGCTAATGAGTTTTGAACTGTGCAGTTCAAAAGTAGTCTTCAGAGAATTAATTTTTTCTCCGTTGTGGGGTCTCTGTGGGCTTCAGCAACTCTGGAAATGAGGAAGAAGTCTCACTGATGATGTGAATGATGGTGTTGTCATCAGATGTACTATAACTGTTAGAATGGGCTTGGCTTTGCTGTGGGGCAGTGTGGTTCAGTGGTAGAATTCTCACCTTCACGCGGGAGACCTGGATCCCATTCCCAGCCAATGTATCTCATGCTAAGCCATCATCCATCAGTGGAGGTTTGCATGCTGCTATGGTGCTGAACAGGTTTCAACAGAGTTTCCAGACTAAGACAGGCTAGGAAGAAAAGCCTGGTGATCTACATCTGAAAATCAGCCAATGAAAGAAAACTCTCTAGATCACAACGGTCCGATCCACAAATGATCACAGGGCTGGCGGAGGACCAGGCACCATTTTGTTCCATTGTGCATGGGGTTGCCATGAGTTGGGAGAGAATAACAACAATGACAGATTTTGTTGTAATAACAAAGAACCCTAAAATCTCAGAGCTTGTGATGGTAAAGGTTGTGTGTCAACTTGGCTGTACCATGATTCTCAGTGGTTTGGCAGTTATAATGTAGTTTGGTAGCTGTGAAATAATATAATCACCTTCATGATGAGATCTGTTGTGAGTAGCCAGTCAGTTGAAAGGGAGTTTCCTTGGGGGTGTGGCATGCATCCAATATAGGTGAGCTTTCTGGCAAAGCTCGTTGGCTCTTGCTCGCTCTGGATCCTGCAGCTGGCTCCTGTTCATCTGACCTTCATTTCTCAGGACTTGAGCTAACAGCTTACCTGATGATCTTGGAATTCATCAGCCTCCGTGGCCTGTGAGCAAGAGGCCTGCTGTCTGACCTACCGATCCTGGATTCACCAGCCCCTGCAGACACATGAATCAGGAGAAGCTTCCAGCCTAACCCACAGACTTGAGACTTTCCAGCCTCTACAACTCCGTGAGCCATTTCCTTGCTATAAATCTATCTAGACATATACATATTTATACACTTATATGCTTCTCTAGAGAACCCAGCCTAAGACGGGGCTTAACACAATAAATCTTTATTTCTTAGGTACGCTCCATGACAGTTTGGCTAGGTCAGCATCTCTACTCATGGTGGTCACTCTTGGACCCAGGATGACCAGAAGCTAATTTTGGCATGTGCTTCCATAATCACTGCAGAAATGAGGGAAAAAAGAAAAGAAGAAGAAAAAAAAAAAAAAAACGGTGAATTATAGGCTGGCTCCTAAAGTTCCCACCAAGAAATGACACACATCATTTCCACGGGTGCATCATTGGCTTGAGAATCACATGTCCATGCTGAGCTTCAAATGGCTGAGAAGTTAATCCCACCACGTGCCTGGAAAGAGAAAAGGAGGGTCACACGTGGCTTAACATCTTAAAACCACAGTGACTGCCTCATGTGACCCTCACAACACCCTACAAGATAGAAAACCCTGAGACGGCTACCGCCTTAGTAGATGGAGAGACTAACAGCACAAAGACTGTAAGCTACAGGCAGAGGAAATCTCGGCGCTCTGGTTCTAAACCCAGTTTCCTTTCCTCTATATCATGGACCCGCTATCATCAGGACTTGGGGGGTGCCAATCCGTCTCGGAAGAAGTACAATCAGAATGCTCCTTAGAAGCAAGGATGGCGAGACTACATCTCACATACTTTGGACAGGTTATCAGGAGGGATCAGTCCCTGGAGAAGGACACCGTGCTTGGTAAAGCAGAGGGTCAGTAAAAAAGAATAAGACCCTCAATGAGATGGACTGACAAAGTGGCTGCAACAATGGGCTCAAACATAAAAACGATTGTGAGGATGGTGCATTTCGTTCTGTGGTACACAGGGTCGCTATGAGTCAGAATCGAACCGACAGCACCTAGCAACAACAAGTATCAGTCCCTTGTGGACACATTAATGAGAGGCACACGGAAATCACGTTTCAAATAGATCCTGTGAAATTGGAAGTCATGATAATTGATGGACTCTCAGAGCTGAATGGGGTGCAGTGTGGAAGCCACTGCACTAGATGATATCTAAGTGTTTCTAGGGAGCACATTAAGAATGTCCTACTAAGGGGACAGGAAACCCAGACAAATGGAAACAGGGAGCTCAAGGTTGAGAAGGGGAGGGCATTGAGACATCATGGGGTTGGCAACTAATGCCACAAAACAATTTGTGTATTAATGGCTTAATGAGAAAATAATTTGCTCTGTAAACCTTCACCTAAAGCACAATAAATATATATATTCTATTGATATAAAGTGGTTTCATATAAAATCGTTAAGCACTTGGCTGCCAATTGAAAGGTTGGTGGTTTGAACCCATTCAGCCATTCCACTGAAGAAGAGACCTGGAGATCTTCTCCCACAAAGGCTATAGCATAGAAAACCCTACAGGGAGTTTTACTGTGTCACACGGAGTTGCTGTGAGTTGAAAATCAATCTGACAGTGCTTAACAACAGCAAGATGAAAACATCAACTGCCTTGTGTATTTGGATAAGCAGCAAGCAGCAATTTTCATTTGTAACACAGTTTGTGGCACTGGAAGAAAAGGATGCTGTGATTGTTGATATACAGTATGTCATAAATGCAAAAAGAAAGTGAAATATTAAAAATATATATATTTTCTAAAAAAATTATTTTGCAAAGAAAAGAATGTCCTGTGGAGCTTCAGAGAGGGAGGGGATGGCTCTGGGCCTCAGTCCTCTCACTAGTCGGCCCAGGTAGCTCCACTTCTGCAGGGTCATATGCTAATTATGTAAAATGGAAACCGTTGATTCCAGTCCAAGCACTTCATTTTGCAGATAGAAAGAATGAGGTTCAAAAAATGAGGAGACTCCGCAAAGGGAGATGTTGGCAGAGCTAGGGCCCATCTTCAAATAGGACACGTTAGGAGCAGAAGTGTCTAGGCTCCAGTGTGCTACCCACTAGCTGTGTCACCACAGGGAAGACACTTAACCTCTGTGAACCTGCTTCTTCGTTTGTAAAATTAGCATAGAACTGTCTGTCCTGTTGCATGTAATCAGAACGCAAACATGGAGAAACGCCCAATTTCCCAACACTGAAACTCTACATGAGAATATCAGTGAAAAATCATTATCAGGTATTTTATTAGCCATTTAAAGAAAAACCATAATACCTAATGCTGGCAAGTGTGTGGAGAACTGGTACATACGTAACAATATACATGCTGCTGACACAGCCCTTTTGGAGAACAACGTGATACTAAAAATCAAAAGCCTTTAGAGATACCCACGGCCTTTGTCCCAGTAATTCTGCTTCCAGGAATTCAGTCTTGGGGGAAAAAAATCTTAAATCCCACAAATGTATGCACTAAAATTGTTCCTCTGGATATTACTTAAAATGGCAGAAAATTGAAAATGAACCAAAAATGGAGTAAAATACAGCAAATTCACCAAAAATTTATGATTATGGAAAGTACAAAAAAATTCATGCAAATTCTTATGATGTAATATTAAGTAAAGCAGGATTCAAATGGATTATAAATTCATAGTAAGAAAAGGATACATTTCTCAAGACCAGGAGGAAATAATGGGCTATTGTTTTGTTTTTCCCCTCTTTTCTCTATTTTCTAAATTTCCTTGTATGCAAATATAATAAAAGATAAACAACAAAAAATCCCAAATATCTGCCCTGCTGTGAAGGTTACTGGCAGGAATGAATTCTCTAATTGGTATGAAAGTGCCTTGTTCTCTTTGGAACGTGGTCAATGGGTAAGAGATCAGCATGATCAATGTTAAACTGTGTTTGGTTCCAACCTGCTTGCTTTCAGTCCAACACTATCATCTCATTTTTTCTTTTCTGGATTAAACTAAAAGCATAAGAGGGTAGATTCTCACCCAATTCCACACTTAATTAAGCTTTTAGGATACATTCTTCTTGTGTAGGTTTGATGAACTGCAATTTACCAGAGGCTCACCCTTCCACAGAACAAAATACAGGAGATAATTCTTTATGGTTACAACATCTGTGATTAAGAGGATTCGAGTAATATTTGCATTCGCGGCACCACAAAGAGGCTCCTCCCAGGGTTTCCCCAGCCAGGGCCAGCGCATACACTGATGCTCGGCAGTCCTCTCCTGAAATTCGGAAGGAGTCACAAATGCTCAGAATGGTCTCCCCATCACAGGGGCAAATGCCAGCAGGTTGGCAGAGCGTGCCTAGGAAAACCTGCTAGGTGCCAGCGGAGGGCCACCCATCTGTCACCTGAGACTTGTCAACTCAGACATGAGTTTTACTTTCCCCAGTACCCACCAATTACTCTTCTTTTTGCATCCAAGCATCTGAACAGGTTTATTTATGTTTCTCATAATGGTTTCATTTTCACACTCATAATGTCTGTCCAAAAATTATCTAAATATTCAGGTTTCACCGTAAGATCAGGTGAGCCCAGAGATGAGGAAACGCATAAATTAGCATTCCCTTGACATTTAATTCCTGATATAGTTCACACTGTTCCAAAGGCTTTACACCAAACACAGTCTAGAAAATGGATACAATGTTTACTTACACATCTACTTAGATGCTCTTTGGAAAATGCAACAGATAGCATACCAACGAGTTTAAGTTAGTTATCTAGTCAACAAATGTGCACCAAGCAATGTGCCTGGCCCTGTGCCAGGTGCTGTGTAGACTACGAAAGAAGGAAGATACATGATCTTCAACTACCAAGAGTTTGTAGTTGAATGGAAAAAAAGAAAGATACATATTAAATAAAATATGCAGCAGGATTTTACCCACACATTTTGACACCTGAGGAAAAGTCAGAGTGAGGAAAGAATGGTGGAAGA
The DNA here is from genome assembly GCF_030014295.1 of Loxodonta africana. Taxonomy (NCBI): domain Eukaryota; kingdom Metazoa; phylum Chordata; class Mammalia; order Proboscidea; family Elephantidae; genus Loxodonta; species Loxodonta africana. The sequence continues at coordinate 74,083,452 of NC_087362.1, forward strand.
TGTAGCGATCATGAAACTTTCTGGGAGAATCTGGAGTAGGGCTGGGCAGGGACCGATGGGGAGGTCTGGCTGAACAGACAGAATGGGGAAAGGACACATGGCCTGTCTAGGTAGAGGAACAGGAGGCGTGTCAGCAGGGGCAGGGGTGTGTACAGGAGTAGGTGCTGTGGTGGATTCCAACTGCTGATCTTGCAGTTAACAGCCAAGCTCTTAACCACTGTGCCACCAGGGCTCCTCAACTCGATTAACCAAATCAAAACCAAACCCCTTGCCGTTAAGTTGATTCCAACTCATAGCGACCCTATAGGACAGAGTAGAACTGCCCCACAGAATTTCCAAGGACTGGTGGATTTGAACTGCTGACCTTTTGGTTAGCAGCTGAGCTCTTAACCACTGTGCCACTGAGGCTCTGTGGAGAAGTAGCAGGTGTAAATGAAGAAGTTCAGGGGATAGAGGCTAAATGTGGAAAGGAGGCCAAAACATGCCTGGAGAGTTCCTTCCTAGATAAAATCCTGGATCTCAGCTGATGTCTGATGAGAGGGGAAGACTGATCATGCCAGAGGAGCAGGAGAGTAGAAGTGGTCAGCCTTGTAAGCCATGAGGAAGGGACAGGAGGACTAAGGGAAACATCACGATTACCAAAAGGCTGGCAGGTACCATAACAAGCCCCCTTCCTTCATCGTTGTTAGTGCTGCTAAGTCAGCTCGACTCACTGCGACCCCGTGTTCAATAGAACAAAACATTGCCCGGTCCTGCGCCATCTTCACAATCAGTGGTACGCTTGAGTCCACTGTGGCAGCTCCTGTGTATTTTGAGTGCCTTCCTACCTGGGGATGGCTCATTTTCCAGCACTGTATCAGACAAAATTCTGTTGTGATCCATAGGGCTTCACTGGATAACTTTTGGAAGTAGATTACCAAGCCTTTCTTCCTAGTCTGTCTTAGTCTGGAAGCTCCCCTGAAAACTGTTCCCTATGGATGACCCTGCTGGTATTTGAAAGACTGGTGGCGTAGCTTTCAGCATCATAGCAACACACGAGCCTCCACGGTACAACAAACTGACAAACGGGTGGTAGTCCTTCAACAGAGCTCTCTCTCAAAACTGCATCCTTCATCTCCACGATCTTCCTGCACACACTGGGAATATAAGCTTTTTGTACCCTTGCCACTGCCACCCTCCCAGACTCCAGGGTGAAAGAAAGCTCACCTAGGCCCAGCAGCATTAGGGAACCTAGGAGAGTAAGGTCTCAAAGCCGAGGAGGGCCCTCTGACTCTGATGAAGAGCAAACACCATCAAACATAGCTGAGATCAGGGATTTCACCCAAGAAGAAATCTCAGGGGTGTTGTGCACTCATTTCACATTCAACCCAATCTCTTTACCTTCTTCATTTCAATCTAAACTGTCAGACAAAATCCTCTGATTTCCCCAGTGACGTCCAATAGACCCTGAAAGATAAAAATGTCTACAATAGACACTTAGAATTTCTAAATCATGGTCTAAGCAGTAGGGCTTAAACCTCAGTTGTCTAGAACTCCAGAAGTCCAGAAAGCCCACTCCCACATTTGACTCTGAATGTGAGCCTGCGAGCACTTCATGGGGAGCTCGCCTGTGCCGCAGAAGTCCAGAGGAGAGCAGAGTAATGGTGATACACAGGAAATATCTGGACCCCTATTCTTCTTTCTAGATACATTGCTCAGACTTCCAGCAGGAAATAATTTATCCCAAATGTTTCCAATGGAGAAACCAGGGCTTTCGACCCTGGGTTCAAACCTCTGTTGAGAAATCTGCCTTTCTAACAAGTTCCTAGCCAGATGCCAAGGATTCCACCCCAAATGGGCTGGGACCTTGTTAGAAATGCAAATTTCTCAGCAGGGGTTTGAACCCAGAGAAACTGATGTGAAAGGACTGTTTACAGATATGTGGGGAGAGGGTTAAGAGACAAACAAGGAATGGAGAGTCATCCAGAAATTAGGAAGAGCAGAGAGCAGTTACGACCCCCCCCTCCCTGGGCTGAAGAGACCAGGGAGGGAGTGGTGTTGCCTGAGCAGGAGCCCAAAGGGAGGAAGAAGCCCAGAAGCTGTAGGCCTGGGTGAAGGGACACAGCTGGTGCCACAGCATGGCACTGAGCGAGCTGAGCAAGGAGGAAGCAGAGAAGATATACTTGTTCTGTCTCTCTTCAGCCCTCTGATCCCTTGCTAGAACCTTCCATTGGCCAAATCTAGCCAGAAGCCAGAGGACAGGGGATCCCAGGTGATGAAGTTGGCAGGGGTCAGCCCTGCAGGACATACAGCAGGGCACAGAATGGACAAGAATCCATCTGGGGATGATAATAGAGAAAAAACAAAACACTCTCTATCAGGAGCACCATTTCAGCTCAGAACTTCCAAAGAGTGTTATTTGTACCACAAGAAGTAAGTAAAACAAAAGCCCTCCCCTTTGATCCAGAAGCAGAAAGCAGAGACAAGACACAGCACCAGAGTTCACTGCACAGACAGACAAGCAGGGACATGAAGAGTGTTCTAAAAAGGAGAAGCCATTCCCTGGGCAGTGAATAGCACATGGCAGGAAGTTGTGCAGAGTATCGGAGAAGCAATCCTCCCTAGCAGCACGGTTGGTAAACGTTATGCTTAAGGTGACCTCTGAGCAAGACTTCATGTCCCTAATCCCTAGCACAGTACCTGACCCTTCACAGGGGCTCAATAGTCAACCAACACAGGACTAATTGGCGCATCGGCAGACATTGCGAGGAAGAACAGGGCAGTAATAAAAGTGCTGACCATGTGGGTCCAGATGACCAGAGGGACCATAGAAGAAGAAGGTCCAAACTTGGATAACTCAAGAAAAAAGTCAACTTGGACCAGGACAGGTAGTGATGAAATTTCACCAATTCCTTAATGTGTAACCCAAAGCAGGTCCCGCTCTGTGCGGCTTTTCATCAATAAAGACACACGGAGGTGGGGGGCGGGGGAGAGCATTTATTGCAAGCTCGCAGGCAAGGAGCAAGGAGGTGTAGACCTCAAATCAAGCTCCCCAAACAAAGGGAGGCAGGACCTTTTACACCGTCCTTCACCAGGAAGTACACATAAGCATCATGGACTACATAGGTTATCATGGTACGCAGGTGTGGTAAGACAAATGGCATTTTTTCTTTGGCCTGTAGGCTAGTAAACTGGATTTGACTGGCTAGAGCTGCACAGAAAAAGAGGGGCAGGTTCCCCTTGGTCTGAGTAGCTCCCAGTTGAGCCACACCCAGGGCTATCACTTAAGGCTGTGTTTGATGATGGCTAAGCAGCTCCTGGCTCCTTGGTTATCAACGGACATGTATTGTTTTGTGGTCGTGAACCCATTCTCCCTTCTTCTGCCAAAACCTGGTTTTTATTTGGGGATACAACACTTCTCACTCTCTGTCCATAAGGTTCAAGAAGTGATGAACAACACACACACACATATGCACATGAGCATGTGACCAAGAAGTGGCCCAGGAAAGTCACCGTGATTGGTTCAGGAATGGGCAAATGCCCAACACAGATCACTGTGATGAGATCCAGTCCCAGAACTCTTGTTACTGGACTAAGGTTCTTGCCTCTCACTGGTCAAGAATGACCAGGTAAGGCACGTAGAGTTTTCCACATGAGCAAAGCTTTACTGAAGAGTCTTGCCAGCGGAGACCAGGAGGGCCTAAAGCAACGCTTATCCCCGTCTCACAGAACAAAAGACTAGCCTGGGTTTTTAAAAGCTCTTGGGCGGGAAAAGATCCATGTTTATTCACAGGCATAGCCAGGGTTTCCCGCAAGTAGCCAGTTTTGGGCAGAGATATGTTAACTAAGGTGCGTGAACAGCAGCTTTCTAAAATGGCTCCTGTCCCAGAGCCCTCTGGGATTCGTTGCAGGGCTTATTTAGGGGTGTTGGGCCTGCACAGTCTCCCACCTGCTGCTGCAGCCGCTCACTGCCCCTAGTGGAAGGTCACACAGCGGTCACAGGTGGATATTCTGCGCACGTTCCTGGCGCTGGTTTTCTGCAGTTGCTTCTGAAAGACAACTTTAAAGAAGTTTGCAGGCCATTTTCTCATACCCTGCCCCCATTGTTCCGGGGAATGGCTTTGTTTCTGCACCCTGGCCCATTTCCTGTACTTTGCAGATTTAGGGGGTGGGGGGGCCCTCTGTTCCCTGTCTTACTGTTGGGGAAGAGGCAGGCTCTTTATCAAGGGGTTGTGAAACTGTCAGCCTGAAGCTGCTGGAAGCCATCTTGACACTTGTGAGGAGATCCTACCTGAGAATAGAGCCCACAGAGAAGTAAACGGACCTGAGGTGGAGGGAGGGGGAAAAGGAGCAAGGGAAAGTGACAAAGTCTGAGCCCTGGGGTTTTTGGTTAAGCATCTCAATCAGGTCATAACTGAACTCATACCTACCTGTAGGCTTTTGTGTTATATAAGACAATAAATTATCTTATTTTGCTTAAGCCAGTTTGAGATGGCACTTCATCAAGTGCCACCAAAATATGATTTACCAATATACTTAATGAGAAGAAATTGGACATTTATATAAGAACCCCTTAGCTTAATAATATTCTTAATCGAAAACAGATTTAAACATAGAGCATACAGTTCTCAATACCATTTTCTTCTAAATCTGATGTCTTTATAAATACTTAAGGGACAGGTATCAATAGAGCTCCCAGACTAATACAGACTAGGAAGAAAAGCCTGGTGATCTACTTCCAAATATTAGTCAGTGAAACCCATGGATCACAACAGAATGTTGTCCAATATGGTGCTGGAAGATGAGCCCCCTAGGTTGGAAGGCACTCAGAATGCACAGTGGCCACAACAATAGACTCGAGCATGCCAGTGATCGTGAAGGTGGTGCAGGACCAGGCAACACTTTGTTCTGTTGTACATGGGGGCCACCATGGGTCGGAGCCAACTCAGCAGCAACTAAGAACACTAACAACAGAACCTACCCAGATGTGGCAGCCATGGAGGTGAGCCACTCAAATTCCCCTTAAGGAAAGAACATGCTGATCAGCTGCAAGGAGTGCACTTAGCTGATAGTCTCCAGCCACAGCGTCTTTTGGAACCTGTTACAGTGTTTAAGCCGAGGCCACACTATTCTTAAGCAGCTCCCTGCCAGTGACTGAGCATGACAGGGGTTCTAAGACATTGCCATTCCTGGCAACACAGGACTCCTCTCTTAGGCTATCCTGTGATGTGTCTCCCTGTCATAATTGAATTGTGTCCCCCCAAAATGTCTGTCAACTTGACTGAGTCACGATTCCCAGTATTGTATGACTGTCTGCCATTTTGTCATCTGATGTGATTTCCTTATATGTTGTAAATCCTATCCCCATGATATAACGAGATGAATTGGTGGCAGTTATATTGATGACATCTGCAAGACTGGATAGTGTCTTGGGCCAATCTCTTCTGAGATATAGGGGAGATAGGCTACCAGAGAGACATGGGGACCTCATACCACCAAGAAAGCAATGCCGGGAGCAGAGTGCCTAATTTAGACCTGAGGTTCCTGTGTGGAGAAGCTCCTAGACTGAGGGAAGATTGATGACAGGGACCTTCCAGCAGAGCTGACAGAGAGAGAAAGACTTTTCCTGGAGCCAATGCCCTGAATTTGGACTTCCAGCCTACTGGACTGTGAGAGAATAAACTTCTCTTTGTTAAAGCCATCCACTTGTGGTATTTCTGTTGTAGCAGTACTAGATGACTAAGACACTCCCCATTGTGTTGGCTGAGACTTTCTCTGAGCAGCACTAAAGTCTAAGGCTCTTCCTACCAACCCTCCTTCCCTCCTCTTATCCTTTCATAAATGTCAAACTTGCATTATGCTATGAAGTTTTCCCTACCTATTCCTCTTGCACTTCCTGCTCCATCTTGTCATACACTTGCCAGAGGACCCAAGAGACACACCAGTAAAGAAGGTAGTTGAAGCTACAAAGTTTGTGGTAATGTAGTACGATAGCCCTGGAGAATAATACAGAGGGCAACCAACCCAGAGAGGAACGGGTCAGAAGACTCAGGGAGAGGTTGTTTCAAAAATATGGAATGGATAGACTATGCATTGTGTTTGAATATACCAAGAGGAGATTACACAACCAGGGAGAGTTTGGGGATAATTTGATAACTACATAACTTGTTGCTGTTGAGTCGATTCCAACTCATAGTGGCCCTGTAAGACTGTGTAGAACTGTCCCGTAGGGTTTCCAAGGAGAAACCAGTAGATTCAAACTTTTGGTTAGCAGCTGCAGTTCTTAACCACTCTGCTACCAGGGCTCTGATAACCACATAGAAAAATAAAAAAAGAAAAAAAAAAAAAGTATTGATTGCAGAAAAGACAGAAAGTTACGCACAAAAACAAAAATAATCAAGATGCCACATGACCCAGCTATGAATAGCACTTAATAGTCAGGGTAACATAAACATTAAATCTTTATGTAAGCAAAGTATAACTCCGGATTGGGAAGATGGGAAGAGAGACATACAAGTATGTGATGGTAGCCAAGCACTGTGTGAAGGAGAGTGAATTCCTTGTCTTGAATGGTGGGGACCAAACTGGTCATACTAAAGCCAAGAAGTCAACATAAGCACGTTATTTAGAAATATGGAGTTAAATGCTTAAAGAGTGAACAGGGGTTTCCTCTGCGGACAGGAATGGAAATGAGCCTGAGGCGTATTGGGTTTTCTTGTTTGTTTTTTCATAACAAGCCTTGTGGATGCATTGCACACACAGGCTGTTTCCAGATCCCAAGTAGCCACCAAGCGCTGGGATAAGAATTCCACCCAGGGGTGCCAACCACTCCATGGGTGTTACGCCCATTTATCCTGATCAAACCATACACACAAGACACATACATGGTGTTGGTGATAGTGAAAGCCGTTTTAGTTACACATAGTTGACAGACAGCAAACAATAGGAAAAGTTCCATCACAAGAGGTCCTCCCTAGCTCAAAAGCTGTCCAACCAAAAAAAAAAAAAAAAATCAAACCCATTGCTGTCGAGTCAATTCCGACTCATAGCCACCCTATAGGACAGAATAGAACTGCCCCATGCAGCTTCCAAGGGGTGCCTTGTGGATTCAAACCAGCGACCTTTTAGTTGACAGCTGTAGCTATAAACAACTCCATCACCCAAAACCAAAACCAAACCCACTGCCGTCGAGTCGATTCTGACTCATAGCGACCCTATAGGACAGAGTAGAACTGCCCCATAGAGTTTCCAAGGAGCACCTGGTGGATTTGAACTGCCGACCTTTTGGTTAGCAGCCGTAGCAATTAACCACTACGCCACCAGGGTTTCCAAAATCTGTCCATCAGGGTGGAAAACGTTCACACATGCCCCATCTCTTTGCATCATGGACAAAGGATGCCGAGGGTATTCCCCGACCAGGTTTTCTATTCCAGAGGTTGTACACTTCACTGTGCAGAGTGCAGTGCAAATTTTCCCACCTAATCACCCCGGAAGGGATGCCAACTAGAACTGTATCTCTTTAAACCTGCTGCTTATTTAGACAAACCATTAGGCTTCAGAGGAGGAGGTGCAATGGTTTGTTGCAAAACCCAAAGATGCTAGCAGGGCAGGCGGGAGGATCAAAAGGAATTGAAGCTGACTGGACAGCTGAAAGACTGCCTCCTCTCGCTGTGACTATTTGCCTCTTTAAACATTGTGCAGGTATAACTTCGACAAAAATTAAATCTTTTTTTTTTTTTAAAGGTTTAAGGAAATAACCAGACAAACCCAAATTGAGAGACATTCTATAGAACTGGCCTGGACTCTCCAAAAATGTCAATAGATAAAAATCAAAGAAAGGCTGAGGAACTGTTCTAGATTAAAGTCGGCTAAAGAGACATGACAATGAAATGTAGTGAATGACCCTGGACCAGATACTGCAATCAAAAACAAAGTAATTTAAAAAATAAAACAGGGACGATTCAATCTTACATTTTCTGAATTTGATAGCCATACACGGATTAGGTAAAAGAATGCCCTAATCTTTAAAAAAATATACACTAATTTAGCCAGGGTGAAGAGTAATGTTATTTGAAATTCACTCTCAAATGATCCAGTAAAAATACATAGTATATGCCAGGCACTGTACTGTACATTCTCTGCATTGTCTCATTAAATTCGCAGCAACTGTATCAAATAGGTTCCATGATGATTTCAGTTTCTCTGAGGAAAATGAAGCCCAGAGAAGCTCATATATCAAGTAAGTGACAGAGCCAAGACTTGAATGCAAATCTGTCGAATTCCATTGTCCATTTTCTTTGTGGAAAAAAAAAAAATTTAAATAGGCTTTACTTTTTAGAGCAGTTTTAAATTTACATAAAAATTGAGACTAGAGTACAGGTAGTTCCCATATACCTGCATCCAGTTTCTCCTATCATTAACACCTGACATTACCACAGTACATTTGTTACAATAAAGGAACCAGTATTGATACATTGTTATCAAAACAGTTGCCCTTGAATTCTTTCCCACTCATGGCGACCCCATGTGTGTCAGAGCAGAACTGTGCTCCATCGGGTTCTCAATGGCTGTGATCTTCCAGGAGTAGATCACCTGACCCTTCTTCTCAGGTGTCTCTGGGGGAACTTGAGCCTTCAGCATTTCCGTTTGCAGCCAGCACCTTAACGGTTTGTTCCACAGGGACTGCACTGAGTAAAGGCCATACTTTTTTCAGATTCCCTTAGTTTTTACCTGATGTCCCTTTTCGGTTTTAGGATCCCGTCCAGGGTAGCACATACATTCAGCCCTCATGTCTTCTTAGGCTCCTTTTGGCTGTGACAGTTTCTTGAACTTCCTTTGTTTTTGACGACTTTGACGGTTTGGAGGGGTACTGATCAGATATTTTATAATAATGCCCTCTACTGAAATCTGATATTTTTGATTGGAGTTTTGGATTTGTGGAGGAAGACCACAAAGTGCCATTTTCATTACATTATGTCAAGGATGAGTGCTATCAACATAGATTGCCCTGGTGGTGCAGTGGTTAAGAGTCATGGCTGCTAACCAAAAGGTCAGAAGTTTGAATCCACCAGCCACTCTTTGGAAACCCTACGGGGCAGTTCTACTCTGTCCTATAGTCACTGTGAATCGGAATCACCTGGCCAACAATGGGATGGTAGGATGGGTCTATCAGCATGATTTATCACTATTGGTGCTGATCTTGATCACCTGGCTGAGGTCATGTTAGGTTTCTTCACTGTAAAGTTACTCTTTTCTCCTCTTCTCTTCATATCGTACTCTGTGGAAGGAAGTTGCTATTCACCTGGTAGAGGGTCAATGAAAAAGAGGAAGACCCTCAATGAGATGGGCTGACACAGTGGCTGCAACAATGGGCTCACGCATAACAACCGTTGCGAGGATGGCACAGGGCTGGGCAGTGTTTCATTCTGTTGTGCGTAGGGTCGCTATGAGTCAGAACCAACTCGACAGCCCCTGACAACAACTAATCAGCTTAAAGGCAGAATATCAACACAAATTATTTGGAATCTTTCTGCAGGGAAGATTTGTCTCTTCTCTCTCAATTATTTATTTATTCAATCATTTATTTATGTCAGTATGGACTCATGAATATTTATTTTGTACTTTGGAATATAATCCAATTTTACTTTATTTTGTTGCTCAAATTGTTCCAGGGAGTTATTTTGGTTGGTTCCTGTGTCCCCTTGACCTACAACCATTAATGTGGGCTTTGGGTTGTTTTTTGTTGTTGTTGTTTGCTTTTCAGCACTTTCTTACTTTTGGGCATTACACGATGCTCCATGTTCATCATCCAATAATTCATTCTAGAATGAATCATTTTTTCAAGGAACCCTAGTTTCTTTCATTGAAGAATGAATGATATTAGAATCCAAGATCTGGGTACTAGGTGTGCTCATTGCTGTGAGGGTGTCATTTCTTGTGGGCCCTCTCAGCAGCAAGAGCAAGGAAACATATGTGTGTATACAGATTCATGTCTATACACATATCTATAAATATTTCCATATATAACCAGCTGTCTCTATATTAAGCTAAACATGAGCTTGTACTGATGTCTTCAACTCTAATCCATTCATCTAATCTAGCCCCCTCCCCATGTGGGTCTGTAAATTCCCACTCTTACAGTGACAAACCTGGCTCTCCCCACCCGCCACCATTTACATAATTATTTGATTCCAGTATGCTTGTATAACAGGGTCAGAATCGTTAAACCATATCCCTCCAGAAGTGCGGTGTTTATGTGCAATTCCTTTTGTCCTTAGTCCTACAGTCTCCACTCATTTCCAGAGTTATTGAAGCACCGTTCCCCCTTCACCTAGATTGGCTCATACATTTGTAATAGAGTCGGATTCTCTTGTCACCATCTGCATTCATTTCTAGGATCCCCAACCTCCTAAATGACTTTTTAAAATTAAATTTCTCTCTGTGTGCTGCAAGCTCTATGAGTTTTGACAAACGCATAATGTCATGTATCCACCACTATGGTATCACACAGAATTGCTTCATGACCCTAAAAAAATCTCCTGTGCTTCACCTATTCAGTCTTTCTCCTTAATCCTGGAATCCTTTTTAGTTCTCTAGAGTTTTGCATTTTCCAGAATGTCATATAAGTGGAATAATATACTATATAGTCTTTTCAGACTGGCTTCTTTCACTAAGCAATATTCATTTAAAGTTCATCCATGTCTTTTTGTGGTTTGCTATCATTTCTTCCATCACTGAATAACATTTCATTGTATGGATGTGCACAGTTGCTTCTACTCCTGTTGAATATCTTGGTAACTCTAGGGTTTTGGAGATTGCGAATACAGCTGCAGGTTTTTGTGTAGACATAAGTTTTCAAATAAGTTGGGGGATGTCATGGATTAAATTGTGTCACCTAAAAAATATGTGTCAACTTGGTTAGGCCATGATTCCCAGTATTGTGTGGTTGTCCTCCATTTTGTGATTGTAATTTTATCGTCAGAGGATTAGGCTGGGATTGTAACACCACCCTTACTCAGGTCACCTCCCTGATCCAAGGTAAAGGGAGTTTCCCTGGGGAAAGCAAGCAGAGAGTTGGGGACCTCATACCACCAAGAAAGCAGCACCAGGAGCACAGCACACCCTTTGGACATGGGGTCCCTGCGCCTGAGAAGCTCCTCGCCAGGGGAAGATTGAGGACAAGGACCAGAGCCAATAGAGCCAGAAAGCCTTTCCCTGGAGCCAATGCCCTGAATTTGGACTTATAACCCTCTAGACTGTGAGGAAACTAATTTCTCTTTCTTAAAGCCTTCCACTTGTGGTATTTCTGTTATGGCAGCACTAGATGACTAAGACAGGGGACTTCTGGCCAACATGGCACCATAGACAGAAGCACCACGCTGTCCTTCCACAGCAAAGACCCAAAAAGCTAAGTAAAACAGAGACAAATGTCATTCCCAGAACCTGAAGTGTTAAATGAAGAGATAAAGAACTCAGCCAAGCACGAAGGGAATAAGAAACTGACAGAGGACAGAGAGGAGAAGAAATACCGGTGGAGGGCCCCATCGCTAACACAGCACGGATCCGCCATCTTGGACTCCTGTCTGGGATCAGCAGTCAGGTAGCAGGGGAAAGCAGCCTGCGGGACTCCCAGCAGGAGATAGAGCGCCCGGTAACCTCCTATACAGGCTTTCGGTGCCCCCATTCTGTCCCTGCTGCTCTACCTCTGGAGCTTGCTGGCTGGCTGTGGCGGCTCCACGGGCGGGGAAGTGCAGCATCGGTGCTGCTGGGATTCGCCCCACCCCCGACGGAGATCAGTGGATGGGAGTAAGGGAAAGCAGCTCCCAGGAAACAGAGCATCCAGTAACAAGCTATAGGCTTCTCCTAACCTCCCTCTTCCTCCCCGCCCCTCGGCCTCCTCTGCTCCCTGCCAGACACACTCTCTTGACCAGGAGGCAACTCCTTTGGCCTCAGGCTGCTTGGATTCACCGTGCCCACACTGGCCAGGCCCCTGAGCAGGTGTTGTTTCTTTCCATCTCTTTTGGTTTCTTCTGGGCCTCCTACAACCTCCCCCTCCTGTCTCAGGAACACCTGGCTCCTGTGCCATCTTTCCTTCTTCTTGAAAGGCTGTGAAGCCACGTTCAACTGGAGAACCACTCCACCAGCCCGTGACACCACCCTGGCGGGATCCCTGAGGCCTTTTTTTTCCCCCCCCCCTTGTTTTGCATTGTTCTGTTTTGTTTTGCTTTGTTAGTTTTTTTTCTTTTTCTTTTCACAGCTTGGGAGTCACTTCTAGCCGGGCTGCACTGCGCGGCTTAGGAGCCACTCCCTCAATCTGCGCAGCCAAGTAGGTGGGATCCCTGGGGGTATTTCTTTCTTTTTCTTCTCCCCTCTCTTTCTTTCTTTTCTCTCTCTTTTTCCTCTTCTGTCTTTCTCCATTTCTTAGTTCTTGTCTCTCTACACTTACCTTCTTTTCTTGTCTCCTGAATACCTGGTGCTGTGTGACATCTATACCCCCTCCAGTCGGGCTATACTGTGCAGCCTGGGAGCCACTTCCCCTGTCTTAGCAGCCCCACTGGTGGGACTTTGGAACTCCTGGGGGCTTTTCTTTTCAAAATTTTTATCTGTTTTTTCTTTCTTCTTCCCTTTTTCTTTTTTTTTTTTTTCTTTTCCCTTTTGCTTTTCTCCATTTCTCAGTTTCTCATCTATCCACTCCAATGGCAAGCTCCATTAACACTTTTTTTTCTTTATTTGTTTGCTTGTTTGTTTTTACCTCCTGTTTTTCTCTCCTCTTTCTCCTCTCTCCCATACCCCTATTAGCTCCACACATCACAACCTCCCCCCTCTTTGCTGCCTACCTGTACCATGCACTGAGCATCACACCCCCAAGCAGCACAAGCATGGCCTACTGGAACCTGCCAGCACTCATTCCTGGCCTACCCTGTCAGCCCTAGTATACATGCCACAAACAACCTGTCCCAGCCCCTCCCCTTCAGCTGGATCTGCCCTCCTGCACCATAGCTGAATGACTGGCCCTGCCCATTGGACAAGGACGTGAAAAGTACCACGACTACGAATAAGCAAACAACAAAGAACCCACAGCCTGCCCCCTCAGACATAACCAAATAAAACAAAAAAGCAGGATGAAAAACCAAGAAAATAACTACTGAATATCCCAAAGACAGAAGACAATATCAAAACATATATCTAAAAAAAAAAAGAAAAAGGACAGGATGTTTCCAGAAGGCGCCCAAAATAAAACACCGGATGACTTGCCAGTAGAAGAAAAGGCACTAGGACTACCTGATAGGGAATTCAAATCTCTAATATTTAGAGCAATCCAAGAGTTGAAGCAAAAAACAGACAAAAATAAGGAAAAAATACACAAATTTATGGAAAAGGCAGACAAAAAATGGAACAATTCAGGAAAATAATACAGGAACAAAATGCAAAATAAATTCACAATTAGAAATCATTCAAAAACAGCAATTAGAAATCTAAAAGATAAACAACAAGATTTCAGAAATGGACACTGTCATGGAAGGGCTGAGGGGCAGGTTTGAAATAACGGAAGACAAAATCAGCAAAATTGAAGACAAACACTTGGATAGAACTCTGTTGGAGGAAAAATCAGAAAGAAGAAGGAAGAAAAATGAAGAAACCCTGAGAATTATGTGAGACATAAGTAAAAGCAAAAATTTACAAGTGATTGGAGTTCCAGAACAGGGAAAGACGTCCGAAAACACAGAGACGATCATTGAAGAACTGCTGACAGAAAACTTCCCTAATATCGTGAACGATGAAAAGCTGACCACCCAAGAAGCTCAGTGAACCCTGTATTGGATAGGGCCCAAAAGAAAAACACCAAGGCATATCATAATCGTACTCGTTAAAACCAAAGACAAAGAAAAAATCCTATGAGCAGCTCAAGAAAAACAAAAAGAAACATACACTGGAGAAAAAATAAGACTAAGCTGTGATTCTTTGGCAGAATCCATGCAGTCAAGAAGGCAATGGGATGACATATATAAAGCCTTGAAAGAAAAAAAATTGCCAACCAAAAATCATATATCCTGCAAAACTTTCATTCAAATATGATGGTGAAATTAGGGCATTTCCAGATAAACAGAAATTAAGGTAATATGTAAAAACCAAACCAAACTTATAAGAATTTTTAAAGGGAGTCCTTCAGTCTGAGAAAAAACAACATCAGACCACAGCCTGAATCTAGGATGCAAGATTGTACCAGCCAGATACCAACCTAGTAAATGAACTCTCAAGGACTATCCAAAACCAAAACAATTGAAACAGGGAACCAGAGAGGTTAATCTGTAAATGACAACAACATCAGAACAATAAAAGAGGGAATGAATGGTATAGGTATAGAACTTTCTAATGGAGAGGAAAGGCAAGGCGATACCAAGTAATTAACAGACTGGTTCAAACCTAGGAAGATAAAGGTAAATTTCAAGGTAACGGCAAAGAAAGTTAACAAACCTACTCATCAAAATAAAGAAAAACATAAAGTCTCAATAAAACAAAATCTACAAAAACAAAAGAAATGAAAAAGAAATCCACAAGCAAAAGGAACTCAGCACAGGAGAGTAAGAGGAACAAAGAAAATGTCAGCACTACAAAATGACAGCAATAAACTCAAACCTATTAATAATTACACTGAAAGTAAATGGCCTAAATGCACGCATAAAGAGACACAGAGTAACAGACTGAATCAAGTAAGTTGGATAGATCATGTAGGCGTGAGATTGTTGGATCATTTGGTTAGACTATGCTTAACTTTATAAGAAACTGCCCAAATTTCTTCCAAAGTGGCTGCACCATTTTTGCATTCCCATCAACAATGAATGAGAGTTCCCATTGCTCTACATCTTTTCCAGCATTTGGTGTTGTCTTTTGTTTGTTGGTTTGGTTTGGTTTTAGCTATTTTAATACCATGTAATAATATCTCAGTGTTGTTTTAATTTGCAATTCCCTAATGACAAATGATGTTGAACAAGTTTTCATGTTATTATTTGCCATCTGTGTATCTTCACTGATAAGGTGTCTTTTATCCATTTTTTAATTGAATTGCTTGCTTTCTTATTGATGAGTTTTAAAGAATTCTCTGTACAGCTCAACCAAAAAAATTTTAAAAATGGAAAAATTATATGCAATCTACATCAAAATTCCACCAGCTTTCTTTGTAGGCATGGAAAAGCCAATTCTTAAATTTGTATGGAACTGCAAGTGTCCCTGAGTAGCCAAAGCAATCTTGAAAAAGAACAAAGTAGGAGGGCTCATACTTCTTGATTAAGAACAAAGTAGGAGGACTCGCTTCCTGATTTCAAAGCATATTATGAAGCTATAGCAATCAAAACAGTCTGGTACTGATAAGAAGACATATAGACCAGCGGGCAGAATTGAAAATCCAGAAATAAGCCCACACATCTGTGTCAATTGATTTTTGACAGGGGTGCTAAGTCCATTCAATGGGGAAAGCATAGTCTCCTTAATAAAGGGTGCTGGGACAACTGAATGTCCATATGTAGAAAATGAAGCTGGATGCATACCTCACACCATATATGAAAGTTAAGTAGAAATACTATCATCAGACAAAATTAGACTTTAAGTCAAAATTTGTTACAAAAGACAAAGAAGAATATTAAATATTGATAAAGGGCTCAATTTATCAAGAATATATAACAATCTCAATTTGCCTGCTCAAGCATATGCATATTGAACAGAACCCCTGTTATGGATTGAATTGTGTCCCCCGAAAAAGTGTGTCAACTTGGCTAGGCCATGATTCCCAGTATTGTGTGATTGTCTAACATTTTGTCATCTGATGTGATTTTCCTATGTGTTTAAATCCTACCTCTATGATGTTAATAAGGCAGAATTACAGGTAGTTATGTTAATGAGGCAGAACTCAATCTACAAGATTAGGTTGTGTCTTAAATCAATGTCTTTCGAGATATAAAAGAGAGAAGCAAGCAGAGAGACAAAAGAATCTCATGCCACCAAGCAAGAAGATACAGGAGCGCATGTCCTTTGGACCCAGGGTCCCTGTCCTGAAAAGCTCCTAGACCAGGGAAGATTGATGACAAGGACCTTCTTCCAGAGCCAATAGAGAGAGAGAGAAAGCTGTGCTGTGGGGATGGCACCCTGAATTTGAACTTAAAGCCTCCTAAACTGTGAGAGAATAAATTTTTCTTTCTTAAAGGCACCCACTTGTGGTATTTCTGTTATAGCGGCACCAAATGGCTTAAGTCAACTCCATAATATATAAAGTAAACATTGACATGATCAAAGACATAAGCAGACAATTCTACAATAATAGTTGCAGACTTTAATACACTACTTTTAATGATGACTGTAAAAATTAGACAGAAGGAAATACAGGACTTGAATAACACTATTAAAATAGCTAGAATTGCCAGATTTATATAGGACATTACACCCTATGACAGGAAAATACACATTCTTCTCAAGTGCACAGGGACCTTGTCCAGGATAAACCGTACGTTAGGCCACAAAACAAGTCTCAATAAATTCATAAAGATTAAAATCATACAAAGTATCTACTTTGAGCACATTGGAATGAAATTAGAAATCAATAACAGCAGGAAATTTGGAAAATTACCAAACACATTAAACAATCTTATCATGAAACACTCTTAAACAACTAGGGAGATTAGAAAGTTCTTTGAGGTTAATGAAAACTAAAACATAATATAACGAAATTTATGTTGTTGTCAGGGATGCAGTGAAAGCAGTGCTGGGAAGGATATTTACAGCTGTAAGTGTCTACATACATTAAAAAGAAAAAAATCCTCAAATCAATAATTCAATCTTCCATCTGAAGACATAGGAAAAAGTTGTTGTTGTTGTTGTTGTTGTTGTTAGGGGCCATTGAGCCAGTTCCAACTCACAGCGACCCTATGCACAACAGAACGAAACACTGCCCGGTCCTGAGCCATCCTCACAGTCGTTATGCTTGAGCTCATTGTTGCGGCTACTATGTCAATCCACCTCGTTGAGGGTCTTCCTCTTTTCCACTGACCCTGTACTCTGCCAAGAATAATGTTCTTCTCCAGGGACTGATCCCTCCTGACATGTCCAAAGTATATAAGACGCAGTCTCGCCATCCTTGCTTCTAAGGAGCATTCTGTTTGTACTTCTTCTAAGGCAGATTTGTTCATTCTTTTGGCAGTCCATGGTATATTCAATATTCTCCACCAACACCACAATTCAAAGGCGTCAGTTCTTCTTCAGTCTTCCTTATTCATTGTCCAGCTTTCACATGTATATGATGCAATTGAATATACCATGGCTTGGGTCAAGTGCACCTCAGTCTTCAAGGTGACATCTTTGCTCTTCATATAGTCCAGCTTCTCGTATTATTTGTTCAGCATACAGATTGAATAGGTATGGTGAAAGAATACAACCCTGACGCACACCTTTCCTGACTTTAAACCAATCAGTATCCCCTTGTTCTGTCCAAACAACTGCCTCTTGATCTATGTAAAGGTTCCTCATGAGCACAATTAAGTGTTCTGGAATTCCCATTCTTAGCAGTGTTATCCATAATTTGTTATGATCTACACAGTCGAATGCCTTTGCATAGTCAACAAAACACAGGTAAACATCCTTCTGGCTTTCAGCCAGGATCCATCTGACATCAGCAATGATATCCCTGGCTCCATGTCCTTTTCTGAAACTGGCTTGAATTGCTGGCAGTTCCCTGTCAATACACTGCTGCAGTCGTTTTTGAATGATCTTCAGCAAAATTTTGCTTGCGTGTGATATTAATGATATTGTTCTATAATTTCCACATTCGGTTGGATCACCTTTCTTGGGAATAGGCATAAATATGGATCTCTTCCAGTCAGATGGACAGGAAGCTGACTTCCATATTTCTTGGCATAGATAAGTGAGCACTCCAGTGCTGCATCTGTTTGTTGAAACATCTCAATTGATATTCCATCAATTCCTGGAGCCTTGTTTTTCACCAATGCCTTCAGAGTAGCTTGGGCCATTGGTTCCTTCAGTACCATCAGTTCCTGATCATATGCCACCTCTTGAAATGATTGAACATCGACTAATTCTTTTTGGTATAATGACTGTGTGTATTCTTTCCATCTTCTTTTGATGCTTCCTGCATCATTTGATATTTTCCCCATGGAATCCTTCACTATTACAACTCGAGGCCTGAATTTTTTCTTCAGCTCTTCAGCTTGAGAAATGCCAAGCATGTTCTTCCCTTTTGGTTTTCCATCTCCAGCTCTTTGCGCATGTCATTATAATACTTTACTTTGTCTTCTTGAGAGGCCCTTTGAAATCTTCTGTTCAGTTCTTTCACTTCATCAATTCTTCCTTTTGCTTTAGCTGCTCGACGCTCAAGAGCAAGTTTCAGAGTCTCCCCTGACATCCATCTTGGTCTTTTCTTTTTTTCCTGTCTCTTCAACGACCTCTTGCTTTCTTCATGTATGATGTCCTTGATGTCATTCCACAACTCGTCTAGTCTTCGATCGCTAGTGTTCAATTCATCAAATCTATTCTTCACATGGTCTCTAAATTCAGGTGAGATATACTCAAGGTCATATTTTGGCTCTCGTGTACTTGCTCTGATTTTCTTCAGTTTCAGCTTGAACTTGCATATGAGCAATTGATGGTCTGTTCCACAGTCGGCCCCTGGCCTTGTTCTGGCTGATGATAATGAGCTTTTCTGTTGTCTCTTTCCACAGATGTAGTCAATTTGATTTCTGTGTGTTCCATCTGGCAAGGCCCATGTGTATAGTCACTGTTTATTTTGGTGAAAGAAGGTATTTGCAATGAAGAAGTCGTTGGTCTTGCAAAATTCTATCATTTGATCTCTGGCATTGTTTTTATCACCAAGGCCATATTTTCCAACTACTGATCCTTCTTCTTCATTCCCATCTTTCTCATGCCAATCACCAGTAATTATCAATGTATCTTGATTGCATGTTCTATCAATTTCAGACTGCAGCAGCTGATAAAAATCTTCTGTTTCTTCATCTTTGGGCCTAGTGGTTGGTGCGTATGTTTGAATAATAGTCATATTAACTGGTCTTCCTTGTAGGAGTATGGTTATTATCCTATCACTGACAGCGTTGTACTTCAGGATAGATCTTGAAATGTTCTTTTTGATGATGAATGCAACACCATTCCTCTTCAAGCTGTCTTCCCAACATAGTAGACTATATGATTGTCCAATTCCAAATGGCCAATACCAGTCCATTTCAGCTTGCTAATGCCTAGGATATTGATGTTTATGTGTTCCTTTTCATTTTTGATGATTTCCAATTTTCCTAGATTCATACTTTGTACATTCCAGGTTTCCGATTATTAACGGATGTTTGCAGCTCTTTCTTCTCATTTTGAGTCATGCCACATCAGCAAATGAAGGTCCCAAAAGCTTTACTCCATCCATGTCATTAAGGTTGACTCGACTTTGAGGAGGCAGCTCTTCCCCAGTCATCTTTTGAGTGCCTTCCAACCTGGGGGGCTCATCTTCTAGCACTATGTCAGACAATGTTCCACTGCTATTCATAAGGTTTTCACTGGCTAACGTTTTTCAGAAATAGACTGCCAGATCCTTCTTCCTAGTCTGGAAGCTCAGCTGAAACCTGTCCTCCATGGGTGACCCTGCTGGTATCTGAATACCAGCGGCATAGCTTCTAGCATCACAGCAACTTGCAAGCCCCCACAGTACAACAAACTGACAGACACGTGGGGGTTGGAAAAAGTAAAGCCAACTAGACCCAAAGCCAGCCAAGGCAAGGAAATAGGGAATAGGAAACAATAGAATCAATGAAACCAAAAGTTGATATTTTTAAAAAATCAACAAAATTGACAGACCCTTAGCTAGGCTGACCAGTAAAAAAGAGAAATGATCAAATTATTAAAATCAGAAATGAAAGTGGGGCTATTAATACCCACCTAATATAAATAAAAAGGATTATGAGAGAATACTATGAGCAATTGTATGCCACCAAATTAAATACCTGAGATGAAATGCACAATTTCCTAGAAAAACACAATAAAAAAGCACTCAAAAACTGAAAATCTGAAAACATTGAATCAGTAATCAAGAAACTTTTCCAACAAAGAAAGGCTCTGGACCAGACAGCTTCAGCAGTGACTTCTAACAAACATTTAAATGCTTCAATACAAATTCTTCACAAACTCTTCTAAAAAATACAGGAACACAGAACACTTTTCAACTCAATGTATGAGGCTAGTATTACCCTGATATCAAAACCAAAGACATCGCCAAAAATAAAAAAGAAAGAAAAAGAAAACTACAGACCAATAGCTCTTATGAATGTATATTCAGAAATCTCTGACAAAATACAAGCAAACCAAATCCAGCACCATGTTAAAAGGGCTATATACCATGACCAAGTGGGATTTATCCCAGGAATGTAAGGGTGGTTCGACATAAAAAAAAAAAAAATAATTAATGTAACTCAGCATACTAATAGAATGGGAGGGGGAGAGAAATAAACACTTGACCATCTCAATTGACACAGAAAAAAAATTTTTTTTGACAAAATTCAACACCCTTTCTTGATTCAAAAAAAAAAAAACTTAACAAACTAGAAATAGAAGGGAAGGCCCTCAATCTATGAAAAACACATGGCTAATATCATGCTTAATTTGAAAACCTGAAAGCTTCCCCCTAAGATCAAGAATATGACAAGGGTGCCCACTCTCATCACTTTTTAAAAGCATTTTACTGGAAGTTCTAGCCAGAGCAAGTAGGCAATGAAAGAAATGAAAGTCATTCAGATTGGAAAGTAAGAAGTAAAACTATCCCTGTTTGCAGATGACATCTTACATATTGAAAATCCTAAGAGAATCCACACACACGCACACAAAAACAAGCAAACAAAAAACTATTAGAGCTAATAAGCAAATTAGGAAAAGTCACAGTATACGAAATCAACATATGAAAGTCAATTGTATTTCTGTACAAAAAAAAGCAATGAGAAACCCAAAAATTAAATTAAGAAAACAGTTCCATTTATA
This sequence comes from Loxodonta africana, assembly GCF_030014295.1. Taxonomy (NCBI): domain Eukaryota; kingdom Metazoa; phylum Chordata; class Mammalia; order Proboscidea; family Elephantidae; genus Loxodonta; species Loxodonta africana. The sequence continues at coordinate 74,104,461 of NC_087362.1, forward strand.
GTAGCATCAAAAAGAATAAAATACCTAGGAATAGATTTAATCAAGGAGGGGCAAGACTTGTACCCTGAAAAGTACAAAATATTGTAGAAAGAAATTAAAGGAGACCTAAGCAAATGGAAAGACATCCTGTGTTCATAGATTGGAAGTCTTAATATTGTTAATATAGCAATATTCCCCAAAACAATCTACAGATTCAATGTAACCCCTACCAGAATTCCAACTGTCTTTTCACAGAAATGAACACATTGATCCTAAAATTCACATGGAATTTCAAGGCACTTCAAATAGCCAAAATAATCTTGAAAAAGAAGAACAAAGTTGGAAGACTCACACTTTCCAATTTCAAAACATAATATAAAGCTACAGTAATCAAAACAATGTAGTGCTGGCACTTGAATAGATATATATATCAGTGGAATACAATTGAGAGTCCAGAAGTAAACTCCTACAACCATGGCTAATTGATTTTCAACAAGGATGCCAAGACCAATCGCTGAGGAAAAAATAGTCTTTTCAACAAATGGTACTGGGACAAGTGGATAACCACATGCAAAAAAATGCAGTGGTTCCTTACCTCACACCATACACAAAAATTAACACAAAATGGGTAAAAACCTAAATAAAAATGCTAAAGCTATAAAACTCTTAGAAGAATGTATAGGCATAAATCTTCACATCCTTGGATTTGGCAAAAGCAGGAGCAACAAAGGAAAAAATAGATAAATTGGACTTCATCAAAATTAAAAACCTTTGGTGCATCAAGGAATATTCTCAAGAAAGTGAAAAGACACCTACAAATGGGAGAAAATATTTCCAAAACATCTATCAGATACGGTCTAGTGTCTAGAATGCATAACAAAAGGACAAAAGGCCAATTAAAAAATGGGAAAAGAACTCGAATACAAATTTCCCCAAAAAAGATATACAAATGGCCAACAAGCACATGAAAAGATGTTCAACATCATGAGTCATTAGGGACTTGCAAACCAAAACCACAACAAGGTACAATGTAACATCCACTAGATACTTAGAATCAAAAATTCAGATAATAACAAGTGTTGACGAGGCTGTGGAGAAATGGGAGCCCTCATATATTACTGGTAAGAATGTAAAATGGTGCAATTGCTTTGGAAAAGTTTGGTAGATCTTCACAAAGTTAGACAGGGTTACTATAAAAATTAGGACCCAGCAATTCTACTTCCATACATATACACATGCACACACACACACACACCTAGAAGTATATATACATATATATGGATTAAAAACATATTCACACAAAAACTTAATCCAAATGTTCATAGTAGCATTATTCATAATAGCCAAAAAGTGGAAACAATCCAAATGTCCATCAACCGATGGATGGATAAAGAAAACGTGGTCAGACCACACAACGAAATATTATTCAGCCGTAACAAGGAACGAAGTAGTAATAGATCCTACAACATGGATGAATCTTGAAAACATTATGCTAAGTGAAGAAGCCAGAATAAAAGGCCACACATTGTATAATTTATACGAAATGCCCAGAATAGGAAAATCCGTAGCGGCATAAAGCAGATCAGGGATTGCCAGGCGCTGGGAGAAACGAGGAACAAGGAGGAACGGCACAGTGGGCACGAGGCTTACCGGATTTACATAGCAGAGATGCTGTACAATATTGGGGATGTTCTAAAAGCCACACAATTGCACACTTCAAAATGGTTAATATGGTAAATTAATGTTAAGTAAATTATACCCCAATTAAAAAAAAAGAAGAAGAAACAATTCCATACAAGGTTTTCTCCCCGTACACACTCACCTCTCTTCAGCTCATGGTCCCCGGCAGTTACAGGAGATGACCAGACGTTTAGCTCTTGCACAGTGTGACTCACCTTTATTCCCAATAAAGACTATTCTTTTTTCTTCTTATTTGCTATGAAATTCGTAAGAAGGCTATAAACTTGGCAGCAAATCACTCCTGAACCTCCCATCAATATTTTAATAATATCTTTGCTAATGAAATTAGAGATCAAGTGTCCACAGGCTCAACAGCAGCTCCAGTGAGTGCCGGTGACTCACCATCCTTCCTCTTCCACATAAATATCTCTTGACTTTTTCATTGTTTGAATAAATGACTACAAGTCAAGCGCTCCTGAAAGGTTGCTTATTAAAGTGCCCTTTATTGTTAAAAACATAATTAAATAATGCTTGAATTTATCACTTTCTTTGGGGAGATGGGGCACCGGAAGATATTAGAAGCTCAAATGACGCAGCCGGAAAGTCATCCAGTTAATAATACTTTTCAATGATCACAGCTAGCCGGCACTGCCAACACGTCTGCAATTCTCCATTTTATTTACAGAAACTAAACCACAAATCAAGTTGTGAAGCTCTCCCCTCTTACAAGTAGTCCAAAGACTATTAAACAAAAGAGAATTTAAAACAGCATGGAGTTATAAATAGCCTGCTCTTTGGTATACCTTGTCAATCTGCTACCACTTATATATTTTCTCTAACAGCTCTCTAATTAGCACTCACTTTTGATACTACTGCTCCTAAAATATTTAAGCTGGAAGTTACAAATTACTGTCCAATTACACTGGCTACTTTGTTTTGCATAAAGCGTAAATAAAATTCCATTCATGCTGTAAAAAACCTGAGCTGTCATCACCTTTTCTATAGATGACTAATAACGTTTGCCAGTTTTACACTGGATGTCAGCGATGAGCAACTTAATTAAATTTGGTAGGGTAAGGATTCATGACTTTACTTCCTTTGAGAGTGTATCGCTTGCAAGTATGAAAAGTTTCCGTAAATAGAGTCAAAAGATACACTTCCGGTACAGTAGCAAACTCAGCATGTGACACGCAAGTTCTAAGAAAAAGAAAAAAATTTTTTTTCAAAAATTTTCAGCTCCACATCTGTTGCTGTGCAACAGGGAACTTGGAATATTTTTACTTATACAAATGCAGCCTGAGTGAACCCTGGAAATCAGTGCTGGGAAGGAGTTGTGAGGGTCAGGACAAGGGAGAAACCTCTACTTCAGCCAAGAAAATCAGAATAATTTTCTTGATAAAACTCACTTGTTGGCAGATCCATTTAAGTTCTTCATTTTCCATGACATCCCCCTGTAAAATGAGCCAAACCATTCATCAAAACCATTCTGTCATTGGGAATTTTTCATCCAACATCTCCTGCAGTTTACACTGAAGTAGACTGTATTATTTGTCCAAAATATTCACTGCTTCTCCTACCAGAGAGAGGGAATTATAGAATTATACAACTCACTTCCCTGACAAGGCTCCTTCTACCTTGGTCCTGGAATGAAGACGAGGAGCAGAGCCACAGTCAACCCACGATGGACATGAATTGAAATTTAGGGACGTTGTTACTGCAGCATAACTTAGCCTACATGAGACAGGCAGCCTCAGAGCTCAGCCCTTGTAGGAGGTGCCTGCTCTGGCTTATCCTCCTACACAAAGCAGAATAGGCTGCACCTTCTTCTGCAATTATCCTTGACAAAACAACCATAGAACAGCCATAGCTGGCCTCAACCAGTTTTAGCAAGTTTTCTACACCATCTTAATACTTTAGTGATCTATTAGCTCATTAAGTGCAAAATACAGATGAGAACCCCACCTCTGTGTAGAGACTTAACATGCTAATGGAGGAAAATCAACCTCTTTCTCCATCCCGGGGAATCAAACCCTTGTCTATAGAAAATGCATAGTCATCCCCAAGCTCTGGGCAACTGCATGAAGGTAAGTCCTGAATATTCATGATAAGTTTGCACTTCCTTTTCTGCTCTCTGTAAAAGCCCACTTCTCCAAGCTGCCTGCGAGCAGCCTTGGAGTAGCAGCTCCAACTGTCTTCTTTCCTTGCACAATGAAATAAAGGAACTTTTCTACTCTCCCACCTCAGCCTCTTGTTTATTGGCTGTAATGAGTGGAGCCAAGCAGAACCTGGGGTTTTTACACAAGGACTGATGCCTACACTTAACTGCCACGTGCCATTTAGAATTTAGTAATTAGTCAATAAATATTTAATGAATGAACTAATGGATGGATGGAGTGAAGACTATAAAAATTAATCTATGGATTATATCTGTACATTTAAATGCAGGTTGTCCTTATAACCAGAGCCTTGGTGGTGTAGTGGTTAAAGCGATAGACTGCTAATCAAAAAGTCAGTAGTTCAAAACCACCAGCAGTTCCATGGGAGAAAGATGTGGTAGTCTGCTTCCATAAGGATTTCCAGCCTTGGAAATCCTATGGGGTTGCTATGAGTCGGAATCAAATCGACGGCAATGACTTTGGTTTTGGTTAGTCCTCATAACAGCAAATTGTTTTACCTTGTATTGAGACCAGCTGTATTTTCTGGGCCCAAGGCCCACACATCTACATATTATCCAAAATATCAAAGTCTATTAACACTCTACATATTCTCTGATTACTAGAAATGGTAGACCATGTCATAGTCCAGCTTGCTAGTTTCCTTTATAACCTGGTTAGTGGTGGTGATCCTTCCCCACCACCCTGCCCATGATTACAAAATAAATCCCTAACACAACATCAAACTCTCACTTCAATGTGTTTCACAAACCCTTTTACGATAGAAACAGGGCCAAGTGGCAGTTCCAATGTATCTGCATAATGAGAAGTATTTCAGTTTGGAAAATAATCAGGGTACAATACAGGGCGTTCCTGCCTCCCAACATAAGCAATCTCCTGGTTCAGCCTCAACACACACAATTTTGGATTTGTTCGTATGCTAATTATCAGCTATTCTTCTAAGTACATAAAATATTAACACTCCATATAAAACCTCAAATTTCACTGTCTCTAGTGATCTTCATTAAGCACCACATATTGTGGAAATTATTCTTTCTGGTCTGTAAATGCTGGCCACCATAACTAGTTGGTAGTTTTGTTGGAAGATTAAATTTCAGAACTGATGCTATTTCACATACCCCAAGTCCTCCACACAAACCGTAACTAAGACCAACTTCTTACGAACCCCAGAGCCCTGAGCAATGCAAAACATTTATCAAAACTGTGTTTCTGGCTGGAGTCTGATGCATCATTTGATGCCACAGTGGGCCTGAAACATTATAAAAATGAGGAGGCTCTTCTGGCTAGTGGCAAGATAGACAAGACCAGCAGCTCTCTGCAATCTCCCCTCAAAAAACCTTCTGTATTTCACATAAAAAAAAAAAATCATCTTTTTCTGTCCAAAATATTCACTCTTACTTCCAATACTACCTTCCTTATAAACACAGCTACCTGTAGAGGAGAGATGCCTGGCCATTAGAAACATGAAGGCCAAGGTCTCTATGAGCCTGGAGAAAGTTGAATTTGGATGCCTACTAAATATTTGAGCAGTCAGATTGCCCCTTGGGAGAAACTACACTTTCATTCACCCCTTCGTTGAGCTTCTGCAGCTATGTAGAGGCCTCTGCTAGGTGCTGTAGGTAGAGTGATGAGCAAAGCTGACACAATTCCTGGCCTCAGGGACCTAGAGGTGAGCAAGAGTACGAGGCCAGTAAAGAAATATTCATAATAAATAGTAATCAGTGTTGTGATAGCAAAATCACTGCGTGGGTTAGAAGTAAAAAGAGTAGCTCCTGCCCTAGCTTATAGTACTGGGTCAGGAAAGAAGGTTTCTGTGAGGAGTGATGATTGAGCTAAGACATACTAGAGCCACATCTGGACCTACAAGGTAGCCACGTAGAGAGTGAGAAAATAGGAAGCTTCCTGCAGGAATAACAGCAAGTGCAAAGGCCTGGAGGTTGGAATGTACACGGGACCAGGAGAAATGGAGAAAGGTTGACTGGTGGAGTAAGTACAAGGTCCAAAGAGGAAAATGGCAGGAGATGAGGCTGGAGAGCAACCACCAGTCAGAAAGAACCACTGAGCAAAGCTGGGGACTTCGGAATTCATCATGAGAGAAAAAAGGAGCTATTGAAGGAGTGTAAGCAACATTCAGATTTACATGTTGTTAGCATCCCTCTGGTTGCAGTGTGAAGTGGATGTGGGAAGCCCGGTTAGGATGCTGCATTAGTGACCTATTACTATGGAACAAATTACTCCAGAACTTAGTGGTGTAAAACATTTATCATCTCACAGTTTCTGTGGATCAGGAATTTGAGTGCAATTTAGCCAAGCTTTCTGGCTCACAAAGCTGCAATCAAAGTGGCAGCTGGAGCTGAAGTCATCTGAAGGCTCAACTGGGAAAGGATCTGCTTCTAAGTTCACTCATGTGGTTGTTGGTATGGTTTGGTTCCTCACCAGCTGTTGGGCTGGGGGCCTTAATGTCTTGCTGGCTGCTAGTTAAAGGTCTAATGGGGCGCTCGCAACATGTCAGCTTACGTCATCAGAGCAAGCGAGCAAGAAGAGCCAGAGAGAGAGGGAATGTGCAAGACAGAAGTCATAGTCTTTTATAACCTAGTCTCAGAAGTGACATCCTATCGCTTTTGCCATATTCTGGCCATTAGAAACAAGTCACTGTGTCCAGCCCTCAAGGGAGGATATCACACAAGTGCATGAATACCAGGATGCAGGATCAAAGTGAGCCATCTTAGACGCAGCCTACCACAAGGGCTACTGCAATAACGCAGGCAAAGGACACTAGCAGACAGTATTAGGGTACAGACGGGAAAAACAGGAAGAAGAAGACGGATGTGGTCAATACATAGAAAGTAAAATCAACAGGATTTGGACATTGGAAGTAGGAAGAGGTGGAAGCGAAGAATGATTCTCAGGTTTTGAACTGAGAAGATGGTGATGTTACTTGCCAAGGTGTAAACACTCAAGGAAAAGTAAAAACTTCAGGGAGGAATTTTATGAGTTTTGCTTTGTACATGTTGAGTTGGAGGCGCCTGTGAAACATCCAAGCAGAGTTGTCAAGTTGTCTTTCCAGGTCTGAGCTGGAACAAGAGATTTGGGGACCTCTCTCAAAGGTCTGACTTCAGGGGATTTTTTATGGATACATATATTTTTATGGATACATATATTGATTCTATCCACCTGTTGATATGATTGTACAATACCATGGATGTATGGACGGACGGACGGACGGTCAGATGGACAGATGGATGACCCTTCTGGGTTAAATATAGAAGGTAGACCCATGTGGCAGTTACCGCTGACCTGATTAAATACCCATTTGGGAAAAATGTGGAAAAGCCCAGTAAATTTATGAATTTTTCACTGGTTCCAATGTATTGAGATTGTACAAACCTCTCTGTATCTCCACATTGGATACGACAACAGAGTTATCTAGCTGGTGCTCAAACAAAACTTTAAATTCTCAAGAACCATCAAGCCCCTAAATGCAAAGGACTTGCAGACAGAAGCTTCAATTTAGATGTATCCCACCGATGGAAGAGAATAGGGTACGCTCAGGGGATCAGAACTGCAAAAAGCAGAGGCCACCTCCCTGCACAGGTGCAACATCTCCACAGGGATCTCTCATGATGAGTTAGTTTTGGGATGTGCAGTCTGGTACTCACCCAGAAACTGTAAGAGCATAGCAAGAATCAGTGAACTGTGGTTTACTTTTATTGCTCAATAATATCTCTTTATTATAGCCTCTCCTGTAACATTCATGAGTTATGACTCTGAAACTTTATTTGATGACAAAGACAAAAGATGGCAAAGATTTGCAGAAAAGTCTCCTGAGAAAACAGGTGGAATTATCATGAACATATAAATCAGAGCTAGAAAATCTAGGCTTTACTCAGATTGATGATGAAAAAAGAAAGGGAACAGGATGTTGGAAACAAATGCTCCTCTACTAGCTCACACATGAACTGAAATCTTGGAGCTCACAGGGGCTCAGGATGGTAACCAGAGAGGTAGGACGCCATACTGCTTCTTCCTCAGAAGGTCTAGAAGCCAGGTCACGTTCTTTTATTCCCATGGGTGACACCAAATCAATGACCTCCATTTGTTTTTCCATTTCAAAGATGCCTACAAGTTTTGCTAAGGAGAATTCCAGTAAAATGGGCAACCAAAGCCCAACATAAAATCACAACACTTTCTTCAATTAATTTGTTGGGGAAATTCTTCTAGCCATGGTGGGGTGACTGCTAATTACCCCAAAACTTTGCAAAGTACAATCAGAAGTCACAACAAGAAGATATCACACCTGCTGAAGGTCTGATTAGAGATACAAAAATCAGCTGCTAGTATTCTGTAAAGAACAGGACAATATCAAATATTTATTGAGTACTTACTATCTGCCAGGCATGGCTCTAAGTGGCATACATTTACCTGCATAACAACCCCACAAGATGGGTACTTTGTACATGAGGAAGCAGGTGCACCAAACGATGGAGCAGCTTGTCCTAGGTCACACAACAGGGAAAAGGCGGACTTATTTTGGGATGAGGAGTCGCTGTATTCAGAGCACTGTACTATGACTTTAAGTTCATTACAAAACTCAGTCCACACAACATCCCTATAAGGCAAGCAACAGAATCACCACCATTTTATAGATGTGAAACTGATCCTCTGAGTGAAGAAATAACTTGCCTAAAGTTGTTCTTGTTGCTAGGTGCTGTCGAGTTGGTTCCAACTCATAGCGACCCTGTGCACAACAGAACGAAACACTGCCCAGTCCTGCACCATCTTTATAATCATTGTTATGCTTGAGCTCATTGCTGCAGCCACTGTGTCAATGCACCTCGTTGAGGATCTTCTTCTTCTCCACTGACCCTGTACTCTGCCAAGCATGATGTCCTTCTCCAGGGACTGATCCCGCCTGACAACATGTCCAAAGTATGTACGACACAGTCTTGCCATCCTTGCCTCTAAGGAGCATTCTGGCTGTACTTCCTCCAAGACAGATTTGTTCATTCTTTTGGCAGTCCATGGTATATTCAATATTCTTCGCCAACACCACAATTCAAAGGCATCAACCCTTCTTCAGTCTTCCTTATTCATTGTCTACCTTTCACATGCATACGGTGCAATTGAGAATACCAAGGCTTAGGTCAGGCACACCTTAGTCTTCAGGGTGACATCTTTGCTCTTCAACACTTTGAAGAGGTCCTTTGCACCAGATTTGCCCAATGCAGTGTGTCTTTTGATTTCTTGACTGCTGCCTCCATGGCTGTTGATTGTGGATCCAAGTAAAATGAAATCCTTCACAACTTCAATCTTTTCCCCGTTTAGCATGATGTTGCTCATTGGTCCAGTTGTAAGGATTTTTGTTTTCTTTATGTTGAGGTATAATCCCTACTGAAGGCTGTGGTCTTTGATCTTCATTAGTAAATGCTTCAAGTCCTCTTCACTTTCAGCAAGCAAGGTTGTGTCATCTGCATAAGGCAGGTTGTTAATGAGTCTTCCTCCAGTGCTGATGCCCCATTCTTCTTCATATACTCCAGCTTCTCATATCATTTGTTCAGCGTACAGATCAAATAGGTATGGTGAAAGAATACAACCCTGACACACACCTTTCGTGACTTCAAACCTATCAGTATCCCCTTGTTCTATCCAAACAACTACCTCTTGATCTATGTAAAGGTTCCTCATGAGCACAATTAAGTGTTCTGGAATTCCCATTCTTAGCAGTGTTATCCATAGTTTGTTATGATCCACACAGTCGAATGCCTTTGCATAGTCAATAAAACACAGGTAAACATCCTTCTGGTATTCTCTGCTTTCAGCCAGGATCCATCTGACATCAGCAGTGATATCCCTGGTTCCATGTCCTCTTCTGAAACCAGCCTGAATTTCTGGCAGTTCCCTGTCGATATACTGCTGCAGCCATTTTTGAATGATCTTCAGCAAAATTTTGCTTGCATGTGATATTAATGATATTGTTCTATAATTTCCAATTACGGTTGGATCACCTTTCTTGGGAATAGGCATAAATATGGATCTCTTCCAGTCAGTTGGCCAGGAAGCTGTCTTCCATATTTCTTGGCACAGACAAGTGAGCACCTCCAGTGCTGCATCTGTTTGTTGAAACATCTCAATTGATATTCCATCAATTCCTGGAGCCTTGTTTTTCACCAATGCCTTCAGAGCAGCTTGGAATTCTTCCTTCAGTATCATTGGTTCCTGATCATATGCCACCTCTTGAAATGGATGAATATCGACTAATTCTTTTTGGTATAATGACTGTGTGTATTCTTTCCATCTTCTTTTGATGCTTCCTGCATCATTTAATATTTTCCCCATGGAATCCTTCACTATTGCAACTCGAGGCTTGAATTTTTTCTTCAGTTCTTTCAGCTTGAGAAACGCCGAGCATGTTCTTCTCTTTTGGTTTTCCATCTCCAGCTCTTTGCACATGTCGTTATAATACTTTACTTTGTCTTCTCGAGATACCCTATGAAATCTTCTATTCAGTTCTTCATCATCTTCATCAATTCTTCCTTTTGCTTTAGCTGTTCGACACTCAAGAGCAAGTTTCAGAATCTCCTCTGACATCCATCTTGGTCTTTTCTTTCTTTCCTGTCTTTTCAGTAACCTCTTGCTTTCTTCATGTATGATGTCCTTGATGTCATTCCACAACTCGTCTGGACTTTGGTCACTAGTGTTCAATGCATCAAAGCTATTCTTGAGATGGTCTCTAAATTCAGGTGGGATACTCTCAAGGTCATATTTTGGCTCTCGTGGACTTGCTCTGATTTTCTTCAGTTTCAGCTTGAACTTGCATATGAGCAATTTTTTTTTTCCACAGTCAGCCCCTGGCCTTGTTCTGGCTGATGATATTGAGCTTTTCCATCATCTCTTTCCACAGATGTAGTCAATTTGATTTCTGTGTGTTCCATCTGGCGAGGTCCATGTGTATAGTCGCCGTTTATGTTAGTGAAAGAAGGTATCTGCAATGAAGAAGTCATTGGTCTTACAAAATTCTATCATTCTATCTCCGGCATTGTTTCTATCACCAAGGCCATATTTTCCAACTACTGATCCTTTCTCATTCCAATCGCCAGTAATTATCAATGCATCTTGATTGCATGTTCGATCAATTTCAAACTGCAGCACCTGATAAAAATCTTCTGTTTCTTCTTCTTTGGCCCTAGTCATTGGTGCGTAAATTTGAATAATAGTCGTATTAACTGGTCTTCCTTGTAGGCATATGGATATTATCCTATCACTGACAGTGTTGTACTTCAGGATAGAGCTTGAAACATTCTTTTTGATGATGAATGCAACACCATTCCTCTTCAACTTGTCATTCCCAGCATAGTAGACTATATGATTGTCCAATTCAAAATGGCCAATACCAGTCCATTTCAGCTTGCTAATGCCTAGGATATTGATGTTTATGTGTTCCATTTCATTTTTGACGATTTCCAATTTCCCTAGATTCATACTTTGTACATTCCAAGTTCTGATTGTTAATGGATATTTGTAGCTGTTTCTTCTCATTTTGAGTTGTGCCACATCAGCGAATGAAGGTCCCGAAAACTTTACTCCATCCGTGTCATTAAGGTTGACTCTACTTTGAGGAGGCAGCTCTTCCCAGTCATCTTTTGAGTGCCTTCCAACCTGGGGGGCTCATCTTCCAGCACTATATCAGACAATGTTCCGCTGTTATTCATAAGGTTTTCACTGGCTAATGCTTTTCAGAAGTAGACTGCCGGGTCCTTCTTCTTAGTCTGTCTTAGTCTGGAGCTCAGCTGAAACCTGTCCTCCATGGGTGACCCTGCTGGTATCTGAATACCGGTGTCTGTCAGCTTGTTGTGCTGTGGGGGCTTGTGTGTTGCTGTGACGCTGGAAGCTATGCCTAAAGTTACACCACCAGTAAGGATTGTGGTGGGACATGAACCCAGATGTAAATGAGTTGTAGCCCTGCACAAAGTTCAAATTGTCTGTTTTCCTATATAAAAAAACCAAACCCAATTCTGACTCATAGTAACCCTATAGGACAGTGTAGGACTGCCCCACAGAGTTTACAAGGAGCAGTTGGTAGATTCAAACTGCCGGCCTTTTGGTTAGCAGCCGTAGCACTTAACCACTGCACAAGGAGATAAGTTCTGTATAAGGAGCATTCAGCTTATTCCCTATCACTCAGCTGCACAAATTTAGCAAGTAACAGGAAGGCTGGAGTCATGCACAGTGAGGAGGCACTCCATCATAAGAACTTTCCAAGAACAAAAAACGGAGACCACACAGTGTGAGTAGCCCATCACCAACAGAGTAAGGCCAAGGCCGAATATACGCTGAGGCTGCTGAAAAAGGATTTCATGCTTTAGGAAAAAGGTCAACCCAGGACCTCTGTGGTCCTGTCCAACCCCAGGACTCTATGATCTACATGGCTGAAGCCCTCATTCCTTCAATTCCTTGGAGCCTTGTTCTTTGCACTCTGCACTTCTCACCATAAAATCAAGACACGTTGCATATATGGAATGCAAAACTAATTTTAAAATTTTATTTTTCTGTTTCTAGCATCCAACAGAATTAGAGTTCAGGCCAAGTGATCTGAAAAATATAAGAAGCTAACCTCCAGGGTCTGACTTTCTAAGAAGTAATACCAGCCTTAAAGTTAGTAAGAAGCGCTTTCAAATTCAGCAGGGAGATTTCATTTCACAACTGCCAGTGAGGTGATCCACACTGCATGGACAGACACATTGAGCTGTGAGCTGCATGTGTGCATGCGTCAAAGAAGACTGGAGATGCTTGGCTTGGGTTTTAAGTTTGGTGCCTGCTTTAGGTGAATTCTTTTAAAGAATTTTGCAAATATGATTCAAGGAGACTGAGCCTCATGCAGTAAGAATTCTTCGCCAAGACCGTGGATGCTAGACATCCAGCTCATAGTTCCTGATACACAATGTAAACATCCCAAGTGCCATCAGCCTACTCAGTCCCATGACATGAGTATACCATGCTTTGCATACCATGCTTCTTTCTTTTTTCAAGAACAAGGTTTTGCTCCAATTAGGTCTGCCAAACTCATGAGGGGGCATGGGTTTTTTTTTTTTTTTTTTTGGCAAATGATAAAAGCTGAAAAGAGTAGTTGACAATTTGCATGTGTCCAGCTCAGCATCTCCAACTCTTACCCTAGGCAGGCTGAACTTCAGTCTTTGCATTCAAGTGGGCCCAGGGGTGGCATAATGGTTAAGACCTATGGCTGCTAGCCAAAAGGTCGGCAGTTTGAATCCACCACGCACTTCTTGGAAACCATACGGGGCAGTTCTACTCTGTCCTATAGGGTCGCTATGAGTCAGAATCGACCCGATGGCAGCGAGTTTGGGATTTTTTTGTTTACTAGAGAAAGGTGTATTTCTCAGATAACTCTCTCATCTGCCCTCTACCAAATCTATAATTCTTACTGCATTGTTATGGGTTGAATTGTGTTCCCCCAAAATGTGTGTCAACTTGGCTAGGTCATGACTCCCAGTATCGTGTGGTTGCCCACCATTTTGTGATCTGATGTAATTACCTTATGTGTTGTAACTCTTAGCCTCTGTGATGCTGATGAGGCAAGATGAGAGAGTTATATTAATGAGGCAGGACACAAGCTACAGGATTAGGTTGTATCTTGAGTCAATCTCTTTTGAGATATAAAAGACAGAAGCAAGCAGGGAGACAGGGAGACCCCATACCATCAAGAAAGAAGAGCCAGGAGAATATCGCATTCTTTGGACCTGGGGTCCCTGTGCTGAGAAGCTCCTAGACCAGGGGAAGATTGATGACAAGAACCTTCCCCTAGATTCAACAGAGAGAGAAAGACTTCCCCTGGAGTCGGTGCTCTGAATTCAGGCTTCTAGTCTGCTAAACTGAGAATAAATTTCCCGGTTAAAGACATCCACTTGTGGTATTTCTAAGAAGCACTAGATGACTAAGACATGCATCAGTGCCTCTCCTCTTTCTGCCTTCTCACAATTGAGGAAGAGGCCCTTCCCATATATAAGAAAAGCCCACTCCTCTGTCCATGGTATGAACCTCAACCTCTTTATTCTTCTGATGGACCCCACTGACTCCATTGTCTATGCTCCCTGCCCCCTTATGTTCATCATTCCCTTCTTCTTTGTATACATCTCATAACCACTAAAATATGCTCAAGCCTCTCTCACCTTTAAAAAAAGAAAAAAGGAAAGACACTCTTTACACATATGTTTCGGATTGAATTGTGCCCCCTAAACGTATGTGTTGTAAATTCTAACCTCTATGCCTATGGTTATAATCCCATTTGGGAGTGGGCTGTCTTTGTTATGTTAATGAGGCAGGATTCATGTAGGGTGTGTCTTGAGTCAATCTCTTTAGAGATATAAAAGAGATTAAAGCCAGCAAGCAGAGACCAGGGAAAAGAGTTACCAAGCCAAAGGAAGATCACACAGGAGCAGAGGCTCAAAAGAGACAAAGACCTTCCCCCTGAACCAACAGAGAAAGCCTTACTCTACAGCCCATACCCTGAATCTGGACTTCTAACTTCCTAAACTGTGAGAAAATAAATCTGTTTGTTAAAGCCACCCACTTGTGGTGTTTCTATTATAGCAGCACTAGATAACTAAGACACACCTGAGCAATCTCTTTCCTCTTCGCAGTCTTCTCAAAAGATTTGGAATTGTGTATATACACTCTCTCCATCTCCACCTATTTCCTACTCTCCCGTCAACCCATTCTGAGCTTCATCTTCACAGCTCCACTAACAGAGCTCTTGCCAAGAGCACTAGGTGCCTCCATATTTCTAAGTACAGTGACTACGTTTTAATCACCACATTACATGGCCTTTTAAAGCATTTTTTTCTTGAAAGGAAAGGCTGTTTTATCCTGGCTTCTGTGACTGCATGACCTCTCAGTCTCTGTCTGGAGCACCATCACCTCCACCCACTTTGCATATCAAAATTCTTCAGGGTTCATCCCTGGCTCGTTGTCTTTTCTCATTTCTTCCTGGAGATCTCTCACCCCCAAGGTGCCAAACACAACCCTTGTGGAGAAATCGTGTCTGTCTTATTCACAATTCCTCAGCACCTAGGGAAACGCCTCACCAATGTAGGCTCCTTTATTGTCTTAATTTCCTAATGCTGCTGTAACACAAATACCACAAGTGGGTGGCTTTAAAGAATATAAATTTATTTTCTCACAGTTCTGGAGGTGAAAAGTCCAAACCTGTGTCTTAGCCTTGTCAATTCCTTCCTTGTAAGGTAGTCCCAGGCCTTCCTTGGCAACTTGGATTGTAGACAATCCTCGCATGGGTCTGTCTTCCCCCTGTGTATGAGTGTCTCTGTGTCTATTCTGGTCTTTTATAACTAAGAAAGGATTAGGTTTAGGACCCAACCGACACTGATATGACCTCAACTGATTGATTGATTCCCTCACATTAGATTGCATTACAGAAAGTGATTGCAGTACATTACGTTACGTTACATTACGTTAGGTCGTGTTATGTTACCTTATAGGCGGTCACATGTTGACTGCTCCATGACAGCAAGTAGGCTACTATTTGGTGAAACCACTGGGAATCATAATCTTGCCAAGTTGAAGCATAGAATCAACCACCACAATTATCTTTGCTTAATCAATTGACCTTGAAGCCAGAAGTTCTAGGCTCATCGTGGAGAGTAGCATAGGATGGGACAAGGAATAAAATGCAAAGGTTAAAAGTATAAGCGTTGGAGTCAGATCCGGGTTCATAGATCAGCTCCTCCATACTAGTGTTGCTACCTTGACAAGTTACTTAGTATCTGATTCTTTTTCCTTCTCTCTAAAATACAGCTAATATAGCATTGTTCTGAGAATTAAATGTACACTAGAATGAAATCTAACCCTAAGGTCAGTAATTTCTAAACACAGTCTTTTGATCATTTTTCCAGGCAATGGATAGGCATATACTGTTTTGGCTACATGGCATCCATCCTCCCTTCTTTGAAAAACTTTCCTAATTTTCCTCTAGGAAACCACCTTTCCCCACTCTCAGGACATGAGTGTCAGGTGGAATTGAGCACACTTGGCTGGAGTAGAGATTGTGAACGTTGAGGCTAAACAGCCAGAACATCGGGTCCTCCTAGCCATGGCGATTGGTTAAAGACCAGACACGTGGCCAATGAGAGGCAATGAGACTTTAGTGGGCCATTCTGGGAGAGGGGCATGAGCTATTTTCCACCAGACATAAGCCTGAAACAGTGAGGGATTCGAGCCACAGGCAGCCATTTTGCAACTAGTGGAGTTTGATAATGTAGCCAATATGGAAGAGAAGAATCAAGAAATGGAGGGGAATTGAGGCCCAGTGACATTGTTTGAGCCCCTGAATCAAGAGCTCATCTGACTTTGGTCTGTTTATTCATCATGTGGCTCAATAAACTCCCTCTTCAGCCCAAGCCAGGTTGAGTTTGAGCTGGTTGGGTTGGAAGGAATGGAAAATCTAACTGAAACACCTGTGTTCCATATTTTTATACAAATAATGCACAACTACGTGTGTTTACCAACCATGCCCTCCCCCAGCACAAGATATTTTCATAAGCATTCTATATGAATTTTTTTTTTTTTGCAGCAACATGTAAAAACAAAATTGGTATAGCGACACTTTAAAAAATACCTTGCTTGAGGAGGACACAGTTGACAAACAAATGTAGAAGGCACCAGTTATTTGCATAAAAATACGGTAGTCTATCCTTCTCCATTTCATGCTTGACCTTGCCACCTAATAAGTGGAACAACAGCCTTTCCATGAAACATCATCAGGAAACAACCATTCATTCCAAAAACATGGCATAAAAACCATCATGTCAGAGACTCCATGTTTGTAAGAGGCCAGCTGTAGGATCTTTAAGGACAAAATTCCAGAATTTTAAAGCCTGATGTGACCTTGGAGAAGACCATATATTTAGAGAGCCACAAATCCAAAAGCAGGCTAAACCAGGAGGGATATGAAGGAGAGAAGGAGGCCAGGCATAAGAACGGTAGCAGCACAAGTACAATGAAAAATGACAGCCAACACGTGGCTCAGGGGCCAGGAGCAGAGTGAGCAGTGGGCACAGGGCTACACCACAGGCACAGAACCTGCCTAAATGAGCAGCCTCTACTCAGGCTCAGCTGTGCACGAAGGGAGGCTCAAGGAGATATGTGAAATCTTTCTGTTTTTGCATGTGGACAAATTATTCACTTTTTAAAAAATGTGTCACTCACGTGTAACACAATCCAGGCCATACTCAGCCCATGGTCTGCCAGAATACCCACTGTGCATCATGAACACGGGTATGGTGGTGAGGAAATTAAATCCAGACACGGGCAATGTCTTGTCCAGTTGCCACCCAACAGCTAACAAGAAGCGAGCACTAAAATCCCAGTCCCCTGGCTCATTCCCCTGCACTGAACAGACTCAACAGGCTGAAGATTGCACTTGAATAAAGGCAAACTGGAGAGCACAGCGGTTTGTGCAGTGTTCTCACACATGGTGAGATTTAATCCTTCTGTTAACTTCTATGAGGTAGGTATTACCAGTCCCATTTTACAGGTAAGGTAACAGATGTTCCTGGAGGTTAAGAGACTTTCTGGAAGTTGAATACAAGAGCCAGGACTCTTGTGCTCCCAAGTCTTAACTCGTCATCTTTCTTCCTAATCTGCTTTTGCTCCTGGGTCCCAGATCTCGGTGAACGGTGGCACCGTCTATCCACACTCTCAAGCCATGCGCGCACACACACACACACACACACACACACACAGGCATATCTGATTCTGCTTCCTAAACGTCTCTCCAATCTCTCTTTTCTCTCCAGTTCTTCAGCCAGTTACCATCATCATCCTCTCACACTGGGATCACGGCACCCAGCTCCCTGTACCATCTTTTCCTCTGCTATCCAGTCTTCACACCACAGTCAAAGGGACCTTCCAAAAAGGCCATCCTTGCCTCTCGCTTGCCCTGTCTTGCCCTCCCCGAAGCTTACTGCTTTCCCAGCACAGCCACGTTATGGTGTACTTGCCTTTGCACTTGCCTGTCTATCCCCACTGGACCAAGAAGTCCTACAAAGAAGTGATATGACACTGGGTTCCTAGCACCTATTTCCTGAGCTGTAGTATAGCCTAATGGATGTGGAGGGAGAGAGGAGGCAGAAACATGAGGAGGAAAAGATAAAGCTCCCACACTTCTAGGAAAAGTGACTTTAGAGACCACCCAGTCTCACCCTCCCATTTCACAGATAAGGAAACAAAGTTTAAAGGAGAAAGTGCTCTTGTAAAGTCCATACAGGCTCTGAATGGAGGAACCAGTATCAAACTTAGCTTTATCTCAGGTCCCTTCTGCACACTGTTAAAAAATCATGCATCAAGATGAAAAACTTAACTTCATCAACATCAGGCATAATTTCCTGCTATTTCCAAACAAAGCCATTTAAAGACACAGTGGCCACAACAATGGACTTGCATGTACCAACAATCATGAAGATGGAACAGAGCTGAACAACATTTCTTTGTATTGTACACTGACCCGACTCAACGGCAACTGACAACAACAACAACCCTAATTTCAAAGGCCTCAGTACTACCTTTGGTAGAAATAATACATTAGTCTTAGAGAAAACTTGGATGATCAGTAAACACTTGCTAATTTGCCTCTGATTTTAAAACAAGCACTACAACATTAATGCAATAAACTGGTGTCTGTTCACAGACAAACAGAACGACCTTGGTTATATTCAAGCTGCCCTTCCCAGGGGTTCAATCCTCTAATTAATTTTTTTTTTCTATAACTTTTATTAAGCTTCAAGTGAACGTTTACAAATCCAATCAGTCTGTCACATATGAGTTTACATACATCTCACTCCCTACTCCCACTTGCTCTCCCCCTCTTGAGTCAACCCTTTCAGTCTCTCCTTTCTTGACAATTTTGCCGGTTTCCCTCTCTCTCTATCCTCCCATCCCTCCTCCAGACAAGAGTTGCCAACACAATCTCAAATGTCCACCTATTATAATTAGCTCACTCTTCATCAGCGTCTCTCTCCCACCCGCTGACCAGTCCCTTTCATTTCTGATGAGTTGTCTTCGGGGATGGTTCCTGTCCTGTGTCAACTGAAGGTCTGGGGAGCATGGCCGCCGGGATTCCTCCAGTCTCAGTCAGACCATTAAGTTTGGTCTTTTTATGAGAATTTGGGGTCTGTATCCCACTGATCTCCTGCTCCCTCAGGGGTCCTCTGTTATGCTCCCTGTCAGGGCAGTCATCAACTGTGGCCGGGCACCAACTAGTTCTTCTGGTCTCAGGATGATGTAGGTCTCTGGTTCATGTGGCCCTTTCTGTCTCTTGGGCTCTTAGTTGTCGTGTGGCCTTGGTGTTCTTCATTTTCCTTTGCTCCAGGTGGGTTGAGACCAATTGATGCATCTTAGATGGCCGCTTGTTAGCATTTAAGACCCCAGACGCCACATTTCAAAGTGGGATGCAGAATGATTTCATAATAGAATTATTTTGCCAATTGACTTAGAAGTCCCCGCACACCATGTTCCCCAGACCCCCGCACTTGCTCCCCTGACCTTTGAAGCATTCATTTTATCCCGGAAACTTCTTTGCTTTTGGTCCAGTCCAATTGAGCTGACCTTCCATGTATTGAGTGTTGTCTTTCCCTTCACCTAAAGCAGTCCTTATCTACTGATTAATCAATAAAAAACCCTCTCCCACCTTCCCTCCCTCCCCCCTCGTAACCACAAAAGTATGTGTTCTTCTCAGGTTTACTATTTCTCAAGATCTTATAATAGTGGTCTTATACAATATTTGTCCTTTTGCCTCTGACTCATTTCGCTCAGCATAATGCCTTCCAGGTTCCTCCATGTTATGAAATGTTTCAGAGATTCGTCACTGTTCTTTATCGATGGGTAGTATTCCATTGTGTGAATATACCACAATTTATTTACCCATTCATCCGTTGATGGACACCTTGGTTGCTTCCAGCTTTTTGCTATTGTAAACAGAGCTGCAATAAACATGGGTGTGCATATATCTGTTTGTATGAAGGCTCTTGTATCTCTAGGGTATATTCCGAGGAGTGGGATTTCTGGGTTGTATGGTAGTTCTATTTCTAACTGTTTAAGATAACGCCAGATAGATTTCCAAAGTGGTTGTACCATTTTACATTCCCACCAGCAGTGTATGAGAGTTCCAATCTCTCCGCAGCCTCTCCAACATTTATTATTTTGTGTTTTTTGGATTAATGCCAGCCTTGCTGGTGTGAGATGGAATCTCATCGTAGTTTTAATTTGCATTTCTCTAATGGCTAATGATCGAGAGCATTTTCTCATGTATCTGTTGGCTGCCTGAATATCTTCTTTAGTGAAATGTGTGTTCATATCCTTTGCCCACTTCTTGATTGGGTTGTTTGTCTTTTTGTGGTTGAGTTTTGACAGAATCATGTAGATTTTAGAGATGAGGCGCTGGTCGGAGATGTCATAGCTGAAAATTCTTTCCCAGTCTGTAGGTGGTCTTTTTACTCTTTTGGAGAAATCTCTAGATGAGCATAGGTGTTTGATTTTTAGGAGCTCCCAGTTATCAGGTTTCTCTTCATCATTTTTGGTAATGTTTTGTATTCTGTTTATACCTTGTATTAGGGCTCCTAGGGTTGTCCCAATTTTTTCTTCCATGATCTTTATCGTTTTAGTCTTTATGTTTAGGTCTTTGATCCACTTGGAGTTAGTTTTTGTGCATGGTGTGAGGTATGGGTCCTGTTTCATTTTTTTGCAAATGGATATCCAGTTATGCCAGCACCATTTGTTAAAAAGGCTATCTTTTCCCCAGTTAATTGACACTGGTCCTTTGTCAAATATCAGCTGCTCATACGTGGATGGATCTATGTCTGGGTTCTCAATTCTGTTCCATTGGTCTATGTGTCTGTTGTTGTACCAATACCAGGCTGTTTTGACTACTGTGGCTGTATAATAGGTTCTGAAGTCAGGTAAGGTGAGGCCTCCCACTTTCTTCTTCTTTTTCAGTAGTGCTTTGCTTATCCGGGGCTTCTTTCCCTTCCATATGAAATTGGTGATTTGTTTCTCTATCCCCGTAAAATATGACATTGGAATTTGGATCGGAAGTGCGTTAAATGTATAGATGGCTTTTGGTAGAATAGACATTTTTACTATGTTAAGTCTTCCTATCCATGAGCAGGGTATGTTTTTCCACTTAAGTATGTCCTTTTGAATTTCTTGTAGTAGAGCTTTGTAGTTTTCTTTGTATAGGTCTTTTACATCCTTGGTAAGATTTATTCCTAAGTATCTTATCTTCTTGGGGGCTACTGTGAATGGTATTGATTTGGTTTTTTCCTCTTCGGTGTTCTTTTTGTTGATGTAGAGGAATCCAAATGATTTTTGTATGTTTATTTTATAACCTGAGACTCTGCC
The DNA here is from genome assembly GCF_030014295.1 of Loxodonta africana. Lineage (NCBI taxonomy): Eukaryota > Metazoa > Chordata > Mammalia > Proboscidea > Elephantidae > Loxodonta > Loxodonta africana. The sequence goes on from NC_087362.1 coordinate 74,125,718, forward strand.
AAACTCTTCTATTAGTTTCAGTAGTTTTCTGGAGGATTCCTTAAGGTTTTCTGTGTATATAATCATGTCATCTGCAAATAGTGATAACTTTACTTCTTCCTTGCCAATCCGGATACCTTTTATTTCTTTGTCTAGCCTAATTGCCCTGGCTAAGACTTCCAACACGATGTTGATAAAGGGCATCCTTGTCTGGTTCCCGTTCTCAAGGGAAATGCTTTCAGGGTCTCTCCATTTAGAGTGATATTGGCTGTTGGCTTTGCATAGATGCCCTTTGTTATGTTGAGGAATTTTCCTTCAATTCCTATTTTGGTAAGAGTTTTTATCATGAATGGGTGTTGGAGTTTGTCAAATGCCTTTTCTGCATCAATTGATAAGATCATGTGGTTTTTGTCTTCTGTTTTATTTATGTGGTGGATTACATTAATGGTTTTTCTGATATTAAACCAGCCTTGCATACCTGGTATAAATCCCACTTGATCAGGGTGAATTATTTTTTTGATGTGTTGTTGGATTCTATTGGCTAGAATTTTGTTGAGAATTTTTGCATCTATGTTCATGAGGGATATAGGTCTATAATTTTCTTTTTTTGTAATGTCTTTACCTGGTTTTGGTATCAGGGAGATGGTGGCTTCATAGAATGAGTTGGGTAGTATTCCGTCATTTTCTATGCTTTGGAATACCTTTAGTAGTAGTGGTGTTAACTCTTCTCTGAAAGTTTGGTAGAACTCTGCAGTGAAGCCGTCCGGGCCAGGGCTTTTTTTTGTTGGGAGTTTTTTGATTACCATTTCAATCTCTTTTTTTGTTATGGGTCTATTTAGTTGTTCTACTTCTGAATGTGTTAGTTTAGGTAGGTAGTGTTTTTCCAGGAATTCATCCATTTCTTCTAGGTTTGCAAATTTGTTAGAGTACAATTTTTCATAATAATCTGAAATGATTCTTTTAATTTCATTTGGTTCTGTTTTGATGTGGTCCTTCTCATTTCTTATTCGGGTTATTTGTTTCCTTTCCTGTATTTCTTTAGTCAGTCTAGCCAATGGTTTATCAATTTTGTTAATTTTTTCAAAGAACCAGCTTTTGGCTTTGTTAATTCTTTCAATTGTTTTTCTGTTCTCTAATTCATTTAGTTCAGCTCTAATTTTTATTATTTGTTTTCTTCTGGTGCCTGATGGGTTCTTTTGTTGCTCAGTTTCTATTTGTTCAAGTTGTCGGGACAGTTCTCTGATTTTGGCTCTTTCTTCTTTTTGTATGTGTGCATTTATTGATATAAATTGGCCTCTGAGCACTGCTTTTGCTGTGTCCCAGAGGTTTTGATAGGAAGTATTTTCATTCTCGTTGCTTTCTATGAATTTCCTTATTCCCTCCTTGATGTCTTCTATAACCCAGTCTTTTTTCAGGAGGGTATTGTTCATTTTCCAAGTATTTGATTTCTTTTCCCTAGTTTTTGTGTTATTGATCTCTAGTTTTATTGCCTTGTGGTCTGAGAAGATGCTTTGTAATATTTCGATGTTTTGGACTCTGCAAAGGTTTGTTTTATGACCTAATATGTGGTCTATTCTAGAGAATGTTCCATGTGCGCTAGAAAAAAAAGTATACTTTGCAGCAGTTGGGTGGAGAGTTCTGTATAAGTCAATGAGGTCAAGTTGGTTGATTGTTGTAATTAGATCTTCCGTGTCTCTGTTGAGCTTCTTGCTGGATGTCCTGTCCTTCTCCGAAAGTGGTGTGTTGAAGTCTCCTACTATAATTGTGGAGGTATCTATCTCGCTTTTCAATTCTGTTAAAATTTGATTTATGTCTCTTGCAGCCCTGTCATTGGGTGCATAAATATTTAATATGGTTATGTCTTCCTGATCAATTGTCCCTTTTATCATTATATAGTGTCCTTCTTTATCCTTTGTGGTGGATTTAAGTCTAAAGTCTATTTTGTCAGAAATTAATATTGCTACTCTTCTTCTTTTTTGCTTATTGTTTGCTTGATATACTTTTTTCCATCCTTTGAGTTTTAGCTTGTTTGTGTCTCTAAGTCTAAGGTGTGTCTCTTGTAGGCAGCATATACATGGATCGTGTTTCTTTATCCAGTCTGTGACTCTCTGTCTCTTTATTGGTGCATTTAGTCCATTTACATTCAGGGTAATTATAGATAAATAAGTTTTCAGTGCTGTCATTTTGATGCCTTTTTATGTGTGTTGTTGACAATTTCATTTTTCCACATACTTTTTTGTGCTGAGGCGTTTTTCTTAGTAAATTGTGAGATCCTCATTTTCATAGTGCTTGACTTTATGTTAGTTGAGTCGTTACGTTTTTCTTGGTTTTTATCTTGAGTTATAGAGTTGTTATACCTTTTTGTGGTTACCTTATTATTTACCTCTATTTTTCTAAGTAAAAACCTAACTTGTATTGTTCTATATCGCCTTGTATCACTCTGCATATGGCAGTTCAGCGCCTCCTGTATTTAGTCCCTCTTTTTGATTATTGTGATCTTTTACCTATTGACTTCCATGATTCACTGTTATGTGTATTTTTTTTTTAAATCAATCTTAATTTGTTTGTTTTTGTGATTTCCCTATTTGAGTTGATATCAGGACGTTCTGTTTTGTGATCTTGTGTTGTGCTGATATCTGATATTATTGGTTCTCTGACCAAACAATATCCTTTAGTATTTCTTGTAGCTTTGGTTTGGTTTTTGCAAATTCTCTAAACTTGTGTTTGTCTGTAAATGTCTTAATTTCGCCTTCATATTTCAGAGAGAGTTTTGCTGGATATATGATCCTTGGCTGGCAGTTTTTCTCCTTCAGTGTTCTGTATATGTCGTCCCATTCCCTTCTTGCCTGCATGGTTTCTGCTGAGTAGTCAGAACATATTCTTATTGATTCTCCCTTGAAGGAAACCTTTCTTTTCTCCCTGGCTGCTTTTAAAATTTTCTGTTTATCTTTGGTTTTGGTGAGTTTGATGATAATGTGTCTTGGTGTTTTTCTTTTTGTATCAATCTTAAATGGGGTTCGATGAGCATCTTGGATAGATATCCTTTCGTCTTTCATGATGTCAGGGAAGTTTTTTGTCAGGAGTTCTTCAACTATTTTCTCTGTGTTTTCTGTCTCCCCTCCCTGTTCTGGGACTCCAATCACCCGCAGGTTATCCTTCTTGATAGAGTCCCACATAATTCTTAGGGTTTCTTCATTTTTTTTAATTCTTTTATCTGATTTTTTTTCAGCTATGTTGGTGTTGATTCCCTGGTCCTCCAGATGTCCCAGTCTGCATTCTAATTGCTCGAGTGTGCTCCTCTGACTTCCTAGTGCGTTGTCTAATTCTGTTATTTTATTGTTAATCTTTTGGATTTCTACATGTTGTCTCTCTATGGATTCTTGCAACTTATTAATTTTTCCACTATGTTCTTGAGTAATCTTTTTGAGTTCTTCAACAGTTTTATCAGTGTGTTCCTTGGCTTTTTCTGCAGTTATCCTAATTTCGTTTGTGATATCATTAAGCATTCTGTAAATTAGTTTTTTATATTCTGTATCTGATAATTCCAAGATTGTATCTTCATTTGGGAAAGATTTTGATTCTTTTGTTTGGGGGGTTGGAGAAGCTGTCATGGTCTGCTTCTTTAAGTGGTTTGATATGGATTGTTGTCTCCGAGCCATCACTGGGAAACTAGTTTTTCCAGAAAATCCGCTAAAAAAAAAATGCAGTCAGATCCCTATCAGAGTTCTCCCTCTGGCTCAGGCTATTCAGATGTTAATGAAGCCGCCTGGGGAGGGTGGGGGAGGGAACAGAGAGATAGGAGAGTAGCACCTCAGAATATAGCCAGAGTTGCTTGTCTTGCTTGGAATGACTATTATATCTGAGATTCCCGCGGGGCGCGTCGCCTATGTGTGCTGACTGTGTGGAGATTGCCCCCGGGGGGTCTGGCCCGCTGGAGTCAGGGTCGGATCCTCCGCTTCCAGCCCCACGCCCAGCGTCAAGGCTCCCCTACTGGGACGGTGCACTCTCGACTCCAAAATCAGTCGCTGCCTCCCGGGGACTTCTCGTCCCTCCAGCCGCGTGGCCGTGCCACACCCGAGAGCCAGTTGGGCCTCCTCCTGGGGTTAGTTCCGATGGGTGGAGCACTCCCCGTGCTTGTGCCGTGACCGAGTGTCCCGGCTGGGATGCTGTTCTCCCCGCTCCAATACCAGTCGCTGCCTCCCGGGGACTTCTCCTACCGGCTGCATCCCACGCCGCCTGCGCGACCCGGCTGGTCCCTTTCCCGGGGTTAGTTCAGGGGGGTGGAGCAACTCTCCGTGTTTATGCCGTACCTGCGTCCAATCCAAATCCCTGCGGGATGGTTCCCCGGCTCGGACGCTGCTCTTTCTGCTCCAAGACCAGTCACTGCCTCCCGGGGACTTCTCCTACCGGCTGCGTCCCCTGCCGCCCGTGGAACCGGCTGGTCCCCCTCCCGGGGTTAGTTCAGGGGGGTGGAGTAGCTCTCTGTGCTTGTGCCATACCTGACTGGTACGCTGGCTCCAGGCTCTGGAAACAATCGTTGCTTCCCCGTATTAGTTCGTTCTCCATCTCTAAATCTGTGTTTGTTGTTCAGGGTTCGTAGATTGTTATGTATGTGATCGATTCACTTGTTTTTCCATGTCTTTGTTGTAAGAGGGATCCGAGGTAGCGTCTGCCTAGTCCGCCATCTTGGCTCCGCCCCCTCCTCTAATTAATTTTTAACTGGTCATTGTTTAGCCAGGAAAAAAATCCAGAAGTATCCTCTTTATGTTCATTAAACCATCCGGTTTAGGGAAGCATACAAAACAAATTTTTCCTCTCCTGAGAGGTCCACGCATGTCCAGAGAGGGATTTATTTTCACTATGAAACATGACGTTCTACTTGGTCTTAATTCTCAGGCACAAATAATCTTTTGGATGCATTGAGTACTGAATATTTTTGTTGCAGACGGTTATATAATAGCAGCATTGGAGGCTGGTGCATAATTGGTCAGGAAAAATTGTGTCTAGCTCATGAAATAAAAATCAGGTCTCCTTGGAAGTACGGCCAAATACATCTCTTGGAGTTCCAGACATCAGAGCCTGGGGATCTGCTCTAAGAGTCGGTGAAAAGGCAGAGAGGCAAAAAAGATGATTTTCTCCCGCTTGGAGGTACTCTGGCTCCTCTCTCCCTCTTGGAATATTCAGAGCTACCATAAAAAGAAGTTCAGCCAGAATGCCCCTTGGAAACTAGGATGGCGAGACTTCGTCTCATCCACTTTGGACATGCTATCAGGAGAGACCAGTCCCTGGAGAAGGACATCATGCTTGGTAAGGTAGAGGGTCAGTGAAAAAGAGGAAGACCCTCAACAAGATGGATTGACACAGTGACTGCGACAATGGACTCAAACATAGCAATGATTGTGAGGATGGCGCAGGACTGGGCAATATGTTGTTCTGTTGTACACAGGGTCACTATGAGTCAGAAGTGACTCAGTAGCACCTAATAACAATTAAATTCTCTCTGGCACAGATGCCCTCTGTTTTGACTCTGCATACTGCCAAGAGAAGATGAATTTACATGTGGAAAAAGCAGAATGGTGGACTAAGCACTGGGATTTCAACCTAGGGCCTGGGCTCAAGGCTTGGCTCCATCCATGACTAACAAGCCACTCAGTCACATGGGGTTTTAAAGGATCCAATAAGCATTGTATATAAAGTTTCTTTTCAAATAAACCTGACCATCAGGAAACCCCCTATTGAATGCACTTCTCCTTGGAAACCTTATCACAGTAATCATTTTATGGATTTTCTGGGCTAATGTTTGATTAATGCCTGCCTCTGTAGCAGATATGGTCTGTGTCCCACCCATGTCCCTCAGACTCTATAATTTTAGGGAGCTTGGACAATTTCTGTATGTCTGTTTCAAAGAGCTTTTCTTGGATCCCCCAAAATGCCAGAAATGCCAAGAAATAAATAGCCTCCAGCAGCAGCCCTCAACCAATGATGCTCTGGAGTTGGTCTACAAATACCCCTTTGGAGGAATGACTCTGAGGTATGTGCTTTACATCTTTTCTTGGAGTTTCCCAGAGATTTATGTTGTAGTTGCTCACTGTGGTACCTGGCTTAATAGCACATCATTTATTGATTGCTTTCCCTCTCAATTCTCCACTTCCCTACCTGGGTTTCCTGCATCTCCCGAATGTGCTACTTGCACTGGAACCCTTGTTTCAAGACCTGCCTCTGAGGTACCCCAGACTAAGGGAGTCTCATCCATAAGACTGTAAGCTTCATAAGGACTATATAGGGCTTTTTCCACCACTATGCAAGGCCTACCACAGTGTCTGTTAGCAGGTATTCAATAAATAATTGAGTGAGAAAGGAGGAAAACATTTATTATTATTATTCAAGGCAAAACACACAGCATCCATTCACAAAGCAGAGACAGCAACATCTCTCTGATTCTTGAAAAAGGTCAGGTTCTGGCAATCCTGTATTGCACTTAGGGAAAATAAGAAAACCTGAAAAAAGTCAGATCAGTTGCAGCTGAGTTGATTCCGACTCAAAGCAGCCCAATAGGACAGAGTAGAACTTCTCCATAGGGTTTCCAAGGAGCAACTGGTAGATTAGAACAGCCAACGTTTTGGTAAGCAGCTGACCTCTTAACCACTGCACCACCAGGCTCCGGAAAATGAGAAAAGACTTGGAAATCCAGGCTTGTCGAGGGAAGGCTGCCAGGTGAGGGGTAACATCTGCCTTGCTCTTCTGTCGAAGTCAGGATTCCAAAGCAAGAGACAACTTGTTTTTTAGTGAGAAAACCTCCAAGGTTGTCAGCTCTGTGACAGGCACTTAACGAGACTTCAGCGAGCACTGACCTCAGCCAGCACACAGTCTCAAGGAGGTAATCTAGAATTAAAGCCAAATCGACAAGCCACTCTTATAATTGAGAGTGAAAGCAGAAGAAGCTGAAGATATAGTTTGTGGCACAAAGGACAGGCATGTCACCTCCAGAAAAAGTATGAGTCAGGCCAGCATGTCACCTGCCACTGCTAGATACACAGAGATTTTAATGACACATTCTTGGGATTAATCCACACCAGAGGCCAGCTGCACCCAGCTCCTGACGGGGGTAATTTATAACTTAAAGAGATGTCATCAGTTTTAATAGGCTTCACATCACACCTTAAAATCACTGACTCCTTACAGGATCCAGTATTTCAGGACAGCTCCATCCTACCTAACCATTTTACCTCACTCCAGAATGGGTTTGGGAAGCAAAAGAATCAAAAGGCCCTTGAGCTTCAATACAGAGCTAGAAAGGACCTTATTAGCAGAGAATCACACAATCAAGTGTCTCCAGCAGCCAACAGGCAGCGTGAATGAGTAAAGCCACTGGTCAGGCACTATCAGGACCAGGGGAGGATCCGCTAGGTCCAAGGAGGCAACTGCTTTTGTCACGAGTCATTTGTGTAGGCAGAAGTTCAGGTCCAGTGTGTCCAGACATTCTTACTTTTTTTTTTTTTAATATAAGCTTAACATCCAGGTTTGTACATGAAAAATCATCTGGTCTTAAATATTCACAATTTATTTAATTTTTAAAAAATAATGAAAGAACTATACAGGCAAGACTGGTACTCATCAGCTGGTACTCATCAGCTCAGCTGTAGGTGTCGTTAAAATAACGAAATCCTTCCACTTAAATTAAACAGCCCAACTTAGCTCAAATCCTCCAGACTTTCCCCACTACCACCCTGGAATCGCTGGCTGCCCCAGAATCTCTCAGACTGCTCCATCATCCAAGGACTACGGGACTTACAGCTAAACTAACAGAGCACCACAAGGATCCTGTTTCAGCACCACGGCCAGCGTCTAGGTGGCTTGGCTTGGTCAACACCTGCACCATATTGGTGAGGTATTTTTAATATCACTCCTGTGTACACAGCAAACAAAGCACATATGCCAGGAAAACGTGAACAAATAAATAAGGGATTGAGAATTGAGAAAGTGCTAAAAAGGTAGAAAGTAGGAGTCAGTATTAGAAAAAAACAGAATGGAAGACCTCTTAGATCAAGTGATCAGGATCAGGGGAGGCTGTCTGTGGGGGTGGTGTATAAACTGAGGCCTGAAGGAACGGAGGAGCCACCACGTGAAGAATAAGATTAGGGAAGGGGATGGGGTCAGCTCTCCAGGCAGAGGAAACAGCATGTGGAGAAAAGGCCCAAAAAGGGCGAAAGCTTGATGTGATCTTGGAACAAAAGGTCAGAGTGACTGAAACAGTCAACAAGGAGAGAATGAGCAGGGCCTGAAGCTCATAGCAAAGAGTTTGGAATTTATCCTCAGTAAAATGTGAAGTCATAGAAACATTCATTTTTAGTTTTTATTTAGTGTCTATCATTCCAAAAAGAACCCAAATCTAACTCATTGCCATCTAATTCATTCTGATTCATAGCAGCCCTACTGCACAGAGGAGAACTGCCTCATAATGTTTTCAAGGAGAGACTGGTGGATTCGAACTGCTGAGCTTTTGGTTAGCAGCTGACTGCTTTAACCACTGTGCTACTAGGCCCTTTTTTATCATTAAGGGGTTTTAATGAATGAAAGATGGATGGACTTTTTGCTCCTACAATATTGTGTTAGCAATAGTTCTGAACAGAGGCAGTACAGCTAACCCTTGGAGACATTTGGAAAAATATAAGGATATTTTTGGTTGTCACAATGACTTCAGGGCACTACTGGCATTTAGAAAGGACCAGAGATGCGAAACATCCTTCCCAGCAAAGAATCACCCCACCCTAAATGCTCTGGTGTCCCTGATGAGACTCACTGAGGGCCTGGCAGCTGCATAGAGACAAGAGTGGTAGTGGTGACACCATAGAATGGTATGTTGTAGTTCCCAGGTGGGACAAGATGATGCCAAGAACAGGCTGTGCCTCAGACATAGAGAACAGTGGGAAAGTGGGAAGATAGAAGTAACACTGTAAATTAATCACGTACTATTTCTTGTTAATCTGAGACACAGTCACAGAGTCTTTCTCAACATTAATCCTGGTTGCCACTACCAGTTGTTTGGAGTTAGCAATTGAGGTGAACCTATTTGAAAAATACCTCATTGAGGTATCCATTCAGAGATCCTGCAAAGACGATACACACAGAAAAAATGGTGAGTATGAAAAAAGACCCCGTGGGCAGGTTATAGAGGGTCTTGAATGCTGGAATGAGATTCCTGAATATAAAAAAACAAAATCTCTCCCTTCTTCCAGGGGATTTCCCCTAGAAGACCACCAGATTGTCACCTTTCTTCCTCTCCGCCACCCCTACCAAAGCCTCACAGCTGCAATTGTAGTGTTCTCCACAATTCAAAACAAAGCCCCTAAATACTTGCCTATCACTAAGAAAAATTAGCTGCCATACATAATTGGGCTAATTTAGCATAATACTCATCTGATGTGAACACATTATTAACAACGAAAGCAAACATGTGCGGGAGGTGTCCCTGTTCTGCTCAGAGAGTTTGGCTAAGGCAGATGAGACCTCACCGAGCCTCAGAATCTCAGAGAAGTCCCCACTCAGAATTACCTGTTGGGAACTTGTAACTTTGTAGATACATGGAGTTAGCATTCAGCCCAGTGGAATGACCCCAACCTCGGACAAATTCAGAAAATGATTCCATTCAGAATCAGCAACATTTATTGTGATCCTCTCTGCTTCTTGGCCAACCCTAACCTGTATCCTCTCATGGGCTAAAAAAGATTGCAGGTGAGGTCCTAGAATGAGGACAATCAAATTGTCTGTTCATGGGGTGGAAATGTATAGACTAGGTAGGAAACAAGAGATGTGGCTGAGTGGGTTCCTCGTTGAGAATGCTTGATCCATTGTGTTCTCTACCAACTGCAACTTTTTCGTACCACAAGGCGTCCACACCACAGCCCTGCCTGGAGGCTTGCTGCCCTTTTCCCTCAGGAAATGAGGCTCTAAGATGTGGACTCATGAGTAGGAGTGCTCATATGAGCTTCCAGAAATCAAGGAAAGTGTTTAAAATGAACTTCCCTAAAAGCCAAGGTTTTGAAGCTGGACCACAGGAGTCAGCTATAGTGGGGAAGGAAACCATGTTCTTCTCTCTCTGGCACCGTGATGAGTCCACTACGGCCAATTAGAATTTGAAAACTAAAATGGATTTTTAAAACTTTTTTTAATTTTTAGGTCAATCGGATCTGTCTTTCACACTAAATCTCCTGAGATGGTATGTTCACCACAGATCAAACTTTATAAAATTTCTTCTAGGGGTGTTCTCCTCAAGAAAGCTTCCCTAATTATGTTCAGTCATTCATAACAGAAAATGAAATTGGGAATCATGTGATAAAAGGCAGTCTTTCAGTGACATCTGACTAGTAAGACATGATCCTGGATGTGTTTCTGAGCCAAACCCAGGAGACAGCAGCCCCAGCCTTAGAGATAGGCCCAAGGTCCTGATGGCCACAGATTGGCACCAACACAAGCATCCCTTGACTGTCAAGGAAAGAGGGTGGTATAACTGGGCAAAACTCCCAAGTCCCTGCATGTTCCTGAGTGGCAACATCACATACCTGGCTAATATTAGATCTAAAATTAAACTCTCACAAATCCATATTATTAGTTTATTATCCATGCCACTATGCCAGCCTGGCTTGTGGAAAGTTACAGAAATCATTTTTCCACTTTAAATATAGTTGGAAACCTGCGACTTTCTAGAATCACTTATAAGGCCATAGCAGACTCTGTTAATGTTGTCATATGCCTTTGGTCCATTTGAGGTCATCTGCAGCTGTGATAAATTGGTCCCCAGTATGAAGACAGCCTTCTGCCTCAGACATTTGAACCTCTGCTTCTTTGCCTGAGGACTTTCTCCAGCAACCCCAGAGCTTGCTCCACTAAGTGGAGATTTGTACTAGTCAGTGCTCTCCAGAGAATCAGAACTAATAAGATAGACGGATGGATGGATGGATAGATAGACAGACAGATAGTAGATAGACAGATAGATAGATAGATAAGTAGGTAGATAGGCAGGTAGATAGATAGACAGACAGACAGATAGACAGGCAGACATACTTCATTTAAGAAATTGACTCACGTGATTGTCCAAAATCTGTAGGTTAGGTGACAGGCTGGAAATTCCAGCCGTCCCATGTCCAAAATTGGTAGACCAGGTAGTAGACTGGACTCCAGCAGAATATCTGTGTTACAGCCTTGAGGCAGAATTCCTTCTCCTCTAAGAAACCTCAGTTTTTGTTCTTAAGGTCATCAACGACTGGATAAGGCCCACCTACGTTACCAAGTGTAATCTCCTTTACAAAGAGATGACTAGTTATAAATGCTAATCATATCAACAAAATACCTCCACAGCACATCTGGATTAGAGTTTGACCAAACAACTGGGCACCAGAGTCTAGCCAAGTTTACACATAGAATTAACCATCACAGACATGAAATGGAGATGCAGGGGGTAAGAAACCAGGAGAAATCTTCAACAATGGGGATGGAAATCAGTGAATAAGTGCCTCAACCTCCCTATCTTGCGGTGGGACAACCCTAGGTGTATCCATATAGTTTCTTAGAAGATCCCAAGCCCTGTGGATTCCCAGCTATCAACTCATTTCCACACTCTTTCTCAGCTTTTCTTCCTTCTTTCTCAATTTCCTCACTCCTTCATGTATGCCTCTTAAATTCATACCCCAAATAAAATAATGGCATGTGATCACTAGTGTTGTGTGTCATGGCTAGGCCATGATTCTCAGTATTATGTAATTATCCTCCATTTTGTGATCTGATGTAAGAGGAGTTTCTTTGGGGAGTGTGGCCTGCAACATACAGGGATGTAATGGCAAATCTCACTCACTCCGGATCCTGCATCCAACTCATCATCCTCTGACCTCCCAGTTCTTGGGACATGAGCCAGCAGCCTACCTCCTGAAGTGCAGATGGTGGGATTCACCAGCTCCCACAGCCCCATGGGCCAGCAGCCTTCCACCTAATATGCTGATTTGGGGTCCATTAGCACCTACAACCACAGGAGTCAGGAGAAGCCTCCAGCCTGATGCTTAACCCATGGATTTGGGACTTGCCAGCCTCCACAACTGTGTGAGCCATTTCCTTGAAATAAATCTCTCTCTATATATTTATATACATAGGCTTCACTGGTTTTGCTCCTCTAGAGAACCCTGCCTAAGACAAAGCACAAGTCCTTGAATCAGGGTCTACTTCTGGGAGACCCCAAGCTAAGACAAAGACAAAGATATTTTTGTAGAGAAAATAACCTTCCCCTAACTGGTAAGTTTTATAATATGGCGCTTTCTTGTATGCTTTCAGAAATATATGTGTATATGTTTTTATCTGCTGGTATAGACAATAAAAATTTAATAAATGGGATCAAATTATGTGACGAACACAAAAAAACACTGCCCATTTCCCCTTAGAGAGAGGACTTTTTGCCCCAGATGCTGTGGGTGCTGTCACCTCAGCCTTCAGCTGTCAGCCCCTCAGGATTACCCAGCTGCAGCATACACCTAGACTTCCTTGACCTTCCTGGCCAGGTGGCCCATATCCAATAGCTGACTGAGGTGGAAGTTAAAAGGCCTGGATATTTGGGCCCAATGCAGAATAATCTCACAGGCCGAGATAGCTAGAGTTCCCTGTGAGATCAGCTATACTGTTGTCAGGCCAGCCTCATAGCTTGATTTCTCGACCTTTCTCATCTTCAGCCCTAATAAACATTCAGTAATTAAACTCTGTAGCCCCAGATGTGAAGTAGTTAAGAGCTCAGCTGCTAACCAAAAGGTCGGCAGTTTGAATCTACCAGCCACTGCTTGGAAACCCTAAGGGACATTTCTACTCTGTCCTATAGGGTTGCTATGAGTCAGAATCTACTTGATGGCAATGGGTTGATTTTTTGGTTTCTTTAATTAAACTCCACCTCAGAATCTTCTGCCTGGAGGACCCAACCTGTGACAGTGGGACCCAGGAGGGATCTGGGAGAGCAGCTGATAAGAGGGGGTGTTGGAGTTAGACCACCCACTTCCCAGCCAGCAATGAAGACCTCATCACTAGTGGTCACTAAGTAGCCCCTGGCACAAGGTGAGGACACAACTGTTAAAATTACACTGGATGGTAAACTGGGGGGAAATAATGCACTAGCTTATACATTATGTCAGGCATTTGAGAAAGGGCAGTGAAACTGGGTAGTTATCACTAACATGGACAGAAGAAGATAAACAAGTGGCTGAGAGTCATTAAGTGGCTTGAAAGCCAGAGGGTCTCTTTGGTAGCATGCAAAGAGGCTATCATCTCTTGCAGCTGAGAACCAGCAGCCAAGATCCAGAAAAGGCCAACCTCCCAACCAGAGCAAGGCTGCTATGCCAAAATCCAGCCCTGGACAGAGAAGAATGGGGCCTTCATACGTGTCTGTGTTTGTGTCTTCAAATTCTTCAACTCAGACTGTCCTGAGCCCTCTGAGTCAGCAGAACTACCAAAACTTCCCAGTAAAAAGTCCAAACAAAATGACATAGGCACATTTCTCCCTGCAACTCCCCACTAAAATCAACTATGGGAGTAACGCAGGAGACAACCCAAGGAGAAAGAACTCTGGAAGGTGGTTAGAGGAACACGAACAAGTTTGGGACCCCAGGACTGGAGGAACAACATAGCAGTAGGGTGCCTTAGGTCCCCTCACTCAACTGAGGAAGGCTACCTAGGCCCGGCTTCTCCTGAACCCCAACCTAGCAACAGAAGGCAGCCCAGGTAGGATCATTTCTCCCCTGGATGGAACGGGAGTCTTTTAGACAATACCAGGCCAGCCCACCAGCACCTAGAAGGGAGATTAATTGTAAGCCGTACTGACTATGGTGGGCAAGGAAAGTGCTTTCCTTCCACCCTGGGCCTGAGATTCCTCATCCGCCCATCCAGAGACAGCATCAGGGCATGTGCCCCCTCAGGGTCTGTTTCCACCACCCCACATGACCCCTAAGCGTATAAGATTCAGTCCAACATAATGCAGCCAGAGATGAGCTGGGCCTGACAAAACTGAAAAGGAAGTATAACCCCAAAAGAGCTGCAAGACCTACCCGGCAGGCACTGGCAGGAGATGGGGAGTGTGTGTGAGACTCAATTCTGACAGCACTTGATTGAAGGGCCTGGAACCTACAACTGGAAAAAGGAGCATGAGCTGATTTGGGAGCACTGTCCTGAGATACAGGATTTAATACCCTGGCAAGAGCTCAAGAAATAGTGCAAACTTGCTAACAGGATGGTTCCTTGAAGCATAAAAAGAGCAATGGCCCATGCTAAGCAAGGTCAAAGCACCAGGACTACCTTGGAAGGTAGTGGAGGAAAGAATTAAAAGACTCGAAGAAGTAGGTATTCTGGAGTACGTGCTATGTAAGGCCAAGAAGCTCACCAGAGGGCCATGTTCCATGCAACAGCCCAGAAGCTTCACCAAGGCCATGTTGTTGTTGTTGTTGGGTGCTGTTGGGTCGGTTCCAACTCATAGCAACCCTGTGTACAACAGAACACTGCCCGGTCCTGTGCCATCCTCACAATCATTTTTATACTTGAGCCTGTTGTGTCAATCCATCTCGTCGAGGGTCTTCCTCTTTTTCATTGACCCTCTACTTTACCAAGCATGATCTTTCTCCAGGGACTGATCCCTCCTGATAACATGTCCAAAGTATGTGAGACATAGTCTTGCCATCCTCACTTCTAAGGAGCATTCTGGCCATACTTCTTCCAAGACAGAGTTGTTTGTCCTTTTGGCAGTCCATGTTATACCGAGGCTATAGCGATGTACTAATGGAAGGGGCTCCAGCACCACTAAGAATCTCAGTGGCAGCTCTGCTCTGCTCTGCAGGCCAGGGATAATGTTAGGAGACATTCTTTGGAACTAGACTCACTGACAGCAAAGGGAATAATAGGACCCAAAACAGTCGAGGCCAGGCAGTGTCACCTGACAGTCAGAAGTCAGGTGGATGCAATGATCATGAGCCACCAAGTTGGAGTGACAACCAAGTGGGCCAGACCCACAGAGAGTCAAGGCCCACGGGACAAAACGGACATGAAGCTAACAAAGATATCACTCAAATTAGGGGGAAAAAAATCCATGATAGATTATCAATAAGCTGAAGGCGGAGCCCTGGCAGCTCAGTGGTTGAGAGCTACAGCTGCTAACCAAAAGGTCAGCAGTTCAAATCCACCAGCCACTCCTTGGAAACCCTGTGGGACAGTTCTACTCTGGCCTATAGGGTTGCTGTGAGTCAGAATCAACTCAACAACAACGTGTTAGGGAAGCTGAGGGCAGACGCTCCAATAAAATGCCATAGTCAATTGCCCAGTTTCTGGACATGAGAGAGTTTGAGATCCAAAATCATTGATCAAAGTGGACACTAGGTCCCCAGAAGAAAGGACTTGAACACAAAGCATGCAGTGAATCCTTCAGTCTTCCTCCAAAGGGATGTACGACATTTTCTAGGGCAGTGGTTCTCAAAGTGTGATCCCTCACAGGACCCTGTCAAGCCATCTATGAGGTCAAAACTATTTACATAGTAATATTAGCACGTTGTTGCAGTGATGGTACAAAAGCAATGGTGAGAAAACCACACCACAGGTGCTTTAACACAAATAATGGTGGTAGCCCAAGCTGTACTCATACTTATCGTATTCTTCCCCTCAGACACTCACGGTATAAGAAAAAAATTAAAAACACCTCAGTCATACTTAAGAATGTCCTTGGTGAAGCAGTAAAAATTATTATATCTTGACTCGTGAGCACGCATCTTTTTGACAAAATGGAAAGTGTGCTGAAGCATCGTGATGGTCTCAAGGAAAAGCGCTAGTAAAACCATTTCAGTTGCAAGCTGAACTAGCTGTGTATGTGTGTACGTGTGTGCGAGTGTGTGTGAAAACCATTTTAACTTGGAAGAACACTGACATACAGATTATTGTTCAGACATGGATATTTGGCAGACATTTTCTTGAAAAAGAATAAAGTGAGTCTGTCACTGAAAGGAAAACAGTAACAGCATTTGTTGCCAATGATAAAATTCAAACAGTCAAGCAAAAGAATTAAGATTTTTGGAGAATTCTGCCATCATGAGCTTAACAGCTTCCCAATGCTTAAAGACTTTCCTGATGAAATCAGTGGTGGTCGGAAAGAATATGATTTTTAAATATTGTATAATGAAAGGTGTCAAAATTTGAAAGATCTGCATAACTCAGTGAACTCATGCGTGATGTTTCAAAATCGTATATAGGTAAACAATCCATTCAAAGTAAAAGATAGATCAGTAGATTATAATGTAACCAAGAACAAAATTTTCATTAGTATTGTTTCATATTCCACATTGTTGTTAACCTTGAAGAACTTACCACTTGTCAAGTTTTGATGTAGTATCAAAGAACATCCATAATTACCTAAAGAGCCTATTAAAATAATCTTCCCCTTTTCAAATACATATGTGTAATGAGGTTGGATTTCTTCATCATATTATTTGAACCAAACAACATTTCTCAATACATGGAAAGCCAAATCAGACACAGAAATTGGATACGGGAATCCAACTGAATTAGGACTTCTTTTAAACCAGGCTTTTACAGGAATTCAAAAAATATAAAACAGTGACACTTCTCACTAAAGATTTTGTTCTGGAAAAGATAGTTATTTTTATTAAAATACGTTAACAACATGTAATGAGTTAATATTTTGCATTTAAAAATAAATTTTTAATAATTTTCTTGGTTTTCTAATTCAGTAAATATTGACATATGCCCAACCCATTGCCATCAAGTTCATTCCAACTCATAGCGACCTTATAGGATGGAGTATAACTGCCCCATCGGGTTTCCAAGGCTGTAAATCTTTACAGATGAAGACTGCCACTTTTTTCTTTTTTTGAGAAATGGGTGCTTTCTTGTTTTTATTTATTTATTTATTTTTGCCTTGTCATAAAGCCGGTGCTGACATAACAAATTCATTTGTATCTTCAGGGCTCCTTTTTTGATAGATATAACCCACATAAACAGAATCTATTTGGGGATCCTCAATAATTTTTAAGAGTGCAAAACAATCCTAAGACCAAAACCTCTGAAAACCATTGTGCTCATGCATGGGGAAAGGGAAATGCTGAAACATTATGAGGTCAATTGAACGTAAGATCAGAATTGACATTGACCATCATGATGGCATCGTAGTGCCCCCATACTCAGTGGAATTATATACAGACCAGGTCATAAGTACAGTCCTGGACAAGGACGATTCACAGTGGGTCCCTTCCTGCAGATTCACCTAGTAGTCGTTCCCCTGTGCCTGACTGTGTCATTGGAATAGACATACTTAGCAGTTTTGGTGCAACCCATATTAGATCTCTGGCATTTGGGGTAGAAGCAATCATAGTGGGGAAGACCAAGTGAGAGCCACTGAAACTGTTCCCCATCACTGGCCAAAAAAATGAGAATCTAAAACAATATCGTATTTTGGCGCGTGAGGGAAAGTGAATGGGGATATCAGTGCCACTCTTATAGATTTTAAGAATGCAGGGGTGGTGGTCCCTATCACTTATTTGTTTAAATCACTAATCTGGCCCCTGAAAAAAACAGATGGGTCCTAAAGAATGACTGTAGATTACTGCAGAAATAACCAAGTAGTAGCGCCAAATGTAATTGGAAATAAAGTCATGAAGAAATGTGAGGGACCTTTGCAAAGAAAGCAAGATAAATTTTTTTTTTTTTTTTGCTAATGAGCATAAAAAAAGAATTTGGAACAATAAATGAGCAAGAATAGTCAAAAATGTATATAAAAGAAAAATATTTGTGGTGAGAAGAGTGGCAGGATAATTCTATTATCAGATACTTAATACACTGTAAACTAAAATAATTCAAATAGAGAGATACCAATACAGCAAAAATAAAAAATTAAAAATAATAAAAATAGAGTACAGACTAGAACTTCTGAAATGTCAGAGTAAGGGCCTCTGAAAATCTGCTTCTCCATGAAAGCAATAAGAACACTGGAGGGAAGGGAGAGGAACTGTCAAAATCAACATTTCTAGAACTCTGGAAATTAACTCGCAACAACCCCAGGAGCATTTATTGAAGCAAAAACAGCTGAATCTTGGTAAGAACAGTAAGTTTTGTGGTGTTTTAACTTGTCCTACTCCCACTCCCTCTCCTCAGCACCAAGGAAAAGACCAAAGGTACCTTGGAAAACAGAGCCCCGCAACCATGGTAACTATTAAATCATCAGCCTAGCAGCCACTAGAGGGGGAAGCCTGAGTTTAAAGCCAAAAAAAGAAAAGAAAGAAAACAAACCCGTTGCCGTCAAGCTGATTCCGATTCATAGAGACCCTATAGGACAGGGTAGAACTGCCCCATGGGGTTTCCAAGGAGCTCCTGGTGAATTTGAACTGCCAACCTTTCAGTTAGCAGTTGAACCCTTACCACTATACCACCAGAGTTTCCAGTCTCAGTTTGAAGAGTGTAAGAAAGTGCCATCCTCAGAGAACTCTCACTATTTTATCTGACCAAAAACGCATTGCTGTCGAATCAATTCCAACTCACAGCAACCCTACAGGACAGAGTAGAACTTCCCCATAGGGTTTCCAAGGAGCATCTGATGGATTCAAACTGCCGACCTTTTGGTTAGCAGCCTGAGCTCCTTGGAAAAGTCCCATTCACAAGACTTGTTATTACTTGACCTGACTCAGAACTCAGCCAAAGAGAAAAGCCCAACCTCCAGGTGTTTGTCAAAAACAATAAACACCAATTGCTTAATCTCACAACTGCTTGAGGAAATAATACTGGTTGGGTATGTGAGAGGCTGGCTAAACAACTTAAAAGGAAGATTGGAGGGAGAGGTGTTCATAGGGGCTTTGAAAAGTTCTGACATATTCCTGGTGATCAAGAAAGCCACATGCATGTACAGGACTCTGAGTATTCGCAGGAAAGACCTGAGAAAGTCCAATCTCTCACCTCTGGATGACCTTGAGGTCCTGAGCAAGCAGGAAGCGAAGGCTAAGGCAGAATTACAAACTGAAGGCATAATTGCAAACTGCCAGAGCATTTGGAAATGTAACAAAACACACAAAGATAGTCCCTCAGTGAAGGTTAGAAGACTTCCTGGTTCTAGGCAATTAAGAAAGTCTCTGTTCAATCATTAGCTAACCATTAAACTAATAAAACAAAGACTTCAGTGGGTGCACAGGACAGGTGATACAGGCTTCGCATAACTTGTATAGGAAGATCACTAAATGAACAACAAAACCCTGGGGAGAGAGAATAATTTATTTCTAGTATTCCCAAGTTATATTATTCTAAATGTCCAGTTTTCAACAAGAAATTATGAGACATGTAAAGAAACAAGAAATTATGACTCATACACACAAACAAAAAGCAATCAATAGAAACTGTCTTTGAAGAAGCCCAGATGTTACATTTATTGAAGAAAGACTTTAAGCCAGCTGTTATAAAATATGTTCAAAGAACTAAAGGAAACTATGCCTGAAGAATTAAAGTATGAAAATGATATATCACCAGAGAATATCAATAAAGGGTAGAATTATAAAAAAGAACCAAATGGAAACTCTGCAGTTGAAAAGTACAATAGTTGAATTTTTTTTTTAATAAAAATAAAGCCCAAGAGAGACTCAACAGCAGGTTTGAACTGATAGAAGAAAGAATCAGCAAACTGGAAGATAGGTCACTTGAGATTATCTAGTCTGAGAGAGAAAAAAGAATTAAGAAAGATAAACAGAGCCTCAGAGACCTGCGGTACACCATCAAGCATACAAACAAGAACATAATGGGAATCCTAGAGGAGAGGAGAAACAGAAAGGGACAGAAAGCACATTTGAAGAAATAACGGCCAAAAACTTCCCAGATTTGTTGAAAATCATCCATCTACATATCTAAGAAGCTCAACAAACTCCTAGTTGGAAAAACCCAAAGAGATTCACTCTTATGCACATAATAGCAAAACTGTCCAACTACAGAGTACAGAAATAGTCCCAAGTAGATCTGGTAATTTAGTGTATAATAGAAGTGGTATTTCAATTCAACAAGTAAAGCTGAATTGTTCATTTAATAGCATTGGGCCATCACGTTAAATACAAAATCTGAAAGGCTAAAAGCATTAGAGAAAAAAAATAAGTGAAAGTTTTTCTTGCCTTAGAAGAAAGACATCAAAAGTAATGAAAGTTTGAAGGAAAACACTGGTAAGCTTGATTAAATAAAATTTTAAATTTCTGAATAGCAAAAACCAAAACCAAATTCAAACCTAAAAAACAAAATATAACTAAAAAATATTTGCAACCCTTGAAACACACTGAAGGCTTAAAACATGAATGTATTTCAAATCAAAAAGAAAAGGCATTTGCAGAAAACAGAAGAAATAAAATAGCTCATTAAGAAATAAAAATTATACGGAATATCACTCAAATTTAAAGATACAAAATAACAACACAAGGCAATGCAACTTTCCACACATCAGATTATGGGTTGTCATCCTTAAATCTAGGTTCGTGTAGACAAAGATGTGAGAACTAAGGACAGTGCCGGATAACAATTTGGCAAGACCTATTAAAATTTTTAAAGTTTATATCCTTTGGCACAGTAATCCCACATACAGGAAATTTACCCTATAGAAACACATACCACTTGCACAAAATATATACAATAAAATGTTTATTACAGTGAAATAACAGAGAAAACAGCGAACACCAAAATGCCCATCAACAGGTGTTGATCAAATTACCTGTAATTAATGATGATGTTTAATATCATGTTACCTTTATTTAAAACTATGTTGTTGTTTGTTGTCATTGAGTCCATTCTGACTTATAGATACCCTACGTACAACAGAACAAAACACTGCCCAGTCCTTCACCATCCTCACAGCCCTTGCTATGTTTGAACCCATTGTTGCAGCCACGGTGTCAATCCATCTCGTTGAGGGCCTTCCTATTTTTTGCTGATCCTCTACCTTACCACGCATGTTGTCCTTCTCCAGAGACTAGTCCCTCATGATAACATGTCCAATATTCAATATTCTTTGCTAACACCATAATTCAAAGTCATCAGTTCTTCTTTGGTCTTCCTTATTCATTGCCTCGCTTTCTAATGCATACAAGGTGATTGAAAATATCATGGCTTGGGTCAGGCACACCTTAGTCCTCAAAGTGACATCTTTGCTTTTCAACCCTTTAAAGAAGTCTTTTGCAGTAGATTTCCCCAATGTAATATGTCATTTGATTTCTTGACTGCTGCTTCTATGGGCATTATTGTGGATCCAAGTAAAATGAAATCCTTGACGTCAGCTTTTTCTCAATTTATCATGATATTGCTTATAAACCTTAAATATGTTAATCACAGAGTGATAGAATACAAGTGTGAAAACATTTCTTTTACTACTTTATTAATTTTATGACAAGGCTTCATCTCTGAAAGACAGAATATACAAAATATTGTCAGGAGAAATTACCAGAGCTGGAAGAGATCTTAGAAACCATCCAGTCCTCTATTTTCATGTTTCATATGGGAAAACTACGACCCACAGAAGGGAAGTAACTTGCCCAAAGTCACACAGTAATAGAAAAAGTACAAAACCTCAGGTCTTCTGACTGCTACTTTAGCCCTTTGCTCCCTAAAACCATAAATCCCTTAGGGACAGGCCCTTTGTCTTCCCCTTCCCTTATCTCCTCCACGATCAGCACAGTACCATGCACACCAAACCAAACCCGTTGCCACTGAGTTGATTCCAACTCATAGCAACCCTACAGGACAAAGTAGAACTGCCCCATAGGGTTTCCAAAGAGCGGCTGGTGGATTCGAACTGCTGACTTTTTGGTTAGCAGCCATAGCTCTTAACCACTACGCCACCAGGGTTTTTGCAATGCATATAGTAGACCCTCAATGCATAGGTTAAAGAAAAAAAATAAACGAAGAAGGAAGAAAAAAATAGTTAAATTTAAGCGACTTTCTGATCCTCTACCTGCTTGGGCTGTCTAGATGTATGACTTGATCAGATTTGCTGAATTAGCAAGAAACCTTCCCTTTCAGCACGGTGACTGGAATCAAACAGCTAACTGCCTTCAAAGATCTCCCCACACTGTAAGGCGAATTTCATAAGAGGTCCTAGGAAGGCTTCTCATATAATTCAATGAGCCTTAAGGCCAACGTTTGAATTATTTTCTGTCAAGTCCTGTCTGATACATGCCTGGTGTAGAGCGTTAGCCAGGAATTCAGAAACCTTGTCATCAGTCCTGTGCTTTCTTACCTTTACAAGACCCAGAATGGATATTCTGTTCCTCCGGATGTCATTTTTCTCTCTGATTCTCCCAAAAACAGATCCTGAGGCAAGGATTCAAGAGTAAGAAATTTATTTGGAAGGTGATCCCAAGAAACACAGGGAGGGCAATGCGAGGTAGTAAAATAGGAATAGGAGGAACCAATAAAGGGTAAGTTAATGAACTAATTACCACTGTGGGCAACTGGAGCCTAAGCCCTTTGGGGAACACTGAGGGTCAGTGTAGAACTCATCCAATACAGAATTGGCGTATTTATTCACCAACTCGAGTCAGCCTTCCACTGTGGGTTGCTGAGGTGGCGAGGGGGACGGGCACAGGTGCGCGGGATGAATTTTCTTGCTCTTCAGTCCTGCCTAAGAGCAAGAAGAATGAACTTCGCCTCCAGAGATAGCCCTCAGGCTGTTAGAAGTCTGCACTACAGTAACGTCCAAGGGTCTGTGGGTGGGACATAGACATTAACTCCGATGTATATTTTGTCAGCAAAGGAACAGTAAATTCCAGCTAATAGGACAGGCTACATGAGAAGGAACTTACGTCTTGGGATAGGACTTTAAAGAACATTAGCTCAAACCCACACCCCAAGATTATATTTGCTGCCCAAAACTGCCCACCTACCCACTCATTGACTTCCCCAGGTTTTTCAACACAAAGGGAGACTTGGAAACAATTTCAGGTTAATCAGAAGTAAAATATTTTTCAATAAGAAAATCACTGTGGATGGAAAATGGAGGTACTCCATGAAAGAGTGTCTGCCTGAGCTCAGAGCTGCCATATGCACTTTATTGGCCGTGGGAAGAGGTAACCAAAGCAGAGCAGTCCTCACTAATGGTGGGTAAACTGACTTGAGCAGCTCTGGCAGGCCAATGACTCCCAGGGGGAAACTCTGGGCATGCTCCATGAATGAGACCATCTGTGGCTGTTTGTGAGGATGTGCATCCAGCACAGAGAAGCCTCCTGCAAGAGGGTCATGGTCCCACTCCTGAGCTTCCATCCCTCGTGGACCTCGCTGTGCATTGTGCCAAGAGGCTGTCTCCCCGGGCATCACTCAGCCACAGGGAAGCATGGACTATCAAGGTGGCCCTGCCTCTCCAGGGTCTCCAAATCTTGGTCTGGAGAGCTGACACAGGAAAATGGGCTCCTGGAGGAAGGACAGGAGTACCTGACAGTTCCAAGTTAAGAGCAAAAAGGAAATAAAAAATTCATGAACCTAATCATTGGTTCTTAACTCACCTTATGATGCCATCTTTGGTCCAAGTGAAGGAGGCAAAGGGAGAGGAATGCCAATGGGTGGCTATTATTGCTGTGAATGGGGAGGGGGGGCAATCCTGGCTCCAGGGCTGCTGGGGGGGACAGTCCTTGGCTGATCCACTAGCCACCATCCTCCATGAAGCTGTTCTGTGTGGAGAGGCTCCCTTTTGGACACTCGTTATGCACTTCATTTGAAAGAAAAACTTCCTTGTGGAGAGGAGGAGGCAGGGGCGGGATTTATGGACTGCTTTTTTTTTTTTTTTTTTAGGCAGCAGCCAACCTGTGCTGCAAACTCCCTGCACATTTTGCCTGATGCCGATGCCTGGTGCACCTCGTAAAACGTCAGTCAGGAGTTGGGAGCAGGAGCAGCATGGTGGACAGATTCTGGCATTGTAGGCAACTGCGAACCCCTCCTCTCCCCACCCAGTAATATTCACAACACGCAGGAGGCCTTTAGGAGCTAACTGAGGGAAAATAGATAAATAAACACAAAACATTGCTCCTCAAAGGAGTAGAAAATGTGCCAACTTCGTGTGTCGGGGCATACCACCTGCAACCACCAGTTCCAAGGACAGATGTGTTGTTAGCTGCTGTCAAGCCGCCTCCCAACTCATGGTGACCCCTTGCACCCAGAGGGAAACGCTGCCCGTTCCTGCACCATCCACGTGGTCAGTTGTGGATCCACGTTTCCTATCTTTCCTAGGATGCCATTAGTATAATTGCATTCCAAGGGTCCCCCCTGCTTTCCCTTCCCACCGAGGCTGCAGTAAAAGTGAATTACTTTTGGTCCCTTGAAATTACTCTGCATATTCTTGCTAACTCCTCTAACTGGGATCGCTGGTCCCCCAGATTTCCACCTCTGGGAGTGGAGTGCTTCACAACTCAGCCCCTTTGGCCCCTCTCCTGTGAAACCATTCCAGAGCACCCCTGGTGCTGTCATGGTACATGGTGTCCCTCTGGGACAGCTATTGGCAGCCTCACCTGCACTCACTGACACACACACAGACCTCTCCCATTGGGATCCACACTCACAGATGCAGGGATCATGCCATTCAAATGCATCTCTCCATGACCAAGATTCCGTGTGTGTGTGTGTGTGTGTGTTATGTCTGCATACATGTGCACACACACACACAGTAGCTGCACAATAAATTCTTATTGAATGAACAGATAAACAAACATTTGCCTAAGTTCTATAAACTATATTATTCTTTACCTTCACTAAAATTTGAAATCCAACCCTGAGAGCTGAATGGCACTTTTTTGAGCAACTACAATGACCCACACAGTGTGCTATGTAATTTCCACATGCTTTCTAATTTGAAGGTATTAACTCTCTCACTCTGATACTTAATCAATATTGTGGTCGGTTTGAAGCATAATCCCAACGTCACCAGGCTGCACCAACCTGGGGGTGTGTATGGCAATCACAATTACATTTTGGTTTAAACTATAATGGCTCAAAATTTTCCACCTTCTGAGCCAGCTGCCTGGGTGTCCCCCACTCCCAATAACAGCCCCAGATATTTCTAAGAGTTCCCGGAAGAGAGTCTTGTGGGCCACACAACCAGCTCAGCTCCATCAACGAAGCAGCATGGCCTGATCCTCTGCCAGATACCCGTCAGTGCCTGCACCAGGCGCCCCCTAACACCCCAAAGCCACCAGACCTGTGGGAGCTGTGTAGGGTGAGGCAAACGACCCTCTCTGCAGCTCATGCCACGCTCTGTGGGCTATGGGCACAAGCAGAGAAGCTTGGGGCCCAGCTCATAACAACTGTAGTCAAAACCACCTCTCCAGCTTCTGATCCCCACTCTTGTAGCTGTGGGACTCAAACCTGGTCCAGGGCCTGGACAGGGCAAAGATGTCAGCCTTGTTAGCCTCTCCAACACCAATAACAATCTCCTCCCAGCCTCCCCAGTCAGGAAACATAATCCCCCCATGGTAAGAGGAGGAGAGGAGGGGAACAACGTGGGCTGTCCTACCAGTTAAGCCCTGGTCCACCTGCCAAGATGCCCTGCCAGACAAGAGGCTTTAATAGCTTCCATTCTACTTGCCAAGCTCTGGCTATGTGCTTTACATACATTATCTCATGCGAATGCTTGCCTCAATTGTGTGACCAGCTATTGCCAAGTCCACCCGAACTCATACTGAACCCATGTGTGTAAGACTAGAATTGTGCTTCACAGGGTTTTCAATGCCTGATTTTTCAGAAACAGATTGCTGGGCTTTTCTTCCGAGGCACCTCTGAGTGGATTCAAACCACTAACCTTTCACTTAGCTAAGGGCATTAACGATTTGCACCACCCAGGGACTCCTGAGTCTGTGAAGATGCCTATTACTGTCTCCCATTTCCAGATCAGGAAACCAGCTGCAGCGGGTTAAAGAAGTTGCCTAGGGCCTCAAAATCAGTGATGGCTGGAATGTGAATCCAGGCCTGCCTTGTTGCAAAGCTGCACTTTTAATAATACAATGCACTGCTTCTCGCGTTAGCTTGGTTTCCTCTCATTGATCTGCAAGTGTCTCCCAAGCTGTTTTGATATTTGTACCTCTCTTGTTCACGGGGCTTATCCCAGTGCTGAGCATCAAGTAGGTCTGAGAAGAAACTTGCTGAATTAAGTTAAAATTCTGATGTCATCCTAAATTGCCAAGGGAAGTTATCTTTCCCAGAAGCCTATAACTTTTCTCTGGAGCTCCCTATCTCCTTCCTTCAAGCAGGAAATATACATGAAACAAGACCTTTAATTAGCCCTCACTATTAGCTCCTCCATCCTGTAATAATTATCTTTGGCGATGTCATCTTGAATCCCTTGGGCCGCGTGGATATTATGGACTATTAGAGGCTGTTCTCAAAGTTGGCCGTCAGTCTGATTCCTATTAGGCCAATTACTTTTACTGAAATTAAAATTTGTCAAGGGTAGTTTGATGATGAGTCTTGGCAGCTAAAGAGAGCCCTTAAAGAGCCATGTAGCACTCTTTGGCAAAAGTACCACGGCTTCATCTCAAGGTGATGGTCTGGTTGTTAGTGAAAGTACCAGGGATCAAAGAGACAAACTTCTCTGGATTTGTAACTTTGGAAAGAATCCCTGGCTCCTGAAAACTGCTGCCATTGGAATCAATCCACTAAAAAAAAAAAAATAGGTCTTTATTTCTCCCGTATGGCACTTGAGGGTCCACAATAAAGACCAAAGTAGAAAACATGGACTGCGCATCCATGGATCTTACAGCTTAGTTGGCATAACAAATCTATTAGTTGCCTTCTCAATATCTGTTTCCTTTACCCTGGTTTTGCTAGGGGTGGCAATATGGTCTGCCAAAAATAATCCATTTCTTAGTCCCCTTTTAGCAAAAGCTAGTCATGCGACAAAGCTGTGAGACCTAAAAGGAAGTCTGCTTCAAGGTTTCTGGAAAAACTTTTTCTTTCCTAACCAAAGAAAGTGTACTTGACTATTGTTTTCTTTTGTCTCTTCTCCCTTCTTCCCACCAGTGAGGATGCAATTCCTGGAGGTGAAACTGCTATCTTGCAAATACGAGGTGATAAGCTTAGGGATGAAATCTAGCCTGCTGAGAATAAAACCCATTGCTGTCAAGTCGATTCCGACTCAAAGTGACCCTATAGGACAGAGTAGAACTGCCCCACAGGGTTTCCAAGGAGTGGCTGGTAAATTCGAACTGCCGAGCTTTTGGCTAGCAGCCAAAGCTCTTAACCACTGCACCAGCTAACAAAGGTAGAGCAGAATACTATGAAGAGCCTGGACCCTTGAAAGCACATGGAATTGTTGCCCAATCCCTGGGCTGCCCACCTCCAAATTAAGTTTCTGTAGTTATGTTTTCTGTTACTTGCTGCTAAAAGCATTCCTAATAGTCACAGTTGGCCAGACAAGTGGACAGGGATACAAAATCATGCCATTTGAACAGGGAAAATGAAATAGTGTGATCAGTAATTCTATTTAGAGCCCAATTAAGGCTGTGGCTGAGTGTGGACCACAGATATGATTGGCATGGTTTACGACACCCCTCTTTGCACGTAACTTTTGTAACAACAGTCACTCATTCATTCATCCTCAAATATGAAGCACCTGCTATGTTTAATTGTTAGATATTGGCTGTGTGATAGGAATACATGTTGGAAACGGTTCCTGTAATTTGGATGAGAAATAATAAAGGGTGGACTAGAATGGTAGTTTTGGGGATGGAAAGAAATGGACGGGCTTGAGAAATATTTATGAAAGAGAATTCATCAAACTTGTTCATTGATTGTCTCTGGGCCACAAGAAAGAAGGAAGAGTCAAGGATATTGCCAAGTTCCTGACCTGGATGCGTGGCAATCATTTATACAGAATGATTGAGATGCCATAGATGGTAAATTCCATTTTATTGAGTTTGAGGTGTCTGGGACATTCATAAGGAAACCACCAAAGTCAGGAGTATGTTTGGGCAGGATCAGAGATGAAGAAGTCATCATCATATATAAAATGGCTGCCACTGGTTGAGGGCTGGTTGTGTTCCAGGCACTGTGCTAAATATGTCATCTTATAGGCTTATTGTAAGAACCCACATTTGGGGTACTAGTTGAAGTTGGATTTCTGTTCTTCCCATTCACTTAAGTTAATGAAACTGAAATGTTTAGAGGATAAAAGGTGCCTCATAGAAGCCATAGGCAAGGAAGCTGTAGGGCTTCTGGGAAGAACTGGAACCAGCAATTAAACATGCTCAGGGCTGCTTTCCCACCTCTTGTCTGTCCTCCTCTCTAAAGGTCAGGTTCACTCTGCCCTCCAGCTGCAGACCGGTTTCCCCTGGGCTTCGGTTCATTTAATGGAATATGACCAGCAACAGCTCACAAGTATGATGTGGTCCCAAGTCCAAAATCCCAAGGAAGTTATTTGATTGGCCCAGCTTTAGGTGGCGCCCAACTCTGGACCAATCACCTATAAGCAGGGGGCAAGGACACACAGAGAAATCATGTGGTTGGAAGGAAGAAGAGGCAACATTTCCCAAAATAAGGGATAAGGATGAGGTAGTTTCCAGAAAAAGATGAAAAGGTAGGCAGTCAAATCCAAGGGCTTCTCTTTCAGGAAGCTATCATC
Organism: Loxodonta africana; assembly: GCF_030014295.1. Lineage (NCBI taxonomy): Eukaryota > Metazoa > Chordata > Mammalia > Proboscidea > Elephantidae > Loxodonta > Loxodonta africana. Next base: position 74,154,324 of record NC_087362.1, read on the forward strand.
ACCCCATTTTACAGATGAGCAACTGTAGACACCAAGCTAGTGAATGAGGTGCCCCAGGCAGAGGTTGGAGAACAAGAGTAGTAAAGGACCAAGGAGATTTCTGTTTAGTCTCCGTGTTTATGGAGAAATTGGAAGAAGAGACGATTAAGGAGTCTATAATAAATCCTGTTGTGCCCCACCCATATTCTCTCAGCCTATCTTAGAGGACATTTACAGATATTCTAGTTCATGCCGATGGCTTCCTATGTCTGTCTGCCTGAAGGCATTCTCTGGCCACTAGAGTGTGCTCAGCCCCATACAGCCAAACCAAACCCATTACCGTTAAGTCCATTCCAACTCATGGTCATTTCACCTATTATCACAGACTAGAACCAAGAAAATCCTATGGAGCTCAGCCTCCGATTGGGCCCCGAAGCAGATTAACATCTTGGCAGCCACTAACCACAGCCATCCATCTCCCATCTCAGCAATGCTCCAGCAGACAACCTGAAGGGGGCCTTTTAACTATTCCCTAGATCAGTAAATAGATCAAACTTACAGACAAGCAGCCCACTCCTTCCTTGTTATTGCTGCTGCCGCCTCACTCCTGCCCCTAATCCCTGGCCCACGTCCAGGGCTTTGTTTTGTTTGGAAAACAGCGGAAGAAACAACACAATTTTTCTATTGCAGAAAAAAGGCGCTCCACTAAGCAATTTTTATATCCTGGCTGTCAGACCTGTCATAATCTCCATTGGGTAGGAAATTAATTGGGGGCCTGAAAATACAATTTTCCATAGGTGATTATTATAAACCATTGGGTTGCCTTGCAGAGAAGGGACCATTTCCAATCTCAGGCTAGGAAAATTCAATGCATTTTTTGCATTGTCTCTAAGACATCATTTGCCAATTACCTTTGAAATGCTTCCCTGGCAGCTCTCCAAAACAAGTCTTCTCCTTGCTAACAGGGTGTATGGGGGAATGCTAGCCACATCACTTAGAGAGCTTTATAGGCACAATCTCCCCAAACACAAGCACTCCCTAAAGCATTGGACAGCAGCTACTTGGGCTAAAACTACTCCCGATATCACAGGTGAATAATTGCCAGCTCCTCTTCTCTGAAGACGCAGGGATGGGAGAGGATGGTGACAGGCAGGAGAAATGCCTGGGAGAAGGAAGGAAACAGGACTACTTCCACCCCATTCAGGAAGCATTAGGTTAGAATTTCACCTTGAGTTTTAACCTCAGTCAGTCAGCCTCTCTCTCTCTGTCTCTCTCCCTCTCTGTGTGTCTCTCCCTCTCTCTCTGTGTTTCTCCCTCTCTGTGTATGTCTCTCCCTGTCTCCTTTTCTCTCTCCCTCCCTCTCTGTCTTTCTCTCTCTGTCTCTCTCCCTCTCTCTCTGTGTTTCTCCCTCTCTGTGTATGTCTCTCCCTGTCTCCTTTTCTCTCTCCCTCCCTCTCTGTCTTTCTCTCTCTGTCTCTCTCCCTCTCTCCCTCTCTCCCTTTCTGTCTCCCTCTCTCTCTGTTTCTTCCTCTCTGTGTGTGTCTCTCCCTCTCTCTCTGTCTCTCTCCCTCTCTCCCTTTCTGTCTCTCTCCTTCTCTCTCCCTCCCTGTCTGTCTGTCTCTCTGTGTGTATGTCTCTCTCTCATAATGTTTCCAGTTTCTCACCAATATGACACTTCAGTCAATCAACTGGGCTGACAGGGTTTACACGAAAAACATCAGCATGACATATAAGCCATGCCAAATGTTGGGGAGTCAAGATTCGACACATTAAGTAATTAGGGCACCATGCAGGAGACTACATAAACAAGCAACAACTTAAACGGTAAGGATTTCAGAAGTGAAAGATGGAGAAGGAGGAGGAGGATGGCCAACATCTGGACAATAGTCACCGTAGCATCTTTGTGATGTTTAATGTCATGTGTCAGCTTGGCTAGGCTATGATTATCAGTGGTTTGGCAGACATTGGACTGATTGCTCTTCCATAATGTGATATAATGTAATTACCTCCATTTTGTGATCTGAGGTAACCAAGCCAATCACATGAAAAGCCAATCAGTTGAAGGCTGATCAAGTTTCCTTGGGGGTGTGGCCTATGTCCAATATCTATGGATGTTCTGGCAAAGCTTGCTTTCTCCGGATCCTGCATTGAACTCATCATCATCTGACTTCCAGTTCTTGGGATGTGAGACAGCAGCCTGCCATCTGACCTGCTGATTTTGAGATTCATCAGCCTCTATAACCATGTGAGTCAGGAGAAGCAACCAGCCTGACACCTGACCCATAGACTTGGGACTTGACAGCCTCCACAACTGTGTAAACCATTTCTTTGAAGTAAATCTCACTACCTATATCTGTACATGTTTCACTGGTTTTGCTCTAGAGAACACAGCCTAAGACGTTGGTACCAAGACTCGTTCTAGAGGAAGAAAATCATGAAGATGAGTTTTCTGAATTGGTTCTCAAGGCTGGTTAGTCTTAAAGGTGCTTATGTCTCTGCCTCCTGTAGTAAAAAGGGCTCTGCTAATTCAAGGTGTGAGGTAGCAACAGAAATATGAAAAATATCACCACCAATGGATCAAATATTTGTGAGAGACAAGGCTTTGGATGATTGCATATTTGATACTTTTTCACAGTTTTGTCAGAATGAGAGGTATAGGGAAGCTGGTTGGTTGGCCCTACTTCCACTAGACAAAGTGGTGAAAGAAAGAAATGAGCTCAAAGTTTCAGAGTCACAGCTCAAGGACTGCATACAAGACCTGAAAGTTGCCACTCACGACCTAAAAGAAAGCCTTATTTCTTATAGTAACAGAGCTGATATTGCTGAAAACCAAACCCAGAGTCTTATCGTAAGAGTGGCTAAAGTACAATGCAAACTGAGTTTCCAACCTCAAATGGTGTCTGATGTTAAAGTGAAGGAGTCGATTGAGAAGGAATAGGATCCTGAAACTTGAGATGGGGATATATGGGCAGATAATGAGGAAACTGGGGATATTGAGCCCTCAGATTCCATTGAATCACTCCTACCAACAGAACCAGCCCTCCTACTCCCATCTAAAGAGATTATTCCATCTTTCTGCTAAACTACCCTCCCCAGTAAAACCATTATCCTTTCCACCCTCACCTGATGAGATTAACGCAGCTGTATCTGCAGCCTTTGTCTGACATATCACCTGGAGTGGCAACTAGGGCATTGCTTGAGGCGTCACCTGAGGCAGATGCCTGACAAGACATTTCTGAATGTCTCCAGAACCCACTTATTTTTGCTTCTAGACCTATAACCAGACTTAAGTCCCATCAAGTCCCACAATGTGAAGTACAAAGCATGACCCAGGAGGAGGTACACTACACTCCAAGAGAACTGTCTGACTTTTGTAATATACGCAAACAGAAACCTGAGGAACATATGTGGGAATGGCTGTTAAGGGTGTGGGATAATGGTGCAAGGAACATAGAGTTAGATTAGTCTGAGTTTATTGATGTGAATCCACTAAGCACAGATTCTTTATTCACTGTTTCAGCTCAAGAGGTTAGGAAAGGATCTAATAGTTTATTTGGTTGGTTCGCTGAAGCATAGATTATGTGGTGGTCTACACTAAATCAAGTTGAAATGCCAGACCTGCCTTGGTATACTTTAGAAGAAGGTATCCAAAGGCTTAGGGAAGTTGGCACATTAAAGTAGATTTATCAGGTTGGACCACAGACCCATCCATGGAGAGCCCAGAAGGTACACCTTTTACCATAACAGTGAGGAACAAATTTGTGAAGGGAGCCCAGCATCCTTGAAGACTGCTGTGGCTGCTATTTTACGTAAGTCAGGTTTAACAGTGGGAACTGCCCTAACTGAATTAAGACACATAACTACAATGGGGCTGATTGGACCCTGTGGTGGTAGGGGCCAAGTGGTGGAACTCAATCGACAAAGACAAGGTGGGCGTGGTTACAACAATGGACAGTAGAGTCAAAGCAGTGGTCAGAATAGTCTGACTCATATGGACTTATGACATTGGCTACTTAGTCATGGTGTCCCTAGGAGTGAAATAGTAGGAAATCCACTAAATATTTACTTGATATGTGTAAGTGGAAGAATTCTAGGTCAAGTGAATGGCAATTTAACTCAAATCACCAAAATTGAGAGTTAAGGCCCCTCAATCAATTTTCAGACTTGAGCCAGTTTATAGACCCACAATCCCTCGAATGAAGGGGAAGCTGGGTCCCTTTGAGGAAGGACCCCACCACATTGCCAAAAATTTATACTGTTAATCTTTCTCCCAGCTTTCCCCAAAGGCACCAACTGTTCATTGGGGAAAATGAAATAATCAGGCTTTCAGGGATTACTGGGCACTGGCTCTTAACTGACACTAATTCCAGAAGATCCAAAAGGCCACTGTGGCCCACCAGTCAGAGTAGGGGCATATGGAGGTCAGGTTATTAATGGAGTTTTAGCTCATGTCTATCTCACAATAGGTCCAGTGGGTCCCTGAACTCATCCTGTAGGAATTCCTCCAGTTCCAGAATGCATAACTGGAATAGACATTCTTAGCAAGTGGCAGAACCCCCATATTGGATCCCTGACATGTGGAGTAAGGGTTATTATGGTAGGAAAAGCCAAGTGGAAACCATTAGAACCTCCCCTACCTAGGAAAATAGTAAACCAAAAGTAATACCACATTCCTAGAGGGATTGCAGAGATTATTGACACCACCAAGGACTTGAAGGATGCAGGGGTGGTGATTCCCACCACATCCCCATTCAACTCTCCTATTTGGCCTGTGCAAAAAACAGATGGATCTTGGAGAATGACAGTGGATTATCAAAAACTTAACCAGGTGAAGACTCGAATTGCAGCTGCTGTTCCAGATGTGGTCTCATTGTTTGAGAAAATTATCATATTTCCTTGTAGATAGTATGCCACTATTGATCTAGCTAATGCCTTTTTCTCCACACCTGTTTTGAAGAACCACCAGAAGCAGTTTGCCTTCAGCTAGCAAGGCCAGCAACACACCTCCACTGTCCTACCTTAGGGGTGTATCAACTGTCCAGCCCTATGTCATAATTCAGTCCTCAGGGACCTTGATCACCTTTCCCTTCCACAAGACATCACACTGGCCCATTACAGTGATGACATTATGCTGATTGGGCTTAGTAAGGAAGAGGTATCGATGACTCTAGACTTACTGGTAAGACATTTGTGTGCTAGAGAGTAGGAAATTAATCTGACAAAAATTCGGGTACCTTCCACCTCAGTGAAATTTCTAGGGGTCCAGCGGTGTGGGGCGTGTTGAGATATTCTTTCTAGAAATGAAAGACAAATTATCTCATCTGGCTCCTCCTACAACTAAAAACGAGACACAATTCCTGGTGGGCCTCTTTGGATTTTGGAGGCAACATATCCCTCATTCGTGTATGCTACTCCAGCCTATTTATCAAGTGACTTGAAAAGCTGCTAGTTTTGAGTGGGGCCCTGAACAAAAGAAGGCTCTGCAATAGGTTCAGGCTGCTGTGCAAACTGCTCTGCCACTTGGACCATATGATCTGGCTGGTCTAATGGTGCTTGAAGTGTCAGTGGAAGATGGAGACGCAGGCCCCTATTGGTGAATCACAGACCCTTAGGATTTTGGAGCAAAGCCCTGCCATCCTCTTCAGATAGCTACCCTTCTTTAGAGAAACAGCTTTTGGCTTGTTACTGGACTTTAGTAGAGACTGAACACTTAATCATGGGCGGCCAAGTCACTGTGACCTGAGCTTCCCATCATGAACTGGGTGTCATAAAGTCAAACGTGCGCAGCAGCACTCCATCATTAAATCAAGGTGGTATATACGAGATCGGGCCCGAGCAGGACCTGAAAGCATAAGTAAGTTACATGAGGAAGTGGCTCAGGTCCCCATGGTCCTAACTCCTGTCACATTACCTAGAGCCAGCAACCTGATGCTTGACCAACAGATTTTGTAATTCGCCAGCAGCCTGCTGCCTGACCTGCCAATTGGGGATTCATCAGCCCCTGCAACCACATGAGTCAGGGGAAGCCTCCAGCTTGACGTCTGACCCATGAATTTGGGACTCGCCAGCCCCCACAGCTGCAAGAGCCATTTCCTTGAATTAAGTCTTTCTCTCTCTGTCTCTGTCTCTTTCTCTCTATATATATCTATAGTCATCTAGTGCTGCTATAACAGAAATACCACAAGTGGGTGGCTTTAACAAAGAGAAATTTATTTCCTCACAGTAAAGTAGGCTAAAAGCCCAAATTCAAGGCGTCAGCTCCAAGGGAAGGCTTTCTCTCTCTGTCAGCTCTGGAGGAAGGTCCTTGTCCTCAATCTTCCCCTGGTCAAGAAGCTTTTTAGGTGCAGGGACTCTGGGTCCAAAGGACACGCTCTCCTCCTGGTGCTGCTTTCTTGGTGCTATGAGGTCCCTCTGGCTCTCTGCTTGCTTCATTCTTTTATATCTAAGAGGTTGCTTCAAGACACAATCCAATCTTGTAGATCGAGTCCTGCCTCACCAATACAACTGCCTATGTTTCACTGGTTTTCCTCCTCTAGAGAACCGAGCCTTAGACAACCTTGGAGATTCTCACCGTCCCACGTAGGGTCTGACAGATTGCTGAATACCCCACCTGCCCAGGGCCTCGTTGGGCAACGCTCATTCTTGGAAAGTTCCTCTTTACGTTGAGCTAAAAACTGGTTTCCAGCAGCTCTGGTTCTCCTTCCCTCTGAAGCCTCAAGATTACTGAGTTCGTTTCTTCTTCTACAAGATACATGGAAACATTAAGTCTTTTCTGGGCTCTAATTTCCTGACTCTAATAGAATATAATAAAATAAAATAAGTGGATTAATCTCACCCTATACCCAATTTTTTAAAAAAGCATTTCAAATGAGAGAAGCCGGACATATTCTAGGATTTAATCTTGATGAAAGCAGCCTGATGTCTACCCTCTGGAACTTCTCTCAGTTAAGTTTCCTGAACTGATTGTAGTCAATTCACATTACACCAAAACAAAGCATTGGTGATGATCCTCCTGCCCCTTTGTGAAGGGGGAAGGAATACCCAGAATGCTCATCTCACATCTCCCCGTGTTCTAGCCCTCCTCCCCTGCTGCGTATGGAGCTGTGTGCCAAATATCAGAGTCCTGTGAGTTACGCCCACTACGATGATTTTTCCCCTCCAGCCCACATCCCTGACCCATAATCACAGACACTGTAGCCTGGGCCAGAGCTGGTGGGCCCTGGGGAGGCAGCTGGAGAGCTGAGAGCTGATTTTTACCCAGGCATACAAGAGTAATAGAATGCTAGACAGGATCTGAAATCATACATACATGAGGCCAAGAGAGGAAGGGGCTTGCCCAAGGTCACAGAGGAGAAGACAACTGAGTTTAATCAGCACCCAGGAGTGTGTTGATGCTGACATGACCACTGTGATGATGTGTCTGGCACTGCCTGTCCCAGCAGGTGGAGCCCAGGATTCAGTACAAAGGCTCGTTCTCTGAGTGTTTGCTTTCTGAGTCTATGCTGTTACAAGATTCCAGATGGAATAAATTACCTATTCTATGATAACTGGACTTCTTTTAAGTCTCAGATTTCCTACCCTCATTCTCCAGACTGGCCACATCACCCAGGGACCCCTCGCAGAAGCCCCTGGATTATCAGATGTGGCAAGTGCCTGGCTATACGATGCAAATGCAACACAGGTCAATTGCCAGGTGAAACCGGGAAATCCTGCATCTTCTGCAAGATTTGCAAAGCCAGTGAAAGTGACAGGGGAAAAAGCTTTGAATCCCACTTAAAAATCATTGACAAATGAGGATAAAGCAGAGATAAGCCAGTTAACGCAGAAGAAAAAAAAATACAAAGATGATGACTTGACCAAATATGAGCTTCAGAGGAGAAAGATGTCTTCAGAGAGGTTGCTGGGAAAGTTGAAAGCTCTTCAAACATTTCTGCACAAGGATTCTCTTAAGATGGTTACTGGGTTCCTGTAACTAGTTAGTTAGTTACTTACTTAGTTTTTCAGGGAAAAAAAATGCTTCTTTAGTGCATGACTGCAACCAAAACAAAGATTTTATTAACTATAAGACATGTTTTGTAGAGGGCCAACAAAAATGAGGAAAACTCTCAATGAAATGGATAACACGATAGCCACAGCAATGGCCTCAAACATACACACAGTCATGGAGATGGCGCAGGGTCAGGCAACGTTCTGTTCTGTTATACATAAGGTCACCGTGAGTCAGAGCCAACTAGACAGCAACTAACAACAACGAAATAAACTTGTTAAAAAATAACACGAACTTGATTTCCAGTTTGTAATTGTATTTCTCAGGACAAAGTTTCAATCAAGCCTTTTTGTGGTCCCCGTTTTAAAGGGACTCCTGTTTAAAGGCTGTTCTCCAGTGACTCCGGGCTCGGCTAACATGAGCCTGCTGTGTGTGCACGCAGGCCACTGCCTGCCAGAATCAGACGGTGAAGACAAGGGCCGAGACCATCAGGCACATGTTAGGTTCAACAAGTCAGTAAATAAAATACCGATACTATCTATACAGTGTCACCACTCAGTCACTCTCCAAAGGATCTTATTTTGCATATCTCCAGGAATGGGGGATAAGTTTGCAAGGGGTATTTCCCCTCCCCGCACATGGTGTTTTCAGCCTGGTGAGAGGGCTTTCATCCAGTTAACCGTCCTATCTTGACAACAACCTTCTAAGAATTTAGAGCAGGAGTTACCACTGCATCTGACAAGCTGAGGAAGAGAAAGGGTCTGCCCACTCAGCCCTGGCTTCCGCCCACCCTGGAGGCTCCTACCTCCCAGAACAGGCAACACTGACCCCTGACCTGTAGGTCCAGCGCTGAAAATCTCTCCGAGGTCAGCTTGTGTCACCCGTCTTCTGGCTTCCACAGCCCAGCTCCATAGTGTGATATTCAGCAATCCAACAGCCTTAGGACAGGGGCAAGAGGCACCCAAATTCACAGAGATTTCTGACCCATAGTGAAAAAATAGGTTACTGGATTCAGCACTGAATAAGATGCCAGCAGCCCCAGGTTCAAATTTCAGCCTTACCCCTCACAAAGAGTCCCCGGGTGAAAAAAAAGGTGGGGCAAAGGTTAAACTCTCAACTACCAGCTGAAAAGTTGGCAGTTCGAACACACCCAGAGGAGCCTTGGTAGACAGGCCTAGCAATCTGCTTCTGAAGGGTCACAACCTTGAAAATTCTGTGGAGTAGTTCTACTCTACACAGATGGGGTCGCCCTGAGTCGGAATCAATAGAGAGTGAAATGGGACTGGAATTGATGTCATGCAAGGTGAAGATACGGATAAAGGCCTACAAAGTGTGCTGAACCTCCAGTGCTGTCCAGTAGACCATTCTGCAATGACAGAGATGTTCTTTATCTGTGCTACCCAATTTTTTTGTATGGGTTAATCCTATGTAGCTCCAGAGTACTTGAAATGTGTCTAGTGTAACTGGCACTATTTAATTTTAGTTACTTTATTTTAAATTTACATAGTCACAGGTGGCCAGTGGCTACCATACTGGACACAGCAGGAATACGTGTGCTGAGCAGTGAGCTGACTGAATTTCTGTAAGAAGTCCTAGCATGGACCAGGTTACTACTCAGTGCTAAGGTCTCTGAAGCCCAGGATTCTGTCCTTAACCAGCCATACTGATCATTTGTCACTTTTTGGCTGCTTGGTGTTGGTTCTCCCTCCTAAGAGCAGCCTAATTACCTTCGGTGACTTACTCTTAAACACAGTCTCAGTGAGGCAGTAAACCCAGGATCTTGCTTCCCACTAGAGAGAGTAAAAGGGCCTGATCCCTGCTCTCCCACTAGGAAGTGCACATATGGGCTAAGCTTACCCAATCAGATGGCCCCTTCTAGGATTTCGACTATTTAGGATCCAGAACAACTGAAGTTTTCCATTACAGTGGAGGTAGCTGCTCAGATATCACTGGCCACACGGCAGCAGACCACATGGCAGGGACCGATTTCCACTCCTAGGACATCTGGAGCTCCCCTTTGCCAATCGCCGTCGAGTCGATTCCGACTCATAGCGACCCTATAGGACAGAATAGAACTGCCCCATAGAGTTTCCGAGGAGCACCTGGTGGACTCAAACTGCTGACCTTTTGGTCAGCAGCCGTAGCTCTTACCCACTAAGCCACCAGGGTTTTCGGAACTCCTCTAGTCCTGCTTATTTCCAAAGCTGGTCCTTCATCTCCATCATACGTCCTATAAATTCCTTTACACATAGTCACCAGAAACTGTTGCTTGCAACCTAGGAACCCTAACAGGCCATAAGGATGAGTTGGAGCACTTTTGAGGGGTCACCCTCTGTATCCTGAACCCAGGATGTGCTCCAAGTACTCCCCCATCTCCATTCTTCCCCTGGTACTGTCTGATCACCCAGAAACTAATGTCTTGGCTATTTACGTTTTCAGCCTGAACCATATCAAAGCCCAACAGTGCCACAGGCTTTGCTTCCTTTCTACAAAGCAGGCCCATTGTCTGCCTATGGGCTGCTGTGCATGGCAGGACATGTCAGTCCAGAACCAGGCAGAGAACCCACCATATACTCCTCAGCCTTTCTGCTCGCTGTACACCTCTCGACCTTTCTACCCCTTTGTATACTGCTCTGCCTTTCTACACCACTGTACACCCCTCAGCCTTTCTACCCACTGTACACCCCTCAGCTGTTCTACACGCACTGTACAACCCTCTATCTTTCTACCCCACTGTACACCCCTCAGCCTTCCCACCCCACTGTACACCCCTCAGCCTTTCTACCCCACCGTATACCCTTTGGTCTCCAGAAACAACTCATCTGGACCACCAGCACTGGTCCATAAACATCTTATCTAGGCAAAGAAACCCCCGATAGGGGGCTGGAGGGGTCTCTTAAAGAGCTTTTCTGCCCACTCTCAAGTACTGGATGGATCAGCCAGGACCATAAACTCTCACTCAAAGTATCCCTTCAAGGAAACACAACACATAATACAGGAGAGATCAGCACAACTGGACTAAACCAAAAGCAAAGAAGTTTCCTGAATAAACTGAACACTCCGAAGGCTAGTGTAGCAGGGGTGGGAGCTTGAGGAACCATGGTTTCTGGGGGCATCTAAGTCAATTGGCATAATAAAATCTGTTAAGAAAACTTTCTGCATCCCACTTTGGACAGTGGTGTCTGGGGTCTTAAATGCTAGCAAGTGGCCATCTTAAATGTATCAATTGGTCTCAACTCACCTGGAGCAAAGGAAAATGAAGAACACCAAAGACACAGGGTAATTATGAGTCCAAGAGAGAGAAAGGGCCACATAAACCAAAGAACTACATCAGCCTGAGACCAGAAGAACTAGATGGTGCCTGGCTACATCTGATGACTGACCTGACAAAAAAGAACCCCTGAGGGAGCTGGACAGCAGTGGGACGCAGACCCCAAATTCTAGGAAAAAGACCAGACTTGATGGTCTGACTGAGCCTAGGTCTCACTGAGGTCATGGTCCCCAGACCTTCTGTTAGCCCAAGACAGGAACCATTCCTAACTCTAACTCTTCAGACAGGGATTGGACTGGACTATGGGATAGACAATGATACTGGTGAAGAATGAGCTTCTTGGATCAAGTAGATACATGAGGCTATGTTGGCATCTCCTGTCTGAAGGGGAGATGAGAGGGTAGAGGGGGTCAGAAGCTGGCTGAATGGACATGAAAAGGGAGAGTGGAGGGAAGGAGTGTGCTGTCTCATTAGGGGAAGAGCAATTAGGAGTATATAGCAAGGTGTTAATAAATTTTTGTATGAGAGTCCAACTTGATTTGTAAATTTTCACTTAAAGCACAATAAAAATTAAAAAAAAAAAGTATCCCTTCAAAGGACATGAGCAACAACAGAGGTGGAGCATTCCCAGTACTCCACTTACCTCATCTCGTTAGTACGACGTAACCCAGAGCTTTGCCTTTGATATCCTCACACTTTGAAGACAAGTGCTGATTACCAACAGTGCAACCATGAAATGGCACTATGGGGAGCATTTTTAACATATTTACCTAATTAGCCCATTAGAAAGTGTAATGCGATGTCTTGCCTTATCCTGTGATTAGTTTTATGAGAATCTTTAAGAAATGACAGAGCCAAAGGGGAGAAGGAAGACACGTAGCGTGCTCAACGCAGTGTGCTTCCCTGATGGCCCACACTGTCCTTGAATTTAACTAGGTGCACATGATGACCCCGACCTTGGCACAAGGCCTTGGCTATGTCAAAGGAATTGTGGGGAGGGGCTCCTTCCAGCAATTTATATGCTCATGAAGATGAGTGTTGGTGTCGTGTTATTAGGTGTGGTCGAGTCGGTTCCGACTCAGTGACCCTATGTGGGACAGAACGAAACACTGCCCAGCCCTGGACCATTCTCACAATTGTTATGCTTGAGTCCATTGTTGCAGCCACTGTCAATCCATCTCGTTGAGGGTCTTGCTTTTTTTTTGCTGACCGTCTACTCTACCAAGCATGATGTCCTTCTCCAGGGACTAATCCCTCCTAATAACACGTCCAAAGTATGTCAGATGAAGTCTCGCCATCCTTGCTTCTAAGGAGCATTCTGGCTGTACTTCTTCCAAGACAGATTTGTTCATTCTTTTGGCAGTCCAGGGTGAAGATGAGTATAGACTCTAATCACCGAATACTCCATATCAAAATAGCTTTGGGGAAATGCTCGTTTGAAATGGAGCATTAGTGTAGCAGCAAGAAAAAGGAGGTTCCAGTCTCAGGCGTGTCTTTGACTAGCAAAATGACCCAATTCACTTAACCACTTAACTACTCTGAGCCTCAGATGAACCTTCAGCTATACACTGGGAAGAACAACGCCCACAAGCTACTCATGGGGCTCCTGACAAGCCCATGAGAGGATGGGCATGAAGGTGTTTATTACAGTCATCACGTACATGTAGTGAGCGTTTACTCTGTATAAGGCCTGCTTGGCATGATTTCTCAATAGCAACATCAACATCGTCAATATTTTTCATTACTTTTGATACAAATCTCAGAAACAACCTTCTGAAAAGCAATATCCTGAGAGAGGTCTTCCCTCAGCTGCCAATCAAAAGTGGGCCTCTCCTGCTGCTCTGTTCCAGCAATCCACCTCTTCTCTTCTTAAGCCTCAAAACATATTATAGCCTGTGTTAAGAGCTTTGCCTTGTTTTATTCTCATCTCCTCAATCAGACTGTAAACTCCACGAGAGCAGAGACCGTGTCTGCTTCATTCACCCAATTTGTGTGTGGGCGGGAGGTAGTATTTTCAGGGGAAAGAGGTCTGGTGATGCAGTGGTTAAGCACGTGGTTGCTAACCAAAATGTCAGCAGTTCATACCCACCAGTGGCTCCGCAGGAGAAAAGACCTAGCAATCGTTCCGGTAAAGACTATAGTTCAGAAAACGTTATGCAGTAGTTCGACTGTGTCCTAGAGGGTCGCTATGAGTTGGAATCAACTCAACAGCACACAACGACAATAATTTTCAGGGGAGGAAGAAAGGCCTGAAGATTTACTTCCAAAAATCAACCAATGAAAATGCTATGGACAACAATGATCCAATCACCAGCAGTCATGGGGATGGCACGGGACTGGGCATCATTTCACCCCAGTGTTCATCAGATCGGCATGAATCAGGGGTCAACTCAAGGCAGCTAAGAACAACAGCAGTGTTCAGGGGGCCCATGCCACTACAGGTGGATTGTCTATACATAAAGAAGAGAGCTGCAAAGAGGGACTGCCCAGGCCATTGCCTTTCATTCCAGGCATCCCATACAGCGTGAATAGAGTCATAAAAAGGACTCATTCCATTGACTGAGGACTGCACTGGTAGGACAATCAAGTTCTTGCTTTTAGATCATGTTAATGCAGCTATTCACTACTAACATGCCTCGCTATTATATATTACACATATATAACGTGAAGTATGACCAGCCTCTGGGGGCAATGGTGATCCAGTAGTGGTCCAGTGGTAGAAGCCCTGCCTTTCTGAGGGGAGACCAAGGGTCAATTTCTAGCCAATGCGCCTCATGCGTAGCCACCGCACATCTGTAGTGGAGGTTTGCGTGTTACTATAATGCTGAATAGGTTACAGTGGGGCTTCCAGACTAAGACAGACTTGGAAGAAAGGCCAGGCGATCTACTTACAAAAATCAGCTAACGAAAACCCTATGGACCACAACGGTCTGATCCCCAGAATTGGCAGCATTTCTTTCTGGGGTTGACATGAGTTGAACTCCAACTCAACAGCTGTTAACAAATACAAATGAACAGCCTAGAACATTCCTTCTTTGGTTCATTCAACACAGATAAATCGAGCGCCTGTTGCAAAGCAGGCATCATGTGGGTCCCTGGTCAGTATTTACGGAAAGAATGAATGAACTTTATTCTTAGAGTTTTGGACAATAATCTGAGCACCCATATTACATACCTCCCACCCCGTTCTCACTCTCGAGTGCCTAATAGGAGCACTGTCTTAACTTGGTTCTGAAGCAGGAGCCCAGCCATCAAGGAAGAAGCTCTGGCATGGGAGCCAGAAGGCTTGGCTTTGGTCCTGCCTCCCACCCTGGCTCTCTTAGTGAGCTACCTGCTCAAGTCACTTCTCCTTTCCCAGCCTCAGAGTCCCCATCCCACAACGAAGAACGACGTCTAGACTTTGTCTAAGGCTCTTCCAGCTCTAGCCATCTATGGCCCTCCCTCTCTCCCCCACAGTCGGCATCTCCAGTTTGCAGCAAGGAGCCCGTCAGATAGAAAACCCCCGCCCCTACAGGCAAGTGAGGAAAGGATGCAGCCTTAGCACCCCACACGGTGCAGTTAGCACTGGTAGGCCAAGGTGGGAAAAGGAAGACTAAATAACTGCTATCATTATTATAGGAGCCCTGATGGTGCAGTGGTTAAGAGCTCAGCTGCTAACCAAAAGGTTGGCAGTTTGAATCCACCAACAGCTCCTTGGAAACCTTAGGTGGGCAGTTCTCCTCTCTCCTATAGGGTCACTATAAGATACAATCAACTCGATGGCAATGGGGTTTTTTTTTAATCATTATTATTGTAATAGAGGGATGAAAGACTGTGCCACACTAAAAACATACACGTGATGTAATGTTAAATCAAAGCGTAGAACATAAAATTTTATTAATTCCCATGCCACAAAATAGTAAAAATTATGAGTAGGTGGATCAGCCAGACATGTCATAGTTGCAAGCAGCAAAAACCAGTTCTAGTTAATTTAAACTAAAAAACTAATTAGAGAACATTAGGAAATTCAATGAAATGTTCGGGCCCTTGGAGGAGATAGGAATTAAACAAGTCAAAGTCTTTGACTCTGGTTATAACCGTCTGCGTTTTGAGGGCTAAGAGAAAGAGCTGGATGTAAGACAGCATTGCCTCAAATCACAGCATGGAATGACTTGCCCCACCCGCTGACAGTGGACTCCCCACTGGGCATTGCTGTCTTCAATATCGCCATCACTGCCTCAAAAACCCTTCTTGCTAAAACTGACAGTGTTCCACAGAAAGGCTTCCCTAGATTCACCTGGTTTGCAGGTGGGAGCATCTGAGTGATAGAGCCCATACTGCGTGTCAGTGCCCTAGCTTCAAGGGAGGCAGGACAAGGCCCAGGCAGGCTTGTTTCATAAAGGTGGGAGAGCTGACGCATAGGAAGGAGTTCAGATGCAGGGAGACCAACGAGAATAATCATTATGGATTGCATGGGCACATGGAAAGAGACCAGACAGTCACAGAAACAAATGCCATCATTTATTTGAATAGTTGATGAAGTTGAGATTTTGCTTATATTCTTGTTATTATTCTAACATTGTTTTGCAATAAAGCCTTAAAAAAAAAATGGCTTAAAATGAGAAAAAAGGAACTAGAAGGAATAACCTTGTAGACCCGGCCACTGAGGCCCATGCCTGGAACATGGTAGGTGCCCTCAGATATGCGGTGATGGCCCAGTGCAGGCATCAGAGAGGCTCAGACGATTCTCCTGTTCAAAAACTCCTGCTAGAACCTGGTAAAGGGGCAGTCAGAATGAAAGGGAAATTGGGAAAACATGGTAAATATTTTCTTCATGCTGTCAAATACCAGGAAGTTCACTGAAATGGATAGTTTTCTCTATTTCATCATGAAAGCAGCAGCGAACAAGCCCAAGAGACATGCAGCAGCTCACTGTGTGTGCTTTGAGTGGCCTTTCCTGGAATGGGCAGCCGCCTGCCTGAACACAAACACCAGCTCCATGGCCCTGGGTCAGGGGTCTTGGGACCTGAGGGATAAACCCCATTAACTTTCTCTCCTGGCTTTGCATTGTCAAACAGAGCTTCTGGTCAACCTTCTTTCTGTCCCAGCAAGATCACCTCCCCAGTGGCCTCCAAAGTCAGCATTGCTTCTTCCAGCTGGTTCCCCATTTGGAAGAGATCTTCAGAATCATCAAGAGGCAAGTGCTTTATTAAGTGTGCACACAGCTAGATTCCTGGGGCTTAGTCCTAGGCTCAGCTGGAACGCACGTTTGAGGAAAAGATGATAGTTTTTGGAGTATAGGTCTAGTTCGGAGGTCTACTAAGTGACAGGCACGTTTACAGACACGTAGTAGTCCATTTGAACAAGACAGAATAGAAGTTCCATGAAGCAGTAGCTTTGGCTAACTGACTTGGACACTGTCAACCAGAAACAACCATAAGCAGTGCAGGCAAGTGCCAGGGGTTTCTAGCTAAAATTATAAACCCTTCTTAACTGGGCCTTTCCAAACGCACATCCTCTCAAGACTTTCTCATAGGATGGCCAGGAACCCTTGCACCTATTACAAATGTAAAGAAGGACACGTGGCCCAATCACAACCTCACCCCTGCTTCACAAGGACCCACCTTTGCATAAAGGACAACTTTCCGGAACCTATCCCTTTTTCCAATCTAGTTCCCACAAAGGTTGTTATAAAAAGAAGCTGCTAACGATTGTATTAGGCAAATCTACTGCAAAAGACCTCTTTAAAGTGTTGAAAAGCAAAGATGTCACCTTGAAGGCTAAGGTGCACCTGACTCAAGCCATGGTATTTTCAGTCACATCATATGCGTGTGAAAGCTGGATGATGAATAAGGAAGACCAAAGAACTGATGCCTTTGAATTGTGGTGTTGGCAAAGAATAATGAATATACCACGGACTGCCAAAAGAACGAACAAATCTGTCCTGGAAGAAGTACAACCAGAATGCTCCTTAGAAGTAAGGATGGTGAGACTACGTCTCACATACTTTGGACATGTTGTCAGGAGGGATCAGTCTCTGGAGAAGGACATCATGCTTGGTAAGGTAGAAGGTCAGTGAAAAAGAGGAAGACCTTCAACGAGATGGATTGACACACCGGCTGTAACAATGGGCTCAGACACAGCAACGATTGTGAGGATGGCCCAGGATTGGACAGTGCTTCTTTCTGTTGTACATAGGGTTGCTACGAGCCTGAGCTGACTCGACGAGACCTAATAACAACAAAAATCTTTCTCAGATTGAAGTCATTGGTATTTCTTCTTGAGTACCAGGCTTCCTTGCTGCAGCAATTTGGTTTACTCCCAAAGAAAATCTTTGTTAATATTTTTACAACTCAATTCCAGAATCTATCACTTAACAAGATGAATCCATGCCCATTGGCCAGGCCCTGGAGGTGGTGGGGTTCTACCTGTCCTTTCCCCTGACAGCAGCAGAGGAGAGGCTGGGCAAATGGTGTGGACAGGATGATTTTGCTCAGTTCTGCGACCACCTGAGCTACTTTTCTAAAGAACCTAAGGCCTCTCCCTGCATTTGAGGGTCCCTGCCCTCCTGTCCCTGGGCCACGGCACCCTGCGTCAGCACAGGCCAGGCAGCACCCCATGCTAGATGGAACAGCTGCCCACAGTTCCCGCCTGGGTTTCTGAGAGCCGCTCAGCACAGCAGCGGTGAGATTCTGCAAGGCCTTGCCAGGTCTCCAGGCCAGGCATCCATTTCCCCGCCACCTCCAAAGCCCTCCGGGGCTGAACAAAATCCATGTTTCATTAACACAAAGATTATTCATGGCTCCCTAATGCATTCTGTGAGCCAGGAGAGCCTTAGATTAAATCATGACAAATGTGAACACACAGCCTGCAGTTGTGGCCGAGCCAGTCTTGGGCAAGCAGACCACGTGCGGAGGGATTTAAGGCCCTTGGTGCTGGCCAAATGTGCCTTCCCTCCTGCCATCGTGCCTGAGGCCCCCTTTGTGTCTGGTGTCACTAAGCCTCCCCTGTTGAGCTGCAGTCCCTAGGTGGCACAAACAGTTAAGCACTCAACTACTAACCAGTAGGGTGAAGGTTCAAGTCCACCCAGAGGCACCTCAGAAGAAAGGCCTGGTGCTCTACTGCTGAAAGGCTGCAGCCACTGAAGACCCTATGGAGCGCAGTTCCACTCCGTGACACCTGGGGTCACCACGAGTCAGAATCACTCCACTGCAATTGGTTTGGTGCGAGGGACGTAAGTGGCGAAGCTGCCCTTTGTGGCCGGCTAAGCAGAGAATGCCAGCCCGGCTAAGGCCCTCGAGTTCTGGTTTGCCTTCGCACAGCTAAATAGATCATTTCTGCGGGAAAATTCAGCTGCCAGTTGGCCACTTATAACCCCTGGACTAGAAGTTTCCCACTTCTGGCAGTGCTGTCTGTGGGACTCTTCCCTAAAAAAGCAACATTTTCAAGATCAGTTTGATCGTTGCTGCCACAGGCAGGTACACCCCACCATGGGGCATTTACCTAGCGGGCTGAGCCTCCTGGAGTTTTTAGGCCCTGGTGTTTGGAGAAATGAACCCTAATAGGCCCCAAGATTGCCTAGTGACGTCCCCATCTTATAGGACCCGAAGAGAAGTTAAGGACCCATTCAAGGAACTTGAAGCCTAAGCTCAGGGTGAAGACACAGAACGGTCAGGTGGGCCCATCCCCTCCACTCCGAGTGCTGACTCTGAAAGGCCCCTCCCTGAACAGTGAAGGAAATGTCTTAAGTCAAGGTTCAACTCCCGTTGCTCCAACAACGTGCTTGTGTTGAGCTCAGCCTGACCCTCTCCATGAAGTTCTTCTGTCACCCGGCAGAAGAGCCTGTGTTTGGTGTGGGGCCGACTAACCAGGCAGGAAGACTGAGCAAAAGACATTAGCGGCTCTCCAATCACCTTTGGGGACTCCTGCAGAGAGAGTAAGGGGGTTGTCACCCTGCCCCAGCCTCCCACCATGAAGATTCCTGCAGAGACAGCAAAGGAGGTGGTCACCCCATCCCCAGCCTTCCACGGTGGGTCACTAAGTAAAATCACCCCTGGTCATCAGGAAGGGCAGCTGATCCACACGTATGTACATACACATATGCGCACATACACATGTATACACATACACTTAAACCTTCAGGGCTGCAACACTGGAATTTGATATTTTACAGACAACCATCCAAACCGGTCGTCACTGAGTTGATTCTGACTCATAGCAACCCTATAACACAGAGTAGAACTGCCCCGCAGGGTTTCCAAGGAGAGCCTGGTGGATTCGAACTGCCAATCTTTTGGTTAGCAGCCTTAGCATTTAACCACTATGCCACCAGGGTTTCCACAAACAACCATAAACTTCCTCAAGAGAGCAAGAGGAAAAAGGAGCCCCTTCCCCACTGAGAACTTTAAGCAGCATGCTGTGGCTTGTAGTGCCAGGACCAGGAGCCACCAGTCTAGTGAGGAGAGACTGAATGGAAAAGTAAGGGAACAGATTAACAGGACCACCAAAACCAGACAACTCCCCTCCTAAAGGGAAAGGGGAAGCTTGAAAGTCAAGCCTGTCCTCGCATAAAGGCTTGACCCTGATACTCCCCAACACGTTTTCTCCTTTTCAAAATGGGTGAATGAGAGCTTGACGTAACTAACGCCATGATGAACCTGTAAGTTTTTCTCCTTCCTCTGACTGCCTCCTCCTTCACATGACTTTGTTTTGACCTAATGTTAATGACTTTGTTCGTTGTTTAAATCTGATGCAAATAACTTTGTTTTGTTCTGTCCACCACCTGTGACTTACAACCCCTCACAGGGAAATTAGAGCCCAGGTGTCTGACATGTGTATCTTTAGCCTGATAAAGAGATGTCGGCATGTATCTCTTTAGTCTGATAAAGAGTCTTCTGTCACTATCTTGTAATGAATAACTCCTCTGCCCAGGCCACCTGCGGACTACAGGGACACTTCTAGCCCTTGTAAAACTCTATATAAGCTCTAATGTAACACTGTTCTTGGGGACTCCACAGAGACAGCCTGTGTTGCTGTGGGTCTCTGGTGGTGTATACATCTCCTGAATAAACTTTCTCACTCTTTCTGACTTAGAGGACGTTTCAGGGCAGGGACCCTAACTGGGTAACAAAAGGACAGGGAGAGTTTTTTGTCTTGAATGACTTTAGCTTCTTTACCCCGTCGACTTCTTACAATTGGCTCTTAGAGGCACAGAT
The DNA here is from genome assembly GCF_030014295.1 of Loxodonta africana. Lineage (NCBI taxonomy): Eukaryota > Metazoa > Chordata > Mammalia > Proboscidea > Elephantidae > Loxodonta > Loxodonta africana. The sequence continues at coordinate 74,174,755 of NC_087362.1, forward strand.
AATCAGGGTAGACTCGGGATGCTGCCACCAATATGTGTAGGCTCAGTCCTCTGCAGGCACTTTACGTGCGCTCGTGGTGGTTATAGCTGTGGTAATAAAGAGAGTGGAGGGAATGAGTGGAGGGGGCATGAGGGGCTCCATGGCTGTGAAAAACGCACGGCTCCTGGAAGGATAACGGGGCAATTAGACAGAAGATAAGCTTCTCTTTTCCTCTCTGACAAACTCGTCCATCCTTCTCCAAGGCCCTACACTACATGCACAGCCTCCTGCTGCTCCCATGGCACCACCACCACCGTGATTGCAGTGGGTCATGGTGCAGGTGTCTGCGGTCAAGTCACGCTGACCCTCTAGCCTCCACCAAGGAGGTCTCCAGGGAGGACACCATGGGGGACCTGGCCAGGGCAGAGAGTCCTTACTCCAATCCAGCTGAGGTCTGTTCTGCCCATAGGCAGGCTCCAAGGACTCCAGAGCACCTCTCTGAAAGGCTGGCAGAGCTTGGAAGGGACAGGAATTAGACACCCCAATGCTGTGGGGCCCCTCACCAAGCACACAACTTTCAACTGAACAGATCAAGGAGGACACTTAGGCAATGCCATCAAAGGGACCTGGCAGTCCTGGGGTGGTAAAGCCCCAGGCGGAGATCCCCGCGTTGGGTAGGGCCTGGGGAAACTGGAGAAGACTCTAAGGGCTCATCCTTCTCTGAGATTCCCCAATTCTCCTGCCAGTTATGACATTCCATGTCTTCACGTTCCTAAAAAGCACTGAAACCCTGGTATCCTAAACACCTCTGAGGTGAATGCAATTGTAAATCGCATACCCACGCCTCTGGGAGGTCAGGATTCAATTCCAGGTGGCTTATCAGTCCATCACCTGTTGCCATCTGTCCCTGCAGTCTGGTCTGCTCCAAGATAACCTGGCAGTAGGAGCCATATTCCCAGCACAGGTATGTACAACCACCCTCAGAGAACAGGCTCAAACCCTCGACTCCTTTCCACCAAACATGGGCACTCATTTCACACACGCACACCTATACACACTCACAAAGAGCCACAAACACTTGTATACACACTACACGCACTCTCTCACATACAGAGCTAGCACTCATTCTTACACAGGCACACGCTCACACAGACCTGTGCACACTCACAGGTGCCATCATACACACCCAGCACAAACTCAGAGAAACACACTCACACAGAGACACACACACACATGCACACCTCTGCTCTTTAACACAGATCTCTCTCTCTCACACACACACACACAAACACAAAGTACTCAATAAATCCACACAGCACTCAATAAATCAACACAAGCCTTTACCACTGAGCCAGGGGAGCTTTTTTTCAGTCAAGGTTCTCAGCCCCCAAACAAAACCAATTAATGACACAAATAAAAGCGTTGCAAATAAACCTGTCTCATGTAGAGTTTTACGTGGTGTTGATTTTTTGAGAGAAGGAAAAACGTAACTCATCCTCCTCAGGTGCCCCCTTGTGGGAAATCCCCCTGCCCTAGCCCCACCAGGGCCAAGCAGAACCCGGCCTTCCATCTTCTGAGGGGCTCCATCACTGGGCACCGAAACCAGGCCCTATGGCAACAAACACCAAGGTCAGAGCTGGAGACGGGAGCTGGGGGCTGTGAGAGGGAGCCAGGCCAGACGGACGAGCTGGGGTAACAGGGCCCAACCCTGAGAGAGGAGGTCAGCGACGCCCAGGAGATGACAGCAAGGCCGCCAGCTGCGGCGGAAAGCCCAGGAGAGGTCCAACACACACGGTCGCCCACAGGCAGAAAACACACCCCTGCACACACACATCAGAGCGCCAAATACAGAGACGCTGCCACAAACGGAGGCTGAGGCAGAGGGATGGTTTCCTCTCCGCTACGCTCCAGGTTGTTGGCCTGAGGTCATACTGCCCTCTTGTGGACATTTCGGATAAAGTCGATAAAATGAGATGCCTTTTCAGAGACACTGTGCCCTGGTGTCTCAGTGGTTAAGAGCTGGGCTGCAAGTCAAAAGGTTGGCAGTTCGAATCCACCAGCCACTTCTTGAAAACCCTATGGGACAGTTCTACGCTGTCCTATAGGGTTGCTATGAATCGGAATCGGCTTGATGGCAAAGGTTTGGGTTTTTTGGTTTTTCAGAGACATCAGATAGAAACTTCACCCTGATTTTTTTTTTTTTTTAATAAAAACATGTTCAAAGGAACTAAGGAATGTAAAGTTACAAAAATATTCCTGACAGAATGAGGTGACAGATACTGGGGTGGGCCTTTGGTAGAACTGATAAAATCTTCTCAGGGGAGAGGAAAGAGGAAGACAAGGGCTTAAAGCGTAAACATCTACTAAATCAGGATTTTGAGCATACAGGGCTCTTACATTATTGTCTGTATATTTTTTAATATTTTTAACTAAAAGTATAATTCAAGAGAAAAATTACAATGTGAACAGAGGAGAACTCTATGGCTAATCCTATTAAAGGGAGAAAAATTAACTTTGAACAATGAATGAATACCCCATAATTTTTCACCTTTTCAGTGATAGATTGAAGGTCACTGGGTGGAGAAAATGGCTTGTGTTCCACTACTAATCTAAAGGTTGGCAGTTCGGCCTCACCTGGTGGCACCACGGAAGAAAGGCCTGATTGGTGATCTGCTTCTGTAAAGATTACAGCCAAGAAAACCCTATGGAGCAGTACTGCTCTGTAGCATATGGGGTCACCATGAGTCAGAATTGACTCAGCGGCAACAGATCTGGGTTTGGTTTTTGGTTCAGTGATAGACTGTATTGCTCCCAGTCCTTCACCTTTCCCTGTATCCAAGGAATACAGTGGCTTTGCACTTCTTCCAAATAGAAGCAACACACACTTCTGTCCTTTGGGCTTGGCCATGGGCTTGCTTTGGCCAATGGGATATTAGCAGACGTGACACAAGCAGGGACTTGAGATGTGTTGTGCAATTGAGCCTGTGCTCTTGTGTTTCTGACATCACCATGAGAAGGACATTCCCCAGCTACCTCACCAGGTCAAACAAGATGAGAGCTCCATGGGACAGGCCTGGGCCCGACCTGAGCTTGGTGCCAAGGCCAGCTGACTTCAACCTTCTTCGACCCATTCCCAACCAACCTGCAAACCTGCAAATGAGTGAGAATAAATGATTGCTGTTTTCAGTCACGGAGGCCTGAGGTGGTTGGGACACAGCATTATGTAACAATAGCTGACTGATACACTCTCCTCCTTCTCCATTGCTGCCACCAGTTCCACCCCTGGAGGTCTTCTGCCTGATTCCTCTCTCATTCTTACACCCAGTCCATCTGCTCCTCAGCTGATCTTCTTAAAGCCCAGCAACCCCTTAGACATCCAACCTTCTGGCCTGACCCCTAGGGCTTTGCATGGCTGGGCTCCAGCCAGTCAGTCCAGCTCCCAATGGCCTCACAAATGCTCCACTCCAACCAAGCCAGTCTCCTTCCTGTGATCAAATTTGCCACTCACATTTCCATGTCACAGCTTTGCTCACTGCAGACCCCTGTGTGGAATGCCCTCTCCATGTTAGATGAAGCCTAGACATCTTGCTCAAGCCTCACCCCTTCTGGGCAAACTTTCTTTTGAGGTATATAGCTCTTCTTTATCCTCTACTGTCTTAGTCATTTGGAAACCCTGGTGGTGTAGTGGTTAAGTGCTATGGCTGCTAACCAAGAGGTAGGCAGTTCAAATCCACCAGGTACTCCTTGGAAACTCTATGGTGCAGTTCTACTCTGTCCTGTAGGGTTGCTATGAGTTGGAATCAACTCAATGGCAGTGGGTTTGGTTTTTTTGATTTGGTCTTAGTCATTTAGTGCCTAAAACAGAAATACCAAATGGGGATGGCTTTAACAAACAGAAATTTATTTACTCACAATTTAGGAAGCTAGAAGTCCAACTTCAGGGTGCTGTTTCAGGGAAAGGCTTTCTCACTTTGTCAGCTCTGGAGGAAGGCCCTTGTCTCTTCAGCTTCTGTCTTCTGGTTCCTTGGCATCTCTCTTGTCCCATCTGTGTGTGCTAGCTTGTTTAGCATCTTTTATATCTCAAAAGAGATTTACTCAAGATACACCCTACATTAATCCTGCCTCATTAACATAACAAGGACAACCCATTCCCAAATGAGATTATAACCACAGACAAAGAGGTTAGGATTTACAACACATGTTTTAGGGGAACATGACTCAATCCTTAACACCTACCCAGCACCATTCTTCTTGTTCAGCATCTGATTTTCTTAGGGACTCATCTCTCCTCCAATCTTGTAGTTTGGGTGGGGCTTAGTCCACCTCTTGGCTCCAAAGATAGGCTGTGACCAAAGCTTGGCCAATCTAGGAGGGAATTCCACCTCCCTGCCCAGTAGTTAAGGAACCCTTGTGGTGCAGTGCTTAAGCGCTAGACTTCAAATTGAAAGCTCAACAGTTCGAACCCACCAGCTACTCCAATGCAGAAAGATGTGGCAGTCTGCTTCCATAAAGATCCAAAAAAAAAAAAAAAAAATACAGCCTTGGAAACCCTATGGGGCAGTTCTACTCTGTCCTATAAGGTCACTATGAGTAGGAATCAACTCTATGGCAATGTGTTTGGTTTTGGTTTTGGCCAGTAGTTGGTTCAGGTATGGGCATGTGACTCAGTCAGAGCCAATGGGAGCCTGGAAATTTTGCTGGAACTTTTTGGAAAGCAAAGTCCACTTTTGTCTGGAGAACATAGCCTGTAGCTGCGTTCTGGCCGTGTCTGTCACCAGGTGGGGAAGCTTGCCCGAGAATGAACCCAACACAGAGGAACGCAGAACCAAGGTAGGAACAGGCAGACTCCTGAGGAGACCTTGGAGCTCCTGCGTGGAGTAGACTCCCCTCCTGGACTTTCCAGTTCTTGAGCCAATGATTCCCTTTCATCACTGGATCTCAGTCAATTGAAGTCAAAGCAGGTCTACCTGGCACATCCTTTCAGCTCTGGGCATCAACATCTCTCTACCCTCTGAACCCCTCAGCAAAGGACACCTCACCACTTTTGGAACCACAGTCACTAAGAGGTCCAGCTATGAGTCTGAACAGCGTGGAGGGTAAAGTGCTCCAGAGAGGACTCCTAACCATCTCCTCAGGGTGGTACACCAGTCTCCTCAGCCACACTCCAAGCTCTTCAAGGGCAGACAGTTCATCTCCTCATTTCTCTCTTTACATCCTGTAATAGACTGAACTGTGTTCCCCAGAAATGTGTGTCAACCTGGCTGGGCCATGACTCCCAGTCTTGTGTGATTGCCCACCATTTTGTGATCTGATGTGATTTTCCCATGTGTTACAAATCCTACATCTACGGTGTTAACAAGGCAGGATTAGAAGCAGTTATGTTAGCGAGGCAGGACTCAATCTACAGGATTAGGTTGCATGTCGAGTCAATCCCTTTTGAGATATAAGAGAATGAAGCATAGAGGAAAGAGACCTCATGCCACCAAGAATGAAGAAACAGGAGGGGAACACATCCTTTGGACCCAGGGTCCCTGCGCTGAGAAGCTCCTAGACTAGGGGAAGATTGATGAGCAGGACCTTTCCCTGGAGCCAACAGGGAAAGACAGGCTTTCCCTGGAGTTGGCACTCTGAATTCGGACTTCTAGCCTCATAGACTGTGAAAGAATAAATTTCTCTTTGTTAAAGCCATCTACTTCTGGTGTTTCTGTTACAGCAGTACTAGGTAACTAAGACATCTCCCCACCTATGGTCATTAAGGTTGAGTGTCAACTTGGCTAGGCCATGACTCTGGCAAAGCTCACTGGCTTTTGCTCTGCTTTGGATCCAGCATTCGGCTCATCATCATCTGACTTCATTTCTTGGTACTTGAGCCAGCAGCCTGCCATCTTACCTGGCAATTTTGGTTCCTCAGCTCCTGCAACTACATGAGTCAGGAGAAGCCTCCAGCCTGATGCCTGGCCCAAGGACTTGGGACTTTCCAGCCTCTACAATCCTGTGAGCCATTTCCTTGACATATATACACACACACACACATAGACACACTTTACTGGTTTTGCTTCTCTAGAGAACACATCCTGAGACACCACCCCACTAGTGCTGAGTAGGGAGCCCAGCTCATAACGTATGCTCAAAAACTTATTTGCTGATTCAGTGGGTTTTTCTACCACAGGCTTGTTTTGTTTTGGTTTTGTAAATTAGACAGACTAATGCTGTTTTTCAAAATATTTAGGGGTGGCCCCTGATACCACAGAAATCCTTCAGCATGTATGCACTGGTAGTTAAGTCTATCTAATGCCAGACCATTCCCCCCATACACACACACATATACATACACTCATACACATACTCACATGCATACATACACGCATGTACACACACATACATACACATACAGACACACTTATATATACACACATACACACACAGAGATACACACACACTCACACACACACACACACTCACACACATACACACACACTCACACACACATACTCACATGCAGACATACATACACACATACTCACACACGCACACATACACACACACACCGGCTTTTACCCTGGAATCTCCGTCTCCTCCCATGTCAAAAGCAGCTGAGGCGTTATATGGGAATTCCCACGAAAGGAGAGCAATGAATCAAATTAACTGATAATTATAATTCTCCCTGCTCCCACTCGAAAAACACTGTAAATGTTTTAGTTGTTTTGTTTCAACACACTGTAGTTGTTGTTGAAGTCGTCTTGGCTCCACTTGGGAGTACAGAACTGTCTAAACACTTCAGGTGTGGCCTTGCTTTCAGCTGCTTCCCAGCAGGGACCACCTTACTGCCCCTCCCTGACATGACTGGACAGTGCAGGCCTGGGTTACCCGGGGCAGTGCTACCGATGACTAGGATCTGTGCCTGTCAGTAGCTCCTGAGAGTTGGGGTGAGGACCAGAGGCCTCTGCACCAGTCCCTCCTGGTGCACTCCAGGCAGCTCACAGCAGCTGAGATGAGGCACAGGCTCATGAAGGAATGAGAGGTTCCCTCAGAGACTGCATCCAGGCTGTCCTTGTCCTTCAGCTCCAAGGGCCCCCGAAATGGATGCCCTGCCCCTCCCAGGAGCAGTGAAAGGCTCTGGAGTTCATTTCCCCAAGGGGTTCCAGCTCTGTCTTGGAATTGAGCAAGACACACATGGGAGGGTTCCTCTTCCAGTATGTCAGGATCTCATTAGCACCTCCTCCTTCTCTGGCTTTTTGTCCACGGGCTTCAGCAGTTCCATTCCAGGCTATTCAGACTTGTGACTGTGTATCTTGAAACTGAGCCACTGTGACAACCAGACTGGGGCTGGCTCCCAAGCCACAGACTGTGAACCCCCACTTTCATGGCTGGTCAAGACTCACTCAAGAGTCTTCCTGAGGGAAGATATGTGGCCATGGTGGCCAGAAAGAATTTTCTTAAAAACAAGAAAGAAAGAGAACAGGTGGGAAGAGATTCAGAGAAAAGACAGAGATAGAAAAAAGAAAGAGAAAAGAAACTGGAATTGCCAGTAAACAGTCCTTGAATAATTCAAGCTTCCAAACAAATCACATATTCTTGACACTATGTCTGAAAAATACTTTTTGCATAAAAAGAAAAGGGCCCTTTGGGCACATCTTTCTACCACAGGGCTCAGCATAGAGGCAAGACGCATCTGAGAGAGAAGCAGACACAGGAAGAGTTTTAGTTCGTTCAGTTTTGCAGCTGGAATGATGAATGGATTTGGAAGTCATCTGTCTTCTTATTTCCAATCCATTCATCCAACCAAAGCAAACAGAACCACTTTGGCTTTTAATATTATTTAACAGTCTTCAGACAAAGAGGAGCCTTTTCTTGCCAGAATTTACTGGGTATTCCTGATGAGAGAGAGACCCAGGCCAGAGAGATTCTGCTCCCAGGGCCCCTTCTGCTTCAAATGTCTTATCTACAGCACTGAGGGTGAGAGCAGGTGAGCAGGTGAGTCATTAGACAAAAAACAAAGTCCTACAGAGTTGCGGGTAGAAATGTACAACGCTCCAGTGGGAGTGTTAGCTGGGAAACCTCCGAGCAAGCAGTGTGGGGTCAAGGTGGCTGGGTGACCGCCTGGCCATCAGCAGCTCCTGGCCTCACACGGCTTATTTAATCTCCCTCGGCCTCAGTTTCCTCAGAAAGTGAGAGAACTAGACTTTACTTCCAAGGCTTTTTTAGCTTTAAAATTCCCATTTTGGGTGTAAAACAATCTATTTATTCAGTGACAGGAAAGTGGTAACACCCTCCCTCAGGCTGGACCGACTTCTCAGCAGACACAGCTGGCAAAGGCCCACACAGCTTTTAGGGGAGCACAAGAATATTTTCATTTTCTTTAAAATCAGAAGAAAAAATAAGTGCAATAATAATGAATATATAATAATGAATCCATCCTGGATTATATTTTTCTTCATACAAGTCATTGTAAAACATAATTTTTAATATTTTTTATGGAGAAAGGGGCCCACGCAGGTGAAAATGTCTCTGGCTTACAAAAGTCCTCATGAGGCCCTACACGGCCTGGGAGCGTGCACTCCACCCTCACACACAGCTGGCACCTATGTGGGGCGGTACCTGTGCTCCTCACCCAGTAAGGAGCGTCCGAGTGCTCCCGGTGCTCCCCAGAAACTCCCTGCTCTGCACTGGCTCCTCTCCAGGCAGGAAGCAGCTGACAGACCAGCCAAGTCTTGCAGCTCATGCTCCTTGGTGTGCTGGCTGCGGTGTGAGGTGGTCAAAACAGAGAGTGGGGTGGGGGGGCGAGGAGAAGGGGAAGGAGACTGTACTTGCTGACAGAGGGGAAGGCTGTGCTGGGGGGAGTGGTGCAGAAACCTTTGCAGGATGAATGTGTCATCCCAGGCAGCAGGGGTGCACTGAGCCGGCGCAGCCTGTCCCTGTGACACTCCACCTTCTCCAGTCACCTGGGGCTACTGATGGATGGAGTGAAAGGAAAGCCAGCTCAGGGAGAATAAACCAAAACATGTGCAGACACACACAATATGCACAGACACACACACAGACAGAGATACACATACACAGAGACACACACATGGACACAACATGCACAGACACACAACCTACAAAGATACACACATACACACAACATGCACAGACACACAGGCACACAACCTGCACAGACACACACATACACACAACATGCACAGACACACAAAATATATGGACACACACAGACACAACCTGCAGACACACACACACAACCTGCACAGACACACAAAAATACACACACACACAGACATACAACACACAGAGGCACAGAGACACATGCATGTGCATACATACATACACACATACACACACACAGAGGAAAGGACTGAAAATAGTTGTACATAGAAATAAGTGAAAATGTAAAAGAATGGTTCTCCACTGGGGAGTGCAATTTTTATAGGATTCTTTGAGCTAAACGTTAGAGAAATTAAATACTGGCATGTCAGATCAGGGAGGCATCCTAGAGCTCTCATCTGGCTTCCTCATGTTACAGACCAGGCAGGTGAGACTGGGAGGAAGGGCTTGGTCCAAGGCCATTCAAGGTCACCCATAGTCAGACAAAGGTACAGCCTTTAATGGGGAACTTGTTGGCACTGGTCATCAAAGAATAGAAGTTTTCTTAAAGACAACAAACACAGAATATATATATACGTACACACACATGCATATTCATATATATACATATATATAAAACATTTGTTGTTGTGTGCTGTCGAGTTGATTCCTACTCGTAGCGACCCTATAGAACAGAGTAGAAAAAACTATCAGGGTTTCTTGGCTATAATCTTTATAGGACCACATCGCCAGGTGGTAGGTTTGAACCTCTGACCTGTCAGCAGCTGAGCGCTTAACCATTGTACCACCAGGGCTTCTATATAGACACACATATATGTATTCCACCACACGCAATGGTAAAGACCTGCCCATATCATTCAAAACCCGGGAGGGCCCCCTCCCTGCCACCAACCACGGACCTCAGCTCACCAGTACTTAAAAAACATAGGCCCAAGCTCTAAGGAAGTAATACTCCCAGGAAAGCAAGACCATCAAAGGGAGCTGTTGCCCAAGGCTCTGAATAAAAGATAACTACACTGCTTCAAATTCACAGGCTCCTGGAGGGGAGGTAGTTTCAGCGTTCAGAAAAGACTTGTCCGGCACCTGGTGACATCTCTACCAGCTGGCTTCCTTGTGGGTAGATGGGATGTCCCTTCGTGATATGATTTGGGGGACCCCAGGAGGAGCCCCCTGCTGCAGCATTCTCCAAGGGTGACTGAGGTTCCCCAAAAAAGAGTTACTTATTTGGTTTAGTCACTTCCCTTTCCAGATACCCTCTTTAAAGTGCGAAGGTTTCTAAGGAGAATCCTGGCAGTGCTGGGCAGAGGTTACAGAGGAGAGAGTGTAGATACATGCTGGGGACCAGGGTGGTGACAACGCTGAATTTTAACTGAGCCCTGTGATCCTGAAAACCAGAGGTTAAGAAATCCCCCACTCTGAGTTCCAGAAAACAGCTTAATGAAAGAACCACCCTTCCCATATGACTTAGATAAGACTCACGGATGTCTCCTTGGTTACCTAGGACATGGCCAGAACTGACCCTCTGAATTCCCATTCTTTGTCTCATAAATGATTAGCTGAATTGCTTGTCATCACTAATCAAGAAGAATAAAATGTCTGTTAACCAAACTTTGGTTAACCTTCTCTCCTTCCCCCAGGTCCCACCCTCAGCCTGGGCCAACATACCACCTCTCCTTAAGGGCCAGGCCTGAGAAAAGGCTGGCCTCAGCACAAAACACTCTCTGATTTACTATTCCATCGTGTCGCCCTTCCGTCCCCCTTCCTCCCCAAACCTGGTTCTTTCTAGTCTTGTCTACTCCTCTCTCTAAGAGAAAAACCATTTCTGCCTAACTCTTGAGACCCAAGTATGTGGTAGAGTCAGGATGTGAACCCCGGTAGTCTGACCCCAGAGCCCAGATCCCTCACCACTGTCCCATTTGTTGGACATTCCTGTGGGCCCTGCGTGGTGCTAACCATTGTATGGAGCTAAGCATTTTGATGGTATTTGTCTGAGCCAGGGTTAAGATTCTGAGAGGCCAGGAAGAAGAGATAGCCCTCTGGGGTCCACTGTGAGCTCTGGGCTGGCAACCTTCCCAGGACACTCCTAGGCATATCCCCAATTCCCTAGGACCAGGAGCCCTGTGGGACTGACATAAACCAAGTCATGACTGGCCTTCAGAAATATACAGACATATCTGATAGCCTATGGCTCCACAAAGCCTGGTAGTGGACAGTGGGGCTCAGGGCCAGGCAGAGCAGATGGGCCGAGCAAAGGTAATAGTAGCTGTGCCTGGTCATCTTCTGACTTCATCCTTGTTACCTGCTCTGGGATGCTTTGGGACAGAGAGGGCTGTTACACAAAGATCCGTATGTCAATAGTGGTTTCACTGCAGAGCTAAAGGGACCACCTCCCAAAAGACAGACATGAGAATCAAGATGGCTGTAAGAGGCCAGCAAAGGGGTGAAAGCAGCCCTCGTGGAAGGGCAAGAGGGGTGGTGGGGGAGCAGTTAGAAGTGGCTAGGCACCCTGACAGGGAACACAACAGAGAATCCCTGAGGGAGCAGGAGAGCAGTGGGATGCAGACCCCAAATTCTCGTAAGACCGGACTTAATGGTCTGACTGAGACTGGAAGGACCCCGATGGTCATGGCCCCCAGACCCTCTGGTTGGCACAGCACAGGAACCATTCCCAAAGCCAACTCTTCAGACAGGGATTGGACTGGACAATGGGATGGAGAGTGATGCTGGTGAGGAGAGAGCTTCTTGGATCAGGTGGACACTTGAGACTATGTTGGCATCTCCTGCCTGGAGGGGAGATGAGAGGGTGGAGGGGGTTAGAAGCTGGCGAAAAGGACACGAAAAGAGAGAGTGGAGGGAGAGAGCAGACTGTCTCATTCGGGGGAGAGTAATTGGGAATGTGTAGCAAGGTGTGTATGGGTTTTTGTGTGAGAGACTGACTTGATTTGTAAACTTTCACTTAAAGCACAATAAAAATTATTAAAAAAAAAAAAAAAAGTGGCCAGGCAGCCACTCTGGACTCCAAGTCACTCAGGACAAAAGAGAAGTGGGACTTCAGGACAGCCACAATCAGATGTATGAACACAGCCTTTCCTGGGATCCCTGGAGGGAATCACTGAGGAAAGGATCCTGGGTTGCCAGCTGAAGAAAGGTGGTAGGTGAGAGTCAGGCTATTGTAGTAACTTGTCTACGTTTGTATTCATCATCAGTGGGGGCTGGGACTACTTGTTTACACTCCCCTGATTTCCTTTGATCCCCCCAAACCCTGTAATCAGAGGCATTACTAGTCCCAAATTATAGATGAGAAAACCAAAGCACAGAAAGGTAAGTAAACGTCTCAGGGTCACACAGCCTGTTAAAATGACATGGCAGAGATGTCTGACCTCCTCTAACTTCACGAGGGGTAGAGAGTCACCATGAGCATCAGCCCAAGGCTGAGTCCTGTGAAGCGGAGGTCAGACATACCTCCTCTCTCTAAACTTTTTACCAATTCTGACACCAGCTGTCCCTCCCATGGCACTCTCTACTTCACTGCTGGGTTTGATAATTTGTTGCAATTATCATAGAACTCACAGACCATACTCACCCTTATGGGCTTTATTAGGGAAGTAACAGACTACAATTCAGGATCAGGGATAACTCAGGATACAGTTCTTCAATCAGGACAGCCTCTTCTCAGCCGTGCTCCCAGGCACTCCTCTCTCTGGCCCTCTGCCTCTCAGCCCTTCAGTCCCTCGGTCCCTCGGCCCAGCTTCTGCCCTACTCGGGCAAGTGTTACAAAGCTCTTTAACTCTGCCAGTAAGTGCCTGGGGGCACCCCACTCTGCCAGGGAGCCTCCTGCCTGAAGGCACTCAGCTCTCCCACTCTGAGGATTGGCACACCGCTGTGACAGTCTTGCTCCATGGGCCAGGAAGCCCACTGCACTGTCTCACGCTGGTCTCTTGGTTCTGCTGCTGCTGTTTCTCTGCCACTCTTCTCTCCATCTTGTACCATGTCTGATGTTACAGCTCTTTCTGTCTCCTGGGTCTAGGAGGCTCTCAGTGCAGTAAACTTGAGTCCAAATGACAAGCTCTGCTCCCATCTTTTCTTCTTGGTGGTAGTGAGGTCCTCACTTTCCACCTTTGGGGTGGCTCATTTTAAGCCTAGCGGGATGGCAAAACTGACCAATACCCTCGTTAGGGTTCCGTACACTGTGTTTACATAGTCCTATCCCCAAACCAGGAAACCCTGGTAGCATAGTGGTTAAGAGCTAAGGCTGCTAACCAAATGTTGGCAGTTCAGATCTACCAGGTTCTCCTTGGAAACTGTACGGGGCAGTTCTACTCTGTCCTATACAGTCGCTATGAGTCAGAATTGACTCGAGGGCAACGGGTTTTTTTTTTAATCCCAAAAAGAGTTTCCATGTGCCTTATTTGCATTAGAGGAAAGCCATCCAATCCCATTTGTGGGCCATAAGCACCTTATTTGCACAGGTTCACCCAACTATTGCGTGGGAGTCACAAAGACTATAGCTGTTGTTATTGTTGTTAGGTGCCATTGAGTCAATTCCAACTCATAGGGACCCTATGTACAACAGAACAAGACACTGCCCAGTCCTACACTGCCCTCACAATCCTTGCTGTGCTTGAGCCCATTGTTGCAGCCACTGTGTCAGTTCATCTCACTGAGGGTCTTGCTCTCCTTCACTGACCCTCTATCCTACCAAGCATGATGTCCTTCTCCAGGGACAGATCCTTCCTGATAACATGTCCAACATATATGAGATGAAGTCTCGCCATCCTTGTCTTTAAGGAGCATTCTAGTTGTACTTCTTCCAAGACAGATTTGTTTGTTCTTTTGGCTAGAAAAGACTATGACTAGAAGGGCCATGTTAATTAATTCACTGCACTGCACAGCTGCTAAATGGCAGAACCAGGCATCATACATGGGCTCGTCTCACACTAAAATCGTGTTCTTCCTGAGAAGCTAAATTGAATGACCTCTCAAGGAGGAGTCTCTAGTATACATTCTAGAAAGTCATTAAGGCTTATTATGTTTTATTGACTATGCAAAGGCATTCGACTGTGTGGGTCATAACAAACTATGGATAACATTGCAAAGAATGGGAACTCCAGAACACTTAATTGTGCTCATAAGGAACCTTTACGTAGATCAAGAGGCAGTTGTTCGGACAGAATAAGTGGATACTGATTGGTTTAAAGTCAGGAAAGGTGTGTGTCAGGATTGTATTCTTTCACCATACCTGTTTAATCTGTATGCTGAACAAATAATATGAGAAGCTGGACTATATGAAGAAGAATGGGGCATCAGGATTGGAGGAAGACTCATTAATAACCTGTGTTATGCAGATGACACAACCTTGCTTGCTGAAAGCGAAGAGGACTTGAAGCACTTACTAATGAAGATCAAAGACCACAGCCCTCAGTATGGACTGCACCTCAACATAAAGAAAACAAAAATCCTCACAACTGGACCAATGAGCAACATCATGATAAACGGAGAAAAGATTGAAGTTGTCAAGGATTTCATTTTACTTGGATCCACAATCAACAGCCATGGAAGCAACAGTCAAGAAATCAAAAGGTGCATTGCATTGGGTAAATCTACTGCAAAGGACCTCTTCAAAGTGTTGAAGAGCAAAGACGTCACCCTGAAGACTAAGGTGCGCCTGACCCAAGCCATGGTATTTTCAATCGCATCGTATGCATGTGAAAGCTGGACAATGAATAAGGAAGACCGAAGAAGAGTTGATGCCTTTGAATTGTGGTGTTGGCGAAGAATATTGAACATACCATGGACTGCCAGAAGAAAGAACAAATCTGTCTTGGAAGACGTACAACCAGAATGCTCCTTAGAGGCAAGGATGGCGAGACTGCATCTTATATACTTTGGATGTGTTGTCAGGAGGGATCAGTCCCTGCAGAAGGACATCATGCTTGGCAGAGTACAGGGTCAGTGGAAAAGAGGAAGACCCTCAACGAGGTGGATTGACACAGTGGCTACAACAATGAGCTCAAGCATAACAACGATTGTAAGGATGGTGTAGGACTAGGCAGTGTTTCGTTCTGTTGTGCATAGGGTTGCTTTGAGTCTGAACCGACTCGACGGCACCTAACAACAACAACAACATGGATTGAATTGTGTCCGCCAAAAATGTGTGACAACTTGGCTAGGCCATGATTTCCAGTATTGTGTGATTGTCCACCACTTTGTCATCTGATGCAATTTTCCTTTGTGTTGTAAATTCTACCTCTATGGGGTTAATGAGGCAGGATTAGAGGCAGTTATGTTAATGAGGCAAGACTCAATCTACAAGATTAGATTGTATCTTAAATCAATCTCCTCTGAGATATGAAAGAAAGAGGCGAGCAGAGAGACGGGGGAATCTCATACCACCAAGGACGTAACACCAGGAGAAGAACATGCCCTTTGGACTTGGGGTCCCTGTGCTGAGAAGCTGCTAGACCCAGGGGCAGATTGATGACAAAGACCTCCCCCAGAGCTGACAAAGAGAGAAAGCCTTACCCTGGAGCTGGTGCCCTAAATTCAGACTTCTAGCCTCCCAGACTGTGAAAGAATAAACTTCTGTTTGTTAAAGCTATGCACTTGTGGTATTTCTGTTATAGCAGCACTAGGTAACTAAGACAAGGCTGCAGTATAATGATAACAATAACAGTAATAGTAAATACTTATATATGCTTCACAACAGCTCTATTATAATAAGCTATTATTACTATTAATAATAATTACTATTATTAATATCCCTGTTAAAATGAGTGCAGTAAACCTCATGGATGCTTACTAATGTCCAACTTTCCTCTACTTCCTGATCCTGGAAGGATTGCAATCCCCCACTGCCTTGAAGATAAAAAAGCCAGTTGCCATGGAGTGGACTCTGACTCATGGAGACCCCATGTGTGTCAGAGCAGAACTGTGCTCCACAGGGTTTTCAATAGATTTTTTGGAAGAAGATTGCCATCCAAGATGCCTCTGGGTGGACTCTTTGGGGTTAGCAGCCAAGCACCTTGACCATTTACACCACTTAGGCTAGGTCATGTGACTGGTGTGACCAATGTAAGAGCAGAAGTGGCTGTGTCACACCCACGTCAGCATGTCTGTCATGAATTGAATTACGTCCGCCCAAAAATGTGTGTATCAGTTGGGCTGGGCCATGATTCCCGGAACTGTGTGATTTTCCTATATGTTGTAAATCCTGCCGCTATGATGTTAATGAGGAAGGATGGGAAGCCGTTGTGTTAGTGAGGCAGGACTCAGCCTACAAGATTGAATTGTATCTTGAGGCAAGCTCTTGAGATATAAAAGAAAGAAACAAGCGGAGAGACAGGGGACCTCATACTACCAAGAAAGGAATACTGGGAGCAAAGCACGTCCTTTGGACCTGGTATCCCTGCGCAGAGAAGTTCCTAGTCTGGGAGAAGATTGATGAGGAGGCCGACAGAGAAAGAAAGTCCTCTCCCCTGGAGCTGACACCCAGAATTTGGACTTTTGGCCTACTTTACTGTGAGAGAATAAACTTCTCTTTGTTAAGGCCATCCACTTGTGGTATTTCTGTTACAGCAGCACTAGATAACTAAGTCAGTGTCTCACTGCAGACGTTCAGTTCACCAGCCTGCCAACCGTGCTATGGCAAACTCTGGAGCCTTGAGATGACAGCACTGCCATCCTGGGCCCCTGATGGATGACTTTACGGAGCAGAGTCCCACACCCCCACCTCAGACCTACGTTAGCTTTGCAGCACAACTGAAAAATAAACTTGTGTGGTTTTTAAACTGAGATTTGGCGGTTGTTTATAATATAGCCCAAGGAACCTGGTAGCGCAATGGTTAAGTGCATGGCTGCTAACCAAAATGTGGGCGGTTCGAACCCACCCAGCATCTCCATGGGAGAAAGACCTGGCCGTCTGCTTCCACAAAGATTACAGCTAAGAAAGCCCCCTGGGGTAGCTCTACCCTGTCATATATGGTCACTATGAGTTCAAAATCAACTCAACGGCATCTAACAACAACAGTAACAATAGTCATTCCTGACTGATACACGGAGCCCCAGAAAGGTTAACCAACTTGGTCAAATTCACACAGCTATTTAGAGGTGGAGCTGGGATTCGAACTTGCAGAGTAAACAGCTTCATCGGTTTCTCCCTCCTGATCCAGCAGTATGAGTCCAATAGGGGCAGGAGGTAGAGATGTGGAAGTGAGAGGAAAGAAGTCCCAAGGGAGAGGACTGAGTGGGTACACCAAGGATGTATTTTCTTTGAAATCAGGCTCCAGACCACCTGGGGACAAAGAGTGTGAGAGTGAGAGACAGGGTGGTATAGGCTGGGCCAGGAGACAGGCGTGGCTGCTGTGGAAATGCCCCGGCTCCAGCTAGCTCAGTAGGCAAGTGATGCCAGCACAGGGCGGCCCAGAACATGAGGCAAATAACCAGGGATGGGGAGGCGACTGGGCTGAGAGCTGAACTTTAGCAATGTGGCGGGGACCTAAACCGCCCACTACCAACTGCTAATGCAGGAACACTGACTCCCAGACCCTCCCCTGCAGGATGGCCCAAAGCCAAGCCTGAGACAAGCTATCCTCCGAAGACGGTCACATGTGGCTGCTTCCAAAGATAACTCATGACACAATGTTTACATGGAGGACTGGATGGGGACTGGAAATTAAGCAAAATCTGCCTTTCCCAATAGATGAAGACAAAAATGTCTTGCTGCCCTTTGACCCCATTAGGCACATGGTTTCCAGAGGCACTGGCTCATGACCGGGCTGTTGGGCATAGGGAGGCAGAGGAGCTTTCGAAGCTTTGGAAGGAGATGAGGAGGAGACGGCAAGGTGGACATCAGGAGAAGCAGAGAAGCTCAGCATTAGGCCTCTTGTTTAAATATGAAGCTACCTCTGCAAATCCTTGTCATGGGAGAACGTGGGTCCTCGACATTGTGATTATTTATGGGGTCATCATCAACATCCACTGAAAATTGAATATAACACAGACTGTCAAAAGAATGAACAAATCTGTCTTGGCAAAAGTACAGCCAGAATGCTCCTTAGAATCAAGGACGGCAAGACTTAATCTCACATACTTTGGACATGTTATCTGGAGGGACGAGTCCCTGGAGAAGGACATTATGCTTGGTACAGTAGATGGTCAGCAAAAAAAAGGAAGACCCTCAACGAGACGGACTGACAGTGGCTGCAATAATGGACTCAAGCACAACAACGATTGTGAGGATGGTGCAGGACGGGGCAGTGTTTTGTTCTGTTGTACACAGGGTCGCTATGAGTTGGAACTGACTTGGCGGCCCCTAACAACAACACCACCACCATCCATATCCACAACGCCTTTGACATTTACAAACTGTTTGAAGTCATCTCCTATTGACCGACCCCTCCCAGTAACTCGGTGACATGGGCAGTTTGGACAATGGAGCATCTCCACTTTACAAATGAGAAAACAAACTCAAAGACATCCCGGGCACACAGCTGGGCAATAATAGAGCCATATCCACTACCAGCGTCTGGAGTCAGAGCTCTACCCCGCAGCACCCCTGCCCCAGCCCAGCAGTCACTGTTTTCTGGACCCTAAGAAACGGCTGCACAGAAAGGACGTACAAGGACAATGTCAAGCTCGGTTAGACCAGTAACAACTGCTGCTGGCATCTCTCATTCCTGCGTCTATTCCTGAGTCTGGCATGCCGCCTAGTGCTCAGAGACCCACGGCAAGGGAGCGGGGGTCTCCAGGGTCACTCCAGAGGGAGACTGCCCGTCCGTGTGCACAGACCAGCTAGCACCCCTCAGTCCCCAGCCTCCTCTGTGGTCCTGTTGCCTGAGGCTCCTGCCTCATTGAGTCCACACAGCAGGAGGTACAAATTGAGGGAGAATTGGCAGGAAGCCTCCACACGCAACCACTGACCAGCTGGAGGGCCTCTGTGAACAGAGCCTGAGGTGGAAAACAATCCCCTTACGTGATCCTGTAAGAGGCAAAATCAAGGCCCTCAGACAGCACCCCAGAAACAGGAGCCTGGGGGTACAGGGGAGCAGTCCTCAATCCCAGCTCCTCCTACCGTCATCCTCCGTGGCACAAGACCCAAGCTGAGGGTTTTCAAAAGGTACCCCTGGGATGCTAGAATGAGCAGCTCGTTTGTAAACATCAGCGCTATTTGGTCCAGATCTAATATCCCACCATTCAGATAAACTGAGGCAAAGAGTCCCTCTCAGAGCAGCAAAAAGTGCTTCTGAACAATACCTGCCACCCTCTGCTGCCCAGTCCTTCCACCTCCAGAAAGCCTTCCTGGATTTTCCAGCCAAAGGGGACACTTGCAGCTTTCCTTCTAGATGTTTGTTTTCTAGCCCACTCTTTGGGTATGGTGGGTGCACCTTGCTTCAGGGCTTGGTGTACGTAATTCTGGAGGGTTCCTTGTTTCACAAAGTGGTTGAACTCAGGAACTCCAAGCTGGGTGACTACTAGGCACAAAATAAATGCCCAGTAAATTGATTTCCACCAAAAAATATCACTCCATAAATTGACCTGGTTTGTTATGTACCACACCAACCTGTTTCCTGGAGCTCCGTTGCTGGATCCCCTAACTCATGGCCACATGTGCCTGGAAAGCAAGGATTCCAGACTCTGATCACTCCACCTGGGGTGATCTACCGGGACATAGATGATGCTGCTGCCTGGCTAACATGCAAACACCAGGCGGCTCCAGTCTTCACTTCTCATAGATACATGCCCTCTCTTGGTTCCTGAGAAAACATGGCCCAGCTTGGCCATTATTTTTTGTTTTTTACTTTTTATAGAGATAGAGAAGGACATCGTGCTTGGTAGAGAGTCAGCAAAAAAGAGGAAGACCCTCGATGAGATGGATTGACACAGTAGCTGCAACCATGGGCTCAAGCATAACAATGACTGTGAGGATGGCGCAGGACCCGGCAGTGTTTTGTTCTGTTGCACATAGGGTCACTATGAGTTGGAAATGACTCCACAGCACCCAACAACAACAACAACCATAGATATACATACCAGAAAGACTCTCGTGTGTTCCCCAATATTATCAAAACAAGCAAACAGAAGCAGCCCAAGCATAATGACAAATGGCATTTGTCACCCAAGTTTCAGGGACCCGTGGGCAAAAGGGAGTGGTGGGGACTGTGGCTAACTGGCAAGCACATGGCCCTTTAAAAGAGACAGCTGCTCCTTGCCTCTCACTGCCATCTAGGAATATTGTGACATCCAGTGATGTCAGACATTTCCATTTTTCAGAAGCTACAAATCCAGATTTTAATCTGAAACCTCCCTATTTTAAAATGTTGGTCAATAATTATGTTATTTAAAAAAAAAAAAAAGTGTGTGAGCCAACTGTGTGCATTCAAACAGAACCCATCCAAACACCAGCTCTGTCTCCTCTAACTGCCAGTGGGTCGCTGCTACAATAAAACAGTGGATCCTCCATGTCCCCCATTAGCCTCTGGGGTGGAGGCCATTTAATACAAGAAATCCTAGCTTGGCCCCTCCGCGCTACCTGCGAAATTAACGGGTGAAGGATTATATCTGACATGGGCCGAGTTTCCAGCAGGAAACGCCAACACTTTGTCAAAATTCGTTTGCTACTATTCCATCCCTCTATCATTCTCCCTAACGACAAATGTAATTAACACGCTCATATAAAAGCACAGGACAAAAGCGCTTCAATTTCTTCATCTATTTCAGGGTCATCCCTGTTACCCATATATGACAAGTTAATGGGGCTTAATTAACAAAGCAGCAGTAAAGCGATTTAGGAAGCTGAGGGATTATTTTGAGTCCTGGCTGTGGTGGCGTGTTTTGTGCACGGTGTAAGATAACAGGTTTGCTTTCTGTGGTATCTCATATTCATCATCCTGAAACTACCTGCTGTTGAGGGTAGAGAGGTATCGTCTTATCTTTGCAAAAAGTGCCTGGGTTTGGTAGCTGCTCCCAGGATGGCAGAAGTAATGTGGTATGAGAACTAGGCAAGGCTATGAGAAGATGGTATCAGCAGGTCTGACTCCAGGGCAAGGGTCATGACCCTGGAAGCATTCAGGAGCCAAAGATCAAGTCAGGACTGTACATCAGAGTCTTTGTTAACCCATCCCTCTTTGCCCCTCCCCCAAGGCCAATAAATTTCTAAGGGTTGGGGATTCTATTTCAGAAATATTTCCCAAATCCACGTCCTCTTCACCACTGTTGCCCGGCCCCTGTCACCTCTCACCTGTAGTGCCTCACCTCTCACCTGTAGTGCCTCACCTCTCACCTGTAGTGCCTCTGTAGGCCACTTCCTAACTGGTCTCCCTGCTAGTCCATTTGGATTAAGTCCATCCTTCCTAGAACACCCTTCAGTTGCACCAAGTTCCAAAACAGAAATTAAAAATCGACTGCCTGACAAACACGTCTTCTTTGGACCACTGTTTATCAAAATTTTGAATTCATTTTAAGTGGGATTGGCAGATGTTACATAAAAATATGGATTGCTTGCAAGACTGGGGCCACATTCCCACGCGGCAACACTGAGATGCAGTGATTCCATTTAGGTAGCGTGTGTGGTTCACCGGGGGGTTAAGAATGGCGTGGGGGCGGAATCTGACCTCCCCTAAACGTCATGAGGGGGAAGGAGAATCAAGGTCAGCAGCCCTAGGCTGATCCCTATGAAGCAGAGATCAGACATGCCTTCACCCTCCAACCTTTTTACCAATTCTGACACCAACCATCCCTCCCACAGCACACTCTACTTCTCTGCTGGGTTTGATAATTCATTCCAATGGCCAACAGAACCCATAGACAATACTCACAATTATGGGGTTTATTAGGGAAGTAACGAGTTACAATTCAGGTTCAGGAACGCTCAGGATACAGCTCTTCCATCAGGACAGCCTCTTGTCAGCCGTGCCTGCAGGCATGCCTCTCTCTGGCATGCTCAAGCAAATATTACAAAGCTCTTTTAGCTCTGCCAATAAGTGCCCCAAGGCACCCCACTTACCAGTAAGCCTCACCCTGAAGGTGCTCAGCTCTAGCTCCACGGGTCAGCAAACCCAGGTCTACCTGCCCCAAGACACTAAGCTTTCTCACTCCCTGGGCTGGGAAGCCCACTGCTCCATCTCTGCCAGTCTCTCCTGCCACCGTTTCCGACACCGGTTCTTGCCATGTTCAGTGTTACAGCTCTTTCTCTCTCAGTCTCCTGGTTCCAGGAGTTTCTCAGCACAGGGATCCCAGGTCCAAACGACATGCTCCACTCCTGGCTCTTCTCCCTTGGTGGTGGTGAGATCCTCTCTTCCCTACCTCTGAGATGGCTCATTTTAAGCCTCGGGGGATGCCGAAACTGATCAATCCCTTCATTCGAGTTCCATAGACCTTATTTGCATGGTTCTACCCCCAGGCGGGTGCTACGAACTTTATTTGCATCATTAACAAGACATACAGTCCCCTTGGTGGGCTACAATTACCTTATTCGTATAGTCCCACCCATTCACTGGGGTGGGAGTTACAAGCCCACGGCAAGACAAGCCATCTAAAAGCAATCCACTGCACCTCAGGGGGCCATGGTCCCCAGAGCTCCCTGTTATCACCTACAACTACTGTTCCAGTTTCTGTTACCTGCCTGGGCCTGTGGGCATGGGGGTTTGCAAGTAGGAGACCTGAGACTGGACAAACAGGCACCCAGAAGACACAAGGGCTCTAATAAATGTTCAGATGTTTCCTGCTAGGGTGAGAATTCATCTGAGGACATGAACAGATCAGATCTTGTGAGAACAGGTCAGTGGTGTATCCAGAGAGGAGGGCAAAGCTCATGGAAAAAGGACGCAGACTAGGAAACCCACCCTCCCTACAAAAGAAAGCAGCACAGGACTTCCCTCAGAGCCAGCGCATCTTTAAACCCAAGCAGCACCCAGCTCAGGGCGGCCCCTTGGAAAGCCGGACGAGAGGGACAAGGTGATCCTTTGGTGATCCCTGCTCAGCTTTGAGCATTGAAAAGTCTGTGCACAAACCTTTAAAATGTCTGAATCAGAGAGGGCTTTCACGAGCCAAGTTTCCACTTTATTCTTAAATAGTTTTAACCCACCTCTTGCTTTGTGATTCAGGGACACACATCACAGAAATTCTGGGCCTGAGAGCTACTCGGTCCCTGGTCAATGGGAGCCCTCCACTGGCCCACAGCTCAGCTGGGCTGGCCTGGGAACACATGCATTTGACCCCTCCAAACATGAGCCTTCCAATGCTTCCTCTCCTCGTCTACGTCGCCCAGCCCCAGTTGTCTGCCTAGGGATTTGCCACTCATCTGGCCCACTGGATAGCTCTTTTGAGCTCAATGTAAAACAGGAGGAGAATAAAACTGGAGTCCAGATAAAACTGAGCTATGCAGGCTGGTAGCCAAGACATGCCCGGAGCTCCTTGAGGTGTTTCTCACCTTCATTTGCCTCTTAGGACTCAGAGATGCCGAGCTCAGACACAAGAGCCCAGGAGTTACAATTACACAGAGCAGCTGTGAACCTGGCCAGCTTCCAAGTGAGAAAAAGCCTTTTACATGTAATTTCCTGAGGTCAATCCAGCCTCGCGTGCCCCCTCCCCTCCTAGAGGCCCTCAGCTCTCTGGCAAAGCATTAGAGCAAGTGGGTATAGAGATTTGCTCGGAATCAAAAATCATTCTTCACGACAGCAAGATACACGCTAGGTGGAGGTCACTGCTACACAAACTGTGTCATTTCTCCAGCCATAGTCTTGGCACCTCCATGGCCACAAACGTTGTCCAGTGAAACCCAGAGCCCATTCAACTCGAGGTCAGCCGTTTTCTCTATCCCAGTATTTTGTGCTTCTGAAACATCTCTGCAGAATTGGTTTCAACCTGTCTTGTCAACAACAACCACCTTCCACACATTCCTTTCCAGTCACTAATTTGATGTCTTCACTAACAGAAATGCCAGTAATTTGAAGGTTTCAAAGGAAAGTGCCTTGAGCTCCACCAGACAGCGAGAGAGCGAGCGGGTGGCCCCCTGCCTCTCCTCAGCTGAGTGGGTGCACTGGTGTACCGAGGGCCTGGAATCTGTCACTGCCTGCCCAGAGCACAGATATAGCAGGTGTTGCTTATAATTGCTTCTAGACTTCCTGCTACGGTCAGTTGAAAGTCAAACCCATAAATGCTGCCTGATACAATAAAACTGGAGTACACAAGCGTTTTTGCATCATTGCCTCGTGAAAATATACTGACTGAAATGGGATGAAATGGATGCAAATGCCTGAGAAGGGAACGCTGCAGAAATAGCAACCAATAGACTGTCAGCCTGTGCTTCCTTTTCTTATCTGCCTTTTTTTTTTTTTTCCTTTCAGGACCAAAAGAGATGACAGATATGTAAGGAGACAAATTTGTTCATTTCCCAAGCTGCTTTTTTCTTTGATCCTTCTAAGAGCAAGTCAGTGGAAGCTATTTTTATTTTACTTAGGTCCTCACTAGGGCTGTTTCCTGAGCTTCTACATGGACGTTCCATGTTTTAAAGTCCCCTTTGGAATCCAGAATCAAATCCATGCTATAGAGCCATCTCTCAGTTCCCAAATATGAATTTGAACTCTTTTTGAAAAGGGACCGTTTTTTCCAGGGACCCAGGATGTAGTTCACACTGTTGTTCTTGTTGGCTGTTGTTCAGCCAGCCCTGACTCATGGCGACCTCGTGCACAACAGAACGAAATGCTGGATGGTCCGGTGCCATCTGCGTGATCGGTTGTGGAGTGGACCATTGTGATCCAGAGTCTAATATTTGGAGATCGCCAGGCCCTTCTTCCTACTCCGTCTTAGTGTGGAACTCCGCTGAAATCTGCTTAGCACCATAGCAACAAACAGGCCTCCGCTGACTGATGGGTGGTGGTGCGTATGAGATGCACTGACTGGGAATTAAACCCGGGTCTCTGACACGAAAGGTGAGAATTCCGCCACTGAACCACCGCTGCCCCCAGTTCAGACTAGGACAACTGTTTCTTGCAGATCCATCAAAGTCCCAAGGAGGCCACGATACAGAACGGCTGTCAAATTGCAAGCACGGTCTGATATTGGTCACGAGGGATAACAGTATTATAAGAGATAATATTTATTGAAGGCTTACAGTATGCCAGGCACTATTCTAAGCTGTTTATATATAATAATTCATTTATACCCTTAACAACCTTATAAGGGAGCCCTGGTGGGCCAGTGGTTAAAGTGCTCAGCTGCTGAGAGAACAGTGGTTCCAACCCACCAGCTACTCCGAGGAAGAAAGTTGTGGCAGTCTGCTCCATAAAGATTACAGCCTTGGAAACCCTCTGGGGCAATTCTACTCTGTCCTATAAGGTTGTTAGGAGTCGGAATTGACTTAACAGCAACTGGTTTGGTTTGGTTTATGAGTGGACCCTATTCTTAGCCTCATTTTACTAATGAAAAATTTATAGCACAGGGAGATAAAGAAACTAGCCTACAGTCACACAGCGAGGAAGTGGAAAGGAGGGATTTGCACACAGGCCATCTTCTGCAGAGCCCACCCTGCCTACAGCCTCCAGGCAGGACACATAAAAGACTGAAGCCGATCAGGTGTAAGACAATAGGGAGCTGTGGGGACTGCGGCAAACTGGTATGCACGTGCTCTGACTTAAAAGAAGTAGTTTTTTCTCAGATCCAGAGTAGAATACAAGCCTAGTTTTGCCAAAATTATTTTTGCCAAGAGATGCTGGGAATCTGAATGTGATGTGAAATCCTCCAACCTGTAAATGTTAGTGGCTACTTCAAAATATGGGGCCCTGTTGGCACAGTGTTTAAGAGCTCGGCTGCTAACCAAAACTCTAGCAGTTCAAGTCCACTAGCTACTCCTAGGAAACCTTTTGGGGCAGTTCTACTCTGTCCTATACAGTTGCTATGAGTTGGAATCAACTCGATGGCAACGGGTTTGGCTTTTGGTTTAATGTTAAGAATTTCAGTAAATAAACACAGAAACAAGACTGTGGAGATAACAGCAATGGTTTGAGAGCTGGGAAAGCTGGGTTCTCAATCCTGATAGAAATCAGGTGTGACCTTGAGCACAGCCTCAAGGTCGTTCCCCACCTGTGGAGTTGAGTCTGACACAAAACAGGTGGATTAGGGGTAATTGTCCACATTAAGAAAACATTTTTATCTTTCTTAAGGACTCACCACAGTGTTTCTTTAAACAGCAAGCTTTCCTGTGTTTGCTTACCAGCTTGGTGGAGAGGTGGGGGAAAGGTCACAGGAAATTACAGCCTAAGCATCCACAGCCTCTTGGCAGTAATCGTGCTAGTGAGGAGAGCAGAATCACAGTGGCTCCTCAGGAGGCGCTGCTGCAGAAAGGATGGTGCCTAGGGGCGGGGCGCAGGTGCAAGGAGCCGGAAAGGCTCACAGAATGGAGCCAGAGAGCTCGTTCTGAGAGAGCCCCTGTGAGGTTTCATGTCAGGCTGAATGTGTTTTAAGCAAATGCCAAGGGCATGACTTTGGAAGAACTAAAATCAGACACACACAGGTTGTTTTCTGCATCACAAAGCCCACACCCTCCCAGAAGCTTCTTTGGCTCAGCAGACCGGAGTTTACTGGGTCATTCCATGGGTGCCAAACCCTCCAATCAGATCCCCCAGTATTCCGCCCTGCAGGCCACCTTCCCTGACCAGCCCAGGCCAGAATGGCCTCCCCTTCTCTGGACACCCATGGCACCCAGGAGTGGCGTATCCTATTTCAGAGCTCCCTAGTCTTCAGGCTGGATCCTGTTTATACATGACGTGTGTAGGCAGAAGACAGTAGAGAGGTGGCCCCTCTGCTCATTGCCCCTCTCCCAGCCCTGGAACCTGTCTGAAGCCGGGCTCCCCAAGAGCAAGGTACGCCTACAAGAAGTCTGTTATGGAGGTGTTCCCAGGAAAGTGAGAGACAGATGGGGGAGCAGCAGAGAGGAGGAGAAGCCAAATGAGGGTGTGACTTCAGGACAAGTCTGGCCCTCAGCCTGAGCATGTGGGGTGACTCCGGAGTGCCTGTGGGGTGACTCTGGAGTGTGGGTTACAGTTCACCCTGATGCGAATGGAAGGACCTGGACGTTCATGTTCAGTGCAAGCCAGGGCAGGGACATCAACTCCCAGCAGTGTCACATCCAGCGCTCCACACCTGGGAGCAAAGCCCAAAGGCAGGTGACCAAAGAGAGACACAGGGGTGGACCCGAGAAGCTGAAGAACACAGATGCAGAGGAATGAAAGGTAAAAGGATCCAGGTGGAGCACCTACCCTCTACACAGCCACTGTTGCTGTTGTCGGGTGCCATTGAGTCAATTCCAACTCATAGCAGCCCTATGTGACAGACTAGGGATTTCTCACCTATAATCTCTACAGAAGCGGATCGCCAGATCTTTCTCCCACCGAGCCAATGGTGAGTTAGGACCACCGTCTTTTCGGTTAGCTGTCAAGTGCTTAACCATTGCGCCACTGGGGCTCCTGAACACAAGGCTTACCTCCTGCCAACTACACTAGATGCTCAAAGTAGCAAGAAACCAGGTCTTTTATTTTCTCTCTGACTTCACCAGCTACTAACAGAACCAGGAATAGAAAGAGTACACAGGCACTTAGTTATGTTTTTTAATTAACATTTAGTTAATACTATATTCCAGGAGCCCTGGTGGCGCATTGGTTAAGCATTCAGCTGCTAACCAAAAAGTTGGCAGTTCAAATCCACCAGCCACTCCTTGGAAACCCTATGGGGCAGTTCTGCTCTGCCCTATAGGGTCTTTATGAGTCAAAATTGACTTGACGGCAACAGGTAACAGGAGACATTTTTGGTTGTCACTACTGTGGGAGGGGGTGCCACTGGCGTCTAGTGGGTTGAGGCCTAGAATGCTGCTAAACATCGTACAATGCACAGGACAGCCCCCCACAACAAAGATATTGCCCAAAACATCGATAGTGCTGTGGTTGGGAAACCACTGTCTAGCCCAACCCCTGCCCTACACAGATGCAGAAACCAAAGCACACGCAGCTAAGTGTCGGACATTTACAAAACTGGGCAGCAGGTTTTGAAGCCCTCATAGTTGGTGTGAGAATCAAGTAAGACATTAAATGTAAAAGCCCTTTGACAAATATGGCATGCTCCACAAACCTTTTAATATACGGAAATAGACCTTGTATTAGGTCAGTTAGTTTTTCAACAACTGTATCTGAGGCTTCAGATGGCAGCACCTACGTACAACCCAGTTAAAGGTCTCCTACGCCGGCTGAGCAGCACTGGAAAATGCCACGCCTGGCTCATCCCACCCTCCAGCTGATCCCCAAGTGATTAATAAGGTGCCTGTCTATGTTTGCCTCCCTGCAGACGGATACTAGGCCATAAATTCATCCACATCACCCCATTCACGCCTGTGCAGTAACAGAGTTGAACACATAAGAAAAGCTACACGTGTCTCACTCCCACCACTATACAGCAGACGAAATTCCCCAGTCTGATTTTCACCCCTTCCTGCCATTCCAAGGGCACCTGAGGGCACACTTTGCTTTGCCTCAAGTCTCTGCAAATTGCATTCCAACACTGCGATACAGTGTGAGGCGGTGGATCTGAACAGACACCCTCTGCACTGCCACGTAGTGTGTGACGCATGTCCAGGCAGGGCTCCCCACCATGAGACGATCAACACACACCCCTCCAGTGTGGCCCAGAGAGGAAAGTCCTCCTCACACCCCCTGCTGCCCCCACCTGAAAGGACTAGAAATAGGAGCTTTCAGGAGCTTCTTGTCAAGTGTGTGTCTTGCTTAGCTGGCTCCCCAGAGTGACAAGGCACCTGTGACTGATGAGGAAGGAATCCACCATTGTTCCTGACCCCCACACTCTCTGGGAAAGCTGAGCCATCTGGCACCTGGCCAGAGGCCTTTCCCCTGGTTCTAATTACTGACAGGCCTGCTGTTCCACCCCCTACCCCTTTCACCTCATCTAAATAGGGGAGATGACTGCGTCTTACCTGCCGCTTCTATCCCCACTTCAGCCCAGGAGCTCATTACACCTACAGCAGCCTTCAGATGCTGCTGATAGAAGATGGGCACCGTTGCTGCTGCTGCCAGGGGCTTGCACACACACACACGTGCGCACATGCACACACATGCACGTGTACACACGCATACACACACATGCACACACATATGCACGTGTGCACATATGCACAAACATGTGCACATGCACAAACACAAACACATGCACACACACGCATACCGTGTTGGGGGTGTTGTGCACATTTTCGCCTTCAATATTGTAATTAGAGTGTGAAAGAATAATGAAAGTTGAGTGTAGGTGAAGGTCCTTTTATTCCCTTGTTTTTCTCATAAGCCATTCAACAGTCTTTTTTATTCTTCCCAAAATGCCACCATCACCAGCAACAACAACAACAATAATAAAAGTGACTATCATGTAATAAATAGTTCCACATTCAAGACAAACTTTTGAGTATGTTATAAAGCTGGTCTGTAAATGACAGCTCTCTGAGGGAGTCTGTCTTGTCAGCCCCCTTTATAGTTAGAGAGTGAAGACTCTAACAGGTTCAGTAATTTGGCCAAGTTCACACAGTGAACAAGGGAGACTGTATTTGAACCCAAGTGGGTTAGACTCAGGGTCATACTATTCACCACAAAATTCTGTGTGCTGAATTTTTATAAGTTCGGCTACTAGTAACGAGGCAGAAAAATTAAGAAGCATGTAAGCTGTATTTCTAGCTCTGAGATACTTTCCAAAAGGAATCATTTGGTTCTAGAAAGCTTTATACCTGTATAAAGTATATTAAATATGAGCTACACCCGGTGTGGGATTTTAAAATAGCTTATATGTCTAAAATTTTAATTTTTCTTTTAGTTACAAATGGCTGAGGTCAGACCTCTTTAGAAGCCTGTTCATTGTAATGGGACTTGGACCAAACCCACTGTAACCCAAAGGAAGGCAGATTTGTTATCTTGTGCTTCCCAGGGGTCAAGTCCACCAGCTTCTCTATTCCTCACTGGGGAGGGTTCCGAACAAAATTGTTCAGACAGGGAATGAAAATCTGTTACTGGAAAGCTTCTGGTGGAAAGGGTCTTTGGTTGCAGCATTGCACACCCAGCCTCTCCACCATGGCAGGTCACCCCAGTATCCAGGACTTCATCATGGTTTTTTTTTGCCTCTGAAACCTTGATAGCCTTGGGGACTGTGGCATGGGGCAAGCACTGGCCAAGAAGCCAGGTCCTCTTGCTGCAAATACACTAATGTCCCATAAGAGTGATCTTCTGTGCCAAAGGCAAGCCCCACCACATGGCTGCAGCATGCCCTCAGCAAAGTCAATAGGCTACTTTATTCAAGGCAGAAGGGGACATGAAAATCTGCCATTAACAGAAGCACATGGCAGGCTGATTACTGACTTAGTCATTGACTTAGCTATAGTGAGCAGTTTGAATCCACCAGGTGCTCCTTGGAAACCCTATGGGGCAATTCAACTCTGTCCCATAGGGTCAGTATGAGTTGGAATCGACTCGACGGCAGTGGGTTTGGCTTGCTTTTGTTTTTCAGGAATCATTAGTGGATACTTTGCCTGCCTTTGCAGGCTAAGCTATCATTCAGTTAAAAGCAATTCTTTCTTGACATCAGAAAACTACAAAGCACTGTACCTACAGGACTTTGGGCTCCATCAGCTCCTCACTCAGACTCTATGATGAGATTATTAGTCAGGATAATCTAGGCTATTCCACAGTAACAAATTAGCCCTGAAACCTCAGTGGCTGAAAATCTACAAGTTTATTTCTTGCTCACGCAGATTCTGATGTTGGCCAGGCAATTCTGCAGGGTAGCTCGTCTTCCACACAGTGACTCAGTGATTCAGGCTGCTTGACACTTGTGGTGCCACCATATCAAAAGGTGGACTCCAGGTGACCACAGCAGGGCAGGAGAGAACTGGCAGCTGTGGATCAGATCTTAAATGCTTTAGCATTTCTGCTTATGTATAGGTCCCTGGGTGGAGTAAATGGTTTTCACTCCGCGACTCACTTAAAGGTTGTCAGTTCAAACCCACCAGGTGGTGTCACAAAAGAAAGGCCTGCAGATCTGCTGCCATAAAGATTACAGCCAAGAAAACCCCATGGAGCAGTTCTACTCTGTAGCACATGGGGTCTCCATGAGTGGGAACTGACTCGATGGCAACAGGTTTGGTTTTTTGTTTTTTTCTTCTGCTTATAGCCCATTGATCAGAGCTAGTCAGATAGCCCCACCTAGCTTCGAGTGGCCTGGGAAATGTGGGGGAGCACATTGAATTCAGTGAGGAACTATCTCTGCCACTTGCAGCCTACTCAAAAACATTCTTTCCCGTTAACCTAAAACTTAAATCCAGAAGCTAGTGCTGATTCATAGAGAAGATTTTTATATGATACTTAATTTGGTAGGCTATAATTTAATGAAACTGTCCTTCTCCTAATCACATTATGTCATTTTCTATAATCTTGTTACTCTAACATCAAATTTAAGATAAGGAATATATTTAAGCTCCATATCCATAAGCAATACGGTCATTAAATCTCTTTGGTCACTATTACTTAAAAAAAGAAAAAAAAACTCTGTCCAGTTATTTTCAGCAGAGTAATTTGCCAGAGATTACAGCCCAGCATTTAATTGCTTTTTGTTTCCCCCTCTTTTTTTCCGTTGGTGAATCATTTTGAGCTTATGATAATTTCAAAATAAATATTTTTCAAAGCCTGGGGGCATTCATTGTGTAATGATCATTTGAAAGATTTCTTAGTTATGGGGTTCTCAAAAGAATAAAAAGTTTGTCTGCAGCACCAGTTATTTCTATATTAAAAAGATGAAATTGCTCATTAAATTGTACAAGTCCATTTCTTTCATCAGCCTAACTGCCCAGTTTAGCCAAGATTCAATCTCTGAATGAAGCAAATGGCGATACATTTAAAAGTCTACTTCCTTTAACAGGAATGTCTTAGACATCTCAGAGCTGCCAACCTCTTTACTGTGCCTTTTCCTGAGAAAACCAAGGATGGCGTTTTGCTGTTGTTGTTGTTGTTTATTTTATTGTTTGGCTTTTTTTAAAGCAACGTGTGTGGGTTTTAGCTGATGTCCTGTTGGTCCTGACAAGCACAATCAAAAAAGAGCCGGATTTTTTTTTAAGTGTGACTTTAAAAGCATGGTAAGGCTGAGTAGTTCATTCAACGATACAACATTAAGGGTTCATGTTTCTGTCTGTCTGTTTGTAATTTCCCCGGGAAGAATTGTTTCTTTCTGTAATAAAACCAAAACCCAATGTAATGAGTAATGTCTGGCCTATGGAGCTTTGTGGCTAACCCACATATGGAACACCCAGACTTTCCTTCCATTTCCTCTTTCTCTACCAAACCCTTGAAGGCTGGAGCCTAGAAGGGAGGGGTCGGGCTGGCGAGGGAGGGGGGCATGGAGGAGAGGTGACCTTGCAGATGGTTTCAAATTCTATAATGAATAAAAAAGTGATCAGAATGAGATAGCTGGAGAGTCAATTCTTTAAAGAGAGATTCAAATTCGTTTGTCCTTTACAGGAGCCCAAGAAAAAAAAGTCATTATTAATTTAGGCAATTAGAGAACTTTGAAAGCAATATCCAGTGCATTTTAAAAAAAAAAAAAAAAAAAACCCTGTCCCAAGAGTACAGCCTACAGCCTAGGAAAACTTAATTTTTCTAGCATTTAGAATAAAGAAAGGTCGTTTCTTAGATGTGCTCAGCAGAAGATTGTAATTTTAAACTGGTAATTTAAATGGGATTTTCATAAAAAGGAGTCAATGCTTGAGTGAGCTTGAAATGAAATTAGAGGTGCGTGTTCTGCCCACCATGGCATGTCCAAATGAACCCATGTTCCCATTACTGTTTCCTACTCTGTCTCACTCCCTCCGGAAAATTCCAAAGCCTCAGTGCCTACATACACCTGATTCTCCTGCTTTCTTGCCGACATTAAGCAAGACAGTGCACCTTTTTCCTCCATGAAGGGCCTCAGCTCCCTAAGACATCTGGTCCATCAGCTGTTTCTCTTCTGTGGCTAATCAACAGGGAGCACTGCCTGGACCATTCCAGGTTGAGGACAAAGATGGGGTGGGGGGCTTAAGGGGTGGGCCCCATGGAGCAAGCCCCCAATGTGGAGCTGTGTGTTACTTGTGATGGCCCTTGCCCCTCCTGCACCCACATTTTTTGGCAGACCCAAGAGCTCACTTGAGGTGCTTCCAGGATGAGGACCACTGGGACCATGATGTCCAGATGGTTATCAGCCTCGCCTGCTCCTTGGAATCACCAGAGAGCTTTCAAGACAGTGTCTCGATCCCATCCCCATAGAGTCTGATTCCATTGGCCTGGAAGGCAGCCTGGGCATTTGGAGTTTCTTAAGCCCCCGGGATGATTCTAACGCTCAGCCAGGGCTCAGAACCACGGTGTTAGAGCCCCTGTTGGAAGCCTGGTAAGCAAGAGGCAAAGTAGAAGACGTGGGGCTAGAGGATGGGCAGGCGAGGTCATACTGGGCCTGTCGTCTGTGTCAGAAGAAACACCAACCCCTTGAGAGGGAGAGAAAGGCCATGAAGGGTGTAAGGAATTGAAAGCAGGAGTGCATACAGGAACTTGTACACCGATGCTCATTGTAGCACTATTCACAACAGCCAAAAAGTAGAAACAGCCTAAATGCCCATCAGCAGATGAATGGATAAGCAAAATACAGTACATACATACAATGGAATACTACTCAGCCGCAAAGAGAAGTGAAGTCCTGATACATGCTACCACATGGAGGAACCTTGTCAATATCGTGCTGAGTGAAATAAGTCAGTCTCAAAAGGACAAAGGTGGCATAATCCCACTTACACGAAATCACTAGAATAGGCAAGTGGTGTACAGAGACCAAAGCTTATTAATTGTTACCAGGGTGGGAGGGCGTGGGAAAGGGGGACTCAGTGCTTACGGAATGCTGAGCATCTGTTAAGGCAGATGGTATAATTTGGGAACAGGTAAGGGTGATGGTTGAACAATATGGCAAACATAATTAATGTCACCAAACTGTACATGAAAAGATTGTTAAAATGTCAGATGTTTTGATACATACATATTTACCACAACTTTTTTTTCTAAAAGTTGTACGCAGAAGTGCAATATGGCCAGGTCTTGGTTGCCATCTTGCTGGTGCTAAAATAAAAGCACACTGAACACATGCATTCAGGCGGGAACATCAGAGGCTCAGGAGGAAAGCTACTACCACCTGGGAACCAAGCCTTGTCTGACCAAATGTACTGAGCCCCCTCAGGTAACTGAGAGGTCAAAAGCCGCTCATCTCAGCTGAGGAAGCAGCAATTCACTTTAATTCACAGACCACCTCAACAACCGTGCCCTGTTCCCCTCGCTGTCCTCCTTCCCTGCCACAATAAGTCATTCCAGAGTGCCAAGCTCCACTTAAAAGTAAGCAAACACCTTCTGTCTCCACCCTGGCCCAGTTTCAGCTTATTTACCATTGTAACGTATGTCACCTGTTTTCCTAAACAACACAACACGGGCACGGTATGGTGGGACTGGTAATCCAGGCAAAGGAGAAACAGCCCGCCATTAGCACACACATAATGATATTTGATTTGCTCTCGGTAGATACCACTGTGTGTCTCTTCTCTTCTCTTTCTTGGAAAATAAAAACAGAACAAATAAAACAAAAATAAAAGGCTATGAGATGTCCAGCCCTGGCCCTTCTAGAAAAAAAAGTTATTTCAACACTGCCTGGAAACCCTGGTGGCACTGTGGTTAAGTGCTACAGCTGCTAACCAAAACACCAGCTGTTCAAATTCACCAGGTGCCCCTTGGAAACCCCACAGGGCAGTTCTACTCTGTCCTATAGGGTCACTCTGAGTCAGAATCGACTCCATGGCAACAGGTTTTGGTTTTTTGGTTTGCCTTTAAATGCCCTATTTGTTTGGCAAAGAATTGACAGCAACCACGTAGGAGGCACTTGGGTGTATTGGGGAATGTAGCAATGGCCCCTGCTAGCAAGGGGCTTCCAGCTTCTTGGGAGAGAGCAGACCACAGTGCAGCTCGTAAAAGAAGCAAGAAGAAACCTCACAGGGAGGGTGTGCTCCATCACCACTTCACCCACGCCCAGACACATGAAGGAGAAGCTTCCCCAAGAGGTCTTGACTGGAAGACGTTACCC
Organism: Loxodonta africana; assembly: GCF_030014295.1. Taxonomy (NCBI): domain Eukaryota; kingdom Metazoa; phylum Chordata; class Mammalia; order Proboscidea; family Elephantidae; genus Loxodonta; species Loxodonta africana. The sequence continues at coordinate 74,210,005 of NC_087362.1, forward strand.
CTACACTCAGGCCAGTTCGTGATTTCTGTTTCACCCACATGGACATTCTCACAAAGAACTAAGACCTTGGGTTGTCTCATTCCAGCAGTGACATTCTCTTTGGTGCCTCCCCAACCTCATGTCCAACTCATTGACCAGAAACTCCACCCTGTTCATTCAGAGAGGGGCCAAGCTAAAGGCCAGGGCTCAGCCTTTCAGGGCTAGACAGAACACAGCGTGACCACTGTGAGGACGAAAGGATCCAGAAAGACTCTTGCTCCCATGGCAACCTGGAACTTGCAGGCCTATGTTCTTCCACTCACTCACTTGTTCATTGGGTCAACCTTTCAACAAATACTCAGCTGTTGGCACTCACCAGGCTCGGAATTAACCCTACACATAAGCCCAGAGTTAAGACCTTGCAGAGCTGTCAATCTAACAGAGGAGGTTTGTACCAGGGAAGTGGGACCACTGAGGTATTGACAAAGGGCTTGAGGGTGTGCCACAGGGATGAGAGAAGAAGCTTTAGAACTGGACACACCTTTATCTTTTCTAGAGAGTCCCTGAGTTCCCCTTGTCCCTAAGGTGAGGTTACATCCGCAGACCTTCCCTGGAGTAAGCAAGTACAGCTGGTCCTGCCTTGGGATCCATGCCTGATCTTGCCCTACCATGAGAGGCCTCAGGCTTTGACCCAACCCCAAGTTCTAGAAATTGTTAGGGGGGCAGTAAAGGGGAGTTGTTGTTGTTGTGTGCCATCAAGTTGATTCCCACTCATAGCGACCATATGGGACAGAGTAGAGCTGCCTCATAGTGTTTCCAAGGAGCAGCTGGTAGATTCAAACTGCTGCTGGTTAGCAGCCTGAGCTCTTAACCACTTCGCCACCTGGGAGGTAGCAGGGGATATTTGCTACCTTGGAAATAACAGCGTCCTCAGCCTGTGTGTCCAGCCTAGTGCCTCTTCCCTGTTCCAGGTCCATTCCTTCATTCATTCCCACAGATTTATTCACTACGTTGTCCTGGAAGGGCCCAATCCCTTTCAAGGCCTAAAGCCCCTGCTTAATAAACATTTAATGATTTTTTTTCCCACTCTATCAGGAAAAAAGATGGGCATAAAGATTGTCACTGTTAACTATTGTTCTCAAGTTTAAGTTCCACATTTCTCAGAAAGATGGATTTCACGTTCCCACAAGAAATGGAACATGCAATGCTTACAAAGTTGCAATGCGAAGTCTCTCACCCAAGATGGAGCCAGCTTTCTGTTGCATGTTCCAGTAAAGAATGGAGAGCGAGCTGGGAAAGAGGCTGGGCACAGACCCGGGGAGATCCCAGCAGTCCAGGCTATCTGAGGGCAGAGGTGGCCCTGGGAGAAACGTACTCTCTGCTCCCCACACTTCTCGCCCCTTTCCCAATATTTAGTCTCCTTAAGACAAAGTAAAAGAGGCCCAGATGGACAACACCAGGAACAATAAATGAGAACACCAAGGAGACAGACTTTAGCCCAAAAGCTTTGTAACGGAGCTTCCCAGGCATAGAACGAATTGGTATAAAAGGTAGTGATCTCCTTGTCCCCGGGGACATGTAAACAGATAATAGACAATAAGTGGATGATAAAACTATAAAAGGAATTTAAAGGAGAGAAGAAAAACAACATTGCCTCGGTGTCAATTATGTGCCAGGCACTCTGCTAGGATGTTAAGTATGTTACTTCATTCAATACCCACAGCAGCGCTGAAGAAGATATAACCATCTGCCTTGTGCCTATGAAGCAGTTATAGTGCACAGAGGTTAGATTACACATTACAAAGCAATCAACTGGAGAGTGGGCCTGACTCCAAAGCCCGTTCTCTTTCTATGGTAACATGCCACCTCTTCAGAGGGGGTCAGGGACAGTGCAGAAGATTCATTCATTCATATATTTGAGTATCTGGGGAGTGTCCACCTACTGCGCCATTGCTGGGGACACAAGGTAAGTACCTGGGTCTACGGCATCCTGGAAGGCAGCTCCAGTGCCTGCAGAGCTCACCAGGTGGGTAAGGGCTGAGAAGGTTGACACTTCTCCTCCTCCTTCAGCTCCTGCCCCTTCTGCCCAGCCTGCAGCCTCGGTGAGTCGCCTCCATCAGCACAAGGTCACCCATTGTCCTCGCTGATTCTCTCACCCAGAAGTGGCATTTCCCAAAGTGCAGCCCTCAGAACACAGGGCCACGGCATGCTCCTTAGACAAAGACAGTTTGCTGGGCCCAGGTGTTGGGGAACTCTGCAGGACGCGCTTGCCACTAGGTGGTCATGGTGAGTGCTGAAGCGCAGTAGGGCCCACTCCTGCTAAGGCTCAAGCTGCGTCTCTGACTTGGGACCTGGGAGGGGTTCATGGCTCTCTTAGAGCAATGGCTTTCAAACTCTTTTGAGTGTGGCCCACAGCAAGAAACGCATTTTACATTGCAGCCCTCTGCAAATAACACACACTCACACACACACAATTGAATCCAAACATGTAATGGAACAATACTCACCTTCATTATGTGGGATGCCCTCAGATAGTTGCTATTCTGTTTTCTTTTAATTCTGGGTCATGACCTTCTAAGTCAATTTCAGGACTTCACAATTTGAAAAACACAGATCTAGAATACAAGAAGCCACTCAAACTGATTGCTGTGCGAGCCAACCCCACTCTGAGCCAGAGAGGGTCAAGGAAAAGTCAGGAAACTAGCAACCAGGAGACTGAGGCTCTATCCCAGCCTCACCGCTTCCTGACAGCGTGACCTCGGTCAAGGGGCTTCTCCTCGCTGCGTGGATGTGATAAGCTAATTGCATTAGCGCTGATAAACCTGGAAAAGTACAGGGCTTAGATGGAGTTCTCGAGGAGGATTCAACAGAGGGGCTGTTTACAGGAATGTGTGCTGCTGTTGTTGTTGTTAGGTGCCATCAAGTCGATTCCAACTCATAGCGACCCTATAGGACAGGGTAGAACTGTCCCAAAGAGTTTCCAAGGCTATAATCTTTACAGAAGCAGAATGCCACATCTTTCTCTCCCAAAGTGGCTGTTGAGATTGAACTGCTGACCTTTCAGTTATCATCCGAGCTCTTGACCACTGCACAATCAGGGCTCCTGGGGTGTGTGCAGGGTTAAGGTAATACACAAGGAGAGGGAGTGTGCACTGGGACCTGGAGAGAGAGCTGACGGATGGATGACCAACAGGATGCTGCCAACTGTGGCCAGGGAGGGAGGAAGCCATGACAATAAATACCCCAAATCTCTCCTGTTTCTCCCTTCAACCTCCAGCCAATGCTCTCCATGATCCAAAATGAACTGGAAGCCAGAGGGCAGGAGAACTCACTGATGAAACCCTTACGGTCAGTGTCTTAGTCATCTAGTGCTGCTATAACAGAAATACCACAAGTGGGTGGCTTTAACAAACAGAAGTGTATTCTCTCACAGTCCAGTGGGCTAGAAGCCTGAATTCAGGGTACCAGCTCCAGGGGAAGGCTTTCTTTTTCCATCAGTTATGGGAGAAGGTCCTTGTCAGCAATCTTCCCTTGGTCTAGGACCTTCTCAGTGCAGGGACCCTGGGTCCAAAACATGCGCTCTGCTCCTGGCACTAATTTCTTCGTGGTGTGAGGTCCTCCAGTCTCTCTGCTCACTTCTCTCTTTTATGTGTCAAAAGAGATTGACTCAAGATACAACCTAATCTTGTAGATTGAGTTCTGCCTCATTAACATAACTGTCTCTAATCCTGCCTCATTAACATCATAGAGTTAGGGTTTACAACACATAGGAAAATCACATCAGATGACAAAATGGTGGAAAATACTGGGAATCATGGCCTACCCAAGTTGACACACATTTTGGGGGACACAGTGCAATCCATGACAGACAGCTTCCTGGGGCCCCATCAGAGTGAAGAACAGAGAATGGGTCAGGAGGCAAAAACGCAGAATACCCAGCAGCCCCATTCATGTCAAGACGATGAGGAGCAATAATGGCTGACCATGCTGGCCTTCCTGTTGCCATGTCAATTCAGGGGATGGGTGAGGCTCTCACTTCTACAGCCCTTCAAATTTTGGAAAATGTTTCCCATCCACGTTCTGATCTGATGCTCAACTGAGTCTGCTTTTACAGGAAGAGCCTGCCTGGGAATCGACATGGGTCAGGCCAGCCCCAGCCTCAGGGAGCTCAGAGAATCAAGTGAAGAAAAAAAGCCATGGTGTAAATGACAGTGGCATAAAACATAAAATTATTGTTGTTTTATTGTGAGGTGTCATTGAGTTGATTCTGACTCATAGCAACCATGCATACAACAGAATGAAACACTGCCCAGGCCTGTGCCATCCTCACAATCATTGCTATGTTTGAGCCCATTGTTGCAGCCATTGTGTCAACCCATCTCATTGAGAGTCTTCCTCTTTTCGCTGACCCTCTACTTTACAAAATATGTTGTCCTTCTCCAGGAACTGGACCCTCCTGATAACATGTCCAAAGCACACAAGGCGAAGTCTCACCATTGTTGCTTCTAAGGAGCATACTTCTTCCAAGACAGATTTGTTTCTCCTTCTGGCAGTCCATGGTATATTCAATATTCTTTGTCAACACCATAATTCAGAGGCATCAATTCTTTTTCCTTCTTCCTTACTCATTGTCCAGTTTTCATATGCATGTGAGGTGATTGAAAATACTGTGGCTTAGATCAGGTGCACCTTAGTCATTAAAGTGACACCTTTGTTTTTTTAACACTGTAAAGAGGTCTTTGGCAACAGATTTGTCCAATGCAACACATCATTTGATTTCTTGACTGCTGCTTCCATAGGCATTGATTGTATATCCAAGTAAATTGAAATCCTTGACAACTTCAATGATGACAATTGTGAGAATGACACAGGATCGGGCAACATCTCACCCTGTTTACGCGAGGTCACCATGATTCGCGGATGACTTAATGGCAGCTAACAACAACAATGTCAACTACGGTTGTATTCCTGGTGTTCTTTGGCTGGAAGACACTATACAAAGAAGGAGGAATGGATTCCACAGCAAGGCTCCAGGGCTGGTCCATTGGGCTGACCCTCCAGGGCTGGACAGAGGCACTGGCCCTCCACTTCTGGCAATGGGGGATCCAAGCAAAGCATTGAGGTTGAAGGTCCTCGGCCTGTTTCTATAGTAGGAAGTAGCAGGATTGGCCAGAGCAACACAAAGAAGAGGAAGAGAGGTTTCAGAACTCAGACTTTACTCTTGGAAGGGTTTTATTTTAAGGAGGGAAAGCGACATAGCAAATGCTGCACTTAAAAAAAAAAAAAAAAAATCCATCTGGCAGCTCTGTGTTGGAAGGATTGAAAGGATAAAGATTTCTGAGTCAGGAAGCCCAGTTAGAAAGCTGTGCCCAAACTTTGCTTTGCTGTTGAGTCGATTATGACTCATAGAGATCCTATAAGACAGAGTAGAACTGCCCCATAGGGTTTCCAAGGAGCGACTGGTGGATTTGAACTGCTGACCGTTTGGTTAGCAGCCATAGCTCTTAACCACTGGGCTACCAGGAGGGAGAAGGGAGTGAATTGGAGTGCCCAGCCCACCCCAGTCTCCTGAAAGGGTGGCAGGGAGGGAGGCAGTTAGAGTCTTCCTCTCCCACATTCTCTACAAACTCAGCGTGTTCCCTTGCAGCCAGTGTGAAGAACCTAAGCATCTCCAGTTCTCAGATTCGTTTGAGGGTCCCAAATGGGAGCTGCGATCTCCTTGCCCTTGGTCAAAAACACTTAAAGGACTGCATTTGAGAACAGATGAGATCGCTGCTTTAAAAAGCGTTACACACAGATGTCTGAAGAGGAAATTAATCCAGAGTTTGTGCATTAAATTCCCTATCAGTCATAGAAGATGTATTTTTAATTAATGGAAAAGACTTTGGTTGAACGCATTTGGTTTCGCTAGGGGAGAATATGTGGGGCTGGGGGATTTGTGCAAAATGTGAGCATTTTCTGGGTCCAAAGGACCTTGAGTAAGAAGAGAAGCTAAATGCAAGCTAAGTGTGAGTGATAGCCAATTTCCAGTTTGTGATGTTTGATTTAACAATATTTAGTTCATTTGCCATTTGGGAGAAAAACTTTTAATTCCATCAGGTACCTAATCAGCCCTCAGCAGGCACTCTGAATACCTTAATTAGCACCTATGAAAAGTGGCTCAAACTTGAACTACAAAAAGCTAAATAATAATTTGGGAGCTTACCATGCTTCAAAGTAAAGCCTGTCCCAGGCTGGCAAGGATGTCTGCAGGGTTTCATGACTGTTGCGTGCCCTGTGTGATTATATTCGATAATCCCAGCTCACGCAAATCCCACACCTGGTGATGAACCGGCTGTGGCAGGCTCTATTTCAGATCTTCATGTGGAATTATTCAGCACCTAGACTTGATTCCGCTTCTGTTTGGGCCCATAAACATACATATTTATCAAACCCGTTGGCAATTCCGATACCATATACTTTAAAACACTGTCCTATTTGTGGGTAATCACTACTTCATGAATATTAGATTTCCACCTTAATTTCACTGGCGGGGCTTTTTCTTGGCGGGAAAAGGTCAGGACTCAATCACGGTCACACTGCCAGAAAGCAGGAGAACAAACTCCTGTCCTGGCAGGAAGATGTTATTATGGAAGAGGCGGATTGGGCCTTCCATATACTTCTGTCTTCTGGTTCTCTCCTTGGTTCTCCACAAAGCCCACCTCCACTCTGCCTCCCTATCTCATTGCCCAAGCCAAAAAATAAAACAAAACTGTGAACCATCCTCAACTCATGGTGACTCCATGTGGGCCAAAATAAAACTGCTCCATAGAGTTTTAAATGACTGGGGGTTTTTTGGAAGTAGAATGCCAGGCCTTTCTCCCGAGGAGCCTCTGGGTGGACTCGAACCTCCACCCTTTCCGTTAACAGCCAAGCACAAACCATTGCACCACCCAGACACCATTAAGTGGACTCACTCACTGAACAGAAGCAAAGAGGTGTCAACAACACAATCACTGCAGAATCAAAAGAACTCAGAAATGAACTATAGGAAGATGTTGGGGGAGAGCTATGTCCTGCACTGAGAGCCCAGAGTGCAGAAAGGTCCTGCTAGTCTCCATCTTCAGCTCAGAAGACTCAGCCTCACGTCAGAGCCTAGCCCCTGCTCCTCAAGACACCAAACCCACTGTAATAGTGGCGTGGGAGTGGCGTCTGACCTCTTCTAACTTCACAAGGGGGAAGGAGAGTCAAGATCAACAGCCCAAGGCTGATTCATATGAGGCAAAGGTCACACATGCCTCGTCTCTCTGCCATTTTTACCAATTCTGACACCAACCATCCCTTCCACGGCACTCTCTACTTCTCTGCTGGGTTCAATAATTCATTGTAATGGCCACACAGAGCTCACAGACAATGCTCACGATTATGAGTTTATTAGGGAAGTAACAGGTTACAATTCAGGTTCAGGAATGCTCAGGGTACAGTTCTTCCATCAGGACAGCCTCTTCTCAGCCAAGCCTGCAGGCATGCCTCTCTCTGGCCCCTCAGCTTCTGCCCTGCAACGGCAAGTGTTATAAAGCTCTTTCAGCTCTCCCAATAAGTACCTAGAGGCGTTCCACTCTGCCAGTAAGCCTCGTCCCCAAGGCACTCCACTCTAGCTCCATGAATCAGCAAACTCAGCTCCACCAAGTGCCCAGAGGCACCCTACTCTGCCAGCAAGTCTCCTGCCAGAAGGCACTCAGCTTTCTCACTCCATGAGCTGGGAAGCCCACCACCCTGTCTCCTGCCAGCCTCTCATGCTACTCTCATGCCAATCTCTCCTGCCACCATTTCTCTGCCACTGCGTCTCACCGTCTTCGGCGTTACAGCTTTCTCTCTCTTTCAGTCTTCTGGTTCCGGGAGCTTCTCAGCCCAGGGATTCCAGGTCCAAAGGACATGTTCCGTTCTTGGCCCTTCTTCCTTGGTGGTGGTGAGATCTGCTCTCTGCTGTGGAACTCGCCCTCTTCCAAGCCCCGTGAGATGGCAAAACTGACCAGTTCCTCTGCTGGGCCACAATCACCCCATTTGCACAGTCCCACCAAATCACCTGAATGGGAACCACAAGACCATGGTGAGAAAGACCACACAAAAGTGATCCATCACACCACACTCACTGAGAGGGGTCTCTGAGGGTGAGATAGCGCTCAGAATGATTTTCACAGCAACCAGCAGACAGAACACTCAAAAGTCTTACCCCAAATCAGCCACTTCCAAAATAGAAAGAGGAAGACAGAATAAAAAGGAAAAAGGAGCATGAAGTGAATTAAACAGTTGGACTGTGGGAGGTGGTCCAGGGCTAGGCAGTGACTCAGGCAAGGTCTGGGGCTAAGCTGGGCCCTGACACTGCTGTGATGCCCCCTCAGCCACTGCCCTCTGCAAACCTTCCAGCCAACCAGGCTTGAGTTCACTCAGCTCTCGTTAGATGAGCACCTGCCTGTGCCAGGCATGGAGCTGAACACCAGCAATACAAAGATGAATTTGACAGCATTCCAACCCTTGAGTCATCCATTCTACCATCATTTACTGGTCTCTTACGAGGGGACAGACACTGCCAGGTTCTGGGTTTACAATGAAGAACAAAGCAGACATGGTCCTATCCCCATTGGGCTTAGAGTCGGTGTGGGTAGAGGTATATCTGTTTGTGTGTTTACTTATTGGATGACTAATTATACATTGTGCTGAGTGCTATAAAAGCAAGGAACTATGTTCAGTAGCAAGAATAACAGGAAAGAGCTAATCTAGCCTGGAACATTAGAAAGGCCACTGGGAGGAAGTTATATTTCAACTGAGATGTGAGGAGTGAGACCAGGTAAACAGCTGAAGGAACATCCTGGGCAGCAGGGACAGAGGCAAGAAGACCCTGGCACAGAAAGAGTTGACATGTTCAAAGAGGCACTGCCTGAAGGCCAGGGGGCTGGGGCAGGGTAGGGGAGGAAGAGAGTGGTAAGAGATGGGGTGGGAAGGCAGCAGGGCCTGACTGGGGAGCCTAACCTGGGATTCAGAGGTTAAGAGGTCCCTGGAAAGAATCCACGGAGTCTGTGAACTTGGGTGGGAAACATTCACTAGGTCCTCTAACCTCTAACTGCAGTGTAGCAGTCCTATGACTTTGCCATCAACAGAAACCACAGATGTTTCTGTATCACATCACAGTGGTTGCAGATCTAGAGCTTGTCATCTGCAACCATCACTACTTTGAAATTATGGTGGTTATCAGACCTACAACTATGCCCTGTTCTGTGATGTGGTACTGAAGAAGTATGTGTTAATTTTTTTTAATATTTTGATAACTATATCAATATTAATTGATTTTCTTAATAAATGCTGTGTATTTTATTTTCTGCATGTAAAAACATCATTTGGAGAAGCGGTTCATCTTTGACTTCACCCAAAGAGGCCCACAACAAGACAAAGTTAAGGACCCTCGGGCTACATAAACCTGCCTCCAGGAGTTTGCACCAAGTGGGAAAGGCAGCTTCAGGCCAGAATGAGCTGAGCTGTGAAACAGGCAGGCCCAGGGGCTCTGGGAAGACAAAGGAGGCCCCTATTACCCAGCCTGGCAGGTCATCCATCATGCCCACCAGCACTGCCCTGTTGGAGCTAATCTTACCTCTGCAACTAGCCAAAGGGGGTCCAGCAGAGAGAGGGCCCTTAAGGAAGGCACTGGCCCAGCTACATGGCCTGAGCTGCTTCATTCCAGGAAGGGGCAAGGGCACCCATCCTCCTTCCTCCTCTCACCACACCCCATCACCATGGAGACCAGCAGCCAGGCAGAATCTAAAACAGATGGAGGACATTCTTTCTCACTGTCTTCGGTTCATATTGTCCCTCCATCTGTTTTCATTTTCTCTCTCCCTCATCTCATTCCTGCTACCTCTTCTCTTTAATTTTTCTTCTCTTCCCTTCTTTCCCTCTCCACCTTCCTGTCTTGCTTTTGCATTTTTTCCACAACCCTTTACTTCCAAATAGCAGGAGCGTTAAACCTCGTAGTTTGGGTTTCTCTCAGCCCTATTTTAAGGTGGGAAAACAGAGGCTCAGGGAGGGGGAGAAGCCGTTCCCTGGGTCTCAAGACGTACCTGGCACATCCCTATTCCCAGTCTTGCTCTTATTCGGCCCCAGTGCCCAGCGAGGGGTTGTAAGAGGACAGAGATGGACAAGAAGATCTCCCAGTGTGGCCATCCCTGCACATCCACCAGCAGCCTTCAGGTGTCCGGGGGCCAGGCAGGGGTGAGGACTCAACTCTCTCTGCCTTGCCCTCAGAGGAGCTGTTTCCCAAGCAGAAAAGCAGCAGAGCAGGTGACCTCCCCAAGGGTGGACACATCCTCTCCCCAAACAGTGGAAATGAGCATTTCTCTCTGCTCCACTTGCCTCCCCAGCGCCAGCCCCAGAGTATGGAACCCCAACACCGGGGGAAGGAAGGAGCAGGAACAGCAGAGCCCAAAGGCAGCCCACTGATCATAGCAAAGACCTCGCAGCCTCTCCCCTTCCAGAAAAGAGAGTGATGGGGGTGGGGATACTATTCCTGCTGAGTCTGCTGGGGTCGGGGGGGGCCAAAGTGGGTAGCGTCCCAGGGTTCCAGGATGAAGCTGATGTTCCCCCAGCCCCTACCCTTTCTCCTTCTTCTGTGCTTCCCAAACATTTTGCACATACCAGTGTTGTTATCAGTACAGCACTGTGTGTACTTAACTGTGACTGGCTTGAGCATGGAGCCTAGTCAAGAGTAGACACTTGATGAATTTTAGCTGACGTTGAGTAAAACTGAGTGAATTTTAACACACGAAGAGCCTGTTACATAAAAATTTCTAAGCTTAGGCAGTAAGGGAAGAAAGAGACATAATTCATATTGTGTATTAAAACAAATTTCCACATCACTTTCTTCTCTTCTGCAAGACTGGAGAGGAAGCATCAATTGAAGGAACTGGATTATCTCCCAGTTCTTGGCTACCAAAAGGTAAGGCCCATCTTTAGATGATATAAATGGCTCTTCGGCCAGGCAGAGGAGTAGAAGCAAAGAGCTCTGCTAAATATAATGAGGTTGAGATTTAGAGATGAGCCCAAAGAAATGGATCTGAAGATGGAGAACTGGGGAGTAGTGGGGGAGTAAGGGGAGGCTGAGCAGGGTCACTGGGTGGCTGCAGAACCTTTACAGCCCCCTGACAACGTCACCACCCCCTCTGTCTCTCCAAAACCTTCAGTGAAGAACAATTGTTCAAGGTGAGGTACTGTCCATACGACACAGGTTGAAGCCAATGGAAAGGTCTGCCAAAGTGATGGCTGGATTCAGACGGGAGGCTGATGGGATGTGCAGCAGGAACAAGAGGTGGCCGACACAGCAGAATACATCAACAGTAAGTCAAAACTCCAGGAGTGTTGTCTGGCTCTCTGTACCACCTTCTTCCACTGCTCCGGACCCAGTGGGATGAAGTTCCCCAAGACAGGACAGGGCCAGTGGGAACTAGGTTGGCTGAGCGGAAGGGCACACAGTGGGCTGCTCAGACCAGCTTTGCATCTAGGCCTCGGGCCCTGCTGACAGGTGTGGCTTCAGTCTTGGTCCAAGCCAAGTAAGGATTCAGGGAACAGGACTCTAGGCTCCTCTGTTCCACCAGGAGGTGCAGCAGAAAGAGAGCTGGAGAATCCTCTGGTTGTCTGGGCTTATAGTTGATGTAGACTGCTGTATTGGACATCTTTGTCCCTACTGCACATCCTTTCGGCCTCTCTTCTGACTCCAGCCATCACTGCAAGCCCCACTCACAGCCTCCTCCCAAAGACAAGTCCAGGGACACATTCGCAAGGAGGCAAGTTCCATGCCACCTAGATGTTGACTTGCAACAGTCTTGTCCCATTTGTGAATGAGCCTCACTGCCCTGCAGAGGGCTGGGCTCAGCCATTGTTCACTGTCTCTTAGAAGGGCCATGTCAGAGGGTGACACTTTCTGACCATGTCCCCGATTCTAGGAGCTCCACGCCATCTTCTGGTTCTGGGCTCTCTTCTCAACCACAGGGAAGCAAGAGAGAAGGCAAGTCTTCAGAAGCACACTGTGCTATGAAAGGTGGACATCCTGGCCCAGGCCCTTCAAATTCCCCAGGTCCCCATTGAAAAGTGGGCATCAAGGTACCAAGGCCCTCACAGGCTTGTTCAGTGGGTGTTCTGTCAAAGAGCTTGGGAAAGACCACAGGCTGGGAGGTGATGGTTAGATGAGAATGACTATGACGAAGACATCAATGATGGTGTTTGTTACTCAGAACCTCCCCGCTTTCTTAGATGAATGGACCGTGAAGAGGAGCCTTCATTTTGCTGAGCATAGTGATGGGTGGGGATATAAGGGGCAAAAGCTGGTGCTGGATGGAGTAATGCTCCCAAGTTCAAATGCCTGCATGATCCAGGGAGATAGAAAAGATGAGCGGGACAGGCAGGGGTGGATCTCGCTCCCTGCAGGGCCCATCCTTTTAGGACAGCGACCATCCCAGCCAGCCATGGTAGATGATCATGGCAGAGTGCAGACACAGTGTGGTCAGTTTTCCGATTTTTAAAGAGAAACCAGAAGTCTGTTTATTTGTGTGAAATCATTTAATTATTTTTTTAAATGTTAGCAATGAATTCAAATTTTTTAAAAAACACCATACAAGGTGTGTGGTTACACCTGAGGACTGATCTGATTCAGAGGCCACCACTGGGCCACCTCTGAGATGAAGACGGGTTCCCAGAGAGTGGGATCTGCCTGGTGCTCAACATCAGGGTCCGGAGCCCAGACTCACAGACTGGGCTCTTTTGGAGAAAGGGCCACCCAGGTTCAGGCATGTTTTTAAAAGCTGATTGTTAATGAGCTGGAAAGGCGAGGAATAAAAACCATTACGATGGCTCTAAGAAAGCACCTCTAATTCATGGATCATTCACTATTGATTATCGAAACAAACACGACCACGCCTGCCCTATGGCTGGTTTTAAGACCTCTGTATCTTCAGAGTTTGTCATTCATTTGGAAGTACTGTCATAAGCAGCATGTGACAATTACTTCCTTCAGCACTCCCTGTAATCAAGATAAATTATCTTGCTATTGACGTAAATGGGATATAAAAATCTACAGAGTTCTCCAGGGGCCAATACGCTCCACATTATATTCACCACGTGTGAATTTGCAACAAAATCATTTTGGGGTCATTCAAAAACACATTCCGCCAAACTTTCATGGCCATCCATCCCAAGTCACCTACAGAAGTAATTAGCAGAATACCAACGAGCAAGCATTTAGCCCAGTGGTTGGCTGTGTTGCTGTTATTCCTTACCCCTTACAGAGTGTTCACGCTTTCAGAACTATGGTATCATCTAACACTCACAGGTGTCTTATTATAATGTATTTACATATTATACATATTTATTTACAATTCCTTTTCCCCACTGCCAAACAAGTTCTTAGGAAAATTCAAAGAACAATTAATCATATATGAATTTTTGTAAACACAATAAACTCAATTTGCATTCTTCCCCCTTCTCTCATTTCTCCCTCCCCTTTTCATGGAGTGCTGTACTGTTTCAGCCAGTTTCTCTCTAGCTAGTTTCTCTTCTGCCTGACAAAAGTGCTGCCCTGCGCACCTTCTGCCGTGGTCTTTGTTCTTCCTGTTCCCGCAGCCCAGGCTTTCTTCAGATCCCTTGGGGATTCCATGGCTGTCCTTGGGAGCCCGCCACCCTGTGCGGATCCTTCTGGCCATCCAGAACCCCTTTCATGCACCTCTCTTCTCTCTCCAATGCTGCTATTTATTTTCCTCTTAGGAAAACCCTCACAACTAGTCCAACAAGCAACATTGTGATGAACAGAGAAAAGACTGAAGTTGTCAAGGATTCCATTTTACTTGGATTCATAATCAATGCCCATGGAAGCTGCAGTCAAGAAATCAAGAGATGCATTGTATTGGGCAAATCTGCTGCGAAAGATCTTTTTAAAGTATGGAAAAGCAAAGATGTCACCTTGAGGACTAAGGTGCGTCTGACCCAAGCCATGGTGTTTTCAATCTCATCATATGCATTCGAAAGCTGGACAATGAATAAGGAAGACCAAAAAAGAATTAATACCTTTGAATTATGGTGTTAGTGAAAAATATTGAATATACCATGGACTGCCAAAAAAACAAACAAATCTGTTTTGGAAGAAGTATAGCCAGAATGTCCTGTAGAAGCAAGGATGGCAAGACTTCGTCTCACATGCTTTGGACATGTCATCAGGAGGCATCAATCCCTGGAGAATGATGTTTTACTTGGTAAAGCAGTGGGTCAGCAAAAAAGAGGGAGACACTCAACGAGATGGATTGACACAGTGGCAGCAACAATGGGCTCAAGCATAACAAGGATTGCGAGGCTGGCGCAGGACTGGGCAGTGTTTTATTCTGTTGTGTATAGGGTCATTATGAGCCGAAATTGACTCCATGGTGTCTAATAACAACAACTTATTCCACGTCTTCATTGTCAAAGCTCCATCTTTACAGCCAGAGAAGTATTAAGTCATCTCTCAGTCATATCTTTCCAAGTTACTTATTTCCAGCCTCGGTTCTCCTAATCCCACCTGTTAAAATAGGAGAGACAGAGAGGAAGGACGAGAAGAAGGTGGGGAGAGACTAGGAGTTGGAGAAGCAGCTGCAGCAGGTACTCCAGTAGATCCACAGTGGCTATCGTTGGGTGGTAGGTAGGGTTACAGGTGATCGGTGTGTGTGCATGTTCTGTACGTTTTTCAGAATTTTACAATTTGTTTGTGATGAACATAGACACTTGGCCCAGTTTCCCCAGAAAGGAGAGAGTGGGGCAAAAGTTTGTATGCTAACACTTTATTGGAGCTGCAATCCCAGCAAAGCAAGAGTGAGGCGGGAAAAAGGGAAAACACACACTAAAACCCAAACCCATTGCCATCAAGTTGAATCTGACTCATACGGACCCTGTAGGACAGAGCAGAACTGTCCCCATAGCGTTTCCTAGGCTGTAATCTTTAAGTATGGCGCAAGGCCGGGCAGTGTTTCGTTCTGTTGTGCACAGGGTCTCTATTAGTGGGAACCAACTCGATGGCATCTAACAACAACAACCACAACAATCTTTACAGAGGCAGACTGCCACGTCTTTCTCCCACGGAGCAGCTGGTGGGTTCGAACCACCAATCTTTCGATTAGCAGCTGTGCACTTAGCCACTGCACTAGCAGGGCTCCTTAAATACATACTAAATGGTATAATTCCAAGTTGGTCATAATTTCACAAGAAAACACAGCTGGTTACTCGGTCACTTAGGACATCTCCAGAGAGGTTCCCCATGGAGCTGGGTCTCAGTACATTTAGCCAGGAGAGGGAGAGGCTGACTCACCTCTGCTGTTGGCCGCCGACTGCCCCACACTTGTAGCACCTGCTACGTGGCTCCTCCAGCAGCCAACGGGACAACCGGGGCCTCCTCCCTGAGCTGGCCCAGGCCGTGCACAGGTGCAGCGTTCCTCCTGCCACTTGGTGCCCTGCACAGGGCTCCTTGGTCTGCACAGTTGATGCACAGCGTAGCCTGAGCTATTGCGAGGGCTGCTCTGGTGAGGAGGCAAGGCAGGCAGCCAAGGCCCAGTGATCCAATTTCCTTATAGCTGAGAAAATAACACTAAAAAGTTTGTTTTAAAACATGCAGTTACATTTACATGTATTATCCTTTTAGTCTTTGCTTGCTTATGGCCCATTCTAACATCTTTACATCCCAGGTGTAAATTGGACACAGTACTTTAAGACTGAGGCTGTAAACTGCAAAGCCCACAGGGGCCAGACCAGTAACATAAATAGCAAAACAAGCTCAGCGGAGACCATGAAAAGTACAAGGACCATGGTGAGCTGGGAGTGCTCACCCATCATTCATAACTGCTCAGCTCCAGCCCAGGTTGCCACATCTCCTGATGTTTCCCCCACCCCCCAAGAAAAATTTAAACTTGAAAATCAGGATTTCTCTGAAAAATCTCCTTGTTTTTCATTTTTGATAACAACAACAAAAAAAATTCCTTTTTCAAATACTTTGAGCCAAACAAAGCATGTCAGCTGGCCACAGACATTCATCTAGTTGTCCACCAACTTGTGACATATGTTTTTAAAAAACCTAATGTTATTAAGTCAATTCTGACTCACAGCGACCCTACAGGATAGAGTAGAATTGCCCCGTATGGTTTCCAATGGAGTGGCTCGTGGATTCACACTGCTGACCTTGTGGTTAGCAGCTGAACTCTTAACCACTGTGCCACCAGGGCTCCTTTGTTTTTAAAAGGACAGCATCAAACATAGAAAAACTTCATTTTCCCAGCTTTTGCATTGCCTCCAAATACTCATAGTTCACAGGTACTCAGCACGTCACACGTACAAGACACCGTTATGTGTTGTACACGGAGTTCCTCACTTCATTGTCTTTTTTTTTTCTTGGCTGCAATCTTTTTTTTTTTTTTTTTGGTTTAGGTGAAAGTTTGTAGCTAAAGTTAATTTCTCATAAAAAACTTATACACATATTGTTATGTGACCCTAGTTGCTCTCCCTACAATATGCAGCACACTCCCCCTTTCCACCCCAGATTTCCCCTGTCCATTCAACCAACTCCCATCCTTTCTGCCTTCTCAACCTGCCTCAAGACAGGAGCTGCCCACTTAGCCTCGTGTATCCACTTGAACTAAGAAGCACAGTCTCCACGAGTATTATTTTATGTTTTATAGTCCAGTCTAATCTTTGTATGAAGAGTGGGCTTCAGGAACGGTTTCAGTTCTGGGTTAAAAGAGAGTCCGGGTCCACATCTTCTGGGTTTCCACCAGTCTCAGTCAGACCTTTAAGTCTGGTCTTTTCATGTGAATTTGAGCTCTGCACCCCACTTTTCTCCTGCTCCATCAGGGATTCTTTGTTGCATTCCTGTCAGGGCAGTCGTTGGCGGTGGCCGGTCACCTTCTAGTTCTTCTGGTCTCAGCTGATGGAATCTCTGGTTTTGTGGCCCTTTTGTCTCTTGGGCTAATATTTTCCTGTGTCTTCAGTGTTCTTCATTCTCCTTTGCTCCACATGGGTTGGGACCAATCAATGTACCTGAGATGTCCACTCGCTAGCTTTTAAGACCCCAGACGCCACTCACCAAAGTCCTCGCTTCATTTTCAGCACAGTGCTGTTATATAGATTGATATTATTACCCCAATATTACAGAGGAGGAAATTGAGATTCAGAACATTTAAGCATCTTGCCCAACATCACTCAGCTAAAAAGTGACTGGTGATGGAACCAAGCCACCTTTCAGAGGCCACCTTCTTAGCTGACTTTTCAGCTTACAATGTATTTTCAAGTAAGTTAGCTCACCGAACCGCACAATGATCCTGTCTAGTTGGTTGTAAAATATCCTTATTTTACAGATGAGGAAACTGAGACTCAGGCAGAGTTCCAAGGAGATATGAGGGGGTCAGATTCAAACCCAGGTCTGTGTGACTCCAGGCTGGTAAATTCACAGAGCTTCAGAGAGGTCCCAGATGTCCTAGGAAGGGCAGATGGAGATGGCCCCAGATAAGATGTCCATGGGAAGAGTGCACTTTAAAGGCATGATTGCACATCAAGGAGCCCACCGACGGTTAAGGAAGGAATTGGAACTGGAAACCCGAGAAGCAACCACAAAGCCAACGGCCCTCCCACTTCTACTTGTCTCTCATCTGTGCTTCTCTCTTTTGTTCCTCCCTTTCTCTGCTCTTCCAGCTTATGTCCGTCCCACCACTCCCAAGTTTGGATTTCCTCTGGAGAGAGACAATTCCAGATGGGTGGCCACTTCTCAGACCCAGACACAGAATCCCATGAGGAAGAATCTCCTCTATCTTGGAACTACTGATCTGTGGTCAAGAGGGTTGGGCCACTTAACACAAGCCCGGCAACCAGAGAAAGTGTCCATCCATGGGGAACAAGAAATACAATGCGGGTGAGCGTCATGGAAATGAAGCAGTCAGGAGCAGCAAGCTCCATGTACACAGAGCAACACAGAGCCTAAATATGTATTGTTGAGTAGAAAAATTAAGAAACAGAATGCGATCTAGACCAGTGCTTCTCCAGCTTTAACATACAGGTGAATCACTGAGGAAATTTGTTAAAATGCAGGGTCTGTTCCAGCTGGTCTGGGCAGAGCCTGAGAGTGTGCATTTCCAACTAGCTTCAGGTGGCTATGCTGGTCCTGGGGCTACACTCTGAGTGCAGGCTCTAGAGCACAGTCTCCGCCATGTGCATTAAAAATATACACCCAGATCTCGAGGGACATCTAGCTCAAATGGCATAACACAGTTTATAAAGAAAATGCTCTATATCCTACTTTGGTGAGTAGTGTCTGGGGTCTTAAAAGCTTGTGAGCAGCCACCTAAGATACTCCACTGGTCCCACCCTGTCTGGAGCAAGGGATAATGAGAAAACCAAAGACTCAAGGGAAAGATCAGTCCAAAGTACTAATGGACCACAACTACCATGGCCTCCACCAGACTGATTCCAGCATGACTAGATGATGCCTGGCTACCACCACCAACTGTCCTGACAGAAATCACAATAGTGGGTCCTGGACAGAGCTGGAGAAAGATTTAGGACAAAATTCAAACTCACAAGAAGACCAGACTTACTGGTCTGACAGAAACTGGAGAAACCCCAAAATTATGGCCCCCAGACACCCTTTTAACTCAGTACTGAAGTCACTCCTGAGGGTCACTCTTCAAGCAAAGATTAGATAGGCCCATAAAACAAGCCAAGACTAAATGAGCACACCAGCCCAGAGGCAAGGAAGAGAGGGCAGGAGGGGACAGGAAAGCTGGTAATGGGAAACCCAAGGTCAAGAAGGGTAGAGTTTTGGCATGTCATGAGTTGGCAACCAATGTCATGAAACAATGTGTATTAAATGATTAATAAGAAACTAATTTGTTCTGTAAAACTTCATCTAAAGTACAATAAAAATATGCACCCAAACAACTCCACCAATTTCACAAGAACACATACCTTCTCTAGGACATATATCAAAAACAAGATGGGTACCGAGGTGAATGGGAGAGGCAAGCATGTGGAACACAGGAAGAAGGCAAATATACAAAACAAGAGATCCGGGTGTTTGCCTTGGACAAAGTCCCCTGGGCACCACTTGGCCCTTCTGTTCCAATTTCCCTGGGGCTTTTGCTGAAAAGAAGACTGGCTCATCTGATGGAGCCCTGAGGTAGGCTCCTCTGGGCACCATCCTCCCAGACCTACTTCCCCGGTGGCTTCCATTTCCCAGGCCCCACTCTCACCTTGGACAGCCTTCTCCCCTGCAGACTGAACTGTAAACTGATGGGAAGGGTGTGCCGGGAACCTAGGGGTAGGATGAACTCAACCCTCTGTACCTGCCATCCAAGGCAAAAGGAGGAGGAAGAAGAGGGGGCTGTTGGGCACCTCTTCCTGTGGTGGAATCTCAGAATGAAGCTTCCAAAGGCTGAGCAGACACCACAAACAGGGTTTCCCACCTTCAGTGTGCCTCCCATTCCCCTGTAGCTCCCCAGGCCACAGTGGCCTGGTAGGTTTACCTGGGCACGCACAGCAGGCTTCCTGCTCTCCATCTCTTAAGTACCATTTGAAATGCTGGCTTACTACTCACCTATAAGAAGATGGCTTGGTGCTAGTGATGAGATTTAAAATCCACTGCCCCCGCTCTTCCCACACAATGGTGTTTAGTGTCTTTCCAGGAAATCGGAAAGCCATTTGCTTAGATTTATTCTAATAATTTGATCCGCATGCACAATGCAAAAAATCAGATCACCATCAGTAATCAAGGAGGCTAATAAGCAAATATGTCAAATCCTCTTCTCCAGGATTTTCTAATAAAGAAAGGCTAAGGTCCTACAGCCAATGATCCGGGAGAGAGGAGCAAGGAGAGAGAGAGAATCTGCAGCACGCCTCAGGAGGGACTGGAGCATGGCGCTCAATGGGTACCTAGCGATCAATTCCTCCTGCCCCCAAATCTCATTCCCACTACTATATTAGAGAGATCAAAACATATGTGTGTCTCTAAGACAGGAAGGATTGGAAATGTGAAATACCCTACACATAGCATGATGCCAGATTGGGGTCACACACTCTACTTTCCCTCAAAAACCCCATTACACTCCTGTGTTCTCTTCAATTTCACCTTATTACCTGGAGAGTGGGGGGAAGGGGGAGTTAATTCAAACAAATCATTCAATCCAAGGAGCAATTTTTCAGCTCGTGGAATCTCTCTGAAGATGAAACATGGGACTATATTTTGAATTGCTCATAACACACTGATTAACTCAAAAGAATAAAGTCATCCATCATATTGTTATCAAACACAGTGACCTAGGTTTTGTGTTAATCAATGGATAGGCACTTATTAAGTATCTGCTGTATGCTTGGTGTACTGGATACTGTGATTGGCAGAAGTATTGGATCTGGATTTTGTCTGTTAGGAACGAACTATCTATCTAGAGAGGTAGGACCCACTTATACAAAATAATTTAGAGAAATGAACTGTATACCTGTACCTAGGTTGTCCAACTGGTCAGCTTCATCCTTCAGGTATGGCTGGATCCAGAGATGCAAACAATGTCACTCAGACACTGCTGCCCCACAGAGAGAACACTCTCAAGCATTAAGCTCCCACATCAGGAAGCAGGGCCAAGAATAGAAGGAGAAGCAAAGAGAAAAACTGGCAGATTTTGGCTGGGATCTGCTTGTCTAAGGTATTTTAACACTAGAGATAACAAAGAGCCCCTTGTGTCTATATCAGTCTCCCAAATGAATTATGATCTGCTCTCTCTGGGTCACTGACTCTTTCTCCCCCACTGAACAGTAGGCAGGACTGTGGGACACTCTGGTCAGTTTGAATCCTGTACCTGAGTGGGAATCAGGAGGCTTCTCCTCCTCCACCCTGGATGAAGCAGACTGCCCACCACCCCTCTCTCACACAATACTGCACTCCACCAGGGCAGGCAATATATCTGAATTAATGACCAGTGTAGTTCTGCTGCTAACCAAAAGGTCAGCCACTCCTTGGAAACCCTGTAGGGCAGTTCTAGTCTGTCCTATAGAGTCTCTATGAGTTGGAATTGACTAGACGGCAGCAGGTTTGGTTTGGTATGTACCTATTGGAGCTCTGGTGACGCAGTGGTTAAGAGCTCTGCCGCTAACCAAAAGGCTGGCGGTTTGAATCCACCAGTGGCTCCTTGGAAACCCTAAGGGGCAATTCTACGCTGTCCTATAGGGTTGCTATGACTTGAAATTGACTTGATGGCAATGAGTTTGGTTTTTTCGTTTGTTTGTTTGTTTGTTTTGGTTATGTACCCAGGAGGAGTCCCTGGGTGGTACAAATGGTTAATGTGCT
The DNA here is from genome assembly GCF_030014295.1 of Loxodonta africana. Lineage (NCBI taxonomy): Eukaryota > Metazoa > Chordata > Mammalia > Proboscidea > Elephantidae > Loxodonta > Loxodonta africana. The sequence continues at coordinate 74,231,345 of NC_087362.1, forward strand.
TGGCTGCTAACCCAAAGGCTGGAGGTTTGAGTTCACCCAGGCCTGTCTCAGAAGAAAGGCCTGATAATCTACTTCAGAAGAATCGCCCATTGAAAATCCTATGGAGCACAATTCTACTGTAACACATACGGGGTCGCCCTGAGTCAGAATCGGCTCCAAGGCAACTGGTTTGGGTTCCAGGTACGCATTTCACAACCCTAACACAGAGTAGGAATTTAATTCTATTCTTTTGTTTGACAAATATTTACTGAGCACTGACTGTGCAGGAGCTATGACAGGTACTTAAAATACATCAGTGGCCCAAACAGACTAGACTCTCTACTCTCAAGGAGCTTGAATAGAAATTGAGAAGCTGGGTAACTATGCAGATGGAAGAACAAGGTAACAGCCCAGCAGGCATAACAAAGATTAGCAAGATCTTCTCCTGTTGAGGCTTGGCCAAACTTTCCTTCCTACAGGCCCCCTAAGCCTGCAAAGAGTACAGCATCTCCCCCGTGGCACAACTTGGCCGGCAGGAAGGAGCTGAGCAAGCATGCATGATGCAGGGCTCCCCCCACCCACCCATCCTTCCAGTAGCACAGGGAGCCAACCAAAGACCTCTGTGAACAGCACTCTACAAAAGTCAAGTGCCATCTGCCTGCTGAATCCCACTTGACTTTTTGCTGAAATCATGACAATTACAGGATTGTTCCTGATCCTCTTAAGTATGACTTGATGGCCCTTGAACCAAATTAGACGTAGGGTGGGCCTCGCATGGGGAAGGATGAGAAAGGCTTTCCTGGCTTCCCATGAGAATTTCACTTCTCAAGATCCCACTGCCATAGCTTTCAACAGGCCACTCTGAGTAAAAGACCAGCTTGGCTTGATGTTGTCCTTTGTCTTGTAAGGACACTGTAATTTATGATCATTTAGATACCTAAAGTATTCATTTTTAAAAAATTCATTTTTAATTAGAAGAGTAATAGGTAATTACATCCTCCATGTAAAAATATAAACAGTCAGGGAAGTACCTTTTGACACTCACCCCCGAAACCAGTCCCTTCTATCCATTTCTGAAATAACTACTCCTACTAATTTTTACTAATTTGGTGTTTTTTACTTCCAAACTTTTTTTTTTGCATTTACATATACATATGTATACATATATAAAACCCAAACCCGATGCCAAGTCAATTCCGACTCATAGTGACCCTATAGGACAGAGTAGAACTGCCCCATAGGGTTTCTAAGGAGTGGCAAGTGGATATAATAATAATATCATATTATTTCACTTTTTTCTTCATTTTTGTTTTGTGTAAACAATTCCACATTGTATTTCAATTCTGCAGCTTTCTTTGCTGTTTTCTCTACAGTAGATCTTGGAAGTCTTTCCATACTAGTACACATAAATCTACCTATTGTTAATTGGTGCATAGCATTCCACAGTAACTTTATGCCATATTTAGCATTAAAAAAAAAAAAAAGTTTTTAATAATTCTGCTGTTAATAAGCACTTAATCTCCAGTTTACAGTGCTGTGATGAACAGCCTTGTTCACATCTCATTGGGTCTATGCGTTGGTGTTTTTCTAGAGTGGATGTCTAGAAGCGGAATCTCTGAGTCACAGGGCTTATAGGTTTATTTTAACTACTACTACCAAATTTCCTCCAACGTGGCTGAATTTACCCTTCCACAGCAGTATAGGAGTATGCTTATCTCCTCTGTCAATGCTGACACAAAAACCATCTTCTTTCTCCAAACTTATGTGACATTTTCCCCTAAACCCTCTATCAAGTACAAGTGTGCCACTAGGAAAGCCATGAATAAGAACTGATGACCACTTAAATAAAATTACCGTCCTGAGCATGGGTACTTTAATTATCCTTCAGTATTCCAAGTTCTTCTCCCAGGATACACAATGAGCCATTCGTGGACTGTCCAGAGAAGACACTCGATGTAGCCAGCATGATGAAGGGGAGAAAGAACTGAGGTAACAGTCCAAAAACTAGTACTGGCTTTGGGCTCAGTAACAGAGTGCAGGACCCTGAGCAAGGCTCTCCAACCTGATGAAACCTTAGTTCCCATCTCTAAATGATCCCTACCTCACACCAATTACTGTAAGACTCGAAGTAAAATTAGACAATGGTAAAAGTACCAACATCAAGCTGCTGGAGAGACTGTCAGCTACATTCATTAAGAACGTTCTTAGTGCCTATATTTCTGCTTAACACCAGTTGGGTTCCCAGTTCCCAATTCTGGGAGCAACTATTTCTACCAAATGGGGCCAAACAAATCCTTCTCCCTACCATTGCAACAACAAAGAATAGAACCTAGAGACACCTAAGCAAAAGATATTTAATCACAGAGTGGAGCTGCCCTGCAGCCTCCTACAAGCATAGCCAAACTCTGCCTACCCGTGATAAGTAACCAGCTGATGGATTTCCACACACCCTAATGGAGGCAGGGAGACTTCCTTGGGTGTGTAGTTGATGGAGACTCATCCCTCAGGCTACTTCAGTGTGCAACATTGACTGCACACTGGTATCACCTGGGGAGCTTTAAAAAATCTTGATTTTATTGGTTTTGGATGTAGCCTGAGCATAAACCTTAACCAAACCTGTTGCCGTCGAGCCAATTCCTACTCATAGCAACCCTATTGGACAGAATAGAACTGCACCATAGGGTTTCCAAGGAGCAGTTGGTGGATTCGAACCATCAACCTTTTCGTTAGCAGCAGAGCACTTCACTGCTGCACCACCGGGGCTGTAAATAGAAGGGAAGGGGTAGCAATATTAATTTCAGACAAAAGACAATTCAAGGCAAAAAATAATTTTATATTGCTAAAAGGTAAATTCATAATGAAAATGAAGCAGACGTGAACTTTTATTTGCCAAATAACACATAATCAAAATTATATCTACCAAATACACCAATTAAACTTAAGTTGACAACCGCCTAAAATCACAGAAATACAGCTGCTGTAGACAACTCTAGCATACCACTCTCAGAAGTCAACTGATCAGGTACAAAAAAGGACAGAGAATTTTAAAAACACAAAAAGGCTGACCTAACCCATCTGTATCGATCTATATCCACAAACAGAAGCTATAGCTTGTCTGAAATGACCCATAAAGTATTTCTAAAATCTGATTATATACCAGGAAAAAGGGAAATGTCAATTAATTGTAAAACTCAGAATTTCAACCTACCACATATTCTTACCAATGGAGTAAAACAAGGTATTAATAAGAAAAATTAACCAAAATACACAAACATTGGAAATACTGTAACACTTTCCTAAATTAATGTTAGAAAGAAAAATAAGTCGAAATGACAAGCATAGACTACCTAGACGAAAAGGTACAACATAGAATGAAACAAAAGCTTAATACAAGAGGCAGTGCTTTTAAAGGATTAAAATAAATTAATGGAGCATTCAACTTAATAAATTAGAAAAAGTCCCCTGGACACTTTTAATTCAGTATTGAAGTCACTCCTGAGGCTCATCCTTCAGCCAAAGATTAGACGTGCCCGTAAAACAAACAATAATACGGGTAGCTCAGCCACGTATACGAGACTAAATGGGTACACCAGCCCAGGGGCAAGGACGAGAAGGCAGGAGGGGACAGGACAGCTGGAGGAACGGAAACAGGGAAACCAAGGTCAAGAAGGGGAAAATGCTGACACGTCGAGGGGTTGGCAACCAATGTCACAAAACAGTATGTGTATTAATTGTTAAATGAGAAACTAATCTGCTCTGTAAACCTTCATCTAAAGCACAAACGTAATTTAAGGAAAAAATAAGTCAGGAAAAAATAAATTAGAAAAAGAACAATAAAACAAACTTAAGGAAGACAGAAGAAAGCAAGTAATAAAGATAAAACACCTATTGATTAACCATTAGAGAAAAAGCTAAATTATTGATAAGTTAATTCATATTCTTAAAAACATTAGTTATACCTCAGCAAATCTAACCAAGGAAGAAGAACAACGAAAACTATGAGTAATAAAAAGCATCATAATAATAGATGACAAAATTCAGAAGGAATTCTATACATTAACCCCTCATTATCAAAGTGAAAAGCCCAAAGAAGGGAATTTTCAATGAAATTTTGCATTATCAAAATTGATGCCAAAAAATATTAAAATTTCTTCCATGTTTGTCAGTCTACTTCAGTTTGCTAAGCTATTGAACAATTACCACAGCAGAAAGAGACTAGGGTTAGACAGTGTATAAGTTACAATAATGAAAATATTATGATACAGCCAAAAGATACAAATAGTACATACAAGAAAAAGAATAAATAATCCAAAAAATCTACCAGTTAGAAAATATAAGATTATTCAAAACTTGATTAATTATTTGGAAAAAAAAAATTATACCGTTACCTCTCATCATGCATGAAAAATTAATTCCAGGTAAAGTTAAGTAGAAAAAATATGTATTTGTTTATTTATAATTTCTTCTCTTTTTATAATGTATACGTAAAAATCTTCACAACAGTGGAAGAAATTACATCAGAAGAGATCAATAGATGTAGCTACAAAAAAAACTGATTATCAAATACAATAAACAGATCCAAAAACAAATGACAGACTGGAAAAAAATGCAATAAATGAGATTTTTTTTAAGTGAGTATTTTTAGGTATCTTTTTTTAAGTTATAAAGAATTGTAACAAAACAAATACTCCCGGCAGAGGGGAAAGAGGCCAAAGGACAAAAATCATTCTAAAGAAAAAAAGAAGAAGAAGAAAAGGGTAAATAAGCACATGGGGAAGAAAAAGACCAACCATGCTAGTATAAACAAGAAGTAAAATAATATTAAATTAGCAAAGATTTTTAAAACTGTGCTCAATGCTGATGACCACACAAGTAAACAAGCATACTTTTTCACTGCCAACGGAAAGGTAAATTTTGGGTCATCTAGGGAATCACGGTGGGTGGTGGAGGGAATCATGGGTTTTAGGAGCTACTTATAAGTACATATTTTTTTAATTCACATTAAAATAAATACAAGACTACCAAAATTTGTAGAATCCCTGGATGGTGCAAACGGTTAACAAGCTCAGCTGTTAACTGAAAAGTTGGCCATTTGAGTCCACCCAGAGGTGCCTCAGAAGAAAGACCTGGCAATCAACATCCAACAAATCAGCCATTGAAAACCGTATGGAGCACAGTTCTACTCTGACACATACCACATACGGTGTCACCGTGAGTCAGAGTCAACTCAACAGCAATTGGAAAAAGAAAAGAAGGAAATTTGTAAAATTGCTTATCTGGGTGTGTCTTTCTTAAAAATCACCTCACAAACCATCAGCAGAGGTAACTTGCAACACACTTCGGGAGACATGCTCCCTCTGACTCCAAGCTATGCATAAAACTGCACTGCTATTTGTTCAGATTTACGATGTATGGTTTCTGCTTGTTGTTCATAAGAAACCAGAGTGCGGGTCAGACGATTTACTCACTGTCAGCTTCAAAAGGAAGAGGATTTTCTGATAAATGCTCTTCTCACAGAAAAACCCCTTACCCAGACAGAGAGGAGGCTGGCAGGCACAGAGACCAAGAGGAGAGGTGCCCCGCCGCGTGCCTCAAAGTGCTCAGGGGCCACCACAGTGGAGAAGTCTGTTTGGACCAGGACTTCTGATGTCCTCTCCATGGGATGTGCTGGGTTTACCATGATGCTCCTGAAGCCCCTTGACTTCCAAGCACGGCTCAAGGACCCTGGCCCCATCTCTCTGTTTTCTGCATTTCAGAGTGACAATTGTTATGCCTCTGGCTGTGAAATCTGATTACCTACCACAGGTGGCTTCCTGCACCCCGCTGGGCTCCCAAATATCCTACAGTCTTGCTCTTTCTCTTCAGAGTTAGAAACTGAAAAGGTGGACTGGGCAGAGCACATTTCTCTCTCTCTCTCTCTCTCTCTCTCTCTCTCTCTGTGTGTGTGTGTGTGTGTGTGTGTGTGTGTGTGTCTCGCCCCTCAGTGTGCCTCAGACCTGCTTCCTAGTGGTTCCTAGCTTGTCAGGTCATCCCTCTCAGGACTTTCTACATAATTCATTCTACTCCCACCCCCTCTGCGTACAGCCACGCCTGCCAGCCTCTGAAGAGATGGAAACTACCCCAGCCAGTCCACCTCACACGCAGCCACCACCTGTCTGTCAGTGGAGGCTTGCGTGATGCTGTGATGCTGAACTAGTTTCCAAGGAGCTTCCAGAAAAAATGGACTAGGAACAAAGCCCTGGTGATCGACTTCCGAAAATCAGCCAGAGAAAACCCTACGGAGTACGACAGTCCGATCCACGATGACTGATGGGGACGGCACAGGTTGGGGCGGCGTTTGTCCTGTGCGTGGGACACGAGTTGAGATGGTGGCTAATAACACATGTCATCAGCAGCCTTTTCAGTCTGGGCTGCTGTTTTGAACTTCCAATGAGGCTCTTAAAGGAACCTTGCGTCCTTCCCCTTCTGATTACAGGTATCCCTCCCTCTCCAAACCCTGAATACCTGATCTCAGGAACCAAAAGTGCCAGGTAAAGGGCCCGTAGGAAACTTTGTCTCTCACACGCCGAAAACTCGAGAAGCAAATAGGTTCAGATAAGGTGTTAACTTTTACTATTTGAACTCACTATCCAAATTCTCACTACTAAAGAACTCTGGATAGCAGGCAATGCTGTTATCTTAAACAAGTTCTCCTGTAGCCTAAATGCCTGTCAGCACGATTCCGCCTTGGCTTCCTCACAGAAGCTCAATAGGGATGGAATTCTTACAGAGCATTTCCCAAAGGAAGTTCTGGGCAATGCCCACAAAACCAACCAAACCCGTTGCCGTCGAGTTGATTCTGACTCATAGAGACCCTATAAGACAGAGTAGAACTGCCCCATAGGGTTTCCAAGGAGTGGCTGGTAGATTCAAACTGCCAACCTTTTGGTTAACAGCCAAGCTCTTAACCACTGCGTCACCAGGGCTTCTGGGCAATGCCAGTGCCCCCCAATCCACAGGTTATGGTCAGGTAAGCTTGGAAATGCTACAAAAGCCATCCTTCTGATAGATTCACAGGCACATTGCAAAGCTGGGCTTAACAAACTCAGTAGGCTTCTTTGCTGCAGGAATTTTCCGGAGCTAAATTTGATCACGCACCTTCTGTTCACGTACCTATTAAAATCCTACGGAATTGTGTCCTTTAAAACACACCTTGGGAAATGCAGGCTGGGGGCACATGTGGTCTTGTCACCAACACCTTGTCCTCAGACATAAGCCCAAAAGGAACTTTAGTGCAAATTAGAAAAAAGCACCCCTTTTCCTCAGGACGTGTTTTACCTCCATCTGTTGGAACATTGTTGCAACAATGCAGGGTTTGTTAGCAAGGGCCCTTTCAGAGGTTACACGGCACTTGTCTGCCATCTACTGGGAAGGTGTTGAAATCCCTACACCAGTGTATGGCACAAACCAGGATGTGCACAAGGAGGAGGGGGTTTGGAGGCCATTCTTGGGCTTCTGAGCACAGGGCACATGGCAGAACAAAGTGAATTTCCAGAATCTGTTACCTAGAGAGAGAAAAAAGTTTTTTTTAAGTAGATTTTTTTAAAGTTTGGACAAACATACTGGTTTTTAGGAGGAATCGTATCACTGAGTTCTGAGAAACGTTAAAAACCAAGTAGCCAAGCCCACCTTCCTGCTGGTTTCACTGGAGAGTCACGGGGGGGTGGGGGGGGACCACAATTCCAGAAGAACGTGGCCCTTCTCTAATTAGAAATGTGGTCTAATGGCCATGATAGAGTGGGCTGCTGGGGAGAGGGTCTTAGTTCTGAGCCTACTAGTTGGGGTAAACGACACAGTCTCCTTGGGCCTCAGTCTTCTTTTCTGTAAAATGGAGACAGTAGTTCCTGCCCTGCCTGCCTCGAACAAGTACTTTAAAGATAAACCAATCACTAAAGGTGAAAGTGCATTATAAACTCTAAGGTACTATACACTTAAGAGCTGATTTTGTTGCTCAAAGATGCAAATCAGCCCCGGCTGACCGAGGATAAGGCCTCTTCGGTGTACCAGTAACCAGTCGCTGTGGAGTCGATTCTGACTCACAGGGACTCCACGTGTGTCAGTGCAGAGCTGGGTTCCCAGGGTTTTCAAAGGCTGGTTTTTTCCAAAGCCGACTGCCAGGCCTTTCTTTTGAGGCTCCTCTGTGTGTGTCCAAACAGCCAGCCTTTGAGTTAGTAGCTGCACCCTTAGCCATTTTCTCCATCCTTCCTTGGTGTGCCACCAGAAGACAAAAACCAAACCCGTTGCTGTCAAGTCAACTCTGACGCACAGCAACCCTATAGTAGAAGTGCCCCACAGGGTTTCCAAGGAGCAGCTGGTGGATTTGAACTGCTGACCTTTTGGTTAGCCGCCAAGCTGTTAAGCACTGTACCACCAGGGCTGCCCTTGGTACACAGCCCTGTAAAAATCCTTTCCCTGTTCACAAGGTGATTTACTGTGCTTGGTTTCCTGGGACTCTGGAAAGATCCTTTTTTCTGACTCTCAGAGGCATCTGTGTAACACATAAACCTGACCCTGTCACTCTGGCTCATCTCCTGTCAGGTCTCAGATCAGACGTCAGCTCCTTAGAGAGGCCTTGCCTGGCCTTCCCCATCTATAGCTGCAGACCTCCCCACTCACTCATCACAATAAATCCAACCAAACTGTTGCTGCCGAGTCTATTCAGACTCATAGCGACCCTACAGGACAGAGTAGAACTGCCCCATACGGTTTCCAGGGAGCTGCTGGTAGATTCCAACTGCTGACCTTTCGGCTAGCAGCTGAGCGCCTAATCATTGCACCACCAGAGCTCCTCATGACTCTTACCGCTGGTCAAATTGCTTTATTCCTTTTATTTTGTGTGTCTCCTCTCAAGAGAATGTAAGCTTCTTGACGGCAGGGAAGGCCGGGTTTGTGCATTAACTACTCTCTCCCCAGGGCTGGAACAAGGTGCCCTCAGGCATTCAGAACGCACTGTGGGGTGAATGAGGCCGTGTCTGTCTCCCTGGAGGAGGCTGCTTTCAGATCTCAGTGACCCCTTTTCTACGAAAATTTGCCCCTATCCACCCACAGGAAAGAGTTCCTGGAAGCCAGGTGTGACTGAGGACTGCAGCCCCACCCAGCCCCACCCAGCCCCACCCAGCCCCACCCAGCCCCACCCAGCACCAGCTGACTGGACCCCAAGGCAGCACCAGCTCCAGGTGGGCGGATCCAGGCTTCTCTCTTGGGACTGTGGAACAGGGGTCCACACCCAGTCAGCCTGGTTGTAGCTTGACCAGAAAACAGATATGTCGGGAGTTATGGACAGGCCATGTTTGTCCATCTGCCTGCCAAAATGAGAAAGCCAGTCTGTCCAGGAGGGAGAGAGAGATTTAGAAGAAAATTATGAGGATTCAAGAGAGAACGTTCTGGTTGTCCAGATTCTGACCCAGGTCCTCCCCATGAGGCCTGATGCCCATGAGTTCCATGAGAGCAATGGGCTCCTCCCAATAAATTCTCTTTTTTTAATCTTCTAAATTAAAACAGAGTTTCATTACTTTAACCAAATGAGCCTTGACTAAGCCACACCTTTTACTAAATGAGAAGCCTCTGGCAGGCAGGGACTGTCCCCCACCTGCTCCTGGACCCTCAGAGCCTGGCACAGGGATGGACATAGAGTAGATCCCAGCAAACATCTGTGAATGAATGGAGTTAATCTCCTCCCTATACAAAAGTCAGTTTTTCATTTTCCACTTACGCTACGTTCCCACATAGGTCAGAGGTCACAAACTGGTTACCCAAGTGTTGAATCAGCCTACAGACTTTTTTTTAATTCTGTTTTTCCCTGTGTTGTTTTGGAAGGAAGGGGAGGGGAGGGGAGGGGAGGGGAGGGGAGGGGAGGGGAGGGGAGGGGAGGGGAGGGGAGGGGAGGGGAGGGGAGGGGAGGGGAGGGGAGGGGAGGGGAGGGGAGGGGAGGGGAGGGGAGGGGAGGGGAGGGGAGGGAAAGGAGGGATAGAGGGAGCCAAAAAAAGGAAGGAAGGAGGGAGGGAGGGAAACAACATTTAAAAATGGGGAGATTTGCTATAGAAGGTCCTGGATAGAATGGGGGAAAAATGTAGAACAAAACTCAAATTCCTAAAAAAGGCCAGACCTACTGGACCTATAGAGACTGGAGGAACCCCCAAGACCATTGCCCTAAGATACCCTTTGAACTTGGCACTGAAGCCGCTTTTGGAGTCACCTTTCAGCCACATAATAGATTGGCTTATGAAATAAGCAGTATCACCCGTGAGTATTGGGCTCCCTTAGACAATCAGCTATACGAGTCCAAATAGTCAACATTTAACCAAAAGTAAAGATGAGAAGGCAAGGGGGAAGGGAAGCTAGATCCACGGAAACAGAGCAAACAGAATGGAAATAATGAGAATGCTGACACATTGTGAAAATTGTGATCAATGTCACAGAACAACTTGTATAAAAATTGTTAAAAGAGAACCTAATTTTCTGTGTAAACTTTCACTTAAAACACAATAAAATGTTTAAAAATAAATATGGAGAGGTTTGATATAAAATCTCAGATTTCTAGCTCCGTTTTAAAAATCAGAATATTTAACGGCACTGGGTTTTTAACCCTAAGAGTTCTTCCTACTACATCTTCTTTCTGATGGTCTAGGGAGAAACGATTTGTTTTCTCATTCCAGGAAAACAAGAAACTCTGAGACTTAGCAGTCCCAGAGGGAAATGAGTTAGACCAAAAAGTCTCTCTCTCTGCCTGTCTCTCTCTCTCTGTCTGTCTCTCTCTGTCTGTCATTATTTGTCTCTCAGCCAGAAAAACCTGAACCCCCCAGACACAGAAACCACAGGATTATGAAATTGAGGCTCAGCTACGGACCCTGCCAGCATCTCCACAAGAAAGATCTCCGAGTTTCTTACTGGCAGCCAGGGCTCTGCTGCCTGGAGTCACCCTTGAAGCTAATCTGCATACGGCTTTTGGCCTTGCTCACTCAAGAAACCTGCTAAGACAAATGATGGTGTCAAGAGCAAGCTCATTAAATTTTTGCACTGCTCTGCTGCATGGCCCTCACTCCCCAGGCACTCAGACCTCTCAGAGACTTGGGGTTTCTGTCTGAGAGGCTCAGTCCTGCACCCCAAGGAAGGCAGAGGAGCCAAATAAACACAGGAGAAGGGCGCTGGCTTCCAATGGCAATGCAATATCCACCCACCATGAAAGCGCTTTCCACCAAGTTGTTGCCAGGCAGGTCCCCAGGGAACAAGGCTGACACAAGGAATTGAGGGCAACTGTTTTCTGGAAGGTGGCCCCAGGAACTCCTAGTGGGGCAGTGTGGGAGTGAGACAGGGAAGGGACGGCAGCCAGGACAGAGTATGTTGTCAGGCTGCTTATGACTGGGGGCCACTGGAGTTCAATCCCACCAGAAAATTCTGGGCGACTGTATGGAACGTGCCTCGGAGTCATCTCCTCCAATCAAGAGATGAGAAAGGAAGGGTGGTTACCCTTCAAGCCTCGTTCATCACTGGCTGGTGGCTGCTCCAGGGGCATTCACTCCTCAGTGCTTCCAGCCTGCACCAAACATGGAAGCCCTCAGGCGGGGAGCTGGGGGTGTTCGCAGGGGGGTGGAGAGCTGGGGGTGCTCACAAGAAAGCTGAAGAGCTGGGGGTATTTGCAGGGGGGTGGAGAGTTGGGGGTGCTCGCGGGGGAGCTGGAGAGCTGGGGGTGTTTGCAGTGGGGTGGACTTCTGGGGGTGCTTGCAGGGGTGTAGATATCTGGGGGCGCTTACATAGAGCTGGAGATCTGGGGGTGCTTGCAGGGGGAATGGAGATCTGAGGTGTTTGCAGAGAGGTAGACAGTTGGAGGTGCTTGCAGGGGATGGAGAGCTGGAGGTGCTTGCAAGAAGGGTGGATATCTGGGGGTACTATGGGGGAATGGAGATCTGAGGTGCTTGAAGAGAGCTGGAGAGCTGGGGGTGCTCGCAGGGGGACTCGCATACTAGAACCTTGAGCAGGGCACTGCCAGCACGGGCTACGACTGCTCCATCCCTGTACCCCTACCTCAGCCTGGCAGAGCAGTCACTTCTCCAATCAGGGGAGTAGTAGTGGTAAGACAAACTGACAACTACACATCACGATGTGGAAGTTAAACATATACACAACAGTTTGCTTGCCTGGCACGATCACTTTCTTCATTCTGATCAAAATGAAGCCAACTCCTTCTCTGTATATTCAAAACCATCAGAGAAAAGCCGGACTTCAGGAGTTCCCCTCCTGCCGTCTCCTTGGGCCCAGGAGAGATGCAGGCTGGAGCCTGCTCAAGGAAACCCATTAAAAACTGGAGAAGCAGACCTTTGATTCGGAGCCAGCTGTTCTTATCTTTGCCAGAGCCCACCTGGGACCTGACGTGTTGAAATACCTCAGTTTTCAAGGCAAACAGCTTTCTCATACATGTGCATGCACACACACACAGACACACGCATGTGCACACACACACACATGCATGCCTTTCCCATTCACCCATTCGCACTGTTCTCCTTTGCGGCTGGAAGGCCGAGCCTTATGGTGATGGTGGAGTTAATTCTGATTATTTATCACTGAAACATTCTTCATTCATGTGCTAATGTTTACATCTCACTGTCGCTTCAAAGAAGTTCACCAGATGTTCTGGATGAGTATTTGATATTTTCTTTATAGAGACACTCAGTTCTCTCAGTCACTAGAGGGTCTCCCTCTACATCAAAATCCCAGCGCTAACGCTGTTCTCCACTTCTTCACAGCTACTGACATCTCCTCTGCGGGTCAGTAACCGAACCCTCCACAGAGGCGAGCAGTCCAGGGCTGCCATGGCGAGGGCTCCTGATTGCAGGGCCCAGTGAGCAGAACCAGGTCCAAATCTCTGCACTCAATTCAAGTCAGCAAGCACCCTAAGCTTCTGCTTATGGCCAGTGCTAGGCTAAGCGCTGGGGGTAGAAACGCAGGAAGGTTCTCTCTGCTTGCAAGAAACTCACAGGGAGGTAAAAGGATGGAAAAGTAATCATTTCATTGCAGCATGTTATGTGTGTGTGTGAATAACAACTCTCTCTGGAAGGAATCAATAACACTTAGTTGCCAGTCAGATGTGGCAGGTGAAGCAGACTCCCAGATCTCTGGCTTGGATGAAGGGGAAGATGGTGGAACAACAGAAATAGGAACTATGGGGCAAAGAGACTCTTGGGGCAGGGATGGTATAGGGAGGACGGCAGAGGGAAGATCAGCTCAATAGGCCCACTCGTTCAGCTGACCCCCGCCATGTTCTAGGCCCTGTACTGGGAATACAGCAGGATCCACACCAAGTTTTTGTCTCTATGGAGCTGATGTTCTTTTGGAAGAAGACAGAAAATAGATAAAGATGCTAATAAATAGACAAGGTATTTTCACAAAGTGTTAAGTGTCTTGGTTTGGTTGTCTTTGTGGTAATACGGGAAAGAGACCCATGAGAGTTAGAAAAGCTATACAACAGTGTCGTACAGCAGGGGTTCTCATCCTGACTCTCTCTAGAATCATCTGGGAAGGTTTAAAACATATACCCAGTGATTTATTGGAGCCTTGGTGCAAAAAAAAAATAAAAATAAAAATAATATTTATTTATTTTTTTTTTGGTGCATAGTGGTTAAGAGTTTGGCTGCTAACCAAAAGGTTGGTAGTTCACATACGCCAGCTGCTCCTTGAAAACTCTATGGGGCAGATCTACTCCATCCTACAGGCTATCAGTTGGAATTGACTCAATGGCGAAGGTTTTGGTTGTTTTGTTTTGTTTTTTGGTACTCTGGTGGTATAATGCTTGGATTTTTAGATCAAGAACAGGCTGAGAGAGGGGTGTATGCGTGTGTGTTCCTGTGTGTGTGTGTATAGAAAAAGAGAAAGCACTCTGATTTTGCTAAACCAAAGACAGCAAGGGAGAATTCAGAATTCCTATAGACCATAAAGAACAGTAAAATTGAAAGTCTTTATTCTCAGAAAGCACTCACACGCAGCAAGCTTACAGCTTGTGCCTGCATTCGTAAGCGTTCCCCCTTCATCTAAAAAGCATCAAGAAGAGAGGGAGTATGGCCTTTAAAAATAAAAAAGGTCATTTCTCAAAATAGCCTTGAATATTTCACAGCTTCAAAGTCAGGAGCAGCCTCAAAGGAAAGCTTAGCACCATCTGCCTCTTGTCTTAGCTTTCAGCTTTGGCTTTTCTTGGGGCCGACTTTATTAAATAAACAGCAAAGAGGCTGGGTTAGTGAGCAGGTTCAGAGGCTCTCACCTTGGTGAGGGAGTGGCATGTGCTCCAGGCTCTCTGGAATAAAGGACAGGCAGGGTGTGTACTGGGGAGTCCCCAGAGCCCTGAACCAGGAAAGCAATAACTAAAGGGTGAGTCAGGACTCCGGGTCGCCAATGTCCCCGCTGACTGGAAGGGGATCTGAAGCAAGTCATTGGACCTCTCTGAGATCAGTTTCCTTGTCCCTAAAGTTGAGGTAAAGCTGTCCCTCTGGTCCCTCCCAGGGGCACAAAGGAATTTATTTCATGAAACACACAGGGGGCTGCAGGAATGGGAGAGCCTGAGTTTAAAAAGGGGCAGAGAGTGCCAAGAAGAGGGGCCTGTCTTCCTGGGGAAAACAATTCTTCCCACATGTTAACAAGAGACTCAGCCCGGCCGTCTCCTTTATGGAAACTTTTCAACATCAGTAAGACGATTTCTATGAGCAATAGTTAGGAGGATAACTAAACGTCTCCATATTGCTCAAAACTTAGCATCAGCTTTAATTGTTTTACCCTCAGTCAATAGCCATCATCTTCATTTTATAAGATATTGCTTTTGTCCTGTGCTGGGGTCCAGCCAAACACCTCAGCAAAGCGAGCTGGTCCCAATGTCATCACCACAGCACACATCCATGAGTTCCCTCCAAAGGTTCCTTGTAACTCCTGCTGAAATTAAAACAGTATTTTAATAACCTCCCCAGCCCGCCCTTCTCCCCTGCCTCCGGAGTGCTCAGCGAAGTCCCCGGCAAGACCAGGAAATTGCCTCTGACGTCTCTGGTCGGGCTCGGGCAGTGCGGCCAGCTCGGGCGCTGGAAGTGCGTGTTGATCAGAAGCTTCTTGACTGACGTTATCTCCTCCTGGACAGAAACCAATTTCGGCAAGAACTTTGTAATTTGGAACTCAAGGATATAAGATGCATTCAGGGAATCATTCTCCCTGTACAAATTATAGGTTTGTCATTTAAGAGGTTTAATATCTCTGAAAGAGCCTGCTTCTCCCTTTTTCTTTTTTCTTTCTGAGAACTGCCATATTGATGGTTTCAGAACAGAGGCTTGGAAATGAGAATATAGGCCAGTACTTCAGACAAACAAATCCATTGTTTTCTACACGGAGGCAGAAGAATGATGGC
Organism: Loxodonta africana; assembly: GCF_030014295.1. Taxonomy (NCBI): domain Eukaryota; kingdom Metazoa; phylum Chordata; class Mammalia; order Proboscidea; family Elephantidae; genus Loxodonta; species Loxodonta africana. The sequence goes on from NC_087362.1 coordinate 74,246,736, forward strand.
AGACAATATTCCTTTATTCAGCAACCACTGGCATGCTCAGGCAGGGTGGCAGAGCTAAAGGCCTGGCACATAGCAGGTGTTCAGTAAATACATGAAGGGAGGGAGGGAGGGAGGGAGGCGGAAGGGAAGGGGAAGCGGGCAATGACTCTACGGCAGAAATCCCAAGACACTGCACTAAACTGGAAACCAAACCCTTTGCCATTGAGTTGGTTCCAACTCATAGCGACCCTAGCGAGCAGAGTAGAACTGCCCCATAGAGTTTCCAAGGAGCACCTGGTGGATTCGAACTGCCGACCTTTTGATTAGCAGCCATAGCACTTAACCACTACACCACCAGGGTTTTTCAGATCTAAACACCAACACAGCTACACCAGACACAATATTTAAGTCAAAATATCCTCATGATTGCAAAGGCAATATGCTGGAAGAAGAGAGACACGGGGTGTCTGGAATGAGAAGAAATAGCAGTGGTTCAGAGTCAGCAGTCTCTCTGAACCCGCTCTATTTCTGACCAGGTGTGTGATAAGAAGCAAAATACTTCACCTCTCTGAGCCTCAGTTTCCTCATTTAAAAAATGGAACATATTCCTATTTTGGAAGATAATACTAGTTCACTCAAGATCCATTTTTAAGCCCCTTCTCTTTTGTCTTCCTCACCTTTAAAATGTTATTGTTGTTAGGTGTCATTGAGTCAGCTCCGACTCATGGCAACCTTACGTGTAACAGAATGAAACCTTGCCTAGTCCTGTGCCATCTTCATGATCGTTGGTGGGTTTGAGTCCATTGTTTCGGCTGTTGTGTCGATGCTCGTCTCACAGAGGGTTTCCCTCATTTTCGCTGACCCTCTACTTTTCCATGACGTGCCCGGAGGCCCTGGTGGTGTAGTGGTTAAGAGCTCAGCTGCTAACCAAGAGGTCGGTGGTTCAAACCCACCAGCCGGTCGTTGGAAATCCTATGGGGAATTTCTACTCTGTCCTATAAGGTCAGTATGAGTCAGAATTGGCAATGGGTTTTTTGGTTTAATGATGTCCTCAAAGCAAGTGAGCTGAAATCTCGCCATCCTTGCTTCTAAGGGCATTCTGGTTATATTTCTTCTAAGACTGATTTGTCCGTTCTGGAAGTCCACAACGTACTCACTACTCTTTGCCAGCACTTGATTCCCTAGCATTCACTGCACCTTGGAGGGAGCTGTGTGACATCATTGACAGTCGGCAGTGGGGTTCATGGCAAAGCAGGGTTCATGCCTTCCTGATAAAGGGAAGGTGTTTGTTTGGTCTCCCAAATGTAAGCCTCTTGAGAGCAGAGGCTACATCTTCTCCCAGGGAACCCCGACTTGCCAAGCCCAGGGCTGGAAGTGTGGCTAGTCTTCTTGGAAGACTCAGCAGATGACTGTTCACCATGAAACCAGGCACAACTGACTGTGAACTGGACTATGTTCCCAAAACCCCAAACCAGACCCACTGCCATCGAGTCGATTCTGACTCATAGTGACTCCATAGGGTTTCCAAGGCTGCAAAACTTTATGGAAGCAGACGGTCACATCTTTCTCCATGGAGCCACTGGTGGTTTCAAAATGCCAACCTTTCAGTTAGCAGTCAAGTGCTTTACCCACTGCACCATTCCATGTGGTGGGCTTTGAAGAGGTTGTCAGGTAGAGACATAAGGAATTGATTTTTGAAAAAGTGGGAAATTTGATGAGCACGTTTGCAAGGAGGGGAAATAAAACAACGTGTCTGGCACTCTACTGCAGCCTGACAATGCGTTATTAAAAAAAGAACAAACCCTGGTTGGATTTATTTATTGCATTTTTTGCTTTTAATTTTAAAACCAGCCGCTCTGTTGAGGACCTGTGAGCATATGCTCACGCTTAAAAACACATCACAGTGTTCTCACCACCACAAAACAGATCAGAAACACATCACGGTGTTCTCACTACCACAAAACAGCACAGAAGCAGTGGCCTAATTACAGCCCTGGAGGTGCAGCGTTTACGTGCTCAGCTGCTAACTGAAAGACTGGAGGTTCAAAACACTCAGAGGAGCCTCAGAAGAAAGGCCAGGTGATGTACTTCTGAAAAATCAACCAATGAAAACCCTATAGAGCAGGTCTACCCTGGCACAGGTGGAGTCGCCATGAGTCTGAACGGACTCAACAGCAACTGGCTTTTATTTAATATTAAGCAGGGTAACACTTTCCCCAAACAACCTTTAAAACAGTTGAATACGGGTATCACTTTCCACGACACTCATCGTCTTTAAGAAAGGGTAAAGTGCAAGGACAAGAACACAAGAACTCTTTCCTTGGCCTTCCAGGCAAATCGGCACTGCCATTGCAGCCAACGGGCAGGGCAAACGTCTTACGCTGAGAGCAGACGGGCCTCCGACACCTCAGGCTCCTATGAGCTCCTTCAATCCCTTCTTTCTGAAATGGAATGGCTGCAGCCAGATGCATACTGTTGTTCTGCACAACCCAATCCCCTTCCGTTGGGGAGCTTTTGTAATAACCTGTTTATCAAACTGTTCTTTAGAAAACTAGAGTGGCGTGGACCAAACCAACTGAGGGGCTTCAGAACCTTTTTAAACCCCAGCGTGAGCACTGCCCAACACGAGCTAGATTATCAAGTACTTTCCAAGAATACTTTAATGCCTCAGTCTCATGAACTCCGACAGTCTGACGATTAAGATTAAAAGGAGCCATTTGTTTATAGGAATTGCATAAAAGCCTGGAAGTGACAAGCAATCCTGCCAATGCTCCAGCTGGGAGTTGGGGTTGGTACAGGATGTTTGTGCCAGCTGGGCCCCGGGAGCATATTGTTGCTCTTTGTAGCAGACATCTGGGGGTGCCCCACTCATGTCCCCTTAGCACCTAGCACTTCCACACTCACCAGCCCACCTTCCAATGGCCAGACTTGCCTTCCTTTGTCTGAAGATTTCCTCTTGCCACTGGAGTCTGTTCTGCCCGTATATGTGGCAGGCTAGAAACGCCAGGGGATTAAGTTCCTTGGGAGCAGCTGACGACAGCACCCAGTTCCCTCACCCACTCAGTGGGGTAACTCTGAGGCTCATGCTCCACTCTGTCCTCCAGACTTCCAGCACAACTGAACCCCAGTTGCCACAGTGGTACCTTGTTGATGTCTTCTCTTTGTTGGCTGTCTTCCCTTCCCTGTCTCACTCCTACATTGCCCTACCAGTCTTTTCTGGGTTCACCTCCCTGATAAGCCACCTGCACTCAAATCCTTGCCTCAGGGCCTACTTCTGGGGCAACCCAAGCTAAGACACCACTGTGTTTACTGAGGTTTAAGATCTAAGATGTAGGGCCCACTCATCCATAAAGAGAAATGAAGTCCTGATACAAGCTACAACAAGGGTGAACCCTGAAAGCATCATCTTAAATAAATCAATCACAAAAGGACGAACAATGCATAGAGACCAAAGTTTATTAGTGGTTACCAGGGGCAGGAGGAAGGGGGAGGGGGGAGACGTTATTTATAAAGCGTGGAATTTCTGTTTGTTGTGATGAAAAACTTGGCAACAAATATCGATGATGGTTGCACAGCCTGATTAATGTAATAGGTTATCACTAAGCTGTACACGTAAAAAATGTTGAATTGGCAAATGTGCTCTCTATTTACAATTTAAAAAAAGATGCATATGAGACGAAATAACAACACCTGCCCAAAAGCAAAGACGTGAAGGCCAGAAGGGATGGGAAACCTGGATAAATGGATACAGGGAAACTGGGGTGGAAAGGGGGAGAGAGCTGACACATTGTGGGGATTGCAACCAATGTCACAAAACAATTTGTGTATCAATTTTTGAATGAGAAACTAACTTGCGCTGTAAATTTTTACCTAAGACACAATAAAAACCTATTGCCGTCGAGTCAATTCCAACTCATAGCGACCCTATAGGACAGAATAGAACTGCCCCATAGGGTTTCCAAGGAGTGTCTGGTAGGTTCAAACTGCTGACCTTTGGGTTAGCAGCTAAATGCTTAAACCACTGCACCACTAGGGCTCCAAAACAGGATAAAATTTTTTTTAAAAAGATGCTGTGCACAGCTCCTGGGCTGGGGAAGGTATCCCCAATGCCACCTGCTGTCTCAGAGGTTTTGCTGAAGCTGAGGTCACTACAAATATGCATGATCTGGTCATGGAATGCAAGGTCAGTGTGTGCCTCCACACCAGCACAGCAGTGGTCAACCTGATCCAGTCGTCGTGATCCATGGCCTGTGCCAGGGCTTGGGGGAGTGGGGGGCAGGCTTTCTGATGCCCGTCTCTACCCACAAGCAGCTTCCCTCCGGCTATCCTTCTTCCTGTGGTCCTCGCTAGCTTCTAGAGAAAATCAGGAGAGAGAGGAGCTTGTAATCACAGGGCTGTGAGCCGTGACAAATCCTAGAGCTCCCGACAGCCCGTGTCTGAGAATAAAGGAAGCTTGCATCTTTGATGGGGACGGCAACACCGGAGCCTGTAGCAGCCGCCTCCGGGGTAGCTCCGTATGCTCAGTTCTCTTATTGTGAGACAATAAATAGCATTCTGACTTGGTGAATTTGAATACAGCTTTTTGTATCTGGGAATCTGCATCAATGTCAATCAATGAACAGTCTCTGAATACCCGTTATGTGGCGAGCCCAGTGCTCAGCCGGGGACTCCAGGGTAAATAAGACCCAGTCAGTTCCTGACCTTGTGGCAGCAAGCAGGAGACAAACACAAATAACGTTGCGTGGAATGACGTGGTACATGATGACAAAAATACTGCACCCAGCAACTCTGTGACTACTGACCCCACCGGTGAGATCAGTGCAGGCTTCCAGAAGGAAAGGACCCCAACACTGTGGGGTGGGCAGAGTTAGCAGGTGAACAGGCACCAGGAGAGCTCATTCCTGGCAGAAAGAACGGCGTTAAAACAGCACGGAAGCAAGAAAAAAAAAAAGTTTTAAAGAACATCACCTTAGACTGAATAGTCAAAGAAATATTGCTGCTTCCGTATAACCACAAATGATTTTGTGGTTTCAGTACATCAATAATGCGTTTTTAATTAACAAGTGAAGGACAGTGCTCAATAGGTCACCTTGACACCCCGTCCTTGTGCTTCAAGTGAGCCCTCCCTCCCCAGGCTGAGAGATGCAGGGGGAGGTGGAGGGGAGGGGAGTGGGGAGAGGTGGGAGCAGGGGTGAAGTGAAGGAGGGAAGGAGGCAGGGTGGAGGGAAGGGAGAAATGGGGGAGATGAGGGATGAGGTAAGCAGAGGAGTGGGAGAAATGTGAGGGGAGGGGGACGAAGACAGAAAAAGCTGTTCACTTGTTTTTAATGTGACACTTTGGTGTGGTGACCATCACAAAAAAGTCCCTGAATCATAAGAACCTACTGAAAAGAGCTGTCAAATTGTCCAGTGCCCTCGGTGTTCTCTGTCTCTGTCTCCCTCACTTGCTCTCTTGCTCCCTCACCCTCTCTCTTTCTCCTGCTGGCTCTTTCTCACGCTGTCTCTTTCACTTTCTCTCTCTAGCTCTCTCTCTGATTAGCTCTTTTTATCTCTTTTGCCCTCTCTCTCTCTCTCACTCTCTCACTCCCTCTCTCTCTTTCTTTTTTGCTCTCTCTCATTCACTCTTTCTCTCTTCTGCTCTCTCTTTCTCTCTCACTCTTTCTCTTTCTTGCTCTCTGTCTCTCTCTCTCGTTCTATCCCTCTCCCCCCCTCCCCCGCCCCGTCTTCATGTAACATGGAGACAGCTGTGTCCCTGGACACAGTGGACTGTCCAGGGCTCGTCATTAAGTTCCCACGACTGCCTTGAAATTACTACAGGATTCTGAACAAATGGAGTAACTTCTTCCGCCTGCTTTTCTTTTCTTTTTTATTGTGGTAAAAATATATATAAGCCAACATTTGCCAATTCAGCATTTTTTACATGTACAATTCAGTGACATTATTACATTCATCATGTTGGGTGACCATCACCAGTATCTGTTGTCAGATTTTCCGTCTCCATCAAGGGATGCTCACTGCTCCCTACCCAAGGACCTCCCCCTGCCGCCCTGGTAACCACTAATTAACTCTGCTCTTCTTGGATCTTATCGAGGTGGTGGTGATTGGGTGTTGATAACAAACGAAGTAAAATAGGGCTTTGAAAGATACAGGAGGGTGAAAACTGAATAAATTTAATTCATTAGCTCCAAGTCAGTATAATTTCCTACCAGTAATAAGGAGGCCAGCTAAAGAAAATAATCACATAGGTCTCTTCTTGCCCCAAACAGCCTCAGAACCTTCTCCAGGAGCTGTGTGGATTCTCTCTTTCTCACCAAAACTTAGGATCATCTCACCAAGGCCTCTCCAAAGGTGATGAACCTTATTCCCGCTTACGGAGAGACCCTGGCCTCTGGAATTGCTGGAATATAGACCACTGTGCCCTGGAGGTACAAAACATCCCTGCCATTCCTGTGATAGAAACATCTGTCTGCTTTTCACGGCCGGCTTTATGGAAGATAGAGACGTTAGTAAATTTTTCTTTTTTTTTAATGACAGCTGTTTTGGTGACTTAGCCCCTTAGCGACACATGAAAAATTACTGGATGATGTAAATATTGAAAATGTAAATGTCGATATTTAAATTAGGAGTGTTAATTCACAATTTGAGGGGAGGACCCCGGAGGGATTTTTTTTTTTGAAGCAAAAGAGATTATCCACAGCCTAGAAACTAGAAACGGCTCCAATGCTTGTAGAAACAAGAAAATCACAGGAAATGTTGCAAAATCATGGGTTGCAGCATGAGGAGCGGCCTGGAAGTCCAGGGAGGTGGGAGACTGGTCAGCCCCAAGGAAGGGGCATTTTAAGCACTTTCCAGTTGACAAACAGCTTCTATTTTTCATGACTGCATTTAGCTTTCCACAGCAAGCTGGCATCCATCTCCTTGCTAGCTTGCTGTGGAAAGTTAAATGGACTCGTGAAAAATAGAAGCTGTTTGTCAACTGGGAAGTGCTTAAAATGTCCCTTTCCTCGGGGCTGGCCAGTCTTCCACCCTCCTGGACTTCCAGGCCACTCCTCACACTGCAACGTGCGATTTCAGATGTCTGCTCTTAACCCCATTTTACAGATGAGAACAGGAGGCAAAGAAAGGTCAAAGGCGGTTCAGCGTAAGTAACAGTTCTGGAACTTGAAACCGCAGGCTTCAAGGTCCAGCACCTGAGCTTTCTGCCCAGAAACTGTGAAACTTAGCCCTCGTAGGTAAGGTCACTTCTCTCTCGCCACCCAGCACAGTGACCCAGAGACCCTGGGTGGTGAAAAAGGTTAACACAATCAGCTCCTAAAAAAAAGGTTGTAAGTTTGAGTGCAGCCAGAGGCACCTTGGAAGAAAGGCCTGGCAAGCTACTTCAGAAAAATCAGCCATTGAAAACCTTAGAGAGCACAGTTCTGCTCCAACACACATGGGGTCCATGAGTCAGAGTTATTAAAGGAATGGACAAACACACAAAAGGAAGGATGAGCAAATTCCCACCCCCACTGGGCCCCTACAGCTGGTGGCTCTGGTTTTCCGCTGCCCACCCTTTCCCTAGTCCCTGAAACTCCAGATTCTCGCTCTCCAGTGGCCCACACCACAAGCCAGGCTTGTGAGAACCACACTGAGTGCCTCGGAGAAAGGGCTTCTGGGCCTGCGTCTGAAATCCACTTTGTGGAAATTCAGAAGTGAAATGCTTGTTTCATTGGCATCTTTTGAAAAGGTCTGCGAATACACATTTGGCCTAGGTTTGTACTGAAAATGCCTTCAGACTGAATATTTATAACATAAAAAGATTAGCTTTTCTCTGATGAAACTTGAATCATTCAGCTACCTGAACCTAATTCAGCACTTCCATTTTCTTCCTTTCTTCTGTACACACACAAGTGCACACACACACACACACAACATGTGTGCACACACACATATATACATGAGTGCTTTTGTGTACACACACAGTCACCTTTGTGTGCACTCACACATACACACATACACACATGCATGCAGGTACACACACACACATACACACCACTCACACATACACACATATACACATGCATGCAGGTACACACACATACACACCACTCACACATACACACATATACACATGCATACAGGTACACACACGTACACATCTGTACTCACACATACACACGAAACACACATACACATGCATGCAGGTACACACACGCACACACACACACCACTCACACATATACACATATACACATGCATGCAGGTACACACACACACACACACATCTGTACTCACACACACCATACACACATATACACATGCATGCAGGTACACACACACACCTGCACTCACACATATACATGTGAATACAGGTGTGCACACATATACACACACACACACACTTGCACTCACACTTCAAGTTTACCATGCACACACTTCAAGTGCCCGCCCGACGGAGGAAGGATTAAGTGTGGGCTGTGGGACCTGTGTTTGAATATTCCTCCATTTTAATCTAATTCTGAATCAACCAAACCCCTGCTCTTCTTTCGCTCTTTTACTTTTGGAGACTTCGCTCTGGTGTGTTACTACACCACAGAATCCTGGGTTTGAAGGCATCTGAAGGCATCATGAATCCCCTCCACAATGGCCATGCCAGGAAGTTCAGGCACTCTTGAATGCCTCCAGTAACAGGCAACTCTCTCTCCAGAAGCAGTCCTATTCTTTTTCTTACATCTCTGACTTCGGAGTCATCAGGTAGCTAAAGTTCTAGCCCAGCCCCCAACACTACCCATCTGTGTGGTCTTGGGCACATCAGTTCCTGCCTGGGCTTCATTTTCTCCTGAGAGAATTGGAACAAATGATCTTCAAGGCTCCAACCAAGATGTTTGGATAACTCAGAAACAGTTGAAATATCCTTCCTTTATTTTAAGTCAAAAACTTCTTTCCCCAGAGTGTCCACCCTGGTCTGAGGCCCAGCCCTGGGAAGTTTCCTGAGTAGACAGCTTCCCCTTTCCCTTCAGGTGAGACACTTCCCCTGTCTCTGGGAGACTCTGTATTCGGTACCCCCTGTGCCCTGCCTCACATCTACTCTGCCCACCTTTTACTCCAGCCATTGCTGCAGTACCTGAAGGCGTAACCTGACAGCTCCTTACCTCAGCCCTGTCACATTCCCCTCACTTTCCGCCCTGGAAACAGCTCACCTTTTGACACTCCACTGTGGGTCCTGCGGGGTGGACTAGGGTGACCAGCCCTCCCAGCTTTCCCAGGATTGAGGGAAATCAGAACAGTCCTGGCCAATCCGGCTCACATTGGTCAGTCCAGCCTGGACTTAGGAGGGCTTTAACACTCGTGGGGAGCCCCTCAACAGTGGAGGACTAACCCATTGCCGTCAAGTCAATTCTGACTCATGGTGACCATATAGGACAGAGTAGAACTGCCCCACCGAGTTTCCAAGTTGCATCTGGTGGATTCAAACTGCCAACCTTTTGGTTAGCAGCTGTAACTCTTAACCACTACGCCACCAGGGTTTCCAGTGGGGACAAGGATGGCCTTAACCCTCATGGGGAACCCCTCAACAGTGGGGGACTAGGAGGGCCTTAACTTTCAGGGGAACCCCTCGATGGTGGGGAACTAAAGGGGAGGAGATACCAGGCTTAGGCACCTGGGAAATCTGGTTGATGAATATGTTACAGAGTTTTTCTGTTTAGGAACCAGACTTCTATTTCTAAGATCCAAATGTCATTTTACAAGGACGAAGGCCACCAGAAATATTCTTGATTTCTCTACAGTTTCTTAGTATTCTTGTTTGCACTCTGGCCCAGCCAGGTGACTGCGGCAAATCATTTCTGTAGTTGTTGGTTCATTTCCTCAAAATATGGGATTTGGGGGCTACGTCTAAGAACCACACAAGGAATCCTGTCTCTGATCAAAATCAAATCAAAACAACCCCCGTGGAGGCATAGCAGGCATTTTATTTCCTGACACTGTTTCTCCCATCCCAATTCAATTTCAGCAAGTGAAACTCAAGTGGATGTAGGTGCAAGAACTGAGAACTGAGAATAACTTGACTTGTGTTCTTTAATAAAAAAAAAAAAATTAAAGCCCTATCATCAATAGAAAAGTGAAAGAAACCCACTTCACACGTACACATATTCTGAATCAAATCAAGCTTTTCTGATGACCAAATAAGAAAACAAGTTCACTGAGTATGCCTCAAATAACAATCGTGAACATCTAAACAACATTTACTAGAAGCTATTCTAAGCAACTTATATGTATCATCTTACTTCCTTCCTTAAAAATAGTTCCATGGAGTTTATTTGCTCTCGTTGCCCCATTTTACGGATGAAGAAATCGAGGCTTAGAAAGCGTAAGTAACTTGCCCAAGGTCACACAAATGGTGATTTGTAGAGGGGGGATTCAAACCAAGGCAGTCCAGCTCCAAAATCTACATTCCTAACCACTACACACACTGCCTGTCTAGAGGTGTGGGGATCTAGAGAAGCTGAGTAGGGACAGACTCATGTCACCCCTTCTGGGCATCCTTCCCCATCACTTTCCTCCTCTTCCCCTTACCAGAAATCTCTTTACCCATCTACCCACCACCTCCAGTTCCACCTGTGGAAATTCTGCCAGTTCTTCTTGGCCAAGATCACATCTCAGCTCCTTCCCAAGCCACACACTGGACAGCATCACTCCCTGCACTAAGCCCCACCATTATTTACTGTATAACCCACCCTGTATACAGTACATAATGAGCCCTTACCAGGCCCTGTACTAAGCGTTTTACATCCATCATCTCAATGAATCTTCCCTTCAACCTGGGTCAAGTTACCGTTGTTTCTCCTGTAGAAAACAAAATACAGGAAGGTTAAGTAATTTGCCAACAGTTACTGAGCTGGTCAGCAGTGAAGCCTGAATTAAGAGCCATCTGACCCAGAGGCCTACCTTTAACCACTAAAGATCCCGCCTCTCTACTATCTGCTACACTGTACTGACGTATTCCTGAAAAAAGCATTTGCTCCCCAGTCAAATTGTACATCCTTGGGGGGCATACCCGCATGGCTGGCTGGTCGGGGGGCCAAGGGTTTCACATTAGGGTCAGCCCTAACCCAGATGATCTCTGAACAAAGGACTGTAGCCCAATCCAGGGAGTCTCTTGTGGGGATTCTCTCTCTCTCCCTCCACCCCAGACTCTCCAGGCCAGAGAAAAGAGCTTCCAAAATGATTGAAGAAGGCTACCCAGCAGGCTGGCCAGTGGTTCTGGGGCCCCGTCAGCATTCAGACCAGCCCTGTTCTCCAAGGCTCCTCCCTGGGGCCCAGTCAGCCTTCAGACCAGCCCTGTTACCCAAGGCTCCTCCCTGGGGCCCTGTCAGCCCTCAGACCAGCCCTGTTACCCAAGGTTCCTCCCTGGGGCCCTGTCAGCCCTCAGACTACCCCTGTTCCCTAAGGCTCTTCCCTGGGGCCCAGTCAACCTTGAGACCAGCCCTGTTCTCCAAGGCTCCTCCCTGGGGCCCAGTCAACCTTGAGACTAGCCCTGTTGTCCAAGGCTCCTCCCTGGGGCCCAGTCAACCTTGAGACCAGCCCTGTTCTCCAAGGTTCCTCCCTGGAGCCCAGTCAGCCTTCAGACCAGCCCTGTTACCCAAGGCTCCTCCCTGGGGCCCTGCCAGCCTTCAGACCAGCCCTGTTCTCCAAGGCTCCTCCCTGGGACCCAGTCAACCTTCCACCAGCCCTGTTCCCCAAGGCTCCTCCCTGGGGCCCTGCCAGCCTTCAGACCAGCCCTGTTGCCCAAGGCTCCTGCCCGGGGCCCAGAAAACCTTCAGACCAGGCCCATTCTCCAAGGCTCCTCCCTGGGGCCCAGACAGCCTTCAGACCAACCCCATTCTCTAAGACTCCTTCCTGGCCCCTTGACTCTGTGGATTTTCCCTCCTGTATCTTCTCCCCACATTGCCTAGCCTCAACATCCATCCAACAGACGTGGGTTGAGTGCCAGTACACTCCAGCACTGCTTCAGAGCCAGAAGCTCACGTCCTTTTGGGAAGGAGACTTGGTAGATAGGATTAAGGTAGATAGATAACAAGACATATCACTAGCTGATATTTTTCTTTTCTGTTTAAGAACAACATTATTCAGAATTTGCTAAGGGTCATTTGACACTCAAGAAAACGTGACTTAATTTCCACAATTAATTAGGACCCAGATATTTTATCATTTTATACAACTGTCGAGGTTCAATGAATTACTTTCTCTCCAGTACAGACAATAATCCCAGAGGTTGTGATTGTATTGCCCTCCAGAGTATCAACCAGGTTTGCTGTAATGTAGCAATCTTAGCATTTCTTTCTTTCTTTTTTTTTTCCTTCCCTACTCACTATAAAACCCCAGTTTTCCATATTCTCCTTTTGAACTAGGCTTATTGTTGATGAGTTCAATGAAATGGTGACACACGTGTACTCTCTAGCTATATGGGGATTATGGTTTTTTTTAACATTTTGAGCGTTATACTGTAAAAACCATATTCAGAGAACTAAAATGGTTGATGTGATCATGAGAGAACAGGTGGCTCCTCTAGAATGGGTGTCAGGGAAGACCTCTCTGAGGGGGGGTCACATGAGCTAAAGGACAGGAAGGAGCTGGCCATGCAAAGATGAGGAGGGGGAGTCACTCCAGGTAGAGGGAACAGCTGAGCAATGGACCTAAGGAGAAAAAGATTGTTTTGTTCAATGGTGTGCTGGTAAATGTTTAACAACTGGCTGTGTGTGTGTTGGGAGCGGAGGATGGAGCCCTGGTGGCCCAGTAGTTAAAGCCCTTGGCTGCTAACTGAAAAGTCGGTGGTTCAAACCCACCAGCTGCTCCATGGGAGAAAGATGTGGCAGTCTGCTTCTTTCTGTAAAGATTTACAGCCTTGTAAACCCTGTGGGGCAGTTCTACTCTGTCCTATAGGGTTGATGTGAGTCGGAATGGACTCCACAGCAATGAGTTTGGTTTGGGGGGTGGGGAGGAATTGGATTGTTTGTAGCATTTGCCAATTTCTGAGGTTTAAATGGGCCCACTATGTCCTCTGTTGAGCAACCAGTATGAGGCCATTGAACACAGACTTGGGAAGCTATGTGCACTATTGGGTCCTGTGAGCCAGTACAAGCCAGCTTCAGCACACCACTGGACTTCCAGAAAAAGAGCTCAGTGCAGAAGAGCAATGGAAGCAAAGGAGACAGTGGGAGGACATGAAGTCAAAGAGGTTGGCAAGGGACCCGTCTTGGAAAGAGATCTCATAATAATTTGGATTCTATTCCAGTTGTGATGGGAAGCCATTTGGAGGATTTTTTTTTTTTTTTTAAACACAGGAGTGACACACCCTATTCCCTTCTACCTTGTTAATGTTTCTCTGGAGAGGTAGCGGGAGGAGGATGAGGAGGACAGAAACTTCTCTCCTGGCCTCATGCATTAGCGATGAGCATGCCTTCGGTGTCTCACCTCCTACTCCTGAGGCTTATCAGCAAATGCCATGCTATGTAATTTTCCCCATTTTCTCACAATAGCAAGCACTCAATTTTTTTTGAAAGAAGGCAAGTAAATTCACTCTCGTAAGACTATACAGAAAAGGAATTGCTAAGGAAAATTGTTTTAAAATGTGTTGTTCTGTTTCAAACTGTTGAAAATTGTCACCAGGCTAGTTTTTAATCCCTTTTAAGGGGTAATTGCTGTCAGCAACAGCTGGCTGACTGTCTGGCCCCTGAAGCTGCTGGAAGAGACAAGACAGTTGCCATGGTGTGCTAATTGATCTGCTATGGAAAAGGTGACTCAGGCAATCTCAGACCCAGAGCTGGGGGCATACATCTGGACACGGAAACCTGGGGCTAAAGCTGTGGGAGAGTCCCTTTGCCTCTGTGCCTCATTGATGTAGCAGCTTATTGGCTCCGGGACTGGGGGTGGGAAGGTGGCAAAGCCATATCTTCTCTTTTCAGTTTTACTCTAAACTGAGGTTAGGAGCTGCAGCCACAGAAAATGCCCTTTTCTGGACAGTCTTGCACTTCTTTCCTTGGACTTGAGTTCCTCAAAGGAAGGCACCACATATTATTTCTTTCTTTCTCTCTCACAGTGACTAAGAAGTGCCTGGTAAATAGCAGGAGCTCATTAAGACCTTTCATTACCAATATTTTTTTTTAGTTGTTTAATGTCATGTGTTTTCAGTATGGGAATGCATGCTTACTAATTGAGTGTGTTTACATTTTGAGTTGGTAATAGGGGTTTTGAGAAATATAATCTGGTAATACAAGCCACCAATAAGGCGAGTGGCACTCTGGTGCCACCAATCTGTGGTGTGACAATATACCAAGAAGACCTAAATAGGGAATTTACTGCAGGCACCTTTCCATTTTTTTCTTTTTTACCTTTCCATTACGTGACATGAGGAACCTCTAGTTTTCCAAATATGACACAGAAAAAATAAAACAAACCCATCGGGGCTCCCTAACTATCACACAGGAAAGCCATCATTATACTTGCAGTACTTCATCTCACAGAAATGAAAGGAGAAAGAGGCAAAAGTTTACAAAGCTAACACATCCAGGAAGCATCACCTAGTAAGACACTCAACCTACACAAAAATGAGGCTCCAACTCCACTCCACCGAGGGACCCACACTGATGCCAAATGCATTAGAACTGGAATAGGATACTACCTACGAGGTCCAGAGGCATAAAAAGTGGCTGGTATACCGTTAAACCAATAGTAACCAAAGAGTTAAATGTCCACTCATTAGCAAACAAATTTGTGTGCCCTTCTCTAGAATGATTGCCAGGGACTCAGATAAACAAGGTGCAACAGCATTAACACATGAAGAGAGAGAGAGAGAGAATTACAACATGCAAGCCCTGCAAAGAATGTTTTTTCTCCCTCACCCTGTCACTAAGCTCCGTCCCTTCTACTTTGCTCTACTCTTTAGTGTCTTTTTTTAACTGTGCTTTAGATGAAGGTTTACAGAGCAGACTAGTTTCTCATTAAACGATTAGTACACATATTGTTTGGTGACAGTGACAGTGCTTGCCAATCCTATGGCATGTCGACATCTCCCTTCTCGACCTTGGGTTCCCCATTACCAGGTGTCCTGTTCCCTCCTGCCTTCTAGTCCTTGCCTCTGCACTGGTATGCCCATTTAGTCTCGTTCTCTTTTATGGGCCTGTCTAATCTTTGACTGAAGGGTAAACCTCGGGAGCGACTTCAGTACTGAGCAAAAAATGTGTCCGTCTGGGAGCCATACTCTGAGGGTTTCTCTAGTCTCTGTCGGACCAGTAAGTCTGGTCTTTTTTCTGAGTTAAAATTTTGTTCTACATTTTTCTCCAGCTCTGTCCAGGACCCTCTACTATGATCCCTGTCAGGGCAGTCAGTGGTGGTAGCCAGGTACCATCTAGTTGTGCTGGACTCAGTCTGGTGGAGGCTGTGGTAGTTGTGGTCCATTAATCCTTTGGACTAATCTTTCCCTTGTATCTTTGGTTTTCTTCATTCTCCCTCGCTCCAGATGGGGTGAGACAAGTGGAGTATCTTAGATGGCAACTCATAGGCTTTTAAGACCCCAGATGCTACTCACCAAACCTACAAAGAATTTGACATGGTTAACAGTCTCACATAGAGAAAAAACAGAGAAACAGAGCCAACCATAGATCTATAGGTAGAGTGAGTACTAAAACAGAAGAGATAATTAAAAGGTTATGGCCGCGGCAAGGGAATAGTAATGGCTGCTCTGAAGTTTTTCCAGGGTAACATCATCTTAGCTATGCTTAATGATGTAGAAACTCAATAGCCTAAATCACATGTAGGAGCAATGGCAGAATGATTTTCTGATGAAATTCTCGACCCTGCTTGTATAGCGTGGGCAGCATTAGGGTGGTCACCAATGAAGTTTTGGGTCCTAAGGAGACAATCCCCCTGTGCAGAACCTAGTGGACCCTAACTCCCAAGGACCCAATGTGCCATCATGTCCCCATGTGACATAGAGTTGAAGCCTATGGAAATTAGGTACTATATGGAGTCCTGGCCCATGTCTGTCTCACAGTGGGCCCACATGGAAATCTTCGCCTGAGTTCCTGGGTTTATCATTGGAATAGACAAACTTAGGGGCTGTAGGACCCTCCAGTTGGTTCCTTGACTTGTGGAATAAAAGCTGTTACAATAGGAAAGACCAAGTAGAAGATCTGAAATTACCCCTGGCCCCCAACACACCCCTGGCCAAAAGAACAAATAAGAAAACAGCATGTTGTATCCTGAGAAGAAGGGTAGAGGTTAGTGCCACTCTCAAAGATTTAAAGTATGCAGAAGTAGTGGTCCCCATCTTACTTCCATTTAATTCACAAGTACAGCTCCTGAAAAAACAAAGTGGGTTCAGCAAATGGCAGCAAACTACCACAAACATAACCAAGTAGTAGCCTTAGTTACAGCTACACTGGTTGTGGCATCTTTATTAGAACATGCTAATACAGACTCCAGTATGTGGAATGCTGCTGTTGATTTGGAAAACATTCCTTTCAATACCCATCATGAAGGAGGATCAGAAGCAGTTAGCTTTCTCATGGGATGGGCAACAGTGTACATTCATGGACTTACCCCAGGCAGGGCTAAGTTCATCCTCTCTCTGTTACGGTACAGTCTAAGGGACATTCCACAGAACATCATGTTGGCCCACTATATTAACTACATCAATGTTAAATTGGACCGGAAGAGCAAATCATTGAGATGCTTCATTAAGATACATGTCCTAGAAGATGGGAGATATACCTACAAAAAATCCAAGGGCCTGCCATTTTGGTGAAGTTTTTTTGAGTCTGGTAGTCTGGGGCATTCTGGGACTTCTCCTCAAAGACAAGGACAAGTCACTGAACCTTGCACCTTCTGCCACTAAGAACAGAGCACAAGGCTTGGAGGCCTCTTCAGGTTTTAGAGTAACATAAACCACACTCAAGAATCCCGCTGTGACCCATTTACCAGGCAACATGGAAGTCTGTTAGTTTTGAGGGGCATAGAGCAAGAAAGGGCTTTGCAGAAAGTTCAGAATGCAGTAACAGCAGCCCTGCTGCTTGGGCCACATTACTCAGCAGCATCCCCACAGATACTAAAGATATCTGTGACGGAAAAGTCTGTGCACAATAGAAGAGTTACAGTGCAGACCCCTGTAGTTCCAGAGCAAGACCCTGCCATCCACAACAGAAAACCACAGAGCACTCGAAAAGAGCTCCCACTGGCAAAGGTTATGCTACTAGGCCTTAATAGAGATTAAGCGGCTGACCACAAGGCACCAAGTGACCTTGCAACTAGAACAGCCCATCATGTGCTGGACCGTCAGGATCACTAAGTCATAAGTCAGAGGAGCCCAGCATCAATTCATCATAAGATGGCTGGTTGAGAGGAGACAGATTGGAAGAGCAGGGATAAGGATCTCCAGAGAAGAGACCAGGTGCATGTACATAAAAGAGTTGGCACAGAGAGTGAGGGTCTTAGCATCCTATGTTAATCTCCTCCAAAAAACAGCCACAGCAGAAGAGGCACCAAAGAACCAAGTGGACAGAATGACTCAGATAGCCACAGCCATGGCCACCCCAGTGCTTGTCCATTTGTTTATTTGAGATGGTTAAAGGTAGAAATTAATTCTGGACATTAAAATAAGACTATTTTCAAATGAAGTAATCAAACGTGTGAAACTGCTGTAAAATATTTTTGAATATATGTGTAAATACATATGTGCAAATGATTTTAAGGCCGACCATTAGAAGACTAGAAATATGTAATTGCCAAACCACCAAAGGAATAAAAATAACAAGAAAAACAATAAAACCAACACCAAGAAGGTATTTTAAGCCAGAAACTTAAAATAAGGTAGCAGCAGTTAGTCTGAATACCTCATAAATCACAATGAATGTGAATTTAATCACCCTTTTAAGAGAAGCAGAAACCCTGGTGGTGTAGTGGTTAAATGCTACGGCTGCTAACCAAAGGGTCGGTAGTTCGAATCCGCCAGGCGCTCCTTGGAAACTCTGTGGGGCAGTTCTACTCTGTCCTATAGGGTCGCTATGAGTCGGAATCGACTCGATGGCCCTGGGGTTTTTTTGTATTTTTTTTTTAAGAGAAAGCAACTTTTATACTGGAATTTTTGAAATCCAGATCTACGGTATTTATTAAATAAAAAAAAAGTATGCATCAAATAAAACAGAAATGTTTAAAATGAAAGGATGGACGAAGGTGTACCTGGCAAATGCTAACAAAAAGAAGGCAAGAATGCTAGCAGCAATAATGGTCTAAATAGAATTCAAGGTGAAAACATCCAAGGGGAAAGAAGTGGATATTTTATAATATAGAATTTGCAATCCCACAGAAAATACAATATTCATAAACCTTTATGCACAGAGCAGCATAGCATGGGTATTTATAAAGCTAAAACCACTGGGAATATGACAGAGGTTGACAAACTACAATTTCACTGAGCGGTTTTTAAAAGTGCTCTAGGAAATTAAGATACTAAGTAGATAAAAAAAAAGAATAGGTCATAGAGGATTTAAATAAGACAATTACTTAAATACGACAAGTACTCTTTCATACTTCCATGTGAATTGTTTGTGTCAAATTCATTTAACTAGATACTTCTATTGCTAATATGAGTTGTACCCAGCACAGAGACTACACATTATTTCATATACCTGTGGAACATTTTTTTAACTCATCATTTATTAGGCTAAAGCAAATAAATCAACAAATTCCAAAAGGCAAAACTCATACAGGTCATACTCCCTGAAACGATTCAATAAAACCGGGTATCACAAACACTCTTTTGGAAATTAAAACCCTTCTAAATGAATCTTTTTGCAAAATCGACTTCTTCATTGCAAATACCTTTTTGCAACAACGTAAACGGTGACTATATACGTGAACCTCGCCAGATGAATACACAAGAATCAAATTGACTGCATACGTGGAAGGAGACGATGGAGGAGCATACTATCATCAGTCAGAACAAGACCGGGGCTGACTGTGGAACACATCATCAGTTACTAATATGCAAGTTCAAGTTGAAGCTGAAGAAAATTAGAGCAAGTCCATGGGAGCCAAAATATGACCTTGAGTATATCCCACCTGAAATTAGAGACCAAATCAAATAAATTTGGTGTATTGAACACTGATGACAGAAGATAAAACAAGTTGTGGGACAACATAAAGGATATCACACATGAAGAAAGCAAAAGGTCATTAAAAAGCCACGAAAGAAAGAAAAGATCAAAATCATGTCAGAAGAGACTCTGAAACTTGCTCTTGAATGTAGGGTAGCTAAGTGAAAGGAGGAAATGATGAAGCAAAAGAGTTAAACAGAAGGTTTCAAAGGAAGACTATAGGAGACAAAGTATTATAATGACACGTGCAAAAACCTGAAGTTAGAAAACCATAAGGGAAGAACACACTCTGCATTTCTCAAACTGAAAGAAGTGAAGAAAAAATTCAAACCTCGAGTTGCAATGTAGAAGGATTCTACAGAGAAAGTATCTAACAACACAGGAAGCATCAAAAGAAAATGGAAGGAATACACAGGGTCACTACACCAAAAATAATTGGTTGACAACCATTTCGGGAGGTAGCATATGATTAAGAACCAATAGTATTGAAAGAAGTCCAAGCTGCACTGAAGGCATTGGTGAAAAACAAGGTCCCAGGAATTGACAGAATACCAGTTGAGATGTTTCAACAAACGGATGGAGGTACTCACTTCTCTATGTCAAGAAACTTGGAAGACAGCTTCCTGGCCAACTGATTGGAAGAGATCCATATTTGTGTCCATTCCAAAGAAAAGTGATCCAACAGAATGTAGAAAGTATTGAACAATATCATTAGTACCACACAAAATTTTGCTCAAGATCGTTCAAAAGCAGTTGCAGCAGTACATTGACAGGGAACTGCCAGAAGTTCAAGCTGGATTCAGAAGAGGAATGAGGGATGTCATTGCAGATGTCAGATGGATCTTGGCTGAAAGCAGAAAATACCAGAAAGATGTTTACCTGTGTTTTGTCAACTATGCAAAGGCATTATAATCCTTTATATAATCCATTATATGGATTATAACAAATTATGGATAACATTGAGAAGAATGGGAATTCCAGAACACTTGATTGTGCTCATAAGGAACCTGTACATAGACCAAGAGGCAGTCACTTGAACAGAAAAAGGGGATACTGTGTGGTTTAAGTCAGGAAAGGTGTGCATCAGGCTGTAACCTCTCACCATTCTTATTCAATCTGTATGCTGAGCAAATCATCCAAGAAGCTGGACTATATGAAGAAGAATACGGCATCAGAATTGAGGAAAACTCATTAACAACTTGCTTTATGCAGATGACACAACCTTGCTTGCTGAAAGTGAAGAGGACTTAAATCACTTACTGATGAAGATCAAAGACTACAGCCTTCAGTATGAATTGTACTTCAACACAAAGAAAACAAAAATCCTTACAACTGGACTAATAAACAACATCATGATAGACAGAGAAAACACTGAAATGGTTAAGGATTTCGTTTTACTCAGATCCATAGTCAACATCCATGGAAGCAGCAGTCAAGAAATCAAACAATGCATTGCTTTAGGCAAATCTGCTGCAAAATAACTTTTTAAAGTGTTCAAAAGCAAAGATGTCACTTTGAGGATTAAAACACACCTGACCCAAGACATGGTATTTTCAATTGCCTCACATGCATGCAAAAGCTGGACAATGAAGAAAGAAGATCAAAGAAAAATTGATGCTTTTGAATTGTGGTGTTGGTGAAGAATATTGAATATACCATGAACTCCCAAAAGAATGAACAAATCTGTCTTGGAAGAAGATAGAATGTTCCTTGAAAGCAAAGATGGTGAGACTTCATCTTAGGTACTTTGGACATGTTATCAGGAGGGACCAGTCCCTGGAGAAAGACATCATGCTTGGTAAAGTAGAGGGTCAGCAAAAAACAGGAAGACCCTCAAGGAGATGGATTGACACAGTGTCTGCAACAATGGGCTCAAGCATAACAAGGATTGTGAGGATGGTACAGGACTGGGTAGTGTTTCATTCTTTTGTACATAGGGTCATTATGAGTCAGAATTGACTCGTTGGCACCTAACAACAATAAAGAGAAATGAACCTGGGTTTAAAGAAAATATCGAAATTGAAATTCCTAAGTAATTGGAAATAAGTGACCATGAGAGTATTAAAAATAGAAACCTATAACCAAAAAAACCTGTTGCCATCGAGTCAATTCCGACTCATAACGACCCTATAAGACAGAGTAGAACTGCCTCATAGAGTTTCCAAGGAGCACCTGGCGGATTTGAACTGCCAACATTTAGGATAGCAGCCGTAGCACTTAACCACTATGCCACCAGGGCTTCCAGAAACCTATAAACAAAAAAACAAAAATTTTGATCATAATTATATTCATTAGCATGCAAGAGAGGCCAGAAATAAAGGATTCAATTCAAGAAGGTAAAAGTAAATTAATAAACTTTTATTAAGTAAAAGTAAATTAATAAACTTATTAATAAATAAGTTGTGACTTAATTATGATAAAGGAAATTAATGTAGCATAAATCAGAAATACTACCAATAAAAAAACAAAAATGAAAAATCCTAAATAAAATATTAGCTAATCAAATCCAGCAGTCTTTTAAAAAAGAGTAATAATTCATAATCAAGTGTGCTTCATCCTAGAAATACAAGAATATGGCAACATTAGGAAATGTATCACTACGTTAAAATCTGTCACATAGGTCAAAAGAAATAAAACGTTGCCTTCAGGTTGACCTTGACTCACGGCTTTCGGAGCAGAACTGCACTCCGTTGTGTTTTCAGGGCTGTGACTCTTCAGAGGCAGATCTCCAGGCCTTTCTTTTGAGGAGTCTCTTGGTAGGTTCAAGGCACCAACCTTTTGGATAGTAGCCACACATTTAATTTTTGTGTCACTCAGGGCTCCTCACATATATTGACACTATGTTTAAAAGAGAAGCAATGTGGTCACCTCAAGAGAGAAAAAGGCATTCCGATTCCTGTTTTAAAAAATCTCTTATCATCTAGGGAAATATTTAAACTTTCTTAACTTGATAAAGGAGCGCTGGTGGCACAGTGGTTAAGAGCTCGGCTGCTAACCAAAAGGACGGCAGTTCAAATCCACCAGCCTCTTCTTGGAAACCCTATGGGGCAGTTCTACTCTATCCTACAGGGTCGCTATGAGTCTGAGTCAACTCGACGGCTACGGGTTTGGTTTTTGGTTTTGATAACTTGATAAAGGGTCACTTCCAAAACCTATAATAGTAAACACACTTATATCAGAAGTGTCAGAAGCATTCCTAATAAGCCAGACACAAGAAGGCCCCAGCTCAACCGTCTAACGTGCTGCTAGAGGTCCTGGAAAACACGAGAAAATGAAAACAAGAAATGACTATTAATACTCAAAAAAAGAAGAGATGACACTTATTTTAATTCACTGATGATATGACTGTCTACATAGAAATTCCAAAATAATCAGCTCAAAATTGTTAGACTCTATGAGAGCTCAGTAGAGAGGCCAAAGAAGTCAGTAGGTTTCATGTCCACCAACAATAACGAACTAGAAAAAGATGAACTTGGGTAGTTTGTGGCTTTCAAGGAACTGGCCTATTCCTTCTAAGTTGTTGAATGTATTAATGTAATGTTATCCTTTTAATGACTGAAGAATCTGTAGTGATAACTCATTTTATTCCTGCTATTGGTGATTTTGGTCTTCTTTTTTATCTTTGTCAGTTTTGTCAGAGGTTGGTCAATTTTACTGATTTTAGTTTTTGGAGAACTCGCTTTTTGTTTCATTGATTTTCTCTATTGTTTTCCTGATGTCAATCTCATTGATTCTACCTTATCTTTACTTTTTCCTTCTTTGTACTAGCCTTGGGTTTGTTTTGCTCTTCGTTTTCTAGGTTCTTGTGTCAGGCACTTGGGATGCCTGTGAAATATCTCAGTGGGCTCTCACATAGGATTGCGGATACCTTAGTTTGGGGCTGGGAGGAGAAGTCTGCCCTGGGGCTATGAGTAAGGTGTGTGTCAGCACAAACGATATCGAAAGCTGTGGGATTAGGTGAGATGATGACGTGCAATTTGCAACCAGGGCCCAGGACAAAGCCACAGTAATTTGAAGTCTGCGGAAGTTGTTGTTGTTGTGTGCCATCAAGCTGATTCCGACTCATAGCGACCCTGTAGGACAGAGTAGAACTGCCCCATAGGGTTTCCGAGGCTGTGATCTTTACAGGTGCAGGTGGATACATCTGTTTCCTGCAGAGCCTCCGGTGGTTCGAACCAAGGATTGCTTAGCCACCGCACCACCAGGGCTCCTTACATAAAGATTACAGCCTAGAAAACACTGTGGGGCAGTTCTACTCTGTCGCATGGGGTCACTATGAGTTTAAGCGGGCTTCAGCACCTAACCACAATGCATAAAACCTACAGCTATCATCATTAGTGATGGGGAGGAAAAGCCCCTGCCTCTTCAATGCACGGAATAAGCACCAGCCACCTGTGTCAACTGTCACTTAAGTTCACGGACTTCCCTGTGCAGTCTTGTTCCGAGGAGGTTCCTCCTACGGTAGGATACCCAGAGCTTGCTCCCCTTTGGCAGGAACGGGGATGCTCTCCCTGCACGGCTGCAGGGGCTGGGAGCATCCTCAGTAAGCCAGGTCACTCGTGAGTACTCACAACACAGGCCTGTGCACGATGGGTTGTCCTGCCAGGAAAGCACCAGAGATGCACCCGTTTCCCTGTGTGTCTTGGGGAAAGAATTCCAGGAGATGCAGGGTTAGTCACCCTTAGCCTAATGGCAGTGCAGTGGTTAAAGCGCTCGGCTGCAAACCAAAAGACTGGTGGTTGAAGCCCATCAGCCACTCCACAGAAGGAAGATGTGGCAGCTTTCTCCATAAAAACCACACCCTTGGAAACCCTGTGGGGCAGTTCTACTCTGTCCTACAGGGTCGCTATGAGTTGGAATCGACTCAACAGCAGTGGAGCAGGAAAGCCTAACGAGAAGGAAACATTTTGATTTTTTAGGTTATTTTCTCTCCCCAACCCCCAGTACATGGTACAAAAGCATAATAATTGCTGCTTAGATCAATGACCTCACCAGAGGAAGTGTGTTGAGCTCCTAAGTCCTTGTGCCTCCTGCCAGGCCCGGTGTCACCACGATTAACACAGCAATCACTGGCCAGGGAGCCAGGCCACTCTGCCTACCAGACACCCTGACTGGGTGACTTATGGGTTTATATTCTTAAATTGCCTCTTCAGCACCATCTGATAAATCAACACAGAAGTCATTAAATGGTTCATTATCCCAGTAATATGATTCATTCTCTGTGCTAAGAAATGCAGGAGACGTCAGGAAACGTGGAAATATTCCATCCGAAGCCATGAGTGCCCATCAACACGGCAGATTAACTGGACGGGAGAGAGCAGTTGGACACAGAGGTCAGAGCGAAGGCGCGGCAGGTGGTGGTCTCCCTTCCTGCAGTCTATGACCTCTTATTAGAAAATAGAAGTCACATTCTCACCAGACGAGCACCATGCCACTCCATACTGTCTCTCTGTCATACGCTCAGAAGGTAAGTAGGCTGGTTGCAGGAGTTTGGTATGGAATTCACAGCCAAGTACACTCACTGCTGCAGGAAGAGTATCAAGTCCAGACAAGGGGGCAGTGTGGTAGCGTAGAAAGTGCGCTCAGTCCCAGTCCCACCGCTGGGTTTGTAACTATAAAAAATAACTTGAAATCACAACAATTCAGCAGCATTATCTATCAAGTAATAAGGTGATTCTTCACGTATTCCAAGTTCTTCCTAGCTCTAAGATTTTAGATTCTAGTGCATGGACTCCTATAAAGTGCTAAAAAGCAAAGATGTCACCTTGAAGACTAAGGTGTGCTTGACCCAAGCCATGCTGTTTTCAATTGCTTCATATGCATTTGAAAGCTGGACAATGAATAAGAAAGACCAAAGAAGAATTGAGGCATTTGAACTTTGGCTTTGATGAAGAATATTGAATATACTGTGGAGTGCCAGAAGAACAAACAAATCTGTCTTGAAAGAAGTACAGCCAGAATGCTTCTTAGAAGCTAGGATAGTGAGTCTTCATCTCACATACTTTAGCCATGTTATCAGGAGGGACCAGTCCATGGAGAAGAACACTGTGCTTGGTAAAGTTGAGGGTCATTGAAAAAGAAGAAGACCCTTGAAGAGATGGATTGACACAGTGGCTGCAACAATGGGCTCAGACATGGAAACAATTGTAAGTATGGCGCGGGACCAGGCAGTGTTTCATTCTGTTGTACCTTGGGTGGCTATGGGTGGGAACTGACTCAACAGCATCAAACAACAACAGTGTGTTGGAAGAAGAAAGAGAAGCGGGAGTTCAGAGCTTGGTCAGAGACGAGGCTCAAATACACCTGGTGAAAGGAATTAGTCAAGAGACACACACCCTCCCCATCCAGACATTAACCATTTTGCAAGAAGGTTAGGATATCCTCTGTCTAGTTTATGCTGATTGCTTCAGTGATGATCCTTTTAGTGAAAAGAAATTAAAAACCCAAATAAAACCAGCTTAGGCAATAAGGGCATTTATTTATTCATTTATTGAGCAACTTCTGAATGTCTGTTCTGGTCTTCACTGTAATAGCAGAACCTGGGACAAATCTCGCACTCATGGAACTTCATTCTACTGGAACAAAAAAATACAATGTGAGGTAGTGGTAAGTGCACTCAAACATGAAACAACATCAAAATTCAACACACATTCATGAAAAAAGCTCTTAGCAAACTAGGAGTAGAATGTAACCTCCTCAATCTGACAAAAGGTGCCTATGAAAAACCTACAGCTAAGTCATTCTTCGTGGTCAACCATCAAATGCTGTCCCTTTAGGATTAGAGACAAGGCAAGAAATCTCACTCTCACCACTTTCATTCGGCATTGTCTTGAAGAACATATTCAGTTCAATAAGGCAAGAAAAAGAGATAAAAAGGCCTAAAAATTGAAAAGGAAGAAATAAAACTGTTCTTATTCCTGAGAAAATCTAAGTAATCTACAAAAAAATTAGCAAGGTTACAGGATACAATATCAATACAAAAAAATAAATTACAGCCACAACCGATAACTGCCCTGACAGGGAGCACAACAGAGAACTCCTGAGGGAGCAGGAGATCAGTGGGATGCAGACCCCAAATTCTCATAAAAAGACCATACTTAATGGTCTGACTGAGACTAGAGGAATCCCGGCTGCCACGGTCCCCAGACCTTCTGTTGGCACAGGACAGGAACCATCCCCGAAGACAACTCATCAGACATGAAAGGGACTGGTCAGTGAGTGGGAGGGAGATGCTGACGAAGAGCGAGCTAATTATATCAGGTGGACACTTGAGATTGTGTTGGCATCTCTTGTCTGGAGGGGGGATGGGAGGATAGAGAGAGAGGGAAGCTGGCAAAATTGTCACGAAAAGAGAGACTGAAAGGGCTGACTTATTAGGGGGAGAGCAAGTGGGAGTACGGAGTAAGGTGTATATAAACTTATATGTGACAGACTGATTGGATTTGTAAACGTTCACTTGAAGCTTAATAAAAGTTAATAAAAAAAAAAACTATACCACTCTTCTCAATATTTTGTTTTGTTTTTGGAATCATAATTAAACTATATTATTTATATTAATGCAAAAAATTAATAAATAAATTCTATTTCTATATAAAGCTAGTGGGTTTGAACCACAGAACTTCCAGTTAGCAGCCAAATGCTTTAGTCACTGTGCCGCCAGGGTTCCTATACAGTGGCAGCAAACAATTGAAACATAATTTTTTTAATCCCATTTGTAATAACATCAGAAAATTAAAAGGATATATAGGAATAAATTCAACAGAAGACATGCAGGGCCACTGCAATCTAAAACATTGCTGAGAGAAATTAAGGAATATTTAAATAAATGGAGAGAGATGAAGTAGTCATTGACAGGAAGACTCGATATTGGTAAGATATCAGTTTTCTATGAATTGATCTACAGAGTCTACACAACACGAATCAGAATCTCAACAGGATTTTTTTCCAGAAATTACCAGGTTGATCCCAAAATTTATATGGAAATGCAAGGGACCTAGAATAACCAAAACAATCTTGAAAAAAGAGAAGAACAAATTTGGAGGACTCACACTGTTTTCAAGAATTACCATAAAGCATGTAGTAACAAAGAACATATGATTTGGTGTGAGAATAGGCAAATAGGTGCCTAGAAAAGAACAGAGAATTCAGAAAGAGATCTGCACATACCCGATCCATCTGCTTTACATGAGGCAACAAGACAAAGCGATAGGGAAGGACAGTCTCCCATTACCAGTGCCAAAAAACTCAACAGACATCTAGAAAAAATGAACTTGGCCCCCTTCCATGCAACACACACAAGAGTTAATTCAAAATACACTATAGACTTAAACATAAAAGTTACAACTATAAACCTTCTAGAAGAAAATACAGGATAATATCTTCAAGATCTTGGGTAGACAAATATTTATTAGAAAGAACTCAAAAAGTGCAAACCTTAAATGAAAAAAAATTGATTAATTGGGCCCCAACAAAATTTAAAAATTTGCTTCTAAAAAAGACACCATGAAGAAAATGAAAAGCTAAGCCACAGGCTGAGAGAAAACGTTCACACTACATACATGGATCAAAGGACTCCTGATAATGAATCATGAAAAGAAAAAAATCCAATCTTAAAATGAGCAAAGAATTGAATAGACACACTTCACAAAAGAAGACGTATGAATGGCCAATCGACGCATGAAAAGACGCTTTATATCTTTAATCAACAGGGATATTCAAATGGAAACAACACACCCACTAGGGTAGCTATAATGAAAAAGTTGACTAAAATATGGCTCAACTGAAACATTTTACACTCCCATATTTTTGGTGGGAAATGAAATAAAAATATATGTCCCAAAAAGATTTGCAGGAGAATGTTGCCAGCAATTTTATTACTAATAAACCTGGAAAGAACCCAAATATGAATCACTGAAGTGGACCTAGGGGAACTTGCTGGGGTGGCGTAAACATTCCACATTTGATTGAGGTGTCCCATACATGGCTGTATTCGTTGGTCAAAACTCATCAAGTTGTATACCTAAGACCTGTGCATTTCAATACAGATAAAATTTCTCTTAATTTAAAAAATAAATAACGAAAATAAATTGATGAACGAAGACATCTATCTTATTATTTTCACCAAAAAGCCCACCAGGAGCCCTGGTGGTCAGTGGTTAAGAGTTACAGTGAGCTATGGCTGCTAACCAAAAGGTCGGCAGTTTGAATCCACCAGCTGCTCCTTGGAAACCCTACGGGGCAGTTCTACTCTGTCCTATAGGGTCAATCAACATGACAGCAACAGGTTTGTTTTTTGTTCGTTTGTTTTAAAAGCCCACCAAAAGAGATTATTCTCTTAATATCTTTTTCCAAGGACCTTAAAAGAGATAATTTTTTATGGTATTGTACATCATTTATATCTTAGTATGAATTCTTTCCTTCTAGAATGACCTCAAGACTCTCTACAATAGGCCCTTCATTCTGCCCCAGTAAAGAGCAGAAATTTAGATACGTCAAGTGCAGGAAAACCCACTGGCCCCTGGTATAAAGAAGTGAAGGTCACATGTGGATGAGGGAAGAAGACAAAGTTCTGAGTCCTTGTTTAAGTTGCCTATTACTGTATAACAAGCCACCCCAAAACTTAATGGCTGAAAACAGCAAAAAAAAAAAAAAAATTTTTTTTTCTCATTGTTCTTCTGTCTTAAAAAAAAAAAAAAAGGTGGGTTCATCTGGGTGTTCTTTTGTTCCATGTGATTTGGGGGCTGAATATCCAAAATGCCAAAACGGATTCTTCACCCACACATCTAGCGCCTCAACTGAGATGGCTAGAACAGCTGGGGGCCAGCCTGGCGTCTCTCTGTCCACAGGGCCACTTAATGCAGCTTGTTTGGGCTTCCTCACTGCATGGTGGTCTCAAGCTAGTCAGGGTTCTTACATGACAGCTACATTCCAAGACAGAAGCAGCAGCTACCAGTCCTTCTAAAGGCTGAGCTCATTGTCACTGTTGCCACATTCAGGTCAAAGCAAGTCACCCGGCCAGATCAGATCCGAGAAGTGTAAATAGGCCCTCCTTCTTGATGCCAGGAGCAGCATGTTTGAATAGAGAGGAGAGGAGTTGATGGCAGCCATCTTTGGAGACCATCTACCAAGCACTTGCTGTGGCGACTAGGAAAAGGCAACCTCTGGGCCTAGGGGCTGGTGCCCAGACCCCGGAAGATGCTCCTACTTAGCGCAAGTGGGAGGATTAAGCCAGTTCTAAGCCTTAGGGAACAAAGCTCTGTCTGCCTTACTTGATTCTGTCATCTTGTTTTTCTCTGAAGCCATACGTCCTCACCTTTGAGGGGTTGGTTGGCCTGGGCCTGGGCTAAGCAGAAAAGAAAAAAGAGACAGCAAGGGTACACTGACCAAAAGAAGCCCTCTCAGCAGTCCTGCCTACTTTAGGACCAGGGCCCAAATTCCATCCACAGCACTAAAGAGCATTTGCTGCATCCTCCAAGCTCTCAGGAATATGTGGAGCAGGAACTGTGCCAGGACAGGGTTCTGGTGTTTGAAGATCCTGGGTCTCAGCCAAGTACCACGATGACCTCAACATGTCTGGACTTCCGTGAAAGGATGCTTCTGCTCTGGGAGGTGTTTTGATGGAATAAGAGCGCGGTGAAAGGTGATGTTACTAGGTAGGCGGAGAGTGGTAAGGAGCCACACTTTCTTCCTTTTGGCCCAGAGCAAAGGCTCAGCGATTGCACTGGGCCATATAGTGACCCCCCCCAAAAAAACATATGATCACCCAGAACCTCAGAATGTGACTTTATTTGGAACAAGAGTCTTTGCAGGAGTAATTAAGGCAAGTATCTGGCAATGAAATTTCTCTGGATTAGGGTGGGCCCTAAAACCAATAATGGGTGTCTTTGTAAGAGACAAGGAGCCCTGGTGGCACAGTGGTGAAGAGTTCAGCTGCTAACGAAAGGTTGGTGGCGGTTCACAACCACCAGCCAGGAGAAAGATGTGGCAATCTGCTTCCATAAAGATTACAGCCTTGGGAACCCTAAGGGGCAGTTCTACTCTGTCGCATACCATAGGGTTGCTATGAGTCAGAAACAACTCGACGGCAATGGGTTTGGTTTGGTTTCATTGTCGTCTGGTTTTATAAGAGACAGAAAAGGAAAAGATCCGCAGAGACACACAGAGGAAGATGGAGGCAGAGACCGGAGGGCAGCCACAAGCCAGGGAATGTCAAGGCTGCCAGCAGTCACCAGAAGCTACAAGAGAAGCAGAGCATGGAGTCTCCCTCACAGCCTCCAGAAGGAACCAATCCTGCTGACACCTTGATTTCAGACTCCTGGCCTCCAGAACAGTGAGGGAATAAATTTATGTTGTTTTAAGCTTCCAAGTTTGTGGCTGTTTATACAGCAGGCCTAGGAGACTAACATGGCGATAAAACCAAAGAAACAAACAAACAGGTCCATTTCCGACTCACAGCGACCCTATAAGACAGGGTGGAACTGCCCCTGGGGTTTCCAAGCAGCTCCTGGTGGATTCAAACTGCTGACCTTTTGGTTAGCAGCCAAGCTCTTAACCACTGCGCCACCAGGGCTCCAGCATAGTGCTGAACTCTTTCAAACACTGAGTATAGTTGCCCTGGATCGCTGATTCTCAAGTGGAGACCACGTTTCCCCCAGGGGACATTTGGCAATGTCTAGACATATTTTCTTCACCACTCGTCTGTCAGCCTGTTGTACTGGGGTGGTTTGCATGTTACTGTCACCAGCAGGATCACCCATGGTGGAGAGGTTTCATCGGAGCCTCCAGACTAAAGCAGATGTGGAAGAAAGGCCTGGTGATCTATTTCTGAAAGTTAGCCAATGAAAACCCTATGGCTCACGACAGAATGCGGTCTGGTATAGTGCTGGAAGATGAGCCCCCTAGGTTGGAAGGCATTCCAAACACACAGCGGCTGCAATGACGGACTTGAGCATACCAGTGCCTGTGAAGACGGCACAGGACCAGGGTAATGTTTCACTCCGTTGTGCCTAAGGTCACCACGAATTGGCTGCTAACAAGAGACATTTTCTTTTTAAAAAAAAACCTGTTCTTTATTTACTTATTTATTTACGTTTTTTTTTTTGTAATAAGAACAAGAGACGTTTTCAATTGTCTCAACTCCGGAGGTGCTACTGGCATCTAGTGGGCAGAGGCCAGGTTGCTGCCACACACGCTGCAGAGCACAGGACAGCCTCAAACAAAGAGCCGCCCGGCCCAGACTGCAGATGGTGTCAAGACTGAGGGACTGCCCTGAATGAACTTTAATTTTCCCCTTTGCCCTGACAGAAGTGTGGGGGCTACTTGGGAAAGGGAGAAAGCACCCCAAATTAGTAGTGTGTTTACCTAATTAGTCAAGTGACCAAAAGGCCCATAAAGACAGTTTGGCTGCCGCTTGATCTCCACAAAGTCCCTTCCGTTTCTTTGTTTCCATTTTCCTGTTCCTTTGGTCTCCTCTGAACGTTGCTTCTGGCCTGTGTACGACAAGCAGCAAATGACTGCAGTAGTTTTTGATCTTGTTTACCGCCATCCACCTGCTCCCTCCCGTGTTCCCGCCTCCAGCCTAAAGATCCGGCTAAAGATCCGGCTCTCTGCGGAAATCAACGGAGAGGCCAGGGCTGCATTAATAATTGATTTTGCACTTCTCCCCCAGCAAGCTCTGGCACTTGACTTTGAGTCGTCTTTTTTCAGACCAATACTGCCACAGCATCCTTCCAGCGCTGTTTTCAGTTGTGAAGCTCTTTGGTGGGTGATTTCTCTATTCCTTTATTGTTCTGCTATTAGCACGGTAATAACTATCATAGCATTTCCATCCCCCCAGACCTCTTAGAGGGGGTGACACACGTGAAAGGGACTAGAGCTTCTGGCAGTGACATCTTTGTAATTTTTTTGAGCTCTGCAACAGAAGCAGCCCTGGCTGCTCATTAACTCGCCAGTGGTAATGAGGTATCCCTGACACTTCTGGGGAGTTTGATTTGTCAGAGGGCAGCAAACCGTGGCCCTGAGGACGTGAGACGAGCCCGTCCTTGCCCTGATGTGACAACACTGGCATTTTCACGGCTGACGTGGCAGCTGCTCTCTCCCCCACCCAGTGCTGGGTTCCTCATCAGTCATCTGCGTCATTCCAAGTTGTGCGCCACATGGGTTAAACAAACGATTCTGCATCGGTTCTTCAGGATCCTATGCAGCCATTAAATAAGATAAAGTACACCTAGAGTGGTAAGGTGTACTAATGCATGAATGGTCGCTCTTTAAAATATTCTCTATCGTTAATACATTAATAGAGACATATAAAGCATCCGGAGGAATGTAGTAAAATGGTTAAGTGATTATCCTGGGGCTGGTGAGGAGGTGGGGAAAGTCACAGGGAAACTGTCTTCTATGCTTTGTAATCCACCACCTGTCTGTCACCTTGTCATACTGTGGTGGCTTACAGGTTGCTGTGATACTGGAAGCTATGCCACCAGTATTTCAAATACAAGCTGAGTCATCCATGGTGGACATTTTTCAGCAAAGCTTCAGACTAAGACAGACTAGGAAGAAAGGCCTGGCCATTTACTTCTGAAAATTAGTCAGTGAAAACCTGACGGATCACAACAGAACATTGTCTGACTTACCTGCTTTGGACATGTCACCAGGAGGGATCAATCACAGACAGAAGACATCACGTTTGGTGAAGTAGAGGGCCAATGAGGATGAGGGAGACCCTGCATGAGAAGGAAGGATGGGCACGATAGCTGCAACGAGGACCAGGCAACGTTTCCTTCTGTTGTACATGAGGTTGTCATGAGATGGAGTCCACTCGATGACAGCTATCTACCTATCTGCCTATCTATCTACCTACCTACCTATCAATCATCTATCATCTATCTATTTATCATCAATCTGTCATCTATCTATGCTTTACAATGAGCATGTTTGAAGGGACATGTGTAATTGCCTGTCCAGCATCCATTCCACCCTCTTCTAGTAAAAGCCTCCACTTTTTGTTTGGCATCTACCTCACCAACCCCCCTCAGTCTGTGGGGCCCAGGTGGGGTCATGTGATGCAGGTTAAGCCAGTCACACTGCCCTGGACACAGAGATAGGTTCAGGTATGGGCACATGACTAAGCTAGTGAATCATAGTGGCTCTCAGGGCTTGTGTGGAAATTACCCAAGAGAAAACTCCCCACAGATTGAACTGGTGGGAATGTCGACTGGAACAGCTGGCGGCCACCTGCTGCCCCCAGAGGAACGGTAACAGTGGATAGAAAGGGCCGAGTCCTGAGGAGTTACCCACGCCCCAGTGAAGGCCCACCTGAAGTCAACCCTAACCCTGGGCCACTCAGCTTCAGGAGCCAATAAATTCTGTTTTTGCTTAATCCAGTTGGGCTGGGATTTCTTTCACCAGACATTGCAATTGTTATAAGGTAGCTATTGGTTGCACTGTGTTACTTTGTTGCAGGTCCAGAACAAGGGTACCTCCTCCTAGAAGCTTCTCCCCAAAATCACTCCCAGCAGCAATGCATATGCCTCTAAATTTGGCTCCAAAGGATCAGCAGCCTCATGTCAACCTTGGTTTCATCTGCAGAAGTCTGGTCTGTCCTGTAGAGTCCAAGTCTTTGTGGACAGCATGCACTAATTACAGTCAGAAGTAACATCTGTTAGGAGCTTTCTAAGGGTAAAGCACTGGATTAACACTTCACATTGATAATTTCATTTATTCCTCATAACATCTGAAGTTGGTTCCAGCTCATAGTGACCCCATGTACAACAGAACAAAACACTGGCCGGTCCTGCACCATCCTCACAATTGTTGCTATTCTTGAGCCCATTGTTGCAGCCACCAGGTCAATCCATCTTGTCGAGGGTCTTCCTCTTTTTCATTGACCCTGTACTCTGCCAAGCACGATGTCCTTCTCCAGGGACTGGTCCCTCCTGATAACATGTCCAAAGTATGTGAGATGATGTCTCACCATCCTTGCTTCTAAGGAGCACTCTGGCTCAGAGAGCCTGTGATGGGTACTTTTTCCAAGACAAAATAACAACCAAACCCATTGCTGTAGAGTCGATTCCGACTCATAGCAACCCTATAGGATAGAGTAGAACTACCCCATAGAGTTTCCAAGGAGCACCTGGCGGATTTGAACTGCCGACCCTTTGGTCAGCAGCCGTAGCACTTAACCACTATGCCACCAGGGTTTCCAAGACAGAGTTGTTCATTCTTCTGGCAGTCCCTGGTACATTTAATATTCTTTGCCAACACCGTAATTCAAAGACATCAATTCTTATTTGGTCTTCCTTATTTATTACCTAGCTTCCACATGCATATGAGATGACTGAAAATACCATGGCATGAGTCAGGTACACCTTTGTCCTTAAAGTAACATCTTTGCTTTTTAACACCTTGAAGAGGTCTTTTGCAGCAGATTTTCCCAATGTGATGTGTCATTTAATTTCTTGACTGCTGCTTCCATGGGCATGAGGTAGATACTATTAGTTTCTTTGTTTGTAAACAGGATTGTTAAGTCTGAGGTATGTTAAGTGACAAAATTTGCTACCCAGCGTTGATTATTTCTCTCTGAAGGTCCACAGTCTCTCCTTCTTCATATGCTGCTTGTGGAGTTGATTTCACCCCTGGTTGGGAGGCGGAGGGTATGACTCTATCCTGGCCAATTAAACTGTCATCTTCCTAATCACAGTGAATCTCAGAACTTCTACTAGAAATGGTGGGTTTATACCTAAAAATACACAACTTTAAGAAATACTACTGGTCATTTTTCAACCAAGGGAAAAGGAATATTAAGAATTAGACCATGCTCTAAGAAGCCATGTCATCAAATGGAGAGAAGCTCAATTCTGTCACATCATTTGAGCCCTGGATCAAGCTGTACCGGAAACCATACTAGCCAGAAACTATTCAATTATGTGAGTTCCTATGATAGGTATCAATCTCCACTGAGGGCTTTTTTTTCTTGGGCACTTTGTGGATGGAAGCTGGGGTAGGGAAGGTGTAGGAACCCTGTGACTTGGCAGAACAGTAATAGAAGAATGGGCTCTAAAAGGAATTCTTTGTGAAGGCTTGTGGGCTTGGTGAAAGAGAGGTGTATAAAAAATTAAGGAATTGAGTGACAGAGCTGTAAGGCAAAGATAGAAACACACTTTTTCCCATGGACCCCAAATGCAGGCACCATACCCTTATTTAACCCCCCCCCACACACACATATCACACATTTCTCATTCTCTCTCTCTCTCCCTCTTTCCTATCTTTCTCAATCCCTGTCTTCTCATTGACACACCAAAGGGCCTTTTAATAATTTCCTTTGTTTCATATACATATGATATCATCTAAAATATACATATAATCATCTAAAATACATATAATATCATCTAAAAGCTGTTTCTATGTAATATGTATGTAATAATAACAATTGCGATAATTGTAATGTAATAATAACTATTATAAATGTAATAATAACAATTGTGAGGATGGCACAGGACCAGGCAGTGTTTCGTTCTATTGTGCATAGGGTTGCTATGAGTTGGAACCGACTCGACGTCACCTAACAACAACAATAACAACAACATGTAATATAACAGCAAAACTTTAAAATGGCAAATACTTTGTGAAGCAAGAATAAGGTGAAAATGGTAGACTAGCTGAACTAGAAGAGACCTTGATTCTAGCACAAACTCCTGATATGGCTGACATTACAAACTGCAACGAACTATTCCAACCTCGTTCGTTCTGTTGGCACAAAGCAAAACCAAGAACTGGGCAAGTGTCAAGCTAGTATATGAAGGGTTCAGCCATCAGCCAGTCCAGAAGAGTCCATTAAGGGGCCTGCTTCCAGGCTGTTCTGGAGTACTCTGGCCTGCGTCCAGCCTGGTCAGGTTTGAGACGTTGAATGAGTCTTGAACCATGTCTACAGGACTCACCAGAGACCCCAGGTGACCACCTATATCATTCTCACCTGAGGAAAAATGTGCTCTGAGCAGGACAGCCTGCATTGCTGCTGCCTCTTCACACAGTCTGGCCTTTGGGAAAACTGCCGGTTCACAGAGGCCCCCTCCTCAGAGCCTGTGGTGGGCAGTGATGCAAAAACAGAGAAAGGACTTGGTCCAAAGAGCACCCCTGCATGGGGCTGATAAAGGGAATCCCCCAGCCCTGCAGCAGGATACAGTCTGAATCCTACCTTTGAGGCCAAAGACCTGGCAGGACCACAGCCTCCCTGCCCTCTCCCAGTCCCACGCCGTGAGCACAAAGCTGCGTCTTCCCAATGAGAGGTATGCACCTGGTTCATCCAGAAAACAAACCAAAATCATGAAGAAACTACTGGTTTTCTAGAAATCGTCCTCTCCTCCATTCAGCAAGCAGTTTCTGCCCTAGTCTATTTATACCAGCAGCCACATCCTACTCTTCAAAATGTATTCAGCTTTTGGCTTCCAAAGCACCCCACTCTCTTCCTTCCACCTCTCTGGCCACCCTTTTACAATCCCTTACCAGGCTCCTTGTCCCATTGTTGGTGTTGTTAGCTGCCCTGATTCATGGCAAACCCATGTATAACAGAGTCAAATGCTGCCCGGCCCTGCACCTTTCCCATAATCGGTTTGTGGATCAGTTCATTGTGATCCATGGAGTTTTTGTTGGCTGATTTTTGGAAGCTGATCATCAGGGCTTTCTTCCTAGTTCATTAGCCTGGAAGCCTTGCTGAAACCTGTTCAGCATCATAGTAAAACACAAGCTTCTACTGACAGGAGTGGTGGCT
Organism: Loxodonta africana; assembly: GCF_030014295.1. NCBI lineage: Eukaryota > Metazoa > Chordata > Mammalia > Proboscidea > Elephantidae > Loxodonta > Loxodonta africana. Next base: position 74,283,608 of record NC_087362.1, read on the forward strand.
GCACATAAGACACATTGGCTGGGAATCGAACCAGGGTCTCCCACATGGGAGGTGGGAATTCTACCACCAAACCACTACAGCCCCCATCCTTACCCCTTCCCCACCCTTAAACCTTGTTGCCGTCAGAGACTGACCCTGGGTCCTCCTCTCTCTCTGTGCACACCCTCCCTCCTCCAACGGCCTCCAAGTCACCGTCTTCCAACAAGTTTCTTCTGAGCTGAGCTTATCTGGGTCCAAATAAGTGGTGTCACTAAGCATTTTGGTGTAGTGGGGAGACAACTGGGCTGGGATTCAAAGGACCTGGATGTGAGCCCCGGGTCCACGGACATTCAAATGTGTGACCCTGGGAAATTTCCACAGCTCCTGATGAGAACCCAAGTCACCATCCGTAAAGTGAGCATAATTGCCACACTGCTTCACAAGCGTGTGAGGACTGACTGTGATGATGTATAAAACCAGCTGTCCCTGTCAAGTCAATTCCCACTCACGACGACCCCACAGATATCAGAGCAGAACTGTGCCCTGTAGTGTTTTCAACGGCTCTTTTTGCAGACGTGGATCGCCAGGCCTTTCTTCTGAGGCACCTCCGGGTGGACGTGAAGCTCCAACCTTTTGGTTAGCAGCCACACACATTAACCATCTGCACCACCCAGGGACCACGCGACAATGTATAAATAGGCCCTTTGTAAATAAAAAGGGTTGAGACCTTAGGAGGCTGCTTATTCCTGGTGCCAGGTAAGTGGACCAGACCACCTGAGGGCTGTCAGTCCACAAACTCCCCGGGATGTGGGCAGCCTGTGAACCAAACGTTAAAAGATACAGTCACCACTGATGGAATATCCACACTTCTCCTCAGATAATTACAAAAACATTTTGAAACAAATGATTTTGGAAGAGAAAATGTTTATGCAAAGAAGGTAGTTTAAAGCTCTTTTGAAGACAATGTTCCAAAAATATTTATGGATAAAGAAAGAAAGGAAAAACACCTTCTGGAAATGTTTCAGATGAGTTGGAGCTTGCACTTAGAAGTTCAGCATTGGAAGGTCCTTCAGGGGACCCCATTAGCTGCAGAACTCTGGTGTTTAAAAGAATCCTACAGAGAAGTCCATAATGAAACAGATAAAAGTGGAATTGAAGGAATGGTAGGGTCTCAGGGCCCCTCCTGCATTGCGTGCCCATCTTCTACTCTTTAAAGTCCTGGGCACCTCTGGGAAATTCTTGGTTCAGGCAAACTACATTCGAAAACCATCATTCTAGCCAGCCTCTCCTTTGATGGATAAGGACAGAGGCAAGTGAAGAAAAGTGTTTAGAGTGAAATCAAACAGAGGGCTTGTGGTAAAGCAGCCTGGATCCTGGGCCTGGCAAGCTACGAAGCCATCTGCCTGTGGGTGACAGTAGGACCTCCAGCATGTCAGCCACCTGCGGACTTCTGGCAGGAGCAACGCCCACCTGTGGGCTCAAGTGTTGCTCAGCCCTCATGTGACAGTATCTGTTTCAGCAGCCTAGGACACTCATAAGCTCCTGAGTTGGAGAAGGAACCCAAGTTCTTTGGTCACAAGGAACAGAAAGAGAGCCTGGCCAATCTAAGCAGCCTAGAGATTTACACAAAGGATGTCGGCTGAGTCAGAAATAGAAATCTCACAGAATCAGACCCAGAAGAGGACCCATAGTCCTGTCAAGGTGTTAGAGCTGTAATGGACAACCTCCAGCTGTTTTTTCTCTCTTTGAATCGTGCTGCTCAGAACTCAGCGTTCTCAGAGAGGCTGGCTTAAGTCATGGGTTCACCTCACGTGGCCAGAGAAAACCCAGTCCTGGTTCCAGAAGGCAGGGGAATGGAAGCCTGAAAAGAGCCCCAGTGACCATGCACCACACGTGTATTCTTCATTTCCTTGTTCCTCCCAGCACCTTGTACATGGTAGGGGCACAAATCTAGGTTGTCACTGATGGAAGTGGCTTGCTCGGTGATGGGCAGGGCCAGGATGACGGCCAAGTCTAACGAGCCAGCCCAGCGCCCTCTGCACAGGTCATGCTGTGCCTCCTGGATCACACTGTAGACCTCTTCTCCCGTACAGTTTGTGTTTGGCACCAGCCGCTGGGAGCTTTCTGAGCCTGCCTCTGCCTCCTGCTCCTCCAGCCCTGGCCCTATGGGGCTTTGCTTTATCCTGTGGCTGGAAAGCATCCTAATAAACCTTTCCTCCATCCTTAACAATAATTCTTCAATTTGAGCATCAATTACAGGCACCGAGCACTTTCACGTACATTGTTTCTGGTGTGGCACAGGCAGGACAGAGGAGGAAACTGAGGGTGTATCAGCTTGCTATTGCTGCTGTAACAAATTGCCATAAACACAGTGCTTCAGACTAAAACAACACAAAGACAGTCTCTTACATTTCTGGAGGTCAGGAAATCCAAAACTGGGTCTTAGGGGCTAAAATCAAGAGGTAGGTAGGGCTGGTTCCTTCTGGAAGCTCATTTGCATTCCTTGGCTCTTGGCCCCTTACTCCATCTTCAAAGCCAGCAGCATTGTACCTTCAATCTCTCTTTGCTTCCATGGTCACATTGCCATCCCTCTGGCTTTGACCCTCTCACCTTCCTCTTGTAAGAACTATTGGAATTACAATGGGTCCACTCAGATCTTTCAAAATAGTCTCCCCATCTCAAGGTTCCTAACTTAATCACATTTGTGAAGTATCTTTTACCATGTAAGGTAACATATTCCCAGGTTCCAGGGATTAGAACATGGACATCTTTGGGGGGTCATTATTCAGCCTGCCACAGAGGGGAATAAACTAATTAAGAAGTTACTAAGAGCCAAGTGCTGGCCAGGTGCTTTACACAGACAGCCACAGACCGCACCAGATGACCCATTATTGTACTCATTTTAGCAGATGAGAAGCCAGGACTTTTAAATGACAAAGTTTCACAGGGAATAAGTGACAAAAAAAAAAAAAAAACTCATATTAAGTCGATAGGAAATTTGAACTCACATCTGAGCCTGAAGTTGGTGACATTCCCATGATTCTGGGGTCCTCCGTGTGAGCATTTAGCTATGACTAATCCCAAGGGGTGAGCCCTAGTAGCACGGTGGTTAAGTGCTCAGGCTGTTAACCAAAAGATCGGCAGTTCAAATCCACCGGCCGCTCCTTGGAAACTCTATAAGGCAGTTCTACTCTCTCCTATAGGGTAGCTATGAGTCAGAATTGACACAACAGAAATGGTTTGTTTTTGTTTTTATTTGATCCCAAGGGACTCCAAGACACTTGGAAAGCTTTCAAGACACAAAGAAATAAATTTCAAATTATAAGCATGCTAGTAATAACTTCCCAGTCTTTGCCTCCTAGAGCATTCAATTCAGCTGTTGATTCAGCCATGTTCCCAGCAATTTCTTTGCTTATTTACTCTTTCTTGGTAATTTATGTCATTGTGTGAACATAGGGATTTTCTAGGCTCCAGAATATAATATCGAAGAAATGAAGGTTTAGCCGTTTATAACTAAATTACTTGTTAACTTTAATACAGATTAATTATATCACATTTAAGTTTATTGTACAGTTGGTGTCTTTTTTCACACTCGTACTAAAAATTGCAAGTTGTGGGGCAGGGAGAGCAGCGGGGAGTCAAACCGCAGAGGTGGATTTTCTGTAGAAGTATAAACTGCTTCAGAACTTAACCTGAAGGGGTTCTTCTCAAGGACCTGATTTTCTGAGCATCTGATTGCAGGGGCTGGATTTTCCTAATGCCAGGTGCTCCTCCTCCACCAAGGACCCAGTGGTCTCCAGCCCATAGGCTATGCCAGCGAAGAGCAGAGAAATGAAGCAATGACACCATTTAAATGGCAGTTTTAGAGCCTTAGTCTTTTGCCTCCTTTATCTGAATGTTTCAGGCAAATGTGTATTTGGGTACCTGAAATATTCAGAGAATTTTTCCCTGAATGTTTGGAAGTTTGAGGAAGTTCTGAGAACCTAGGAGTCATTTGTGTCCCTGGTGGTGCAAACAGTTAATGTGCTCACTGCTGACCAAAAGGTTGGAAGTTCAAGTCCACCCAGAAACACCTCAGAAGAAAGGTCTGCCAACCTACTTCTGAAAAACCAGTCATTGAAAACCCTGTGGAGCACAGTTCTACTCTGATGCACTTGGGGTCAACATGGTGGCAGATCTGGTGAATACGGCGAGAATAATAGTGAGTGTTGGCTTTGTGGCAGGTGCTGTGCCATGCACTCTGCCTGTATTAAAAAAAAAAAAAAAAACAAAACTTTTTTTTTTATTAGCTCAGTTAATTCACAAAATGCCTGTTCATTACCCTCATTTTTGCAGATGGGGAGACCTAGGCACACAGTGTCTAAGTCATTTACCCCTGGTCATGGGGCACATACATAGAAGTGCCAGAGTTCAAACCCGCAGTCTTGGCTCCAAGCCAGCACCCTTAGCCACGCTTCACCCTAAATTTCTGTCAACCAAGGTAGACAGAGATCAGAATCTGACCAGCCTTGAGCCACCACTTTGCTGCCCCTTGACCTTGAACCTACTCCAGGACACAGGCTAGGGTAAGGACATAGCTACTCCTATTTCTAAAGACAGCAGCCTCACCTCACGCTCCACAGTGCTCTTGTCAGCCTCTGACGAATGCACCCACATTAGTCTAGAGCCAGAAAAACGACAAGTGCAGCTTAAAAGACGTGGCTCGAGGTTCCCTCTCTGACGGACAACCTGGAGCTTCAGGAATGGAAGCAGAGTTCCTGATGGACCGCACTCACACTGCTGCTCAGAGTAGGAGACTGCCAGCTCGGTTTTTATGGATTTCCACTTCACACAAAAGCCTTGTAAGTCAACACAAGTTCAAAGGAAAATGCGGGGTGGGAGGAGACTGTCCTTTGTTTGTCTCTAAGGCGTTGAAGGTCCACCCTTCCTTCCAAACTGCTCAGGGGCCAAGAGTCATCCTGAAAGCATTACCTCAGCTTGCTGGCCTTCACTTCTGTCAACCGGAAGGCAGTTCTTCAGCTGCATGTTGTTGTTGGTTCCTGCCAGATGCTTAATCCATTAATACAGAGGCCTCGGAAACAAGCCATGTGCTGCTACGCTTCTCTCCTTGGCTCTCTGCTCTCTCTGCTCCAGTCTAAACTCAGGGAGGGGGGATCTGTGTTTCCAAAGACGGGGACCCAGTGTAGGACGAGGCAGAGAAAACAGAGGAGTCAGTATTGTCGCCTGAAAATGTCCCTGTGCACCTGGCCGGCTCCTTAGCATCCTTCATGGCTCAGCTCAAAGGTCACTTGCTCAAAAAGGGCTTTCCAAGACTTCCTACTCAAAAGCAAGTCAAATCTTTATGACCTTGGGACAAGTAAAAATATTCATATAAAGTGAACAAAAAATATAAACTGTAAAAAACAAATCTGACAAATTGGTCTATACTAAAAATATTGAAAATATTGACATTGTCAAGGATTTCGTTTTACTTGGCTCCATAATCAATGCCCACAGAAGCAGCAGTCTAGAAATCGAATGATGTATTGCATTGAGCAAATCTGCTGCAAAAGGCTTCTTTTTAAAGTGTTAAAAAGCGAAGATGTCACCTTGAAGCCTAGAGTACACCTGACCCAAGCCATGGTGTTTGCAATCACCTTATATGCATGCCAAAGCTGGAAGATAGAAGAAGTGATGCCTTTGAATTTTGGTTTTGCCAAACAATATTGACTATACCATGGACTGCCAGAACAATGAACAAATCTGTCTTGAAAGAAGTACAGCCAGAATTCTCCTTAGAAGCAAGGATGACCAGACTTCGTCTCACGTACTTTGGACTTGTTATCAGGGGGGTTCAGTTCCTGGAGGACATCATGCTTGGGAAAGTAGAGGGTCAGCAAAAAAGAGGAAGACCCTCAAGGAGATGGATTGACACAGTGGCTGCAACAATGGGCTCAAACACAGCAAGGATTGTGAGGATGGCTCAGGACTAGGCAGTGTTCCGTTCCGTTGTACATAGGGTTGCTATGAGTTGCAACTGACTTGACAGCACCTAACAACAACAATAAAAACTTCTGTTTATCAAGAGACCAGTGGGAGGGTGAAATGGCACACCATGGAAGGAATCATACATTCACAGTACATATAGTCCCAGAGGCATCCCTGCCAGAATGTGTAACGTAGGGACCGGCATGTCCTCCCCACCCACCTCAAATCCCACAGTGAATGTGGGTGTCTGCTGACAGCTACAAGGCGCTTCAAACATCCATATGAAGAACGATACACGTGGGTCTTCTTGGTGAGTTATGGCAACAGTGCCAGGTACAGACCAGGCAGGTCTGCACTAAACCCAGCCCCTTCCCTCCACACCACACAACAAGGGGTCATCTGTGTAAGTACAAATGCCATCATATCACCCTTCTGCTTAATTCCCTCTAATGTCCCACAGCCTACAGGATGCCACCCAGGGTCCTCGCTCGGCACGTCCCTCAAGGCCTCTCATCAACCAGCCCCTGCTGCCATCTCGGCACCCTGTCCTCACCATTGCCCCCCCATCAACGCTGAATCCAGCCACCCAGTCACCTCACCAGGCCCTGAGCACGTTAACGTCCCCGGGCTTTTCACAAGCTCTTCCTTCTGCCCAGAACTTTCTTTCTTCCCTTTCTGCCCTAGAAGCTGGCACTTTCAGTCTAAGACGTCTCAGGGCTAGATCTGCTGTGTGGGTCACTTTGTAAGAATTGCTCCGCCTGCCCTCCATGAGATCCTGGAGTCTGTGGTCCTAGTGTCTCACCACCTCCTGGCCACAAGGGTATAGTGATTGGTCCCAGGGTGGATTTGTGACAGAAGTCCTTTCCTGAGTTAATATACAAACACTTGGGAAGAGCTATCCCTTTCCCTCCAGGGTTACCAAACTGGAAGGGTGTGAGTCAGGAGCTAAAAGCAGCCATCTTCCATAACCCACAGGGAAACCAGTCTACAGTATGAAGCAGCACAGAGGGGAAGCAGAGGCAAGAGGCAGACACAGGGACACAGAGAGCTGGGTGACCTGGCAAGAGCACTCAGATGCAGCCAGGCTAGAGGCTTCGCAGTGTTGTCAGGCTATAAAAACCCAAACCCACTGTCAACAAGTAGATTCTGATTCTGGCTCATAGCGACCCTATAGGACAAAGTAGAACTGCCCTTAGGGTTTCCAAGGAGCGGCTGGTGGATTTGAACTGCTGACCCTTTGGTTAGCAGCCAAGCTTTTTAACCACTTTGCCACCAGGGCTCCTGCGAAGCTATATGGCCCCTTTTTTGCCTAAGTAGTTTGCACTGGGTTTCTGGCCCTTGCAACCCAAAGAATCTTGACTAATAAAACACACCTCAAATCTCCCTTCTGGAACGTTTCCTGGAAACCCCAGACACATCACTTCCCCCTTCTTGCTCTAAGTGTATATTCTATCATCGCACCTGGAATTCTGTACTGAAATACCTGCTTACTTTCCATCCTGCTCTAAACCATGTACCCTCAAGGACGGGGACTCTGGGAAGCAGTAAATTCACCAGAGTGGTGTGGAGAGCGCTGTGGCGCCCCAGATGGCTTTATGTGGTAGGAAGAGTAATTGTTACTTAGTTTATTTACTTATTTTTAATGTATATTTTTAAAATATACACAGCCCATCAAAACTGTGGTTTCACTGATACTATTGCTTGGATTGGAACCCTGGTGGTGAAGTGGTTAAGAGCTCAGGCTGCTTATCAAAAGGTTGGCAGTTTGAATCCACCAGCCGCTCCTTAGAAGTCCTATGGTGCAATGCTACTCTGCTCTATAGGGTCGTTCTGAGTCAGAATGGACTCAATGGCACACAACAACAACAATTCCTTAGACGGAGCCCTGGTGGTACGGTGGTTAAAGAACTTGGCTGCTAACCAAAAGGTCAGTAGTTGGAATCCACCAGCCGCTCTTTGGAAACTCTATAGGATCCCTCTGAGTTAGAATTGTCTTGATGGCAATGGGTTTGGTTTTTTTGTTTATCACTTAGATGCTTTTACATTTATTTCAGTGAAAAAAAAATAAGTGAGTTGAGCTGAAGAGAGATACAAAGCCACTTATAGTTGTAAATGTTGCCTCCAACAAGCACAAGCTGTGGGGTAAAATAAGAAAGCAAGTTTGTATCTGATTCCATCTGTCCCTTTAAATCCAGCCTGTGGGGCTAGTCTTTTCGCCTGAGCAAGGATAAAAATGCCTGCAAGTTCCATAACTTTCCTGTCACTTTCAGGTAATAAAATGCCTCTGGCAGAGTCCCGTGTTGTGAAGGTCAAACGCCTTCCTCCCCAGCGCACTCCCACCAGCGTGGGCCTGGTGCAGGCAGGAAGGCGACGAGGAAGGATGGGTCAGCTCCACCTCCCCTAGCTGGCCAACCTCTGGTTCTGACTCCCTGGGACTGGACACAGGAGGAAGAGAAGGTAAAGGAAGCAGGAAAGTTCTCACCTGAACAGTACTGAACCTTCTCTCCAATGAAATCCTATCCAAACATCCTCCTCCAACCTCCAACCCCGTCCTTTCATAACCTAGATGTGGATTGGAGGTTTAAGAATTGCAAAACTGATCTTCCGTTACCGCCTTGGTAAATCCTGTGTCATGAAGGTATTTCACCTCATTCAGGAATAAACCTCTGTTGCCATCCACTCGATTCCGGGTCACAGCGACCTTATAGGACAGGGTAGAACTGCCCCCATAGAGTTTCCAAGGCTATGATCTTTACAGAAGCAGACTGCCACATCTTTCTTCCGTGGAGCAGCTGGCGGGTTTGAACCACAGACCTTTTGGTCAGCGGCCAAGCACTTAACCACTGCACCGCCAGGGCTCCTTTGCCCATTCAGGAATAGGATGCCTACTTGGGGACTCTCGGTCAAACATCTTTCTAACATCTCTTACATAGTACAGATGGTGCAACATGGAAAAAGTCATGGCTGTGTATCCATTATGATGGGTCTAATTCCTCCTTGTCTCCCCAGCACCCAGCATCCTGTGTGGAGCCTGGCACCCAGCTGCGCTCAGTAAAAGGCTTGCTTTGCGAATGGTAGTATATCAGGGGGGTCCAGGATTTGGACGTTTCAGTTGCCTGGTAAGAATTTGCAACGTCTCACATGGGGATGTGAATAGAGGGTTGCTTTTGTTTTGTTTTGTTTTGTTTTTTGAATGCAGCACATTTTCCTGTCTCCAAGAACCAAGACGCTGCCTCCTGTGCACAGGGCTGTGCTGTCTAGGATAGCTCTAAAACATCTTAAATCACAAAGGTTAAAAATAAAGACATCAGGGGTGTGGCTTCTGGGATTGTGAACAGCCAGGTGAGGGCTGGAGAAAAGCGACAAGGTCAAGCCAAGAGTCACCAATTGGTGGGAGGCCTGCGGCCAACCACAGTGTAGTCTCCCCAGCCCCTTCCCCAGGGGAAAAAAGACTTAATTAGGCTGAGGTCCTCCAGGAGAGCTGGGCGGGCAGTCAGGGCTGAGAGCTGCGCAGCCTGGGGAGGGTATGCCTCAGACCAGGGCGGCCCTGTCCCTTGGTCTTGGTGATGGATGAAGAGAAAGTGAAGTCGCCACAGACGAAGAAGGAAGACTGATGAAGAGACTCCAGGCAACACCGTATGTGAGGGTTGTTATTTTTTTTTTTAGAATAATCACAGCAGAGGAGCATGCATTAACCAGCCAAAAAGTTCCGGCTTTGGCAACAGACAGACATGGGTCCCAAGTCCCAGCTCTGCCCCTTACTGGAGCTTGAGCTCTCAGTTTTCCCCTCTATCAGCTGGGGTGGGGGGGTCACAAAGCCAGCCCCTCCATCTACAGACATTAGACAGAGCGGCTGTTCTGCTTTGGGACTGGCAGGAGGGGGTCCTCATTCTAGTAGAGCGAGCTGATGAGGAAATCACCAGTTCAAACACTTTAATGGCTTTTCCCATTTCCCACTTCAGTTGTAATGACTCTAAAACGGCAATGATTCCCTTCATCTCCTCCCTTAGAGGCTGTCCCCAGGCCTCGGTGGAGCCTACGTCGGTCTGCTGCACCAGCTTCGCCATCCTTCCCGTCTTTCTGAGTCTCTGAAGACTTCCAATCATCAAGCCTCCGCAAATCCCACCGCAGCCAGGGGGATCATTCACCACCCTGTGCACTTCAGAGGCTCATCTACAGCACCACCTGAAAAGTTTGTTTTTAATGGCAGCGCACTTGTCTGCTACGCTGCCCAGCCATCTCGGCTTTACGCAGCTCCGTGCTAAGCAGTCCCTTGAAAGCAAATGGAGACAGTTTCAGACCTGGCTGAAAACAGTTCAGATTATGTAAGCTGGTAAACGTTTAAAATTCTGGATGTCCGCTAGAGGGCTCTGTTGGGTAGCTATAGGAGGGGAAAACAAGAACTGATATTTAAGCATTTTGAACTTGGGAACAGAGCGGAGATAAACAAGCTTGTTTATGTATTCAAAGTGATGTGTTCAAAAACCTAAAAACACTAAATCATGCTGAAGATCATAGCTGGAGATGCTAAACCAACCTTTCTTACACAAGTGTGTTAGTTGGTGTCTTAGGCTGGGGTGTCTAGAGAAGCAGAACCAGTGCAGTGTATAAATACCTACAGAGCTTTGTATAAAGGAAATGGCTCATGAGGTTGTAGAGGCTGGGAAGTCCCAAGTTCGTGGGTCAGACTGGAGGCTTTCCTGACTCACATAGCCACAGATACTGGTGAATCCAAGATCAGAAAGTCAGATAGGAGGCCTCTGGCTCACAGGCTGTAGAGGTCAATGAATCCCAAGATTGGCAGGTAAGATGGCAGGTAAGCTGCTGGCTCAAGTCCCAAGAACTGGAGGTCAGATGACAGGAGCCAGCTGTAGAATCCAGGGCAAGCAAAAGCCTGTGAGCCTTGCCAGAAGGTCCACCTATATTGGATGCAGGCCACACCCCCCAAGGAAACTCCCTTTCAACTGATTGGTTGCTCACAGCAAATCTCATCATGGAGGTGACACAGGTACTCAAACTTCTGACATAGTGACACAGGTTCCCAAGCTCCTCCATGTGGCGACACAGGTGCCCAGGCCCCTCCATGTGTTGACACAGGTGCCTAGGCTCCTCCACATGGTGACACAGGTGCCCAAACTCCTCACACGGTGACACAGGGGCTCAAGCTCCTCCACATGGTAATACAGGTACCACGGCTTCTCCGCGTGGTGACACAGGTGCCCAGGCTCCTCCACATAGTGACACAGGTCCCCAAACTCCTCACACGGTGACACAGGGGCTCAAGTTCCTCCACGTGGTGATACAGGTGCCCAGGTCCCTCCACGTGGTGACAGAGGTGCCCAAGTTCATCCACTTGGTGACACATGTACCCAAACTTCTCCACATGGTGACACAGGTGCCCAAGCTCCTCCATGTGGTGACACAGGTACCCAAGTTCCTCCATGTGGTGACGCAGGTGCCCAAACTTCTCCACATGGTGACACAGGTGCCCAAGCTCCTCCACATGGTGACACAGGTACCCAAGTTCCTCCATGTGGTGACGCAGGTGCCCAAACTTCTCCACATGGTGACACAGGTGCCCTAGCTCCTCCACGTGGTGACACAGGTACCCAAGCTCCTCCACATGGTGACACAGGTGCCCAAGTTCCTCCACGTGTTGACACAGGTGCCCAAGCTCCTTCCATCTGTGGTTCTGCCCTCCTCGGGGCTTTCCAACTATACTTCATAAACCCATTGAAAGAGAAAATAAGTAACTAGTACTACTGGAAGATTCCAGGCGCAGGACCTGTTAAGAGCTGTATCACTCATGTCCACATCCCATCGACTCCACCTAACTACAGCTGAGGCTGGGAAATGAGTCTCAATGTGCACCTGGGGCTTGGGGTTAGCGAACACACCAGTCTCTGCCATCACACACATAAATGAGTCAAAAAAAAAAAAACCTTCAAGTCGATTTCGACTCATAATGACCCTATAGGACAAAGTAGAACTGCCCCATAGGGCTTCCAAGGAGCTACTGGTGGATTCAATCTGCTGACCTTTTGGTTAGCAGCTGAGCTTTCAACCACTACACCACCAGGGCTCCAGGGTAGGGTCTAGGCCTGTTCAAATCTGCCATCCTCTGCGTCCAGGGGCTCTCTAAAATCCTTGGCACACACGCAGACATTTCAGGGACTGTGGTAAGCAATCAGTTACTGCCGCAGATTGCAAGCCTTCTAGAAAAGGATGCACAGGAGGCTGGCAGCACCTCCTCGCTTCATCTCCAGAGCAGGGCCCATTCCATCTTACATCAGAAGAGAATGGCCACAGGCCACCACCTCCCCTCCCACAGCCTTCTCTGTTTATCAAACACGTATAGAGCCATCTCTAAAAAGTCTGTAAAACCCAATGAACATCCAAGAAAATAATAATTAGATATCTGGGCACTGGGCTGAGTCTAAATGAGTTATGCAGGTCTCATTTGCATCTCACAAAATGAAGTTAACTGTCTCAAAAAAAAAAAAGAAAGAAAATAGTCTGAGGCATCTTCATTCTTTTGGCAGCAGCCACGCACGATGAGCAGGTAATGAAATAATTCAATTCCAATTGCACCTGCTCTCAGAATTCCCTCTCCTTCTGTGCAAAGCAGATTTACATTGACTGGGTTTTTTCTCTAAATCAATGCACTAGCTGTAATGTGTCACTATGAAGTCATTATTAATCCTGATGATCACTGGGAGCTGGGTGGACTTGGGGCATTTCCTCCCATCAGGAAGGCCAGTTCCTTGCAAGGACCCAAAGCCCCAAGCAAGAACCCAAATCCATTGGTGAAAAAGCAGTGAAAAGGTAGGTCTCCCCAACTTCCATTTCATCAGGCAAGACTCCGGGAAGAACAGATAAAACGCTGAGCCGTGACCGGAAGATCCCACCTACCAAACCTTAGGTGGCAAGTTTCTTTGAAACTCAGAACAGCCAATCCCTCTCAACGATCCTTCAGAGTTAGCTCTCTGCAAAGCCCTTTAGCACTTTATAAAGGGGTTTCTCAGTTTGTTTTGAAAGCCTCTGAGCCCAGGCAAAACGAAATAGCGTATTTTCACTCCTGCTTCAATGTCTTATGGTCGCAACAACACAAATGCTAGATTGAGTCTAAAGTGTATGATTGATTGCTTGATCTGTTTCTTTTTGTCATTATTTAAAATAATGTTTGACAGCACCCTGTAGGGAGAGGAAAGAGACTCGGGTACCTTTCACAGGTACACGTGGGAATATATGCACCGAACTGTTTTTGCTGGGCATATCAACGGGCACATCACCCTTGATAAAGTAGAGGGTCAGCAAAAAAGAGGAAGACCTTCAACGAGATGGATTGACACAGTGGCTGCATCAATGGGCTCAAGCATAACAAGAACTGTGAGCATGGCGCAGGACCAGGCAGTGTTTCATTCAGTTGTCATAGGGTCGCTAGGAGTCAGAACCGACTCATCGGCACCTAACAGCAACATCATCAACTGGCACAACCTCTTTTGAGGGCTATTTGGCAAATAATGAAATTTGTAAATGCGTTTACCTTTGACCTAGTACTTTCATTTCATTTCAAAAAAATAAATACCCCAGAGATTCCTAAACATAGCAGAAAGGAGTGTGTACAGGGATATATGTATTGCAACATCAACATCTACAGTAGCAAAAGACTGGAAGCATCCTGAATAGCCATTACTGGGGGAGGAGGGGGGCTGTTAAGTGAATCATGGTGCATTCAAACAGTGACATGTTTTGCAGCCACTAAAAACAGCAAGGCTGCTTTATATGTATGTATTTACAACAAACTCTGAACTACACAACCAAATCAAAAGGCAAAGTAAAGACCTGTGTGTAGAATGCTTTCATTAGGGGACAGAGGGAAGGGAGATTCATACACATAAAAAAACTCTTGCCATCAAGTGGAGCCTGTTCAGACTCAGCGACCCTATAAGGCAGAGTCGAACTGCCCCGTAGGGTTTCCGAGGAGCGGCTGGTGGAGTCAAATGGCTGCCATTTTGGTTGGCAGCCAGACACTTAACCACTGTGCTACCAGGGCTCCAGCTGTAAATATAGAGACTACCTCGGAAAGGATTCAGAGGCAACCACTTTTCCTCTGGGGAAAGGAAGAACTCTGGGAGCCTTCAGAGGGGAAGTCTTGCTTTTCACTCTATACCCTTATATGCTGTTTGAGCTACCTATGAGAAAAAATAATTTAAACAAAATAAAATAAAATAAATGGAAAATGTACTTTTTTCTTGGTACAGTAGCAACACGCGCTCACTAGAGAGAAATTATAATATAAATGAAGAAAAAAATGGTCAAAGATAATCATTTCAAATTCTCCCAGGAATTGTTTCAACAATTCCAAGAAGTATTTCTTATTCCTCCAAACCTGTTTCTATGTGTTTTTAATTTAAAAAATGGATTATACTGGTAATAATATACCTATATCACAGTTTTATTAAGAGGTTTTAATAGTGAGTAAACGTATACAATGTTTATCACCTGCTCCAAACTGTTCTAAGTAATGTAAACATGTTGCTGTTGTTAGCTGCTGTCGCGTCAGCTCCGGCCCATGAAATGTAACTCGTCCAGCACCATCACGATCATTGCTATGCTCAAGTCCATTGTTGCGGCCACTGTGTATTTTGAGTGCCTTCCAACCCAGGGGCTCATCTTCCAGCCCTATATCGGACAATATTCTGTTGCGATCCATAGGGTTTTCATTGGCTAATTTTTGGAAGTGGATCCCCAGACCTTTCTTCCTCACCTGTTTCAGCCTGGAAGCTCTGCTAAAATCTGTCCACCACGGGTGACCCTACTGGTATTTGAAATACCAGTGCCATAGCTCCTAGCATCACAGCAACATGCGGGCCGCCACAGTAAATATAAATAATGTAACAGCATATAAATATAAATACGTAACGGCAGATGGTTTTGTAAACATTTTCTGCATTTATTATACCACAACTTTCAATATCAGTAAATATTCATCTAAAGCATCATTTTTAATTGACGAATAATGTTCTATACTTTATCCGCTTCTCTTGTGCATAATAGAATTCTTTTCTCTTTTCAACAAATTCAAAGACCGCCTGAAGATTACAAGCTGGCCTAGCTGCGCATGCCTTGCTTACTTCTTATTTTCCCTTCTTGTTTCCTCTAGTACGATCAGTTTTACTTTGCTTCTGCAGACTGACCTTAGAACTGGAGTCTTAATTTGGATACTGGGCAAGCGAGCTTCACTGAGCAGTTAGGAGATTTAGCGAGCAGCCATTGGAATTTCTTATATCTTGCCTTCCTTAATTCCCATAAAATACTACAATGTTCCATTGATTGCCAAATCAATGTACCTGGGACCTACTTGGCAGACAGCGAGCGTTGCAAAGCATTGCGCCATTTAATTGCATGATAATAATATGGTCATGAGAGCAATATAAATGAGGCAGTAAAAGCAGGAACCAGTGATTAAATGTCAAGGACTAAGAAAATACATTGGCATGACACTGAAGCGTGCTGTAACTTTAGAAAGACACCCTTCAGTTTTGGAAATAAGCAGACACTATCTCTAATGAGCAGCCTATATTTTTGCTCAGTTCCCCAGCTAGAACTGAACCTTTTTTTTTTTTTTTTTTTCATAAAGTTTCACCAGTTTTTAGATTCTGCAGAAACTCAGCTGGAGGAAAATTTTCATTTCACAGATTCCACTGTCTGGAGCTTCACACTAACACAAATAAAAAGTTTCTCT
Organism: Loxodonta africana; assembly: GCF_030014295.1. NCBI lineage: Eukaryota > Metazoa > Chordata > Mammalia > Proboscidea > Elephantidae > Loxodonta > Loxodonta africana. The sequence goes on from NC_087362.1 coordinate 74,299,302, forward strand.
TCTCCAAGACTGAAAGTTTTGTATGAGGACTTTCTTGGCTTCTCTGTTTTTCTTCTCAGCTGATCACAGAATTCCTCCAGCTATCATGCCTCCTTTGGCTCCAGGGCAGAGAAATTCTTTTGGAAAGAACCCTTCCAATCATCTTCCTTCCATCCTTCTCCTTTGAGGTACAGATAAGACAAGCCTTCTCCGGGAGCCCCAGCAAAGATGTGGGAGAAACAGGGGGTGGTGTGGCTAGTGTCAGTTCCTTATTGAAAAGAACTGGAGCCCTAAGCCTATCTTGGCAGAGACTCCAGCCAGAAAAATATCTCATCTACTCAGCTGAAGGAAGAACAAAGAAGAATTTCAACAGATTCAAGTTGGAGTGTTGGTGAAGAATATTGAAATATAGCGTGGATTGCCAGAAGAATGAACCAATTAGTCTTGGAGGAAGTACAGCCAGAATGCTCCTTAGAAGCAAGGATGGCAAGGCTTTGTCTTGCTTACTTTGGACACGTCACTAAGAATGACCAATCTCAAGGAGAAGACGTAATGTTTGGTAAAGTAGAGGATCAGGGAAACCCTCCATGAGGTGGACTGATACGATAGCTGCAACAATGGGTTCAAACATAGGAATGATTGTGAGGATGGCAGAGAGCCATGCCTCAACTCACTCTGTTATACACAGGGTTGCCGTGCTGGCTCGATGGCAACTACCAACACCGCTGTATGTAAGTCAAGAGCTGGTGCAGAGGGGATGTGGAGGGGCGAAGATGGATAAGCCATAGCCCTGATTCTAGACTAGTAGGCAGGGAAAAGCAATGACTCAGGAAATATTGCAACAAGATGGAGAAATCTCCAATCCCTAGGATTCCTCTTTCGCAGCCAGAGCCCCATTGATTTGGAGGGGACGCTTTGATGAGCTGCTTGGGGTGTGGGTAAAGGTGAGGATATCATCTCAGGACTGATTCACAAAAGGATTGGAGTGAGCAGGATGGGGCAGAGGCTCAGTCCAGGGGACTTGATCTGCATTACAGCAGAGAAAGGATTCAGCAAAGTTGGTGCCTTCCAGGAAAGGGAAGAGAGAAAAACAAACGAACTAACCCAGGGGAGCCTGACTGCCTTAGTTATGTAGTGCTGCTATGACAGAAATACCACAAGTGGATGGCTTTAACAAACAGAAATTTATTCTCTCACAGTTTAGGAGGCTAGAAGTCCAAATTCAGGGCACCAGCTCTAGAGGAAGGCTTTCTCTCAGTCAGCTCTGGGGAAGGTCCTTGTCATCAATCTTCCCTGGTCGAGGAGCTTCTCAGTGCAGGGACCCTGGGTCCAAAGGCCATGCTATCCTCCTGGTTCTTGTTTCTTGGTGGTATGAGGTCCCCCTGTCTCTCTGGGCTTCTTTTATATCTCAAAAGAGATTGATTTAAAACACAATCTAATCTTGCAGATTGAGTCTCATCAACATAACTGCTGCTAATCCCACTTCATCAACATCGTAGAGATAGGATTTACAGCATATAGGAAAATCACATCAGATGACAAAATGGTGGACAATCACACAATACGGGGAATCATGGCCTAGCTAAATTGACAGATATTTGTTGGGGACACAATTCAATCCAGGACACTGGCCAAGGAGGGATTCAGAGCACAGATTCCCCAGACATGCAAAGGTGTGGGCTCTGGGGTGGGCAATGCACACTCCTTCCTCTGAGTTTCCTACAAACACGTCTTTGTATGAAGGTTTTCTTTTAGAGAAATGCAAAGTAGAGAAAATGAGACACGGGCCCAAATAACCACAATACAGAGAAAAGCGTGAGATCCACAAGAAACAGGCTGGGAGAATTCAGAAGACAAAGAAGTCCCTTCCAGAAAGGGGTTAAAGGCAGACTTCATGGAGAAGCTGGCATGGAAAACTGAAGGCATTTGATGGGCAGCGGTATGGATTGAATTGTGTCCCCCCAAAATATGTGCTGTATAACCTAACCCCTATACACATGGAAGAGCCCTGATGGCATAGAGGTTAAACGTTTGGCTGCTAAATAAAAGGTTGGCAGTTCGAATTCCCCAGCCTATCCTTGGAAACCCTATGGGGCAGTTCTACTCTGTCATATGGAATTTCTAAGAGTCGGAATCGGCTCGGTGGCACACAAAAACAATTGTGTGTGTATGTCTATGGGGGTCCAGAGACTCCTTCCTGCTCCTTAAGCTCTCGTTTTAGATCCTGGGGTTGCCTGGGGTTATCTTGGAGTCTCAGCGAGCCTGGGACCTACCGGATTTCCCCCTGCAAAGACGAGGTCCTGGTACCAGAAGCTCTGGATCTTAGCTTCTCCTGAGTGATGGCAAAGCTCACACAGCAGATTGGAGTCCAAGCTGAGCGAGCCCAGAACTTCATGCTTGGGAACAAGATGACTGAAGGCGCAGAGCTGTGATACCACTGGGGACAGGTGGGGACACTCTGTATTAATACCTCCTTTGTCCTTTACGGAAACCCTGGTGGCGTAGAGGTTAAGAGCTACCCCCGCTAACTAAAAGGTCATTGGTTCGAATCCACCAGGTGCTCCTTGGAAACCCTATGAGGCAGTTCCACTCTGTCCTATAGGGTCTCTGTAAGTTGTAATCGACTCAATAGCAAAGGGTTTGGTTTATACATATGGATATAATCCCATCTGGGAATAGGGTTTTCATTGTTGTGTCAATGAGGCTATATTGGTGAAGGGTGTGTTTTAAACCAATTACTTTTAAGATAAAAAAGAGCAGTTTAGGCACAGAAGCAGCAAGCATAAACAGAGGTGAAGATACAAGTCACATGAAGATCCTCGGGGAACCGTGGAACAGAAGCTGAAAAGAAACAAGGTCTTCCACCAAGAGTCCATAGAGAGAGACCCTTCCCCTAGAACTGGCGCCCTGAATTCAGACTTCTAGCCATATAAAAAAAACTGTAAGAAAATAAATTTCTGTTCATTAAAGCCACCCACTAGTGGTGTTTCTGTTGCAGCCTCACTGGATAGCTAAGGCAGGCAGGTTGGTAGCAACACACAATGAATGGCAGACCGGGAGGGGAGGAGAGGTCAGCAAAGGCCCTGAAGCGGGAAGGCACAGGCCTGCCCAAGGAGCAGCTGGGGGTCAGGCGGTCTTGCTCCAGCTTGCTCAGCCCCTTCCCACAATTTCTGTGGAATAGCGTGATGGTCCGTTTGCTTTGCACAGTTACTGCGTCTTATTCAGAGATATCAACTAGAAGGAATGTAATTAGGAAACAGAAAGGCACCAGGTAACTTTTAATCTTTCAAAAAAAGTTGCCCGAGCCTCCTTGGAGCCAACAGCTCATTTTTATTCCTCACCTGCACAGCTCCCAGAACCAATTGCTAATGCTGGCTGCTTGGCAGAAGGCGATCAAGCACGTCCTCATCATGCTGGCCAGCTTCCATTTGTTTACCAAGACTAAACTCACCCTGCTTACCTCTTCTCCTCTTTCAGAGAAAACTTTTCTTCAGGCTCCCCAACGCAGCCACTGCTTGCTACGCTGGAACAGATCTGGAGAGAGGGCTGCATCTTAAGATGAACAAAAAAAGGAAGTTACCACTAAACCTCCAAACACTGGGGTCACCCACAGGGATTGTCAAAGTAACGGAGAGATCAGCTGATGGCTCTTGGCTCCTACACTGATGGCTCCCAGTCCTACACTGATGGCTCCCAGTCCTACACTGATGGCTCCCAGTCCTACACTGATGGCTCCCGGTTCCTGTGTTGACTGCTAAAGTTGCACAGACACTGGGTGTGGTTTTAGCTCTTTACTAATGAGAAAAGATGGAGACCTCCCTGACTTTCGATTCTCTCCCATTTCCTACAGCTTCCCTGTTTAGTATCACCGTCCCCACGCCTCTGTAGTGGCACCTTCTTAGTTCCATTCACAGCTCCAAGAAGGAACCTACTTGAGAATAAAGAACAGACCTAGAGGAACTGTGGCCTGATCCCTACTCTGTCACTTTCTTGCTGTGTGACCTTGGGCAAGGCAGTTAACCTTTCTGAGACTCCACGTGTTCGTCTGTAAATTGGGAAGGTTATACTTTGCAAAAAGAACATGGAGTCAGTATCTCCAGCCCCTCTTACAGCAGGGTTTCTCACCACTGTTGACATTTTGGGTCAATAATTCGTTATTGTGGGGCCTGCTCTGTGCATCACAGGATGTTTGCCGTCACTCCTGGCCTTTACGCGCTTGATTGCAGTAGCATCATCCACCTATTATGACAAGCAAAAATGTCCCCAGACATTTGGGAAACGGAGAAGAGTGATTTAGGAGTGGTAACATTCTATTCCCGGATGGCCCAAACAAAGGGTTCCTCTTTAGTAAAGCAGACCCAGGAAGAGGTGAACATGGGGAGCTCGTATTTTGACTCTAGTGAAGGTTTTCTTTAGCAGAAAGGACAAAGATCAACTTATTTCTGAAATACCAAAGGCAAACCCTTTTTACCACCATGAATTTTAACATTCTTCCAAAGACTATGCTAGTCTATTCTCCTCAGACAAGCAAAAGGCCCTCCTGTTAACCAGACCCTGACCCTGCTCCAGGCAGAATGATGACCGTAGCACCCTGCTGCCTGAAGAAGAAAAAGAGGTCCTTACTTGAGTGATCAACTCACTATAAACTATTGATGGATTATTTCTTTATAATACCATATTTGTTACATCAAAGCAATTTTCAAAAAGGTACAATCTCGACTTTTATGCAAATATCAAATAAACGTGTCAAAAATTTTATTCAACTCATGAATTAATACAGAAGCCATAAGATATTAAAAGCAGATCAAACGAGAATCTGGGCAGGTGGGTATTTTAGGAAACTTAGAACTGCTAATGCCCTCAGGACCAGAAGCCATCACCTTTGAGGTTATCTTTTCCACTGAGAAGAAATTATTCACATCTCTACCAGACCAAAATTTACAAGTTCGCCTTTGCTTCCAGGGAGCCGTAAAAAGCCCAGTCGATAGAAAGCCCATCAGAGCTGCAAGCCCGGCACTGCACCAAGGAGATCGCTTTCACCTATTTCCAAGTTTGGGCTAATTTTTCTGACGGTTGAATGAATGGGTGCTACCCTCCTGGCCCTGGGCTGCAGAAATGAGCCACCTCTGCTCTGCCCTCCAGGCTGAAGTCTGTAGGGGAGCAGACAGACAGAAGTTAACCACAACTAGACTGCTGGGGAAATAAGATCTAGTCTGGACCTGGGACACACGGCTGGCGGGGGTGCTGGCATAACTGTTTTGGAGAAGGAGGGGTGATGCTGAAGAGAGGGCAGGCTCCTGACCTTTACCCAGAAAGTGGGGGTCAAACATGAGTTCCTGTCAAAACTGATGAAACAAGAAATGTAGAGGTTTAGCTGCATAAAGGTAATCAAATACAAGAACTAAATAATTATATAGACATCAAGTATTGAAGGGAGGAGAGACAGCTAAGATATTGTTTTTCACATTGGGGTGCCATTAGATGACTAAAATGGATAAATCATGAAATACACATATCTTTTATTCAGGAGTCCCTGGATGGTGCAAACAGTTAATATGCTTGGCTGCTAACCCAGAGGTTGAAGGTTCACATTAGCCCAGAGGTGCCATGGAAGAAAGGCCTGGCAATCTCTAAAAATCAGCCATTGAAAATCCTGTGGAGCACAGTTCTACTCTGAACACGCATGGGGTTCCCATGAGTCAGAGCTGACTCAGTGGAAACTTTGTTGCTGGCTTGTATTTTGGAGGTAACCACTAATTATCAAAACTGAAAGAGTGAAGAGAGGTTGTCTCCAGAGTGGACTTTGCGGGGAGAGAGGGATAGATGCCCAGGGGATAGAGGGCACACAGGAGGAGTGCCCACATCTGCCTGCAGAGCTCTGGGTAGGCTCTATTGAGTGGGCTGCCTTTAGAGATCAGGCTTGACAACTGATGGGAGATTGTTAGTTTGAGAAATGGGCAGTGAGGGAAAAGCATTCGAGACAGAAGGAACAGCATGTGCAGCAGCCCAGAGGTGAGAAAGAGCAGGGCGCGTTTGTCAGAGCAGGATGTTCCAGGCTTGGAGTTGTGGGAGATGGGGCCAGGCAGGCATGGGTCAGACCACAGAGGTCTTGTGGGAAGGGCAACGGAGTTTAAGTTTAACCCGTAGACTGGAGACACCATACAAATATGGTTGTTGTTGATCTCATTTCGCAGGAACAGATGTGACCTCAGAAAAACGAGACTGTAGAATGTCCAGCCTCACGGAGGAGACAGGGCATAACCATCTCGTGCATTTTCTCATTATTTCTTAGGACTTACATATCACACCCCATTCTAGATACTGGGATCAAAAGCTGAATAAAACAAAGTTCTTGCTTTTCAGCGGCTTACATGCTATTAAAAAATAAAAATTTAATGGGAGATTTCATCACAATTCAGGACGATTTAAAAAAAACCCACAAAGCAGTTCAGGATGCGGGGCAGGAACAGAATGATGCAGCTGGTGCCCTGGACCATCAGGAGTGGGACTTAGGTGGGAGGATGCAGGGAGGGCTTCCCGGAAGAAGGAGGCCTGGAAAGGTCGAAGTTGGCTGAGGGCAGACAGGACTAGGTCGTAGGGCATGAGCAAAGGTGCAGAGTCTCCAAGGAGGAACCCATTCTCCCTCTCCATTTCTCCTTCCGCTTTTCAGACGTGGCTTTTATAACCAGGTGTCACAGAGCAGCGTTCTGAGATAAAAAAGAGCCCTGGTGGTGTACTGGTTAAGCACATGTCTGCTAATCTAAAAGTTGGCGGTTCAAACCCACCAGCTGCTCCACGGGAAAAAGATGTGGCAGTCTGCTTATGTAAAGATTACAGCCTTGGAAACCCTGTGGGGGAGTTCTACTCTGTCCTACAGGGTCTCTATGAGTCGAAATCGACTCAACAGCAGTGGGTTTGGTTTTGGTTTGCTTTCTTCCTCCCCAGGCCAGTAAAAACCCGTTGCTGTCGAGTCGATTCCAACTCATAGAGACCCTATACAATAGAGTAGAACTGCCCTGCAGGGTTTCCAAAGAGCTGCTGGTGGATTCAAACTTTTGACCTCTTGCTTAGCAGCCCAGCTCTTAACCCCTGCGCCCCCAGGGCTCCTCCCAAGGCCCAATTTCCTTAAAAGTTCTCTCTGAATCACCTCTCCCAACCCCTGCCCCCCACCCCACCCCGCAGGGCAGTGCAAAGAGTCAGTTCTTTGCTTCCAAGCTTCTGGAACACCTTTTGTGTCTTTACAGCAGAGGGAACTATCTGTGAAAGAAAGGGCTTCCTGAGAGTCAAGAACTAAGGTACTAGAATAAACAATGGGTTTGGAAGGATAATTGCCTTGCCAGTTTTTCCTGCCACAGGGAGAGGTTTTAAAACCCTTCCTGGGCTGAAACCAAAAAAAACCAAACCCGCTGCGGTCGAGTCGATTCCAATTCATAGCGACCCTATAGGGCAGAGTAGAACTGCCCCCTTGAGTTTCCAAGCAGTGCCTCGTTGATTCGAACTGCTGACCTTTTGGTTAGCAGCCATAGCACTTAACCACTATGCCACCAGGGTTCCTTCCGGGGCTGAAGGAGGGTAGATATTTTACTCAGGGTTAAGATACAAGAGTTTTAGGGTAAGTTGTCTGTGCACATAGCTCAGATCCCTTCTCGTTCCTGAGATCTGGGCAAGAAGGGGCGACCATAGAAACCCCAAAGAAGTTTAGAGGGACCTGAGGAGCCCTAGTGGCGCAGTGGTTAAGAGCTCATCTGCTAACTAAAAGGTCGGCAGTTCGAATCCACCAGCCACTCCTTGGAAACCTTATGTGGCAGTTCTACCCTGTCCTGTACGGTCACTGTAAGTCAGAATCCACTTGTAGGCATGGGTTCAATTTGGTTGAGAGAGTAGAAGGGAGTCCTTGGGTGGTGCAGAGAGTTAAGCACTCAGCTACTAACCAAAACGTTGGCAGCTTATACCCACCCAGAGGCACTTCAAAAGAAAGCCCTAGCTATCTGCCTCCAAAAGGTCACAGCCTTGAAAACCATATGGAACAGTTCTGCTCTGCACACATGTGGTTGCCATGAGTCGGAATCAACTCAAGGACAACTGGTTTTTTCTTTGTTTGTGAGCATAGGGAGACGCTGGTTGGTGCAAACAGTTAACACACTCAGCTGCTAACCAACAGATTGGGGGTTCGAGTTCACCCTGAAGTGCCTCCGAAGAAAGGCCTGATAATCTATTTCCAAAAAACCAGACATTTTGAAAACTCCCTGGAGCACAGTTCTGCCCTGACACACATGGGCTGCCATGAACCAGGGTCAACTGGATGGCCCTGGCCTGGAGAGCACAGGAGGCCTGTACCACTTCCAGGGGAGCAGAGCCTGGAAGCCCACCCACAGAGGCTCCCCCTGAAGCTGGCTGGGCAAGGAGAAATGTCTGGGCAGGGGGCCCTGAGGGCTGCTTCACTGAGGCCCACTCCCCCTTGCTTGAGGAGAAGACAGCCATCAAGCCCCAGGATGGAGACAGAAGAAGGGCAAGCAGGCCAGGGGACCCAGAGGGACCTCACAGTTCCAGAGAGGACGAATCAGCGTGTGTGGGCCCAACAAACTGAAACCACCCCAGGGGACGCCAGCCCATGAATCAGAAGACCAGTCACAATAGACAAGTGACCAAGTGCCATCCCTCCACACCTCACCCCCTCCCCGCCCCAGCCTGTACCACAACTAAGCCACTCAAGGTGGTTCCTCCAGGGGCGGCACAGACAGCTAAACCACCTGAGTGACCCACAAAAAGAGAGTTTAAACCTCAAGATTCCCCACTTCTACCTTGAATGGGTAGGAGGAAGTTTTAAGTGGAAATGTGAGGATGGGAAACTAATTTTAGTCAAGGAGAAGAAAGTTACATTTTTTTTTGCATGCCAACATCTGAGCTAGTGAAATTCTCACCTGTCAGACAGGAGCGAACAAAACCAGTTGCCACTGAGCCCGACTCATGGTGGCCCCATGTGTTACAAAGTGCTCCATAGGGTTTTCAATGGCTGGTTTTTCAGCAGCAGATTGCCAGGCCTTTCTTCTGAGGCACCTCTGGGTGGGTTCTAACCGCCAAACTTTTGGTTAGTTGCTGAGCACTTAGCCATTTGCACCACTCCATTGTCAGATGGGAAGACCTCTTAAATGCCTTCACAACACAGCCTTGCCCCCAGCAACCGAATCAGCTGTACTCTGGGCTCCCTTAAGGGGTTTTTAAAATATGTACCCATGCCTGGTCCCACCCCCAGACAATTTAAGTCAGAATTTCTGACAATGGGTTTCAGGGTATCTGTACTTTTTTTTTTAAGCTCCCCAGTTGATTATAATGCCCAGCCGCAGTCTCCAGCCCTGAATCCAAAACCAGCGTTCAGCTGAAGTCTATAAACCAAGCAGGCCACCCTCGGGGCCAATTGCCCAGTGAGGACTTACGGCACACAAGGCAGCTCTGGGTTGCTGCTTTTCCACTTTATTTCCGTTGTTTCTCAGCTCTCTTCCCAGGTGCCCGGTAATTACAACAGGACCCTCCCCACCGGTCCCTTCCTGGACGCCAGCATCTCCCCCGTGTAACCTTGGGAATCCAGGCACCTCCTGATCCTGAATCCATTGTCTATTGATTGCCCGGGAGTCATTACTCTCCACCGACTGCTTGCGCTGTGGGTATGAGGCAGAAACACTAATTCCCCAGTAATTTACACCATTTTTGGGTCACCCAAAGCAAAAAGTGCTCTTTTTCTCTCTTTTGCAGATTTCGTTCATTTCCTTTTGGGTAACATCAGAATCCACAGGAAGTCTCGAAAACGAATGTGTCAAATTGTTGTGATTTGCAGCCCAGCTGACAGCGCAGCCTCGGCTTCCTTCCCTGACACCGCTTTCAGGATTCTGGGTATCCAGGGAAATGGGGCCTACAGGTAGATGAGCCGAGAAATGGGGGTGCAGCCACCTGGGCAAGGGGTGTCTGCTGGGTGTTGGATGGCACCTCACCTGCTCCTCAGGGCCTGCCTGAGCTCCTCCCCAGTCCCCAGCTCCCCAGGTGGGCTTCGATTCCAGCCCTGAGGGCCCAATCCTCTCTCTGCTTTAGGAAAGGCCTCTCCCCTCCCCCTCCTCCTGGAATCCCTATGTGGGGACACCACTTTGCTTTCCACAGAGAAAGCCTGAAGAACACCTTTCTTTTTCCATCATAATAAACAGACTCTGCTTCAGAGCTCAGGCTCCACAAAGTGGGCCCTGGTCAAATCCTGGCTCCCCTGTGAGTTGGGACAAGAGAGTCTTCCAGTCTCAACTATGTCAATTTCATATCAGAGCTGATGTGTAGCTGGAAAATGTTCCATGGAGAGTAGCTTGCCTCCGAGGCACTGCATCTGAACACTGTTCTCCCCAAGTTCAAACCTTAGAGGACCATGAACTTTGAGTGTCTGACAGTGTCAGACCCCTTACTGCACCCATCTGGTTTCTTTCCTGAGAATGGGTTTTGTCTACACCAACTGTGTTCGGATCTACAGAGTTCTTCCATGCTACCCCGAGTTCTGGCGTCCCTGGGTAGTGCAGTTAATGTGCTCAGCTGCTAACTAAAAGGTTAGAGGTTCAAGTTCACCCAGAGGTGCCTCAGAAGAATGGCCTGGCAATCTAATTCTGAAAATCAGCCGTGGAAAACACTATCGTGCACAGTTCCGTCCTGACACGTGTGGGGTCGCTGTGAATCAGAATTGACTTGATGGCTGGTGGTGGTGGATCCAGAATTCTGGTTTTCAATTCTCACTCAGCGTGACCTCCATCAACTACAAACCCTCTTCTTCCTCCCTCAACAGTTCAAAACCCCTGCCTTTTCCCTCTCGCAAACGCTCAGTGCATTTCTTCCCTGGCGTGGATTCCCATCCTAACTACCAGAGACGATAAATCTGCTTTTTAAAAAAAAAAAAAAAACTCTGGGGCTCTTTGTTTTTATCTTTGACAACAGTAGCAGTACTTTTGTACAAGGTTGTTAGAAGTATTAAATGAAACCCTGTGTATGAAACTTAGCACGGTGCGTGTGGCAGAGTGTATCTTCTGTAAACATCAGCAGTTAGCCTGGCACATAGTTGTTGTTTGTTGTTGTTGTCGTGTGCTGGCAAGCCCATTCCAACTCCTAGTGGCCCTATATACATTTATTGAATAAACATTTATTGGATGAATAAATTGAATTACTAGTGGATAAAAAATTGAAAATAGGTTGAGTAATAAATAACTCTTACGCATTTCACATATGTTGCCTAACATGTGTCCCCCCCAAAAGTTAATAATATAAAACAGTTTTGACAGGATAAGAAAACTGAGGCTCGGAGGGGCAAAGAGCTTGCCCGACATTGCGCACTTAGGCAGGGCCTGGACCAGGACTCAAACCTGTGTCTCAGGCTCTAGACGCTGGGCCTTTCCACCACACAGTCCTGCATCCTGAGGTGGAGACACTGCCGGACTAGACGCAGGGCCTTTCTGCCACACAGTCCTGCATCCTGAGGTGGAGACACTGCTGGACTAGACACGGGGGCCTTTCCATCACACGGTCCTCCATCCTGAGGTGCAGACAGCACTGGACTAGACGTGGGGGCCTTTCCACCACACGGTCCTGCATCCTGAGGTGGAGACATTGCTGGACTAGAGGCAGGGGCCTTTCCACCACACAGGCCTGCATCCTGAGGTGGAGACATTGCTGGGCTAGACACAGGGCCTTTCCACTACACAGTCCTGCATCCCGAGGTGGAGACACTGCTGGGAGCAGGTACCTGATGCTCACATCCATATTTCCAAACTTCGCCTACACTCTGGCCCTTCCCTTCCAGTCCTTTTCCTCTTTTTTTGTCAAAATCCCCCTTGTCTTCCTCCGCCAGCCCTATTTTCCCCTTTGACACATTTTCCTGTGCGTAAAATGGGGAAACAACAGATGATTTCCAAAAGCCCTGCCACCCTCTCCTTTCTTCAATAATTTATTTTGTTTTACTGCTGAAAATAGACTCAGCAGGACATGCACCAATTCAACAACTTCTTCACGTACAATTCAGGGACACCAATTGCTTTCTTTAAGCTGTTCCACCATCCTCACCCTCCTTGTCAGAATCGTCCCTCCCGAGTTAACAGAAACTCACAGCCCCCTAAGTTCCCATCTAACCCTCTCTGATGTGATACGAGTTCTGGGGGTGAGACTGACTGATATGCACACTCTTCCTGGAAGCAGACACAGAGGGTCACCTGGGGGTGCAAAGGACCCTGACTGCTGGAAGGTGATACAAGAAGGTGCCTTGGACCATGGAGAAAGAAACAAGAGGCTGAAGGCAAGACAAACTAAAGCTGAGTGACCAGAGGAGCAGGGGATAGGAGCAGAGGTTTTAGGACTGGCCAACACGGGTTCAAATCCCAACTCCGCCACTTATGTGTTGCGTGACCTTGGGCAAGTTACTTAGCCTCTCTGTGCCTCAGTATTTTCATCAGTAAAATGGAGCTGAGATGATGGTCACAGTACCTATCTAACGGGATTGTCGTGAAGGTTAAAGGAGTTAATGCTTGTAAAGGACTTACAGCCTAGCACATACTCCAAAAAAAAAAAAAAAAAAAATTGCCGTCAAGTTGATTCCAAGTCATAGCGACCCTATAGCACAGAATAGAACTTCCCCACAGGGTTTCCAAGAAGCAGCTGGTGGATTCGAACTGCTGACCTTTAGGTTAGCACCCTGAACTCTTAACCACTTGGAAACGCTTTGGGGCAGTTCTACTCTGTCCTATAGGGTCACTATGAGTTGGAATCGACTCGACAGCACTGGGTTTGGTTTTTTGGCTTATTTTATTATTATTTCAATTTTGCTCATGGCACGACTTGCCACCCTCAGTGAGGCAGCTCATTCCTTTAACCTCCAAGAGGGAGGATTGCCAGGCATGGCACACGTTCAAGCCCTCTGCAGCCAGCCCTTGCCTACCTCTGCAACTCTATCTCTCTCACCTTCTCTGCTCCTCAAAGCCGTGATGCCTGAGGCTCACTCTGGCTGGAGCGCAGGGCAGTCCCCTCCTTACCTGCTTGTTCCTGTTCTTCCTGCAGGTCTCAACTTCCCAGGAAGGACTTGTCTCTCTCCCAGGGCGGCTTGAAACATGTGTCATGTGAAATGTTGGTTTCCTGCATAAAAATGGAAACTCCATTAGGACTGGGAGCCTGCAAGGTACAGCAGAGATTTGTTTTGGGTTTTTGTTTTGCTTGTATACACCTGGACTGTCTGTGCAAGGGACCACAAGCACTGGAAACAGTTATGGCACAGGGAATTCAGAATTACCTGCGTTTCCCCACACACCCTTTGGTAACTCTTAAATTGTGCATCATGTATAGTCGGTACTTGATCAAAGTTAAATCCATTAATGTAAAATTAAAATCAAAAGCTATGATAATTCAAACAGGATGGTATTGGCACAGGAAGAGAAAAATAAATCAATAAAGAACAGGATAAACCAAAACCATACCTGTTGCTGTTGAGTGGACTCCAAATCATAGCAACCCTATAGGACAGAATAGAACTGCCCCATATAGTTTCTAAGAAGCAGCAGGAACTGCCAACCTTTTGGTTAACAGCAGAGCTCTTAACCACTGCGCCACCAGGGCTCCAAACAAATAAAGAGACCAGGGACTGGCAGGTGGGGGAAAAAAAACTAGCGGGAGTCACCTTCAGATTCATGCTGTCATGATTGCCCAGAACCTCACAGCCAGGCTGCTCTGAGTTTCCTGGTAACAGATGTCCGGAGTGGCAGCTGTAGGACACACTAGTGTACAAAGGGCCAGGCAGCAAATGGCATCCGACTTCTCAGCCTCAACACTGGGAGCTTAAACAAAATGAAGCAATGTCTTTAAGCTTCAAGGGAAAATTCTTGAATGCTATAGCCAGCCAAACTAACAGTCAAATGTTAGAGTAGATTTACAAATCTTTTGGAGCCCTGGTGGCGCAGTGGTTAAGAGGTACAGTGAGCTACAGCTGCTAACCAAAAGGTTGGCAGTTCAAATCCACCAGCTGCTTCTTGGAAACCCTATGGACCAGTTCTGCTCTGTCCTATAGGGTCACTATGAGTCAGAATAGACTCAATGGCAATGGGTTTTTGTTAAGATTCTTTCAGAAACTCAAGGGCTCAAAAAATGTATCATTACCTTCTTTGATGAGCGTATCTCACAACATAATCAGAAACCTGTGCTGATGGGCGGAGGGGTAATACATTTCATTCCCTTTTATCAAGTGCAGTAGTGGGAAGAATTAGAGAAGGTAATATTTTGCTCTTAGAGACTTCCAGGAATTAAAAGAGTGTGGACAATAAGGAAATGAATATGTAACAATTGATTTGCACTTTCAACCTGTGCGTACACATCAATCAAGCAATAAAATACATTATGAAATATTTAAAGGAAAAAAAAGTACCCTGAGTGATACAAACGGTTAAGCACTCAGCTACTAACCGAAAGGTTGGCAGTTTGAATTCATCCAGAGGCCTCTTAGAAGAAAGTCCTGGCAATCTCCTTCATTGAAAAGCCTATGGACTGCAATTCTACTCGGAAACACAGGGGGTCAAGATGAGTCGGAATCAAGTCGATGGCAGCTGTGTTTTTTTGTTTTGTTTTTTGTACCAATGATTCACCCTTTCTCAGCAAGTTACTAGAGTCTGTGCTCCCCCATAATGAGGGTGTAACCTATGAAAGAGCAACACATAAGACTGAAGAAACACAGGATCTGAAACAGGAAGAAGGAGAAAGAAAACCCCTGAGAAACAGCAAAAGGCGGTCCCAAGCCAACAAAGATATATCGGGCCTAGAAAAAAACTGGTATGATGGAGCAGGAAGACCAAGAGGCTTCAGGAAAGAGGAATCAGGGAAATTACACAAATGAAAAAGTAAATGAATAAAAGTAACCATTGGGGGAAAAGGTTGTACAATAAAGGGAGCAATCACAATAAACCTACTTGGCTCAACAGTGAACAAGGCTTATACTATCGCCCAAACGACATAAGCAAACAGTATTGAGAATGGGGGGCGGGGGGTGAAGAGCAAAGAAGACTAAATGCCCATCTACCACAAGGACAGTTTAATGGCTTCATTCAGAAATATCACAGTAAATACCAGAAGAAACAGCTTTTAAAAGCTGTGTGGGGGTGGGAGAGGCAGAACAAAAGACTATGGTATTGTTATAATAAATACCTCATAACTTTGACTTTTATCAACTACGTGCATGTGTTGCTTTTATTTAAAGAAAATAAGTGCTTTCTCCCTTCCCCGAACCTCCAGAACACCTTGTAGTTCTCTCGTAGAGTCTGTCCTGGGTTAGTTACCTAAGCATGCCTTGTTTTCCCTATTGTCTTAGTTTGGATTCCCCCAAAAGCATCCTCCAAGAACCTGTGTGCAGTTACTGATTTGGGAGGTGATCCCAAGAATCACAGTGAAGGAGTGAGGAACTGAGAAGGAAAGGGAGAAAAGTGAAGAAGTGGGCAACAAACAATAAACCGTCTACGCTGTGGTGAATGGGACTCAGTCCTGCAGGGGATGCTCTGAAAGGCTCCATAAAATACACCTCAGAATTATCCTACTGGGGACAAGGATGCTGGGGAATTCATCCACTCGTTCCCATCCCTAATTGTTGACGAGTTGCTCTGTCAACCTCTCAGCCTTCTTGGGCTTCCCCATCTATGGGCTGACCAAGTATCTGTAGCCAGAGAAAGCCCTCAGACAGAGATACAAGTGCTCAAGATAGGAGGTCCTCGGCATGTGTGGAAATTGCTCACTAAAGCTGAGGATGGCCTCTAGCAGGCCAACAGGATATGGGTAGGGCACCGGTAGCATCTGCTAAACCAAAATCAAACCAAACGCATTGCCATCGAGTCAATTCCAGCTCATTTCGACTCTATATGACAGAGTAGAACTTCCCTATAGGGTTTCCAAGGAGCAGCTGGTAGATTCGAACTGCCAACCTTTCGGTTAGCAGCCAAGTTTTTAATCACTGTGCCACCAGGGCTCTATATCTGATAAAATGTGAGCTCCTGAGGACAGGGTCTATACTCCAGCATCCAGCTCAGCTTGGTCATTAAGTATTGAGTGGATGGATGGATGGACGGACGGACGGACAGACGGACAAATGGATGGGCAAATAAGCAAAGGAACACAGTAGAAAGCTGAATGAGCAGTTGGTGCCTGGGAGTGGAGGAAGCTGAAAATGGAGACTAGAGCAGACAAAATGCATTTTCTTTATAATTTTGAAATAATAATGCTACCCACATTCTCACACATACATATGCACACACGTACCCACACCTCCCAAAGTGAGGAGGAAGCTAAGACTTCAAACAAATACCAAAATCTCCATTCACTGTTGCCATCCCCCAAGCCACATTTTGGGTAGGAACCTTTTGTATCATTGCTTATATAAATCATATTAAATATATTCTTTGCTCAATGGCTGGTGTCCACCAGGGCAACCAGCTGTGCCAAGAGAGCTGCTAAATTAGAATGGTCTTAAATCAGCCGCAGACGCCTGTTTACAGCTCTAAAGCTCCCCCAGCTGTGCCACCTTCCTCCTTTCACCAGCCTGATCTTTAAGATGCTTTTCAAATCCGTCTTTAGTGTGGGACTTTTGGAACTCAGAGCACAGGGACAGAGGGCAGGGTGCACATGTAGGGTCAGCCACACACCCAGGATAGATGACCTTACACATGAAGAACATCAAAAAAGTGAGCAAAAGGGATTCCTTCTCACAGAGTAGAGCCAACAGGAGTCCCTGCGTGGTGCAAACAGTTAATGAGCTCAGCCACTAGCTGAAAGATTGGAGATTCAAGTGCACCCAGAGGCCCTTCTCAGAAGAAAGGCGCCTTTCTTTCTACTTCTAAAAAATCAGCCATTAAAAACCCTATGGAGCACAGTGCTACTCTGGCACACGTGGGGTCACCACGAGTCACAGGCAGGATCGACTCAATGACAATTGGTGGCGGAGAAGCCATGTAGTGTCAAGGCAGCTTAGGCCCCGGGGCCATCCACGCCTGTAGCGTTCCAACTTTTCCTCACCTGAGGCCCTGAGCTCATCAACAAAACTCAGGGGAACATGAACAAATGCACCAGCATGGTGCCTGGAGAGGTGGAGTGGCAAATGCTTTTGTTTGTTTTCAAGAAAAGCTGCCACAATACCGAATGTGGGTGAAATGTGCACAACTTGGCCGAGGTTACTGCTGACAGTGAGAAGTACACAAGAACAAGGGACGTTGTTGGCAAATGCTACAATGTACAGAATTTTGCAACAACAGCAGTAACAACCAAAAAATATATGAGCGCTTACATAGGTAGAGACGTATGCATGTATGTGTATGGGAAGGAATACGTGTACACATATTTGTGCAGGTACAGGTGCATCTGCAGGCATGTACATATACATGTTTCTGTGTTGTCTACGACCTGACTGATGTCCTCTGGATGTGGTTCTTGGAATGTTCTTAAATCCCACAACCATACACTGCTCTGAGGCTAAGAGCAATGGGTTCAGAATCTGGCAGATGGGACTTTGGGCCCTGGAGTTACCACTTGCTAGCTGACCGTGGCTAAGCCACTCAGCCTCCTGTTTGTCTTGCTGGGAGAGGGGCTCATGCCCCCTTCCACCTCCTCCATTTGCTGCGAGGCTGTAGTGAGGCAAAGCTACCCCACCTGGTTCATGGGCTCCGGTGTGGCCCGCCTAGTGGTAACCCTGCCTTTCTCTGACTTCAGCTGTTTATATATTTGTAAATGCTATGAATGAAAAGAACATATTAACAGCCCTTGTTCAGAAAGGCCTTCCCCTGGCCTCACTCTGGATGGGAAGGAGGTGAGCAACAGCCAGCCAGGCAAACACGGGGGAGAGTGTTCCAGGCAGACGGAACAGCAGGACCTTGGGCAGGAAAGAGCTCCCCACAACTGAGGGACTGTTGGAAGCACCAAGAATGACTGGAGGGTAGTGGGTGAGAGGACGAGTGACAGGAGAGGACTAGAGAGAGCTGTCAGGGCCAGATCATGCAAGGCCTTGTAGACCACGATACATGACGCAGCCTTTATTCCAAAGGCACAGGAAGCCTCGAATGGTTATAAGCTGGCTCGGAGCGTTAGCATTAAGGCTCAAGTCTTTTAAGGAGCTCGACCTGCTTATTTGCAAAATTGGAGCGAAGACAGAAGAAAGCAAATTAAAGAGTAGGAAGCAGCCCTGGCTCCCTTGGGTGGGTTAAGACCCTGGTCTCTGGGCTCCATGTCTTCCACCAGCTCTATGGAGAGTTAGCAGCGCTGGCCAAAGTGGTAGGTGTCTCAGAGAAGCTGTCATCCTGGGCGAAGACTGGAAGGAAATCACAGTGGCCTTGGCTAATATGCCTGGGAGAAAAGGTAGAGAAATCCATCTAGGTGATGGGAGACATTGCCAACTGCAAGTTCAGCTGTCCAGGGCACCCCAAAGCTGCAGAGCCCAGGAATCACAGCAAGAAGACCCGTGAAGGAGACCCAAGCTCACACCTTCAAGAGATATATCTATTTTCAGCCCTGGATTTATGTTTTTCCTTTAAGAACCACTGTATTCAGAGATGGACCCTGGAAAACTCCATGCAGTACTGAGATGTACTACACACCTAGATAACACCAGCAGCGGAGCACCAGGCACGTGGGAAGAGGGGAATCCTTAGCGGCCAAGCGTTTTATATGTGTGGCCTCATTTAATCTCAGACGAGCTCTGGGAACTGGTGATACCTACCAATCAAGGAACTGAGGCTGGAGAGGTTAAGTAAGTTTCCAAGACCACACAACAAGCTAGTGTTCATGTGTCAGTCCAGCAGGTAAACTCTTAGGTACACACTGTATGGCCTCTGCCTCACCAAAGTTCAGGCACCTTCTACCCTAGCCTTCTGCTTTGGTCTTCTGTGTGTTCCAGCCTGAGTCTTTCCGATTGTCACGTTCATCTCAATGCCTGCACATAAAAATGACCTCGCCTTTTCTCTTGAAATTTGTCCCCCTGTCACCAGTTCTCGAGGAACCCTGGTGGCACAGTGGCTACAGCGCTCACCTGCTAACTGAAAGCTTGGTAGTTGGAACCCACCAGCCGCTCCACAGGAGAAGGATGCAGTCAGCTTCTGTAAAGACTTACAGCCTTGGAAACCCTATGGGCAGTTCTCCTCTTTCAACAGGGTCTCTGTGAGTCAGAATCCACTCGGTAGCAATGCATTGGTGTTTTTTGGCTTCAGTTAAAGATTTTATTTAAGTCATCATTATAGAAAGAACTGGTGAGATGTTACAATTGGTTCAAAGGAGAATCTAAAGAACAGACACATTTATAGATCAGGAAGCTAGAAATAAACGTGCAAATACAGGCCAAACTAGCTTCTTCCATAGTGTGAGGGAGGGGTATCAATTAAACCGCCACCTGGCGGAACTTACATGTCTATAGACACGAATTATTTTGCGTTGCTATCAGTTATCTGGAGTCCTGGGTGGTCCAAACAGTTAGGCACTCAGCTGCTAACCAAAAAGTCAGAGGTTTAAGTCCATCCAGAGGTGCCTTGGAAGAAAGGCCTGGTGATCTCCTTCTGAAAAATCAGCTATTAAAAATCCTGCGGAGCACAGCTCTACTCTGACACACGTGGCGTTGCCATGAGTGGAAATCAACTCCAAGGCAAATGGTGGGTGGTCTGCTGGCCCAAGAGGCATTCCGGCTTGTTTTCACCACCCCGCCCCCAGGCGATTTTAAGATTTAGCTGGTATAGCTATAAACACCTATGGTCAAATGCCTTTATTTTCTAATTACTTCTTTGGATGTCTCCCAGAGGGTGCTTTATTGAAACCATGCCTTCCCTTTATGTCTAAAGCTTTGATTCATGTTACAAAGGCTGTTTATGAAATATTCGGGGTTTCATATGTTGTGAAAAGCGTAACAACCTTAGATAGACAGAAAGCTCAAAATATACCTCCTTTCAGAACCAGCTGGATGGCAACAAACAACAACAATAACAATCATCTTGGCATAAAATCACAAACCCCTTGCCATCGAGTCGATTCCGACTCATAGTGACTCTATATGGTGGAGTAGAGCTGCACCCATGGGGCCTTTCTAGGCTGTAATTTTTTTTTTTTTTTTTTTTTTTTTTTGTGCATTAGGTGAAAGTCTACAGAGCAAATTAGTTTCCCGCTCGACAGTTTGTACGCGAAGTGGTCCATGACATTGTCCATTCCCCACAACAGGCCTGCCCTCCCCACATTTCCCTTCTACATTCCCCGTTTCCTTTCGTCCTGAATTGCTCACCCTTCCTGCCTTCTCATCTTTGCTTTTGGGCAAATATTGCCCTTTTTAAAGTCATTTAAGAGATCTCCACTAGGCAGTCTTCCTGATCATATGGGCTTGGGCTCTTCATTTAACTCAACATGTGACTCTGTGTGTGTGTGTGCATGTTGGAGGCAGCACACCCCTTTTTTCATTAACTGAAACTCAAAGCTGTTACACAAATACAAAACAGGTAAGGATTCACAAAGAAATACCATGAAATCAAACATTGCCATGCGCGTTTAGATCCTTTGTTACTGTTGTTAGGTGCCTGCAAGTTGATTTCGACTCCCAGAGACCCCACATGACAGAGAACTGCCCCATAGGATTTTGTAGGCTGTTTTTTTTTTTTTTTTAATCTTTAGGGGAGCAGATCTCCATCCAGGTCTTTCTCCCATGGAGTGGCTGGGTGGGTTTGAACCCCCTGACTCTTCAGTTAGCAGCCGAGCACTCAACCATTGTGCCACCAAAGTGTTTCTAAACATTAGGACCTTATGTCTGCTCTCCACTCTCCCACATTATGGACATTTGAGAAGTTAATCCCAGTGAGACAATTATAAAAGGCTGTAATTGTGGCAGTTCTTTAAGAATATGGAATTTTTTCAAGTGCAGCTGACATAGCCAATGTTGTTGTTGTGAGGTGATGCTGAGTTTGTTCTGACTCTTAGGGACCCTACATACAACAGAACAAAACGCTGCCCTGTCCTGCGCCATCCTCACAATCGTTGCTATGTTTGAGCTTATACTTGCAGCCACTGTGTCAAGCCATCTTGTTGAAGGTCATCCTCTTTTTTGTTGACCCTCTACGTTGCCAAGCATGATGTCCTTTTCAGGGTACTGATCTCTTCTGATAATATGTCCAAAGTACACGAGGTGAAGCCTCACCATTCACACTTCCAAGGAGCATTCTGGCCGTACTTTTTCCAGGTCAGATTTGTTCATTCTTCTGGCAGTCCCTGGTATATTCAATATTCTTTACCAACACAATCATTCAAATGGATCAATTCGTCTTCGCTCTTCTTTATTCGCTGTCCAGCTTTTGCATGCATATAAGGAGACTGAAAGCACCACAGCTTGGGTCAGGGGCACCTTAGTCCTCAAGGTGATACAGTCGATAGTTAACGCTAATTATTGCAGAGAACGGCAGTGACAAAGCAACTGTGAGATGCATAAAGACATATTCCTTATGAATATTCACGGGCTTCTTGGAAGAATTAGGCTTGTGGCGCCTGATTGACTAAGAAGGCAATCAGCGTTTGCAGCTGATCAGACCGTTCAAATATGGCAACCGATGTTGGCATTGAAACCACGTGACAGAAAACAGTACAGAAGAGTCTTCTGGGGAGACTCAGAGGCTCTGAAAAAGTACCTAGATTTGGAAACTGGTTGATCTCATGTGGGTGAAATTATCTTGTCAAGCGTAAAGACTCTGGAGCCACAGCGCCTTGGTTTGAATCCTGTTCCACCACTGACAAGCTGTGTGACCTTTAGCACTCACACAATCTCTCTGTGCTTCAGTTTTCTCTCCTTTTAAAATGAGAATAATGAGTACCTACCTTAGGTCCTTGAGAGGATTAAACTAAGTGTCTCAGTTATCAAGTGCTATTATCACAGCAATACCACAAGTGGATGGCTTTAACAAACGGAAATTTATTTTCTCACAGACTAGGAGGTTAGAAGTCTGAATTCAAGGAGCCAGCTCTAGGGGAAGGCTTTCTCTCTGTGTCAGTTCTGGGGGAAGGTCCTTGTCATCAATCATCTCCTGGTCAAGGATCTTCTCAGTGCAGGGACCCGGGGTCCAAAGAACATGCTCTGCTCCCAGTGCTTCTTTCTTGGTGGCATGAGGCCCCTCTCCTCTCTGCTCGCTTCTCTCTTTTATATCTCAAAAGAGAATGACTTGAGATACAACTTAATCCTGTAGATTGAATCATGCCTCATTAACATAATTGCCTCTAATCCTGCCTATTAATCATATCACATCACAAAATGGTAAATAACCACACAATACTGGGAATCATGGTCTAGACAAGCTGATATACATTATGGGGGGACACAATTCAATGCATAACAATAAGGTAATACAAAAAGTGATCAAATAGTTCCAGAAAACAGGGAACATTCTGTAAGTGCTCTGCATGTAGTATTTCACGTCATTCTCACAGGAACCCTAGGAAGTTGATGTTATTAGTGACAGCTCTCAGCTTCCTCATCTGCTAATGGGAATAATTAGTCATTTATAAGTGGAGGAGCTGAGATTTGAACCTAGGTTGTCTGACCTATACTGCACACTGTCCCTGGGGCTTAGTTGCTAATATAGATTTTTTTCTTGCTCCCAAATGCCAAACCTTTGTGTGTATGTGTGTGTGTAAGTGTGTGTATTATTCACTTTCTCCAACAAACATTTACAGGCAATTATTCGCCGGCACTATTCTAGATGCTTGAGATAACACCAGTGACCAAAATAAACACAGAATCCTGCCCTCATGGTGCCTGCATTCTAGCAGGGGAAATAAACAGTCCATATAATAAGTGAGTACATTACCTAGTGAGGTTTTTTTTTTTTTTTTTCAGATAACGTTAAGTTGGCAACTAGGCTTCCCTCACGAGGTGGCATCTCCCAGGATCAAAACAGTCCCCACAGTGTACGCTAACACTGGGCAGTCAGTTTAAAGTTTTTCCATAAAAAAATGGGGGAGTGTCAATCTGCTAACCGCAGAGGGTGCATGCAGCAGCAGTTGGGGGAGTAGCAGGCCTGAGTTCAGAGCTCGCCTCCACCAGAAACACCTTCTTTCCATCCCCAGCCTCACTTCTAAGGTCGTTGCGTAAGTCCTCACGGAGGAAACACCTATCGTCTTTCTGCAGTGGTGAGAGCTGCTAGCTGAGTGCTTTCTGCGGCCGGTGTCAGGCTGTTCCCGTGGCTTCACAGCAGCTCCAACCTCAGACCCCACCTCAGTGTCCAAGGTTCACTCTCCTATCTGATGTCAGCTTCACACCAAGAAACATATCTATTATCAGGAATCAGTATGCAAGAGGCTGACTATGAAAACTGAATGGAGGAAACTTTGCCAGAATAGACAGCCATCCACCCATCGTCACACGGAGGGACATGGCGGGCCTTGTAAGGGGATGGCCTGAGGCCCACACGTGCCTTACCGTGCATTAAACTTGTCGGCTTCCCTGGGTTCCTTGAGCACAGCATGCACCGGAACTTCCCTGCGGTGCTGCACACATGAAGCCCTATACACTCTGCTGGGTGGGGAGTTTAAGGGATTTTTTCAAAGCTGGACATCATGCCACAGTTTGGGTTTCATATCGGGGCAGGATCTGTGGCCCAAGCTGAGCAAGGCTCGAAGCACGGCTGCTGTCAGCCTGGAGAGGAGCTCAGACGGTGCTTTAGCTTTACTAGATGGGCAAGTATGGTGTGTGGGAGGGCACCACGACCCACGAAATATGCCCTTACACACACGTGCACAACATGCACACACACAAGCACACATGCACACGTATGCACACACAGTACACACACAGGCACACATGCAACACACCCATGCACTCACATACACACACATGCACATGTATGCACACAGTACACACACATGCACTCACATACACATACATGCATACACACATGTACACACATGCACGCATGTACACACACCCATGCATTCAGGTACACACACAAGCACATGTATGCACACACAGTACACACACACCCATGCACTCATGTACACACACATGCATGCACACACACAGTACACACACACCCACGCACACATGCACACACACCCATGCACTCATGTACACACACACAGTACACACACTCCCATGCACACAGGCACACACACCCATGCACTCATGTACACACACACATACACGCACACACCCATGCACACATGTACACACACCCATGCACAGAGGCACATGCACACACACCAATGTACGTGTGTATATACATCCATGCACCCATGTGCACATGCACATACCTATGAATGCACACGCATGTGTGCACACATACACGCACTTGCAAGCACACACCTATGTATACTCGTACGTGCACGCACACATCTATGCACACACATACTCACACCCCATCCACACATGCACACACTCCCCAGGCACACATGCACACACACTCCTATGCACACATTACACACACCCGTGTACTTATGTATATACATCTATGCACAAATGCACACATGCACATACCTATGCATACACAGGCATGTGTGCACACATATATGCACGTGCAAGAACACACATGCACACCTATGCATACTTGTACACATGTGCACACACCTAGGCACACATGTACACACACCCATGCACGTATGTATGTACATCCACACACCAACGCACACATGTGCATGCATGCACCCATGCACACACCTATGCACACACATGCCTATGTATACACACATACATGCATGCACAAGAGCACACGCCTATGCATGTACACACATCTATGCACACTCGCACACACGTGCATACATGCACACACCCACACACATACACACACATGCACACACACATCTTTCTTGAGAGAAGCTGTTCCTGGCAAATCCCTGCTACCTCCTAACATCAGTGAGCTCAAATCCTTGCAGCTAAGAATCAAGGCATCCCAGCACACTGTGAAAGGTGGGGAATGCGTAGAAATTGAATATCACAGTGGCTTGTAATTTAGAATGATCTTATGAATCATTTAGCCTTCAAAACTTGAACAGATGTTTATTTTAAACCCCATCTAAAAATTAACCAGTTAACACACCCCGCCACCACCTTTCTTCGTGGGCAGGATGGCACAGCTCATCAACACACTCAGCTCTCACCTCTGGGGTGAGTTAAATCTGTCTTCAGTCACAACAGACCTGAGCTTAAAGGCTTTGATCCAGTCTTGCAGAGAGGGCCGTGTGCTGCATACGTGAGATGGCGGGGGAATTTCCCCTGGAAGGAGCTGGGGGTGGGGGTGTAGAGGAGACTCTTGGGATGGTGTCCAGCCCTCAGGTGGTCTCCATCTAGAGGGGCTAGCAGCCATCAGGGCTTGTAGGGGCATTGAGCAGGCTCCCTGCTGTGTCATCCCCCAAATTACCTCCATTCTGTTGAAGCCTCTCCATCCGGACCCCTAGCACCCCTGCAGGCTTTGTTGAATTTCTTCTCTCCTGCCTCTCATGCCTGATACCCTACTGGATATTTAGCTATCTTGGTCACCTGAGGGAGCCCTGGTGCTGTAGTGGTTAAGAGCTCGGCTGCTAACCAAAAGGCTGGCAGTTCAAATCCACCAGCTGCTCCTTGTAAACCCTGTGGGGCAGTTCTACTCTGTCCTATAGGGTCGCCATAAGTTAGAATCGACAGCACCGGGTTTAGTTTTTTTGGTTTCGGTCACCAGAGGGAAGGAATCACTGGGGGTGCGTACAGGATCCTGGGGGGGATGGTGCAGAGACCCTCCCTGTCTCACTGCTGGCAGCCCATGGAAACAGTCACAGTCTTCCTCTAGAAGGAGGAGGCGTTATCACAGCTTCTCTCTCCTCTGTTGCCCAGGCATACAGAGGCCAATTGCTGTGATTCACGTGGCTGCACTACGCAGGAACTAGGAGGTAGAACAGAAGCACTAAACAGATTATTAGGCCAGTTAACTAGGATGTCCCATGAAACCATGACCCTAAACCTGCAAACCAAGAAACCAAATCCCAACAGGTGTTTGGTTGTACATAAGCAGCCTCAGCAGCTAGTTGTTTTTTTTTTTGGTCTTTTTTGTAAATATATCTATCACACAGCTTTTGGCAATTTAACTTTCTATAGTTGTTCAACTTATTGACAGCAATTGCAATAATTGGCTTGCAACATTTCTGCTGTCCACATGTTCTGTTAACATGTTTCATCAGTTCTAAAACACACTTCTTACATATTTTAACCTCTCTGAAATCAGGAAGCAGCTTAACCAGACGAACTCGACCAAGGTGTGGTGGCCCGTGCGTGCACATCAAAGCTTGCAGAAAGGGTGTCAGAGCTTGTAAGTCAGTCCCGAGACCACAGTGCAGCTCGTCTTTCAAGGATGAGCTTCATGGAGACCTTCA
This sequence comes from Loxodonta africana, assembly GCF_030014295.1. Taxonomy (NCBI): domain Eukaryota; kingdom Metazoa; phylum Chordata; class Mammalia; order Proboscidea; family Elephantidae; genus Loxodonta; species Loxodonta africana. The sequence goes on from NC_087362.1 coordinate 74,325,651, forward strand.
ACAGCCCCGGGAAGACACTGTGCAGAAAACCACCAACACCAAAGACTCCAAGTCAAAAGGAGTCCAAGAGATTCTGAATGTGAAGGAGTTTAGAAATATTTTGACCAATTTATTTTGCTTATGTTTTCCTCTTTATGTATGTGAAAATAACACGTGATAAAAAATATCTACATCTAAGTAAGTCTTTTCTCAATAAATGTAAAAACCTTTTTCGGTGAGTAAAAGAAAAAATTCTGCATGTGATAATGAAGCTTGTGTCATGGTTTAAATTTCCTCTTTCTTGGTCAGATAGAAAATAATGGCATGTCCTGCAATCTCCGGAGCTTAGCTGATTTAAGAGGCTACTCCTCTCCCCCAACCAGGTAACTTGCTCCTTGAGGCCCGGGGACCTTTCTGGGGGCTTTGTACATAGTAACCAGTCACCAGTTGCCATCAAGTCGGCTCAGGCTCATGGCGACCCTGTATATGTCAGTAGAACTGTGCTCTGTGGGGTTTGCAACAGCTGATTTTTCAGAAGTAGATCCGGGAAATAGTAGATCCAGGACTTCCTTTTGGAGCACCTCTGAGTAGATTCAAACCTCCAAACTTTCAGTTAGCAGCCAAACCCATTAACCATTTGCACCACCCAAGGACTTCTTGGAGCCCTGGTGGCACAGTGGTTAAGAGCTTGACTGCTAATCAAAACGTCAGCAGTTCAAATCTACCAACTGCGCCTTGGAGTCCCTATGGGACAGTTCTACTCTGTCCTATAGGGTCGCTATGAGTCAGAATCAACTCCCTGCACACAGTAAAAAAAAAAAAAAAAAAATGGAGCTCAGTAAATGTCTGAACAGAGACAGCTCGTTTGAAGAAGGCTCCAGGCTCCACCAGGCCTAAGCCACTCTGAGGGGACCCACACACTCCCAGGAACAGCAGCAGAGCATGGAGGTCTCCCTTCTTTCCATCCTCTATTGTTTCTGGGGACAAAAAAAGTCCCTGAAGTATTTCCTAGAGGTAATGAAATGTCATTTAATTCCTTCAGTCTAGAGGAAAAGACAGAGTTAGAAGATGGAAGCCACACCACCGCCAGCGGGTTGTTCCTGGGACCTTCCTCAAGGGACATGCAGGAGCTGTCTTGGATAAGGGAAAAGTACAAAATACCCCTGACCCTGTCCTGCACAGCCATCACTAATGCAGGGGACCCATCTGCTTTCTTCCACCACCAACAGGCTCGTGATTCTGACAGCTCATCGCTGGGGACATGCTGGATTCGGTCCCCCACGTGTCAGACATGCTCAGACGTGTCTCTGATAATTAATGTCACGAGCAGACAGGGATACGAGCAGCCCTGGGGAGGGGCCCTCTCCCCTCTCACAGGTATCATGCTTTGTTGGTGTGTGCGGGAGCACCGGAATCCAGCTACAGCAAACAGACCACGTACGCAGACCGGGGAAACGCCAGGGGCCAGCTAAACGCCGGGCTCTTCCAGCTGGAGAAGATCATCTATTCTGAACCTTAGCTTCAGACCAGTGAGGTTCAGAGAGGGGCAGAGGCTCGCCCCAGGCCATGCAGGGCCAGGGCCAAGATTAGAACTCAAGTCCCCCCTGCCCTTCAGACAGCGTTGCCCAGCCCTTGTGTTGGAAAAGTCCAAGGTTGGAAAAGGCAGCCCAGGGGAGACGCGATCCTGGAGCTGGAGCCTCGTCCCTAATAGATCAACAGCTGTTCGTGGGAAGCCGCAAGTCCCCCTTTTGTAATTGCACCCTCCCAGGGATAATGCACTACTAGCTGTTGTTGTCGCTAGTTGCCAGAGGGTTGGCTCTGACTCACGGTAACCTTATGTACAAGAGAACAAGACATTCATTGCCTGGTTTGTGCCATCTTCATGATCGTTGGCATGTTTGAGTCTATTGTTGCAAATATTGTGTCAATCCATCTCACTGCACCTTTCCTTCATTTTCTCCAGAAGTGATTATTACTTCCTTGGAGAGATTCTTTACCAGCGTTCTTCCTAGCAACTGATCTTTCCTAGCGATGTGTCCCAAGTAAACAAGACAAAGTCTTGCCATCCTTGCTTCCAAGGCGCACCCCGGTTGTATTTCTTCTAAGACTGATTTGTTTGTTCTTTTGGCAGTCCACAGTACTTTCAGTATTCTTTGCCAACACCACAGTACCACTGGCACCCCATGGCTAATTCCAATACCAGGTAAACAGAAATCTACGTAATTAGAGAGGCACACACAGTGAGGAAATGTTCACTTCCACTCTGGGTGGTCAGAGAAGACTTCAGAGAGGAAGTGGCCTATCAGCTGAAGGCTGAAGAACAGGCGGAATTTCAATGACCAGAGAACAGGATGAGGAGCGAGGGTATTCTAAGCAGAGACATGGCATGAGACATGGCTCAGCAGCAGAAACATTCCCAGGGGTTCCCGCCAACCCAGTATCCATCCAGGGAAAATATCTGCAGATCAGTCAAGTCTTTGAGGGAAACAGCAAGGCAGGAAAGATCAAATGGAGACCCATTTGTTGGGCAGCTAACACCCATCTCAAAGCCTTCTGCTGGAATGTGTCCCATGACAACCATCAACCTTCCAGAAAGTTCTCCCTTATGTCCCTAAAATGTTTAAGCTTTGTCCTCAGAGGTTGTCAGGGGCCTGGAGCCACTTCCTACAATAAATACAGAACAGATGGAAATATAGTGGGGTAGTCATTCATTTTATGCTAACTTCTTATATGAAGTATTTTCAAATACACGTAAATATCAAATGGTGTGATGAAACTCTCGTTATCCGTCACCTAGCTTCAGCAATGATCGGCATTTTGCCAGCCATATTCTACCTACTCTCCCCACCACATTTCTTTGAGGTATATTTAAAATACTTGCATTCAACAAAGTTATATTTTTACGACAAGGGGAAAAATGTAATACAGCTGGGTGCTCACAAGATAATGACAGAGCTTGCTAAAATGTAATAGAGCTGGGTGCTCATGAGATAGTTACAGAACTTGCTAAAACGCATATTAATTCATGGCGCGCCACAGGCAGTGCAGTCTGAGACGGGACACAAGTTTGAGTTGCTAGATAAACTTCCCCACTGAGTGTCAGTGTAGCCTCAGCCAGAGAGACGTTCAACATCAGCACAGGAGGCCTTCATGGATGAGACCCCCACAACTGATGCGCCCTGCTGGAGCAGGCCCCCAGGCTTAGGACCAGGCGCAACCAGAACAGCACTGGAGTGGACAGACCGGTGGCGTCCTCTGGTGCCATGGCAGCAGCAATGCTGAGAGACAGAAGGAGCCACCCTCTGTGCTGCCACTGAGAGGCTTCCCTCCGTCTTCCCAGCCCATTTCCCCAGGGCGTAGAAGTTTGGTTATTAGAATGCATGCGCACGGCCGCACCCTCTCGTCCAGAGGTCTATGGATGCTGGCGGGGCAACAGAAGGAAGAACGGTGGCAGCCTCATTAGATTTTTCTTCCTTCTTTTTGAAGGGAAAAAAAAAATTCTCTAGCGATGATCATTACTGTGTTAGAGACCTTTCATCTTAAGATCTGAAGAACTCCTGCAGATGGGTATTTTCCATGTTCTCTGTCTTCCCAGAAACAACGGGACATTTAAGTTAAGAGAGTTAATTTCTTACTTATTATTTTCACTCCAACACTCCTAGTGGAATCATAGAGGCCCAACATTGTCTAATTAAGGCATTTAAAAGGGTATCAGAGGCTTATGGGTGAAAAATCAGACCAGTCTTCAGAGGCAAAGCCTCAGAGAGAAGAATACAGACGAGTGGCCTTGATGACCTTCTGAGGGGTGGTTCCACTCGTGGAAGCAGTCACCTCCAGAGAAAACCAACCACCAAAGTACAGGGGTTTGTCTCTGTTAGGAGGCAGTGGTGGCTCAGTGGTAGAATCCTTGCCTCCCACGTGGGAGACCTGGGTTCGATTCCCAGCCAATGTTCCTCATATGCAGCCACCACCCGTCTGTCAGTGGAGGCTTGCGAGTTGCTAAGATGCTGAACAGACTTCAGCAGAGCTTCCAGACTAAAACAGACAAGGAAGAAAGGCCTGGCGATCTACTTCTGTAAATCAGCCAATGAAAACTCTATGTATCACAGTGGTCTGATCCACAACTGACCATGCAGTAAGCACAGGACTGGGCAGCATTTCATTCCACTGTGCATGGGGTGGCCATGAGTCGGAAGCCGACTGGAAGGCAGCTCTTAACAACCACCACCTCAGGTGTTAGAGGTGCACACCCGGGGGTACAGGTACAGCCCCAGCAGCCTCTGCAATAATGCTGAGCCACCTATGCCCTCTAGAATCTGAAGTTACTTCCTGCAAAGACCCTGGACTCTGCCCAAGGAGTTTTTTCTGGTCCAGGGAGCTGTCAGCTGCCTCCCTCCCATCACCCCTCCCAAACAGGGCAAGCTGACTGCTGCCTCCAAGGCAGCCTCAAGCATAGATAGACGGGGAGTTGGTGGATAAATACCCCAGCTCCCTTGCCCTGCAGCTGGAATAACTGCGAGGTGCTTCCAATTAATTCCTTTTTTTTTTTTTTTTTTTTGCTTAAACTAATACGGGTTGGGTTTCTGTCCCTTGCAGCGTAAGAGTCCTGAGCAATCCCAGTGGGTTGTTCCAGATCAGGACCTGGGGGCCAGAGAGGTCAGGTACCCAACAGAAAGTCACAGAGACCCCAGGAGGCCCCCAGAGCACCTCAGCAGCCAGCGTGCCGTGGCTCCAGAGAAAGTAATACTGGCTCCCCCATTTCCATTGTCAGACAGAAGATCTGAGCTTGACCACAGTCCCTGTGCCTTCTGGAGCACACAGTCATAAACGACTTATCACGGCCTCCGGGGATCTGCGTGATCCTCCTCTGCCTCTCTCTCCAAGTTCGTCTCTGACTCTGTCCTCCTCCCTCACAGGTCTCCAGCTATACCGCCCGTCTTCCATTTCCCTGACCAGACAAGGTTTTTCCCCCTGGGGACCTTTGCCATTGCTCTTCCCTCTGCCTGGAGCACTAGCCCTGACTGGCTCCTTCTGGTCTTTCAGTGTTCAGCAAATGTGTCACCTCCTCAGAGATGTCTTCCCTGACTGCCCATCTAAAGTGGGCCTCTGGCTCCTGCCCCTTCACACCCTGTCACATCACCTGCTTTATTTCCTCTTAGTGCTTTGCTACTGTGAAACTGTCTTGCTTATTCATGTGTTTAGACTGTCAGTCTCCCTCTAACAGAGCTTACGCTCCAGAGGAGAAGGGGTTTGTCTGTTATTTACTATTGTTGCCTCAGTGCCTCCAGTTTGACACGTTGAGGGTAGAAAGAAGAAACTTTGAAGGAAAGAAGGTGGGGGGGAGGGAGGGAGGGAGAAAGGGAGAGAGGGAGGAAGAAAATGGAGGGAGGGAGGGAGGGAGGGAGAGAGGGAGGAAGAAAATGGAGGGAGGGAGGGAAGGAGGAAGAGATGGAGGGAGGGAGGGAGGGAGGAAGAGATGGAGGGAGGGAGGGAGGGAGGGAGGGAGGAAGAAAATGGAGGGAGGGAGGGAGGGAGGAAGAGATGGAAATAGGGGTAATCTCTCCAGAATTATCCAGATCTTGCCGCTCAAAGCTCGGTCACCACTTGACCCAGCTATGTTTTCCCATAAACTAAGTATCAGATATCTATGTCCTAAGTGCAAAAACAACCGCAACAGCTAAAAGATGTCGGGTGTTTTTAGCATAAGAAATCTGAAGGAAAGCTGTTGCTACTATCTGTTCAGCTATTTAATGATACCATCAGAGACGCAAACTGTTTCTCCCCCGTGTGTGTGCGCATGTGTGCGTGGGTGTGTGTGTGTGTGTGTGGCGTAGTGGTTAAGTGCTACGACTGCTAACCTAAAGGTCAGCAGTTCAAATCCGCCAGGCACTCCTTGGAAACTCTATGGGGCAGTTCTACTCTGTCTTATAGGGTCGCTATGAGTCGGAATTGACTCGACGGCAACGGGTTTGGTTTTTTGGGTTTTTATTCCTATTAGGAAAGCAAAAGGTTTTCCTAAACCTCCCTCAGGAGTTTCCATTGTATTTCATTAAACAGAAGTAAGTCACTTGACCACACCTAGCTGCAAGGGAATCCAGGAAAGTCATCGTCGTCCTCCCCGTCTCTATAGCAGAGAAGTGGGAGAGGGAGAGGGGCTTGGGAATGCGTGTTGGCCATCAGTGTCAGCCTCTGAGCATGACCCCAGGAACCATAGCGACTGATGGAAGGAGGATGACCAAGGCATGCTAATGAGACCACCAGAGAGAAAAGCTTCCTTCCTTCGGCCATTCCAGCCAAAGCAATAACTACAGATGCAGTAAAGTTTGCTCAATACAGTAATTTGGGAAAACACATCCCAGCGGCACTGAAAACAAGCTGTCCTTGTTTTAGTAATTTGCAGCCTTCACGGTCAAATTAAATGAAATGGAACAAGAGTGGTGAGAAAACGTCTTTTTTTTTTTTTTTTTTTTTTTTGGAGAGAGAGCAAGGTTAAGTAACACCATATTTAGTCACGAAGTTGCTCCGAGCTGTTAAATTATTTCTAGACTAGGTAAAGGAAACAAGCCGGGGAGATTTGTCTGGTGTGTTAACACATGTTTCTTACCCCAAGGTGACATTTTAATAGCAAGGGAAAACAGGAGTAACCTCCAGACCCTTGCACATGTTTGGCTACACGCCGAGTAAATCCGCCTTTGTCAACAGTAACGAGACCCAGAGAGCAGGCACCTGCTGGGGTCCTTAAACTTCTCCTGAGAAAAATATACATAATTAAGGACATGGGAGCACTCGTCTCTGATTTATTATTAAAACTACACGTCTTGGGCCACATTTACACCCTGACTCATTGGAGTTAAACAGACGAGTAATTAAACATCAGCTTCACAGGGCGTCCCTCACCGCCCCCCTCCACCTGCCCCATCCTTTCTACCTGGCCCACCTGTTGTAGGAAGAACAAAGCCACACAGCAGTGCGGCTAGGAAGTGTGGTGGCTGGATGCCACACAGCCGGAAGCCCTCTCAACCCCCAGTTGTGCCCAGATTTCTTTTTTTTTATTACCAGATTTTTTTTTTTAACTCAGTTGGGTTCATACAACATTTTTTCCATTTTATATTATGAAACATTTCAATTTTATAATAAATACTTCCATTCCTACCACCTAGATTTTACCATGAACATATTACTGTTCTTGCTTTGGAAACCCTGGTGGTGTAGCAGTTAAGTGCTATGGCTGCTAACCAAAGGGACAGCAGTTCGAATCCACCAGATGCTCTTTGGAAGCTCTATGGGGCAGTTCTACTCTGTCCTATAGGGTCGCTATGCATCGGAATCGACTCGACGGCACTGGGTTTGGTTTTGGGTTCTTGCTTTATCACATATTTATCCATCTATTTCTTTCTTTATTCACCTATCCATCCATCTTATCTGACACATTTCAAAGCAAACTCTAAGCATCAATACTCTGCTCCTTAAATACCCCAGAATGAGTATCTGTGATCAGCTAGAGTTCAGTGTTTGCTTCTTTTTCCTTTTGAGGCAGAATTTAAAAACAGTGAAGCACATAAAAGGTTAAGCAACCATTCAGTGAGTTACGAGAAATCCCTTTGTAACCCAAATCTGTATCAAGATATAGAACATTGTCATCACTCCAAAAAGTTGTCTCATGTCCCTCTCACACTGTTTCCCTTCCAGACAACCTCTACTCTGAATTTTTCTCCTACCATAAATTAGTTTTGCCTTTCCAGAACTTTACACAAATGGGATCACTTCAGAGAACGCACTCTAAAGCCATCTTCCACTCAGCATAATGATTTTGAGATTTATCCATGTTGTCGGCTTATATCAGTAATTCATTCCTTTTTATTGTCAAGTAGTATTTTCTTGTATGGATATACCACGGTTTCATTTCCTGTTGACATATACAGAATTTTTTTTTTTTTAATGGAGCACAGTGGTATTTTTATTTGAAAAGTAGCATTAATGTGGTCTGGTTGGGTTAAGGCCAACAGATATGCACGACCATCTTACTAGTTCTGACCCAGCAAACATTAAAACCACTTTTTTTATTGTTGCTTCATATAACGGACAGGAGTGTTTTAGCTCTGGTTCTAAAGTAATAAATCTGTCTTCATCTAAGAATAATTTCATGACAAATAATGTATTCAGAAGAGGAGTAGGCAGAGAATTCTTCACCCTGTGTTCTCAGAAGAACTGATGGCATTTTTCTCAATTTCTGAACAGGACCATAGTCTTAGTGATATTAGCAACATTTTTTTTTTTTTAATGTCTTAATAAATGACTCGGTTCAGGCACAAATGGCAAATTATGGCAGTAGACATTTTGTAATTCTTATCTCCTTGAGTTTTTCCTATTTCATAAAAATCTTCATAAACTGAATACCTCGTCTTATGTTTGTGCCTTCATTACTGAAAATGACGTTTCAATGGACATGTGTCTGCATCTGATTATTTCTGTTGAATAGATTTTAAAGAGTTATTGATAAGTCAAAGGGTTATAAACATTTGAGGTTCTTAGTATATGCATAATACCTTGCTACCCTTCTTGGTAAGCAATTTACGTTCTAACTGGTAGTACACAGGAATAGCCACGTATCATTGCCAATAATTGTTTTTATTTCAAAGGCGGAAGTCGGATGGAGAAAGCTTGATATCCTTGTACACACTGGTTTTTTCAGAAGATGTGGGGGTGTCTCCGGACTTTAGGAGAAGAGTAGAGCTCACAGTTAATAGTGCCAACTCTGCATTGGCCAGACCTGGATTTGGATTCCATCTCCACATGCCCATGTGCCCTTTGACTCTCTGAACCTCAGTTTCCTCATCTGTAAAGTGGGGTTGATGACAGCTTCTACCTCTAGGGTTGCAATGAGGATTGTGAATAGCCCTGGGCACGAGTTTGCAGCATACAGTAACGGCTCATGGTCACAGAATGGCTGCCACAGCACTACAGCACATTGACGTCCACCGCAGGAAGGGAGGGGAGGGTGATGCTGTTGAAGCTTATTGAAACCTCCCCTCAATTGCAATAAAAAACAAAAACCAAACTCATTGCCACTGAGTCCATTTCAACTCACAGTGACTGTACAGAACTGATTAGAACTGCTCCCATTGGATTTCCAAGGAGCAACTGGTGAATTTGAACTGCTAACCTTTTGGTTAGCAGCTGAGCTCTTAGCCACTGCACCACTAGGGCCCCAATAGCAACAGCAAGTGCGATTAGCTTTCCTGTGCTCCCTGACACTCAGGTGGTTTCTTCTGTATCCCACACTTTTGAGTATTCCGTTCTGCCCCCTTCTGCAGGAAGTCATCCCTGACCAATGAGAACTTGGTACCATATCTGCTTCAATTGGAGCCAACACAGAACGTCTTCCAATTACCATCTCTGGGGACCAAGCACAGCCAGGAGATGGTGAGCAGCACATGATCCACAAGTGGGCCTTTCTACTCGTCCTTTAAAGGTAATTTGTTGATTTGATGCCTATTAGACTGTCCCGAAGGTAAAAGACTACAGCCTTCGATAGGGATTATACCTGAAGATAAAGAAAACAAAAGTTGTCACAACTGGGCCAGTAAAGAATATCATGATAAATGGTGAAGAAATTGAAGGTGTCAAGGATTTCATTCTACTTGGATGGACAATCAACGTCCACGGAAGCAGCCATCAAGAAATCAAATGATGTATTGCACTGGGAAAAATGTGCTGCAAAAGACCTCTATAAAGTGCTAAGAAGCAAAGATCACTTTTGATGACTAAGATGACTGACCCAAGCCATGGTCTTTTCAGTAGCCTCATACGCATGTGAAAGCTGAACCATGAAAAAAGGAAGGCAGAAGAACAATTGATGCATTCCAATTGTGGTGTTGGTGAAGAATATTGAATATACTGTGGACTGCCAGAGAAAGAACAAATCAGTCTTAGAAGAAATACAACTTGAATGCTCCTTAGAAGTGAGGATTCACGACATCAGGAAAGACCAATCACTAGAAAAGGACACCATGGTTGACAAAGTAGTTGTGGTTGTTGTTAGATGCCGTCAAGTCGATACCAACTCATAGTGAGTCTAAGTACAACAGAAGGAAATACTGCCCAGTCCTGCACAATTCTCACAATCGTTGCTATGCTTAACCCCGTTGTTGCAGCCACTGCGTCAGGCCATCTTGTTGAGGGTCCTCCTCTTGTTCATTGACCCTCTGCTTTACCAAGCATGATGTCCTTCTCCAGGGACTGATCCCTCCTGAAAACATATCCAAAGTACGTGAGATGTAGCCTTGCCATCCGTGCTTCTAAGGAGCATTCTGGTTGTACTTCTTCCAAGACAGATTTGTTCATTCTTTTGGCAGTCTATGGTATATTCAATATTCATCTCCAATGCCACAATTCAAAGGCATCAATTCTTCTTCAGTCTTCCTTATTCCTACTCCAGCTTTCACATGCGTATGAGGCGACTGAAAACACCATGGCTTGGGTAAGGCCCACCTTAGTCTTCAAAGTGACATCTTTGCTTTTCAACACTTTAAAGAGATCTTTTGCAACAGATTCAATGCAATTGTTCAATGCAATTCGTCTTTTGATTTCTTGACTGCTGCTTCCATGGGTGTTGATTGTGGACCCAAGTAAAATAAAATCCTTGGCAACTTCAATCTTTTCTCCATTTATCATGATGTTGCTCACTGGTCCAGTTGTAATCCATATTGAAGGCGGTGGTCTTTGATCTTTATCACTAAGTGCTTCAAGTCCTCTTCCTTTCAGCAATCAAGGTTGCATCATCTATATAAAGCAGGCTGTTAGTGAGTCTTCCTCCAGTCCTGATGCCTTGTTCTTCTTCATATAGTCCAGCTTCTCAGATTATTTGCTCAACATAGAGATCAAATAGGTATGGTGAAAGGATACAACCCTGATGCACACCTTTCCTGACTTTAAACCACGCAGTATCTCCTTGTTCTGTTTGAATGACTACCTCTTGATCTATATATAGGTTCCACATGAGCACAATTAAGTGTTCTGGAATTTCCATTCTTTGCAATATTATCCATAATTTGTTATGATCCACACAGTCGAATGCCTTTGCATAGTCAATAAAACACAGATAAAAATCTTTCTGGTATTCTCCACTTTCAGCCAGGATCGATCTAACATCAGCTATCATATCCCTTGTTCCACATCCTCTTCTGAATCCGGCTTGAATTTTTGGTAGTTCCCTGTCAATGTACTACCGCAGCCGCTTTTGAATGATCTTCAGCAAAACTTTACTTGCATGGCACTATGTCAGACAACGTTCTGCTGCTCTTCATAAGGTTTTCAGTGGCTAATTTTCAGAGGTAGACAGCTGGGTCCTTCTTCCTAGCCTGTCTTAGTCTGGAAGCTCAGCTGAAACCTGTCCACCGTGGGTGATCCTGCTGGTATTTGAGTACCAGTGGCACAGCTTCCAGCATCACAGCAACACGCAAGCCCCCACACTGTGGCCAACTGACAGACGCGTGGCGGTGACCAAGTAGAGGGTCAGTAAAAATGAAGGAAACCCTCAATGAGGTGGAGGGACGCAATAGCCACGACAATGGACTCAAGTATTCCAACAATCATAAAGATGGTGTAGGACCATTCTGTCACACATAAGGTCCCCGTGAGTCGGAGCCGACTCAAGGGCAACCAGCAACGACAAAGGATGAGTGGGGTTTGCAGACCAAGACTTAGAAGTAAAGAGGAAGGGGAGTAATTTCCAGGAGGAGGGACTGAGTGAGCCAAATCCCAGAGATGGAAACGCATAGGAATGTGCAGGCATTCTAGAGAAAATGCACAGTAGCAGCAATTCCTATCGATCGAGGGGCTGGTCAGAGGTGACAACGGGCTCCCACTGGTGAGGCTGTGTCACTTTGCAGCGTCTGTCTCTCCTTGCTATGTGTGCTCAGAGATTCCTCCTGGGATTATCACAGTGTGTTTACAGACAAAAACTCGAACATACTTATGACACCTTATACCTTTTATTTCATCAGACGGTCTTAACAGCCCCAGAGCAGATGAGTCTATCAGGCTCACCTGTAAGTAGAGGAAACTGAGGCTCAGAGAAGTTAATCCAAGTGCTTTGCCCGAGGTCACACAGCCAGCCGAAAGGCCCAGACACCTCTGGCATTCTCATCTGCCAACCATCTTGTGACTTACCCTGCAGGGACTCATTCTGCTGTCCCTGCTCTAGTTATAATAAGTGTTCCCACTGAATTCGAGCATCAGACTGATAACATGATGCTTTTTACACAGTGTTTTCCCATGCCTGAGGGATATTACCTTGCCTGTTAATATTCCATTTTCCCCCAAAGCTGTATCATTAACTAAACATTCTGGCATACCCCATAAAAGTACTTAAACTTTTTTTAATGTTTTGTTGATTCTTGAAGCTTTGATTCCACCAGAAGATCCTGATTGCTACGTTAACAACCTCACTGACATTCTTTCAACAGACTCTCTGCATCGTGAAATGCAGTGTGGGAAAATGGGCTCCCAGCGACCTGCTCATCAATGAGCTGGTCTAGCATCCGCCTTACGCACACTGCAGGAGAGTGGGTAATGAGAAACAGGGCCCAAGTGTGTGTATTCCAAAGGGGCCATGGTATCCAGTGGTGGGGGAGCACTCGGAGGGCAGTCAAGAACCCCCTTTGGAGAGAGCAGGGTGAGGCTTGAAAATTGGTGGAAGACATTTTCTTCAGGCTGCTTCCTCCAACCCACTGCAACCAGAGCAATCCTTGCAAAACCAAATGGAACTCTTCATGGGGAGCTGCGAGCCACTGGAGAGCTTTAAGCAGAGTTGAGACATAAATTCCAGACTCTTCAGCAAGTCGTGCAGGCCCTCGTGATCTGGCCTCATCCTACCACACAGGCTCAGCTCTCACCACTTGCCCCTCCCTGATGTCTATACTGCAGCCACACCCAACTACAAGGACTAAACCAAAAGAACCAAACCCATTGCCGTCTAGTCGATTCCGACTCATAGTGACCCTAAAGAACTGTCCCCATAGAGTTTCCAAGGAGTGCCTGGTGGATTTGAACTGCCAACCTTCATTAGCAGTACTAGGGTAAGGTAAACGAGGCACTCGCCTCAGGCACAGCATTTAAGGGCGCAGCAAATAGCTCCGTCAACAAGATAAATGACATTTTAATCGATATTTTTAAAAATCAAAATGAATATGGAAAAAAAAATCCATGATGAACAAAATATCAAGTCTAAATTAAGACAGGATCAACCCCTGTATTTGGGTGACCCTGCCTCCCTCGTCCCACCCAAATCTGCATTTCTGCCAACTCCTTCTAGCTTCCCAAACACGCTGTGCTCTTTCTCACTTCCCAGCTGTGTTCTTTCTCACTTCCCGGACTTTGCCTGTGGCTGTTTTCTTCACTCGCCTAGAAGGTTCCTCTGCTGTAAATTACCCTCAGGCATCAGCTCTGATGTCACCTTTTCCAGGTAAGTCTTCTGTGACATTTACAGTGTCCAACCCTTCCCCCATTCACACACACACAAATCCAGGTCTGGTGCCCCTCCTCTGTGCTCTGTTAATGGGTCTGTAGTACTTATCACACTCCCTCACCATCATCTGTGGGTCTAACTGACCAGCTCGTAAGCTCCACAAAGGCAGAGGCCACATCACCACTTGTTCCCTGAATTGGGGGCTGTGGTTGTGTTGCAGGGCAAGGCTTTCCAGCTTGGGACCAAGTCCTGCCTAGGTTCTTGCCTTCTACTGACAGAGAATGGCCAGAGAGGCTCAGAGATTCCACATGAACAAAGGTTTATTAGCAACAGAAAGAAAGCAGAGGCTCTCGAGGGAGAGATGGAGAGGGGTTTCCACCTACACTAGCCTCCAGTCTCTCTCCGAACAAAGGATTTCCTAGAGCTTTTAAAGGTTTCTAGGTGGGAAAAGGACATTATTCATGAAAGGGGTGGGGATTTCCAGGAAAAAGGAGGGGTTATGGAAATCAAATGCATGCGCAGCTGGAATTCAAGATGGATTTGCCCACAGAGGTTGCTGGAACTAAGATGGAGTCTGTCGCAAGGGCTGCCAGGGTGTCGAGCGTACCTTATTCTGGGATGTTGTGCATGCTTGATGCCTCCAGACCTTGGTTCAAGTCCCAGCGAGGGATCCCTGCTCACGACTGTCTCACATGGAAGGTCATTCACAGGCAACGTTGGTCTTTACTGCGCATGCTCTGCACCTGGTAGGAGGCTTGAAAAACAACTCAGGAGGGTTATCAGTAATTTATAGCTGGTCAAGAATGCAGGGCCTTGAAATGTAGCCCCTTATCTTGTCTAAGCACCTGGTTTGTTAAGCACAAGTAGTTCTCTGGTGCCAGCAGCAAGATTTGTATGGTGGTCTGCACTTAGGTTTAAATTCCAAGAACACTGAGTCAGAGGCCATTTAATTCAGCCAGCTTGATCTCTTGCCTGTCTAGGTTATGACTGTGGCTGCATCGGCTGCTCCTGCTCAGGCTGTCTGGAGAAGACCCCTGCAGGTGATGCGTGGCTCTCTTTGCCTTCAGGTGTTGTTTGCCCACATACCAGGGACTCTCGCTCCTCTTGCTTTTCTCAGGATTTCTCACAGTTTCCCTTCAGGCTTTTGGATCCATAAGCCACCATCTCACAGCATCTGGAATGTGGTTTTGCGGAGGAAGCCAGCAGCCCATGTTAGTTCTGTGTCTGGTCAGGACCTCACAGGGCCTTTCTTCATGTGTTCTCCAGAACTGAAACCATTCCCGAAGCCCACTCTTCAGGCAAAGATTAGACAGGACTATAGAACTAAAAACAGTACACTTGAGGAACATGCTTCTTAGTTCATTCACGTATACGAGACCAAATGGGCAACTGTCCAAAAGCAGGCTGAGAAGGCAGAAAGGGACAGGAAGTGGTCGAATGGACACTTGGAACCCAGGGTGGAAAGGGCGACTGTGCCATTACATTGTGGGGATTGCAACCAATGTCACAAAACGATATGCATATAAATTTTTGAGTGAGAAATCAACTTGATCTGTAAAACTTCACCTAAAGCATAATAATAAAAAGTGGCACACCTAAAAAATAAAAAGGAAGATGCTCTAGGAATGCAGGCCCAGGGCAGTGCTGGGAGTTGTACCTGGGGGGTGGAGAAGATCGGAGACAGAATGGGGCGTGATGAGCCTGGGATGTAGCATGGCACCAGAATCTCTACCCCACAACACCACCTTTACCCTCCGTGAGCCGCCTTCTACTACCTCCTCCCTAAATTCACTAGAAGGGACACAAGCTCCTCTCCCATGCTAGACATTTAGAGGCCAAGGTAGCTGATCACCCGGGGCACTATGATTCTAAGTAGAAAAACAATGAGACATTTGAGGAGCACCACCTCTATAAAAGAACATCACATCCAAAGCCTATACTCTACAGAACGAGAATTTATAACATGCTAACAAACTCAAAGATATATGAAAGGCTATTGACTAAATAACAATAAATAAGAACTAATTAGAAATAGGAAGAATGAAAATTATAATAATGAAAATGGAGAACTCAACAGATGGGTCGGTCCAAAACCAAACCCGTTGCTGTCGAGTCGACTCCGACTCATAACGACCCTGTAGGACAGGGCAGAGCTGCCCCATAGGGTTTCCAAGGAGTGCCTGGTGGATTTGAACTGCCGACCTTCTGTTTAGCAGCTGTAGCTCTTAACCACTGCGCAGCCAGGGTTTCTCATATGGACTGTTTCTTCTCCAAATATGCTCCATTGACCAGCAGCAACAGCATCGCCGGAGAACCTGGGTAGAAGTGCAGAATCTCGGGCCTCGTTCCATCCTTCCTGATTTAGAACGTGCATTTTAACAAGACGGCCAGCAGCGATTCTCAACCTTGGCTGCACATTAAAATTAACTTGGAGCTTTACAAAATACTTATGCCTGGGTCCCCCACCACCAGAGAATCTTGATTTAATTGGTTTGAGGTGTGGAATTTTTAAAAATTCCTCATGTGACTTTAATGTGCAGCCAAGTTTGAAAACAACTGACATAAAGAAATTTTCCCAGAAGAGATTCCAAAAAGATAGAAATGAAATATGTAAAAAATTAAGAGACGTGGAGCACAGAATTAGAAGTATTAACATACATATTACAGAAATCCAACCTGGAGAGACAGAAGGTATAGAGAGAGGAGAAAATACTGTTCAAAAATAATGAATGAGAAATTCCAGTGAAAGAAATATGCAAGACCTCAGACTGAAGGAAGTCAATATATGAAATTAAAAGAACTTACAGAGTACCAAAGAAGACAGATTTAAAAAATCCAAATATAGGAATATTATATTGATATTTAGGAATATTAAGAACAAAGAGAATCCTTTAAAAGTTGCAGAGTGGAAAGGTAGATACCCAAATATGAGGAAAAACTGGATGGAAGACATCTCAGCAGCAACACTTCAGTGGAATTCCAGTGTTTTCCTGCATCCAAAGTGGTGAAGGAAAAAAATTTGAACTCAGAATTTTATATCTAGTTAAAAGAACATTTAAACACCAGGGCAAAATAAGGTATTCCCAGCCATGCAAGGCTTCAGAGGGTTTCCCATACAAAGGCCACCTTTGAAAACACCCGTGTCAGTTCCAGTCGGTCGCTGGAGAAGCGGACACCAGCAGGGAATTAGAAGCCCAGCAGAAGTATCTGGGGTAATGCTGTGAGGGTCCAGGGAACATGGAGCAGGAAGAGAAGCCTTGCTGATTTGTCCTTTGCTTCAAGCTCCAATATGGGTCAGCCAGGCACTGTTACGCATCCCAACTTTAACAATTTAGTATTTGATCATTTGTTATCTTTTTCATCAGGGATTATTTTTATTAGTTTTCATTTTTGAACAGTACATTAAAATATTATTTTCTTTGGTTACTGAGTTTTTTAGCCCCTTCTTAAATTTTGCTCCCCAGGCGAGTACCTCACTTGCCTCACCCACCTTACACTAGCCCCAAGCCAACTCCCTCACACCCTGCAGCCCACCTCCTGGGCTCATCAATGCCTGCAGCCCAGAGACCTCCCAGGGTTGGGGTCCTTTGCCATGTGTGAAAATCACCACTGATGCTAACCACTCCAAGATTGAAATTCAGCTGGAGAACTTCGCGGCTGGAGATGCCTCCTGCAGCGAGAGGGGAATATGACAGATGGCATAAGATATTACAGTAATCTTACTGACAAAGCACTAAGCATAGTGCAGGAGAAATTCAAAATCAATTCATCTGCTTCCCAGCAGAAGTAAGCCTAACATGCAGTGAAGCATAATCTGGGTAATGTACTTGTTCCAAAAGAAGAAGGAACTAACCAGGCTACCCTAAACGTGTCTTATGACATTCTTTTTTCTTTCTGTTACCCCGGTAAGGACTTAAAGTCCCATTTGTATGGAAATAAACTAAGCTCTGAAAATTATCATTCTACTCTGAGGGGCTCCCTCAGGATGTCTGGCTAAGATGGGATCTGAGGCTCAGGCCTGCAGGGATTCAGCTTCCATTATTAAACAATAAAACTCACACTTGTTCCCACCACTACAATTATGGCTCCTTTAGGGGATGTATCTATTAAGGTTGTTCAGTTGCAAATGAGGAAAACTGACTCTGAGCCACCCAACATCCTTCCCATAAGTTCTTTTTCTATTTGAGTTCATCGAAGAATCCACTGAGGCTAGAGAAAACCAAAAAACAAACCCGTTACCACAAAGTCGATTCCAACTCATGGCGACTCCATGTGCGGGAGAGTAGAGCTGCCCTTCTTAAGGTTTTCAAGGCTGTGACCTCTGGGAAGCAGATTAGTAGGCGTGAGTTTGGTCCACTAACCTTTTGGTTAGTAGTTGAGTGATTAACCGTTTGCAACACCCAGGGGCTCCTGAAGCTAGGGCCAAAATCAAACTCATTGCTGTCGAGTCAATTCCAATTCATAGGGACCCTATAGGACAGAGTAGAACTGCCCCTTAGGGTTTCCAAGGAGCAGCTGGTGGAGTCGAACTGCCAACCTTTTGGTTAGCCACTGAGCTCTTAACCACTGCACCACCAGGGCTCCAAGACCCGATACATAATAAGCAAATTGCCATCATTATCACCATCTAATGGTCATTATTTGGAACATCTGGTCCAGTTTTCATGAAAGTAGGATGTTTACTGTAGACAGGCAGTGGAGCGGGCATCTTGAAACAGCATGTTTTTTCTCAATGGAAGTTATAAATAAAGATAAAGAACTGAGTTAACTGGATTATAATTGGCCCCTCCTTCTGAATAGTCCTGGCTTCCTACTAAGCCTGCACTGATATTGCTCAGGCCACTCCAGGGAGACACATACATCAAGGGAAAAGGACACAGTGTTTCAGGGCCACAATTCTCTTAGGGACCCATGAACGTGTTTTTAAAATCAGAAGAAAAAAAAGAACTTTTATGTTGAAGAAAATATATAATATTAGTATATATGTCTTGATAGTAATACGGTCACAAAATATAACTTTTAATATTTTTATGGAGGCAGGGGTTCATGAAGGCCAAGCGCCTGTTGTTGTCATCCACTGCCTTTGAGTAGGCTCTCACTCACGGTGGCATCATGTATGACAGAATGAAACGTTGACGGTCTTGCTCCATATTTATGATCTTTGGTCTGTCTGAGTCCACTGTTGTGGCTAGTGTGTCAATTCCTCTCACTGGGCATTTCTCTCATTTTTTCTGACCCTCTGCTTTCCCAGCTGTGATGGCCTTTTCTAATGAGTGGTCTTTCCTGATGCCGTGTCCAAAGTAAGCAAAATAAAGTCTCCCCATCCTCACTTCTAAGGAACATTTTAGTTGTATTTCTTCTAAGACCAATTTTTTCATTCTTTCGGCAATCAACAGTGTATTAGCATTCTTCACCAGCAGCACAGTGGGAATGCTTCGATTCCCCATGAAAGTCATGCCGCAGCCCTGCGTCACTTACCTCCTGAGGGGGTTTATACACTCCGTGGAAGAGAGCAAAGACCACTTTCTTTCTACTCCTGCCCAAGGCTCTTCCTCCATCTCACACCGGAACTTGGCTAAATCATTCCTAATACTTCGTCCAGGAGTGAGGACTAAAAATATTCATGAACCGAACCCCAGGGAGGTTTGTCCTCTTGGTTTCAAAGTCCAGACCTATGGGGTGCACAGGGAGACAGGTAGAGTGCTGACTGTGGGTAGGCCCCACCTCTTGATAGGGGTTGCTACAAACTCACATTGTAAAGGCATGAAAGGGGTGAAGGACTTTGTCATTTTTTATTCACTAAACATTAAATATTTAGTACATGCCAGACACTCTGCAAACTACTAGGACACAATTGTGGCTGAGATAGACATAGTCTTTAGAGGTTAAAGTCTAATAAGAGAAACTTGTAATCAGTGTGTTTATCTTACTGGGCTATAAGAACCTAGATAATAGGGAAATATATATCCACATCTAAGACATCTAAGATTTTTCCAGATTGATGCTGGTTATAACACACATAAGCCACCTCTGGAACTTCACATTCAACGAACAGACACACACACATACAGTTCAATCAGATATGTTGCAACATAGTCTCCTCTCTTAATCCTTTACCCCAAATGCTCAACCTAACTGTTCCCATTACAGTTTGGGGAGTTAGGATGGGCATTTGGGATAAAGCTATTCCCAAGAAAGGTGATCCAACGGAATGCGGAAATTATAGAACAATATCATAATATCACATGCAAGTAAAATTTTGCTGAAGATCATTCAAAAGAAGCTGCTGCAGAATATCAATAGGGAACTGCCAGAAATTCAAGCCGGATTTAGGGGAGGATGTGGAACCAGGGATATGATTGCTGATGTCAGATGAATCCTGGCTGAAAGCAGTGGGTACCAGAAAAATGTTTACCTGTGTTTTATTGACTATGCTAAGGCATTCGAGTGTGTGAATCATAACAAATTATGGATAACATTGCGAAGAATGGGAATTCCAGAGCACTTAATTGTGCTCATGAGTGAGTTGTTCAAACAGAACAAGGGCATACTGCACAGTTTAAAGTCAGGAAATGTGTGCATCAGGGTTGTATCCTTTCACCATATCTATTCAATCTATATGCTGAATAAATAATCTGAATAGGGCATCAGGATTACAGGAAGACTCATTAACAGCCTGTGTTATGCAGATGACACAACCTTGCTTGCTGAAAGTAAGGAGGACTTGAAGCACTTACTGATGAAGATCAAAGACCACAGCCTTCAGTATGGATATAAAAATATACCTTCAATATAATATATCCTCAATATAAAGAAAACAAAAATCCTCACAACTGGATCAATAAGCAACATCATGACAAATGGAGAAAAGACTGACATTGTCAAGGACTTCATTTTAGTTGGTTCCACAATCAACACCCCTGCAAGCAGCAGTCAAGAAATCAAAAGATGCATTGCATTGGGCAAATCTGGCAAAAGACCTCTTTAAAGTGTTGAAAAGAAAGATGTCACCTTGAGGGCTAAGGTGTGCCTGACCCAAGCCACAGTGTTTTCACTTGTCTCATATGCAATCGAAAGCTGGACAATGAATAAGGAAGACCAAAGAAGAATGACACCTTTGAACTGTGGTGTTGGTGAAAAATATTGAATATACCATAGGCTGCCAAAAGAATGAACAAATCTGTCTTGGAAGAAGTGCAGCCAGAATGCTCCTTAGAAACAAGGATGGAGAGACTTCATCTCACATACTTTGGACATGTTATCAGGAGGGATCAGTCCCTGGAGAAGGACATCATGGTTGGTAAAGTAGAGGGTCAGCAAAAAAGGGGAAGACCCCCAACAAGATGAATTAACACAGTGGCTGCAATTATGGGCTCAAGCATAACAACAATTTTTGATAATGGCACTGGACCGGGCAGTGTTTTGTTCTGCTGTACATAGAGTCACTATGAGTTGGAACTGACTCGATGGCACCTAACAACAACAACAACAACTGTCCTCATTAAATGTATAAGTCCAAAGGACTAGTGAACCACAGGAACCACAGCCTCTACTAGCCTGAGACCAGAACTAGATGGTGCCCAGCTACCACTAACTACCACTCTGATAGGGATCACAATAGGAGGTCCCGGTTAGAGTGGAAAAAAAAATATAGAACAAAATTCAAATTCATAAAAAGGTCCAGACTTATTGGTCTGAGAGAAACTAGAGGAACCCCAAGACTATGGTGTTTAAACATCCTTCTAACTTGGAACTGTAGCCACTCCCAGAGATGGCCCTTCATCCAAATATTAGACAGGCCTATAAAGTGAACAGTAACACCCGTGAGGGAGGTGCTCCTTAGAACAATCATCTACATGAGACCAAAAGGGCAAACGCGAGAAGGCAGGAAGAGGCAGGAAAACCAGACCAATGGAAATGGAGAACTCAGGGTGATAATGTGGAGCGTGCTGACACATTGTGGAAATTGCAACCAGTGTCATGGAACAATCTGTGTATAAAATATTGAATGAGAAAACTAATTTACTACATAAACTGTCATGGATTAAACTGTGTTCCCCCAAAATATGTGTAAACTTGGTTAGGCCATGACTTCCAGTATTGTGTGGTTGTCCTCCTTTTTGTGATTTTTCTATTTGTTATAAATCATAATCTCTGCCTGTGGTTAAAGAGGATAGGGTCGAATGTAACACCCTCATTCAGGTCACATCCCTGATCCAAAGTAGAGGTAGTTTCTCTGGGGTGTGGCCTGCACCACCTTTTATCCTATAAGAGATAAAAGGAAAGGGAAGCAAGCAGAGAGTTGGCGACTTCGTACCACCAAGAAAGCAGTACTAGGAACAGAGCGAGTCCTTTGGACCCAGGGTTCCTATGTGGAGAAGCTGCTAGTCCAGGGGAAGATTGATGGCAAGGACTTCCCTCCAGAGCCAACAGAGAAAGCCTTCCCCTGGAGCTGATGCCCTGAAGTTGGACTTGTAGCCTACTAGACCGTGAGAGAATAAATTTCTCTTTATTGAAGCTATCCACTTGTGGTATTTCTGTTATAACAGCACTAGATGACTAAGACATAAACCTTCACCTAAAGCACAATAAATAAAAAAAGAAAGCCCAACCCTAAGCCAACAAGGAGAGCCCAGATACCCTACTCACCTTTTATCTCTCCTGAGACCAACCATATATCCTCCCTATAGAATTATGAGAGAGAAAATAGTTCCCACAGTCTCTCAGTTTCTGCTATAATGGATTATGTCAGCTATTGTTTCGGGCTGCCCAGCCCCAGTCTCCTTTGATGGGTGGGCATATGACTCAGGCCTAAGCAATTACAGTATCTCATTACCCAGGGCAGAGTGGTTGGTCCGGGGTAGACATGTGATTCAACCAGGACCAATCAGAGTCCTTCCCTGAGATTAATATGCAGATGTCAGGGAGAGCAACTACAATGGAAGTAGAGCTTCTAAGATGAAAGAGTGTTAATTTGCATAAACAAACAAAAAAAAAGCCAAGCAGAGATGTGAGAGAGAGAAGAGCACAAGAGAGAGGCACTAAGAATGCTGATGGCGGAGGCGGGGCCAAGATGGCGGACTAGGTGGACACTACCGTGGATCCCTCTTGCAACAAAGACTCGGAAGAACAAGTGAATCGATCACATACATAACAATCTACGAACCCTGAACAACAAACACAGATTTAGAGATGGAGAACGAACAAATACGGAGAGGCAGCAATTGTTTTCAGAGCCTGGAGCCAGCGTACCAGTCGGGTGACCTTCGGCGTCCGATTTGGGGCACAGCCCGGGGGGCAGACGGTACAAACAAGGGGCCCAGCCCTAGCCCCCGAACTCATTCCGGGAGGGGGCCCAGCCAGTTCGCGCGGGCGGCGTGGCGGCACAGCTGGTGGGAGAAGTCCCCGGGAGGCAGTGACAGGTCTTGGAGCGGGGAGAGCAGCATCCCAGCCGGGGAGCCGTCCCGCCAGGATTTTGGCGGGCCGCGGGTGCCGCATAAGTGCGGGGAGCAGCTCCATCCCCCCGATCTGACCCCGGGGGGGGGCCCAGCTGGTTCGCGCAGGCAGCGTGGTGGCGCAGCCGGTGGGAGAAGTCCCCGGGAGGCAGTGACTGGTCTTGGAGCAGTGAGAGCAGCATCCCAGCCGGGGAGCCCTCCCGCCAGGATTTTGGCGGGGCGCGAATGCGGGGAGCTGCTCCACCGCCCTGAACTGACCCGGGGGGGCCCAGCAGGTTCGCGCGGGCGGCGTGGCGACGCAGCCGGTGGGAGGAGTCCCCAGGAGACAGTGACAGGTCTTGGAGCGGGGAGAGTGGCATCCCAGCCGGGGAGCTGCTCCGCTCGCCTGAGCTGACCCCGGGGGGGAGCCCAGCCGGTTTGCGGATTTTCTGGAAAAACTAGTTTCCCAGTGATGGCTTCGAGACAGCAGTCCATATCAAACCACATAAAGAAGCAGACCATGACAGCTTCTCCAACCCCCCAAACAAAAGAATCAAAATCTTTCCCAAATGAAGATACAATCCTGGAATTATCAGATACAGAATATAAAAAACTAATTTACAGAACGCTTCAAGACATCACAAACGAAATAAGGCAAACTGCAGAAAAAGCCAAGGAACACACCGATAAAACTGTTGAAGAACTCAAAAAGATTATTCAAGAACATAGTGGAAAAATTAATAAGTTGCAAGAATCTATAGAGAGACCGCATGTAGAAATCCAAAAGATTAACAATAAAATTACAGAATTAGACAACGCACTAGGAAGTCAGAGAAGCAGACTCAAGCAATTAGAATGCAGACTGGGACATCTGGAGGACCAGGGAATCAACACCAACATAGCTGAAAAAAAATCAGATAAAAGAATTTAAAAAAATGAAGAAACCCTAAGAATCATGTGGGACTCTATCAAGAAGGATAACTTGCAGGTGATTGGAGTCCCAGAACAGGGAGGGGGGACAGAAAACACAGAGAAAATAGTTGAAGAACTCCTGACACAAAACTTCCCTGACATCATGAAAGACGAAAGGATATCTATCCAAGATGCTCATCGAACCCCGTTTAAGATTGATCCAAAAAGAAAAACACCAAAACATATTATCATCAAACTCACCAAAACCAAAGATAAACAGAAAATTTTAAAAGCAGCCAGGGAGAAAAGAAAGGTTTCCTTCAAGGGAGAATCAATAAGAATAAGTTCAGAATACTCAGCAGAAACCATGCAGGCAAGAAGGGAATGGGACGACATATACAGAACACTGAAGGAGAAAAACTGCCAGCCAAGGATCATATATCCAGCAAAACTCTCTCTGAAATATGAAGGCGAAATTAAGATATTTACAGATAAACAAAAGTTTAGAGAATTTGCAAAAACCAAACCAAAGCTACAAGAAATACTAAAGGATATTGTTTGGTCAGAAAACCAATAATATCAGATACCAGCACAATACAAGGTCACAAAACAGAATGTCCTGATATCAACTCAAATAGGGAAATCACAAAAACAATCAAATTAAGATTAATTAAAAAAAAATAACAATACACATAACAGGGAATCATGGAAGTCAATAGGTAAAAGATCACAATAATCAAAAAGAGGGACTAAATACAGGAGGCATTGAACTGCCAGACGGAGAGTGATACAAGGCGATATAGAACGATACAAGTTAGGTTTTTACTTAGAAAAACAGGGGTAAATAATAAGGTAACCACAAAAAGGTATAACAACTCCGTAACTCAAGAAAAACGTAACGACTCAACTAACATAAAGTCAAACAATATGAAAATGAGGATCTCACAATTTACTAAGAAAAACGTCTCAGCACAAAAAAGTATGTGGAAAAATGAAATTGCCAACAACACACATGAAAAGGCATCAAAATGACAACACTAAAAACTTATTTATCTATAATTACGCTGAATGTAAATGGACTAAATGCACCAATAAAGAGACAGAGAGTCACGGACTGGGATAAAGAAACACGATCCATCTATATGCTGCCTACAAGAGACACACCTTAGACTTAGAGACACAAACAAACTAAAACTCAAAGGATGGAAAAAAATATATCAAGCAAACAATAAGCAAAAAAGAAGAGGAGTAGCAATATTAATTTCTGACAAAATAGACTTTAGACTTAAATCCACCACAAAGGATAAAGAAGGACACTATATAATGATAAAAGGGACAATTGATCAGGAAGACATAACCATATTAAATATTTATGCACCCAATGACAGGGCTGCAAGATACATAAATCAAATTTTAACAGAATTGAAAAGTGAGGTAGACACCTCCACAATTATAGTAGGAGACTTCAACACACCACTTCAGAGAAGGACAGGACATCCAGTAAGAAGCTCAACAGAGACATGGAAGACCTACTTACAACAATCAACCAACTTGACCTCATTGACTTATACAGAACTCTCCACCCAACTGCTGCAAAGTATACTTTTTTTTCTAGCGCACATGGAACATTCTCTAGAATAGACCACATATTAGGTCATAAAACAAACCTTTGCAGAGTCCAAAACATCAAAATATTACAAAGCATCTTCTCAGACCACAAGACAATAAAACTAGAAATCGGTAACAGAAAAACTAGGGAAAAGAAATCAAATACTTGGAAAATGAACAATACCCTCCTGAAAAAAGACTGGGTTATAGAAGACATCAAGGAGGGAATAAGGAAATTCATAGAATGCAATGAGAATGAAAATACTTCCTATCAAAACCTCTGGGACACAGCAAAAGCAGTGCTCAGAGGTCAATTTATATCGATAAATGCACACATACAAAAAGAAGAAAGAGCCAAAATCAGAGAACTGTCCCTACAACTTGAACAAATAGAAAGT
The DNA here is from genome assembly GCF_030014295.1 of Loxodonta africana. Lineage (NCBI taxonomy): Eukaryota > Metazoa > Chordata > Mammalia > Proboscidea > Elephantidae > Loxodonta > Loxodonta africana. Next base: position 74,351,450 of record NC_087362.1, read on the forward strand.
GAGCAACAAAAGAACCCATCAGGCACCAGAAGAAAACAAATAATAAAAATTAGAGCTGAACTAAATGAATTAGAGAACAGAAAAACAATTGAAAGAATTAACAAAGCCAAAAGCTGGTTCTTTGAAAACATTAACAACATTGATAAACCATTGGCTAGACTGACTAAAGAAAAACAGGAAAGGAAACAAATAACCCAAATAAGAAACGAGAAGGACCACATCACAACAGAACCAAATGAAATTAAAAGAATCATTTCAGATTACTACGAAAAATTGTACTCTAACAAATTTGAAAACCTAGAAGAAATGGATGAATTCTTGGAAAAACACTACCTACCTAAACTAACACATTCAGAAGTAGAACAACTAAATAGACCCATAACAAAAAAAGAGATTGAAACGGTAATCAAAAAACTTCCAACGAAAAAAAAGCCCTGGCCCGGATGGCTTCACTGCAGAGTTCTACCAAACTTTCAGAGAAGAGTTAACACCACTACTAGAGAAGGTATTTCAAAGCATAGAAAATGACGGAATACTACCCAACTCATTCTATGAAGCCACCATCTCCCTGATACCAAAACCAGGTAAAGACATTACAAAAAAAGAAAATTACAGACCTGTATCCCTCATGAACATAGATGCAAAAATCCTCAACAAAATTCTAGCCAATAGAATTCAACAACACATCAAAAAAATAATTCACCCTGATCAAGTGGGATTTATACCAGGTATGCAAGGCTGGTTTAATATCAGAAAAACCATTAATGTAATCCATCACATAAATAAAACAAAAGATAAAAACCACATGATCTTATCAATTGATGCAGAAAAGGCATTTGACAAAGTCCAACACCCATTTATGATAAAAACTCTTACCAAAATAGGAATTGAAGGAAAATTCCTCAACATAATAAAGGGCATCTATGCAAAGCCAACAGCCAATATCACTCTAAATGGAGAGAACCTGAAAGCATTTCCCTTGAGAAAGGGAACCAGACAAGGATGCCCTTTATCACCACTCCTATTCAACATCGTACTTGAAGTCCTAGCCAGGGCAATTAGGCTAGACAAAGAAATAAAGCGTATCCGGATTGGCAAGGAGGAAGTAAAGTTATCACTATTTGCAGATGACATGATCTTATACACAGAAAACCCTAAGGAATCCTCCAGAAAACTACTGAAACTAATAGAAGAGTTTGACAGAGTCTCAGGTTATAAAATAAACATACAAAACTCACTTGGATTCCTCTACATCAACAAAAAGAAAACTGAAGAGGAAATCACCAAATCAATACCATTCACAATAGCCCCCAAGAAGATAAAATACTTAAGAATAAATCTTACCAAGGATGTAAAAGACCTATACAAAGAAAACTACAAAGCTCTACTACAAGAAATTCAAAAGGACATACTTAAGTGGAAAAACATACCATGCTCATGGATAGGAAGACTTAACACAGTAAAAATGTCTATTCTACCAAAAGCCATCTATACATATAACGCACTTCCGATCCAAATTCCAATGTCATATTTTAAGGGGATAGAGAAACAAATCACCAATTTCATATGGAAGGGAAAGAACCCCCGGATAAGCAAAGCATTACTGAAAAAGAAGAAGAAAGCGGGAGGCCTCACTCTACCTGATTTCAGAACCTATTATACAGCCGTAGTAGTCAAAACAGCCTGGTACTGGTACAACAACAGGCACATAGACCAATGGCACAGAATTGAGAACCCAGATATAAATCCATCCACGTATGAGCAGCTGATATTTGACAAAGGACCAGTGTCAGTAAATTGGGGAAAAGATAGTCTTTTTAACAAATGGTGCTGGCATAACTGGATATCCATTTGCAAAAGAATGAAACAGGACCCATACCTCACACCATGCACAAAAACTAACTCCAAGTGGATCAAAGACCTAAACATAAAGACTAAAACGATAAAGATCATGGAAGAAAAAATAGGGACAACCCTAGGAGCCCTAATACAAGGCATAAACAGAATACAAAACATTACCAAAAATGATGAAGAGAAACCCGATAACTGGGAGCTCCTAAAAATCAAACATCTATGCTCATCTAAAGAGTAAAAAGACCACCTACAGACTGGGAAAGAATTTTCAGCTATGACATCTCAGACCAGCGCCTGATCTCTAAAATCTACGTGATTCTGTCAAAACTCAACCACAAAAAGACAAACAACCCAATCAAGAAGTGGGCAAAGGATATGAACACACATTTCACTAAAGAAGATATTCAGGCAGCCAACAGATACATGAGAAAATGCTCTCGATCATTAGCCATTAGAGAAATGCAAATTAAAACTACGATGAGATTCCATCTCACACCAACAAGGCTGGCATTAATCCAAAAAACACAAAATAATAAATGTTGGAGAGGCTGCAGAGAGAGTGGAACTCTTATACACTGCTGGTGGGAATGTAAAATGGTACAACCACTTTGGAAATGTATCTAGCGTTATCTTAAACAGTTAGAAATAGAACTATCATACAACCCAGAAATCCCACTCCTAGGAATATACCCTAGAGATACAAGAGCCTTCACACAAACAGATATATGCACACCCATGTTTATTGCAGCTCTGTTTACAATAGCAAAAAGCTGGAAGCAAGCAAGGTGTCCATCAACGGATGAATGGGTAAATAAATTGTGGTATATTCACACAATGGAATACTATGCATCGATAAAGAACAGTGACGAATCTGTGAAACATTTCATAACATGGAGGAACCTGGAAGGCATTATGCTGAGCGAAATTAGTCAGAGGCAAAAGGACAAATATTGTATAAGACCACTATTATAAGATCTTGAGAAATAGTAAAAACTTAGAAGAACACATACTTTTGTGGTTACGAAGGGGGGAGGGAGGGAGGGAGGGAGAGGGTTTTTTATTGATTAATCAGTAGATAAGAACTGCTTTGGGTGAAGGGAAAGACAACACTCAATACATGGAAGGTCAGCTCAATTGGACTGGACCAAAAGCAAAGAAGTTTCCGGGATAAAATGAATGCTTCAAAGGTCAGCGGATCAAGGGCGGGGGTCTGGGGAACATGGTTTCCGGGGACTTCTATGTCAATTGGCAAAATAATTCTATTATGAAAACATTCTGCATCCCACTTTGAAATGTGGCGTCTGGGGTCTTAAAGGCTAACAAGCGGCCATCTAAGACGCATCAATTGGTCTCAACTCACCTGGAGCAAAGGAAAATGAAGAACACCAAGGTCACACGACAACTAGGAGCCCAAGAGAGAGAAAGGGCCACATGAACCAGAGACCTACATCATCCTGAGACCAGAAGAACTAGTTGGTGCCCGGCCACAATCGATGACTGCCCTGACAGGGAGCACAACAGAGAACTCCTGAGGGAACAGGAGATCAGTGGGATGCAGACCCCAAATTCTCATAAAAAGACCATACTTAATGGTCTGACTGAGACTAGAGGAATCCCGGCGGCCATGCTCCCCAGACCTTCTGTTGGCACAGGACGGGAACCATCCCCGAAGACAACTCATCAGACATGAAAGGGACTGGTCAGCGGGTGGGAGAGAGATGCTGATGAAGAGTGAGCTAATTATATCAGGTGGACACTTGAGAGTATGTTGGCAGCTCCTGTCTGGAGGGGGGATGGGAGGATAGAGAGAGAGGGAAGCTGGCAAAATTGTCACGAAAGGAGAGACTGGAAGGGCTGACTCAACAGGGGAAGCGCAGATGGGAGTACAGAGTAAGATGTATGTAAACTTATATGTGACAGACTGATTGGATTTCTAAACGTTCACTTGAAGCTTAATAAAAGTTAATAAAAAAAAAAAAAGAATGCTGATGGCATGCAAAGAAAGCAGAAAGAAAAAGAGAAAGGAATTTCTGGAATAAGATGGAAGGAGTATTGTACCATGGACATGCAGATGCATAACTGATATTTTTAGGAATGCAAGGGGAGGCGTGCCAGATGAGTTGAAGGCATTAGAGTCCAGAGCCCCAAGTAACTGGCTCCCAGGAGTGTCAGCAGCAGTGAGTGAAGGAAAAAATGGTAGGCCCAAGAAGGTGAAGAATTTTCAGAGGACCCACAGAACCAAAACAAGAAAAATCTCAGCTCCACGGTAGGCATTTTTTATCCCAGCATCTTTGTCTCCATTGTTATTGTTGGGTATCGTTGATTCCCACTCATGGCAACCCCATGTATCTCTTACAAAAACAAAACTGTCATGTCTATTTGAAGCCTAATTTAATTTTTCTCAGGAAAGAATATGACCAAGAAATGGGGGATACCTGTGTGGGGCTCGACGTTTCCAATATGTTCACCTGAATGAAGATGACACCCCCACCTCCTAACTTTCCAACACTACACAGTCTGTGAATAAACTTTCCTCTATATGCAACATGATCCTTCTCACAAAGAGAGAGGGAGGGAGAAACAGAGAGCAAGAGAAATGAACTTTCCCACCATGGAATACAGTAATATTCAAAATCGCCAACTTTGCCTGTTGCCATGGTAACTGGCAGCATTAAGTTCTGCTGCTAAAATTTCAAGAGCAGATAACTTGAAGTATTTATGTGTAATTGCATTTTATAAGGAGAGAGAGCTTTTCTTTCACATAAAATATGACTATGTCTTAGATGAGATGGGCGTTCATATCACACTGCTGTCAGAACAAATGTAGCCAATCTCTCTGCCCACCACCCTCTGCCCTGGTGTAGCTGCTTCCAGAAGAAAGTGAAAGGCAAGATGGCCAACAAGGTCTTGAAGGTAACAGTGGTCAGCCTCCCACTGGAAGTCCCTAACCTGGTTTGAACTGGGGTCATTCCAGAGACTCCCAGGGAGCTGCACTTTTCTTCGCTTCTCTAAGAGTGAGGGGATTACTTTTTATTTCTACTCTTACAAGTTCGTGTACCCACTGTCCGCCATGATGAGATAGTTCCTGAACTCCATCTGCTCCCAACAGTCAGTCATAGCCTGTGGGAGCTGAAGGGGACCAGGACAGGTCAGAACCCTTCGTTGTGTGGGTGGAGATTGAGAGGGGCCTTATGAAATGTTTCTGGAGGACAGGGGTATAGTCGGTGGTGTTTCCACCCCAGGGAAGGGCCTGAGCCAGGTCAGGGTTGGGCCATGTTGATTTTTTCGCTCACCTAGAGGTTTTCTGCAAATATTTTAATGTCATTTTCACAGATGTTCATGCTTCGGGAGCCAAGGCTGTACAGTAAGAAAAGCAGCAGGTGTTACACTCCTAGTAGGGATGGTCCCACCCCAAGCGTGAAAACTTCTTTCCAACCACCGCAGCACAGTGCCTGTGCACAGCAGGTAAAGCCCCCACAGAATTTGGTGATTATTCACGGATGTCAATGAGCTCTACAAAGACACCTTCAGATACTTAGTATTGAAATCTCTCACCCAGGACCAGGAGAAAGGAAAGTTCCATGATTGTTTTTTTAGTCACATCTTTAATAAGCTTCTGGGGAAGGCAGAATTGTTCAATGAGAATGTACTCATCCAGGGAATCTGGAGGTCCTTCAGAGCAGCCACAAATTCAGAGTGGAGGGTCCTGTTCTATTCCCAGGGGGGTGCTAAGCACAGAGCCCTCATGGAAGCAGCCCTTGGAAACAGTCCTGGCCAACGCTTGTGGGATGGGGGAAAGGTGGAAGACGGAGGGCTGAAAAGTCCCCAGCAGGAAAATACATACTGAGTGAGTGAGAGTGGGTGGGTGGGTGAGTGACTGAGTGAGAATGAGAGTGAGGGAGGGAGGGAGAGAGAGTGCCTGAGTGAGTGAGTGAACACTACTGAAGAAGGAGGAAAAGACTGAGGCGTAATCAGAACCACGAAGACCCTGAAGGAAATGGGCGGGCTTTGGTGGAGAGTTTCCAGGCCCAGGGGAAGACCTAGATCAGGTACACCTGGCCTTCCACACGTCTCCCCCCTCTGCCTCTGCAGTGGCTGCCCACCCTCTCCACCTCCCTCAGCTGCTGAAACCTGACTGAGTTTTGTCCCACGTCACAACGCCAGAAGGGAAAAAGAGAAGACACTTGAGAGACAAAACAACGATAATTTCCTCTGCCTCAACAAGGCAGGTGCATTCACGTTCGTGCACCTAAGGAAGTTACAGCAGGAAGCTGAGCGCTGCAGGGACCCTCAGTGACCCCTGCGTGCACTCACTGGGCCTGCGTCAGCGAAAGGAACCAGGGAGGCCCTCCTGTCCCTACTGCCCTTGACTGCCTCTTGCAGGGCATCCCTCCCCCTTCCAGGCCACCGCAGCCACCCCCTACTCCTGCTGTCCTTGCCTTAATCTCATTCTGTGGCTTCATGGCATCTGGCTCTAAGTTGCCCCAGCTTTCTGTCTCCACCCTCAGGGGCCCCAGCCTCTTCCCACCCCGCTGGCTCCTCTGAAGCTGCTCTCAGTCCAGTAGCCAAATGAGCGCCTCCTTCTGCTAATCAGCAAGGAAGGGGGCTTGATGAGAGAGCTCCCTCTTGTGGGAGCAGAGCGGCTTCCTTCCCTTGATTAAAATGTTTGCCAGCTGTTTCCCATTCTGGTCTGGGCTGGCTGCTGTCTTCTGGAAAGTTAGAGATTTGACTCACTGGGTAATTATTTCTCCTTATTAAAATCTCTTTTCCTCCATGTGATCAATATGCAATTTTCCGTATTTCTGACGGCCCTCTGCCGTTCCGCCTCTTCCGTCCATCTCCACTGCCATTTCAGTTCTATCATCTGATCCCAGCAGCTAAGACAGAGCAGCTACCCTCCACCTGTGGAGCTTCCCACCTCCAGGATAAGCCCAGCTGCTCTGAGCCTCACCTGGGGACAACAACCCCCCAGGTCTCTCCTTCAGCCCTCTGTGAAGGTCCCTGTTCATAGCAATGTGGTATATGGCAGCACCCAAAACATCTAGTTACCAGCTCTTGAACTACACCCTTGCAGCTAACCACAGTGAGCATTTTGGGACTCTTTTCTCCTCGGAGATGAAGATCTTACACTGACAACACCATCTTCTCGTTCACTACTCTGTATCATGGGTATCTCCTGAGTACTGCTCCCTGCAGGTGCATGCAGACCCCAGGTCGCAGCCTCACTTAGTTCTTCACCAGATGACGGGCCTGAGGGAGACCAGAACAAGAAGACCTCAATAAGCTGCACCCAGAGGAGAGAGCCCAGACATGAAGTGTTTTTTTTAAAAGAGAGGAAAATGTCCATGACCTTGGCAATTTCAATGTCCATTTGCTTTCACAGGAGTGCCTGGGGTGTGCCTATGGCGAAGTGCTCAGTTGCTAACCAGAAGGTTGGAGGTTCGAGTCCACCCAGAGGTGCCTCAGGAGAAAGGCCTGGCAATCTAGCTCTGAAAAATCAGCCACTGAAAACCCTGTGGAGCACAGTTCTACTCTAATGTACATGGGGTCACCGTGCATTGGAATCAGCTTGATGGCAACTGGTTTGCTTTCATGCCTACTTTGGAAAAGGACAATTTGCCACGTTAATGTTGACATTCACAGCCCGCTTCATCCCCACTTCGACCTGGGGCTAGGAAAGAAGACCAAAGATAGTCGGATGATGGAATTTTATTCACCCTCCCAACAATTTATTAATTGACCACTGTGTATTAGGCAAGGTTCTAGAAACTGGGGCTAGAACCTCTATCTAATCTGAATTTATCTTTTCATTGCACTTGAAAGGTACATTCCGGTCAGCAGGACTCCAGCTGACTGGGAAGACAAGGAAACGGATGTCTGCTCTAGAGTGGCTTTCGGCAGAGCTGGTGAGGGTGCTTGTTTATTTTGGGCAATTGAGTAGGGCCTGCCTGAGGAGATCCCAAAAAGTATAAATAGAAGGGCCTGTTCTCACCGTGGTTGAGAGCTCGGCCGCTAACCAAAATGTCGGCAGTTCGAATCCACCAGCCGCTCCTTGGAAACTCTTTGGGGCAGTTCTGCTCTGTCCTATAGGGTCACTATGAGTCAAAATCGATTCGACAGCAGCAGGTTTGCTTTTTTCCCCAGCAGCCTCGAACTTATCCTCCTCTGAAAATAAAGTCTAGCAGCTTTTATCTTATCCTCCCCTGAAAATAGCATTCTCAAGATCAGAAAGGCTAATTGCAAACCTCGATACCATTGCCAAAATCTAATAAAAACCTCTCTTCCTCCACTAAAGGTTTTCATACCTGATAAAACATATCTTTGCCCCCAGCAAATAAAAGGAAAACTTATTTTGGTTAAATGTCCAATTTCAAGTTGCTTTTTAAGCCGTGGTCGTGTGTGTGTGCGTGTGTGTGTGTATGCGCGCTTCTGTGGGGCCAGACACAAAAGGGGAAGACTCCAACCTCCAGAAAGACGGAAGGACATCTGAGGGGTAGTTTCCTGCAAGACAAGATGCAGGGCACCCTCCTCTGAGGCCATCAGCCACGCTGACTCCAGCTGCTGGGGGTAGAGGGACTGTCAAAAAGTTGTCCAGGTAACGTGGTTATGTGTATCTTTAAAGAAATATACATAAATTTTTTTTAAAAAAAACCATTGCCATCGAGTCAATTCTGACTCATAGATGTATCTTAAAGTAAAATTTAAAAAAAAAAAACTTACATCTTAAAATATGTGCCTTAAAATTTTACCTGTTTTTGCATATATCCCTCATTATTTCCATATAATGAATTCCTAGGAAGCAGATTTAGCTGCCGGGGAGATTCATCGCAACACTGCCTGACAATAATCTAAGTGCCCAATAATAGGGGACTATGTTTTATGACATACCCATACAGTGGCCACACACTGTGCGGCCATACCGCAGGGAAGTGACCGACATGACATAAGACGTCTACAGTACATTGTCAGGTGAACCAGGGAGGTCAGCAAACAGTGCACCAGTGTGAGCCCACGGCTGCTGGCCTCTAGCTGCCCATCCATGAGCATAAGGAGGGCGAGACAGCTAAATCCAAAAATATTGACAGCGATTATCTCTGAGGAGTGAGACTGTGGAAGGTTTTTATTTTCTCATCAGTATTTTCTTGAAGAATAAGAAAATCTTCAAACTTCACACGTCATGTGAGTGACTTATTTAAAGTTAGTTTTTAGAAGACAACAATGCTGTTGCCCCAGGTAACCTTGTCTTCTGAATGCCCCTCCCACCCTGAAGTGGACAGTAACTGGCATGGTAGGCGCCCATGAGTAGCCCATGCTGTGTTCTGTCCAGCCTGCTGCCCTTTATGTGAGGGTCAGAGGCAGTAACTGGGGTTAACGTGGGACCTTGGGCCACAGTGGGGTCCGTGGGAAGGAGCACGGGCCCTGTCAAGGGCAGGCGAATGTGACCATGTTGTGCCCACCACTGCCAACTCACAGGGAACCTGCCATTCTGTTGGGCTATCCCAGAGTCAGGGCCCAAAGTGTTCAAGGCCCACAGCCCTCAGACCACGCACTGACCAATCAGCCAGCCAGCTGTCCACAGGCCATGAGTGGAGAGGGGCGCTTGTGAGGCCTGCTGGGTCTGCTGCCTTCCACACCTCTCCCGGTTCTTGGCTCAGAGGTCATCACTGCTCCCCCCTACCCCCGCACCAGTTCCAAACGACAAAGACACCCAAATGGACGTGTTGTGGGGTCCAGGAAGGATGTTCCCAAGCTTTGTGAGAACACATCAGATGAGGGCTGGGCTCTGCTCAGCGGGTGAAGACTTCAATCTCTATAAAGCCTATTACTATTAGCAAATGGGAGTCCCTGGGTGGTGCAAACGGTTAGTGCACTTGGCTGCTAACCAAAAGGCTGGCAGTTTGAGTCCGCCCAGAGGCACCTCGGAAGGAAGACCTAGCAGTCTACTTCCAAAATCAGCCACTGAAAACCCTGTGGAGCACAGTTCCACTCTGACACACGTGTGGTCGCCATGAGTCAGAATCAACACCACGGTAAATCGTTGGTTGGTTCATCAGCAAATGTGTCTTTATTTAACTCTGATCTTACATCATCTGTCAGTATTGTCCCTTTCCCCAGCTCTGAGCTCCTGGAGAACAAGGTCTGTGGTTTTCCATCTCTATTCTCAGGCCTGGCCCCAAAAGATGGGCACTGCACTGTCCACATGGAGCATCCCAGCTCTCAGCATCCCTGACACGCGACCTTGCATCAGCATCAGCAGCCTGGCTCCCCTACCACACTGACATCTGCTCAGTATCTGGGAACCCTGGGGCCCAGCACCCAGCAGGCCAGCTGGTGTGGCCCTGTCCTCTGCATCTCCATTTGCCTACCTCAGTGCAGAAGGCTCTGAAGCCTCACCAGCCTGGCTTCCCAGGCAACACCCGGGCAGGCCAGGGTGCCATATCATTCTGGTCCCCAGCTGTCCTCCTCCCTTCCTTGGAGCTCATTTTTCCTGCTGGTCCTGCTCCTCCTGTGAAAGCCGCCCTGGACCCGACCACAATCATCTTACTCTTCCAACGCCAGCATCAGAGCCACAGTGCTCCCTCACTTTGAGTGTGCCATCCACAAATGGCACCGCTATGTGCAGCTACACCTGTGTAAAACAAGAGTTCCCCTGCCCAGAGTGTTTGGGGGGCCCCCTCTGTAATTCTCTTTCATCTTTAATTCTTTCAGAAGTTTCATTCTTGCCCATGAGGACTTTCCTGTCATCCATGGACATCAGAAACTGGCTAGATACCAGTTAATTGACCTAATAATGATAAAGTGTTTAATGCTTCCGTTCTACCTCCTAGTTCATTGCTTAGTGTCTGAGGTCTTAAAAGCTTGCAGCCAGCCATCCAAGGCACAACAATTGGTCCCTATTCACTTGGAACAACAGAGTGAGAAGGAGAGTCAGGACTAGGAGGAGGATATGGAATGTGTGGCTATTGCCTCCATGAACAACTGCCTCCTTTGCAGGGCTTCGAACAGGTTCGCTCAGGTTCAAGCCCCTGCTGAGAATTTGCATTTCCATCCCAGATATACTGAATCAGAATCTACATTTTAACAAGATCACCAGGTGATTCTTACAGATCCCCAGGTGATTCTTGTAACTGTTTCAAAGCCCTGCTCCTTTGCCATGAGACCAGAAGTATTGGATGGTGCCCAGCTACCATTACTGAATATATTGATCAAGGATTCTATAGAAGAATTCTGATCAAAAGGGAGAAAATGCACAACAGAATTTTAAATTTTCATGTACTCCAGACTTCCTGGAGCCATGGAGGGTGGCTGAACCCCTGAAATTATTGCCCTGAGATAATCTTTAGACCTTAAACCAAAAATAGCCCCTGAAGCCATCTTAAAACCCAAAAATAGTCTAGCTTAACTAGTAAAAAAAAGTCTGCCTTCAGCATTATGTTCTTTTAAGAACTATATGGGATCAAAGTGACAATAGCAACCCGAAAGATTAAATAGAAACTTTAGGGGGCAGTGAGTTTGTGTTAATGGGGGAGGAACACTCAGGAAAGGAGGGTGGGAAGGTTGCACAACTCGAAGAACGTGATCAATGTCACTAAACTGTACTTGTAAAAACTGTTGGACTGGTGTATGTTTTGCTGTGTATGTTCCCACAACAACAAAATAAATAAAATTTAGGGGAAAAAAATGAACTGGAAAAAAAATGGTTAGAAAGTTCTACCTGGTGCTGCCTGCATTTTAATATTCTAAACGGCCTCATTCTGAGTCCTATTGTTATGGACTAATGCCCAGGTGACCCTCTTGCCCGCATTAACTGTTGCAATCTGCCTGGCCATGCCTCGCCCTCCCCAGACACCGACGCCTATCCTGCACCATAATTAAAATTTATTGCATTCTTACCTTTGTCGTCTGGACCATTCCATATTATAAAGAACGCACACCCTCGGAGTCATTCTCTGTCTAAGTTGCTGTAAAATTGTGAATTATGGTGATTACATTCAACCCTCAAATATTCAGATGCACGAGGGGAACACGGCAGAATTTTGAATGCATGAAGAGGCTTTACCAAAAAGCAGGTTATGCATAAAGAAAGTGGCCAGATTTCGGGGCATCACACCTCTGTTACAGAACAATGCCATTCATACTGTAGCCTGCCTCCTAGCAAACCAAAAGTACTTAGCAGGTCAGCTTCCTCGGCAGGCCAAGGGGAAAACCTTCTGCAGGTGGCTGGTCTCTCTCTCTGCTGTAAGCAAACCTCGTAGCTGAGCCCACATGAGATGCTGGGCGTAAATCCCATCCTGGCCAGAGCAGTGATTTTCCAGGAGGCAAATTTAAATCCATGTTATTATCCTTTGTGTGAGATAATCAAACCAGGTTAGGCTTCGCTTACCAAGAGCCTGCCATATCTCAACCAGAGCACCCACCCTCTCTCTTGCCGGCATCTCTTCACTCTAGGCAAGGATGCTTTTAGCAGCTCTTCCGTTGAAGACAAACAGGGTTAATACGTACCACGAGCCAACACAACCCAAGAAATTCTATAGTATCCAATGCCTGTTTTCAAAATGTTTACACTGAGGGAAATGTTTACCCGGGTTCCCAAATAAGAACTAGTACCTGTGTGATGCAAGAAGGGTGGGTTCTGGCTACCGAGAACCACAACAGCAGAAAGGAGACCAAAGGCAAACAAAAACCCATTGCCGTCGAGCAGCTGTAGCTCTTAACCACTACGCAACCAGGGTCTCCGAGGAAAGGCAAGAGGTTTAACAGGCTCAGGTGAGCAAAGGGCAGGCCAGCCCACATCTCCTTCAGTTCTTCAGGCATTTAATCAACTATGAAAGCTGGTACCTGCTGCTTCGCCCCCAGCGGCCTGTCTCTTATACTAAAATAATCAGGACAATTGGGAAAGCATAGAGGACAACCAAGCATGAAGCCAAGTGTTGCCCTGGAATTACAGCGAAGGAATTTCTGGTTAGACAGAAGGAGGGGTTCTCATCTTAGCATTTACCTGGGGAGCTGCCCTCTGCAGTCTGACTCACCAAGCCCAGTTTTCAAGGTTGCCATGGAACAAGGGCCTGGACCCCAGCCTTCTGGAGCGACCCATCAGCCCCCTGACTTTGGGGTTGCAGGTTCTTTCTGGCACCCAAATTCCAGAATCCTCTTTTGTCTCATGAGCTCATCAGTTAAAGCGGAGTCTGGTTTATGATCCTGCACAAAATTAACCCAAAAAATTTAAAAAAGACAGGCCCACCAAGCTCCTGGAATTCCAGCTTCTTAGGCCCTGAGTATTCAATCTTTTTTTTTTTTTTTGACACTGTTCCTTTTTCTCCAAGCTTTCCACTGTTCCTGGAATTTCCCAACTCTTCCCACATCGGCTCCTGCTCAAGCTTCTTTTCCTCAGAGAATCAGCTGCACACCAGACTCCTCCCTCACTAGATTAGATGCCCCCCCATGCACTTATTTTACCTTCCTGGCATCTCTTCCTTTCTTCTCTCATTCGTTCAGCAAATATATACTGAGCATCTGCTAGTAATAGACAGCTCCTGGGTGATGTAAACAGTTAACCTGCTTGGCCACTAACCACAATGGTGGAGGTTCATGGCCACCCAGAGGTGCCTCAGAAGAAAGACCTGGCAAACTGCTTCTGAAAAATCAGCCACTGAAAACTCTAAGGAGCCACTAAATTGTACATCTGAACAATGTTGAATTAGCAAATGTTGTATTATATATATTTTTACAACTATTGGGGAAAAAAGAAAGCTCTATGGAGCACAGTTCCACTCTGACACACACGGGGTCCACGTGAGTTGGAGTCATCTCCATGGCAACTGCTCCTGGTACTAGTAACAGGCACAGAGGTTGGCACTGGTGATTCAGCCATCATCAAGACAAACAGGAGCCTTGCCTTCTTGGAGCTGGCCACCTAGCAGGGGAGGCCTCATCAATATTACATTAGAAGTATTTCGTTACAATACTTGATACTGAAATGCTTCAAAGGAAAATGAGTTACGAGGAAACAGCGTATGTGAGGAACCTGAGGTGAGGCACTGAAATTGAAGCACCACAAAAAAATCCACAAATACCCTTTTATTGTCCCCGCCGCTCACTCCCCAGACCGTGCACCCTCCCGGAGGCAGCACTGCGCCCTGTGCTCAGCAGGAAGGCCACTGTGGTGCCCAGCGGTGCAAGGGCCCAGCAGCTGAGGCCATCCTCACCAAGAAGGGGGCTCTGAACCCTGGCTCTCCGTCCCTCCCTCTCTGCCTCATCCTACAATTCGTTTCTCATAATTAATCCATTTGACAAGTGAGAAAACTATTTCCAAAGTAAACAAAATAAATCAAGATGGCGCTAACGTCTCCCATTAATGTCCTCCATCAATCACGGGTGACAGAGAGATTGGGGGAGCAGACAGAGTGAAGTCTTCAAACCCAGCTGCTCTCCCAGCACTGCAACATTCAGGTGTGGGGACTGATCTGTCGTTAAAAAGGGAGCTGCAAGTACTTTCTATGCCTAACGGGGGGAAAAAAAATCAATGTTAAACTACATAATTGGGAGAGGGGTGGGTGAGGGAGCGGAAGGGTGAACACTCCTTACAGATTAGGAAGAAAAATACAATAAAGCAGGAGTCAGCACACCTTCATTTAATGTGTCCTTTAACACAGTTCAGGGCCGGTGAGGAAACAGGAGACGTGCACGTAGCAGAAGACCTGAGAGGAGCGTCGGCCCTGACGTAACTGCCCCACCAGCCTCTAGAGCAGGAGCTCAAATGTTTGCTGCCAACTCCAAACTCCCAAAGGGAAAGTAAGCAATAGAGGGAACCGACAACAGCAAGTGAACCCCTTGAAGGAAACAAAACAAAGCAGCTAGACCCTTCCAAGTCGGGAGCCCATGACTGCAGCTTTGCCAAGCAAATCAAAAATAAAGGCAGGCTTACTGGGATGGCTGCAGAAAAGAAGACGGATTTTAACAAGTGTAGGCAAGGATGTGGAGAAATTGGAACCCTCATACATAGCTGGTGGGAATGTAAAATGGTGCAGCTGCTGTGGAAAAATTTGTCAATTCCTCAAATACGTTAAACACAGAGTTACAATATGAGCCTGCAATTCCACTCCTAGGTGTATACTCAAGAACTAAACACACATGTTCACACAAAAACTTGTACATGAATGCTCCTAGCATCTTTATTCCTAATAGCCAAAAAGTGGAAACAACCCAAATGTCGATCCACTGACGAACAGATAGACAAAAAGTGGTAAACACACAACATGAAATATTATTCAGCCATAAAAAGAAATTAAGTATTGATAAATGCTGCAACACGGATGAACTCTGAAAACATTGCAGAATGTTTTGAAACAATTGTGTAAGTGAAAGAAGTCAAACAGAAAATACCACCTATTCTATGATTCCATTTATATGAAATGTTCAGAACAAATAAATTCATAGACACGGAAAGCAGATAAGTGTTTGCTAAGACATGGAGAGGGTAACTACTAAGGGGTATGGGTTTCTTTTGGGGGTGATGAGAAAGTTTAGAGATTAGATAGTGTTGATGGTTGGATGATTTTGTGAACATGTGAAAAGCCACTGAATTTAAAAGGGTGAATTTCCTATCTCAGTGAAAGAAAAGAAAAACAAAGGCAGAGTACATACAATAGAAGGTGGTTAACCCACTTGACGGATTTATTTCGTCCATCAGCTTCAACATAAGCGGTGCAGTCAGCACAAATAAGATCCCTGTTTAATAAAGCATACCAACTTAGCAAAACCTGGAGGTGAGCAGTTTGAGACTAACCATGAAAAAAAATGTGTTATTTTTAGAACATTTTGTAGTCCCAAATTTTTATAAATTCTGTCTGGCTCTCATCAACTCTCCGCGCTGGAGAGGTGTTAATGTATTACATTCAGGATCTGACTCCCTCTTTAAACCATACTTATCACGTGCTGAAGCAAAACCAAAGGGTGAACTACACACTGCCAAGGTTTTTACTGTTTCTCAAAAACCTTAATGCAACATTTAACTCCAAGGTGTTTTTGTTTTTGTTTCTTTACCCACAAAGTGAAAATTGAAATTCTTTTTAAAAATTAAAATAATTTTTAAAACACAGCTTGCAAGTTCCACTGATGCATGGAAAGTGAACACTGGAAACATGGCTGCCCAGAATCTGGCGAACGTGACGACCACAGGCTAGTCTGCACGACAACACAGAGGAAAGGCTTCCTGAAGAACTTCAACCACTGTGGTAATTCACAGGGTGGGGGTCATTTGCCTCATGAAAAGTGTTTAAAAGCAAGAAGTACATAATCAATAGTCTAATACCCAATCACATTCTGGATTCTTGTCCCCCGTACAATCTTAGAAAATAAACTCTTTGGGGGTGGGGCACTGAGTGGAGTGAAATAGTGAACAAGTGTGTTGCTGCTTTGCTGTGGAGTTACGACTCATGGTGACCCTGTGTGTTACAGGGAACTGCTCCATGGGGTTTTCTTGACTATAATCTTAACAGAAGTCGATCACCAGGCCTTTCATCCATGGTACATTTAGTTTATCAGTCAAGCACAAACTGTTTGTGCCCCCCAGGGACCTTAAACAACCTTACTTTATACTTCTTTTGAAAATCCCACCATCCACAACACTTTCCACAGGTCCGGGCACAAAGTACCAGCATATATTTCCAGATTCACTGGTGGATGGCAAACAGCAAAACGGCTGCTATTGTCTACATCGGGCAACCTGAATATTCTTAGACCTGTTCACTGGCCGCTGGTACAAATAACTGATCTTATAACATCAAAGAAATTTAAAATACCTCAATGTTGTTTTTAACCTTTGCCGATCTGCTAGGTGGAAATTTTTTTAAGTTATACTCCCTATAGCAGCAATATTTCTAATAGCCAAAAGGTGGAAACCACCCACATGTCTACTAACCGATGAATAGACAAACAAATTGCGATACGTCCGTTCAATGGAATGTTATTCAGTCATACAAAGGAACAAAGTGTTGATAACCAGGTACAACCTAGATGCATCTCAGAACATCATGCTAAGAAGACACAAAAAGTGACATGCACACAATTCCTTTTATACGATGTGTACAAAATAGGCAAATCCATAGAGACAGAGCAGACTGCTGGTCACCAAGGGGTGGTGGGAAAAGGGAAGGGGAGCGAGTACTTGACGGGTCCAGGGTGTTTTCTGGGGTGATGAAAACATTTTGGAACCAGAAAGAGGTGGCTGTTGTCCACCATTGTGAACACACTAAATGCCGCTGAATTGTACTTTAAAATGGTTGATCGTATGCTACATGAATTTCACCTCAATTTAAAAAAAAAAAGTAATGCATCCACCAGTATGGGAAGATACTGCAGCCCACCCTCGTCAACACTAAGAGGTGTCATTTCCCACAACATTTTTAGGGTACAGTTTGGGGCATGTCAGCGAAACCCTAAAGCTGCACTTCCCCTTTGATCAAGAATTTCTACTTCTCAGAATTTATTCAAGGGCAGTGGCTCTCAGCCAAAGGCAGTTTTGCCCCCCAAGAGACGTCCGGCAATGTCCGGAGACATTTTTGGTTGTCACAGCTACTACTGGCATCTACTGGGTAGAGGCCACGGATGCTGCTAAACATCCCACAATACACAGGCCAGCCCCCTACAACAAAGAATCACCCAGTTCCAAGGGTCATTGGTGCCAAGGCTGGAAGCCCTGTTCTAAGGAAATAGACAAGGGCATGAGCGGAGATATTCATTTCAGCATTGTTTATACAATATTACGGGGAGCCCTGGTGGCACAGTGGTTAAGAGCTCAGCTGCTAACCAAAAGGTCAAGAGTTTGAATCCCCCAGCTACTCCTTGGAAACCCTATAGGGCAGTTCTACTCTGCCCTATAGGGTCACTATGAGTCAACTATGAGTTGAAATGTCCATCAAAGGGAAGCTAGATAAACTAAGGTTCATGTATATATTGGAATGCTAAGTAACAACTAAAAACAATGATGGAGATCCTTGCAGAAAGTTCTTTAACTTAGATTTCACCTTGAAGACTAAGGTGCGCCTGTGTTTTCAATCGCCTCATATGCGTGCAAAAGCTAGACAATGAATAAGGAAGACTGAAGAAGAATGACCCCTTTGAACTGTGGTGTTGGTGAAGAATGTGAATATGTCATGGACTGCCAAAAGAATGAACAAATCCGTCTTGGAAGAAGTACAACCAGAATGTTCCTTAGAATCAAGGATGGTAAGACTTCATCTCACATAATTTGGACATGTTACCAGGAGGGATCAGTCTCTGGAGAATGGTATCATGCTTGGTAAAGTAGAGGGTCAGTGAGAAAGAGGAAGACCCTCAGCGAGACAGATTGACACAGTGGCTGCAACAATGGGCTCAAGTATAACAACGATTGTGAGGATTGCACAGGACCAGGCAGTGTTTCACCCTGTTGTACATAGGGTCACTATGAGTCAGAACCAGCTCCATGGCACCTAACAAAAACAAGGCTCCTAAACACTCTTAATAAGCACCGTTGTAGACCAGTCAAAATGACATGACACAGCTGACCACGTAAGTCACCTGCCAGTGGTTGGCAAATTCGACCTGCTTTGTCCTGGCTTTGTTCACACAGCTTTGTTCACACACCTGTGGTTCTCCAAGCAGTGCCTGGCACACAGTAGGTGCTCAATAACCCTTGGACAAGTGAATATCTGTGAATGTCCATTAAATTTCAAGTTTTTAAGAGGAAGTTCCATACTTCAGATATTGTTGCCATTGCACTTTGTCGATAAGAGATAAAGGAGTATAAAACAATATATTTGGAAAGCTACTGTTCTTATTCAGAAATACGTATATACATACACACATGAAGATATAATACATGCAAAGAAATAGTCTGGAAAGATATGCATCCAAAAGTTAACAGTGATTATCTCTAGCTTGTGATGTTATACATGATTTTTAATTTTCTTTGTATGTTGTCTGGATTTGTTTTAAATGAGCACTGGTTACTTTCCAAATCAGAAAAAACAAAAACAAAAAAACAACGAAGCCATTTCCATTTTGGAAAAAAAAAAAAAAAAACTTTCATTATGCTGTTTATCATTCAGTTCTGGGGACTGCTAATTGGACATGCTAGATGCTTTCGCTGAACTCCTTTGGTTGTTGTCAAATTCTCTAAATTCACTTAGCTCTTTGACATAAAGGGCACTTGAATTTCAAACATACTAGTGACAGTCAGCCACACATATGCCTGGTTTCCAGCACAACAAACAGGCTTGTTCAGTATCTATCCAATGATTCTCCCACTATTGACATTAACTGGCTAAAGCCCTGAGTGCACGTCATTAAACCAAACCACCAAACTCACTGTCGTCAAGTCGGCTCCGACTCAGAGTGACCCTGTGGGACAGAGTGGAACTGCCCCCATAGGGTTTCCAAGACTATAAATCTTTATGGAAGCAGACTGCCTCATCTTTTTCTCACAGAGCAGCTGGTGGGCTCAAACTAACCACCTTTCAGTTAGCAGCGGAGCACTTAACCACTGCACCACCAAGGCTCCTCGTGTGTCATTAAAAAAGAAACCCGTTGCCGTCAAGTCAATTCTGACTCATAGTCCCTATAGAACAGGGTAGAACTGCCCCATAGGGTTTTCAAGGCTGTAATCTTTATGGAAGCAGACCGCTACATCTTTTTCCCTTGGAGTGGCTGGTAGATTTGAACCGCCAACCTTTTGGCTAGCAGCCGAGCTCTTAACCATTGCACCACCATGGCTCCTTGTGTGTCATAAAGTGAGAGAAACAGTACAGTCAGTCAATGAGCAAAGGTTATTGGAAGAACAACCCACTAGCTTGCTGTTCCCAAACTATACCAGCTTACATACCTGAAAGCTGCAATCCTTTCAAGGGCTTTTAAAAACAACAAAAATCATTTCTTCAACTCTCACCTTGGGAACAAAAGGGTAAACCGAAGTACAGTTTTTCATTCAGCACAATAGAGCTTCTTCTGGGTTGCTTGTTTCCCTGTGTCTCTGTTCCCCATGCCTCCTACTTTAGGAGTAATTAAACAAGGGCTTTCTACCAGGCCTTAGTCCTAAGCTGGTTGTGTACAAGCCTGCCTGGCAGGACTCAGGTAAGCAGTGAAACGTAAAGCATGGCGTCTCAACTCAAATGTCTCAGGGGTCAGTGCGTTGCACACCTGGCTACTCCTCTCACTGACAAGATGCAGCATGGTGGAGTCTGTGCCAGCCCCAGGGACCTGCTGGTTCGCAGCTCCTCACTTGCCAGAGTGACTACCCATGTCTTCCAGGTTTTTAGAGGACAATGGAAATTGACTTTTATGTGAACTCTTGTGGCTTGTTTGTTTGTTGGTTTGTTTCCTCTTGCCTGGTAATTCGATTTTTTTTTTTTTTTAAAACATTGTGGAGGCCAGAGCGCACCTATTGGCCACCAGTTTGCAAGCTCTGAACATTCCACCTTGAGTTTGACGTTGATTCCAATTCTTCCTACTCCTGGCAAGTCGCCTAAACAGAGGGACCGATTGCTATCCTAAGACCCCTTTGGGCGTGAATCCGTTTTTCATCTTGATCTCACAACTTTCTTAGTACACCTCCAGGGGAAAGACCTCTCACAAGACTAAGCCCTTGTCTTCCTCAGATCACTTCTGTTAGTGGAAGTCACATTAATTACACCCCCCAAATCAATTTTCCCCTCTAGTCAACTGGATAATAGAATTATAGGTCCTATTTCTAGGAGGGGTGCTTAGAAAACCATTAGAAGACAATCGTGACCTGGATTCCCTTATCCCACATTACCCTACGTTCTAATGAAGATGGACCAGCTAGGGCAGAGCAGGCCTGAACCCAAGGAACGACTTCCCCCGAGGAGTCTGGGAGTCTGGCGCAGCCGGAGGGATAATGCTTTGGTCTAACAGCCACTGTGTACGCTGTCACCCCACCAGAAGCCTTCTTGACCCTCCTAAATGCCTACTCCTCAGCCTGCTGCCCCTTCTCTCCCGCAAGTCTTCCCAGGCCAAACACATGAAGAACGTCTCCAGACTTTCTCTCCAGCCAGCCCAGGGCACTAAGGAGCAAACACAAATCTCTCTTTAAGGAAGAAGCTGATATGATCGTTGCACTCAGCACCCAGGAGAAGACGGTTCCACTCCCGGGAGCAAAAGAGAATAAAGACTCATGGCATCTGTCACAAAGAAGTCGTTTTTGCTTTGAAACCTGAGGCATCCAACAGTGAAGCAGAATGCCATGCAAGATGGTGAGCTTCCCACCATCAGAGGCATTCAAGCATTTACTGCCAGTGCAGGAGTCTCCTTTACAGCGTGCCTGAGTGGGAAGTTAGACTTCATGGCCACCCAACCATTGCTTTCAGCCACAAAGCCTCACCCTCATGCAGTGTTTGACAGAGAATAAAGTCCTTGTACATATGCCATCTTTCTCTTCATCCTCACAAAAACTCTGAGAGCCTTCATGCCCTTTCTACAGAAGAGGGAATGGACACTTAGGTTAATAGGAAAGACAGAAACCTAGGAGAAGGTGAACTTTCAGCTGGGACCAGAGGTTGGACCTCAGGGCAGGAACACGAGAGGTATAGTAGTAAGCTGGCCCAGACCTGCCTTTCCCATCGGATCCTCCCATGTCCCCAGTGCTCCATCTGCAGGGGTCTACATGAAAGGTTCTGGAAAGCTTGACCCCAGAGAATTAACTCTTTATCCAACATCCAAAGACTTTGGAGCAGGATGAGAGGCGTGATGAGACCGATCTTTTAAGGGAACCTGGACAGCCAGCCCTATGACAGAGGTTTGGAGACCAGCTGGGCTCTCACACCAGCAGCTGAGGAGTGAAAGCAGCCCACAAAAGTTCTCGAAGAGCGTGCAACGCCTCCCTAAAGATAGTCATATCAGCTCACCAAGCTGTATTATTAATTATCCCAGGTTACTTCACACATTTGCACCACCTGCCAGGCCCCTGAAGGCTTTTGAGTTTGTAATCCTTTGCATTGCAGAGTGGGGACCAGTAAGGAGAGGGATGCGGCAGATAAGAAAGACATAAGCGGGCCTGAACTGCGGAGCCAGCAGTGAGCCTGGAAGGGAGGCATGCAGGACACAGAGCTCAGACGGATGGATGAGAGGGTGCTGGGTCCTAGCATCACAGCTGGGCAGAGCTGCTCTTCACCTGTCTGCTTAGCTATCTCCTTTGCCCTCCGAGGTGCTGTCTGGCCCATAGGCATCTCCATCAACATTCGGGGCTCCGAGCTAGGAGAGAGATCAGAGCTGGAGACCCGGCTCAGAGTTTTCTGCATTGAGATTATATTCAATATTCATGCACCAAAAAAAAAAAACATGAACCTATCATGAATTGTTAAATATTTCCCTTACCTTCGGGCATTTACAGTATTTTTAGTTTCTAATCAGCATAATTACAAAGATAGAAATCTTATTAAAAAAAAAAAAGATTGTACTTGAAGTTGTATGCATAGATGCAAACAACAGGAAAGGGGATGTAGAGGGAAGGAGGGAGCCAATGGCCACAAGCAGCCAATGGACTCTGAGTCTGCAAGCCACCTACTGCATGGCCTCCCAGAAAACTCCCATTGGCCAAGGCAAAACAGTCAGAATGGACAGAAGCTGAGAAGCTCTGGAGATCCAGGAACAGAAATTTATTGAGCACTGCCTTTGAACGACTAGGTTCCCTCCAGGAACAAAAGTCCAGGAAGTGTGTCTGGGTGTCTCTAGGAAGCCCCAGGTATATCTCCGGGAAGGTCTTTCCTAGATTACAGAAAGGGACCAGTGATATTCCCATTCTAGAGAGGAAGATGAAGGGAGGGGGCCCTGACAGCTTGGCAGGGCTGGGGCTAACCTGGTCCTCTAGCTCCACTGCCCCAGAAGCAGGCCGATGGCCATGCTTCTTCCCAGCCTGGACCCTGGGGACATTTCCGCACCTCCTGCAGCCCTCAGGCCAATAAAGATCTCCGCTTTTACAGGGCTGAGCCCTCTGCCGTGGAAACACTATGAACTTTTCTACATAAAATGTTATGTGACTTTGTACACAGTAAAAACCCTCATTTATTTTGTATTTTCATTTTCTCTTGCTGCAATTTAATTTTTTTATTTCTGGTGCTCTTCTAGTGGCAATCTGAGACCATGAATAATTGTTATTAATAAAGCATACTAACAATAGTAATAAAAATGTTTTAAGGACTGAAAAAAAAAAAAAAATCCCGGGGAGTATTTGATGGCCTGAGCTTGCGTCACTACCTACTTCTTGGCCAGCAGAGAATAGGAAACCTTGAGTGACCATCCCTCAAGACTGCCTCCAGTGAGGAGGTGGGATAGTTCCTCACAGCAAAATCAGACCACTTGACCAGGGGATCCTCACCACCCAGAGACAACCGCACAGATTAGTGGGAAGACGGGATTGGGCATGAGCTCACCTGTGACTCCGTCAAGAGAGCAGTTTCAGTAGGTGATACCATGACGACGTCTTCTCTCCCATCTTCTCAACTCCATGCAGAGGCAATGGCAAGATAAATGCAGAGCAAACGCTCAGTGTTTGGAGCTGTGCTGTCTTCAATGCCAAAGTTCAGTGCAGTGTTCAAGCAACTCATGAGCGATTGCCAAATGAACAAGCAAACAACCAACCTTGGACTCAAAACACTCTCTTGGAGGCAGAAACCTTGCTGGGCACCATCCTCCCCACCGCCACCACCACCAGGGAGCACACAGACATGGCCCCAGGTGACAAAGGATGATCACCATCTTGCACCTAAAGAGGCCTGTGATGAGCGACTTCCACCGTTGACAAGAGTGGGGAAGCTTAATGAATGAATGTTTTCAAAAGCTTTCTGTGTACTTTGATGGGAGCAGCTGCACCACTACAAAGCAGCCTTTCATCTCTGATGCCGAAATAGTCCCTCTCTTCCTACCCCTCCATCCAGCTCGTCCTACCATCACCAAGAAGAAAGGGAAGGAGGAGGCTCAGCCCACAGAATGCCTTTCTGCCTTTGCCTAATGCACCTTGGCTAATTTTGCTCAAACTGCAGCAGCAGCAGCACACGCAGATGCCCCGCTTGGCTGCTCGGTGCCATCTGAGGAAGCAGGGAAACCCTTCTGCTGGAAAATTAATGCAAATAGATTCTAATCAACAGGAAAAGTGCAATTAGAGCCAAGTTTGGCATGCTTCAAAGGTGTTGCTATTTTCTGTGTGAGCCTTGGGAGGGGTTTGGCAACTAGAACTGTTCCAAGCAGTTCCATAACTGGACATTCCATAACAGTGAACACCCCACCAACTTGGATGTCTTCTGCCAGCCAGAAAAGGGGAAAGCCTCCTTGTTAGTGAAGACTGTTGAGCTTAGAACCTCGTTTCTCCTCTGGCGTGCCCACAGCAGCTAGGTCAAGGCTGGGGTGGATCAAGGCACCAGAAAGACATGCACCTTGGCTACAGTTGGGAGGACTTTGGGCTATTCCAGTTCCCAGGTGGACATGGCCACCTGCAGAAAATCAGAGCTCTTCCAAGCTGAAGAACAGCTCCTGCCCAAGTGGCCTCAGGGACTGAGGGGCTGGAAATAAGAACTGCAGAAGTGAGGAAACACAGGAGACAACTCCTGAATATTGGGCACTGTTTTCTGAGTTCAAATCTTGACACCACTACTAATCAGCTATTGCAATATTAGGAAAATTACTTAACAATCCTCCCAAACCCAAACAAAACCCATTGCTGTCGAGTCGATGCTGACTCATAACCTTATAAAACAGAGCAGAACTGCCCCACAGGGTTTCCAAGGCTGTCGTCTTTACAGAAGCAGACTGCCACGTGTTTCTCCTGCAGAATGGCTGGTTCGACCTTTCAGTTAGCAGCTGAGCACTTAACCACTGTGCAACCAGGGCTCCTCAACAATCCTACAAGTAGGTACTGCTATCTCTGTTTTGTAAAGGAGACAAATCTTCACAATATCTCCAAGCGTTAACAAGAAAAGAGAAGGAAATATTTGGTATAGTGCCAGGTATATAGTACGCGCTCAATAAACACTGGCTATATTATTAGGGAAAACCTGGTGGCGTAGTGATTAAGAGCTACAGCTTCTAACCAAAAGGTTGGCAGTTCAGATCCACCAGATGCTCCTTGGAAACTCTATGGGGCAGTTCTACTTTGTCCTATACCATCACTATGAGTCAGAATCAACTTGACGGCAACGGGTTTGGGTTTTCTTTAGTGATATTGTAAGGAGCCCAGGTTACGCAGCGGTTAAAGTGATGGACTACTAACCAAAATGTCAGTGGTTTGAAATCACCAACAGCTCCTCAGGAGAAAGACGTAACAGCCTGCTTCCAGAGAGATTTACAGCCTTGGGAACCCTATGTGGTCACTATGAGTGGGAATCAACTCAATGGCAGTGGGTTCGGCTTGGTCTGGGTTTGGAGTGATGTGACGCTTTCTGCTGCTGTTAGCCGCACTGGTGTGCCAGAAGGCGCTGCTGGGAGTTCTGTGAAACAGGGCTGGTGACCCGAAAAGCTTAGAAGGAGCTGCCTAATTCTCCTCTTAGAGTCTGGCAAGGCATGTTTCTGGAAGACTTCTCAGACCCTTTAACATATTAAAAGCATGCTTAACTTTGAGAAACATTGAGTTAAACAAATTTACATACATACCTGTGTGTGTGTGTGTGCGTATTAAAAAAAAAAAAAAGCTCATTGCTGTCGAGTTGATTCTGACTCATAGTGACCTTGTAGGACAGAGTAGAACTGCCCTATAGGGTTTCCAAGGATCAGCTGGTGGATTTGAACTGCAGAACTTTTGGTTAGCAGCCGAGCTCTTAACCCCTGCGCCACCAGGGCTCCATATGTGTGTGTGTATATATATATCCCCCCACACACACACACAGTGAACACCCGTGAACGTCAAGGCACTCTAGTGTTACGGAGACTAATTGAGAAATGCTGAGCTGGTATATCCCTAGCTCATCCCTCTCCCCCGGATAGAGTAACGCCGCACACACTCTCCCAGGCACACCTGTCCAGAATGCTCCAATAGCGTTTCAATTCAGCCCAAGACCTCAAGCGTCAAGGGAGACAGAGCTGGGCAGGCAGCGGGGATAAGTATCTGCCCTAACAGAGGCTCAGTTTTGGGAGATGAACTTCCGCTATATCTCACATCTCCCAGTTGAGTGGACTCTGACTCATGGCGACCCCACGCGTGTCAGAGTTGAGCTGTGCTTCAGAGGGGTTTCAATGGCTGATTTTTCAGAAGTAGATCACCAGACTTTCCTTCCAAGGTGCCCCAAGGTGGACTTGAACCACTAACCTTTCGGTTAACAGCCAAGCACGTTAACCATTTGCACCACACAGGGACATTCCAAGCTCAAGGCGATGGTTAATTTATCTTCTATTTTAGTCATTGGATTTATTAAATTTCTGGTTTTAGATTTTTTTTTTAAATATCTTGCTACACCTTTCCTCTTTTTTAATAAAAACCAAAACCTTAGAAATTAGACTGAGGCAATTGTGTTGATCATTCTATCTCACCTTTGCAACTTGAAAACTAAATAAATAAACTGGGTCAGTTCATCCACTCTCCTAACATCTGCAGCTCCAACTGAGCCTTCCTTTTTATTACAAAATCTGAACTGAAAAAGTACTTCTCTCCAGGAAGGAGTTTTTAATATATGGAAGCAGGGCACAGTTGCCCCAGGGCAAGGCCCTAAGCAGCAAAGGGAGTACCAGAAGCCTCTGGAATACCTCTTCCTCCTTTCTAGATTCTGCCAGGTGAACTTCCAGCTCCTCATTGCTTTCTGTCCTTCTGAGCCTCCCTGCCAGGCCCGAAGTTCTGCTTCACCTCACCTGGGAAGGCTGGGTTTTCCAATGGTCTCAGAAAAGACCACCAGAAACTTAGGTCCATGTTCCAAGGACAAAAAGCAGCAAAGTAGCATCTTCAACTCCCAAAGACTTGGCCTTCTGAGTCTTCAGTCATAGCAGGAAACTCAGACTTCTGCCCACGCGTGACCTTTTGAACATAAGCTGGTGACATGACTTGGAACAAAGAATGTGGTGTGGTAAAGAGGGAGTCCCAGCAGGTTTGCCCACATTGTCCCCAGGGAGGTGTTTGCTTTAGCTCCTCCCTACACTCCAAGTTGCTTTCTCATAGCCTTCTCATAGGACACCCAAGTGTGGTCCAAGGGCAAGGCAATAAAGGGGTCAGGGGTGCAGGTCCTAGGGCCAGCCTACCCTGGGTCTGACTTTCAGTTGTGTGATCCAAGGCATGTGGCCTAACCTCTCTTGGCCACTCATTGGCCCAGTTTTGTAGACAAAGGAGCTAATAATTGTCCCACCATGAAACGAATGTGGTAGCTGTAAGTGATATAGCTTAAGTGAAGTTCTTAGCATCTGGAACATAATTAATGTCATTGCCATCGAGTTGATTCCTACTCACAGCAACCCTACAGGACAGAGTAGAACTGCCCCATATGGTTTCCAAAGAGCAGCTGGTGGATTCGAAAAGCTGACCTTTGGGTTGGCAGCTGACCTCTTAACCACCAGCCAATGTTTATTGAGGACTTATTATCGTCTTCATTAGTAACTAACGGGCACTTAACTGCCCAAAAAAAGACGGAGGAAAGAAATGGTATAAAATCAATCAAGAGAGGAACAGTAAGGTCAAAGTGCATGTTGCTTTTGGGTTTAGAGCACTGGCACAGATGTTGCCTCATTTACTCTGGTGAACCTGTGAAGGAACAAAGACAGATGTCACTACCCCCGTTCCACAGGCAAGAGACTCTGTCCCAGAAATGCAGAGGGATTTGCCCAAGGTCACATGGCTAGGCAGCAGTGAATCCAGAACTGAGATCCAGGTCTTCTGCCCCCAAATCCTACATTCCTTCCACTAGGCTAAGTTGTTTTCCACTAAAAATTGTGAGTCCCATCCTTCATAACCTGCCCAGAAGGCCAACTTTGTAACCAACCAGTTCTGGAAGTGTGTTCCCTAATGAAGAAGCACCTTGGGAAAGACCAAAGGCAACCTGTACAGGTGGTGCTCACCCTGGCCCCATGTCTTGGCCATAAAACCCCACTGCAGAAGAAAGGTGAGACAAGACTTGCCTGAACTCTTCCTGACACCTTCTCCATCTACCCTACCCTACCCTAGTTAAACCCTTCAGCTCTGCCCAGGGGATGGGCGCTCTGGAGCAAATTCATGAGCCCATTTCTCAAGAAAACTGGTGATTTTTGAGAATGGGTTAAATGGCAATGAGAAGAGTCAAGCCTCAGAAAATTGCCACTGTAGTAACTTATGATATAGCAGGGCCTGTATGACTTTTAGGAAACCCTGGTGGCGTAATGGTTAAGTCCTACAGCTGCTAACCAAAGGGCCAGCAGTTCAAATCTGCCAGGTGCTCCTTGGAAACTCTATGGGGCAGTTCTACTCTGTGCTATAGGGTCACTATAAGTTGGAACCGACTCAACGGCACTGGGTATGGTTTTTTTTGGTTGGTATGACTTTCGAGGTTAAAGGGGAAACATTTTACAGAAATTATCAACTTGGTATTTTAGATTCTCCAGCGCAGTTGCAACAGGGACAACTACTGAGTCCTCATGACTACCATGTTCCCAGCTCGGGTCCTTTTTGACTCACTTCTACGCCGCACTGACGCCTCCTACCTAAAACCCTTCCTCCTATGTCTCTCTACAAGTCATTTTGCTCACTGTGGGAACTCTCTTTATAACACTTTCAACATGTCATCGCCCTGTGTTCAGAGTCCTTTGCCTGACACTGGAAGTTCTCTGTAGCCCAATTCCAAATGAACCCTCGGCTTGCTTTCTTCCCGGCTCTTCACACAAACCCCTGACTGGGGCCACACCACTCTCCCATGCAAGGCTTTTGTGTGGATGGCTGAGTGAAGTGATTCCAAAAGTCCTCTAACATTCTTCTTTAAAAAAAATCTGTGATCAAGTAAGTTGGGGAACGTTGCTTACGCTATCCCCTGCTCTTACCCCTACGCCTCGGGGGTTCACAGTAGACACTGGTATCATTAATGTTGTAGTAAAGAGGTATATTTAACACTTTGCAACCCAGGGTTCCCCAAACTTATTTCACCATGAAATGTTTTTTTGCAGGTTAACATCTGCAAAACTGTTACACCTTGGACACTCTGCAACACTTGCATAGTGGTCAAGAGAAATGTCCTTATCTGATCTGTAAGCTGGTCTCGTAGGATGGTGGGGAGGGTTAAAATGCTTTACCCAGTACAGAGCACATAGGCAGTGCTCAATAAATGGCACTTACAACAATTTTTTTGAAGAACAGCAATACGTGTGGTAAAGTGCACAAGTCTTAAGTGAAGTCAGATGGATCCTGGCTGAAAACAGAGAATACCAGAAGGATGTTTACCTGTGTTTTATTGACTATGTAAAGGCATTCAACTGTGCGGATCATAACAAATACTGGATGACATTGCGAAGAATGGGAATTCCAGAACACTTAATTGTGCTCATGAGGAACCTTTACATAGATCGAGAGGCAGTTGTTTGGACAGGATAAGGGGATTCTGATTGGTTTAAAGTCAGAAAAAGTGTGCATCAGGGTTGTATTCTTTCACCATATCTATTTAATCTGTATGCTGAACAAATAATACAAGAAGCTGGACTGTATGAAGAAGAACAGGGCATCAAGATTGGAGGAAGACTCCCTGCGCTATGCAGATGACAC
The DNA here is from genome assembly GCF_030014295.1 of Loxodonta africana. Lineage (NCBI taxonomy): Eukaryota > Metazoa > Chordata > Mammalia > Proboscidea > Elephantidae > Loxodonta > Loxodonta africana. The sequence continues at coordinate 74,380,989 of NC_087362.1, forward strand.
AACCTTGCTTGCTGAAAGTGAAGAGGACTTGAAGCACTTACTAATGAAGATCAAAGACCACAGCCTTCAGTATGGATTACACCTCAACATAAAGAAAACAAAAATCCTCACAACTGGACCAATGAGCAACATCATGATAAACAGAGAAAAGATTGAAGTTGTCAAGGATTTCATTTTACTTGGATCCACAATCAACAGCCATGGAAGCAGCAGTCAAGAAATCAAGAGACGCATTGCATTTGGGCAAATCGGCTGCAAAGGACCTCTTCAAGGTGTTGAAGAGCAAAGAAGTCACCCTAAAGACTAAGGTGTGCCTGACCCAAGCAGTGGTATTTTCGATCGCATCATATGCACGTGAAAGCTGGACAACGAATAAGGAAGACCGAAGAAGAGTTGACGCCTTTGAATTGTGGTGTTGGCGAAGAATATTGAATATACCATGGACTGCCAAAAGAACGAACAATTCTGTCTTAGAAGTACAACCAGAATGCTCCTTAGAAACAAGGATGGCGAGACCGCATCTTACATACTTTGGACATGTTGTCAGGAGGGATCAGTCCCTGGAGAAGGACATAATGCTTGGCAGAGTACAGGGTCAGCGGAAAAGAGGAAGACCCTCAACAAGGTGGATTGACACAGTGGCTGCAACAATGAGCTCAAGCATAACAACGATTGTAAAGATGGTGCAGGACCGGGCAATGTTTCATTCTGTTGTGCATAGGGTCACTATGAGTCGGAAGCGACTCGACGGCACCTAACAACAACAACAACAACACACACCCATGTAACTACCACCCGAATCAAGATATAGAACTTCTCTAGCTTGCCAGAGGTCTCCCTCGAACTCCCTCCCAATCAGTATGCCCCAAAGATAACCAATTGTTCTTTCTTCTATCACTATAGATTGTTTACCTATTAACATGCCTCTTTAAAGTTTTAAAGAGCAAAGACGTCACTTTGACTAAGATGCACCTGACCCAAGCCGTGGTTTTTCAGTCACCTCATATGCATGCAAAATCTGGACAATGAAACAGGAAGACAAAAGAATTGATGCATCAGAGCTGTGGTGTTGGCAAAGAATATTGACTACCCCATGGACAGCCAGAAGAATGAACAAATCAGTCTTAGAAGAAATACAACACAAACGTTCCTTAGAAGTGAGGATGGTGAGACGTTGGATGGCTCACTTGGGACATATTATCAGGAAAGACCAGTCTCTAGAAAAGGACATCATGGTTGATAAAGTAGAGAGTCGTCGAAAACAAGGGAAACCCTCAAAGAGATGGACTGACACAACAGCACAACCTTGGACTCAAACGCTCCAACAATCACGAAGATGGTACTGGACGGGGCGACACTTCGTTCTGTTATACACAAGATCACCGTGGGCTGGAGAAACTTGACGACAACTAACAACAATGATAAATGGAATCATATAGACTGTGATCTTTTTTATGTCTGGCTTCTTTTATTCAACATTGCGTCTGAGAAATTTGCCCATGTTGTTGTATGTAGTACTCCACTTATGAGTACACCACAGTCACATATCCACTGTCCTGCTGGTGAATATTTGGGTTATTTGTAGTTTGAGGCTGTTATGATAAGGCTGCTACAAACTCATTTCTATGGGACTATAGCTAGGAGAAGAATTGCTGGGTCATAGGGTGAATGTATGTTTGCATTTAGTAGAGGCAATTATTTTGGTCACTCTGTGCCCTCCCTTCAGGTCCGCCAATCGCTGCCAAGCCTTCCTTGGGGCTGTAGGCTGGTCAACTCTCCCAGTTTGCCCAGGACTGAAGGACTTCCCAGCACGTGGAACTTTCAGTGCTAAAACCCAGACAGTCCCAGGCAAACAGGACGAGCCCAGCCTACATTGCTCTCTCCTCCTCAGTACACCCTGACTGATAATTTGACATGTAAGACAGTATAAGACTTCTCTGCAGGTGTCTCAGCACCTAAAAAAGTTCCTTGAAAGTTCACTTGCTCAAGGTCAGATGGCTAGCAAGTGGTAGAAGTCAGGAGAAGGCCATTTTCACACAAATCTAGGTATTCAGAGTTCTGGGCTCTCTCCATACGTGGTCACCAGGCAATAATGTAACAGCTGTGGTGAAGTTAGATCAAGGATTAGAGATCTTTCTCTAGCCTTGAATGTTAATCAGGCCCCCATGGCTTCTCGCAGAACACAAATGTGGTGTCAGGAAGTAGTGCAGGGCCCCGCCTATACCCTTATTCTCTCAACAGTATCAAGGCATGATCCCTGCTGCTCACCTTCCTTTATTACAGTGCTTCATCCCAGCAGCTCATCAGAATCTCCTGAGGTGTTTTATTAAATTATCTATGTCTGGGCTGACTCCAGACAGTTAATTCAGAATCTTGAGGGTGGGGGGAAGACAGGGGACCTTAAGCATACTTAAGCATAAGCATTTTTTTAAGAGTACCAGGTGATTCCAACATCAGCCAAATGCTGAGAAACATCACCCAACACTCTAGCTCTGTGTCATTTTATCAAGCGGACATGGGAAAATATGAAGGGGTTGAAATAATGCCACTGGAAGTGAGGTCTGTAGAAATGCCTTAGAGCAGCAATGGGAGACTCAGACTCACGGGCATTCAAGGCTGACCCCACAAGTGACCAAAAAAACAAACCAAACCCTTTGCCATCCACAATGAGTCAATTCCAATGCATAGCAACCCTATAGAGCAGAGTAGAACTGCCCTATAGAGTTCCCAAGGGGTGGCTGGTGGATTCGAACCGCTGACCTTTTGGTTAGCACCAGTAGCTCTTAACTACCGCACCACAATTCCACCATTACCCAGTGTCCTCGAGTCCATTATGTTATGAAAATGACCCTTAGACTCTCTAGAAGTAAAAGTGCTAGAGACACATGAGTATTCACACCTTTCCACGATCCCTGGAATTGCACCTTCTAGAGCCTCCTATCCTCCGGCCATCTTCCCCGTTTTTGACGCCTTCAAAAATCTGAAGTGGAAAGAGACCTGATCTCTTTCCCCAAGCTTGCGAGGTGCCCTGACAAATACTACAGAAAATTGTCTGTAGACCAACATCTGTATTTTTCAGAAAATTATTTAGTTTACAGTTGTCAGTATTTGCTTTCATAGTCCCAGCTCTTCCCACATGAGCTGCGTATTTCATTTCATAGGGTAAGCACTGCCTCCCATTACCAGCACCAGGCAGGTTCCTCTGTTCTGCAGACGCTTCCTCCCTTACCCCACCACAGCACAGCCTTTCAGCAAATCATCCATCACCTCCCAAAAAGCCTCTGGGAACCGCCCCTGTCAACTGCCCGACAGTCAATTACAGGCTGGACATAGGCATTTCACACTGAATGAAAAAAAGAATTACAGCCCTTGATTCTTCTTTTCAAATCAATGTATGACGTCTATGTAATATGGAATTACAGAAGCTTGGCTTAACAAAATGGCTATTTAAAGGAACAGAAAATTGGATTTAGAGGAAAACTCTGTGACCATGACAATGTGACTTTCCAAAAACAAGGAAAATGAAATCTGTTAGCCTTCATAAGCCCCTAAGATGAAGGGACCCAAGGGAACTGTGAGTTCTAGGCCTAATATCGATGCTATGCTGAAAAGTCAAGGTGTTCATTTCCTCCGACACTAGAGAGGATTTGTCTCACCAGCATATTTCAGATAGAAACACCAAGTCAAAAATAAGTCTCCAATGACACTGAGCCTTTCACCAATGACAACAGATTTGAAAGGCATTTCAGAAGTAATGACAAGGAATTAAATAGATTTCTAGTGCTATGGAGCTTAATATTACTTCAGAAAGTGTAAAACTGTTTTACACCTTCCTTGCAGCTCATTTGGTGCCTCCTAAGCACTGAGGAAAAGCTAAGTGCAGGAGCACTTTATTAACGTACCAGAAGCCGCAGCAATGTAAGTACGCCTAATGCCTTCAGAAAGTTTTTGAGAGATCTAAAATAAAACAGTGGGTGAGTTCCTAAAAGCCTTGATGGGAAATAGCACCAGCTATCACCTAGAAAGCTGGCTGTAGCTTAAGTACATTAGGATACTTGATTTTGCGAGAACATTCACTAGTAACCGCAATGTATTATGCTTCCCAGGAAAATAATGCAAAGATTCTAATTGGTTTTTAATTACTTGCTAAGTTGGTCCAATCTTACTCAAAATGGCCTTTAAAGAGCCACACCAATATTTTGGTGAGAGATACGGTCACCCCACCTGACCTGGAAGCAGTAAAGTACACAAGAGTGGGAGCTTGCATGTGCATCTTAGTTGGGGTAGGACTTTTTGCTAACTAGCTCTGACCTTGCTCACACATGCTTCTTAGTTGGGGTAGGACTTTTTGCTTACCAGCCCTGACCTTGCTCACACATGCTTCTTAGTTGGGGTAGGAGTTTTCGCTAACTAGCCCTGACCTTGCTCACACATGCTTCTTAGTTGGGGTAGGACTTTTTGCTAACCAGCCCTGGCCCTGCCCATGCAACTGAATGAGGACTGGCTGAGAGTCTGGAATGTGAACATGCTCAACTGAAAAAATTACTGTCCCACAATGACACCACCACCCCCAACACACACGCACACACACACACACGCTCTCCTTTATTTAAGTGTTCTCAAAAGTTCTTATGGTCACCTTCCAATCATTTTGGTAAAGGCTTTAAAAGAAATGAGCTAGAGAAATTCTTGAAAATTTGACGTGGTAACCAATGGGCTGCTATTATAGAGCCCCCCATTTTCTTTTGCAAATGGTTCTGATCTGGAGGATCCAAGAATAGACTTCTACTTTTAGTCAAGATGGAGTTACAAGGTCGGGTTTGTCCTCCAGCCTTAAGTAACTAAAAACTGGACAAAACATAGGCGACAACGGTTTTCCAGACATCAGAGAAAGGGTAACACAGAATTGTGATTCCTGAGAGAGGGGAAACAGAAAAGGTGAACTCTACAATGTTGCCAGCTTACTGTCAGTAGTGACAACCAAAACTGGCTCCAGACGTTGCCGAAAGTCCGCTGGGGGGCAAACTCGCTCCTGGTTGAAAACCACGACAGGACAGAGTAGAACCACCCCTAGAGCAGCAACTAAAATGTAAGGAAAGAAAACACAAAAGAAGGCAAGAAAAGAGAAAAAGGAGAAAAATAAAAGAGTAGAGACAGGACAAATAGAAAACAAATAGCAAAATAGGCTTAAAATCAAACATACAGCTAATCCAATTAAATGCAAGTGCTCTAAACATTCCAAAAGGCAGAGATTGTCTAATTGGATTAAAAAGCAAGACCTGACAATATGTATATAGAAAAGAACCATTTGAAATAGGGGCTAAAATTAAAAGAATGAAAAAAGATATACCAAGCAAACACCAAGTAAAGGAAAACTGGCATGGCATGGCCAGACAAAGCAGATTATCAAAAAAAAAATTGCCATCGAGAAAATCCCAACTCATAGCAACCCTACAGACTACAGAACAAGGAATATTATCAGTGATGGAGTCATTTCCTACTTATATAGGGGCCAATTCATGAAGAGAACAATCCTAAATAAGTATGAACTTAATAGTAGAACATCAAACTATATGGACCATAATGTAAAGGATAAACAGATAAACCCTCAATTTCAGTTATGGATTGCAACATTCCCCTCTCTGCATTTGAGAGAACACATAGACAAAAAAAAAAAAAAATCAATAAAGATATTAAAAAAAACTGTAAACCAACTTGACCTAACTGGCATTTGTAGAACACTCAAACCCACAATAGCAGAATACACATTCTTTTCAGGTACTCATGGAACATTTACCAAGATTTGCCATGTTCCAAACCAAAAGACATGCCTTAATAAATTTAAGAGGATTGAATTATATAAAGTTCTCTAACAATAATAACAGAACTTAGCTAGAAAGTAATAACAGAAAGGTAAAAACCTCCAAATATTTGGAAACTAACACACTTTTAAATAATCTATGGGTCAAAAAATAAAACCAAAAGGGAAATTAATAATTATTTTGAACTGGGAGAAATCGAATATATTTTTGGGCTGCAGATAACTCAAATATATAGCATTACATTTTTATGTTAGAAAAGAAGGTCCTACAACACAGTCATTTGGCATAATGTAATTCACAGAAATCATGATCTGAATCCTAGTAAAGTGAGTAGTATCAAGGGTCTTAAAAGCTTACGAGCAGATGGCTAAGATACAACTACAACTCCTGGTCTCTACTCACCTGGAGCAAAACAGTAAGAAGGTAACCAAAAGCTCAGAGAAGAAACAAGTCTATACGGGCCGTGACCTTATCTACTCCAAGACCAGAAGAACCTAATGGTGCCTAGTTACCACCATGACCGCTCTGATAGAGGTCACAGTAGATGGTCCAGGATAGGATGGGAGAAAAACGTGGAGCAGAACTCAAATCTTTACAAAAAAAAAAAATCAGACAAACTGGAATTGCAGAGAACGAGGACCACCTGAGACAATCACCCCGAGACACTCTTTAAACCTAGAACTGGGCCTATCCCCTGAGATCAACTTTTAGCAAAATAGCAGAGTGGCACACAAAGTAAAGGTTATTACCCATAAGATTGGTACTCTACTTAAAAACCATCTGTATGAGACCAAAAGATCAACAATTACTCAAAAGCCAAGATGAAAAGATAAGGGGGCAGGGAAACTAGAAATGGAACAAACAGAACACAATTAAAGAGGATGTTGACATATTGTGATAAATGTAACTAATGTCACTGAACAATTTGTATGGAAACTGCCAAATTGTTACCTAACTTGCTGGGTAAACTTTCATCAAAAACTCAGTAAAATATTGTTTAAAAAAAAAAAGGAAGGTCCCAAATCAATAACCTGAGCTTCCATTTTAAGAATCTACAAAAAGAGTAAATTGGATCCAAAACAAGGAGAAGGAAGGGAAGAAAAAGACAAAAGCAGAAATCAATGAAATACGAAACAGACAAACTATAGAGATAATCAAGGAAGCCAAAGGCTGATTCTTTGAAGGTACGGTAGGATTGAACAGATCTGAAGCCAGTCTGATAAAAAAAAATCACAAATTATCAAAATGAGAGACAGGTGAGGGGACAACTCTACCAGTTCCACAGATTTCAAAGAGATAGTCAGGGATTAGGGAGAACTTCATGCAAATTAATTCGGCGACTTAGATGAAATGGAAAAGTTCCTTGAAAGGCACCCACAACCAATGCTCTCTTAAAAAGAAAGAGAAGTGAATAACTCTACAAAACAAAAACAAACCTGTTGCCGTGGAGTCAATTCCAACTCGTAGCTCTTAACCACTGTGCCACCAGGGCTCTGAATAACTCTGTATCTGTTAAATGAATTAAATTTGCAGTTAAAAACCTTCCCACAAAGAAAACTCCAAGGCCAGATAGCTTCACTGATGAATTCTATCAGAAATTTAAGGAAGAAATAACACCATCTACACAAACACTATATCCTATAGGGTCTCTATGAGTCGGAATCGACTCGACGGCAGTGCGTTTACACAAACACTATGAGAAAACAGAAGAGGGGGAACACTTCCCAACTCTTTTCATAAGGCCAGCATTACGCTGGACTCAAACCAGACAAAGACATCACAAAAAATATAGAACTATCAACTGATGCCCCTAAAAAACATAAATACAAAGAACCTTAATAAGATTAGCAAATCGAATCTAGCAATGTATAAAAATAAAAAGGGATCGTTACCGAATGAGGTTCTTGCCAGGAAAACAAGACTGGTTCAACATTCAAAAACCAGTCAATATGATTTACCCTATTAACAGACTGAAAAAAGACAATCACGCGATCATATCAATAGATGCAGGCAAATCTTTCAACGAAATCAAACATCCATTCCAGATTAAAAAAAAAACAACTCAACTAAGTGGGAGTAAAAGGGAACCTCCTCAAGCTGATCAAGGGCATCCACACAAAACCCACAATTGACATTGTAAGTGGAGCCCTGGTGGCGCAGTGGTTAAGAGCTTGGCTGTTAACCAAAAGGTAGGCAGTTCTAATCCACAAGCTGCTTCTTGGAAACCCTACAGGGCAGTTATACTCTGTCCGAAAGAGGCACTATGATTGACCATGAGTTTGGTTTTTGGGTCTTTTTTTTTTTTTAAACATCATAAGTAATGAGGAAAGCCTGAAAGCTACAATCAGGAAAAATGCAAGGATATCTATTCTCGCCTTTTATTCAACATTGTATTGGAGGTCTTAGACAGTAAAATAAGGCAAGAAAAAGGAATACAAATTTTAAAAGAAAAACTCCTTTATTCCTGCATAACATGATTATCTATGTAGAAAATCCTAAGGGTTCTACAAAAAAAAGCTGCTAGTAAGCTTAGCTAGGTTGTAGGATAAAGATGAATATATACTGTATTTGTATACACTGGCAATGAACAACTGAAAATTAAAATCTAAAAATACTTATAATAGCATCAAATAATATGAAATACTTAGCAATAAAATATAACAAAACATGTGCAAGACGTGTACATAGAAAGCTGCGAAGTACTGCTGAGAGACACTAAGAAAGATGTACGTAAATGAAGAGCTATAATATGTTCATAGATTAGAAGTCAGTATTGTTAAGATGGAGCCCTGGTGACACAATGGTTAAGAGCTACGGCTGCTAACCAATAGGTCTGCAGTTCGAATCCACCAGCTGCTCCTTGGAAACCCTGTGGGGCAGTTCTGCTCTGTCCTATAGGGCCACTATGAGTTGGAATCAACAGGTTTGGCTTGGTTTTATCATTAAGATATCAATTCTTTCCAAATTATCTACAGATTCAATGCAATCCCAATCAAAATCTCAGTAGGTATTTCTTGTAGAAATTGGCAAGCTGATTATAAACTTTATGTGGAAATGCAAAGGACCTAGAATAACCAAAACAATTTTGGAAAAGAACAACGTTAGAATACTTACACACCCTAACTGCAAGACTTTCTCTAAAGCTACCGCAATCAAGACACTGTGGCAGCAGCATGAGGACAGTCTCACAGGCCAATGGGACAGAGTCCAGAAATAGCCCCACATACATGGACAACTGATTTTCAACAAAGGTGCCAAAGTAATTCAGTGGGGAAAAGAAAGTCCTTTCAATAGATAGTTCTAGACTTCAGGTCAATATGGCACCTTAGACACATGCACCTTAAAGACCCCCTGACAAAGAAGACTCATGAAACTGGGTAAAACAGACACAAAAATGACCTCAGATTCCAGAACATCCAACAGAGAGTTGAAATAACAGACTGAGGACCCACTGGAAGGAGAGGTAAGAACAAGGCCAGCAGGAAAACAGAGATTCGAGCCTGCCGGCGCGGAACAGCAGTCATTTCGGATGGCATCTGGAACAACAACCCCAAGTGAGGAACCCAGGAAAGCAACCTCAGAAAGCACAGCTGGTGGCAGAGAATTTGTGCAAATAACCCCAGAAATAAATGAGTAGGTAGGCAGGACATGGCCAGGGCTGGGGCACCCCAAAGGGGGGAAACACAGAAGCGGTATAGCTTTGAAACCACAGACCCACAGGAAAGTGCCTCTGGAGCCTTAGAGAAGAAAAGTGTAGACAGGGAGCACACATTTGCAGGAGTAAAGGGGTGGGGGAGAGCCCCAGCCCCTCTGATGAGTGGCAGAAGAGAGGGAGCTAGGAATTAGTGCAGGGTGGCTGGTGGCTGTGAAAAGTCAGCCCACAGAGTAACAACTAGACCACCACCCAGAACCAGGGGTACAGTCACACACACCCATCATTAGCATGTACCCTGAGGCCCACACATCACCCAATCCAACCCAGCAACCAGTGAAAACAGTCCCTCCACCCACGCCCCAGTAACTGGCTGGACAGACACATAGCAATGCCAGTCACATCCTAATAGGTGCCATCTGCACCTGTCACAAACAATGAGCAGGAGATCCTAGTGCCCACATCCAGTGTCTGCCCACCTGCAACGTATGCATCCCATGCCCAAATAGTTCCTACAGACCATTTGCTTTTGCTATTGAGATGCCAACTCATGCACCAACAGCAGGCCTACTTCAGCCATTTGGGTAGCACTCCCTCACTGTGCTACCACCAACCTCAAGGGACCCCACAGACCCACAAGGAATGTGAAGGCACATCGTCCACCCAACAATTGTTAACCAGAGAAAGAACTCCCTCTCCCATCTCCATTCAATCTGGTAAGGGAAGTCATACAAGTTTAACCACAGAGGACTCGCATGTGGGTGTGGCCCACCATACCCACTGAGGTTGTAGTTGTTAGGTGCCATCAAGTAAGTTCCGACTCACAGCGACCCCATGTACAACAGAATGAAACACTGCCCGGTCCTGTGCCAAACAAGACCCCAGGAATTGACAGAATACCAAATGAGATGTTTCAACAAAAAGATACAATGCTGGAGGCACTCACTCGTCTATGCCAAGAAATTTGGAAGAGAGCTACCTGGTCCACTGACAGGAAGAGAACCGTATTTGTGCCCATTCCAAAGAAAGGTGATCTAATAGAATGAGGAAATTATCAAAAATATTATTAATATCACACGCAAGTAAAATTTTCCTGAAGATCATTCAAAAGGGGTTGCAGCAATACATCAACAGGGAACTGTCAGAAATTCAAGCCAAATTTAGAAGTGGATGTGGAACAAGGGATATCATTACTGATATGAAATGGATCTTGGCTGAAAGTAGAGAATACCAGAAAGATGTTTGCCTGTATTTTATTGACTATGCAAAGACATTCACCTGTGTGGATCATAATAAACTACGGATAACATTACAAAGAATGGGAATTCCAGGACTCTTAACTGTGCTCATGAGAGCCCTGTACATAGACCAAGAGGCATTCATTTGAATAGAACAAGGGGATACTGCATGGTTCAGAATCAGAAAGGTGTGCATCAGTGTTGTATCCTTTCACCATACTTATTCAATTTGTATGCTGAGCAAAAATCCAAGAAGCTAGACTATATGAAGAAGAACATGGCATCACGAGTGGAGGAAGGCTCATTAACAACCTGCAATAACTAGATAATACAACCTTGCTTGCAGAAAGCAAGGAAGACTTGAAGCACTTATTGATGAAGATCAAAGACTACAGCCTTCAGTATGGATTAGATTTCAACAAAAAGAAAACAAATATTCTCACAACTGGACTTATAAGCAACATCATGATAAATGGAGAAAATATTGAAGTTGTCAAGCATTTCATTTTACTTGGGTCCACAATCATCAATGCCCATGGACACAGTAGTCAAGAAATCAAACGGCATATTGCATTGGGCAAATTTGCTGCAACAGATCTCTAAAGTGCTAAAAAGCAAAGATGTCATTTTGATATTTTCAAATGCCTCCTATGCGTGCAAAAACTGGACAATGAATAAGGAAGACCACAGAATTGATTCCTCTGAATTACAGTATTGGCGAAGAATATTGAATACACCATGGACTGCCAGAAGAACAAACACATCTGTCTTGGAAGAAGTACAGCCAGAACACTCCTTAAAACCGAGGATGGTGAGACTTTGTGTTACGGATTGAATTGTGTTCCCCAAAAATATCTGACAATTTGGCTAGACCATGATTCCCAGTATTGTGTGATTGTTCACCATTTTGTCATCTGATATGATTTTCCTATGTGTTGTAAGTCCTATCTCTATGACACTAATGAGGTGGGATTATCAGCAGTTAATGAGGCAGGACTCAATCTATAAGATTAGGTTGCATTTTAAGCCAATCCCTTTTGAGATATAAAAGAGAGAAGCCAGCAGAGAGACATGGGGACCTCACACCATCAAGAATGTAGTGGCAGAAGAAAAGCGTATCCTTTGGATCTGGGGTTCCTGCACTGAGAAGTTCCTTGTCCAGAGGAAGATTGCTGACAAAGATCTTCCTCCAGAACTGACAGAGAAAGCCTTTGCCTGGAGCTGACACCCGAATTTGGACTTCTAGCCTACTAGACTGTGAGAGAGTAAACTTGTTTGTTGAAGCCGTCTGCCTGTGGTGTTTCTGTTATAAAAACCCACTGCTGTCAAGTCAATTCCAACTCACAGTGACCCTACAGGAAGAGAAGAACTGCCCGACAGAGTTTCCAAGGAGGGCCTGGCGGATTTGAACTACCAACCTCTTGGTTAGGAGCTGTAGCACTCAACCATTATGCCACCAGGGTTTCCAAGAATAACAGCACTAAATGACTAACATCCTTTGTCTCACATACTTTGGACATTTCCAGGAATGAGCAGTTCCTGGAAAAAGACATCATGCTTGGTAACAGAAGAAGACCCTTAATAAGATGGACTGACACAGTAGCTGCAACAATGGCCCAAGCATACAAACAATTGTGAGGATGGCACAGGACCGGGCAGTGTTTGGTTCTGTTTACATAGTGTAGCTATGAGTCGGAACTGACTCGATGGCACTCAACAACAAAAATTCACCAAAATAAAGAAGAAAATCAAAAAGACTTAGCAAACATCAAATCAACAATGAAGGAAATGAGAAGAAAATCTGTAAACAAAAAGAACTCAGGACAGAAAATTAAGCTGAACAAAGAAATGGTTAACATCACAATAAAAAGCATAACAAAATGGTAGCAGTAAATTCATACCTATGGATAATCACACTAAGTGTAAGTGGTTTAAATTCACCACTCAAGAGATAGAGAGTGGCAGAATGGATAAAAAAAAAAATATGGCCCACCAATGTGCTGTCTATAAGAGACACACTTTAGACACAAGACATAAATAGGTTAAAAATCAAAGAATGAAAAAAATATATCACATAAATAGTACCAAGAGAGCAGGAGTGGCAATAATAATCTCTGATAAAATAGACTTTAAGTCAAAACCCATTATTAGAAACAAGGAAGGGGATTATGTAATGATTAACAGACCAACCCACCAAGAGGACATAACCGTAATAAATATTCATGAACACAATGAGAGCTCCAAAATGCATAAAACTCTAATGGAACTGAAAAGAGAAATAGGCGGTTCTACAATAATAGTAGGAAACTTTAACACAGCACTTTTGATGACGGACAGAACAACCAGAAAGAAATGCAACAAAGATACACTAGATCTAAATAACAAAACCAATCAGCTCAACATAGTAGACTTATACAGAACACACCACCCAACGGCAGCACAATACACGTTCTTCTCCAACACACTTGAATCATTCTGCAGAACAGACCACGTATCAGGCCGCAAAGCAAGCCTCAATAAATTCAAAAACATTGAAATAACACAAAACATCCTCTCTGATCACAACAGTATAAAACTAGAAATCAATAACAGAAAGAACAAGGTAAAAAAAAAAAATCAAATACATGGAAACTGAATAACAACTTACTTTAAAACTATTGGGTAATAGAAGAAATTTACAATGCAATTAAAAAATTCTTAGAATCAAATGAGAATGAAAATACAACATTCCAAAACTTTTGGGACACAGCAAAAACAGTGCTCAGAGAATTTAAAGCAATAAATGCATACATCAAAAAAGAAGAAAGGGCCAAAATCAATAGCTTATCCCTACAACTTAAACAAATAGAAAAGCAGCAGCAAAAGAAGCCCACAGGCACCAGGAAAAAAAGGAAATAATAAAGATCAGAGCAGGAATAAATGCAACAGAAAGAATTGACAAGACTAGAAGTTGCTTCTGTGAGAGGATCAATACAATTGACAAACCACTGGCCAAACTGACAAAGCAAAAAAAATGATAAGATGCAAATAACCAAAGTAAGAAATGAGATGGGTGACATTACAACAGAACCAGCTGGTATAAAAAGGATCATAACAGAATATTATGAAAAATTGTACTCCAACAGATTAGAAAAGCTAGAGGAAATGAACAAATTTCTAAAATTTCTAGAAACACACTGTCTACCTAAATTAACACAAATCCCCCCAAACCCCAGTGCCATCAGTCGAGAATAGAGGTAGCAAATTTAAACAGACTTATAACAAAAGAAGAAACTGAAGATATCATTAAAAAAAAAAAAAAAAAAAAAGTCCCAGCCCAGGCGACTTCACCAGAGAATTTTACCAAACATTCAGAGAAAAGTTGACACCAACTCTATTCAAACTATTCCAGAACACAGAAAAGAAAGGAATACTCCCTAATTCACTCTATGAAGCCAGCATAACTCTGATACCAAAGCCTGGCAAAGACACCATTAAAAGTTGCAGACCAATATCCCTCATGAATATAGATACGAAAATCCTCAACAAAATCCTAGCCAACAGAATTCAACAGCATATAAAAAATAAGAATAATGCATCATGATCAAGTGGGATTCATACCAGGGATGCAAGGATGGTTCAACATTAGAAAACCAATCAATGTAATTCACCACATAAATAAAAGAACCACATGGTTATCTCAATCTGCGTCGAAAATTCATTTGATAAACTCCAACATCCTTTCTTTATAAAACTCTTAGAAAAATAGCAATAGAAGGGAAACTCCTTAACATAAGTAAGGGTATATGTGCAAAACTAATAGGCAGCATTATGCTCAACAGAGAAAGATTGAGAGCATTCTCCTTGAGAATGGGAATGAGGCAAGGATACCCTTTATTACCACTCTTATTCAATATTGTACTGGAAGTTCTAGCTAGGGCAATAAGGCAAGAAAGGGAAATAAAAGGCATTTAAATTGGAAAAGAAGAAGTAAAACTATCCTTATTCACAGATAACATGTCCTATACATAGAAAATCCCAGAGACTCCACAAGAAAGTTACCAGAACTAATAGGATTCAGCATAATGACAGGGTACTAAATTAACACACAAAAACCAGTTGGGTTCTTCTACACTGACAAGGACTCTGAGAAGGAAATCTAGATATCAATACCATTTACAATAGCCCCAAAAAGGATAAAATACCTAGTAATAAACCTAATCAGGGATGTAAAAGACTTATAAAAGGAAAATTATAAAATACTACTGCAAGAAACTAAAAGGGACCTACATAAAGGGAAAAACATCCCATGCTCGTGGAATGGAAGACTTAACATTGTGAAAATGTCAACATTACCCAAAGCAATCTCGATCCAAATCCCAACAACATACTTTAATGAAATGGAAAAACTAATGTCTAACTTTGTATAGAAAGGAAGGAGGCCCCGAATAGCTAAAGCAATAAAGAAGAAGAAAAACAAAGTAGGAGGCTTCCCACTTTCCAATTTCAAAAATTACTATACAGCCACAGTAATCAAAACAGCTTGGTACTATTTCAATGACAGACACATAGACCAATGGAATAAAAGTGAGAACCCAGAAGTAAATCTGTCCATATATGGGCAGCTGGTCTTCGACAAAAGGTCAAAGTCCATTCAATGGAGAAGAAACAGTCTTTTTAACAAATGGTGCTGGCAAAACTGGATATCCACATGCAGAAAAATGAAACAGGATCCACAGCTCATACCACGCACAAAAACTAGCTCAAAATGGATCAAAGACCTAAATGTTAAAACTAAAACTATAAAGTTCCTGCAAGATAACATAGGGTCAAAACTAGGGGAATTAATTTTTGGCATAGTCTATCAAATAAAACTAAAAATGCACAAAAGACAGAAGATAAATTAGATAACTGGGACCTCCTAAAAACTGAATACTTGTGCTCATCAAAAGACTTTATCAAGAGAGTAAAAAGAGAATCTACAAACAGGGAGAAAACCTTTGGCAATGGCATATCTGATAAGAGTCTAATCTCTAAAATACATAGAAAACTCCAACAATTCAACAACATGATGAGATCAACCAATAAGCTGAAAGGGATTTTCCTTGGGGGTGTGGGCTGCATCCAATATAGGTGGACTTTCTGGCAAAGCTTGTTGACTCTTGCTTGCTCTGGATCCTGCAACTGGCTCCTGTTTATCTGACCTCCAGTTCTTGGGACTTGAGCTAGCAGCTTACCTGCTGATCTTCAGATTCATCAGACTTTGCAGCCTGTGAGCAAAAGGCCTGCTATCTGACCTGCCGATTTTGTGTTTGCCAGCCCCTACAGCTACCTGAGTCGAGAAAAACCTCCAGCCTAACCCATGGACTTGGGACTTTCTAGCCTCTACAATCACTTGAGCTGTTTCCTTGATATAAATCTCTCGATATATATGTTTATATGCTTCACTGGTTTTGCTTCTCTAGAGAACCCAGCCAATGCAAGATAGTTCTAGAACAAATGGATATACATATTCAAAAGAATGAACCTTTATGCTTCTTTTTTTATATAATACACACACAAGCAAACCTTGAAATAAATTGTATATCTAAATATAAAAGCTAAAACTATAAACCTTCTAAAAGAAAACGTAGGAGAAAAATCTTTGTGATCTTGAGTTAAGCAAGCTTTCTCAAGTAGGACATAAAAAGCACGAACCATAAAACAACATAGTGATAAACTGATTCCATCAAAATTTAAAACTTTCCCTCCTTAAAAGACACCACTAAGAAAATGAAAAAGCAAGCCATAAAAAAAAAAAGCCATAGACAGGAAGAAAAAATTTGCAAAAAACAAACAACTAAAAAAAAAGTAGGCAGAGTATTTGAACACATGCATCAGCAAACATAGGAATGACAAATAAGTACAATAAAAATGCTAGACATCATCAGTGACAAAGGAAATGCAAATAATTAAAATCATAATGAGCTATCACTACACACTCATTGGAATAGTTAAAATTTAGAAGACTGATAATATCAAGTGTTGACAAAGACATGGAGCAACTAGAACTCTCCTACATTGCACGTGGGGATACAAAACAGCAAACCAGTTTGGGACTTTCTAATAAAGTAAATGTACATTTACCTTACATCCTAGCAATTCCATTTATAGGTATTTACCCCCAAAGAAATGAAGATGTGTTCAAACAAAGACATTCACCCAAATATTCTTAGCAACTTTATTCATAATAGCCAAAAACTACAAACAACCCACAGGATCCATCAACTGGTGAACAAATTGAGAATGTGGTACAACCACACGATGAAAACCTACTCCGCAATAAAAAATAAACTACAGGCACATGAAACAATATAGGTGAATTTTAAGAGCATTATGCTAACTTAAGAAGGTAGACACAAAAGACTACATCCAGCATGGTTCCCTTTTATATGTAATTCTAGAAAAGGTGAAACTATGGTACTAGAAAGCAGATCAGTGGTTGACAGTGTCCAAGGGTAGGGGGAAAGGAATGCCTGGAAAGGAAAATAAGGGCATTTTGGAGGTGATGGAAACATTCTATCTTTTGATTGTGGTAGGGGTTACACAACTGTATATACTTGTCAAAACTCAGAGAATTGCATATTTTTAATATTTGATTTTTTATTGTGCCAGTAAATCTGATAATAGCTGATTTTTTTAAAAGCTCAATACTCAAGAAACTTCTGAAAAACAAAAATGAAATGGCAAGGAGGCTACGTTTTCTCCAAGCCATTACAAGGGAAAAAGAGTTTGCTATATGTAGGACGAAACTCTGGTGCCGTAGTGGTTAAGTGCTACGGCTGGTAACCAAAGGGTCAGCAGTTCAAATCTGCCAGGTGCTCCTTGGAAACTCTATGGGGCAGTTCTACTCTGCCCTATAGGGTCACTATGAGTCAGAATCAACTCAACGGCACTGGGTTTGGTTTGTTTTTTTTAATACACAGGATGCCTGGGAAACAGTTCTTGACAGATTTGATAGGGTGTCAGTGATTTGGATCCTTATAGCAGAACATACATTTTGTTGGAGATTAAAACCAGAGGGTCGACATTAGGCACATATGAAAATTTAGTATAATAATAGCATCACTCCAAGTGGGGAACTTCAGACTGTCTGGGTTGGTTTCTATCACAACTGAAAGAATTCTGACAATGAAGCACAATGCAACCATCAAAAATACTGAAGTATATCCATATACACAGTAAGTCCTTGGGTTACAGATGAATGACTTAGGGACAACTCGTACTTGCCCTTTAATGTTATGTAAATTTGTCCTCACTTTGAAAAGATTGAACCAACCCCTACTCACAACAAATTCTCACCACAATCACCTTCACTTGCTGCACGTGCGGCTGTTAACTCATTGCACTGAGGTAAGGCTAAATAAGAACCGTGTGCACCTGTTCCAGCTTACCTACAAATTCTTAAAGGCACACTTAGGAATGGATCTCGTTCGTAATCTGGGAACTGCCTGTACAGCCATAGATTTCCATAATATGCTAAGGGAAGTAGCTGAAGCAATTTCTAGAGTATTATACTATACCTTTGTTTCTTTGTTTTTAAAAGTCTTATCAGTTGTTAAGGCATAGTGTAATATGCATATTATAGTTCTCTTCAAAGGCATAAAAAAATTTTTTTTTTTTAGTGTAATGTATATATTATAGGTCTCTTCAAAGGGTAGTATAATATATAGATTGTAGATCTCTTCAAAGGCATAGAGTAATATATATATATTGAAGGTCTCTTTTCCCAGTTCTATTATTGAACTATGAAAAGAGACATTCGCTTTAACACATACACAGTAAAATCTGCGAAAGTCAGAACGTGTGTAAGGCGGAAACCTGTCAGAGAAGGAAAACAAGTATTTTCCACTAATAGTGACAGAAAAGTGTTAAGACTGCACCCTGTCAAAGGCGGAAAAATTGCAGAGACAGAAAAACAAGGCAATTCCAGCTCTCACAGCTTTCATTGTATACGGCTTTTAAAAAATTTTTTATACATACACATCTTCTAAAAAAATCACAGAATAAAATGCTATAAAATCAAATCTTCTGCATAGCATTTGCATCAAAGCCTAATACTCAGTTTTTATCCCAACTTAACCTTCATAGAATCTGTGGAATATTTTTCCCAGAAAAGGAATAGAGATAATAACAGCAAATTGAATTATAAAGAAACCTTAAGTAGGATTACTGCTAGGTGCTCATCAATGTTTTAACTCCCTTCTTCAACCTCCCTGTGAAGAGCCAAACCCAGAAAGTAGACATTCCATCATCTTGTTACAAGTCCAGAAAAGTGGGGTGTATACACTTGAGATCAAGTGATCTCTAGGCAGTTTTTGAAAATACATTTATGGCTCTACATGTGGATTAATAACAGACCAAGGACCTGAGGAGGGGAGATGCCTCTGAAGAATCTCCACTAAGAAGGGCACAGCCAGGGCACACCGTGAGGACAGGACAACGTGGTACCATGGCCAACACAGAGACACAGTCCCTTTTGCACATCGGTGTTTTCTTCTCAAACGTCAAACTCGTGTCCTCCAGGGTTCTCTCTGTACTAGGTGGTCCAGAATGCTTAACTCTTCATGATAGAGACAAAGTGTATTCTAAGTAATTTAATAAGAACACATTAATCTGGCGGAGCAAAGATTGCTGAATGGACAGACACTTCTGGTGAGCCCTTTTTACAAAAAAGACTCAAAAAAACAAGTGAAACAAGTATATTTGTGACAAGCTGGAAGCCCTGAGCTTCAAAGCCAAGCTTAGAAAACAAACTGAGGGGCACAGGGAGGAAGAGGCCGTTCAGAAGCGGAGAGGAGTTACTGGAACTGAATCACAGGGAGCTCTCAGGCACCATTTCCGGAGCAGTGACTGCGGCGAGCTGGTACTAGCGTTCGGCTGCAGTTCCCTCAGGGAGAAGCAGCCAGCCACACAGCCCACTCACACCTCCGGAACCTGAGAACGGCGCTCTTGGCAAAAGCTAAGCACTTGCGTATATCTTAACGTGCCACCCCCCACCCCCAAGCCAGCTTCAGCGGCTGAATTCCCTGGACCTGAGACAGGCACTGTTGAGCACCTAGAGCCCTACTCCCGGCCTTGGGGAAGGAAAAAATTTGCATTTGGGGGAAAAGATAATTTGCTAGCTCCACAAAACGGGGGAGCTCAGGACAGAAGCAGCTCCTGTCCAGGCATAAACCGTCCATGGATGTTGAGCAACTTTCCCTTCTGCATGGACCTGTGTGGGCCCATGTCGGGAGAATAGGCCCTTGTTGGCAGGCTCCAACCATTTCAGCTGTGCGGTGGAGAGGTGGGTGTTTAATGTTTGACATTGCTTTGCCTATTAAACAAGGTCCCCAACTACGCACATCAGGGACCTAAGGACTGGTAGCTCCACTCGGGTCACCCAGCCACCCGCGACAGGGGTCCAAAGATAACTGGTACTTCCCAGTCCTTACAACCAAAAACTTTGGGTGCCCATGGTCCATCTGCAGAGCCCACCCACCTGCACGCTTTAGGGAAGAGGGACGCATTTTCCTAGGAGACACTCAGGGCTCAGTTCTCAGCCCCCTGCCTTGTTCAGA
Organism: Loxodonta africana; assembly: GCF_030014295.1. Taxonomy (NCBI): domain Eukaryota; kingdom Metazoa; phylum Chordata; class Mammalia; order Proboscidea; family Elephantidae; genus Loxodonta; species Loxodonta africana. The sequence goes on from NC_087362.1 coordinate 74,401,282, forward strand.
GCATGACCCCCTGCCGCAATCAGATATCGGTATATATGCCAATCACCCCTGCCCCTCTAAGACTGTAGGACAGAGCCTGTACCACACACTTGATATCAGCTACCTGGAAACCTGAGCTGAATTCGTACAAGAAAACTGAATGGACTCCTAGACTGATATACCTGATAACAGCTCTAGCCTGCTGGGGACAGAACGTCAGAACTCCAAAGGTGAAAATAATCAAGCTAGCTCACTCAAGCAACACAAAGGGGTATACCAAAACAAAACAAAGCAAGCAGCTACGACAGAGTAAGCAAGCATAAACTAATACAATAACTTACAGATGGCTCGGAGACAACAGTCAATATCAAGTCACATAAAGAAACAGACCAACAAATCAACAAGCTCTCAAAACAAAGAATCCAGGGATCTTCTAGATGAAAGTGCATTCCTGGAATTACCAGATGCAGAATACAAAAGTTTAATATACGGAACCCTTCAAGGCATCAGGAAAGAAATGAGACAATATGTAGAATAAGCCAAGGAACACACGGGTAAAGCAATTGAAGAAATGAGAAAGATTATTCATGAACACAATGAAAAGTTTAATAAGCTGGAAAAATCCATAGACAGACAGCAATCAGAAATTCAGAAGATTAACAATAAAATTAGAGAAGTAGACAACTCGATAGAAAGTCAGAGAAGCAGAATTGAGCAAGTAGAAGCTAGAATTTCTGAACTCGAAGATAAATCACTTGGCACTAATATATTTGAAGAAGAGTCAAGATAAAAGAATTTTAAAAAATGAAGAAACCTTAAGAATCATGTGGGACTCTGTCAGGAGAAATAACCGACGAATGATTGGAGTACCAGAACAGGGAGGGATAACAGAAAATACAGACAGAATTGTCGAAGATTTGTTGGCAGAAAACTTCCCTGATATTGTGAAAGATGACAAGATATCTATCCAAGATGCTCATCGAACTCCACATAAGGTAGATCTTAAAAGAATGTCACCAAGACATATTATAATCAAACTTGCCAAAACCAAAGATAAATAGACAATTATAAGAGCAGCGAGGGATAAATGAAAAGTCACCTACAAAGGAGAGCCAATAAGAATAAACTCGGACTACTCAGCAGAAACCATGCAGGCAAGAAGGCAGTGGGATGACATATTTAAAAAATTGAAGGAAAAAAATTGCCTGCCAAGAATCATATATCCAGCAAAACTGTCTCTTAAATATGAAGGTGAAGTTAAGACATTTCCAGATAAACACAAGTTGAGGGAATTCGTAAAAACCAAACAAAATTACGAGAAATACTAAAGGCAGGTCTTTGGTTAGAAAATCGATAATATCAGGTATCAACCCAAGGCTAGAACACTAGGCAGAGCAACCAGAAGTCAACCCAGACAGGGAAATCCAAAAAAACAAAGCAAGAATATTAAAAAAAAAAAAAAACTCAAAACAGGGTAACAGCAATCTTATTATATGAAAGAAGACAATATCAGAATAATAAAGAGGGACTAAGAAATGTAATCATACACCTTGCATATGGAAGGAAGATATGGAGATATGAAGAAATAAAAGTTAGGTTTAAATTTAGAAAAATAGAGGTAAATAATAAGGTAACCACAAAGGAGACAAACTATCCTACTCATCAAAAAAAACACAAGAAAAAAATACAGACTCAGTAGAAACAAAATCAACAACAACAAATATGAGGAAAGGACAAGATATAATCTACTCAGCACACAAAATTAAGTGGGAAAAAAACTGTCAACAACACACAAAAAAAGACATCAAAATGATAACACTAAATTCATACCTATCCACAATTACCCTGAGTGTAAATGGACTAAATACACCAATAAAGAGACAGAGAGTGGCAGAATGGATTAAAAAAAAAAATCCGTCTACATGCCGCCTGCAAGAGACACACCTTAGACTTAGAGACACAAACAAACTAAAACTCAAAGGATGGAAAAAAATATATCAAGCAAACAACAATCAAAAAAGAGCAGGAGTGGCAATATTAATTTCTGACAAAATAGCCTTTAAATTTAAATCCATCAGAAAGAACAAGGAAGGACACTGTATAATAATTAAAGGGACAATACACCAAGAAGATATAACCATATTAAATATTTATGCACCCAATGACAGGGCTGCAAGATATATAAAACAAACTCCAACAGCATTGAAAAGTGAGATAGACAGCTCCACAATAATAGTAGGAGACTTCGACACACTACTTTCAGCACAGGACAGGACATCCAGAAAGAAGCTCAATAAAGACAGGGAAGATCTAAATGCCACAATCAGCCAGCCTGACCTCATATACACACAGAACACTCCACCCAACAGCAACCAAGTATACTTTCTTTTCTAGTGCACATGGAACATTCTCTAGAAGAGACCACATATTAGGTCATAAAGCAAGCCTTAGCAGAATCCAAAACATTGAAATATTACAAAGCATCTTCTCTGACCATAAGGCCATAAAAGTAGAAATCAATAACAGGAAAAGGAATCAAACACTTAAGAAACTGAACAATACCCTACTGAAAAATGACTGGATTATAGAAGACATTAAGGATGGAATAAAAAAATTCAGAGATTCCAATGAGAATGAAAACACTTCCTATCAAAACCTTTGGGACACATCAAAAGCAGTGCTCAGAGGCCAATTTATATCTATAAATGCACACATCCAAAAGGAAGAAAGGGCCAAAATCAAAGAATTATGCCTACAACTTGAACAAATAGAAAGAGAGCAACAAAAGAAACCCACAGGCACCAGAAGAAAACAAATAATAAAAATTAGAGCTGAACTAAATGAAACAGAAAAACAATTGAAATAATTAACAAGACCAAAAACTGGTTTTTTGAAAAAATCAACAAAATTGTTAAAGCATTGGCCAAACTGACAAAAGAAAAACAGGAGAGGAAGCAAATAACCCGAATAAGAAACGAGATGGGCGATATTACAACAGACCCAACTGAAATTAAAAGAATCATATCAGATTACTATGAAAAATTGTACTCTAACAAATTTGAGAACCTAGAAGAAATGGATGAATTCCTAGAAACACACTACCTACCTAAACTAACACAAACAGAGGTAGAACAACTAAATAGACCCATAACAAAAGAAGAGATTGAAAAGGTAATCAAAAAAACTCCCAACAAAAAAAACGCCCTGGTCCTGATGGCTTCACTGCAGAGTTCTACCAAACTTTCAGAGAAGAGTTAACACCACTACTGCTAAAGGTATTTCAGAACATAGAAAAGGACGGAATACTACCAAACTCATTCTATGAAGCCACCGTATCCCTGATACCAAAGCCAGGTAAAGACACCACAAGAAAAGAAAATTATAGACCTATATCCGTCATGAATGTAGATGCAAAAATCCTCAACAAAATTCTAGCCAACAGTATTCAACAACATATCAAAAAAATAATTCACCATGACCAAGTGGGATTCATACCAGGTATGCAGGGATGGTTCAACATTAGAAAAACAATTAATGTAATCCACCACATAAATAAAACAAAAGAATCACATGATTTTATCAATTGATGCAGAAAAGGCATTTGACAAAATTCAACACCCATTCATGATAAATACCCCCAGCAAAATAGGAATAGAAGGAAAATTCCTCAACATAATAAAGGGCATGTATACAAAAGCCAACAGCATCATAAATGGAGAGAGCCTAAAAGCATTCCCATTGAGATCGGGAACCAGACAAGGATGCCCTTTATAACCACTCTTATTCAACATTGTGCTGGAAGTCTTAGCTAGAGCAATTAAGCTAGATAAAGAAATTAAGGGCATCCAGATTGGCAAGGGAGAAGTAAAAGTATCTCTATTTGCAGATGACATGATCTTATACACAGAAAATCCTAAGGAATCCTCCAGAAAACTACCGAAACTAATAGAAGAGTTCGGCAGAGTTTCAGGTTACAAGATAAACATACAAAAATCACTTGGATACCTTTACATCAACAAAAAGAACATCAAAGAAGAAATCACCAAATCAATACCATTCACAGTAGCCCCCAAGAAGATAAAATACTTAGGAATAAATCTTACCAAAGATATAAAAGACCTATACAAAGAAAACTACAGTAGACTTCTGCAAGAAACCAAAAGAGACTTACATAAGTGGAAAAACATATCTTGCTCATGAATAGGAAGACTTAACATTATCAAAATGTCTATTCCACCAAAAGAGATCTATACATTTACTGCAATTCCAATCCAAATCCCAACGACATTCTTTAATGAGATGGAGAAACAAATCACCAACTTCATATGGAAGGGAAAGAGGCCCCGGATAAATAAGGCATTACTGAAAAAGAAGAACAAAGTGGGAGGCCTTACTTTACCTGATTTTAGAACCTATTATACCGCCACAGTAGTCAAAACACCTTGGTACTGGACAGAATTAAGAATCCAGACATAAATCCATCCACATATGAGCAGTTGATATTTGACAAAGGCCCGAAAACAGTTAAATGGGGAAAAGACAGTCTTTTTAACAAATGGTGCTGCCATACTGGATATCCATTTGCAAAAAAATGAAACAAGACCCATATCTCACTCCATGCACAAAAACAAGCTCAAAATGGATCAAAGACCTAAATATAAAATCTAAAACGATAAAGATCATGGAAGGAAAAATAGGGACAATGTTAGGAGCCCTAATACATGGCATAAACAGTATATAAAACATTATTAAGAATGCAGAAGAAAAACTAGATAACTGGGAGCTCCTAAAAATCAAACACCTATCCTCATCCAAAGACTTCACCAAAAAAGAATACCTACAGACCGGGAAAAAGTTTTTAGTTGAGACATTTCCAATCAGCATCTGATCTCTAAAATCTACATGATACTGCAAAAACTGAACTACAAAAAGACAAATAGCCCTATTAAAAAATGGGCAAAAGATATGAATAGACACTTCACTAAAGAAGACATTCAGGTAGCTAACAGATACATCAGGAAATGTTCACGATCATTAGCCATTAGAGAAATGCAGATCAAAACTACAATGAGATTCCATCTCACTCCAACAAGGTTGGCATTAATCCAAAAAACACAAAATAATAAATGTTGGAAAGGCTGTGGAGAGATTGGAACACTTCTACACTGCTGGTGGGAATGTCAAATGGACAATCACTTTGGAAATCAATTTGGCGCTTCCTTAAAAAGCTAGAAATAGAACTACCATACAATCCAGCAATCCCACTCCTCAGAATATATCCCAGAGGAATAAGAGCCTTCATGTGAACAGATATATGCACACCCATGTTTATTGCAGGACTGTTTACGATAGCAAAAACATGGAAGCAACCAAGGTGCCCATCAACGGATGAATGGATAAATTATGGTATATTCACACAATGGAATACTACACATTGATAAAAAACAGTGAGGAATCTGTGAAACATTTCATAAGATGGAGGAAACTGGACGGCATTATGCTGAGTGAAATGAATCAGCTGCAAAAGGACAAATATTGTATAAGACCACTTTTACAAGAACTTGAGAAATAGTTTAAACTGAGAAGAAAACATTCTTTTGTGGTTACGAGAGGGGGGAGGGAGGTAGGGTGGGAGAGGAGCATTCACTAATTAGATAGTAGATAGGAACTACTTTAGGTGAAGGGAAAGACAACACACAATACAGGGGAGATGAGCACAACTGGACTGGACCAAAAGCAAAGAAGTTTCCTGAATAAACTGAATGCTTCAAAGGCCAGTGTAGCAGGGGCAGGGGTTTGGGGACCATGATTTCCGGGGACATCTAAGTCAACTGGCGTAATAAAATCTATTAAGAAAACATTCTGCATCCCACTTTGAAGAGTGGCGTCTGGGGTCTTAAACGTTAGCAAGGAGCCATCTAAGATGCATCAATTGGACTCATCCCACCTGGATCAAAGGAGAATGAAGAACACCAAGGACACAAGGTAATTACGAGCCTGAGACAGAAAGGGCCACATCAATCAGAGACTACATCATCCTGAGACCAGAAGAACTAGATGGTGCCCAGCTACAACTGATGACTGCCCTGACAGGGAACACAACAGAGAACCCCTGAGGGAGCAGGAGAGCTGTGGGATGCAGACCCCAAATTCTCATAAAAAGACTAGAATTAATGGTCCAACTGAGGCTGGAAGGACCCTGGTGGTCATGGCCCCCAGACCTTCTGTTGGCCCAGGACAGGAACCATTCCTGAAGCCAACTCTTCAGACATGGATTGCACTGGACAATGTGTTGGAGAGGGAGGCTGGTGAGGAGTGAGCTTCTTGGATCAGGTGGACACTTGAGATTATGTTCGCATCTCCTGCCTGGAGGGGAGATGAGAGGGTACAGGGGGATAGAAGCTGGCGAAATGGGCACGAAAAGAGAAAGTGGAGGGAGAGAGCAGGCTGTCTCATTAGGGGGAAGTAATTGGGAGTATGTAGCAAGGTGTATAGAAGTTTTTATGTGAGAGACTGACTTGATTTGTAAACTTTCACTTAAAGCACAATAAAAATCACACAAAAAAAAAAAGAATACATTAATCCTATTCACTAACTGATCACTTGAATAAAAGTTAATGACTGGGCTAAAATCTGAAACACTGCTGAGCTATATAAAGGAGAAATACCAGCTTTATTTACCTAAGTATACACCACTTTAACACTCCAGCAGTTACAGGAGAATATACAAACTCTAAACTCCAAGATAAAGTGAAAATAAAACTGAAAAACCTATTTGATTAAAAAAAAAGTTGAATGGTTTTCAAACCAGTATTTGGCTGAAGCTGATATAGAATTAATCAACATTACTTTTTAAGCCTCTCTGCAGCAGGATAAAAAAAAAAATTGGAAAGCTCACAATCATTAAAAAAAAAAAAACCCTGCTCATAGCAACCCTATAGAACAGAGTAGAACTGCCCCACAGAGTTTCTAAGGAATACCTGGTGGATTTGAACTGCCAAGCTTTTGGTTAGCAGCCATAGCTCTTAATCACTATACCAACAGGGGACCTTATGATCATTAAAAAAAAAAAATGCACCCTAACATTACTGGCACTAATCCAAAAAAATCAGAAAATAACAAATGTTGGAGAGATTGGAACTCTTTTGCACTGCTGGTGGGAGTGTAAAATGGTACAACCACTATGGAAAATGATGTGGCACCTCTTTAAAAAGCTAGAAATACAATCCAGCAATCCCACTACTAGGAATACATCCTAGAGAAATAAGAGCCGTCACACAAATAGACATATGCACACCCATGTTCACTGTAGCATTATTCACAATAGTAAAAAGATGGAAACAACCCAAATGCCCATCAACAGATGAATGGATACACAAATTACGATACTTCAACACAAAGGAATACTATGCAACAATAAAGAACAATGATGAATCTACAAAACATCTCACAACATGGATGAATCTGGAGGGCATTATGCTGGCTGAAATAAGTCAATCACGAAAGACGACTATTGTATGAGACCACTATTATAAAAAACCAAGAAAAGCTTTACACACAGAAAAAAACGATCTTCGATGGTTACAAGGGAGGGGAGAGATGGGGAAGGGAGATCACTGACTAGACAGTAGACAAGTGTTAACTTTGATGACGGGAAAGGCAACACACAATATATGAGAAGTCAGCACAACTTGACCAAGGCAAAGTCATAAAAGCTTCCTAGACACATCCAAACACCTTGAAGGACCAGGTTACTGGGGCTGAGGGCTAGGGACTATTATCTTGAGGGACATCTAGGTCAATTGGCATAACATAGTTCATAAAGAAAATGTTCTACATCTAACTTTGGTGAGAAGCGCCCGGGGTCTTAAAAGCTTGTAAGCAGCCATCTAAGATACATCTATCGGTCCCATCTAGTCCAGAGCAAAGGAGAATGAAGAAAACCAAAGACACAAGGAAAATATCAGTCCAAAGGACTAAAAAAACCACATGAACCAGAGCCTCCACCAGCCTGAGCCTAGAAGAGCTAGATGGTGCCTGGCAACCACCACCAAATGCTGACAGGAATCACCACAGAGGGTCCCAGACACAATGGGAGAAAAATGCTCAACAAAATTCAAATTCACAAAAAAGATCAGACTTGCTGGTCTGACAGAGACTGGAGGAGGTCCCAAGACTATGGCCCTCCGACAACTAGCTAACTCAGAACTGAAACCACTCCAAACTCCACCTTTCAGCCAAAGATTAGACAGGCCTATAAAACAAATAATAACACGTGTGAGGAATGTGCTTCTTAGTTCAATCAAGTGCATGAGACCAAATGGAGGATACCTGCCCAAAAGCAAAGATGAGAAAGCAGGAAGGGACTGGAAAACTGGACATATGGACATGGAGAACCAATGTCACAAAACAATTTGTGTATAAGTTTTTGAATGAGAAACTAATATTTGCGCTGTAAACTTTCACCCAAAACACAATAAAATTTTTTTTAAAAAGGGAGGGGAATAAAAACACCTGGCGATAAATGGCCAAACATTAAATTTTACATAAATCTTTCCACACTTAGTAACATCTGAAAAATCCACCCAAATTTAAGAAGCAAACATACATTTTGAAAAAGAACTGAATAGACTTTCTGAAACACTAGAAAACATATCAAAATAGTGTACTTCAAAGGATCGCATATGTTACGTTGACACCATGCCCCTAAATCGGTTTAGAAAGAGATGACAAGATTCAGACTCGTTATTTCATCAGTATAATTTTAATCAGTAGGCATATTAATGTCACATATACTTTTTTAAATATAAATACTTTTAGAAGCTGTGTTTTACAATATGATACCAAGACTATGTAGCTAACACAGACTCTGGAAAAGAGATTTGATCAGAATACTGCTAGGGTGAAAGAAAAGCACCTTCTCAATCATTCATGTTTGGCAATAATGGAAATGCTAGCTCTGAACAACATTCCATTTCTGTTTCAAACCTTCTGTGTTCTCTCTTACCGTTTTAACGATTGTACAGTTTAACATAAAAATGCAACCCACTCGGATTCTCAATAATAAGTCTGATTAGGCAGATAACTTCCCAATCATAAAGGCTTTTATTTTAAGACAGGTACTATGCAAATACTGGTGGAAATCAGACTCGCTGTAATTGAGATAAAAAGACAAGGCTGAGGAGAACAGCACACCTTTGACACTGCTCAGTTTTGAGCACTCATTGTCTTGGAAGTGCTAGATGAAAGTGTATCTACAGTAGAAAGTTACAAGCAGGCTTCAACTGGGAGAACTCTGTCAAGAAAAGCAAGGCTTTCTGCATAAAAAAAAAAAAATCTCCAAATATTTTCTATTTTATGTTTCTATGACCTTTGTAAAGGCGGAGTGTTTTCTGTGCAATACCTGCAGATAGAAATAAATCTACATCACACTCAAACACAACGGAGTATACTGAATATAAAACGCAGGCATGAAGCAAACAGCAGCAGTGGCCCTCAGGCAGCACGTGCAAATCCAGCACTTGGTGTCTGTTCACATCATGGCGCTCAGAAAAGAAAGGTGCCGAAGCTCCCCTTCCCGTTCCACCTGAACTGGTTCCCGACGATAGAAACAAACATCTCCTGGGACATCAAGTTGTCATCGGCTTGCGTGATCCCCAGTTCACTCAGCCTTTTCTTCTTCATCTGGCCTTTCTTTGTGGAGGCAGCAACTAGTTCATTTATGATTTCACAATTGCCTTCGACTTGCTCAGAAAGGTCAGGGCCTGCATACAGCTCCATTTGACCAGCTGCACACTGAATCAGCTCTTCCAAGTCCACCTTCTCAGCTGCACCTACCTCTCCGCTGGTCTGAATTTTAAGCGCTTTATTTTCTGGACAAACAAAAAAAGTAAAAACAAATAAAGGTAAACATAACAAGGACTAAAATATACATGTTTTTACACAATCTGTTAGAGATTTCAAGTTTTTTCTGCCAAAGATCGCTGCTGGCATCTGACTGAATTTTACACACACTTAACCGTAAGAATCTCAATGATCAGGTGTCTTGCTCTGTGTGCCTAGGTTTCCTTACTCTCATGGAGGATCACCAATTTCCAACTCCTTTTTTTCCTCTTTAGCCTAGACCCTAGTTGACTCAACAGATATTTCCTGGGTATTTACTTTTTTTAAGTGCTGTGTTAGGATGCAAAGATTCAAAGATAGTACTACTTTTTCTAAAGGAACTCTCAGTCTAGCAGCTACTTATCAGCATTATAAATGAGTGTTTGTAATGGACAGAATTCCAGATGACCCCCATGATCCTCACCCCATGGTGTTACCCCCATGATTGTTACATGACAAAAGAAATTTACAGATGTAGTTAAGCTTACTCATCAGTTGACCTTAAGACGGGGATTATTCGGGTGGGCCTGACCTGTTCACATGAGCCCCTCAAAAGCACAGCTTTCTCAACTAGTTGCAGAAGAGGAAGCCAGAGAGGCGTGAAGGATAAGGGGGATTTTGCATGAGGGAAGATTTCTACTGCTGAGATGGAGGGGGCCACGGGGCAAGGACTTGAGAGTGGCCTCTAGTTGCTGAGAGAGGTTCCTGGCCAATAGCCAGCAAGAAAACAGAGACCTCACACCTACAACTGCCAACAACTGGATTCTGCCAACAACACGAATGAGCTCGATGTGAATTCTTCCCCAGAGCTTCCAGACAAGAGCCCTGTCCAAATGACACGTGATTTCCCCCTTGTAAGACCCTGAGCATTGAACCCAGTCAAGCCCGCCTGGACTTCTGACTACAGAACTGTGAAATAATGGAAAACTCACAGAGAAATAACTGGGGTGGATGCTGTGGTATGATGCGGACTACTCGCCATCCTTTAAACGTTGCCCACCCACTTGAATGTCTAATCCTTCTTCACATCTGAGACTTACGGTGATCTGAATCATGGCTTGAAATTCATGATTTTCCCACGGTGTTACTACAACTTTTCTGCCAAGAAAGGCAGATCACACAGAGGCATTTGCTTCTACCAATAAAAAGCAGAGCAAACTCCACTATCCCCTGCTTCAACCTGGCACATTCACTTCTCTCCTGATGGTACAATGGGTAAGCACTCAGCTACTAAACGAAAGGTCAGCGATTCGAACCCACCAGCCACTTCACAGGAGAAAAGACCTGGCGATCTGCTCCTGTAACCATTATAGTCTACTTTAGGGGATGGTTCTGTCATATAGGCTCACTATGAGTCAGAATCGACTCAACAGCACACAACAACACCCTTATCAAATGCCAGCAGGAGATACCACTGCTATCAGACACCCATTCTTAGTCTACAAATTTTTAGAAAGCAAGCATAAGGAGGGAACAGCAGGACCAGAAAAACTACAACATTAAGGTTTTTAATGAATAGTTGAACTAGTTGACCTTGAAAGTTTCCACCACCCTGAGATTCCATGTTGTGGCTTTACCAAGCCTCTTTGTCTCCACGCCCAAGCAGGTGACAGTAATCCTTTCTTGAGGGGAGGAAAGCCCAGAGCTTTAATCAGAGTTTAGTGCAGAAACAGTAGATGAAGTCTGTTTTTCCATATAAAAGATCACTAAATGTAGTGCACCTTCACTTTCATCTTGGGCATTTTCTTGCAGATCAGAGAAAATTGTAGGTTTCACCAAGACGACGCCGTAACCGTCGTTATTATGGATGACGTTGTTCATCATGGCTATTCTGGGAATGTCATAGTGCTCATCCAAGAAGTCCTGGGACGTGAGAAACAAAGGCTTTAAGGAACTGTCACACTCAGCACTGCCTGCTTTACAAATCCTCTCATTTTTCTTCTCTAAAAATAAGCAGAAAAGCTCCACTTATTAATATGTTCTCACCCAGCCTGAGCACTGGGTGTTAGAGCCTTCCTGTCATCTCTAGGATCTACAGGAGGCAGGAAGGCAGCCTCACAAGGGACTTTCAGTCATCGACTAGTGATAGTGCTAAAATTTATGAGCTACTTATGCATTTCAAAGTCAGAAAACAGCAGAACCCAACATGGGAATTTAATAAAGCATAATTTTTCACAGAAGGAACCATCCTATTCTTTGGAAAGAGGGTGTTTCAGCAGGTCCTCACCTTAATGAGTATCCCTTCTTTGCAGTGATGGATCCCATTGTCACTCAGGGTGCATTTACTCCCGGGGTATATCTCTATACCAGCTCCCTACAAGGTATAATGTGAGGTAGTGATAAACAGCTTTTAAAAGGCAGAACCATAACAGGTTTATTACTATCACTTCTTACATTTAGTACAGCGCAAATGTAACATGAAAACATAAAATGTCTTGAGGCTAAGTTTTATTAGGTGCTTCTTATCAACATTTCCATTTGCCCCATTTCCAGCTAGCTATCTACCATTTATCACTTTCAAAAACAATACAAGACACACACACCACTGGCTAAGAGTGTCAACACTTAATTCCTGTCCCATTTGCTTATTCTGGACAAATCGGTTTTCTGATTCTACAAAAAAAAAAAAAAAATCATTTAACAATTTTGTTTAAAATGCATTTGGATGCAAAATAACCATTCTCTCAGAGATGCTCAATTAGTTGGAGAACAGCATTTGAGTCTAGTAAGATACTGTAATTTGAGGATAGAAATAAGACCCTATGTTTTTAAACACACACACCAGTTTTAAAATACCCAATCTAACCTGAAAATCCCATCTAAGAGCTAGACAATTAACGGCCTCCACTACTCCACGCTTAAAATCAGCAGCCAATTCAAGTGTCTTATTTATACAAAGTAACCAGAAAGAACTATGCTGGCACAGTTCTGACACTGTCCCTCAGCACCACATGGTACCAACAAAAAAGCGACAGTAATAGGAATACTGTATTCCCTGATGCTACACTAGGCACGCTGGGAAGTGAAAATGACTCAACTAAACTTCTATTTTTATGAAACCATTTGGCGAATGATATACAATTTCACAGATGAAGAGTCGCTATTAACCATTCATGACACCATCCACCATATGCATGTAGAGTTGTTTTTCTAGAAGCGGGAGTATTTCATGAGAAAACACATACACAACGGAATAAAATGAAATACAAAGCCACCAGAAATCATTTAAAATTTAAAAAGGAAAACAATTTAAGCCAGCAGCCACCTAGCAAATAGCAACAAAAGAGACCTGAGGTGAAGATTTTAATATCAGACCAAAGGGACTTTAAGTCAAAATCTGTTATAAGAGACAAAAAAGGACATTATATAACAATAAAAAGGGTTAACCCATCAAGAAGATGCACCCAATAACAGAGCCCCAAAACATACAAAGCAAAAGCTGATAGAACTGAAGGGAGTAATAGAAAAGCTCTACATAATAGTTGGAGACTTCATTGCACCACTTTCAATAAAGGACAGAACACCTAGAAAGAAGATCAACAAGGAAATGGAAGACCTGAATGACACTACAAACCAAGCAGACCTAACAGACATAGAACACTCCAGCCAACAACAGCACAACATCCATTCTTCTCCAGTGCGCACGAACATTCTCCAGGATAGCCCACTGAAATTATACTGTTTTCTCTCACGACAATGGAGTTCAGTTAAAACAGGAAAAAAATTGGAAAATACACAAAAATATAAAAATTAAACAAAACACTATTAAAAAGTCAATGGGTCAAGAAAGAAATCAGGAAATACTTAAAGTCAAATGAAAATGAAAGTACAACCTTTCAAAACTTATGGGATGAGCGAAAGCAGTGCTCAGAGGGAAATTTATACCTATAACTGCCTACATTATGAAGAAAGAACACAAATCAACACCTAATCAAAAAAATTGAGGAGCCAGAAAAAGAGCAAACCAAACCAAAAGCAGCAACTGAAGGAAGGAGATAACAAAAATCAGCAGAGATAAGTAAAACAGAGAATAGAAAAACAATAGAATCACGAAACAAGAAGTGGGCTTTGTGAAAAGATCAATGAAATCGACAAAACAATTGCTAGACTGACAAAGCAAAAAAGAGAGGAGGTGCAAATATCTAAAATCAGGAATGAAAGCAGGGACACTACCAATAAAAAGGATCATAAGACTATGAACAATTGTATGCCAACAAATTAGATAATGTAGCTGAAATGAGCAAATTCCTAGAAACACATAAACTTCCTGTGCTGACTCAAGAAAAAATAGAAGATATCAACAAACCCATAACAAGTAAAGAGACCGAATCACTAATCAAAAACTTCCCCAAAAATAAAAGTCCTGGACCATATGGCTTCACTGTGGAATTCTGCCAAATATTTATAGAAGTGGCTCCAATCCTTTTCAAACTTTTACCAAACACAGAAGAGAACACACCTAACTCATTCTATGAAGCCAAAGCCAGACAAAGACACAAGAAAACTACAGACCTATATTCCCTATTAATATTGATGGAAAAAACCCTCAAAAAAAAAATACTAGCAAACTGAATCCAAAGCATATTAAAAGGATTATATACCGTGATCAAGTGGGATTTATCCCCAAAATGCAAAGGGTGGTTCAACATTAGAAAATCAATCAGTGTAAAATCAAAAGAAAAAAACCACATGATCATCACAATCAACACAGAGAAGGCACCTGACAAAATTCAACATACTTTCATGACAAAAACACCCAACAAGCTAGGAATAGAAGGGAAATTCCTCCATCTGATAAAAGGCATTTATGGAAAACCCACAGCTAACATCATACTCAATGGAGAAGCTTAGAGGTTTCCCCTTAAATCGTGAACTAGACAAGGATGCCCAATCCCAACACTGCTATTCAGCATTGTACTGGAAGTCCTAGCCAGAACAGTTAGACATGAAAAAAAAAGTATACGAATCAGGAAAAAAGAAGTAAAACTATCCCTTTTCACTGATGACATGATCCTTTATGTAAAAGACCCCAAAGATTCCACAAGAAAGCTACTAGAGTTAATAAATGAATTCAGCAAAGTGGCAAAGTACAAGGTCAACACACAAAAATCAGTTAGGTTTCCATATACTATACTAGCAATGAGCAATCAGAAAAGGAAATTAAGAAAACAATTCTATTTACAAATAGCAGGTAAAAGGAATAAAATACCTAGGAATAAATTTAACCAAAAAAGTAAAAGACTTGTATACTAAAAACTATACAATGTTACTGAAACATTATTAATGAAGACCTAAATAAATGGAAAGACATGCTGTGTTCACGGATCAGAAAACTTAATAATATTAAGATGTCAATACTACTCAAAGAAATCTATAGATTCTACACAGCCCCCATCAAAAATTCCTCTCTGCAGAAACAGAAGAGTCAATCCTCAAATTTATACGGAGCTACAAAAACCCAAAAAACCAAACCCACTGCCATTGAGTTGATTCCGAGTCATGGAACTACAAGGGGCCTTGAATAGCCAAAGCAATCGTGAAAAGTAACACAGTTTGAGGACTCACACTTCCCGATTGCAAAACATATTATAAAGCTACAGTAATCAAAACAGTTGGGTACTGGTATAATGATAGACGTACAGACCAATGTAACAGAATTGAGAGCTCAGAAATAAACCCATACATCTATAAACAATTGATTTTTGACAAGGGTATAAAGTCCATCCAACAAGGAATCAATAGTCTCTTTAATAAATGGTGCTGGGAAAACTGGATTTTCACAAGCAAAAGAATAAACATGACTTATACATTATACCACATATAAAAATCAACTCAGAATGGATGAAGGACCTAAATGTGAAAACTAAAACCATAAAATTCTTAGAAGAAAATACGGGTTATGCTTTGGGGACTTAAGCACAAGCAACGAAAGACAAAATAGATAATTGATCTTCATCAAAATTAAAACTTTTATTCATCAAAGGACCTTATCTACAAAGTAAAGAGACAACCTACAGAGTGGGAGAAAATTTTTGGGAACCATATAACTGACAAGAGTCTAATATCCAGCGTATATAAAGAACTACAACAAAAAAACAAACAACCCAATTAAAAAATGAGCAAAAGACTTGAATAGACACTATACAAAAGGGGAAATACAAATAGCTAAGATTAAAAAAAAAAAACACTGAAAACACTAAATGCTGGCAAGGATACAAAGAAACTGGATCTCTCATACATTGCCGACAGGAAGATAAAATGATACAGCCACTCAGGAGAAGAGTGTAGCAGTTTCTTAAAAAATTAAACATGCAACTACCATACAATCCAACAACTGCACTCCTGGGCGTTTATCTCAGAGGAATGAAACTTCTCTTCACACAAAAACCTGTACACAAATGTCAGCAGCAGCTTTATTCTTAACAGCCAAAAACTGGACACCAGCCAGCTGTCCTTCGATAGGTGAAGAGCTGAACGGCAACCCATCCATACAGGGACTTCTACTCAGCAATAAAAGAATAAGCGACTGAGGCACACAACAGCTCGGTGAGTCTCCAGAGAATTATGCTGTGTGAAAAAAACTAATCCCAAAGTTACATGCTGTATGATTCCATTTATATAGCATTCTTGACATGGCAAAATGATAAAGAGAGAACAGTCTAGTGTTTGCCGGTGGCTCGGGGGGGGCTGGGGGAGACGGGCAAGTGGGTGTGACTACGAAAGGGCAGCATGAGGAGTCCCTGTGGTGACAGAGGGTCCCACGCCTTGCCTGTATCCATGTCAGACTCCTGTGGGGATATCGTACTATGGCTTTGCAAGATAACCATTGGGGAAAACTGGTAAAGGGTACACACATGGATGTCTGTATATTATTTCTTATAACTGCACGTGAGTCTAGAATTATCTCTAAGGAAGTAGTTCAATTTTTTCTAAAAAAGTAACAGAGTTTCAATTACTACAAACTTGGCTATAAAGTTATGACTTCAAGGGCCTACGCCTCTCTTAAAGTTACCAGAGAGCAACTGTGGGGTTTATTCTTTTTCTTCCTAACCTGCAGTGAAAAATGCTAAAAAGTAAGAATAACGTTGTACACCTGAGTCTGGCTGGCTGAGTACATGTAAGTGTGTGGACTTCGTTGAAGAAAGAGAACGGGAATATGTTTTCACATATTGGCCCCATATTTTGTCATTTTATTTAGAATGAAAACCCAAACTACCTCACGGAAGGCATAGGAGACCAGCATACCTTGGCACCATATAAATCGGAGTTCTTCATTAAGAGCTCTGCAGACGTCCGTACTGTGACCCCCGTAGTCTCACACTGCAGCACACAGTTTTCCAACGTAGTCTTGCCACTGTGAATGCCTATGACAAAACATAGAGCCAACTGCTTTCACAAGTACTGTGCCTTTTCCAATGTTAGGAACAGGCTTGAGCTAACATTAGACATGGTCTAAATGTTTTCAATAGCTTTCAAACTTTGTCATCTGAATTATAAATTCCTAAGATGTTGACTATTTTGAGTTATTTTTTGAAGTCTAAGAGGCACGTGCTTAAAAAAGAATGAGTTGACTTCAGAAGTGCAAGATTGAGTTAAAAAGCACTTTTGATGAGAAAAAAGCATCGGAGAGTAACTTCGTTGAGTACACTGGAGGGAGAAGAGAGCCCTAATTCAAGGGAGGGGACAGCGCCCAGGAAACAGAGCCTGGAGCAGCCTGAAGACAGTGGGGTCGAAGCAAGCACTAAAACCAACACAGAGAGAAGAGACAACAATACTGGAATGTTTTAAAAGGGAAAAACTGATGACACAGAAGAGAAGAAAATATTAAACTCACAAATCTTGAAGAATAAGCTCCCTAAATTGTCACATGATGTACATAAATAATTAATCAACCTTCCATATACTCAAGCATAGTATTTTATTAAAGTGTATCTTTCATGAAAAGCAAAGTTTTTCTTCAAAGCCTGGAACGAATGACACACCAAATATTCAGGTACTTACTTAAGATTCCTTCTACAGCACCATGCTGAACAAACTTTATGCTTGAGATTTTGATATCCGCACCTGTACAATCCACAAAAGTGTCTCCTTTGCCCCTCTTTTCTATCACAATATCATCTGGTAGACCATATCCTAGGGAAGGGAACAAGAAGATGGGTGAGGGGAAAGGCCTAAACAGAAAAACACATTTCTTTAGTTCACATGACTCCACATGATACTTGAGAGCAATCAACCAGTTGCATTTAGGTAACATCTAATTATCTCCCGGTATATCTTGATTGATTTAAGCTATGATATTCAATTTTTAACAGTACCAACTCCTCAGTTTGCCCCATGTGAGGAAGGCTGCCCTATGAACCACTTCGGACCAGCTCAGCATTAAATTCACTTACAGAACTACTATGAAACAATAAATAATCCAAGTGCTCACAGCTGAGTCAAAGAGGTTTAAGCATTCGATCCTTTTAAATTTTTTTTCCAACTCCAAAATTCTATGATTATAATATAAATCAGCTTTGAAAAAACCTAAGCAATTCTCAAGGTTATCTAATTTTAATATTCTCTTCAACTGACTGCCCTAAAATCTGACAACTTGACTTAAAATAGTTCACCTCCTGGAAAAAGCAGCCTACCTTGTTAACCAATAGAAATCACTGAATCTCTATAAATCTAAATCAAACTGAAAATGCCGGCAGGGCCACTGAGTGGGCTTACCAGAAAAAAAAAAATGGAGGATGAGAAAACTAGAGGACTGCCTGATTTTTGTCATGAAACAGAACCACACAGACCAAACTGTAAATAAGAAATAACGCTCACTGTTTAAGTCTCGGCTTGAATAAACAGAACCAGTGACTGTGTTAAACAGGCAAAGCCACTTAGGATATCTACAGGTGACCAGTACAGACAAGCCTGGGGGACCATGGAGAACACAAGAGCACTTCTCACACCAAAATGCTCCCAGTGGTGGACTCTGGATGACGGGATTACGAGTCTTTTTTTTTTTTTTTTCAATTCTTTATATGTGTTTGCATGTACTTTGCACGTTTTCTACAATAAGCGGTTTTTTATCAACAGAAAAATAAAAAATATTTTAAAAATTGCCATGAGAGAAAAATGAGATTATTACATAAGCAAATTATGTATTGTCAGCAGTTTAAAACATGAAACCATCAACTAAGTAAATGGAAGTTCTAAAGAAGAAAACCCCTACTATACAGTGGCAATGCCTGCACACAGTAGGTACTCAGTATATATCTCTCATCATGACTGTTAGCTACAGCTCACTGTCAGATAAGCTTAAATCTTACTCCTGAACAAGTACTCCATGTATTCCCATCTGCTGCCCCAAATTCTCAAAAATCCCCCGTTGGTAAGTGTGCAGTCATTTTGACACCTGAGCCTCAGGATTCTGGGAGATTATTTATGACACTCCAACAATCATGTTATAATCTCCTCACCCATCTCGGAAGAACTTCTACCTACCGCACGATCGGTAATATCAATGTGATTTTCACGATGCCAGAAATAAAGTGTTTTTACTGCAGTGCTTTATCCTGCAGATGTGTTATTTATACACACACATCTATATAAATCAAACATTGGAGAGGAGAAAGAACAAAAGTTATACACATAAAACAAAAAAGGGGGTGAGATGATGCCCTAGTGAACAGCAGGAAATTAAACTCCCAGGCTTGCTTGCATTAAGAAGTTTTGACAAGATAAAGGACATAGCTTAAGCAGTTTCTGAACAGCTGCACGAGTCCCAAAATGATACACGATTTTTTGCATTACAAGCTTTATTGCTAACTTGAAGCTGTTTTGGTAAACCGTTGAGCAGGTGCGTCTGAATTTGACATGTTATTGAAATCTACAAAAGGAATGACTGTAAAGTAGCCTACATTCAGGAACTGCTCTAAATGTACAGTAAGAGTATAACTACTAAAAAGTTATCTCTAATAGAATCTTTCAACATTAATTTTCTCAAAAGTACAGTTTGGCCAAGAAACAAAGTGTAGAATTTCTAACATTTCGGCAAGCTTTTAAAGAATTAAGGTAAGCGACGTTTATTTTTTATCAATTTCAATTTAAATGTACTTCACTATACTCCAACAAAAATAAGCTAAATTTAAAACAAAAAACCACACACCGCATACCCACAATGTACACGAAATAAGGGCAAGCAACAAGTCCAAAAAAATACTAAACTAAAAAAATATTGCTGGGAATATTTTTTTATTTCAGAAATGAGACTTTCTAAAACCATCCACAATCTGGAAAGTACACTTCTTCCTAACGGTCTTTTTTCTGTATGTTGACTGTGAACGTCTTCCCAACACATACGTGTTATAAAGAGCTATTAGTCAAGTTGCTCAAACAGTGGGTTGATTCCCTGTAAGCCTTAAATACCGTTAATCGTGGCAATTCATTCAAAATCAAATAAGTTAAAATTACATTCTTGAAGCTGCCACAAGGTGAGTAATTTATTGTCTGCGAAGCACATCACGCAGGAGGGCCTGGTTGTGTGATTGTCCACACTCACCTTCCAACTCGATGGAGTCAGCAATGGAGAATGTGCCGTGTACCACGTAATGGCCAGGACAAACAATTACACTGTCACCTTCATAGCAGGCATTTATAGCAGACAACGGATCATTATGGAACTAGAAAACAACAATAACATTTTGCAAATATACGTCCCAAAAGCAACCCAAGTATTACTTTAGGCGCCTTCACGTCTCACTTTGAAAATGGAGTCAAACCTGAGTATTTAATTATCAGCTTTGATCGTGCACTAAGCCCAGTGCATGCTTGGTAAGTGACTATTACTGACTGAAAACAAGTTCTTGCTACTTCCATTTCACAGAAAACCAGCTGTGGGAAGTTCCCATAAACACTTTGTAGAATTCATGAAAACCTTGGGTGAGTCAGAGGGAAAAGCCACCCAGAGTGAGAAAGTCTCCTTTTACCTGGATTTCTATTTCTTCCTTACAAGGCTCCTGACAAAGCTTGTCCTTCAGCAGGGCCTGCAGTAGACCAGACATCATGGTGGAGGAGACCACATGGGTGACCTTCTGACCACTCACACGGATGCCCTTTGCTTGGATATTAGAATTCTTTTGGTAGCCAAACACATATCTTAAAGAAACCAAACAGACATATCAGTTTTCAAAAGATAGCTGGGGGCGGGGGGAGGGGGGGAGGGAGGTGTCAACCAACTAAGAATAACAAAGATATACAAACCTCAACAAAGGATTCTCAATGAGCTTTAGCTTTTGTTTCAACTGTTCCATCTCCGAGTACAATTTTAACCCTTCCACCATGGAGATGTTTTCCTGCTCAGAATCAGAGCTACAATTTGACAAACTGCTTCTCAGGTTTAAAAACCTCCTGTAACTCTCCTCACACTGAGACAGCAGATTGCGGTAGTCAACAATCAGTCCTGATGGAACTCGGTCTTCAAGAATATCATAATGCCTGAAAGTTTAAAAGCAAGTCAAAGTTCATGGCCATTCAGACACATCTTTCTCTCAGTGAGACAGCCCGTTTAGTCCTCAGAGAGCCAGTGAGAAAAGGGCTCACAGGACGCAGCCCAGGTGCACGTTAAGCCTTTCTGAATAGCACTCAACTGTATGGGGAACATGTTGGGAGTTTTAAGCACCACTTCATTCTAGTCACTAATTTTTCCTCTTTTGAAGAGTTGGGTTTTTTTTAGATCCAAACATTTGTGCTTTAAAAACACTGAATGTTCATCCTGTACAGTTTGTCATCACTATTTAGCAAGGAATTACCTTCTTCTCATTTATTACATTTAAAACCTAATACAAGCGGGAAGGCAGGAGAGACATGGTGGTGAGGTGTAGGGAGGGCAAGCATCCCAAAACTGTTTCAGAACAACGTTTAAGATGACCATGTTTCTGGGATCAGAAACTGGAGCGATTCAAACCATCTGGTCCTTCCTCATGTTTAAAGCACTGTTGCCCAAATTATCTGCAATTTCCCCCAGGAAGATTATTGGACAACCTTATTAGCACTTAAAAATTATTATTAATTTAGAGGCGGGGCCAAGATGGCGGACTAGGTGGACGCTACCGCAGATCCCTCTTGCAACAAAGACTTGGAAAAACAAGTGAATCGATAACATACATAACAATCCACGAACTCTGAACAACAAACACAGACTTAGAGACGGAGAACGAACAAATACGGGCAGACAGCGATCGTTTTCAGAACCAGGAGCCAGCGTATCAGGCAGGTGACCTTTGGAGCCCGATCTGGGGCAGAGCCCAGGGAGGCAGACGGCACAGACAAGGGGCCCAGCCCTACCCCCCGAACTCATCCCGGGAGAGAGCCTAGCCGGTTGGTGCGGGCGGCGTAGCGGCGCAGCCGGTGGGAGAAGCACCCGGGAGGCAGTGACTGATCTTGGGGCAGGGAGAGCAGCGTCCCAGCCGGGGAGCCCTCCCGCCGGGAGTTTGGCAGGAAGCGGGCATGGCGCGAGTGTGGGGATCAGCTATATTTCCCTAAAGCGACCCCAGGGACGGGCCCAGCCGTTCGTGAGGGTGACGCCCACCCAGTTCGCGAGAGCGGTGCGGCGCACCGGACGGAGAAGTCTCCGGGAGGAAGTGACTGGTCTCGGAGCAGGGAGAGCAGCGTCCCAGCCGGGGAGCCGTCCCGCTGGGATTTTGGCGAGCACGGGCGGGGCGTGAGCGCGTTCCCCTGAATAGACCCCAGGGGCGGGCCCAGCTGTTCGTGAGGGCGACGCCCACCCAGTCCACGCGAACGGAGCGGCGCACAGGAGGCAGAAGTCCCCGAGAGGAAGTGACTGGTCTTGGAGCGGGGAGAGCAGCATCCCAGCCAGGGAGCCATCCTGCTGGGATTTTGGCGGACGCGGGCGGAGCGTGAACTCGGGGATCAGCTCTATATTCTGAGGTGCTACACTCCTAGCTCTCTGATCGCTCCCCCACCCTCCCCAGGCGGCTGCGTTAACATCCAAATAGCCTGAGCCAGAGGGAGAATTCAGGTAGGGATCTGACTGCATTTTTTTTAGCTGATTACCTGGAAAAACTAGTTTCCCAGTGATGGCTCGGAGACAGCAGTCCATATCAAACCACATAAAGAAACAGACCATGACAGCTTCTCCAACCCCCCAAACAAAAGAATCAAAATCTTTCCCAAATGAAGATACACTCCTGGAATTATCAGATACAGAATATAAAAAACTAATTTACAGAATGCTTAAAGACATCACAAATGAAATTAGGCTAACTGCAGAAAAAGCCAAGGAACACACTGATAAAACTGTTGAAGAACTCAAAAAGATTATTCAAGAACATACCGGAAAAATTAATAAGTTGCAAGAATCCACAGAGAGACAGCATGTAGAAATCCAAAAGATTAACAATAAAATTACAGAATTAGACAACGCAATAGGAAGTCAGAGGAGCAGACTCAAGCAATTAGAATGTAGACTGGGACTTCTGGAGGACCAGGGAATCAACACCAACATAGCTGAAAAAAAATCAGATAAAAGAATTTAAAAAAATGAAGAAACCCTAAGAATCATGTGGGACTCTATCAAGAAGGATAACTTGAGAGTGATTGGAGTCCCAGAACAGGGAGGGGGGACAGAAAACACAGAGAAAATAGTTGAAGAACTCCTGACACAAAACTTCCCTGACATCATGAAAGACGAAAGGATATCTATCCAAGATGCTCATCGAACCCCATTTATGATTGATCCAAAAACACCAAGGCATATTGTCATCAAACTCACCAAAACCAAAGATAAACAGAAAATTTTAAAAGCAGCCAGGGAGAAAAGAAAGGTTTCCTTCAAGGGAGAATCAATAAGAATAAGTTCAGACTACTCAGCAGAAACCATGCAGGCAAGAAGGGAATGGGACGACGTATACAGAGCACTGAAGGAGAAAAACTCCCAACCAAGGATCATATATCCAGCAAAACTCTCTCTGAAATATGAAGGAGAAATTAAGATATTTACAGATAAACACAAGTTTAGAGAATTTGCAAAAACTAAACCAAGACTGCAAGAAATGCTAAAGGAGATTGTTCGGCCTGATGACCAATAATATCAGGTTCCAGCACAATACAAGGTCACAAAACAGAACGTCCTGATATCAACACAACTCAAATAGGGAAAGCACAAAAACAAACAAATTAAGATTAATTCTAAAAAATAAATAAATAAACAAAATAATACACATAACAGGGAATCATGGAAACCAATAGATAAACGATCACAATAATCAAAAAGAGGGACTAAATATAGGAGGCATTGAACTGCTAGATGGAGAGTGATACAAGGCGATACAGAACGATACAAGTTAGGTTTTTACTTAGAAAAATAGGGGTAAATAATAAGGTAACCACAAAAACGAATATCAATTCCATAACTCAAGAAAAAAGCCAAGAAAAACGTAACGACTCAACTAACATAAAGTTAAACATTATGAAAATGAGGATCTCACAATCTACTGAGAAAAACGTCTCAGCACAAAAAAGTATGCGGAAAAATGAAATGGCCAACAACACACATGAAAAGGCATCAAAATGACAGCACTAAAAACTTATTTATCTATAATTACGCTGAATGTAAATGGACTAAACGCACCAATAAAGAGACAGAGAGTCACAGACTGGATAAAGAAACACGATCCATCTATATGCTGCCTACAAGAGACACACCTTAGACTTAGAGACACAAACTAAAACTCAAAGGATGGAAAAAAATATATCAAGCAAATAATAAGCAAAAAAGAAGAGGAGTAGCAATATTAATTTCTGACAAAATAGACTTTAGACTTAAATCCACCACAAAGGATAAAGAAGGACACTATATAATGATAAAAGGGACAATTGATCAGGAAGACATAACCATATTAAATATTTATGCACCCAATGACAGGGCTGCAAGATACATAAATCAAATTTTAACAGAATTGAAAAGTGAGATAGACACCTCCACATTTATAGTAGGAGACTTCAACACACCACTTTAAGAGAAGGACAGGACATCCAGTAAGAAGCTCAATAGAGACACGGAAGACCTACTTACAACAATCAACCAACTTGAGCTCATTGACTTATACAGAACTCTCCACCCAACTGCTGCAAAATATATTTTTTTCTAGTGCACATGGAACATTCTCTAGAATAGACCACATATTAGGTCATAAAACAAATCTTTGCAGAATTCAAAACATCAAAATATTACAAAGCATCTTCTCAGACCACAAGGCAATGAAGCTAGAAATCAATAACAGAAAAACTAGGGAAAAGAAATCAAATACTTGGAAAATGAACAATACCCTCCTGAAAAAAGACTGGGTTATAGAAGACATCAAGGAGGGAATAAGGAAATTCTTAGAAAGCAACGAGAATGAAAATACTTCCTATCAAAACCTCTGGGACACAGCAAAAGCAGTGCTCAAAGGCCAATTTATATCGATAAATGCACACATACAAAAAGAAGAAAGAGCCAAAATCAGAGAACTGTCCCGACAACTTGAACAAATAGAAAGTGAGCAACAAAAGAACCCATCAGGCCCCCGAAGAAAACAAATAATAAAAATTAGAGCTTAACTAAATGGATTAGAGAACAGAAAAACAATTGAAAGAATTAACAAAGCCAAAAGCTGGTTCTTTGAAAAAATTAACAACATTGATAAACCATTGGCTAGACTGACTAAAGAAAAACAGGAAAGGAAACAAATAACCCGAATAAGAAACGAGAAGGACCACATCACAACAGAGCCAAATGAAATTAAAAGAATCATTTCAGATTACTATGAAAAACTGTACTCTAACAAATTTGAAAACCTAGAAGAAATGGATAAATTCTTCGAAAAATACTACCTACCTAAACTAACACATTCAGAAGTAGAACAACTAAATAGACCCATAACAAAAAAAGAGATTGAAATGGTAATCAAAAACCTTCCAACAAAAAAAAGTCCTGGCCCGGATGGCTTCACTGCAGAGTTCTACCAAACCTTCAGAGAAGACTTAACACCACTACTACTGAAGGTATTTCAAAGCATAGAAAAAGAAGGAATACTACCCAACTCATTTTATGAAGCTACCATCTCCCTGATACCAAAACCAGCTAAAGACATTACAAAAAAAGAAAATTATAGACCTATATCCCTCATGAACATAGATGCAAAAATCCTCAACAAAATTCTAGCCAATAGAATCCAACAACACATCAAAAAAATAATTCACCCTGATCAAGTGGGATTTATACCAGGTATGCAAGGCTGGTTTAATATCAGAAAAACCATTAATGTAATCCATCACATAAATAAAACAAAAGATAAAAACCACATGATCTTATCAATAGATGCAGAAAAGGCATTTGACAAAGTTCAACACCCATTTATGATAAAAACTCTTACCAAAATAGGAATTGAAGGAAAATTCCTCAACATAATAAAGGGCATCTATGCAAAGCCAACGGCCAATATCACTCTAAATGGAGAGAACCTGAAAGCATTTCCCTTGAGAACGGGAACCAGACAAGGATGCCCTTTATCACCACTCTTATTCAACATCGTACTTGAAGTCCTAGCCAGGGCAATTAGGCTAGACAAAGAAATAAAGGGTATCCAGATTGGCAAGGAGGAAGTAAAGCTATCACTATTTGCAGATGACATGATCATATACATGGAAAACCCTAAGGAATCCTCCAGAAAACTACTGAAACTAATAGAAGAGTTTGGAAGAGTCTCTGGTTATAAAATAAACATACAAAAATCACTTGGATTCCTCTACATCAACAAAAAGAACACCGAAGAGGAAATAACCAAATCAATACCATTCATAGTAGCCCCCAAGAAGATAAAATACTTAGGAATAAATCTTACCAAGGATGTAAAAGACCTATACAAAGAAAACTATAAAACTCTGCTACAAGAAATTCAAAAGGACATACTTAAGTGGAAAAACATACCCTGCTCATGGATAGGAAGACTTAACATAGTAAAAATGTCTATTCTACCAAAAGCCATCTATACATATAATGCACTTCCAATCCAAATACCAATGTCATATTTTAAGGGGATAGAGAAACAAATCACCAATTTCATATGGAAGGGAAAGAACCCCCGGATAAGTAAAGCATTACTGAAAAAGAAGAAGAAAGTGGGAGGCCTCACTCTACCTGATTTCAGAACCTATTATACAGCTACAGTAGTCAAAACAGCCTGGTACTGGTACAACAACAGGCACATAGACCAATGGAACAGAATTGAGAACCCAGATATAAATCCATCCACATATGAGCAGCTGATATTTGACAAAGGACCAGTGTCAGTCAATTGGGGAAATGATAGTCTTTTTAACAAATGGTGCTGGCATAACTGGATATCCATTTGCAAAAGAATGAAACAGGACCCATACCTCACACCATGCACAAAAACTAACTCCAAGTGGATCAAAGACCTAAACATAAGGACTAAAACGATAAAGATCATGGAAGAAAAAATAGGGACCACCCTAGGAGCCCTAATACAAGGCATAAACAGAATACAAAACATTACCAAAAATGATGAAGAGAAACCTGATAACTGGGAGCTCCTAAAAATCAAACATCTATGCTCATCTAAAGAGTAAAAAGACCACCTACAGACTGGGAAAGAATTTTCAGCTATGACATCTCAGACCAGCGCCTGATCTCTAAAATCTACGTGATTCTGTCAAAACTCAACCACAAAAAGACAAACAACCCAATCAAGAAGTGGGCAAAGGATATGAACACACATTTCACTAAAGAAGATATTCAGGCAGCCAACAGATACATGAGAAAATGCTCTCGATCATTAGCCATTAGAGAAATGCAAATTAAAACTACGATGAGATTCCATCTCACACCAACAAGGCTGGCATTAATCCAAAAAACACAAAATAATAAATGTTGGAGAGGCTGCGGAGAGATTGGAACTCTTATACACTGCTGGTGGGAATGTAAAATGGTACAACCACTTTGGAAATCTATCTGGCGTTATCTTAAACAGTTAGAAATAGAACTACCATACAACCCAGAAATCCCACTCCTCGGAATATACCCTAGGGATACAAGAGCCTTCACACAAACAGATATATGCACACCCATGTTTATTGCAGCTCTGTTTACAATAGCAAAAAGCTGGAAGCAACCAAGGTGTCCGTCAACGGATGAATGGGTAAATAAATTGTGGTATATTCACACAATGGAATACTACCCATCGATAAAGAACAGTGACAAATCTCTGAAACATTTGATAACATGGAGGAACCTGGAAGGCATTATGCTGAGCGAAATGAGTCAGAGGCAAAAGGACAAATATCGTATAAGACCTCTATTATAATATCTTGAGAAATAGAAAAAATGGAGAAGAACACATACTTTTGTGGTTACAAAGGCGGGAGGGAGGAAGGGAGGGAGAGGGTTTTTTATTGATCAATCAGTAGATAAGAACTGCTTTGGGTGAAGGGAAAGACAACACTCAATACAAGGAAGGTCAGTCTAATTGGACTGGAATAAAAGCAAAGAGGTTTCCAGAATAAAATGAAAGCTTCAAAGGTCAGCGGAGCAGGGGCAGGGGTCTGGGGAACATGGTTTGAGGGGACTTCTAAGTCAGTGGGCAAAATAATTCTATTATGAAAACATTCTGCATCCCACTTTGAAATGTGGCGCCTGGGGTCCTAAATGCCAACAAGCGGCCATCTAAGATACATCAATTGGTCTCAACCCACCTGGAGCAAAGGAGAATGAAGAACACCAAGGTCACTCGACAACCAAGAACCCAAGAGACAGAAAGGGCCACATGAACCAGAGACCTACATTATCCTGAGACCAGAAGAACTAGTTGGTGCCCGGCCACAATCGATGTCTGCCCTGTCAGGGAGCACAACAGACAACTCCTGAGGGAACAGGAGACCAATGGGATACAGACCCCAAATTCTCATAAAAAGACCATACTTAATGGTATGACTGCGACTAGAGGAATCCCGGAGACAATGCTCCCCAGACCTTCCTATGGCACAGGACAGGAACCATCCCCGAAGACAACTCATCAGGCATGAAAAGAACTGGTCCGTGAGGGGGAGAGAGATGCTGATGAAGAGTTAGCTAATTAAATCAGGTGGACACTGGAGAGTGTGTTGGCAACTCTTGACTGGAGGGGGGATGGGAAGATAGAGAAAGAGGGAAGATGGCAAAATTGGCACGAAACGAGAGACTGAAAGGGCTGACTCAATAGGGGGAGAGCAAGTGGGAGAAGGGAGTAAGATGTATGTAAACTTACATGTGACAGACTGATTGGAATGGTAAATGTTCACTTGAAGCTTAATAAAAATTAATTTAAAAAAATTATTATTAATTTAGATACCTTCTCGAATATAAATTCAGAATGAAATTACTTCTAGATGTAATAATAAAATAACTTATAGACAATCAAGCTAATGGATTTGAAATAGATGCATTTAAAAATAAAAGCACAATATTATTGTCAGCTACCCCCAGGCCAGGGGAATCTCAGCTCTGGCTGCGTATTAGACACCACCAGGTAGCTTTTAAGAAACACAAGTGCTCAGGCCCCTCCCCGAACAACTAAATCCGCCTCCGGGGGTATGGAGGTATTTTTTAAAGTTCTCTGGGGATTCTAATATACAATCAAGGTTGAAAAGTACTGTCTTAGGTGATTTTTTTTTTTTTTTAACTTAGTCATGCTCCAAATAAGACAGGAGGAAAAGAAAACAGAACCATATCCTTTACATCAAATTATGGTGAACACTCAAATAGACAAAAAATAAACAAAATAAAATAAACAAAAAAGTTTTTTCTGATTCTCAAATAAATGAATTAGGTGAAGCTTGAAAAGCAAGAAAAGCAAGAATTTTGTCTGCTTTGGTTAATCCGTACTCATTTAAAGCTATTCTGAAAATCCACTTTGCAAACGAGAAACAGGGGACCAAACCACTGACGGCTTGATCAGGTCAATTAAGTTGTAAAGATTAAGACCCAAATTTTAAAGTAAGTGTCTCAGCCTTTCCAATATCCATGCCAATCGGCTCATTTCTTCTCATTCTATTGATACTTCATAGTCTGGAAGCAATGAAGCAACAGCTGTGCGTCTCAGACCCAATAGCTCTGAAGCTGAGTGTTTTGAATTAGAAAGGAAAAATATTGACCTCGCAGTGCAAAATCAAAACAAAAAATTCCCTTTGAACCTTGCCTGTCGACAGCTCGCTCCTATCTTAGCCCAGAGTCCTTCTGGGTTCGCTTACATCTGATAACATTCCAGGTTCTCCATCAGATGCCATGGCTTCTTCTCCATAACAGAAAACAACCCTTCCCTTACTGTACCCCATCTGCCAGTGTTGTACAAGGTGCTCATGGGGTCACTTCTCGTTGTTAACACATGTTTAAGTCTGTCAGAGGGGAATACAGTTTTCCCAAGGGCCAGATGTACGTGATATTCACCCATCATTACACTGTACTACAGTCAAAACCAATCATTACTTTAAGAGCAAATGTACAAAACCTAGGCAAACCTAATGTGGAAAGCCTGGCATTTCATTAAACATGCTATGGGAATATAGGAAATAGAGAACAGAAAACCTGGGAAATGTTTCAAGAGAAATCACCGCCAGTCTATGAGGAGCTAAGGTATACATGATTCTAAACCAGGTGAACCATTAACCAGCCTCCTCAAATATTTTCATTTATTATTATTTACTGTTTAAGACAAGAAAAGCTTACTAAATCAAAGCGGGTTTCCCAGAAACATGAAGGGTTACCACCTTCTTATGTAACCAAATCATCTTTCACACAGGGAAAAAAAAATTCTCTTCTGCAATTCTATTTATTTATTTTTAATGCAAGTTCTAATTTTATTCTATTGCAGCACTGCCTACTGAATTACCTCATGACTGCAAGGAGAAATTACCTGGTCTCAGACCACCACCTAGTGGAAGGCCTAAAGCCACGTTAACCAGGTCAGGACAGAACAATAATTTGGGTATTGTTGCGTGGAAAGGTTTCCCCATCAAAACGATAAGTTAGAAGAAGGTGTTCAGGTATTCTGGAAATTTTTATTCATCACCAGTATTAACTATTTCATATTTTCATCTATTTGTCAAATAAAGATTTAAGGAAAATGAGCTTGGCAAAGCATGCTAGGTAAGTCTGTGAGTTTAGTCTGGCATGTTTTGCTGTAGGAACTTCAAGTTCTGTATCTTTAAAAATATCCTTTAAAAACGTAAAGCCAAAAGTATTCTATAATTCAAACAATCTCACTGCTTTTCAAACAATTATCTTTTAATTAAACACGGCTTTTAACGTACTAGCTCAATTGGATTTTACTTAGTTTTACAAAACAATGAGCTAGCAACAGATTCTTGAACTCTCTGCTTTTAGATTCAGTTTATAAACACTAAAAGCAGCCGTCTCTGCACTTGTACAAGTTTCACTTAATAACTTGTCAACGGGTTGTATTGTTTGCACATGGTTCCATTTCTGTCTAGGCCCCTGCCGTACGCACACGCACTACACAGGTAAAATCAAACTGAGAATATCTGTTTTTCCCAAGATGTATCAAGGTCAGCAAAAAATACTTACAATCTCAGTCGAGGCTCAACACACCTGACAAAATAATCATACTCATCCTCCTCTTCTTCATCCCAACTCCTCCAAATGTTTTGGTAGAAAAACCTGAAGGAGGAATTTGTATCGTCAAAACTCAATCCCTGGTTCAAAACGCCAGGGTTTCAGAGGGGCAAAAGCGAAATTGTTTGGAGTCAGTTAAGACATTCTATCGACTCTAGCAAATATTACCCAGCATTCCGGTGTCTTACCGTTACTAACAACTCAGAGTCACATCAGACAGAGACCTTCTGAGCAGCTAGAGAAACTTTCTCCACAACAGTGGTTCTGTTAGGACTTTTTTTTTTCCCCAGAAGAACTATTTATCAATTATCTGTAACTCAAGTCAATTTCAGCTCAAAGTGACCTTATAGGACAGGGTAGAACTGCCCCATAGGGTTTCCAAGGAGCAGCTGGTGGATTCGAACTGCCAGTCTTTTGTTTGGTTTTTTCAATTATTGTACATCCAACTGCCGACCTTCTGGTTAGCAGCCGTAGCTCTTAAGCACCGCACCACCAGGGCTCCACGGGAGTGCCATTTACTGAGATAAGAAGACCAGGAGGAAAACAAGTTTGGGGTGGAAAATAGAGTTTTGTTTCCCCATGAAAACAGGCTGAGATGTCTACTTGAACTCCACAAAGATGATGTCAAGCAGGCAGACGAATATGCAAGTCCAGAACTCAAGGGAAAGGCCAGGGCTAGGGAGATAAATCTGGGAGTTGTCAGCACATCGATGGCATTGAAGCAGCGATACCACCTAGGGACACAACACAGAGCTGCAGTTCTCAGCCTGGGCTGCGCATTGGAATCCTTGGGAAGCTGTAAAAGCATCAGTGTTTTTTTAAAGCTCCTCAAGTGATTTTTTAATCATATTTTTATTATGGAAAATTTCAAACATATACAAAGGCAGAGAGAAAACAGTACGCCATGTATCCATCACCCAGCTTCAACAATTATCAACTCGGGTCAATTTGGTTCCATCTCTATCCCACCCGCGGCTGCCCCCTCCCCTACTACCCTGACACTTTTGAAGCAAACCTTAGACATATATATCATTCACAAAATTTTGGAATGTGTCTCTAAAAAAAAAATTTTTACCCCCCCCAAAAAATTTAATCTCTTAATATTACCAAATATCCAGTCAGTATTCAAATTCCTTCAAGCCAGAAACCTGGGTGCCAACTCCATCACCCTCATCAGCCAGGATCCATTCCACCACCATGTCCCAGACATTCTACTTGCTCAACAAGCCTCAACAGTCTTCTCCACCTCCCACGCTAGTCCATGTGTGCCTTTTAACTGGTCTCCCTAGCCTCCCTCCATTTCCCCACAGCCCACGCTAGTCCACATGTGCCTTTTAACTGGTCTCCCTAGTCTACTCCATTTCCCCACTGCCCACGCTAGTCCACGCATGCCTTTTAACTGGTCTCCCTAGTCTACTCCATTTCTCCACGTCCCACGCTAGTTCACACGTGTCTTTTAACCGGCCTCCCTAGCGTCCCTCCCTCCATTTGTTCTCTACGCAGCAGCTTTTTTTTTCATTGTGGTGAAATACACTTTACAAAACATTTCCACTATTTTACATGTACAACTCATTGGCATTAGACATAGCAGTCTTTTAAAACAAAGCTATCATATTCACCCTTGAGAAAAAGCCCTTGAATGGCTTCCCATTGCTCTTGGAAGATAAGAACAACTAACTGGCTTACAAAGCCTTATACCTTTTGACCCCTGCTTCAGACTCCAAGCTCATTTCCCAGGCTTCTCCAGTTCTGCCTGTGCTCCAGCCACACTGGCCTTTCAGTTCCTTAAGCTCACCAAGCTCCGCCTACTCACTCCGCCACAACCCCTTTCACCTAGCTAGTCCTTGAGACCCAAATGTCATTTCCTCAGGAGACCTTTCTTGACCCCTTAACTATATAACAGTGGCCTGACCTAGTCTTGGAGTCCCTGGGTGGTGCAATGGGTAACACAGCTGCTAACGGAAAAAGGTTAGAGGTTTGAGTCCACCCAGAGGCACCTCAAAAGAAAGGCCTGGCAATTACTTATGAAAAATGAGCCATTGAAAACCCTATGGAGCACAGTTCTACTCTGACACACATGGGGTCGCCATGAGTTGGTATCCACTGGATAGCCATTGGTTTGGCCTTTTTTTTTTTTTTTTTTAACTTAGTCCTCAGATGCTGTAATTCATCACAGCACTAACTCCAGTTCACAATCACATATACGTCTTTGTGTGATTACTGCGTCAGGGTTATTCCGCCACCGTTACTGACAGCTCCCTGATGGTGAGATTATCTGTTTTCTGCAACAGGCGCCCCCTACCCTCAACTCAGGACCTGCACTCAAGTATTTACTGAATAAAAACAGACGGAAACTCTCACAATTTGACCTTCTCATGGCACTGACCAGATTCTGACCCCTCAAAATGAAGACTGCATCTGGCCCAGCTGGGCTTCCAATAACCCCATCACCAGCCCCAGATACTTGTCTTTCCATTGCGTCTGCACCCAGCGAGAGAGATTAACTCCTTCATTCTTAACTTCCCAAAATCATCAATTGCTGCTTTACCTTCACATGCTTTAATTGCTGGATTTTACAAAAAATGATCAAAACATAAGGGAGTTAGTTTGGTTCTGTACAGAAACCAGTTCTTTGGATTTATACTGCTTGGCTTAAAACTGAACATCTAGGCCTAAACGTCCCTGCATACAATTAGAAATTTTCCACGTGATGTCAGAAGCTGGGCCTGAGACACTGCTTTTTTATAAGTTATTCAAACTGGGCCCGGCAGAACCAGGCTCATTACAGAGAAACCAGTAAATACTTGTTAAATTTCAAAACACAAAGCACAGTTATTAACATCACAATCATTATATTATCCAGTCTTCCACCTCCTGGAGGAATACAAGTCCATTTCTAAATAGCTAAAATTTAGCCTTCTTTACTAAATATATATGGAAGAGCCAAAAAATCAAAATTATCTGATAAAATACATACCTGAAAAACGTACCTATTAATCCAGGTATGCACCTTCCTTCCCTAAGGGGCCTGGGGCACACTCCTGTGAGTGGAAACCAACCATGCCGAAAAAGTTGAAAGATGCAAGTATGTCCCTCAAGTGTCCTGGAAGTGGTCTGAGAAGACACTTTCTTTGACCAGATAATGTGTATCAGTCTCATCAGTTTAAAGAACTTGGTTGCTAACCGAAAGATCAGTGGTTCAGACCCACCAGCCACTCCAAAGGAAAAAGATATGGCAGTCTGCTTCCATAAAGATTTACAGTCTTGGAAACCCTGTGGGGCAGTTAGTTCTACTCTGTCCTACAGGGACACTATGAGTCGGAAGCAACTCAATGGCAGTGGGTTTGGTTTGGTTCAGTCTAACCAGTGCATAGGCCACGATATACCACCTTCTTCACTTTATCTTTCTTTCCTCATGTATTCAGATATGCCGACCATAAGCCTTAGATCCTAGAACTCTGAAGCCCACTTCTAAACATATATAAATCCAAATAAAAATCCCCTACCTTTTGTTAACATTTGGAGTAACTCGGTAAAGGGTATTCAGAATTCTTTGTACTATTTTTTCAAAATTTTATAAGTCTGGAATTATTCCAAAAAGAAAATTTTAAACATATGAAAAATTTTAATTTAAGAGATTCCCCTATTTTTGAATATTTTAAAACGTGGCTAAGATGGAATGACCAAGCTCACAGTTTGAATTTTAAATCTGGGCCTGATACGGACCAGATTTTCTTCTGTTTGTCCAGTGTTTCTGGATGCAGGTAATTTTTGTCAACTTCTCTTCCCACCTGACATGCTCCATGGCGAGGGCCGTCTGGTCAAACGCTCCAGAGTCATCAAACACCACCCAGAGCTCCTGCAGGGGCAGCCGGTGCTCCTTCAGCTCCAGGAGCTCACTCATGCACTCCCAGGTGAAAGAGCTCACGCGAGACTCACAGAGGTACGGCTTGGTAAGCCTCACCACAGCCTTCAACCCTGAGAAGTCCACGTCCGTGACCTGGGATTTAAAACAATGTGGCCTGACTTAACGCATGGAAAATCGAAACTAAGACACATATAAAACACTAGTAACAGCCTGACTTTTTAAAAAGCAGGAATGGGAACCTTCTTCTGTAATGTAAAGGACAGACAAGGCAGGCCTGGCTCTTCCTCTCACAGAGCTTACACTGTAAACAAGATGATGAGTATGTGGCAGAGAATAACCAGCAGAGTGCCTTGTTTGCTCAGATGGTCAGGGAAGTCACTTGTTAGCTGAGATGAGAAGGATGAAAAGCATGTAGCCACCTGAAGAGCCAGGGAAGGTGCAAAGGCCCTGTGGCAGAGGCAAGCTTGGCAGAAGAGGAGCGGGAATAGGCAGCTGGGAGGGAGCAGCAGGGATGAGGCAGGATAGAGACAAAGAGACCAGGAGGTGAAGGCCTCTCAAGGGTGGGGATCTTACACGTTCGCTCATGGAATGAGAAGCTGTAAGGCCAATGCTGGGCCCTTGGTAAACAAATGAATGAAGTGTTTTTAGCACGTTTTTCTTTGAAAACAATGACTCTGCTTTACAGAAAATGATGGGGGGGGGGCGGTGCACGCTGTTGTAACCAAACTAATAGGTCTGAACAATCGAAGGTATCAGCACAATCCAGAATTTCCAAATTCCCAAGGAACAGCTGAACCCAGTGCCTGGAGCACAATCACTGCGAGTGCGGTGTCATCTCCTGCAGGAGCGGCAGCAACAACTTGTAGTCACACTCCTTGGTTTAACATTTTAGTTTAACAGGGCTTTTTGTGGTCCAGTTAGCAGACGCTGAAAAAAACTCACAGCTGTAATTAGACTGCGGATTTAATGTAAAAGGTTCAGCCAGTTGAAAAATAAGATTGTTTCTTACTTTCTGCAGTGGGACGTATTACCCAGAGATTAACCACCCGTCTGCAGATCTGCTAGGCAATAAATGGGCTAGTTTTAAACTGCCTATTTGGTTTGAGCGACTTAATGGGCTACAACTAAAAAGGTAAAAAAATTAATGGCAACGCTGCTAACTCCATAATTAGGTCTCTCCTCCACTTCATAGGTTTATAAGCCATTTCTCCTTGTCAAAGGCTGCTGAAACTTCAGACACTTCGGTTCCCTGGCAGCTCCTCCTCGGCTGTTTTTAGGATTTGCAGAAGACTTTACACACCGTGGCAATCAGATGTGAAAAACAGGCTATTTTCAATCAGCTCATAAACTTTAATTAAAAATAAGCACTTTGGCTATAACAGTCTGAAATAAAGTGCTTTTAGCTAGAGACAAATGTCTGAACAACAGAATTAAATTTACCTCTACCAGCACCTCGAACACGTTGGTGTGCCAGACTGCCCGCCATCCAGATGGTTCCAGAACCTTCTCCAAGAACTCAGCTGTGAATTCTCTTACCTCAGAAGCCTTGCAGTCAGCTACAAACAAATGAGACACAGTAAGAATTGCAACCACATGAGGCAGAGAGAAGTGACTAAATCCACCAAGCCCACCTCCATCAGTACCAACAACTGGCAGTCTGGGGCACTGAAACAGACATCTACTTTAAACAAAGAGGTAATAATAATACTAAGCAACAAAAAAGAGAACTTACTCACCTAAAATGTAATCTTGATAGGCTCTGAATCGCTCATAGAACAAAAGTTGACTTGTTTGGAAAATTTCTGGGAAAAGTGTTTTACCTTCTAGCACAAAACTCCGTAAACTAGTACCTGCCTTCTCATGATCGCTACAATCACTGCAGGAGTCTTCATCTTGGAACAAACCTAAAAGAACAAAAAATAAGCAGTCTCACTGTCCCAGACACTTCCAGTGTTTACAGAGTGCTGCTATGTTCACTTCCTTGCTTAGAAATTCCAAGCAAAGTACAAGCTAGGATTTGAGGATGCTGCTTTACTTACTTCTATCATTGTCAGAAAAAACTAGTTCGAAACTTAAAAACATCTCAAAATCCAAGTTCTACTTCAAAACAGTAAGAGCTTAAGACCCTTCACAGGTTAGGTTTTGTTGTTCTGTGAGGTTTGGGGAAAGGCAAAGGAAACGGTTGGTTTATCTGTTTTTTAATTCAGTGGCAACCACCCAAGATCTCCTTAAACGGATACAGCTATGATCTTTATTAAGGAGCCCTGGTGATGCAATCATTAAGAGCTTGGCTGCTAACAGAATGGTCTGTGGTTTGAACCCATCAGCAGCTCCGCGGAAGAAAAGACCTGGTGATCTGTTCCTGTAAAGATTACAGGATAGGAAACCCTACTGACAGTTCTACTCTGTCCTGTAGGGCCACTGAGTTAGAATTGACTCGATGGCACACAACATGATCTTTACTAGGGTGCAGTGTTGGTTTGAAGGGTAGAATTCTCATCTTCCTTGCCGGAGACCCGGGTCCGTCATGCACAGCCACCACCCACCTGTCAGTGGAGGCCTGCGTGCTGCTATGACAGTGAACAGGTTTCAGAGGAGCTTTCAGACTAACACAAACTAGGAAGAAAGGCTTGGACTAGGAAGAAAGGCCTGGAGACATACTTTGGAAAATCAGCCAATGAAAACTGTAGTTCACAATGATCTGATCCCCAACCAGTCGTGGGGACAGCCATCCCAGTTCCCAATGGCAGCTAACAACAACAACATGATCTTTACTATGGTTAGCAGCTTATAATGGCCAAGGATCTCGTAGTCACTTTGTTTCTTCCAAAACAATTCTATAAAACCGCATTAGAAATAGGGAACATAGCTGATTTTCGATAATCCCTCTCAGACGAGCTGAAGCCTGCCTTCACTTTCTGCAGTATCGGCCTGTCAACGGCCCCTCGGTAAACAGAGATGAGTCTTAATAATGCATACTGTTTCCTTTGCGAAGGCTGCTAGGTTCCTCCTTGTGAATTCAGTGGCCATGTCTGAGGAAAAGATTAGAAAATGCTAAACACATTAGGTCTGGACTGTACGTAATTATGTTTCATAAGGCATGCTTCAGTCAGTGGCATTTCTAATTCTGTGTAAGAAGATGTTTTAAATAGATGAACTGATTACTAAATAAACAAATGCTGAGGGTAGCATTTAGACTTGCAAAGTAGTTTCCAGTGGTGGTTTCTGAAGAGAGTATCTGAGACTGTTAGGAGCACTGCTTTGTCATACACGCACACACACACACCCCACTTTTATTTTCTCTTTCCTCCAATTTCTTTGCCCCTGTTCAGGCCACCAGAATTACTTGACCTCACAGATTTTACTTGGATCCACAATCAACAGCCATGGAAGCAGCAGTTGAGAAATCAAAAGACACGTTGCATTGGGCAAATCTGCCGGAAAGGACCTCTTTAAGGTACTGAAAAGCAAAGATGTCACCTTGAAGACTATGGTGCACCTGACCCAAGCCACGGTGTTTTCAGTTGCATCATATGCATGTGAAAGCTGGACAATGAATAAGGAAGACTGAAGAATTGACACCTTTGAATTGTGGTGTTGGGGAAGAATATTGAATATACAATGGACTGCTAAAAGAATGAACAAATCTGTCTTGGAGGAAGTACAACCAGAGTGCTCCTTAGAAGCAAGGATGGCAAGACTGCGTCTTACACACTTTGGACATGTTGTCAGGAGGGATCAGTCCCTGGAGAAGGATATCATGCTTGGCAAAGTACAGGGTCAGCAGAAAAGAGGAAGACCCTCAACGAGATAGACTGGCACAGTGGCTGCAACAATGGGCTCAAGCATAACAATGACTGTAAGGATGGTGCAGGACCAGGCAGTGTTTAGTTCTGTGGTACACAGGGTCAGTATGAGTCAGAACAGACTTAACAGCACCTAACAGCAACAACAACACAGACGACCCAAGTGAACTCAAGTGTCTACAGCTGACAGATAAATGCTGAGGCACTGGAGCCGTACAGAGCCTCAATACTTTATCACTGTGTGAAAATCTCATTGCCTCAGTTTCCTTGGCTATACAAAACCACTGCCAGTGAGTTGACTCCAACTCATAACAACCCTATAGGACAGAGTAGAACTGCTCCCCACGTCAATTAAATTAAGAGGATTAAATAACTGTCCCCATTACTTGGTAAGGTCCCTATGTGGTGCAAATGGTTTGCGTTTGACTGCTAACCTAAAGGTTGGCAGTTGGAAACTTCAGTGGCTCCATGGAAGAAAAGGCCTGGCTGTCTGCTTCCCTGGTGGCGCAGTGGTTAAAAACAAGGCTTCTAACCAAAAGCCTGGCAGTTCAAACCCACCAGCTGCTCCAGGAGAGAAAGATGTGGTAGTCTGCTTCGATAACAATCACACCCTTGGAAACGCTATGGGGCAGTTCTAGTCTGTCCTACAGGATGGCTATGAGTCAGAATCAACTCAACAGCACACAACAACAACAATGTATTTCCCTTAAGATTTAGAACCAAGAAAACCCTATGGAGCAGCTCTACTCTGTAAATCATGGGGCCACCAGGAGTCAGAAGTGACTTCAGGGCAACTAACATCGCTTAAGAAAAAACATCACTTAGTACATATAAATGTATGTTAGATAAATAACAGTTGTACATCAGCAGAAATCCTTATGGCCATTTTGAAAGTAATTACTATTGACACATTATTTCATCTTCGATTCTGGAAGACCACTGCCTCTGATTTCCTAGTGGGAAAACTGAAGCCAAGTGACTTCTGCCCATTCATGAGTTTAGTCAGTGGTGGAATTAAGTCGCACTGAGCTTTCTTACTTTGCCAGGATTCCTCCCACTACACAACACTACTTAAAATGCTAGAATAAAAACCTGCACCAGCTTAAAAAGGTGTTATGGATTGAACCGCGTCTCCTAAAAATGGGTTGTAAATCCTAACCTCTATGCCTGTGGTTACAATCCCCTTTGGGAATGGGTTGTCACTGTTAGGTTAATAAGACAGGGTTGGTGTCTTGAATCAATCTCTTTTGAAACATAAAGGAGATTAAACAAGCAAGTGAAAGAAGCAGAGATGGGGCAAAACCGATGCCAAAACACTTGGAGATCTCCAAGGAACCAGGAAGTAGAAGCTGAAGAGACAAGGACTTTCCTCGAGAGCTAACAGAGAAAGCAAGCCTTCCCCTAGAGCCGGCACCCTGAATTAGGACTTCTAGCCTCCTAGGCTGTGAGAAAACAAATTTTTGTTTGTTAAAGCCACCTACTTGTGATATTTCTGTTAGAGCAGCATTAGATAGCTAAGACAAAATGTCAGGAAAAAAGAAACAGTGACCTCTGCACCAAAGCCAAACCAAACCCACTGCCATCAAGTCGATTCCGACTCATAGCCACGCTATAGGACAGAGTAGAACTGCCCCATAGTTTCCAAGGAGCGCCCGGCAGATTCGAACTGCCGACGCTATGGTTAGCAGCCTTAGCACTTAACCACTACACCACCAAGTGTTTCCATAACCAAGTGTTTCCATAATAGCTAATATTTATTGAGCACTTACAGCTGTTGTTGTTGTTAGGTGCTGTCAAGTCAGTCCCGACTCATAGCAACCCTACAGGACAGAGTAGAACTGCCCCACTCCAAGGAGTGGCTGGTGAATTTGAACTGCCAACCTTTTGGTTAGCAGCCAAGCTCTTAACCACTGTGCCATCAGGGCTCCGAGCACTTGAGGTAGAAATGTCTGGGAATTAGGAAACCTGGCTTCTGGCTCTAGACTTTTCCAAACTAGCTCCCCAAACGCTGGGAATATTAACGGCCCTCGGTGTCCAGGGTTCAAGCTTCCTCCTTTTTGCGGAAAGAAGCGTGGCTCCCATCTTTGAGATGTGGAGTAAAGTGAAGAGCCTGTTGACACAGATGAATGCGCGCAGAGGTCCCTGCGCCCACCCGGCATGGGGGGCTGGGGCTTCCCGACTCAGTGGCGCTCCTTCCAGTCCGAGGGAAGCTGAGGCAGGAGAGGACGAGACATGGGCAGCAGCCCGGGAACCCCCGACCCGATGTCCTGAGAGCCTCCCGGCCTCGCACACCCGCCACCGCACCCCGGGCTGCGGGCACCAGGTCCCCACGCCCGGGCCACCGCTAGCAGGAGGCTCCGCAGACCGGGCAAGGCGGTGCTCACCTTTTTCCAGGCTGGCCGTCTCCTCCTCGGCCGTCCAGCCCGTGCGCTCCGGCGCTGGCGCCATCGCCTCCGGCTCCAGACCACCACCAGTCACCAAGCCGTTCGCCATTTCAAATTTCCGCGGGCTGCCGCTTCAGTCCCGTAACGTGATGACGCTGCCACTTCTGATTGGGTACGAGGGAGAAGCGCTTGGACCAATCAAAAGAAGGTTTTTTGTCCCTGGTTTCCGCACTCTGTGCGCCCCCCTTCACCACCTCCCGGCTCCACTAACCCTGGCAACAACGCTTTTGCGCCATCTACCGACCGGCGGACCACTCTGCTCGTCCAGCCACCTGGTCCTCTTAAAAAATAACTGGGAAAAATTTGGAAACGTTGAATTGGGGCATAATTTGGGATGATTTCCGAAAAACTGACAATGCCATGCCTGACAGTAGGACAGAGCGGAAAAGGCACTGGATTGAGTGTTAAAAACATACTGTTTAGACTTGGTTCTGTAATAGGACCTTGGTCTGGGTGGGCCTAATCCTTTCACCACTAAGAATCAGTCTCTCTCCTCTCTCGTTCACTAACACACACACACACACACACACACACACGCACGCACAAACACAGACACACAGACACACACAAAATGGGCCCGACCTTTTCAAACAATGTCAAATTAAATTTATTAAGTGAAAGTATATTTTCTCATTTTTATTCATCAAGAGCAACTGTAACCTCCAATAATAATAACCATTTGCCGTTGAGTCGAGTCCAACTCATGGCAACCCCATGTGTGTCAGAGTAGAGCTGTGCTCCGTAGGTTTGCAATGGCTGATTGTTTGGAAGTAGATCGCCAGGCATTCGTTCTGAGGTGCCTCTGGGTGGACTTGAACCTCCAACCTGTCAGTTAGCAGCCAAGCTCATTAAACATTTGCACTACCCGGGGACTCCTCAATAACTAAAACGTATTATGTTGTGGTGCAATGAATTACTTATTAATTCAGCCCTTCGAGCCATAGTCTTTGTAACTTCCACCAAATGATTGGGTGGGACCATGCTAATAAGGTGTATGTAACCCTAACAAGGGTACTGGTCAGTTTTGCCATCCCACTAGGCTTAAAACGAGCCATTTCAGAGGCAGGAGGAGAGGATCTCACCACTACCAAGAAAGAAGGGCCAGGAGCGGAGCACTTCTTTGGACTTGCCATCCTTGCGCTGAGAAGCTCCTGGAACTAGGAGTCCAAAGACAGAGAGAGAGAGACAGGGAGAGAGAGAGAGCTGGGGGGAGAGAGAGAGAGAGCCGTGACACCAAAGACAGCAAGAAACGGAGGCAGCAGAACCAGGAGATGGAGTGAGAAAGCTGAGTGCCTTTGGGCTGAAGCTTACTAGCAGAGTGGGGTGCCTGGGGGGTACTTATCAGCAGAACTAAAAGAGCTTTGTAACACTTGCCAGAGGGGGCAGAGGCTGAGGGCCAGAAAGAGGCGTGCCTGCTGGCATGCCTGAAAAGGGGCTGTCCTGATGGAAGAGCTGTATCCTGAGCATTCCTGAACCTAAGTTGTAACCTGTTACTTCCCTAATAAACCCCATAACTGTAAGTATGGTCTGTGAGTTCTGTGTGGCCATTGCAATGAATTATCAAACCCAGAAGGGAAGTAGAGAGTGCTGTGGGAGGGACAGCTGGTATCAGAATTGGTAAAGACAGGAGGGAGGAGGTATGTGTGACCTCCACCTCATCAGCCTTGGGCTGTTGATCTTGATTCTCCTTCCCCCTGGTGATGTTGAAGGAGATATGATGCCTCTCTCCTTCCCCTCCTCCGCCAGTTTTACCATATGCAAGACGACCTGCTGCAGGCTCTACCTGCATTATCTTATTTAATTTTCACAAACCATCCTGTGAGTCACGAAATATTATTATTCCCCGTTTACAGATAAGGAAATGGAGTCACTAAAAAGTCAAGTAACTTGCCTTTAACTTAACACAGCAAAGCTGGGATTTGAGACCAGTCAGACTCCAGAGCCAATCCAAACCCACTGCCATAGAGTTGATTCCGACTCACAGCGACCCTGTAGGACAGAGTAGAACTGCCCCATAGGGTTTACTGGGACAGACTGCCACATCTTTCTCCCAAAGAGCAGCTGGTGAATTTGAACTGCTGACTTTTGGTTAGCACACAAGCGCTTAACCACGGCACTGCCAGACCTCCTTACAAACCCCACAGTGGCAGGATTTCTCCTCCCCTATTTTCCTCAGCAAATTTTTTATTTTCCTCAGCAAAATGTCGGCAGTCTGAATCCACCAGCCGCTCCTTGGAAACCCTATGGGGCAGTTCTACTCTGTCCTATATGGTCGCTATG
This sequence comes from Loxodonta africana, assembly GCF_030014295.1. Taxonomy (NCBI): domain Eukaryota; kingdom Metazoa; phylum Chordata; class Mammalia; order Proboscidea; family Elephantidae; genus Loxodonta; species Loxodonta africana. The sequence continues at coordinate 74,445,208 of NC_087362.1, forward strand.
AGTCGGAATCAACTCAACGGCAATGGATTTTGTTATCTTTTTCTTTCCCTCAGCACTGGAGACCATGTAGCCCTCTTCTTGTTCAATTACTAATTATTTCATCAACTTTCGAGATATAACTCAAGCCATTGGTTCTGGAGAAGTCTGGAAAAGGTGCAGGAAGCCACAAGGGCAGAGACAAAATACCTATGCTGTTGCAAACCACATTAAGGACAAACTATTAAACTGGATATATTTGCTATCACCACCCCCCTCGTTTCCAAACCTATGTCAGCGTGTGTTCATTATTTGCTCAGATGTTATCAAGGGTTTTCAGAGTTTTCCCCTAAGTGGACATGTTTCAGGAGCACACATCTCTTACAGACTTGCTCCCACTGCCCCCTGTTCCCATCCTAAGGAAAGGGTTTCTCCTTCCTCTGTTCCCATCCCTCCACCATGGCAACCTTCTGCCTGCCCTAAGGTGGGGTGTTATCCACTATTTTATGGGTTGATTTTTTTTTTTTTTTTAATCTTTACTCTCTCACCATCGGGTCCTTACACTCTATCTACAAGTGTATCAAAACTGCTCTCCCCAGAAAACTTCCCAAAATCCAAGAGCGACCTTGAGACACTTCCTGGCTCGTCCTCTCTCTGTAGCACCAAACTTCTGGGGAGCAGGGCCTTCCCACTCCTGCTTTCTTGAGGCTAGCAGCACCCTCCAGAGGCCTTCTTCTGTCTTCACCATCTCATCCCGTGACAACATTCATGCCCACCCCAGCTCTGCAAAGTCTTTCTGCCCCCCCACCCCCCCGCCCCCCGCCCCCCCGTCCCCACGCTCCTGCTTCTTCTACTTCTCTGATGACTCCTCTGCTTCCCCCTCAGATTCCCTAAACCTAGGTGGTTGCCCGGGTCCTATCCAAAGCCCGCCTCCCGTAGTAACGCCAGAGCGTGAGAGAGGCCAGGTGAGATTTCGGCCGTCACTGACTGTGCAGGACCGAGGATTTGCTGATTCACTTGACGAATGATATTATTGAGTGTAGACTGTGTGCCGGACACTGTTCAAGGGAGGCAGAAGCGAGCAGGACAGGTGAGGTCGCTGCTGTCAGAGTCCTCAGCCTAGCAGGGATACACAGTAAGCAAGTAAAAAAATGAACAAGCTCATTTCAGATGATGAAAATACTAAAAGGAAAAGAAAATACAGCAATGTGAGACAGAATGACGGGTTTGTTGTTTTTGTTAGGTGCCGTCGAGTCAGTTCCAATTCATAGTGACCCTATGCACACCAGAACAAAACACTGCCCTGTCCTGTGCCATCCCCACAATCATCGTTTGCTTGAACTCATTTTTGCAGCCACTGTGTCAATCCACCTCGTTGAGGATCTTCCTCTTTTCCTCTGACCTTGTACTTTGCCAAGCATGATGTCCTTCTCCAGGGACTGATTTCTCCTGACAATGTGTCCAAAGTATGTAAGACACAGTCTCGCCATCCTTGCTTCTAAGGAGCATTCTGGTTGTACTTCTCCTAAGACAGATTTGTTCATTCTTTTGGCAGTCCATGGTATATTCAATATTCTTCACCAACACCACAATTCAAAGGCGTCAATTCTTCTTCGGCCTTCCTTGTTCATTGTCCAGCATGCATATGATACGATTGAAAATACCATGGCTTGGGTCAGGCGCACTCTAGTGTTCAAGGTGACATCTTTGCTCTTCAACACAAAACAAATTCAGATTTTTGTGTGAAAAAATCCTGATTTAAAAAATGTTAGCATCTATTTTAAAAAGAAATCTTAAACACCACACAAGCCAGACGAACCTCATTTCTCAGGCCAAGTGTGGCCCACGGCCCCCCAGATTTCAGCCTCATCTCTGAGCCCTGACTACTCGGAGTGCAGAGCTTGTCAGAAATGCATAGTGCCCCTCCACACCTGCTGGATCAGAAGCTGCATTTTCACAACACCCCCAGGGTGACTTCACTCAGGCTCGATAAGAAGGCCGAAGGCCTTTCAACCTGACCTCTCTCCTGAGGCCATTTCAGTTTTTATCTACCTGCTGGCAAGCCAGGCATGGAATTCTTGCCTATGATTCAAACTCACTATGCTACAAAGCCATACCTCAGCCCACCCCATTCTCCAGCTTTTATGGCACTCATTTCATCCCGCTCTCCCACCACAGCCCCGCTGGCACCACCCTCAGCTCTCTCTCAGGCAGACAAGACAGCATCTGGGCAGCCACCTTCTCTGCAAAGCCTGTGCCCACCCCAACACCTGCCTCCATAATTACTGCTCCCCTCTTGCTTCTCGTACAGGCGCCTCAAGCTTCAGTGCCCAGGAAGGGCAGGCAGGAACAGAAAGGATCAGGTGGGCACTGGTGTCAGCCTGGCGGGGGTGTTGGGGATGTGGGCACCATGTCGCCATGTTGGTTTTTCAAGAGAAGCCAGAAATCCAGATTTTTGTGAGTAATCTCTATTTTAAAATGTTTGCAACTAATTTTAAAAAATTAAACACTGTTTTTAGCCAAATGACACCTACTTACAGCCCACCAGCTTGAGACTCCTGAGACCTAGCTGGCCTGTGCATTGTGCCGGAGGCTGTGCATTGTTTGAAGGCAAGCACCATGTCTACCCTCTTTGTATTGTTGGCACCTACAAATAACCAAAAAATAAATTAATTAATTAAAACCCAAATCAGTCGCCATGGAGTCGATTCCAACTCATGGCAACCCTGTGTGTGTCAGAGTAGAACTGCACAGCATGGAGTTTTCAATAGCTGATTTTTTGGAAGTAGGTCACCAGGCCTTTCTTCCAAGGTGTCTCTGGATGAATTTGAACCTCCAGCCTTCCGGTTAGCAGCCAAGAATGTCAGTCATTTTTGCCACCCAGGGACTTTACTCCAAACAATAAATTTGGCTTACTAAAGGGATAAACTAAATTAATACTGTTCCCTTTCTATGTGATGGAATATTACAATGTCATTAGGCTAATGCCTCAGGCTTGGCGTCACGCAGCTGGGAGCCTGGGCCATTTCTGCTGCTGCTGTCCAGAAGCCTCCAGGAGCCACAGATTAGTCACTGGTGTCATAATCCGAGTCAGGCAGTAATGGCTGCCTGTATTTGGTCTCCTACCCTGGTGGTGTAGTAGTTAAGTGCTACAGCTGCTCACCAAAATGTTGGCAGTTCGAATTCACCAGGCGCTCCTTGGAACCTCTACGGGGCAGTTCTACTCTGTCCTATAGGGTCGCTATGAGTTGGAATCGACTCGACGGCAGTGGGTTTGGTTTGGGTTTGGTTTTGGAGCCCTGATGGCACAGTGGTTAAGACCTCAGCTGCTAACCAATACGTCAGCAGTTCAAATCCACCAGCTGCTGCTTGGAAACCCTATGGGCAGTTCTACTGTGTCCTATCGGGTCGCTATGAGTTGGAATCAACTCGTCGGCAGTAGGCTTTTTTAGCCACCAAACCAGCCCACTAGCTTCCCCAAGGACAGATACATCCTCTAGGGTGTGATTGACTGTACAGCTAGGGACTTTGATCCCAGGGGCAACAAGGCCAAAACAGGCTCTTACTAGACATTTGTGTGAGTGACTCTGTGAGGGGATCTGGGCAGCAGAGCAGGGTAAGGAAGGCCTTCCTGTTGGGGTGAGGCTGGTCCCTCCGCGTTCAGTTGTGGAGCGCCACGTGGGCCCAGGGTGGGCCTGAGCATCTTCTGAGGGGAGGGAAGGTAGCCCACCATGTCCAGCCAGCGGCAGGGAGAGAAGAAACACTAGGTTCCTGCTGCTCTGATTTGAGAGTCTGGAGCTCTCAGGGACAAAAACAAAAAACAAAGACCAGGTCAGAGTTTTGGCTTATATCACCCACGAGAGGGCAGCTTAAACCTTCCAAAGAAAACAAATCTGCAACTTTCGTGACGCACTGAGGAGCCTCTCAACCAGCTTCTGTTTGAGCCTCCTGGCCCTCTGCAAGGCCCTGAAGGTGAGAAGGGAACAAAGCTAACCGCCTCATAGAGCTGGGTGCAGGAGCTGCATATTACACAACAGAACGCCCAAGGACTACGTAACCAGAGCCTGGGATAGCCACCATCACAGACAGAGCTGGCTGTCAGGAGGGAGAATACCAGCAGGGTCCTCTTTGGATCCCCCATCCGTTGGTTTGTTGTATAGTGGGGCTTGTGTGTTTCTATGATGCTGAAGCTATGCCACCAGTATTTCAAATACCAGCAGGGTCACCCATGGTGGACAGGTATCAGTGGAGCTTCCAGACTGAGACAGACTAGGAAGAAGGGGCTGGTGACCTACTCCTGAAAACTAGCCAGTGAAAACCCTATGAGTCTCTCCAAGACTATGGCCCTCAGACAACCTTCTGATCTGGAGCTGAAGCCATCCCCATAAACCACCTCCCAGCCAAGCAATAGACAAGCTCATAAGACAGTAACACTCTACAGGAGACTACTGCTTAGGACAATTAATTATAGGAGATCAAAAGCAAAGATGAGAAGGCAGGAATGGGTAGGAAATCAGGACTAAAGGAAATGGGGAACCCAGGGTGGAAACAGGAAGAGTGCTGACTCATTGTGAGGAATGAAACCACGGTCATGAAATACTTTTTGTACAAACTATCAAATGAGAAACTAAGTTGCTCTGAAAACTTTCACCTAATGCACACACACACACACACACACACACACACACACACATACCCTATGGATCACAACAGAATATGGTCTGATATAGTGCTGGACAATGAGCCCCCCAGGTTGGAAGGCACTCAGAATACACAGTGGCTGCAACAGTGGACCTGAGCGTGCCAATACCTGTGAAGATGGTGCAGGGCTGGGCAGTGTTTCCTTCTGCTGCACATGGGGTCGCCTGTGAGTCAGAGACAACTTGACAGCAATTAACACCAACAGCCTGTTTGGACTGTAGGCCTTGGGAAGACCTCTCTGACAGAGGACATTGGGCTAACAGTTCAGTTCCCAGTGAGATGGAGGGAGCCGTCGGAAGGAGATGTCAGCAGTGGGAGGTGTGGATTCAGGAAGAGGGGAGCCATAAGTCTAGAAACCCAGAGGCAGGAAAGAATTTGGGTTGTTCCAGAAACAGGAAAGAGGCCTTGAGGCATGAACATGGGGGGAGGGGGGTTGTCTGGAGTTGAGGTTGCTGGGGTAACAAGGTCCTGAGGGCCATTGTAAAACGTTCAGATTGTATTCTGTGTGTACTGGGGTGCCACCGACAGACGACAAGTTGAAGGAACGAGTGTGCTGGCTGCTGTGTGGAGAATGCGGGGCACAGGGACTGGGGCATTTGGTACACCTACCTCTGGCCTTGTAGATTAAAAAACACCCTACATTTGCACGATGCTTTCTAGTTGACAGCAGTGATTTCATTTGCTCCCCAGCCCTCCACCCCCCCTTCTTCCCTGTCCCCAGCGTTATTGTGAGATGCTTTTAATGCTATTTTATACTAGAGGAGATTTGTCCACCAGGTCTCACGAGTTGCCCAGAGTCAGAGTGGTCAGTAAGTGCTGGAATCTAGGTTTGAATCAAGGTCTGCTGATTTCCTCTTCAGGGATCTTTTAACTTTGACTTCAGCCATATGACCCACACATATACAGCCAGTCTCTGGATTACGAACGAGTTCCATTCCTAAGTCTGTCTTCAAGTCAAATCTGTAGGTAAGTAGGAACAGTTAGGTACAGCCCGTATCTAATATCAGTTAGTCAAATGTTTGTCTTAGTATATATTATATAGTGTACATTTCTATGCATAAAAAACATTAAAGAAACCCTTCCAGATACACTAGAACATCTTTAACATAATAATACAGTAATGATAATGTTTTGATGACCGTCGCAAAGAAATACCTTTTGTTATTACACACCACTGCATGTACCTCGAATTTTTAATGTAACAGGCTTTATAAGGGTTGGTTCGTAACTACGGGCTGTACCTAAGTCGGACATTGATAACTGGGGGACTGCCTGTGTATCTGTTTGCATGCACTATGGACTCCCAACCCTTGCAGAGAGCAGGTTGGACACATAAGTCCATATGTAGGGGTGTACGGACATGTGCAGCCTAGAGAATAGTCTAGGATGGAGATAAAAATTCTTAAAAATGTTAAGAAAAGGAGAAAGGAGTCAATGCCTGCTGATCCGCCTTCTCACTCCAATCCTTGGACACTCCCAGACCTACAAGCCCAGCATCTATGGCTTATATAAGACCTATTGTAAGACACCCTACAGGGCAGTTCTACTCTGTCCTATAGGATCACTATGAGTTGGAATTGCCTCGATTACAGCAGGTTTTTTTTTTTTTTTTGGTTATTGTAAGACTACAGGTCAATACTTCTGCTTCTTTCTATGACGAGTAACTGGGACTGAATTTATTTACATTCCCAACATAAACAACTAGAAAACTGGATAAAATAAATGAACCAACAGTTTTCAAACAATGGACAGTAGACATTGCAGGACTGTGGTTGATCCCTTAAACGAGGGAAACACATGATGTGAGTCCTCTGAGTATCCTGGCTTTCTGTCTGGAGACACCAGACCGTGGTACAGGGAAGAGGAATTCAAGCAGAGCACGGCATGTCACTGAGTTGGGGAAACGGAGGTCAGAGCTTGGAGAGACAGAGGTGGCTGGAATTTTCATGGAGGAATACCAGGACAAAGAGCTGATGACTAAAAGAGCTCCAGACATCTGCACAGGGTTACCTGTTAGTCTCTTCCTGAATACTGATACACACATGCATGGAGAAACTCCACAAGGCTGGGCAAAGAAGCTGGGAGTTAAACAATGAACCCAGCTCACACATGGCTGGGAAACGTTTGAGTTCCAACCAGACTCCTCAGTGAACACATGGGCATTGGTTAGAGATCCCCAGAAGGTCTAGTAATAGACTTCCTGGCCCTGAAATCAAGGCTGCGCTCAGCTCACCCACCCAAGCAAAGCTTCTGAAGGTGCAAACTCATCTGTATACTGACTTTACTTTCAAGAACACAGTTCAACATGCTTTAAAGGAAGACAATATAGCACTCACTTACATAAAATTCCCTATGCCCAGCATCATTCAAAAATTACTAGACATTCCAAAAGACAGGAAAATGTGGCCCATAACCAGTTAAAAAAACTAGTCCATAGAAGCAGACTCAGAAATAACAGTTGATGGAATTAGCAGACAAGAGCATTAAAGCAACCATTATAAATATGTTCAGGTATTTATGAACAAAATGAGGAGAGACATGAAAGGTATTTTTAAAAAATGTACTTCTAGAGATAAAAAACACAATATCTGAAATGAAGAATTCACTGGATGAAATTGGCTCATTGGTAGATTAGACATTCCAGGAGAAAAGATCAGTGAACTTCAAGATATAGCAGTATAAATTATCCAAACTGAAGCCTATAGAGGGGAAAAAAAGGTTGAAAAAAAAAGTTAAGACCTCAGTGACATGTGATACAATATCAAAGAGGTCTAACACACATGAAAGTGGAGTCCCAGAAGGTACTCCTGACTTGACCATGCCTTGGCGTAGTTGGGGTTTGCTGAGATTCTACCTTCTGTAGTGCTATGGATTGAATTTTGTCCCCCCCAAAAAGATAGGTTGAAGTTCTAAACTTTGGTATCTGTGAACATGACCTTCTTTGGAAATAAGGTCTTTGAAGTTGCTATCAGTTAGGTTCACATGAAGTCCTAGGAGTAGGGTAGGTCCTAATCCAATCTGAGTGGTGTCCTATAAAAGAGAAGCTTTGCTAGGATGAGCTGAGAGCAGCCTTGATTCCAGGGCTAGGAAGCCTGTTACTTCTTTTTAGGGATCTCTAAATCGACTCAACGGCATTGGGTTTTGGGTTTAACCAATGCCCATACAGAAGAAAGACAGCCATATGAAGGTGGTTCTGCATTGCAAAGGATGTCTGGGGACATCCTTTGACATCATAAGAAACATGAAGGGGTCTTCTCATACAGGCATTGGAAAGAACAGGGCCCTGCCGACACCTCAATTCATATTATTAGCCTACAGTTAGGTAACACCCAGTTTGTGGTTTTTTGATATGGCAGCTCTAGGAAGCTAATACGTGTAGTTTTATCATTTTTGAAAATACTTGAAGAAAGAATTTCCAAATTTGATTTAAAAAAAACTATAAACTTATAGAATTTTTTTTTTATAGAATATAGAATTTTACAGTGGGATGCAGACCCCAAATTCTCATAAAAATACCATACTTAATGGTCTGACTGTGACTAGAGGAATCCCGGTGGGCATGGTCCCCAAACCTTCTGTTGGCACAGGACAGGAACCATTCCCGAAGACAACTCATCAGACATGAAAGGGACTGGACAGTGGGTAGGAGAGAGATGCTGAAGAAGAGTGAGCTAATTATATCAGGTGGACACTTGAGACTGTGTTGGCATCTCCTGTCTGGAGGGGGGATGGGAGGATAGAGAGAGTTGGAAGCTGGCAAAATTGTCACGAAAGGAGAGACTGAAGGGCTGACTCATTAGGGGGAGAGCAAGTGGGAGTAAGGAGTAAGATGTATATAAACTTATATGTGACAGACTTACTTGATTTGTAAACGTTCACTTGAAGCTCAATAAAAGTTAATAAAAAAAAAATAGAGAGAGAATTTTAGTAAACCCCCAAGCAAGATAAATGCAAATAAAACTACACCAACATACATCATAATCCAACGGTGGAACACCGGTCAAGAAAAAGACACATATGTACAGAGAAACAAAGAAGGTCCTCAGGCTTCTTGTCAGAAACCATGAAAGCTTGAAGGTAACAGAACAACATTTGTAAAGTGCTGAAAGAAAACTTGTCGACCTCGAATTCTATAACCAATGAAAACATCCTTTATATATCCCTGGAAAATGAATGTGAACTCCACTCCTAGGCCTTTACCCAAACAGAAATGAAGCATATGTTCACACAAAGACTTGAACACGAATGTTCGTTGCGCCCTTATTCAGAATAGCCCCAAACTGGAAGCAACCTAAATGTCCATCAACAGGTGAATGATGTTAAAAATAAAATTTTCACAATATTAGATTTGGGTATGACCTCATTTACTTTATTTTTCAGTTCTTGAACAGGGGAGCGTCTGATAAGTATTTCAAAATGTGGTACAGGCAGAAAGACTTTTGTAATGGCAGACAAATAGGAAACAAGGAAGATAGACAGGGCGATTTTAAGATAAGCTGGTGGGCATTTTCTCTCCTTATTTGGAATCGAGGGGAAATTTTGAACCAGCTTAAACTGATCAGTCAAGTCCCAATTGGCTAGCTCAGGTTTCTGTTTCTGGAAGAGTCAATTGATTGACCTAGATTTCGGATCCTGGGAAAGTGAGGTATTAACATGAAATAGAAACTTTGGTCTCAGTTTGCTGAGGTGGGGCTCAGCACAAGTGACTTCATTTTGGGCCTAGTTTAGTCAGGTTGTCAACGGATAAAAAAGAAAACTGGTGTATCCATACGATGAAATACTACTGAACAGTAAAGAGAAATTAACTATTGATACAGGCAACAGAATCTGATAGTAATCACACTGAGTCAAAGAAGCCAGAAAAAATGAGTACATACAGTGTGGTTCCATAAAACAGATCAGTGGTTGACCAAGGACAGGGTTAGGGTAGACAGGAAGGGATGATAGAAAGGAATTACAAAATGCATGAGGAAAATTTTGAGGGTGATGGCTATGTTCATTTTCCTGATTGTAGCAATGGCTTCAAGAATATATGCATGTTCCAAAACTCTCCAAATTAAACACTTTAAAAATATATGCATGGATCAACAGCTGAAAACCATAAAACTCTTCGAAGAAAACATATGGGTAAATCATGACCTTGTATTTGGCAATGAAGTCAATGAACTCAAAAGCACAAGCAACAAAAGAAAAAAATAGGCAAATTGAACGTCATCAAAATTAAAACCTTTTGTGTATCAAAGGACATTATCAAGAAAGTGAAAAAACATCCTGCAGAATGGAAGAAAATATTTGTAAATCATATACCTGATAAGATATCACTTCATACATGCTTGTTGTTATTCTAGTCATTAGTTGCCAGCCCAGTTGGCTCAGGCTCATGGTGACCCCGTGTATAACAGAATGAAACATTGCCTGGTCCTGTGCCATCTTTATGATCTTTGGTATGTGTGAGCCCATTTTATGGCTATTGTGTCAATCAATCTCATTGAGGCTTTCCCTCATTTTCACTGACCCTCTACTTTATCAAACATGATGTCCTTTTCTAGTGATTGATTGGTCTTTCCTGATGACATGTCCAAAGTAAGCAAGATGAAGTTTTAGTTTAAATGTTATAGATAACAATAGAACATTGTCACACCACTAGGATGGCTATTTATCAGAAGATAAAAAGCATCGGCAAGGATGTAGACAAACTGGAACCCTTGTGTATTGCTGATGGGATTGTAAAATGGTGCAGCCGCTGGGGAAAATGGTTTAGTGATTCCTCAAAAAGTTAAATATAGAATTACCATATGACCCAGCAATTCCACTCCTAGTTATATACCAAGACACTCAAAAACAGGCATTCACACAGATATTTGTCCTCTAGTGTTCATTTCTACATTACTCACAACAGCCAAAAGGTGGAAACAACACAAGTGTCCATCAACAGAGATATGGATAAACAAAATGTGGCATGTCCATACAATGACATAGAGTTCAACCATAAAGAGAAATAAAGTTCTGATGCATACTACAACATGGATTAACCATGAAAACATCATGCTAAGTGAAATAAGTCAGGCACAAAAGGACAAATAATGTACAATTCCACTTATATGAAATATCTAGAATAGGCATATGTGTAGAGACAAAAGTGTATTTTTAGGCAGTACAGAGGGGACACCTGAACTCTCATACAGTGCTGGTGGGAATTCGGATGGTACAGCCACTTTGGAAAAGAGTTTGGTAGTTTCTTATAGTGTTAAAAACACACCTTCCCTGTTGTTGTTGTTAGACGCCATTGATTTGCTTCTGGCTCATAGCAACCTTACATACAACAGAATGAAACACCACCAGGTCCTGTGCCACCCTCACAATCCTTGTTATGTTAGAGCCCACTGTTTTAACCACTGTGTTAATCCATCTCATTGAGGGTCTTCTTCTTTTTCACTGGCCCTTTGCTTTACCAAGCGTGATGTCCTTCTCCAAGGACTGGTCCCTCCTAATAACATGTCCTAAGTACATGAGATGAAGTCTCACCATCCTCACTTCCAAGGAGCATCCTGGCTGTACTTATTCCAAGACAGATTTGTTTGTTCTTCTTGTAGCCCATGGTGTATTCAATATTCTTTGCTGGCACCGTAATTCAAAGGCTTCAATTCTTCTTCAGTCTTCCTTACTCATTGTCCAGCTTTCACATGCGTATGAGGTGACTGGAAACACCATGGGTTGGGTCAGGCCCACCTTAGTCCTCAAAGTGATATCTTTGCATTTTAACACTTTAAAGAGGTCTTTGCAGATTTTCCTAGTGCAATACGTTTGATTTTTTGACTGCTATTTCCATGGGCGTTGATTATGGATCCAAGTAAAATTAAATCCTTGACAACTACAATATTTCCTCCATTTATCATGATGCTGCTTATTGACCCAGTTGTGAGGATTTTTGCTTTCTTTATGTCGAGGTGACACCTTCCCTAGAACCCTGAAATTCCACTCCTAGGTGTGTACCCAAGAGAGATAAAAACACATGTCCATACAAAGACATGGACACGAATTTTCACACCAGCTTTATTCACGATAATCGAAAACTGGAATGAACTCAAATGCCCATCAACAGAGGAATGGATAAACAAATCGTGGTATGTCATGCTGTCCCATGTATCAGTAATTTGTTCCTTTTTATTGCAAGGGCCACAAATGTGCATGAGGGATCTTTCGGGATGTTGAAAAAGTTCTACATCTTGGCTGTGGCAGTGGTCTCAGGGGTGTTTACATTGTCAGAACTCACTGCACTTTAAATGGGTACATTTTATTGTCTGTCAATTATATCATAATAACATTGATTAAAACTTAAAAGAAAGATCAGGGCCTACCAGACCTCTAAATGTTGGAGTTCTTGGGGGCTCTTACCTGGTCCCACTTCTTTTTGTCTCTGTTTTTTCCTGGACAATTTCATCCACCCTCACTACAACTCCAGAATGAATGGACTATTATTCTGAGCACTAGCCCTGCCTACTCCATATCTCAACATGTGGGGGTCCAAATCTGAAATCTTTATCCATCCTCCTAAACTTGACCTTTATCCAGGGTTCTCCATTTGAATAAGTGGTACAACTATCTATCCAGAAAAACATGGAAGTCATCTCTCCACACCCAAATTATCAGAAAGTTTTATAAACCCGCCCTCCAAAGTATATACCAAATCCAGCCACCTCTCACCCTCTCCCACAGCCATCACCCTACCCAAGCCACCATCATCTCTCACCTAGGCAACTGTAATCACTTCTACTTCTGTCCCCCTCGCCAATTCATTCTTTTGAAACAATCACTTTCCAAGAATGTGCAGTGCATTTAGGTGCGATCCTGGACTCCATCTGGCCTCAGCTGACCTCCACTGTCCCAGACCCTTCATTACCCCTTGCTCATTTCTCTCAAGCCACACTGGCCTTTCTCTGTCCCTCTGTTGTGCAAAATTCCCAACCCTCAGGATCTTCACACATGCTGTTCTCTGGGCCTAATATGCCCTTTCCAGCAAACTTTTCTGAGCAGTCTCACCTCCTTCAGCTCACAGTGAAGCCTCCCCAGTCTAAAGTTGGTGGTCTGCTATTCTTATCTCATGTTGTCGTTGTTGTTAGCTGTCATCGAATTACCCCCAACTCATGGCGACCCCATATACAGTGGCACAAAACATCGCCCAGTTCTGCACTGCACCATCCCCGTGATCAGTTGCTGTGACGGTTAATTTTACGTGTCAGCTTGGATATGCTATGATTCTCAGTGGTTGGGCCAGATACTGGACTGGTTGATGTAATATAATCTAATATCGTGCAGTATAATCACCTACTGCAATGTGGTCTGATGTAATCAACTAATCAGCTGAAAAGGGAGTTTCCTCGTGGGTGTAAGACAGGGAACAAAGGCCCTGAAATCGGAGGGTGCCCGTTTGAGAAATAGGAAACAGGCGGCTGTGGTTAGAGGAAAAGAAAGTAAAAGAGACATAGATTATACTGTCAGGGAGGTAATAGGGGGTTGAGTGTGGAACCTAGAGACTTAGTAAGACAAGGAACAGAGAGGCCCCCAAATCTGCAAACAAAATATCAAGAAATGGGCCAGAGCACAGAAACAAAGCCATTCCCCAGAATAGTGGGGCAGGGTATCTAAAAATAGCCCACAAACTGCTTTAAAGTTGCCTTTCAGAAGCAGCTGGAGAAAACCAGGCCGGGACATGGGCAGAACATCCACCTATGGCCACTGTGTGACCTTCCACCAGGGGCAGTGAGGGGCTACAAAGCGGGAGACTGTGCAGGCGCAACACCCCATAATAAGTCCTGCTACGAACCCCAGAGGCCTCCGGGACAGGAGCCATCTTGGAAAGCTGCTGTGTGCACACCGCAGTTAACATATCCCCGCCTGTGCCTATGAATAAACATGAATCTTTCCTGCCCCCCGCCCCAGGAACTTTTAAAAACTCAGGCACCTCTTTTGTCTGTCCTGTAACACGTGTGGCCCGTCTCCAGAACGGAAATGGATATTCTGGCAGAGCTCACTGTCTCTCTTTTGACCTTGCACTCTTCTCATGGCCTGACCTACAGATCTTGGGACATAAGCCTGCAGAAGTCTCTGGCCTGATACCTGAACTATAGACTTTGGATCTGCCATGAGCCAAGACTTTGAAGTAAATATCTCTCTATGTATGTATGTATATGTGTTTGTGTGTATATATATATATATATATATATATATATATATGTAATCTCACTGGTTTTGCTCTTCTAGAGAACCCAAACTAGAACAATTGTGGATTGCACCTTGTGATCCATAGGGTTTTCATTGGCTGATTTTCAGAAGTAGATTGCCAAGACCTTTCTTCCTGGTCCTAGTTTGGAAGTTCCACCGAAACTTGTTCAGCATCATAGCAACCTGCATTTTCTGAGATAGCACTTATCACAATTTATACTTCGTTACTCTTGCCTCCTCTCTAAACAGAGAACTCCATGAGGGCAAGAGTGTGTCTGCATTCTTGTCACTATGTCCCCATGCCTAGCACAGTGCCTGACACACAGCCAGTGATCAGCAAATGCTTGTGGCATTCATCAGTAAAGACCACCAAGGACGGTTCCCTTAACTGTGCCTTTGCAGCAGGTTCCTTTAAACAGGGGCCTCGCAGTCTTATATTTTCCATGTTCTTTAATTTATACATGTTTAGTTTACCAACATCCTTTTCTCAGAGTCACAGATATGGCTCCAAGTACAGCTGAGTCCTAGTTAGCCCTCGATTAATGCCTGTCTTAAGCTGGCTGGGTTCTCTAGAGAAGGAAAGTCAGTGAAGCATATATGTGTATGTATACATATACATATATATGCACACGCATATATATTCATATTTATATATTTACACACACATACATATATGTATATATATAAATGTTGTCATTGTTATTGTTAGGTGCTGTTGAGTTGGTACCGACTCATAGAGACACTATGTACCACAGAGCGAAACACTGTCCCGTCCTTCATCATGCTCACAATCATTGTTATGCTTAAGTCCTTTGTTGCAGCCACAATGTCAATCCATCTCGTTGAGAGCTTCCTCTTTTTTGCTGACCCTGTACTCTACCAAGCATGATGTCCTTCTGCAGGGACTGATCCCTCCTGATAACATGTCCAAAGTATGTAAGACACGGTCTTGCTATCCTTGCTTCCAAGGAACATTCTGGTTGTACTTCTTCATATATATATATATATAAATTTTTTTTATATATATACACACACACACATACACATATATATATATTTACACATATATACATATACATATACATATACAGATATATATATATATATATATATATATATACAGAGACAGATTTATATCAAGGAAATGGCTCATGTGGTTGTAGAGGCTACAAAGTTCCAAGTCTGTGGTCAGGCCAGAGGCTTCTCCTAACTCACATAGCTGCAGGGGCTAGTGAACCCAAAATTGGCCTGTAAGCTGCTAGCTCAAGTCCCAAGAACTGGAGGTCAGGTGAGGACCAAGAGTGAGTAAAAGCCCGTTGGCCTTGCCAGAAAGTCCACTTATATTGGAGGTCACACCCCCAAGGAAGCTCACTTTCAACTGATTAGCTGCTCATAACAGGTTTCATTATCGAGGTGATCACGTTTTATCAGGTCTCTTTACGGAGCAATTACCTCGTTACATAACTGCCAAACCACTGAGAGTCATGGCCCAGCCTAGTTGACACTTGGTGGTAACCATCGCAATGCTCCCTCTCAAAAAGGCCTTTGCTGATCACCTAGTCTGAGCTAGACTCCACCCTACCATTCTCCATCATTACACCCCATTTGTTTCCTTCAGAGCATTTTCACAGTTTGTATTCACACATTTCCTTGTTTACTTCTCTGTTCTCTGTCTCCCCCAGGAGGCAAGGACTATGTCTTATTCACGTATCTCTGTAGTGCCTCGTGCAGTGCCTGGAACCTGGTTGCAAGCCCATAGATATTTCTGGAGTGAATGAAAAGATGTACGGGAAGAGGTTCTGTATTCAGATTCTTCCCTTTGAGTACCTCGACCTCAGTAAGGAACCATTTCCAAAGCCTAGGAACTTTCTCAGAAATTGGAAGAAATGTGATTTTTGTGCTCCAGTTCTCACTAAGCTGCCCAGAAATGTGCTGGTTTCTTGGAATGTCTGTCAAGAATTTTGGCTATGCCAGCAGTAATTCTCACACAACACAGAGGGGCCGGCTGGCTCATGCTGCAAAGGGGCCTGTCCCACCAACCCACACCCCACCACACTCTCAATCAGACCTTCCCCCTCTGGTTTTAAGGGATAGCCCAGACTGGATTATCAACCTAGAATGTAGCAATCTCCCATACACAAAAACTAACTCAAAATGGATCAAAGACCTAAACGTTAAAGCTAAAACTATACAGCTCCTGGGAGATAATACAGGAACCAAACTGTGTGAACTAATTAAAAAAAAAAAAAGATTATCAAACACAACCACAAATGCGCAAACAACAGAAGACAAATTAGATAAGTGGGACCTCCTGAAAATTAAATACTTAGGTTCATCAAAAGACTTTATCAAAAGGGTAAAAAGACAGCCTACAGACTGGAAAAAAATTATTTGGGAATGATATATTCAATAAGGGTCTAATCTCTAAAATATAGAAAATTTTAACAACTCAACAACCAAAAGACAAACAATCCAATTAAAAAATGAGCAAAGGACATGAACAGACACTTCACCAAAAAGGGCCGTCAAGCAGCCAACAAACACATGAAAAGAAGCTCATGATCATTAGTCATTCCAAAACCAAGATAAATAAATCCAAAGCCATATCCATAGAGTTGATTTCAACTCAGAGTGACCCTGTGGGACAGGGTAGAACTGCCCCATAGAGTTTCCAAGGCTGGGATCTTCACAGAAGCAGACTGGCACATCTTTTTCCTGGTGGGTTCGAACCGCAGCCCTTTTGGTTAGCAGCTGAGCGCTTAACCACTGCGCCACCAGGACCCTTTCTTTAGCCATTAGAGAGATGCAAATCAAAGCTACAATGAGGTACCATCTCACTCCTGCAAAAATGGCACTGATAATAAAAAAAAAAACAGAAAACAACAAATACTGGTGAGAACGTAAGGAGATTTTAACACCTACCCACTGCTGCTGAGATTGTAAAACAGTACAACCACTACAAAAAAACAGGACGGTGCTTCCTCAAAAAGCTAAAAATAGGAATACCTTATGATTCAGCAATTTCACTCTAGGCGACGATATGCACACCTATGTTCATTGCAGCATTATTCACAATAGCAAAAAAATGGAAACAGCCTCAGTGTCCATCAGTGGATGAATGGATAAACAAAGTGTGGTACATGCACACAATGGCATCCTATGAAGCCATAAAGAATAATGATGAGTCCTCGAAACATAATGAGGATGAATCTGGAAGACACTAAGCTGAGTGAAATAACTCAGTCACAAAAGGACAAATATTGTATGATTGTACTTTTGTAAGAAAACAAGAACAGATGTATGGATACAGAGACCAATGCTCATTGAGGTTACCAGTGATGGGGGAGTGGGCAGGGAAGAGGAGGAAGCATCCTCAAGATGTTGTTGGTGTTGTTAGGTGCCGTCAAGTCGGCTCCGACTCATAGCAACCCCGTGTACGACAGAACGAAACACTGCTCGGTCCCGCGCCATCCTCACAGTCGTTGTTATGCTTGAGCCCATTGTTGCAGCCACTGTGCCAATCCATCTCGCTGAGTGTCTTCCTCTTTTTCACTGACCTTCTACTTTACCAGGAAATCCTGGTGGTGTAGTGGTTAAGTGCTACAGCTGCAAACCAAAACGTCGGCAATTTGAACCCACCAGGCGTTTCTTGGAAACTCTGTGGGGCAGTTCTACTCTGCCCTATGGGGTCGCTATGAGCCGGAATAGACTCAGCGGCAGTGGGTAGGTTTTAATCATTCCATACACAGTGGCTGCAACAGTGGGCTCAAGCATAACAAGTCTTGTGAATACGGCACAGGACTGGGCAGTGTTTCTTTCTGTTATGCATAGGGTCACTATGAGTCAGAACCGACTCGTCAGCACCTAACACCAATAGTGGTTCCACAAAAGATTGTGGTCCCCTTTTATGGGCTTGTCACAGAAAGGAGAATCATAGAATGCAACACAAGAATTATTATTATTAGATGCTGTGGAGTCAGTCCTTAACTCATCTGCCTTTAGCTCACCTCTCTTTAACTCACCTCTCCTTAACTCACCTGCCTTTAGCTCACCTCTCTTTAACTCACCTCTCTTTAACTCATCTGCCTTTAGCTCACCTGTATTTAACTCAACTGCCTTCAGCTCATTTGCCTTTAGTTCACCTGACTTTAGCTCACCTGCCTTTAACTCACCTGCCTTTGGCTCACCTGCCTTAAAGTCCCCTGCCTTTAACTCATCTGCCTTTAAGTCACCTGCCTTTAGCTCACCTGCCGTTAACTCACCTGTCTGTAGCTCACCTGCCTTTAACTCGCCTGTCTTTAGATCACCTGCCTTTAGCTCACCTGCCTGTAGCTCATCTGCCTTTAACTCACCTGTCTTTAATTCACCTGCCTTTAAGTTAGTCCCAGGAAATCCCACTGCACCGGCCCAACCAGAGAAGCTGTAGGCATCATGTGCAATGCGGTAACTGCAAGGAAGAGCAGACTCTTATGAAGCAAATGATTTGGAGACAAGTGTCTTTGTAATGGAATGTCACTTCGTCACGTTAGGTGCTTGGAACGGATGAACCCGGATAGTAAATTAAAGCAAGTGATTACAAGATTGGAATTTACCTGTGGCCCCAATTAAAATGACTAACATGCCCCAGGTGTCTGTCTCCTGCTGAGCTGAGAGCCACCTCTCTGACACGGGCTCCTACTCAGTGTTTATGAGCCTTTCTCTTTGTCTTTGCAAATCTTACCCACCCTTTAAGGCTCAGGACAAAACCACCTCCTCCAGGGAGCCTTCCTTGTATGCTCACCTCTGAACTTTTTGTAGTCATTAAACCTACCTCTAGATGTTGTTATTTGATGAGTTGAGAATATAGCATATATAGTGAGTGAAATGAGCCAGTCACAAAAGGACAAATATTTTATGATCCCACTTATATGAAATATCTGGAATAGGTAAGTGTATACAGATCAAAGCTTACTAGTGGTTACCAGGGGTGGGCAGGAGGGAGCGGAAAAGAAGACACACTGCTTAGGGGACACTGAGCTTCTATGATGGGTGATGGTTAGACAACATAATGGACATAATTAATGTCCCTCAATTGTCCATATGAAGGTTGTGGAAATGGCTGATTGCATTACCTATAACTTTCTCACAAGAAAACATATATAAAATATACACACATATATTATTATATCGCAAACATTTTTCAACATTTTGATTACTGCTTTTCAATATAATTGGTTTCCTTGTAATCCTATGTATTTTATTTTCTGTCCCTAAAAACATTATTCTGAGAATCAGCCCATAGGCTTTGCCCCTAAGGGCCCATGGCACAGAGGAGGTAAACCGTCTCCGCCCTAAACAGTCCTGCTTGGCCCACCTATCAGCCCAACTAAGCGAGGCCTCCCAGAGGGCCTCCCGGTTACAGCGTCCTGCTGCCCAGGCTTGGACTGACCAGGCTGATGCAGAAGACGCTCTTCCCCTTGCTTCCTCCCGCCCACCCCTGGGAAGTACTTCCTGGAAGGGCCCTGTGTATAATCCGACCGCCAAAGGGTCCTGTCTGTGGCAGATGTGAGCGCCTGCTGTTTGTCAAGCACCATTACCAGAAGGAACCCTTAGTCGACTGCCTGCCTGGTTGTCCTGAATTGTATTCCCATCATTCTGCTGAGAGCTGCCTGGCCAAGGGCTGAGGGGGCAGGCAGGGAACCCCACTCTCTTCCAAGCTGAGAGTGGGACAGACATAGCTTTCTCTCCTGAGACTCTGAGTTCACAGACACAATTAGCACAACCCGACTCCTACAATTCATCCATGCTGGTGATTACTGGGTCATTAACAGTCACTCTGTGAATATGCTGGTTTTTTAGATTCAAACAGGTCTGTTACCAAGGCAACCTGAGTCTCCTCCTGGGAGGAGGGGGGCAAGGCGAGGGCAGGTTCAGAGAAAGGAAGGGAGGTTTTGGTCGCTTCAGTGGGTTTTGTCTGATCTTAAAAGAAAATAGCACTGCAAGCTTCAGACTATGTAGTCATGTCTACTTCTTGGGCCTCAGTTTCTCCAGCTGAAAATGAAGAGTTTGGGCTTAATGAGGGTTTTTCAAACTCAACTCCAATATGCCCAGAGAAATTCCAGGAAGCAGGGAGGTGGCAGGCTCTGCCCCTCCCTGATCCTCCTGGAGTAGCAATGCTTTTATCTGTTCTTCAAATTTCTTTTTTAATTTTGTAACAAACATATAAATACATCCTGCTGTAAAATATTCAGCCCACAAAGTTAACCCCCTTGACCACCTCTCCTAGCTCTCACCCCCGTCTACTCTCCAGAGGTAACTTACTAGTTTAGTTTTACCCTTCCAGGGTTTTTATACTTACTTACATATATGTATAAACCCTTAGAAAACGGACAGTACTATTGTGTGTGTGTGTGTGTGCTCTTTTAGTTTTTTTTCCTAAATAAACAGCAACTTTGACAATTTATTCTTCCACCTGCTATTTCCACAATATCTCTTGGAGATAGTCCAAGGTGGATTATCTAAAATCCTACCTCATCCTTTTTAACTTCCACGGAGTCACCTCATTGTCAAGGCTCTGAAATAAACCAATGAGACGTTTCCAACCCTCCCGCCCCGTGGTTGCCCTGCCTTATTTCATGAACCCTCAAACCATGCAGAATCATATTAAAGGCTGTAACATTAGATGATGAAAGGAATTCCTTGTTCAAGGTGAATGTCGTCATAACATGCATCATTCGGAATCGAAATTTCATCTGACTTTTATGTGTATGCCTCAAAAATATCAAGAAGGAAAGGTCCAAGTGGAGAGTGTTTTAGTCGTCATCCCAAGAGGGGAATGTCCACCTCAAAGGAACAGAAGTCATTGCTTCCACCAGTTCTGTAGGGTCTCAGCTGAGCTCACCGGCCCCACATCTCCACGTGGGAATGTGTCATCCTCTATAGTTTAGTAGCTGCCCTGCTGACCCAACTCCTAAGGTGGCTCTGGCTGAGATTTTTCAGGTAAGAAGATAAGAGGAGGCACCACAGAACATGGTCAGTCATTGGCTGGAATATTTGGTGGCCAAAATGGCAACATATTCCTAAACCTGGAAACCAGGCCCAAGAATCCAGGCTCCGGGATCTGGGATGACCCCGTTTGGAAGGGAAAATTGGAGAAGACCTTTGTGTGTCCAAACCGAGTTACTCGGACTGTCTATAGGTAGCTACGGAGTCATTATCTCTTGCTGTCTGGTGGCAAGCAAGAGAAACAGACTGGACAACTGAAGCAAAAGTCACCATCAACAAAATTAATATCGAAAGCATATGGGGCAGCTTACAGAATAGAAGAGACACTAAAGGATGAAACTTTGGGAAGAACAGTCCCCAGGGCAACTCTGGGTTTCAAGAGAGCAGTCTCCTTGAGGTCTCTCCTCTAGGATCATCTGCCTCTGCATTTTTCCATCCTTACGTCCTCTGCTCAAGATATGAATTCTCAGTAGATTTCCACTAGCCAAGCTCAAGTCACATGCATTTGCCTTGTTTAGTGAAGAGCAGGCACGTTGATGGTCAGCCCCACCATCTCCCATGCGGAGAGAGTTTGAAAGGAGAAATCAAGGTGGCACTCTATGGTGGGGCCAGAAAATCAACCTATGCCCACTCTATTAACCAACTATTTCACAATATTGACTGGTTTCAGTGCCCAAATAGGTTAGGTAGGGGAGGAAAAACAAGGGAGGAGGAGGGAGAAAAGGAGAAGAAGGCAGAAGTAAAGGAGGGAAAGAGAAGGAGGAAGGAGAGCCGGGAAAGAAGCCTGTGTGGGCTTGGATCCCTGTGTGGAAGGGCCCCTTCCTGGACCGTGGCCCCTTCTCTGTGCTACCCCCCTGGTTCTGGGACCACCATTTCAGCTGGAAACATCCCTGGTGGTCAGCCTGGCCTCTGACCTTTGAAAGATCACTCTGCTTCTGGAATTTCTCTGGCTTTCAGTGGGTTCTGTGTGATCTTAAGAAAATACCACTGCAGTATGATATCCTGATATTACTCCTGCCTGCAGCCTCAGGCTTACAGAGTTGACAAACATTTTTTAACCTGAAAACACAGAAATGCAGACAGAGCATGTTGTTGTTGTTGCTGTTGTTAGGTGCTGTCAAGTCGGTTCCAACTCATTGCAACCCTATGTACAACAGGACAAAACACTGCCCGGTCCTGCGCCATCCTCACAATCGTTGCATGCTTGAGCCCACTGTTGCAACCACTGTGTCAATCCATCTCGTTGAGGGTCTTCCTCTTTTTTGTTGATCCTCTACTTTACCTTGACCCTCTACTTTACCAAGCATGATGTCCTTCTCCAGGGACTGGTCCCTCCTGATAACATATCCAAAGTTATGTTAGACAAAGAGTCTCCATCCTCATTTCCAGGGAGCACTCTGGCTGTACTTCTTCCAAGACAGATTTGTTCGTTCTTCTGGCAGTCCATCGTATATTCAATATTCTTCGCCAACACCATAATTCAAAGGTGTCATTTCTTCTTCGGTCTTCCTTATTCGTTGCCCAGCTTTCACGTGTGTATGAGGTGACTGAAAATACCATGGCTTGGGTCAGGCTGTCAGTGGCAGAGTATGTAAAACTCCATAATTTTTCTTCTTGTCTTTTTTGTTTGCAAATATATAAAAGTAGTATAACATAGTTGAAAACAGTGTGGCGTTGCCGCAAAAAACTAAAAATAGAACCACTGTATGACCCAGCAATTCCTCTCCTAGATCTATACCCAAAAGACTTTAAAGCAGAGACTCAAATAGAGATTTGTACACCAATATTTATGGCAGCACTATTCACAATAGCAAAAGGTAGAAACAATGTAAATCCCCATCAACAGATGAGGGCATAAACAAAATGTGGTATATACGTATTACGGAATACTGCTCAGCCAGTGGGAGAAATGAAGACTTGATACATCCTACAATATGGAGGGAGCTGGAAAACATTATGCTGTGTGAAGTAAGTCAGTCACAGAAGGACAAATATTGTATGACCTCACTTATATAAAAAGACAGGAAAAGGCAAATGTATAGCGACCAAAGTTTACTAGTGGTTACCAGGGGCAGGAGGGAAGGCGGAGGGGGATTGTTGCTCCTGAAGTGCTGAGTTTCAGTTTATGGTGATGAAAAATTGCATTGATAAAGGGTAGGTTTGCACAGTTGATTATTCTAAGTGCTGTTAGTAAGCTGTACATGTGTAAAAAGTTTAATTGGCAAAAGTTGTGTGATATATTTACAACAACAACAAAAAGAGTAGCTACTGAGTCTGCTTACGTACAACCAAAAACCTCACGGGATTTGGTTCCTTGGTTTGGACGGTTACAGTCATGGTTTCATGGGCTACCCCAGTTAATTGGCCTAATAACGTGTTTAGTGCTTCTGTTCTGCCTCCTAGTTCACAGCATAGTTCCTGGGGTCTTAAAAGCTGGCAAGAGGGCATCCACAGCACAATTGGTCTCTATTCACCTGGAGCAACAGAGGAAGAAGGAGAGTCAGGAATAGGATGAGGAAATGGAATGTGTGGCTAACTACCTCCACGAACAGCTGCCCCTTGGCCATGAGACCAGAGGAACCGGGTGATGCCTGGCAACCATTACTGAACATTTTGATCAAAGATTCTGTAGAAGACTCCTGATCAAAAGGGAAAAAAAGCAGGACAGGAATTCAAATTCTCATGGACTCCAGACTTTCTGGAGCCACAGCGGGTGGATGAACTCCAGGAAATATTGCCCTGAGATAATCTTTAAACCTTAAACCTACAACAACTTGAAAGATCAGATAGGAACCTTAGAGGGAAGTGAGTTTTTGTTAATGGAGGAGGAACAACTCAGAAAAGGAGGTGAGAATGGCTGCACAACTTGAAGAACGTAATCAACGCCACTGAATTCTACATGTAGAAACTATTGAATTAGTGTATGTTTTGCTGTGTATACTCTCAGCAACAACTAAACTAATTTTTTTAAAGTTTTCTGACCTGCTTCCTCACTTATAATCAGCACTTCCCCATGTCACAAAAAGACTTCAAAAACATAATTTTAGGAGGCGGAGCCAAGATGGCGGACTAGGCAGACGCTACCTCGGATCCCTCTTACAACAAAGCCACGGAAAAACAAGCGAATCGATCACATACATAACAATCTACGAACCCTGAACAACAAACACAGATTTAGAGACGGAGAACGAACTAATAAGGGGAAGCAGCAATTGTTTCCAGAGCCTGGAGCCAGCGTACCAGTTAGGTACGGCACAAGCACAGAGAGCTGCTCCACCCCCCTGAACTAACCCCGGGAGGGGGACCAGCCGGTTCCGCGGGCGGCGTGGGACGCAGCCGGTAGGAGAAGTCCCCGGGAGGCAGTGACTGGTCTTGGAACAGGAAGAGCAGCGTCCCAGCCGGAGAACCGTCCCGCCGGGATTTGGACTGGATGCAGCGGATTTTCTGGAAAAACTAGTTTCCCAGTGATGGCTCAGAGAAAACAATCCATATCAAACCACTTAAAGAAGCAGACCATGACAGCTTCTCCAACCCCCCAAACAAAAGAATCAAAATCTTTCCCAAATGAAGATACAATCCTGGAATTATCAGATACAGAATATAAAAAACTAATTTACAGAATGCTTAAAGATATCACAAATGAAATTAGGATAACTGCAGAAAAAGCCAAGGAACACACTGATAAAACTGTTGAAGAACTCAAAAAAATTATTCAAGAACATAGTGGAAAAATTAATAAGTTGCAAGAATCCATAGAGAGACAACATGTAGAAATCCAAAAGATTAACAATAAAATTACAGAATTAGACAACGCAATAGGAAGTCAGAGGAGCAGACTCGAGCAATTAGAATGTAGGCTGGGACATCTGGAGGACCAGGGAATCAACACCAACACAGCTGAAAAAAAATCAGATAAAAGAATTTAAAAAAATGAAGAAACCCTAAGAATTATGTGGGACTCTATCAAGAAGGATAACCTGCGGGTGATTGGAGTCCCAAAACAGGGAGGGGAGACAGAAAACACAGAGAAAATAGTTGAAGAACTCCTGACAGAAAACTTCCCTGACATCATAAAAAACGAAAGGATATCTATCCAAGATGCTCATCGAACCCCATTTAAGATTGATCCAAAAAGAAAAACACCAAGGCATATTGTCATCAAACTCACCAAAACCAAAGATAAACAGAAAATTTTAAAAGCAGCCAGGGAGAAAAGAAAGGTTTCCTTCAAGGGAGAATCAATAAGAATAAGTTCAGACTACTCAGCAGAAACCATGCAGGCAAGAATGGAATGGGACGACATATACAGAACACTGAAGGAGAAAAACTGCCAGCCAAAGATCATATATCCAGCAAAACTCTCTCTGAAATATGAAGGAGAAATTAAGATATTTACAGATAAACAAAAGTTTAGAGAATTTACAAAAACCAAACCAAAGCTACAAGAAATAATAAAGGATATTGTTTGGTCAGAGAACCAATAATATCAGATATCAGCACAACACAAGGTCACAAAACAGAACGTCCTGATATCAACTCAAATAGGGAAATCACAAAAACAAACAAATTAGGATTAATTAAAAAAAAATACACATAACAGGGAATCATGGAAGTCAATAGGTAAAAGATCACAATAATCAAAAAGAGGGACTAAATACAGGAGGCATTGAACTGCCATATGGAGAGTGATACAAGGCGATATAGAACAATACAATTTAGGTTTTTACTTAGAAAAATAGGGGTAAATAATAAGGTAACCACAAAAAGGTATAACAACTCTATAACTCAAGATAAAAGCCAAGAAAAACGTTAACGACTCAACTAACATAAAGTCAAACACTATGAAAATGAGGATCTCACAATTTACTAAGAAAAACGCCTCAGCACAAAAAAGTATGTGGAAAAATGAAATTGTCAACAACACACATAAAAAGGCATCAAAATGACAGCACTAAAAACTTATTTATCTATAATTACCCTGAATGTAAATGGACTAAATGCACCAATAAAGAGTCAGAGAGTCACAGACTGGATAAAGAAACACGATCCATCTATATGCTGCCTACAAGAGACACACCTTAGACTTAGAGACACAAACAAACTAAAACTCAAAGGATGGAAAAAAGTATATCAAGCAAACAATAAGCAAAAAAGAAGAGGAGTAGCAATATTAATTTCTGACAAAATAGACTTTAGACTTAAATCCATCACAAAGGATAAAGAAGGACACTATATAATGATAAAAGGGACAATTGATCAGGAAGACATAACCATATTAAATATATATGCACCCAATGACAGGGCTGCAAGATACATAAATCAAATTTTAACAGAATTGAAAAGTGAGATAGATACCTCCACAATTATAGTAGGAGACTTCAACACACCACTTTCGGAGAAGGACAGGACATCCAGTAAGAAGCTCAATAGAGACACGGAAGATCTAATTACAACAATCAACCAACTTGACCTCATTGACTTATACAGAACTCTCCACCCAACTCCTGCAAAATATACTTTTTTTTCTAGCGCACATGGAACATTCTCTAGAATAGACCACATATTAGGTCATAAAACAAACCTTTGCAGAGTCCAAAACATCGAAATATTACAAAGCATCTTCTCAGACCACAAGGCAATAAAACTAGAGATCAATAACAGAAAAACGAGGGAAAAGAAATCAAATACTTGGAAACTGAACAATACCCTCCTGAAAAAAGACTGGGTTATAGAAGACATCAAGGAGGGAATAAGGAAATTCATAGAAAGCAACGAGAATGAAAATACTTCCTATCAAAACCTCTGGGACACAGCAAAAGCAGTGCTCAGAGGCCAATTTATATCGATAAATGCACACATACAAAAAGAAGAAAGAGCCAAAATCAGAGAACTGTCCCTACAACTTGAACAAATAGAAAGTGAGCAACAAAAGAATCCATCAGGCTCCAGAAGAAAACAAATAATAAAAATTAGAGCTGAACTAAATGAATTAGAGAACAGAAAAACAATTGAAAGAATAAACAAAGCCAAAAGCTGGTTCTTTGAAAAAATTAACAAAATTGATAAACCATTGGCTAGACTGACTAAAGAAATACAGGAAAGGAAACAAATAACCCGAACAAGAAACGAGAAGGACCACATCACAACAGAACCAAATGAAATTAAAAGAATCATTTCAGATTATTATGAAAAATTGTACTCTAACAAATTTGAAAACCTAGGAGAAATGGATGAATTCCTGGAAAAACACTACCTACCTAAACTAACACATTCAGAAGTAGAACAACTAAATAGACCCATAACAAAAAAAGAGATTGAAATGGTAATCAAAAAACTCCCAACAAAAAAAAGCCCTGGCCCAGACGGTTTCACAGCAGAGTTCTACCAAACTTTCAGAGAAGAGTTAACACCACTACTTCTGAAGGTATTCCAAAGCATAGAAAATGACGGAATACTACCCAACTCATTCTATGAAGCCACCATCTCCCTGATACCAAAACCAGGTAAAGACATTACAAAAAAAGAAAATTATAGACCTATATCCCTCATGAACATTGATGCAAAAATCCTCAACAAAATTCTAGCCAATAGAATTCAACAACACATCAAAAAAATAATTCACCCTTGTCAAGTGGGATTTATACCAGGTATGCAAGGCTGGTTTAATATCAGAAAAACCATTAATGTAATCCATCACATAAATAAAACAAAAGACAAAAACCACATGATCTTATCAATTCATGCAGAAAAGGCATTTGACGAAGTTCAACACCCATTTATGATAAAAACTCTTACCAAAATAGGAATTGAAGGAAAATTCCTCAACATAATAAAGGGCATCTATGCAAAGCCAACAGCCAATATCACTCTAAATGGAGAGAACCTGAAAGCATTTCCCTTGAGAAAGGGAACCAGACAAGGATGCCCTTTATCACTGCTCTTATTCAACATCGTGCTGGAAGTCCTAGCCAGGGCAGTTAGGCTAGACAAAGAAATAAAAGGTATCCGGATTGGCAAGGAAGAAGTAAAGTTATCACTATTTGCAGATGACATGATTATATACACAGAAAACCCTAAGGAATCCTCCAGAAAACTACTGAAACTAATAGAAGAGTTTGGCAGAGTCTCAGGTTATAAAATAAACATACAAAAATCACTTGGATTCCTCTACATCAACAAAAAGAACACCGAAGAGGAAATCACCAAATCAATACCATTCACAGTAGCCCCCAAGAAGATAAGATACTTAGGAATAAATCTTACCAAGGATGTAAAAGACCTATACAAAGAAAACTACGAAGCTCTACTACAAGAAATTCAAAAGGACATACTTAAGTGGAAAAACATACCATGCTCATGGATAGAAAGATTTAACATAGTAAAAATGTCTATTCTACCAAAAGCCATCTATACATTTAACGCACTTCCGATCCAAATTCCAATGTCATATTTTAAGGGGATAGAGAAACAAATCACCAATTTCATATGGAAGGGAAAGAACCCCCGGATAAGCAAAGCACTACTGAAAAAGAAGAAGAAAGTGGGAGGCCTCACTTTACCTGACTTCAGAACCTATTATACAGCCACAGTAGTCAAAACAGCCTGGTACTGGTACAACAACAGGCACACAGACCAATGGAACAGAATTGAGAACCCAGACATAGATCCATCCACCTATGAGCAGCTGATATTTGACAAAGGACCAGTGTCAATTAATTGGGGAAAAGATAGCCTTTTTAACAAATGGTGCTGGCATAACTGGATATCCACTTGCAAAAAAATGAAACAGGACCCATACCTCACACCATGCACAAAAACTAACTCCAAGTGGATCAAAGACCTAAACATAAAGACTAAAACGATAAAGATCATGGAAGAAAAAATTGGGACAACCCTAGGAGCCCTAACACAAGGTATAAACAGAATACAAAACATTACCAAAAATGATGAAGAGAAACCCGATAACTGGGAGCTCCTAAAAATCAAACACCTATGCTCATCTAAAGACTTCTCCAAAAGAGTAAAAAGACCACCTACAGATTGGGAAAGAATTTTCAGCTATGACATCTCCGACCAGCGCCTGATCTCTAAAATCTACATGATTCTGTCAAAACTCAAACACAAAAAGACAAACAACCCAATCAAGAAGTGGGCAAAGGATATGAACACACACTTCACTAAAGAAGATATTCAGGCAGCCAACAGATACATGAGAAAATGCCTCGATCATTAGCCATTAGAGAAATGCAAATTAAAACTACGATGAGATTTCATCTCACACCAGCAAGGCTGGCATTAATCCAAAAAACACAAAATAATAAATGTTGGAGAGGCTGCGGAGAGATTGGAACTCTTATACACTGCTGATGGGAATGTAAAATGGTACAACCACTTTGGAAATCTATCTGGCGTTATCTTAAACAGTTAGAAATAGAACTACCATACAACCCAGAAATCCCACTCCTGGGAATATACCCTAGAGATACAAGAGTCTTCATACAAACAGATATATGCACACCCATGTTTATTGCAGCTCTGTTTACAATAGCAAAAAGTTGGAAGCAACCAAGGTGTCCATCAACGGATGAATGGGTAAATAAATTGTGGTATATTCACACAATGGAATACTACGCATCGATAAAGAACGGTGACGAATCTCTGAAGCATTTCATAACATGGAGGAACCTGGAAGGCATTATGCTGAGCGAAATGAGTCAGAGGCAAAAGGACAAATATTGTATAAGACCACTATTATAAAATCTTGAGAAACAGTAAACCTGAGAAGAACACATACTTTTGTGGTTATGAGTGGGGGAGGGAGGGAGGGTGGGAGAGGGTTTTTTATTGATTAATCAGTAGATAAGAACTGCTTTAGGTGAAGGGAAAGACAACACTCAATACATGGAAGGTCAGCTCAATTGGACTGGACCAAAAGCAAAGAAGTTTCCGGGATAAAATGAATGCTTCAAAGGTCAGCGGAGCAAGCGCGGGGGTCTGGGGAACATGGTTTGCGGGGACTTCTAAGTCAATTGGCAAAATAATTCTATTATGAAATCATTCTGCATCCCACTTTGAAATGTGGCGTCTGGGGTCTTACATGCTAACAAGCGGCCATCTAAGATGCATCAATTGGTCTCAACCCACCTGGAGCAAAGGAAAATGAAGAACACCAAGGCCACACGACAACTAAGAGCCCAAGAGACAGAAAGGGCCACATGAACCAGAGACCTACATCATCCTGAGACCAGAAGAACTAGTTGGTGCCCGGCCACAATCGATGACTGCCCTGACAGGGAGCACAGCAGAGGACCCCTGAGGGAGCAGGAGATCAGTGGGATACAGACCCCAAATTCTCATAAAAAGACCAAACTTAATGGTCTGACTGAGACTAGAGGAATCCCAGCGGCCATGCTCCCCAGACCTTCTGTTGGCACAGGACGGGAACCATCCCCGAAGACAACTCATCAGACATGAAAGGGACTGGTCAGCGGGTGGGAGAGGGACGCTGATGAAGAGTGAGCTAATTATATCAGGTGGACACTTGAGATTGTGTTGGCAACTCTTGTCTGGAGGGGGGATGGGAGGATAGAGAGAGAGGGAAGCCGGCAAAATTGTCAAGAAAGGAGAGACTGAAAGGGCTGACTCAAGAGGGGGAGAGCAAGTGGGAGTAGGGAGTGAGATGTATGTAAACTTATATGTGACAGACTGATTGGATTTGTAAATGTTCACTTGAAGCTTAATAAAAGTTATAAAAAAAAAAAAACATAATTTTAATGTCTGTAGAATACTCCACCTTACAACAACTTTGTGATTCACTTGATGCCAATGGAGTCTCTACTCAGAAGGACCTTGGTTCAAATCCTGAGTCTACCATTTACTTAGTGCCCCTGGGCATATTGCTTATCCTTCATGGGTCTCAGTTTTCTCATCTGTAATATGGGGATAATAACAATGCCTCCCTCTTAGGTTCTCAACAGGATGAAACAGGAAGATGCACAGAAGACTCTTGGCATTGGGGCATGCTCAGAGTAAAAGTCTCTAAATTTTCACTGGTATCATTAGTTTTTTTCTGCAAATCTTTGCAAATGTAAATGGCTCTGTAATGCAAATCCCAGCACAGAGATTCCTGGAATTGGGATTCCTGAGTATGACTTACTCAAGGCGCTCAGGACAGTTTGCCAGGCTGAACCCCTTTCTCACTCAGCGGCGCCCAGGCATTGGCAACATCTCTCTGTCTCTCTCTCTGTATCTCTTCCTCGCTTTCTCTTTCTCTCCCTCTTCTCCACTCCTCTCTTGCCTTCCCTTCTTCTCTCCTCTCTTCTTCTCCTTCTCTCTCTCTTCTTTTCCATCTCTCTCCTTCTCTATCTCTCTCTCTCCACTCCCCTCCCCCCATGTTATCCAGACCCTTCTTTGACGGGCCCTGCCTCCCAGCCCCCGAGATGGCCCTTTCCTCCACAATCCCAGAAGAAACCAGCATCTGGGGTCTGATCTCAAAGCAGGAATCCCACGGATTCAAACACCGTTCCATCTTGCCTTTCGGAGGCTGCTTCCGTCAGCCCGCGTTAGGTGTCTGCATCCTGCCCAACCTGCTACCCTCCTGCGTCCCTCGTTTATCCGTCGGGAAAGAGCAATTTCAGCAGCTCCTGCTGCCGTTCTCTGCTCTCGTTTTAATTTAGTCTTTTTGTTGTTGTTGTTGTTAGGATGTGTGCCTGTCTGGGCCCATCAGTGTCTTATTCAGAGAGGTGGTTTTGTTTCTATGGCGACTGAGGGGTCTGTTGTAATCAAATATTGCGCCCCATTAAACTGCAATCTTCTCATCCCCACTACGTTTCCTCTGAATTTTACGCTGTTTTCTGCTGCTTTTCTTCTTGAACACACCATCAGGCAGCTGGCACTCACTCCACTGTGATGGGCAGATGCAGCCCAGGAGGCCACTAAGAACAGGCATTAAGAAAAAATGATGTCCATCAAATGCCAGAGTCAAAGTGCCCTACTGCCATTTAAGAAAAAAAAAAAAAAGCCTCAAAGAATGTTTTCGCCAACAACCTTCTTCGGTCACAATTGTCTTTGATTTCCTCACCTGGCTCCAAATTGGATTGGGTCTTTTAAGCCCCTAACAATAATATTATTAATAAGCCACCACGTATTGATTACCCGTATGTGCCACGCATTGGGCTGAGTCTTTTTTGTTTTTATTACTTGTAATCTAATTTTTTTAATCTAATTTTTAAATAAATAAAAACTACAAGGTTCCAAATTTTAAAAGCATAAATATACATATAGTAAAAATATCCCACACCCGCCCCCCAGCCACCCAGTTTCCCTCCCCACCAACATAATGTTGCTTCATTTTGAGTGCCCCCAGTGATGTTTTATGCCTAGACAAGCAAACGTGTGTGGGTAAAGCCTGCGGTTTGCTGTTTTCACTTAATGGCTCTTGGAAACCATTCCACATTAGTCTATAAGCTTCCTCTTTCAGTCTAAGGCCAGATATCATCCCATTACATGCGAGTGCCATAATTTATGCTGAACATTTCTGTGCTGCTGAACATTTTGGGCTGTTTCTAATCTTTTGAGTAATCTTGTGCAGTTGCCCTTTCACGGGTGTATGAGTTGATAAAGGGTTAACCTAACCACAGCAGGCCATAACCACAAAAAGCCAACTTAGTATCGGAATCTGTAGGACTTCAGACAACAAGAAACTACACCAAAGGGGTAGGACAGAGTGCTCTAACCAGTTCAGTGGACTTGGGTACTAAAACTAAGTAAAAGTTTACCCCAGGAAGTGAGTTAAAGATCTGTCCAGTATCACAGGTAGCCCACATGACAAATAAAACACAACCATCATATGACAGATCCTGGACCCCTGAGCCAAGAGACCAAGGGGCTAGAAAAGAAAAACAAGAAAAGGTCACCCAACCGTGATCTTAGTTCTTTGTCTTTACTTAACCAATCAGAGTCTGTAAGTAATTTACTCAGAGGTGTGTGTTCCAATGACCGTAAAGGGCTTGTTGAAAGACCCTTTCTCATAATGAATCGGCACCTGTCAAAACTGTATAAAAAGCACTTATAGGTTGTACTTGGATTTTGATCGTTTATAGCCTAAGCGCTTGCAGCCAATTCCCCATTTTCTTTTCTGATATGTCACAACAAAAATCTCTTTGTTGTTGCAGAAGGCTCTGGAAAAAGCTGTTTCTGTACGACAGAGCCTGCGCACAGGAAAATCTTAGACGTGGAACTGCTGGGTCCATGTGTAAGCGCATTTTAAATTTAAGTAGATACTGCAAAATTGCTCTCAAAGATGTCTGACCAATTTCCTTTCCCACCAACAACATCTGAGAGCAATGTCTATTTCCCATACCTCTGTGCATAATGAACTTGTGTTGCTGGGGTGGGTTGTGTGGCAGAGAAGAGAGAGACTGGCAGGCTCAGGATGTGCCCCCTCCTTGTGACCCTCAAATCTTCAGTGGAATCTAACCAGTTAACCAGGTGCTCGGGAGGCGGTTTCAACTCACAGCAGCCCCATGTGGGTCAGAGCAGGACTGTGCTCCACAGGCTTTTCAATGGCTGATTTTTTAGAAGTACAGCACCAGGCCTTTGTTTCAAGGTGCCTCTGGGTGGACTCAAACCTCCAACATTTTGGTTGGCAGCTGAACATGTTAACCATTTGCACCACCCAGAGACTCCCAGTGGAATCTAGTAAACGCATAAAACACCTGGTGGGAATGATTTTTCCCTGAAAATGGGTGAAAAGGTTCATTTCGCATCTAGCTGAGGTGATGTGAAGCAGAGGCAGCCCATGGAGGCCCTGGCATGGAGGTGGGAGGGACAACATGACCTTCATAGAAATTGAAGAGGGGGTCTGGGGCTGTGGCTTATGGAGTTCTAGCCGAAAGTAGCTAGCTCTCCAGGGATGGGGGGCTGCAGGGGAGACCTAGCAGCTGGTAATTATTCACGCGGAAACAGAGCTAGTGCTCCCTGGTGTAAAGACACAGAGTGGTCCATCCCTCACCACTCACCCTCCTGATGCCCCCTCCAGACCCACAACCCCCTTCTGCCTGTGCCTTTGGGAAGCCTGTCAGATGAGAAACCACCTCCTCATGCCTAACAGCTCCTTTGACTGAGCTGGCAGACGCTGGTGACCGCTTTGCACAGGTTCTCACAGATAACCCTCACAACCAGCCTCCATTACAGCAGTTCCCAAATGTGGCTGCACACTAGAACAGCCTGGTGTGCTTTTAAAACTCCCAGTGTTCAGCCACACCTCCTGTCATTGTTAGGGGTTGAGTTGTGTCCTCCAAAACACAAGTTGAAGTGTTAACCCTTGTATCTGTGTGTGTGTGGGGGGGTGTGTGTGTGTGAGCTTATTTGGAAATAGGGTCTTTGCAGACATAACGAGTTAAGCTGACATGAGGTCATCCTGGAGCAGGGTGGGCTCGAATCCCAAACAACCGGTGTCCTTATAAAAAGAGGAGAAGAGACGCACAGGAAGAACGCCATGTGATGACCAAGGCAGAGAACGGGGTTGTGCTGCCACAAACCAAGGAACACCTGGGGCCACAGGAGCTGGAAGAGGTCAGGAAGGAACCACCCCCTGGAGCCTCTGGAGAGAGTAGGGACCTCTTGGGCTTCCAGCCTCCAGAACTCTGAGGCAATAAAGTTCTGTTGTTTCAAGTCATGTAGCTTGTGGTCATTTGCTACAGCAGCTGGAGGGCGCTAATACATCAATTAAATCAGAACGCCTCGGGATGGGAACCAGGTATCAGTATTTTTTCAAGACCACCCCCCCCACCCCCCGCCCAGGTGATTCATGGCGCAGTCAAGTTTGGGGACCATTTCTCCATTCCTATCTCCTCTTACAAACGGAGAAACCAAGGTCCTTCAGCTGGTGAGAGCCCTGGAGCTGAGGCTCCCATCTCCTCTCCCCTCACCCCCGGCAGACTTTTTCTTCTTTATTTTATTGTATTTTTGGTGAAAGTTCACACAGCAAATTAGGTTCCTGTTTAACAATTTATATACTGTTCAGTGACATTGGTCACATTTTTCACAATGTGTCAGCATTCTCATTATTTCCATTCTGGTTGTTTTGCTTCCATTAATCTAGCTTCCCTGCCACCTTACCTCCTCATCTTTGCTTCAGAGTAAATATCGTCCATTTGGTCTCATATACAACAGCCAAAGAGGGAAAACAATCCACATGTCCGTCAACTGATAAATCGGTAAGTAAAAACGGGGTCTATCTGTGCTGTGGAATATTATTCAGCAATAAAAATGAATAAACTGTACAATACAGATGAACCTCAAAAACATGTGAAATGAAAAAAAAAAGCTACACACGAAAGGCTACGAACTGTGTGGCTTCTATGAAATGCCCAGAAAAAGCAAATCTATAGACAGAAAGCAGATTAGTGGTTCCCTGGCCCTGGGGGTAGAAACAGGGATTGATTGCAAATGGACATGAGAAATCTTCTGCAGGTGATGAAAGTGTTCTAAAAATGGCTTTTACAGCTTTATAAATTTACTAAAAATCATTTAACTGTGCTTTTGTTGTATATAAATTATATATGAATAGCTGTTTTTTAAAAAATCCCATCTCTCATTCCTGGGAAAAAGGCATTAGAAAGGCAGCTGCTTTCTACCCACTGTAGTCAACATTCCACGTTGTGTCTCTGGTATGGAGGACATGCAAATTCCTAAAACAACAGAACTGGAAGGGCTCTGGCTGGCAGGATTAGTTAGAATTCTCTCTATGGAAACTGACATAAGTCCAACTCAAAATGGTTTAACAAAAAAAAAAAAGGTATCAGTGATCTCACATAACTGAAAAACTTAGGGACATTAAGCTTCAGGTACAGCTGCATCCAGGGGCTCAGCTTGTGTCACAATATTCTGTCCATTTCCTTTTCTTTTTTCCTCTATTTCTCAGCTCTGTTTTCTTTCCATGTTGGCTTTTCAAACCCCTCCCCATGGAATGGC
This sequence comes from Loxodonta africana, assembly GCF_030014295.1. Taxonomy (NCBI): domain Eukaryota; kingdom Metazoa; phylum Chordata; class Mammalia; order Proboscidea; family Elephantidae; genus Loxodonta; species Loxodonta africana. Next base: position 74,481,067 of record NC_087362.1, read on the forward strand.
CAGAGAGCACTGGTTTACATTCCCCCAAAACAACAATTACAAAGGAAAAAGTTCTCTTCTTTCCCAATACAGTAGCCCTCCCTTAGTTGCGGCACAACTTTCTGTGGTTTCAGTTACTCGAAGTCAACCACAGTTCGAAAATGTTAAATGAGTAGGTAGCCTGATGAAATCTCACACCGTCCTGCTCTGTCATTCACATAACTTTTATTACAGTATAGTGTTACAATTGTTCTATTTTATTATTAGTTATTGTTGTTAATCTCTTACTGTGCCTAATTTATAAATTAAACTTCATCATAGGTATGTACGTATAGGATAAAACACAGTATATATAGAGTTTGGTACTATCCATGGTTTCAGGCATCCACAGAAGATCTTGGAACGTAACCCCACGGATAAAGGGGGACTACTGTAATTCCCACAGACATTTCAGATAGACTCTCATTGACCCAACAAGTCACACTTTCATCCTTGATTCAATTGCCATCCCAGGACACATGCCCATACCAGAGAATAGGAGAAAAGTGGTTCCCAAAAGGAAACTCAAGGGGCTTTCATTAGAAGAGGAGCCCTGGTGGTTTAACGGTTAAGTGCTCAGCTGTTATCATGGATTGAATTGTGTTCCGCCAAAATACCTGTCAACTTGGCTGGACCATAATTCCCAGTATTGTATGATTGTCCACCATTTTGTTCTCTGACATGATTTTCCTATGTGTTGTAAATCCTATCTCTATGATGTTGATGAGATGGGATTATCGGCAGTTATGTTAATGAGGCAGGACTCAATCTACAAGATTGGGTTGTGTCTTGAGTCATTCTCTTTTGCGATATAAAAGAGAAAAGCAAGCAGAGAGACAAGGGGACCTCATACCACCAAGGAAGCAGCTCCAGGAGCAGAGCGTGTCCTTTGGACCTGAGGTTCCTGCGAAGAAACTCCTAGACCAAGGGAAGATTGATGAAAAGGACCTTCCTCCAGAACTGACATAGATAGAAAGTCTTCCCTTAGAAGTCCAAATTCCCTTAGTTGGTGTTCTGAGTTTGGACTTCTAGCCTCTCAGACTGTGAGAGACTAAATTTCTCTTTATTAAAGCTGTCCACTTGTGGTATTTCTGTTATAGCAGCACTAGGTAACTAAGACAGCTGCTAACTAAAATGTTGGTGATTCAAACCAACTCAGTGGCTCTGTAGGAGAAAGACCTGACGATCTATTTCCATAAAGATTAAACCCATTGCCATCAAGTCAATTCTGACTCACAGTGACTGTCTTAGTCATCTAGTGCTGCTATAACAGAAATACCACAAGTGGATGGCTTTAACAAACAGAAATTTATTTCCTCACAGTAAAGTAGACTGAAAGTCCAAATTCAGGGCATCAGCTCCAGGGGAAGACATTCTCTCTCTGTCAGCCTTCTCATCAATGTTCCCTCAGACTAGGAGCTTCTTTATGCAGCGACCCTGAGTCCAAAGGACGTGCTCTGCTCCTGGTGCTTCTTTCTTGGTGGTATGAGGTCCCCAACTCTCTGCTTGCTTCCTTTTCCTTTTATCTCTTGGGAGATAAAAGGTGCTGCAGGCCACACCCTAGAGAAACTCCCTTACCTTGGATCAGGGAGGTGAGGTGAGTAAGGATGGTGTTACAATCCCACCCTAATCCTCTTAACATAAATTTACAATCACAAAATGGAGAACAACCACACATTGCTGGGAATCATGGTCTGACCAAGCTGACACATATTTGGCGGGGGGGGGGGGGGGACATAATTCAATCCATGACAGTGACCCTATAGGATAGAATAGAACTGCCCCATAGGGTTTCCAAGGCTGTAATCTTTATGGAAGCAGACTGCTACATCTTTTTCCCGCAGAGCAGTTGGTGGGTTCGAACCACCTAGAAAACTGTATGGAGCAGTTCTACTTTGTCACATGGGATCACTATGAGTTGGAAGTGACTCCATGGCACCTAACAACAAACATTATCAGAAGAGGACTGGATACTCAGCAGGCAAAAACAAGAGATGCTCAACAGGGAAGCCATCCAGTTAGACTCTGAGGCCAATAGAAAGTCAGAAATCTGCCTAAGGCAGAAGACAGGCACAGAGGAGTGTGAGATCACATGCCTCCCAAGGGATACAAGGGTGCTTCAGCCTCCAGGGCACAATGTGGATCAGCACCATGGACAGCATACTCATGCTTTATTTTTGCCATGCTCATGGCTCTGAGCCACACAGACCTACTGGTGGAGTCAAAGCTAACTCCCATTCTGAACCACTTTCCATCACCCTTTGCAAGCTCTGTAGGGTCGCTATGAGTCAAAATTGACTCAATGCCAAAGGGTCTGGTTTTTGGTTTCACTCACTCTTCATTTGATTCTTAACCAGCCCCTTGTAAAATGAGTGTCCCCCAATGATTCTTAAAAACACAGTACCAGGCCCCAGACACCCTTCTAACTCAGTACTGAAGTCACTCCTGAGGTTCACCCTTCAGCCAAAGATTAGACAGGACCATAAAACAAACAATAATAAGTGTAGCTCAACCATGTATGTGAGACTAAATGGGCACCCCAGCCCAGGGGCAAGGATGAGAAGGCAGGAGGGAGCAGGAAAGCTAGACAAATGGAAATGGGGACCCAAGGTCCAGAAGGGGAGGGTGCTGACATGTCGCAGGGTTGGCAATCAATGTCACAAAACAGTATATTGATTGTTTAATGAGAAACTAATTTGCTCTGTAAACCTTCATCTAACGCACAATAATAATAATGATAAAAATTCAGGACCAGGGAGGCACGTCACCAGCTTTTGGAGAAATCTGGGATCTGGAGTCAGCAGTGGTCATGGGGTCTGCCAGGAATCACGGTCCCAGCCCAGAGAGAGCCCAAGAAGAGAGACTCAGAGAGCAGGCATGGAGGTTGGGCGTTCACCTTCACCTGGAGTAAATCCAGCCGAGTCCCCACCGCTGGCAGAGGAGAGGGAGAGGGAATGTGACTATCTCACGGCTCCCACTGCCTCACTTCCCACCCACACAACCCTCTAAAAGATGACATCCTCCCCATCACTTCACCCAGAAAAGTCTCACCAAGGTCACTGAGGGCCTCTCTCTTACTGGATCCAGCATCACCTGCGCTTTTCATCTTGCTTCACCTTGTAGCAGCATTTGGCCTCTTGTCCACTCCCACACACTGAAAGCCCTCTCTTCAAGGACTCCTGTGACTCTTTGCTCTCTGGGTTTTCCTCCTAAAATGTGGCTTCCCCTGTGCCATTTCCTGGCAGGCCCACTCTCCTCAACCAGGCCATTAAATGATGGAATTCCTCAAGGCTCAGTCCTAAAGCCTTTCTTCCTTCTAATTCCCTTCTATTTCCCCATGGCATCTCATCCCTGCCTATGTATGTGCAAATCACACCAAAAAGCCTATCTCCCCTTAGACCTCCCCTCTGGGTGACTGCATAGATCTAGGTTCAGCTGCTCACTTGTCTCCCCATCTGGCAGTCTCTGGCTCCTCAAATTCAGCATGTTCAAGATCAAACTCATGGCCTCTCCCCACCCATCCAAAAAATCCCGAGCGTCTTCCAATGCACAGCGTCTCAGTGAGTGGCATCACTGTCCTTCCATCCAAGCCAAAGTCTAGGAGCCATTCTTTTCATCTCCATCTTCCTGAACCCCCATATCCAATCCACCTTCAAGGGTTTCCAATTCCATCTCCTAATTTCTATTGTCATTGCCACCACCATCCTGGTCCAAACCATCGTCATCTCTTGCCTGAACCATTGCAATAGCCTCCTAAACAGTCTCTCCACATCCACCCCACTCCGCTCAAAAAATATCTGTTCTTCACAATACTGTCAAAATTATCTTTTCAATTTGCAAGTATGATGTTATTACTTCTTAGCTTAAAATTCTTCAGGTACTTCTCACTGCTTTTCAGATAGACCCAAATCATCTTGTTCCCCTGTCCGCCTGTTATCCTTGCTGTCTGCCCCTCAGCCACACTGACCACCCTCAGTTCCCCAAACACACCATGCCTCCTCCCACATCAGGCAGGTGCACGGGCTCCTCTCTGAGTCTGGAGTATCGCATGAGTCAGACTCCTGGCAGGAAGCAAGCAGTGTGTTCAAAAGGGGTAACTTAAAAGAACTTAATGGGGGCACTTGCAAATTTGCAGGCAGAGTTAAGGGACCAGCAACAGTGAGAAATGTGGTGTCTGGGGTCTTAAATGTTAACAAGCGGCCATCTAAGATGCATCAATTGGTCTCAACCCACCTGGATTAAAGGAGAATGAAGAACACCAAGGTCACATGATAACTACGAGCCCAAGAGACAGAAAGGGCCACATGAACCAGAGACTTACATCATCCTGAGACCAGAAGAACTAGATGGTGCCCGGCCACAACCGATGACTGCCCTGACAGGGAGCACAACAGAGAACCCCTGAGGGAGCAGGAGATCAGTGGGATGCAGACCACAAATTCTCATAAAAAGACCAGGCTTAATGGTCTGACTGAGACTAGAGGAATACTGGCGGTCATGGTCCCCAAACCTTCTGTTGGCCCAGGACAGGAACCATTCCTGAAGACAACTCATCAGACATGGAAGGGACTGGACAATGGGTTGGAAAGAGATGCTGATGAAGACTGAGCTACTTGTATCAGGTGGACACTTGAGACTGTGTTGGCATCTTCTGTCTGGAGGGGAGATAGGAGGGTAGAGAGGGTTAGAAACTGGCAAAATTGTCACAAAAGGGGAGACTGGAAGGGCTGACTCATTGGGGGAGATTAAATGGGAGTATGGAGTAAGGTGTATATAAGCTTATATGTGACAGGCTGACTTGATTTGTGAACGTTCACTTAAAGCTCAATAAAAATTATTAAAAAAAAAAAAACTTGTGAGTGACCATCTAAGATACATCTATTGGTCCCATCCCGTCTGGAGCAAAGGAGAATGAAGAAAAACCAAAGACACAAGGAAAATACTAGTCCAGTGGACTAGCGGACCACATGAATCAGGGCCTCCACCAGCCTGACCCCAGAAGAATTAGATGGTGCCTGCTACCACCACCAACCACTCTGACAGGGATCATAATAGAAGGTCCCTGGAAGAGCGGGAGAAAAATGTAGAATGAAATTCAAATCCACACAAAAAGACCAGACTTACTGGTCTGACGGTAACTGGAGGAACCCCTGAGACTATGGGCCCTGGACACCCTGATAACTCAGAACTGAAGCCGCTCCCAAAGTCCACCTTTCAGCCAAAGATGAGAGAGAGCTATAAAAACAAACAATAACACACGCGAGGAACATGCTTCTTAGTTCAATCAAGTATATGAGACCAAATGGGCAACACCTGCCCAAATGCAAAGACAAGAAGGCAGGAAGGGACAGGAACCTTGGACAAATGGACACGGAGAACCCAGGGTGGAAAGCGGAAGCGGGAGAGTGCTGACACATTTTGAGGATTGCAAGTAATGCTTCAAAACAATTTATGTGTAAAATTTTTGAATGGGAAACTAATTTGCGCTGTAAACTTTCACCTAAAACACAATTTTTTTTTTAATTACTAGAGGGATTTCCCCCACCCAAAGGAACCACTTCCATCATTGCTGTATTGGAGCTCATATCTTCCATCCCTGTCACTCTCTATTGGCTTATATCCCTGCTCCATTTGATCAAAATCATTTTCTAAGTGCAAACAATCTAAAGTGGCATGTTCAAAGGGCCCGGAGCTTAGAGTAAGCATGTGCTGGGCACGCTCTCCTGAGACCCTCCCTTGGGGATAAGGTGTCTCAGCTCCTAACTAGAGCCTTTGTGTACACTGCAGACACAGTGAATTCCACTAAGGACCAGTATTAAATGTTCTGCATCGAACCACGTGGAGAGCTGAGGGTTCTGCTCCAGTACACACGCTCGGGAGGGCTTCCAATATGGCAGCCCAGTTGGGAGGAAACGTCCATCTCCCAAATCTCCAGAGAGCTTTTTAATTCCGCCCCCCCCGCCCCCCGCCTTATCTCTCACCATCCCAAGAACTTTTTCTGCACACCGAAGATACAGGAGGGTAAAATCCAAGGATTTTTATTTCACGCTTCTGTCTTTACGGATATTTTTACACACAGGAATAGTGACAACTAGCATTTGAGGGCTTAGTTTAAGCCGGAAACTATTCTAAGAGTTTTATGTGAATGGTATCTAAGAACTTTATATGCACAGGGTCACGACAACCTTATGGTCTAGATAAAGTAGTGCCCATATTACACACGGAAAAACTGAGGCACGCAGAGGTTAAGTTGCCTAGGGAAAATAGCTAGCCAAGTGGTAGTCAGCATTTGAATCCAAGCCACCTGACTTCAGAGCCTTTGCTCTTAGCTGCTGCTGCAGCGCCACCTTCAGGAAAGCAGGAGGCACTGAATTGGTCAAGGTTAAAAATACTGAGCACCTGAAGTTACAGCAGGCATTTGAAAGTTGGAAGAAAAAGCATGGTGCACTGCAGTGCTGCTCCATCTGTGAGCGCTGAGTGAGTTAATGGACGAAATGTTCTGGGTAGTGTTGAAGGTGCGCGCTTTCATATGTGAAGATACCATGACTGACATCCAAAAGGACAGACCTGAACTATTTCCCCAAGAGGGAAGCTATTTCCTATTGCGAGGAGGCTACGTGCAGTGCACAGGATGGCTGGAGAAGAGTGGCTGATATGCACACAGAACCCACCCACAGCCCCAACACACTGTTAACAACTAATTTTCAGTCTCGTTGCTGGCACCATGCTCTACCAGCCCCAGCGATACTGCTTCAGCCTCCCCTCTCACCAGCCCCCGTTGTCGCCCTCTGGGAGGCTTACAGAGCCCAGAGGGCATGACCAGGAATGCCATCTTCACGATGGCCCTGGTGTGGGTGGCAGCATTTCTCCTCTACAGGCCTGCCATCATCAGCTGGCAGTATGCAGCCAAAAAGAGTATCCTGCCCTAGGGGCAATGTTATGCTGAGTTCTTCTACAGCTGGTACTTCTGGTGATGGCTTCTGTCGTGGTTGAGTTCTTCACCCCCTTCATCTCGAGCATGGACAGCGACATTCAGAGGTGTGCCTCCCTGAGGAATGACAATACTGCGCCCAGCCAAGAGGACCTGCAGGCGAACTTGCCAAGGAAAAAGGAGCACATCATAGTTTTTGTTAAATCAACTGAAAGGAGGAACAGGAAGAGACCAGGGCCTCTCCCCCAGGGGCAGGGGTCTTTCCTTGGATATCCTTGGGAATGAAGATTCACCACGTCTGCAGATGGACACCGGGGCCAAAGCCACAGGGCAGGGCAGAACCTCCACAGGCCCACAGAGAGGATCTGCAGCGCTGGGAGGCGGCTGGAAATCACCAGCACCATGGCCAGCCACCTGGCTTTCCGGGGACAAGCTGAGTGGCCAAGTCATTGGCCATTATAGTGTGTTTGGCCTGTGCTGGGCTCCCTACACTTTGCTCATGATCATCTGAGCTGCCTGCCCCAGGACATGCGTCCAGCACCCTCTCTACGAGATGTCGTTGGGCTGAATTCAGCTATCAGCCCTGCTCTATACCTGCCCTACCACATGAGTTTCAGAAAAGCTCCACCCTCGTGTGGACATGAAACAGAAATGCCTCTGGCAGATCACCCAAGCTTACACTCCGCAGAGTCACAAGCATCGCCCCCAGACCACTGCTACCCACTTCACATTTTCATCGTCTCTGCTGCAATGACACATGGAAACCATCTCAGAAATGAGTGATGCAAAATCCTGCGAGTATCATGAAACTGCTGTCTATGGAAGTGTCATCTAGGGCTTTGCTAGTCACAGTGTAGTCGCTGGACCAGCGGCACTAGGACTCTCTGGCTCCACCCAGACCTGCTGAAACCCAGAACCTGCACTTTCCTGAGATCCCCAGGTGATTTCTACATGTAATAAAGGTTAAGGAGCACTGGTCCAGGGGATGTGTAGGAAGATAAAAATGATGGATAAAAATGGTTTCATGATACCCCAACTCTTGTAGAGGCATCTATTTTAACGTTTAAAATCATCACGCTCATGTTACCAAATGTACACGCACTATCCTCTCGACCCACTTCACTCTTGGATAAGGCTCACCCGTTTAAACAGATCTCAACCCTTTTGTTTGGAGTATGCTACGAGTGTTTTCCATCACCCTTGTGTATGTAATTAGACAATAAGGCTTGAAAGAAGAATCTATTTACACAATAACGTACCAAATGCCAAATGCAAGAGATTAGACCCCAATGATCATGAAGCCACCAAAGGTTTCTATCTACATTCAGCTCTGCTGGCAAGGTGGGGAACATGGATTTGTCACAGCCTTTCACTTAGCCAGAAGGCAGGCATCTCTGACCTCAGGCTAGTTAAACACTGCAGTGAGTGTAAGAGAAAATGCAGCCGTTCTCCAGGGATGTCGGACACCTGGGCCCAACTTTGTTGACACACTGCCACTTGACCTGGAGCAGTGAGCAGCAATGTGAGATCCAGCCCAGCCCACTTACCAATTACTTTTGAATTTCCACAGGCCGGGAAACTGGTCTTTAATCAAAACCAGGGCAAGTTGCTGCTCTAGGTAACAAGTGTGCAACAAATGTCTAGACACTGGCAGCTGGTTCAAGGTCAGCTAACCATCCGTGTTACCCAACCTAGGAAGGTGGGTCCTTGCCCAGCACACTCAGACTTGCCAATTATCTGGACACTGGTCTTTGAGAAAGTAACATTATTGCAATGCGCAGAGCAAGGAGCTGGGAGGAAGTTCCTCATATCAGACCGAGCTACAGGGAAGCAGGACTTAAGCGTGATTTGGGCAGCAAGATGGCGGCCACTTAGGCATACCGGGAAGGGGAAATTCTAGAAGGCGGCCAGAAGACAGGAGGTGATATGATTCTCATCAGACCTCTTGCTTTGGAATAGCGTCCAGGTGATTTTTCTTCTGATTCATTCCACCTGTTGCTGCGTCCAGTGTCGATTAGCAGTCACAAGTGCCAAATCTGGCTTGGGCTAGTTTAAGGGCTAATGGAAATTTACTGGCATTCATAGGGTCAGGTTATATCAGGGAACCCTTCAGAGGGCCGACCCCAGCAAACAGAAAGGCTGTCTTCTTCAGAGATCCCCTCACCTTTCACTCACAGCATGTGGTCTCCTATTCCCATCATCAAAGTCAATTCCGTTGGGAAATCCTTTCAGTTCCATTCTACCTGAACATATTCCCTTGGATTCCCAGAACGAGAAAGCAGGTGTGATAGAAGAACCCTCCGAAACCAAGACTTGGTGTAAATCCCCTCAGTGCCCTTGATGGTGCATTTACCCCCATGTCTGTCAGAGGACTTCTCAATGGTTCTGAGTGTGAACATGAACTTCACTACAACCCCCAGTTACTCTCCTCAATGGTTCTTACAGCGCACGTGAACTTCACTACAACCGCCCATTACTCTCCTTCCGAGTACTCTGTGATGCCTGAGCAAGTGAGATGCCTCCCTCTTTCAGCTGCACCGATAGGTATCTTAGCCTACAATCAAACCAGGACCCTTCATGGACAGACAGGGTGATGGCTTGAGGACCTGTCGGAAGCATGAGTTTGTAGGTGAAGCAGCCATCACCTGGATTTCTAGAATCACTGATTCCTAAATGGGGATGTAGGGACGGAGGGCAGAAATGTCCTGCCTCAGTAGACATCTCAGAAAGAAAGGGTCACCAACTCCAACCACCTGCCAAGATGCATCCTCCTGACTGGAATATGCTCCCATCTTGGGGTTCAATGCCATTGAGCACCAAGTCTGCCCTCTGGCTCAGTGTTTCTATCCATCTGAGAAGGATTTCCCCCCCAAATCTCTTACGGACTTGTATTTTTTCTAAGATACAATAAAACCTGTGGAAGCCGGAACCTGTGTAAGGTAGAAACCTGTCAGAGAAGGAAAGTTCAAGTATTTTCCACTAACAGGGACAGAAAAGTGGTTAAGACTGCACCTATCAAAGGCAGAAAACTTGCGAGACCTGGAAAAACAAGGCAGTCCCGTTGAGTTCTGGCTCCCACAGGTTTTGCTGTAGGATAAAAATTACTAGAACAATGGGGGTAAAAGCAGACATAAAAATACAAGCTCAAATCTTTTATAATTAGATTCAACTGACTAAAATTACTGTCGCGTTGCTTTACGTTTCTAAATGCTTAGTTTTTTGTACTCATTCACAGATAGTTAAGAGTTTAACTGCCTTCAGTCCTCAAGCTCTACTCTGAGCGGTAAATACGTTAAATATGAAGACTCAGGTCAAGCATTAGCCTCACTCAGGCTAAATCGGCAGTAAGACTAACTGTGAAGTCCCGTGAGAATTCATACAATCCACTCCAGGCTTGTCTTCATGCCCCCCAACTCCCGAAAGCCTTTCTTCTTTGCTTTCCTGGGTCTACCTTTATCATATCTGCAACAGCTGGTCTTTCTTCAAGTCAGATAAGAATTCTTGAAGCTAGGGACCATATCTTGTTCATCTTTATATTCAGTGCCTAATTGTGCCTGGTATATAGTAGGTGCTCAATCAGTTTTTGTTCAATAAAGCAGCTAGTAAGTTATGACTATTAGCAGATCTCTGGCTTATTTTTTAAACCTGGTTTCTTCCCATCAACCCAGAGAATGTGAAATACTTTACACCCTATACAGATATTATTTTACCTCTAACCCTCCTCTTCTCCTGAGCACAAACTTGAGTATTTTCCTTGAATCATCTCTTTAGTTTTTCAGCTGTATTTCATGAATCATGTGAATAAAATGGACATGTCAACCTCTAATCTATAAACGTATAATCAGGATTACATGGTAAATTAACACCTGCAAAGAACAGAAAAGCCTTGCTGGACTAAGAGGTACCACAGAAAAGCCTGGCATGCTTGATAGCTTTTAATGGTACTAACTTTGAAACGTTGGAAACATTTCCTCTTGTAAAACTTACCACGTGCTAGAGAACTATCATCAGGTGGGCAGATGGTGAGGCGTGGAGAATTGCAACTTCTGCATTCAAGTGTAGCTCGACACCCCTTACCTGAAGTGTAGGCTGGACTCTGTGACTCTCCTCTAACAGAGTAAGGTGAAAACGACAGTCACTTCCAAGGCTAGGTCATGAAAAGGCATTTGAGCTTCCTCCTTCCCTTCTCTCTTGGATCACCCGCTCTGGAGAAGCCAGCTGCCATGTTATGAGAACGTTCAGTCTGCCCTACAGAGAGGCCCCCATGGAGAGGAACTGAGGCCTCCAGCCCACAGCCATGTGAGAAAGCACAGAAGCAGATCCTCCAGCCCCAGCCAAACCTTCAGATGACTGCAGCACCACCTTGCAAGCTCATGAGAACCCTGAGCTAGAAGCACCAGCTAAGCAGCTCCCACATTCCTGACTCAGAGAAATTGTGAGATGAATACTTGTTTTTCTAAGACACCAAGTTTTGGGATAATTTGTTACATAACAGGTGCTGAGCCTTTTTGGAGCTAATGTGGACTCACTGTGCAGAGTAAGGCTGCGGAAAGCAAGTGGGAGTAATGACTGCAGGGTAGTTAGGGCCTTGCTCACGATGTGCCGAAAACTGGAGTCGAACGAGTGAACTCTGTGAATACATGAAAATGTTTACTAAACTCCATATTCTACTAGTTCCTTTTATGACTCAAAACAGTATGGAAGGCACAAAATGTCCAAAATTGTTAATAGCAACTTTATTGTTTCACTGGTGGAAAAAAAAAATCATTAACTGTGCAATGCATTTTCCCCTAAATTTACAATAAGGTAGGTTTACATAAATTATATAGATCACAAATTTTCTACTTTATACTATTCAGAACAAAATTATTTTGATAAATACGCCCAGACGACAACAAAAGTTCTCAACGGATAGCTGAGTCCAAATATGCAAAATATAGCTTCTGGTTTTGACCGTGGTGCTCTAAAATCCTCAAACATGCATTAATATATTCTAGTTTTAGAGAAAATATTACACATGGCCTCGTCTTGCATTTAGGGAAAAGCCCAAGCCAAATTCCACATACAGTATTCCTTTCCTCTGAATTATCTCAGGCTGGACTAGAGAACAAAGAGACAGACACTTTTGGGTTAGTACTCCCCAGTAATGAAAAAAATTACACAATCAACAATGGGGAAAAAAACAGAAAAAAAGGAGAGAAAAGCTTCATTAGTAGCCAAGATAAGTGTTTTTTTTTTTTTTTTTGAACAGATCACGGGAATTTTAAATAGCAGATCAGTCATGCTACCTGGGGTGGTCAGACAGACCCGAACACTTATGAAGTGAATAACTTTCTTAAGGTCTTGAAGGTGAGAGTCTGGAGGTACTAGGTAAACCACATGACGGGCAAGAAAGGGAAACCTACCTCAGCGTTTCTGAAAGGCACCATCTACGGACAGGAAACTAGTACAGGAAAACCCTTGCTGGATGTAAATGGAGAGAACGTGAGCCCGTCTGTGTTTTAGAGGATGAGGCCTTCATAAATTGGCCCCTCAGATTCTGGCGATTCCCGCCTCAGGCGCAAGTGCTCCAGGGTATTATGGAAATGTTTGTTAATCTGTTCTGTTTCTTCACTGGACTCAAGGTTTGGGAGGTCTTCTCGAATCTTCTGGATTAGCTGGTTCAAAACCTGAATTGTTACCTATAAAAGAGTGTGTACAATTTCATGATCAAGCGTGTGCCACAAAAAGTAATTCACTAAACTGCTCAGAGGAGCTTGTGCTACTCATATCAGTCACCACAGTAACTACGAGAAGAGAGATGAGAACATGATTGCCGGCTGGAGCAACAACTATTGGTTTTATATATATACATGCGTACATATATATGTGTATGTGTGTGTGTATATATATAAAACCTTAATAAAAAAATTCAAATCAACATGAACCGATGGAAGAACAAAAACACAAACTTATTTAACCTACATCTTGACCAATATTGTTCTGGTAAAAGACAATGCATTTAGGAATTGTTCTCAACTTGCACATAATGTCAAGTCAGCCTACTACTGGGCATTTTAAAATTATTTTGTATTTTTCAGACAAGTGACTATTTTATGTTAATACTCTAAGCAAAAGAAGTAAGAATTTTCTTGTACGTAACTAGTCTTCCATTAGAGAGAAGAACTGATTTGGTCAAGACTGTTCAGTGAAAACTTCTAGGTTTCATGAGGGGAAGGACCATACCTCTCTTGTTCACCTCTGTACCCACAGATGTCACACAGCTGCCACCACGTAGGCATTCAGTATTTGTCCAAGAATGAATCAACAACCCAATGACAAGGCTAGTCTTTCCTTCCTCACAGTACAAAATTACAAAGGGCATTTATAAGGATTTTGGAGAATGAAAGAAACCAGTAGGTGCACTCTGCAAATGCCGACATTGTAAACAAAAAAGGAAGTAGGAGAACAATAACCTTTTCTACGTATCGACTCTAAGAGCAGGAAAGGAAACGGCTTCTACACAGCGCAGTTTGTTTTTCGGCAAGAAAAGACCACAGGGCACATGGTTGCCATCACCGAGGAAAATCTGAGCAATAAAGAGCTGCGGGTAGACATTCACCTACTCTGGCCATTTGAGAACAATGAGACTGGATCACAGTAGTGTACACAATAAAGCAGATCAATTCAATACACACAAAGAAAGCAAAAGTGCTCTCTGCCTTCCGGTAAAGATGAATTTTGAGAATTCAAATTCCCAGGAAAACCTCACTAAACAAATGTAAAATTGACAGAAAGCAAAATGGACATAAAACTAGTTCCAAAATAAACCTTGGGGGTATAAAATTGAGTTTCTGGGCAAAGGAATTCCATTTGTCCACCCATTCACTAATTAAGATATTTACAAAATACCCACCGACATGAGTGGCACTCTGTTACAGAACAGCTGGAGATGAAGTGAGCAAATACAGAATGATCCCTGCCTTCACAGAGGTCACAAAGAACCCAAATATGAAGAGGCTGTTAACACATAACACAAGGCCCATGAAAAGAGTGATAAATATCCAAGTGAAAGCCAAATCTAAGTAAGAGTAGTCTGTATTGCCAATCGCATTCAACCACCAACCAACCAGCTGCCACTAAGTTGACTCTGACAGCACCTGTGTCAAAGAACTGCGTTCCACACGTTTTCAATGACAGCTTTTTTGGAAGTAGATTGTCAGGCCTTTCTTGCAAGGCACCTCTGGGTGAACTGGAACCTGTTAGTAGGTAAGCATGTTAACCACTTGCACCATCCACACACATCCCCAAACTCGCGCTAAAAAGAGGAACACAGTAGAGTGATTTGGAGAAGGAAGAACGCAAAGTCAACAAAAACTGGAAACATCTTGGTAACTCTTAGAGCAAGAGGATAGGCCTCAGATTCAGGGCAGAAACCCACAGCCCACCTTTATGCTCTCAGAACTCAACATTTTCGTATTAGTTCACTAATGCTCTAATGGAGCCCTGGTGGCAGAGTGGTTAAGAGCTCTGCTGCCAACCAAAAGGTCAGCAGCTGGAATCCACCAGCCATTTCTTGCAAACCCTATGCGGCAGTTCTGCTCTGTCCTGTAGGGTCACTGGGAGTAGAAGTAAAAGTAAACACTCTAATAGTTCACTTACCGCATCATTTTCCTTTTCATAAAAATAGATATATCTGTTCAGAATTTCTATAAAAAGCTGCACTTGTAGAGATGGGTCCATGCACTGATTGGCTATTTTTAGTGCTTTCTTTAGGCACTCCATTACCCTCTTGCCTCCGTGAAGCTAGAAAAAAATGGTGGGAGGTGGGGGGAATACTAAAGTGGTTAATGAATCACAAAAGTCCTGTTTTCACACAAGGAAACAAACACGACACTACAGCACCTCTTCACGGTCTAAAGGAACACAAATTTAAATGCTCTTCTTTCCTTCCCTTTTCAAGTACATAACTGTGTTTAAAAACAAAGGGCAGTGGCATCAGCTTGCTTTGTTACAATATCCTCAAAGTGGGGGTTTCACCTCAGGATGAGACTCTCAATGTGTTACTGCCCACTTCCATTTTTGTAACAAAACAATTTGGGGGGTCAGATTTCCAAGCACTCCAAATGTCCCCCCTGCCCCAGGCACCAGGCCACGGCAGCTGTTCCCTGTTAATGATCCCCTCTCCTGCAACGTGGTCAAGGAGACTCCTGCCTTACCTCCTCTCCGTTTCTGTCTGTGTTTCTGCCGGACCAGAAGAGGTGCGCGCAGGTGCTCACAGCCCGGCCCTGGTCCGGCTTCTTCAGAAGTTTGGACGCAGCGAGTGCGCACTGAGTCCGCAAGGGTTCGTGGTTCTCTTCACTGAAACACTTCATCCTCTCAAACGTGCCAATGATCAAGGTGATGGCAGCCAGCTGGGCTTTGGAATCGCTGATTTCATCTTCATACAGAGAAAAGGCCTGGCAGACACAAAGCCCAAGGGACTTTAGGGACCTGCCATCCACTCCGGCACTGTCCAAAATGCATTCCACCACACCCTCCTCCTAGGAGACACTGCAGACCCCTCCGATCAGAACGTGCTGCACCCTCTCTCGGGGAGGCACAAGATATGGCTGATATGGCAAACATGCTCACGACTCAGTCTTACAACAAAGAAACCTGTTTCAATTTTGTGTAGCCCGCAGCTTCCACTGACGACGGAACTTTTTTTCCACGAAACACTTTCACCATGACACACCTGGAAATCTCAGATTTTATTAGCATCTGATAAATTCTGCTGCTCTAGCCAGTCGATATGACTATAGTGTTAAAAGGTTCCAAGGTGGTGAAGAATAAATTCATGTGACTTAGCACCATTACCTACAGAAAAGCAACTGAACTGAACAAAACTCATTGAACAACTCAGAAAGGAGAATGGATCATCACCTGGGACATAAATTCATATGCCACTGTTTCATGATTTTCAAAACCGATTTCTCCAGCAGCTAGAGCCCCTTGAAGAAAAAGCCGTAAGGGTAATTCTGCCAGCTCTGCTTTGATCAAAGCGCTTATAGTCTGGTGAGCAAATGAAAAAATCTTCTGGCATTTCTTTTCCCATTTGTCATCCTAAAACGAGAAAAAATATTTTAAATTACCTTAAACTCGAGAATATCCATTTTATTTAAAATGTCCAACAGAATACACAGTGAAGGTGGTCACGGCGGTGTGCTCACAGGTTTCCTGTCACCTTCCTTCTACGTCTTATGTATGGGACACACAAGGTAAGCCAGACAGGATGTCTTCTCAAACATCCACTGGAGAGTAACGGCTTTGCAGCTTTTACATATTTTGGTGTTTGTTTTCTCTGATCAGAAAAGTAACACATTCCCAAATTGGGGAAAACACACGAAAGAATTTAACAATTAAAATCATCCCTAAATCTACTGCCCAGCAAAAATCACTGGCAACATTCCGGTGTTATCATCTTTTCTTTTTTCCTATGCAAATATAAATACGCATTTTAATGTAACAGGGATCGTCGTGTATGGTTTTGTCATCTACCCTAAAAGACACTGAAAATCAGAGTTCAATGCAACTGGGCTCTTACTGCATATAATTTGTATCCGACTTCTTTTTCTCCCACTTATTTTGTCAAAACAATCTTCCTCATGATACTAAAAGTTGTATGAAAACATTTCAAACACTACAAAATATTACACAAACTGGATGTAGTGTAATTCATTTAACTATTCCCTATTTCCTTTTGGAAATAATCTGTAGCGCCATAATGCATGATCTATACACACACAGCTTTATCCGACCTGTCTCCTTAGTACAAGTTCTTAGAAGTGGAATTACTGGATCTTTTAAGGCTCTAGTCACGTATTGCCAGCGTTTTCTATACAGACTGTAGTAATTCACACTCCCACTACTAGAAATAGATGAGAATGAGTTTTCATCACACCGTTGCCAATGCTGAACTTTCTTTTTCTCTTTGCCAACTTGATTTTTAAAAAGGTTAACTGTTGTAGTAATAATTACCATGGTTAAATATTTTATCTATATATTTGACCATCCACATTTTTTCTTGTGAAAGCAATCAAAGTATCAATCAGTCTTTCCATTTAAAAAAAAGGGTAACAGTCATAGCCTTGTTACAAGGATTAAATATAAGAATCCAAGCATCCAGAGCTTGGTGTAGGGTGTACACACACTAAGTACATGCTAGCTGCTATCATTACTGTTACAGTAGCAAGTTATCAACCCATGAGATGCTGGAAAAGGGAGTGAAAGAGAGGCTGGCCTGATAAAAACTGGCCAAACACAGCTATATCGTGCTGGCAGGGCTGCTGATTAAATCTCTCCTCCCTGTTGTTAGAAAACTCAGTTTACTGGGATTTGTTTCTTTAAATAAACCTGACTGGCCAACTTTCACTCATAATAAACTGAGGGATGTTCTTCAAAACTACACCCCTGAAGACTTAAGCTGTGATTTTGTTTGTAAAATGAATAAGCTCATAAAAAATGCACACGACTCATGCAATGATTCAATTACATGCCTTTAGAGGAGAGGTGGCTACACAATGCCGGGCCCCCTCCTGAGGGAAAGCTAACTTAAAGGAGGTCTTACCCGTTCAGTACTTGCAATGTCTGCAGAAGATTCCCGTATCACTTTAGAATTAGTACTTTAAACAAAGTACTAGAAGAAAATGAGATTGTTCTTATAAAGACTAAAACATTCTGGGCTACTCTGTAACGAATTCATCAATGTCTCGTAAGTGATTTTTAAACACAGGAAGGGGAAAAGTTCTAGCCTGGATTTAAACCGCTTTAATCTTTCATTTCCAAATGTTTTTATGCGATCCCTTAGCTGGTATGGGATCTATGAACATCACTGTTAGAACACTTACATCAGGATGAGTGACGAATTGGCAGTTACTGAAACTGGGTTTTCACTGTACTCTTGTCGGTTTTTGTATACGTTAGAAGTTTTCCATAATAAAAACTAGCACACACACAGTGAGGAGAAAGGAAAAACAGTGTTGATACTCAAAGTAAACCCACCACTTTAGAGTTCTCTTTGTAGCGAAAAGCCAGCTGGTAAGCTGCAAACACCAGTGGCGGCAGTGTGAAGCGAATCCGTTGATTTCCACCAGCTCCAAAATGTTTTCGTGCTGTGTTTAAAATCTGACCGTTAAAAAAAAAAAAAATCACATATCTTTTCAGTACTATGGTTAATCATTTATAAAATTAATCGAGGGCTCTAATCTTCACCATGGCTACTGTTTTTTATTACATATGATGTGTCAGGCTTAACAGTACATACTTCACATTTCTAATCTCGCCAAGTCATCACCATTACCCAGAGGTAGGTATTAATCCCGTTTTACAAGTGTGGAAACCTGAGGTTCGGCGAGGTTACGTACCCTATCCAAGGTTACACAACTAGTCATGAGCAGAGATCAGATTCAAATCTATCTTCATACACACCTGTACAAGTATGCTGTGTTGATAAGAAGCACAGGCTCTGAAATAAGACGGACTTACATTTAAAGTAGATTCTTACTACTGTGTGACCCTGGGGAATTTATTTACTTTCTCTTAAACGTGTTTCATTTGAAAAACGGGAGTATTATACAGTAAAACCTACAAAAGCTGGAACCCATGTAAGGCAGAAACCTGTCAGAGAAGGAAAACTCAAATATTTCCACTAAAAGGAGGGATAGAAAACTGGTAAGACTACACCCTGCCAAAGCCAGAAACCTTGCAAGATGGGAAAAACGAGGCATTCCCGTCACGTTCAGCTCTCACAGGTTTACTATTCTTCTCAGAGGGTTGTCGGGAAGATCAGGTAAGATCATACTGAAGTGTTAGCAGGACCTGGCACAAGGCATGTGCTCAGAAAGTGTCAGCTATGGTTATGATACAAAGACAGCTACGTGCATATTGCTGGCATTATCATCCCACCTAATTCAGAAAAATACCAGGACCACTTACGTCAAGGGAAATGCCAACACACTTCAGAAGAGCCACTGTGAAACAAATGCCTGGTTGTTTCAGAAAATTACAAGAAAACCAGAATGCATGCGAAAGATGTGTGAAATATTCAGGTTTTCTGAATTTCTCGGATCTAGTAAAGAGACAAGAAGAGACCTCTGCACAGGGGCATGTCCAATTGGCACACGGGGAAGGCATCTTCCTAACTGCTGCATTAGGCACACAACAGAAACTGAAAACACACGAATGCCTCTCTCTCTCTATATATACACAGCACTTGGCTGCTAACCAAAAGGTCAGCGGTTCAAACCCAAAAGCGACTCCATGGGAGAAGGACCTGGCAGTCGGCTTCCATAAAGATTATGCCCTAGAAAACCCTATGGGGCAGTTCTACTCTGTCCTGTACGGTCGCTATGAGTTGGAATCGACTCAATGGCAATGGGTATGATTCAACCAGAATGTTCCTTAGAAGCCAGAATGGTGAGACTGTGTCTCACATACTCTGGACATGTTATCAGGAGGGATCAGTCCCTGGAGAAGGACATCACGTTTGGTAAAGTAGAGGGTCAGCGACAAAGAGGAAGACCCTCAATGAGATGGATTGATACTGTGTCTGCAACAATGGGCTCAAGCATAAGAAGGATCATGAGGATGGCGTAGGACTGGGTAGTGTTTCATTCTGTTGTACGTGGGGTCACTATGAGTTGGAACCAACTGGATGGCACGTGACAACAACAAAATATATATACATACATACAAAAAAAAAAAAAAACTGGTATATTAAACACAAAAACATAAAGGAATCAGTTAAAACACCTGAGCAATCAGCCACTCACTGTGTATAGATCACACAGTGCACAGCGCTCAGAATGTTGGTCACAAAGCCAGCTGAAAGACTCACCCACGGCAACAGAAATCAGCCTCTTATTTTAGCACACAAATTATGAAGGAGGACAAGAGTGTCAACTGAG
Organism: Loxodonta africana; assembly: GCF_030014295.1. Taxonomy (NCBI): domain Eukaryota; kingdom Metazoa; phylum Chordata; class Mammalia; order Proboscidea; family Elephantidae; genus Loxodonta; species Loxodonta africana. Next base: position 74,500,942 of record NC_087362.1, read on the forward strand.
ACAAAGAAAGTCAGCAGAACGCATCAGATCTTGCCCTCAAATAAAGGTGTCCTTCATTACAGCAGCCTAGCACTTCGCCTCACGCATCCAACAGTGGTCAAACAACTTTGCCAGAACAGTAATTAAGCCATCATCCGTGGACCCTTCATTACAGTGAATTACCTAGTATCAACAGCTAGTACTCCTACTCAGGCAACACATTCTGCTCATTTCACAAACATTTACTGAGGACTAACGATAAAGGAAGGAGGCCTGGTGGCACAGTGGCTACAGCGCTTGGCTGCTAACCAAAAGGTTGGCGGTTCGAACCCACCAGCTGCTCTGTGGCAGAAATATGTGGCAGCTTACTTCTATAAAAATTTATAGTCTTGGAAACCCTACAGGGCAGTTCTACTCTGTCCTATAGGGTTGCTATGAGCCAGAATCAAGTTGATGGCAGTGGGTTTTTAATTTTAAAGGAAGACACAATCTCATTTGATTATTCTTTTTCGGAAAAAAAAAAGGTTAAGAAAAAGGCATTTGAATTTTAGTCTTTTTATACGTTTCCAGTGCGGCAAACAAATATAACTTATATTTAAAAACCTTACAAACATAAATACAAGTGAATATAAAGATGATGCTTCTTATAAAATTTATTATGATAAATAACTGAACATTTCTAAAAGTGACAGGGTTCAAAAAGAAAATGAACATGGACTAATTGACATACCCAACTAAAGGAGGACAAGCTTTTCTTTAAGATTCATTTTAAGTCTTCAAAAGACACTAGAGCAACTGACTTGTTTCTCACTTGTTTACAAACAAAGAGCACTGGTGGCGCACTGGTTAAGTGCTCGGCTGCTAACTAAAAAGGCTGGAGGCTCAAACCCACTAGTCGCTCCTTGGGAGAAAGACAAGGCAGTCGGCTTCTGTAAAGATTTACAGCCTTGGAAACCCTGTGGGGCAGTTCTACTCTGACCTACAGGGTCACCGTGAGGTAGAACAGACTCGACAGCAATGGGTTTTAGGTTGTATACAAACAATGAAGCATTTATAGAGAGTAAAAACCCATACGTGCCACTTACAGAATCTTTTATTCAATTGCAATTGTTTTCAAACCTTCTGACTAAGACCACAAGCTGCACTGGAGCACCCTGAGTGCTCCTCCATGTCTCCTCACTAGGAGCTGACGCAGGGCAACAGCAGGAGCTGACTCCTACCAAGTACTGCTGGTCAGGGTCCTCGGAACGCAGGAGATGGATGAACCGGCCTACAAGGCTCTGCTCATCAGCAAAATCTTCAGGATCAGGGTCTTCTACAGGTTGATCCGGCTGGTCCTGAATCAACGTGGATACCAAATTCATTATCGAATCTACCTGTAAACAGGGAACAGGAAACCCAGTGGGGTTAAACCATCAGCATATAAAACCAAAACACCAAACCCACTGCTGTCAATTCCAACTGACAGCAAACCCTATAGAACAGAGAAGAACTGCCCTATAGGGTTTCCAAGGAGCGGCTAGTGGATTTGAACTGCAGACCTTTTGGTTAGTAGCCAAGCTCTTAACCACTACACCACCAGGTTTTCCATCAGCATATAAAGCCACTGTCAAAAGTGCTTCTAGTGGTGTCCAGTGACAACATTTCTAAGAAGGTGTATGTACCTCGTCAACATACAACATCCAGAGACAAACGTCTGGAAAGAGACATCAAGCATTAGCTAACAGAAGTTACGCTCTTCTTGATGGGATTATACGTGTTTTATCATTTGTTTTTCACACATCTCCATTCTAATTTACATAATAAATAAGCTACCTGTAACTTTTTTTTTTTTTTAAGTATTAAATTCCCCTCCCCTCCCACCTCATGCCCTGGTTCCCAGTTCACAAAGTAATGACGGTGACTCCAGTTCCTGACACAGGCATGCTGGTGTCCCCTTACCTGGTCTTGAGAGACAATTTCTGTGTTGTAATCCAGAACGTTGCTAAGCACATAACAACTCATACTCTTTCTGGACTCATAGTCAAAGTACTCAAAGAGTGGGTGGAAATGTTTCAGCTTCAAAACTGTTAAAATATTGTTGTACGTGTCAACAGGTATCTTCAAAAGTCTGGTGAGCTCCTTTGAAACTGCACTACTGGTGGCAATACTACAAAATGAAAAACAGCAGCCCTTTAATGAAAAAATGAACTCTGCATATACAAGTAGCACTTGTTTCATAAAAATTTGACAATTTTCATTTACATGTAGAAGGAAATGGTTCAAGCGAAATCACACTATCCATAAATCCTCCAGTGACCTTCTTCCAAAAGGATAAAGATGCCTACCTGAACAGTTATTACTGTTGATACAAAGCAAGATATACAGTTGTCAGTATCTGAGGGGGACTGGTTCCAGAACCTCCGTGGATACCCAAATCTGAGGCTGCTCAAATCCCTTATATAAAATGGCATTGTTGTTAGGTGCTGTTGAGTCATTTCTGACTCACGATGACTCTACGGCGTAGCATCCGCACATGACCCATGCACGTCCTCCCGTACACTTTACATCACCTCTGAGAACTTACCATTACACCTAATACTAACGTTGGTGATATGTAAACAGCTGTTGTACCGTATCGTGCACGGGTAAGGACAAGATGCGACGCAAACAATGCTCCAATGAGGGCCACAAAGAGACTGAGGACCTGTGAAATGGGAGAGGCTGCAGCACAGACTGCCTTCACATCACTTCACTCCCATGGATTTTGCTTGGTGCGTGGCAAATTCAAGTTTTGCTTTTGGGAACTTTCTTTTCCCCCTAAATGTTCTCTACCCATGGCTGGTTGAATTCGCAGATGTGAAATTCATGGATACAGAGGGCCGACTATAATAGTTTCCAACTCATGACAGATGGCAATCTGTAGTTAAGGTGACTGTCTAGAATTCGACAACATATCAAAGAAAAATACTCGAAGCGTTGTTTTGTTCCTAGGGCCCCCAATAAGTACTGAGTATTCATGGTGAAAATAGGAAAGAAAAAAGCCATACAAAAACTGCAATTCAACAAAACAGAAAAACACAAACTATTTTTTCTACATCCAAAATCCACCAAACCCACTGCTGTCATGTAGATTCGAACTCATAGTGACCCCACAGGACAGAAAAGAACTGCCCCCTAGGCTTTCCAAGGCTCTCAATCTTTAGGGAAGCAGACTATCACATCTTTCTCCTGCTAAGTAGCTGGTGCATTTAACCGCTGACCTGTCGGTTAGCAGCAAGTGCTTTAACCACTGTGCCACCAGGGCTCCTCTTTTCTATGTCAGAGAACGGAAATTAAGAAAAAGCAGATAGAATTTAAGGCAGTAGCTTGTGGAAGCAATCTGTAGGGGCCAAAGCATATCCGGACATTATAAGACTTCAGAGATGAGGATTTCTAACTCTTTATTTTGCCTAATTTTACTTTAAAACTCGCTTGGTGGGAGAAGGTACAGATACACACCATTTGAAGTTTTCTCTCACACTTATTATTCAAAATCTGGACTGTTTTCAGTTCCCACAAAATGCGAGTGACCAAAAGAAAAAAGGGGAGTAAAAATAGGTAAAAGAAGAAATTTGCCCAATGCAGCTGAGCCACTGGGAGGGAGACAGACAGGAGAGAGACTATGTGAGATTATAAACAACGGAGAGAAAGTGGGGGCCTGGCTTGACCGGAGGGTGCAAAGGCAGTAAGGAGACTACCCAGAAAAAGGTAACAGGGTCAGAATTGCCCACAGCGGCCGCTGAAGGACGCCATGGGTCTAGGACAGCATAGTGAGGAAGCTCCAAGGAGGGAACAGAATATCATACTTTCCTTGTTGCAATAAAAATCAAAGCTCAAAACAGAAAAATATTTTAAACCAATTTAATTTCTACACCTTATACGTACAGACCTCTAATTTTTCAGAATTTATTCTTCTTTTGGAAACCACTTCTTATAAAATACTGCTTGATATACACAGTTCCCTTAGCAAATGAAAAACAAACTCATTCATACATAGAAATGGGTTTGAAATGGAGAGAGCAGCTCCTGAAGACTGCTGTGGTCCATGAATGCTACTACTCCATCCATGTACAAAACCATATAATTGGCTGCCACTTTCTGTCCTGACTGGCACCAAGCCTGACGACCTAATACACTTAAGACACATGCAGACATTTCAAAAAGAAACTGGGAGAGAAAAGCAAATCTGGGACTACAATGTGCTGAGGGTTTTTACAAAAACGTAACTTTGACTTACTGTTCAAGGTTGAGCTTATTAAATATCTCCACTGTTGTTTCCAGAACTTTATCAACATAGTCCACACGATCAGGGTAACACTTCATGGCAAGGTTTATGAGGGAGACTTGTAAAGACACAACATCCTCCGAAGGCATGTCTTGTCTAGACTGGAATGTTCAGAAAACCATAACATTTATTTTAAACACGACAAAAGGATCTACCAGCAGAGAAGTTTCAAACTTTCTAGTGCTTAGGAGAAAAGCCATACAAACCTGTATTACTGTAGCCACTTGCTGTGAAAATATGTCAAAAAGTTTAATATCTGCTGGGATTCCAGGTCCATCTTCACGGTGAGCAAATAAAGCTAATCTAAAGCAGAAAAATCATCTTTATTTGAAAAGATACAGGGAGCTGGGTAGTGAGATCATGGATGACACTTTATCTTTTTCTGCATTTTCTACCATCAGAGTATTTCTCCTGGAACACCAAGGAGGACAGGGAACACAGCATGTCCACTCCCTCTAAACAGCTCTGCCCACGATGCCTTCATGTTTTCTCACTTTTCACCACACTGAACAGAATTTAAACAGGACGATTTCCCCAAGCTCCTTGAAGCCTAATGAAGGGGTACGACATGCACAGATAGAAAGCATTAAAGGTGAAGGTGAAGGGAAAATGCAGAAGAGAATTTCAAATTCTCATGGAATCCAGATTTTCAGGAGTCACGTGGGCTGGATGAGCCCCTGCAACTACTGCCCTAAGATAATCTTTAAAACTTAAGCCAAAAATATCCCTGAAGTCTTCTTAAAACCAAACAAAAGTTTAGCTTAACGGGTTAAAAAAAAAAAGTCTGCCTTGAGCTTCATGCTCTTTTAAGAACTATCTCTATGGGATCACAGTGATAAAAGCGACTCGAAAGGCTGGACAGGAACCTTGTTAATGAGGGAGGAACAGCTCAGGCAAGGAGGGTGACAGTGGCTGCACAGCTTGAAGAATGTAACCTATGTCAGTGAATCGAACGTGTACAAACAGTAACTGCTGTATGTTTCACTGCGTATATTCTCAACAATATATTTTTAAAAATGCATTAAAGTAACAAATGTATTTAACAGCCATGATTAATCTTTAAGAGGTAAAAAACGTGTTCTACCACAATAAAACTTTTTAAAAGATAAAAAATACAGAGTGTTTTAAGATACCGTATTTTTGCTACTGTAAAGTTTGAAACACACCTAGTTCTAAAAGTAGTAACAATCTGTTGCTGTCGAGTCGGTTCCGACTCATAGCGACCTTTGGTTAGCAGTTGTAGCACTGAACCACTGCACCACCAGGGTTCCCAGAAGCAGTGAAGCTGCTCCTCTCCTCCGAATCTGAAACTACTGCAAACAACATCTGTCCCATTCCCAGCAGCACAGCCATGACTATGACCTGCTTGTCCCAGCCACGGGTGTATGCTTGTTTTGCTGTGAACAGAGGATCACTACTGACAGGGATGGCTAAGTGACACTACATTCAACACAGAAAATCCAGTTAGTAGCTTCCTTTAAGAGTAGACCCAGTTAGTACCGAACTCTGCCTGCCTAGGACTGAGCTGATAATTTGAAGAGTTCTGTTGTCTGAATCTCAGACTTCAAAATTAGTAATTAGATATTTAAAACATAATAAAAGGTATGTGCAGAAGGAAATCTGCACTTGGGTTTCTGGTTTCATAGTGACAATGATGTGTGTACCCAGAAGTAGGCTGCTTTACCACTCAGCACGGTGACAAGCAGTCACTCGGTAAAGCCATTATCAAAGGCCAGGTTTTACACCTTTACATCAATGGCTAAAAAAATAAAACTCAAACCTAAAGGAGATTAACTAAACATATTTGATATTTAAAAATTCTTAAGAAAATGTTCTGAGGACAGAGTGAACGTTCTCAATACCTGATATCTACGGCTACTCAATGGAAAAGATTCAATCAGATCAGTTTGCACTGAAAAATAACTTTCATCACAATAAAAAACAAGTTTTATTCTTCACTGATGTTTGGATTTGTCAGATTTAAGTGATGGGTATGTACAATAATGTCTTTAAATGTCAGTTAATGTCACAGATTAACAACACTCATTATCCAGACACCTGCACAGCTAAAAGCTAACCCTTGGCCACACCTAAGTGAGGCAAGCACCCAGGAGATATTCAGACCTACTGAACTAAATTATTTGTAGCGAATTACGTTAAAGTCACTGATTTAATAAAAAGGTACCAGAATCAAATAATCCACGAAAATGTTTTCAATCCATGATTCCCAAGGCCGAGCACTATGCCCTCTAGTGTTTTAAGCTCTTACCTGTCAATTAAAGCAATGATTATGTTCTTCACATTTACATTTTGGTGTAACTCAGCACAGGCCCGAAGAAAAGGATTCAAAGTCTGAAGGTGAAATTCATCAGGGAAAACCTGAAAATCAAGTAATTATTGATTGATGTAAGCCAAAGTATTTCATATAAGATGCTGGGCTCATTTATAGTATTTAAAATTCTTATTTGTAAAAAAAAAAAATCACTTTAAATCTTCTACAACTAAACTCAACCGCAGTTGATCCTCATTATTCACAGATTCCATATTTGCAAATTGGCCTGCTCGCTAGAATTCATTTGTAAGCCCCAAATCAATACTCTTGGCCCTTTTGTGGTCGTCTGTGGACACACAGAGAGCAGCGCGTGCTCCCAGCTGAGGCTCAACAAGGTGACCCTGCCTCTTCTTTTCAGCTCTCCTGCTCTGAACAAGTGCCCTTTTCACCATCTATTTAATGCCACATTTTTGGCATTTTCAAGCTTCTTGTAGGTGATTTCGATGTTTAAAATGGCCCCCAAGCACGGTGCTGAGGTGCTGGCTAGGGTTCCTCTAAGTACAGGAAGGCTGTGATGTGCCTTACAAAGAAAATGTATATGTTAGATAAGCTGCATTCTGGCATGAGTTATAGTGCTCTTGGTCAGGAGTTCAATGTTAACGAGACAACAATACATATACAACAAACCAAAAACCAAACCCGTTACCACAGAGTCAATTCCAACTCACAGCAATCCTGTAAGACGGAGCAGAACTGCCCCATAGGGTTTCCAAGGAGCAGCTGGTGGATTTGAACTGCCAACCTTTTGGTTAGCAGTTGTTTGTCCTTAACCACTGTGCCACGAGGGCTCCATATGTTAAATGAGGTGTCTTTAATCAGCAAAACTCACATAAGACAGAGTTACGTACTGATCAGTTGATGAAGACGTGTGCCCAGGAACCTAATCCTATATTTCCAGAACTGGTTCAGTGTTCATTAATTCAGCATTTGTGGTGACTTTACAGGTCCTATCATGGGTAACAAGACTCAACTGTACATTACTCTTGAGCCTCACTAAACATAAGCCCAGATGGAAATATTCCATTATGCAAAGTACACCTACCATTAGAATAAAGCTAATTTGAGACCCAGAAAATCTGGAACTATCCTTTCCTACATTTGGGAAAAAAATCACACCAATACAAAGACCAAGTTATTAGGTGGAGAAAGGAAAATTCTTTACTCGGGAAAGCATATTTTGTATTCTGTCAAGATTTTTTCAAAACAATGAAAATTAATAAAAGGTAAAATGGGTCCCTTTGAAAAATGAAATGTTCCTACTACCTGAATAATACACTCCATGAGATATTCTTGAGCCAAAGCATCCCTGCAATTCACAACTTGCTCCAATATGCCAGTCAAAACAATCTAAAAGAGAAAAAACAGAACCAACAGTTAAACTATTTTTAAAATCCTAAGACAGTCCTCTAAAAATGCATCTGATCTATTAACCTGGAAATCATATTACAGATTTTTCTCACATACTTCATTTGTAGATCAAATGTTCACAGGTGTCTCAAACTAAAAATCGTTTAGGATGAAGTCTACCTTAACAATTTTTTTTTTTCTTTTATGGTTTGTGTTTATTTTTAGGTCCTAAGAAATCTTCATCTAACTCAAGGTCATAAGCATTTTCTTCTAAATGTTTTATAGTTTTAGGTTTTACATTTAGGTTTATGATCTATTTTTGAGTTTTTATACATGGCGTTAGGGATGAGTCAAAGGTTTTTGTTTTTTGGTTTTTATTGTTTTGTACTGTTCCAGAACTATCTGTTGAAGTTTGCCTTTGTACCTTTGTCAAAAATAATTGATCATACACATGCAGGTCTAACCTGGACTGTCAATTCCAAGAATCGGCAAATCTGGCCTACTGCCTGTTTTTGCAAACAAGGTTTCAGTGGACACAGCCATGCCTATTCACTTCATATCATCTGTGACTGTTTTTACACTACACCTTCAGAGCTGAGTAGCTGTGATGGATCACAGGCTTACAAGGCCAAAAAATATTTACTATCTGCTCCTTTACAGAAAAAGTTTGCTGATCCCTGCTTTAGGCTCTCTCAATAACTCATGTGTCTATCATTTTGCTGATACCACAATATCTTACTGTGGCTTTACAGTAAACCTTGAACTGGTTGCTTGAGTGCTCCAACTTTGTTCTTTTTCAAAATTGTTTTGGCTGTTCTGAGTTCCTTGCTTTTTCATATAAAATTTAGAATCAGCTTATTGATTACTACAAAACAAAAAAAAAAAAGCCTGCTGGGATTTTGGTTGAGGTTACACTGCCTGCAAAGATCAATGTCAGGAAAACTAGTATTTTGATAATCCTGAGTCTTCCAACCCACGACAGTGGTTTTCAATGCAATGCTAGTTAATAAAAAATATTTACATTTAAAAAATCAGGTTTCGATTTGTATCTCATTACATAAAAAAAGGTAACAAGTAAAAAGATAAAAACCTGTTTATAACGTTCCACATTTACACCTTCCAACTGACTGAGGCGCACCAAATTTGTTCCCACTAAAATTCTCAGTTCTTGTCTCTCTCGCTCTCTTTTTTCTCTGTCCCGGCTATGTCCCTGATGCTGCATCCGCACCCAGAGCTTGTTCATTTCTGCAAAGTTGAGTAGTACAAAATCCATGGAATCATTGATATCGCCAGTTGTTTCTTCACTGCAAAAACACAATGAAAAATCCTTACACGGTATTTAAATTACAGGATCAAATTACTACCACGCCTCCCTTTCTGCATTTCTTCCTAATTTCTGTATACACCAATGCTTTCTAAAGGCCACTTTCAACTTCATTTGGCTCAGTGTTAAATTTCAAGGGGAAGAGACTAGGGAAAAATACCAAGGGGAGGACACATATAACAAGTTTAAAGGGACAAATGACCTTTCCCAAGCCCCTTCCTTGGGCCAATATGCCTTGCTTTTATGGCAACTCCCTTAATTCAAAAAAACCCATTGCTGTTGAGTCGATTCTGACTCACAGCAACCCTACAGGACGGAGCGGAACTGCCCCACAGGGTTTCCAAGGAGCTGCTGGTGATCTGAACTGTGACCTTCTGGTTAGCAGCCATAGCTCACCACCCACCCAACCAACCAAACCCACTGCCATCAAGTCGATTCCAATTCATAGTGATCCTATAGGACAGTGTACAACAGCCTCATAGCGTTTCCAAGGAGTGCCTGGTGGACTTGAACGCCGAACTTTTGGTTAGCAGCCACAGCTCTTAGCCACTACGCCACCAGGGTTTCCATAGCTCACCACCAAAAAAAAAGCTCCTTAATTCAAAAAGTCTTAAGAAATTGATACTTATGATTCACTGCTAACTACATCACTATATTGTAGAATATGTTTATGTTCTCAGTTGGATTCTAAGCTTTCTAAGGGAAGTGATCATGTATTTCCTTGCTTTTTCTATACCCTCTAGGATGGGGAACTTAAAGAAAAAAAATGTTTTTACCAATTGCCTAATTAAAGTACAAAACTAAAAGTCAATATCATAATAAAGCAAAAAAACTTCACCATCTTTACCTGTTAAGTTTTTATCTTTTCTGGATGCTTAAATTTTTTCACATGTGTGGTAAAATTATACTACGATTTTTTTTTGAAATTATACACCTTTAAAAAAATTACGAATTAACTCTTTTAAAAGAAATTAATTTCCTAGATCTAGGCAATCTCTGACATGAACAGTCAGCTCACCCGGATGGTTGCAGACCACTGCCGGCTGGCTGGCTGCCACCGTTTTAGGACAAAAGTAAAGTGAATCTGGGTACTGCAATACTGGTCACACCAAAGGCAGGAATCTCTCTTAATGTTTTGTTTTTTTTTTTTTTGAGTTAATTATCTAACTTGTGTGCACAGATCATTAAAATCACATAAATTCTAGGGTAAAAAGTATTCCATAAATTTGGTAACAATAAAAACTGACAGTCAATAAACCACATGAAAACTGGCTAGCACGGAGAAAATGTTAAGCATACTTCATTATTTCATCACAAATACAATTTTCAAAATGTAACTCATTTAAAAAGCCATACTTTCAAAGAATATTTGATGTACTGGAAAAATGTCCTCAGTTATGTTAGCTGAGGAAGTAGGTTCTAAAATTATATTACTATAAAAATGAAGACCTGTTTGCATAAAAGTACATTTTCTTTTATCAATGAGTTCTTTATCACAAAGGAAACCTATACACAAAAAGCTGCCAGCAGCTAACTGTGGGTGGGAGAATTATAGATATTTATTTTCTTCTTTATACTTATGTTTTTTATATATTCTACAATGAAAAAATATTACAAGTATAATCAAGGAAGAAAATTCACTTACTCTGTTGGCTCTCCTTCATCAGGTAAGATGTTCCTGGTACACTGAAGAAGGTAATTTCGAAGAAATAGACCCCTCAAGGGATGCTGAACACCACGGCACATTTCTACCAAATCTTTCAAGATATCTTTCCTGGACTGAGGAAATGACTTAACATACACAACTCCAACCGTGATCAATAGATAACTAGGAGGATTAGGAAGAAACATTTAATTAGAAAAAAAATATTAAAAAACCAAGAATGACTATGTCCAAACACAGTGAAAACAAACATTAAATAAACTAGACAGGGATCATGCTGTTCTCTCCTCCACAATGAAGAAAACGCTCTCTAACTTAAATGTAGCCACTCAGTGACACCTAAATAAATACCTGCCTATTTCTCCCTCTCACCTTTAAACACATTAAGAATAACTGTCATACTAAATTTTTTTGATAGTCAAGGCATTAAACAAAATAGCGTGTCTTTTTTTTTTTTCCATTTCTAAAATTCCTCAAATCTCCATATAAAAAGTAAAGTTTATTACACTCTAAATATTCATCTCAATTTGGTAACAGATTAAATAATCTCTAACGTCAGTAACAAGCCACTCCTTTTAAAAGATCCAACATGCAGAGAGGCCATGACAGCCTGGAGACTCCCGGTTACTCACAGTCTGGGGATGATGTTCCCAGCATACTGCACGAGCTCGTAGAGATCCGCCACCTTCCTTCCTTTAGCAAACTCCTCTGTCAGGTACACCTCCAGGTAGTGCAGCTCATCAGAGATAGCCATATCTTCAGCTGTGGTGAAGGACTACAGACAAACTTGTGGGCAGGTACCTCAGGACCCAGTCCTTTAGGAGGGCAGATTTAAGTGAAGATGGAATGTCTGTTGAACTTTCTTTACTTTGAAACGTAACGGCTGAAATCAAGGGTGTGAGGGGAAGCAAAGCAATAAAGACAATGTCTGTCTGACTGCTGTGGGTTCAGAAATAGCAACATCACTGAATTCCTTTCCATCTCAGAGCCCTGTGTGACAATATCTAAGTGTTCAAGAGCCAACTGCCTAGCAAACTCAATATCCTTTATAAAGGTTCTGAAAATTGAGACATTACAGCACCCATTCTAAAGACACGTAAGCAGAGAAAAAGGTTATTCTTTAAAAGTAAATTTTTCTTTTTCTCATTTAGCACATCTGCTTAGAGAAGGAGTAGCATTTGGTTAAGACAAGGAAGAATAATATAATTACTCAAATATTTAATAGACAACAAAAAAAGTGGCCTTATCAAAAACAAAGTCCGTTCAAAAGATACAAAGCTCATAGTAGCTCTTTGGTGACAACATAGACGTCCGGAGTTCACCAAGCATGTTAGAAGCATGCTTCAGCGCATCCATAAGCTTGTTTTTGTCCTACAGAAACAAGAAAATTGATGAGAATGCTTAGCTTAAATGAGATTTAACTCGGTTATATGAACTCTCTACATCAAGAATTTTTTACAAAGCTTTAAAAGTATACGTTACTAAAACCTTTTAAAACACAAGAAAGTAGCTTTAGACAGTTTCACTCTGTCTTTTCTCTACAGAAAAAAAAAAAAAAGCACGATTCCTGAGGAGGGATGCAGAGCTCACAGGTCTGACATATCCAGTACTGTGAGCTTCCTCGTTCAGCTCTAGTCTTGTCAGGCCCTAGAGACAGCAAAACTAGCTCCATCAATTCACATTTTACCTACAACCAAGAGAGCTGGCAAATGACTCTTCTGAAACAAGATACTATCCTGACAGTGGCTTTGTCACAGCCCACTCCTCAGAGCCGTCTACAACAACTATCCATGCAAGTCCCCTTTTCTCTTGTAGTCTTCAAGCCCTCACGAGGCCCATGTCCCACTGAACACATACACACAGAAAACCCCTTTGAGATAAAGGACACACTATCCATAGACAGGAAGAGAAAGAAGTAATAGCAAGCTCCATACCCGTCCATTTTCTTCATCCCAAGATGTTTATTTTTATTTGCAAACTTGTTTGCAAGGAAAGCAATACTTTTTTTTTTTGCAAGGAAAGCAATACAACAGGTACAATCCGTTAAAAAGCTTATTACTAAGCTTTGAAAACTATTAAAGACACTTTACAAAGGTAAGGTATGCTTATGGACCGCACTGTGTCTCAAAAGAATGTGTTGTGAATCCTAGCCCCTATAGTGGTTATACGGAGCCCTGGTGGCTGAAGTGCTTGGCTGCTAACCGAAAGGTCAACACTCCTCGGAAGAAAAGATCTGGCGAACTGCTTCCGTAAAGGCTATAGCCTAGGAAACCTCATGGGGCAGTTCTAATCTGCTGGGATTGGCTATGAGTTGGGATCGGCTCCATGACAATGGGTTATAGTGGTTATAATCCAATTTGGGAGTAAGTCTTTGTTATGTTAATGAAGCAATATTAGTGTAGGGTGTGCTTAAATCAATCTCTTTTGAGATATCAAACAAGCAGATTAAGCACAGAGAAGCAAGCAAAGACGGGGAAGAGAGATGCCATCCCACATGATGATCGCCAAGGAGCCAAGGAACAGAAGCTAAAGAGAAGAACCTTCCCCCCAGAGCCAAAAGAGAGAATGTCTTCCCTTCGAGCTGGTGCCTTAAATTTGGACTTATAACTTTCTAAACTGTGAGAAAATAAATTTGTTTGTTACTTCTGTAATAGCAGCACTAGATGACTAAGGCAGATATTATTATCATCATCACAACTTATGACCTGAAGTACCAGCCTATTTGGTTCCATTTCATGAATTTTAACCCAAAGAATCTCTAGTTTCTACACAGATGAACTCCTAGCCTGTATTTTAGAACAAGAAAATATATAATTTTTCTAGTTTCTACAATAAATATAACTATTTAGGACAAAAATAAACTTGCAAGGTATTTGGGGGGAAGCTGAATAATTCAAATTGAAAGACTACTGAAATCCACTCATTCAATAAACACTCACTGAAAAAAAAAAAAAATTAAATGTCAAGCACTCCCTCGGTCTGGGGTAGAGAACCAAAGAGGCTAGTAACTCAGGGCAGATGCTGGCTGGCGTGGTGGTAACACAGTGGTGTGCCAATACAGACAGGGTCTCTTGCAGTCCCAGAACTTACATTCTGCTACAGTAGACAGACAATCCCTAATCATAACATAAACGTGAGTAAACAGGGCCAGCTGCAGAAACAGCTTTGCACAGTGCTTGAGGGAGGTGAGCACTGAAGACAGATGCTGGTGGACGCTGGAGGTTAGCTTTACCAGAACCAGCGGTGCTACGTGGCTTCAGAACACATGCAGGTGCTTCCCCAAGTAGGCTGCAACTGTGTGCCCCTCACTGTGATTCTTACCAGGCATCTTTTCATCTGGAATGACTGGACCTTCACAGCCTGTATTGCTTCATCCAAGAGCTTTTCCTGCTCATCCTGAGGTGACTGCTGTGTCGTAGGCTGAAAAACAAAAAAAACTCCCACCAACGTCTCATTAGAACTCTCTTCTAGCCAAAACTGCTGTTTCTACAGTTCTAGCCATGGCTAAAACTCTTCCTAGGCTTTCATATAAGCCTCATTCTAGTTCAACATATCAAACTTATTTCCCAACTTCTGACAACTCTGGGCTGTGCCCAGTCACTTAATAGCATGAGACTGCTGAAGGGTAACAGTAACATGTACAGAGAATTTCCTCTTTCAGAAGCTACCTCAACATTCTTGGAGCAGAGTGCCCTCAAAGAAACACGTGGTGGTGGTTTATGGTTGTCTGTATTGTGTTAATAAGCTTTGAATCTAACCAACTGAAGCGGACAGCCACCCAACTCGTCTAATTCTTCTGACAAGTATATCACAAAAACAAGCAAACCCGTTGCTGTCGAGTCAATTCCAACTTACAGTGACCTACAGGACAGAACAGAACTGCCCCATACGGCTTCCAAGGAGCAGCTTGGTGGATTCGAACTGCTGAACTTTTGGTTAGGAGCCAAGCTCTTAGCCACTATGCCACCAGGACTCCTTCCCTTATAAGTTCAGTCTAACCCAAATCTCTAGAACTCTTTTTCTCCAGATTACTGTTCATCTGTGTTTCAGTCTACTGTTACAGCAAGGAACTAGTTTATGAGGTGACTAACCCCCTTTCTTCTTACGCAATATGTAACAAGGGACTAAACAGCTTGGAAATAAAGTAGTGGAAATTGTTAATAATCAGTATTAGAACACCAAAAAGAGTCCTCTTCTCAAGCACCTAGCTTACATCATTTCAAATATACAGATCTGCAGCTCTAAGGAACACGATATACCCAGAAACTCTTCTCTCTGCCATCAGCAAAGCTCTGCCTGCACAATGAACTAGCTCCCTACAACAGAACCCACTCCTTATTCCATGGTGTAGAAACACTGCTCATACCCCTAACTCAGCAGGACGCGTGTTATCATTGCAAATACAGGTCACTTTTACATCCTTGAAATCCAGCATTGCCTGATTCCGAATGGATGCTTCCTAAGTGTTTACTGTAGCCCTAGTGGCACAGTGGTTAAAGCACTCGGCTGCTAACTGAAAGGTTGGCAGTTTGAACCCACCAGCCGCTCCATGGGAGAAAGACGTGGTAATCTGTTTCGGTAAAGATTTACACCCTTGGAAATCCTAGGGACAGTTCTACTCTGTCCTATAGGGTAGCTGTGAAGCAGAATCAGCTCAACGGCAACAGGTTTCGTTTCATTCTGGTTTTCTATAGAGTCACTGTGAGTAGGAATCAACTCAACAGCAGTGGGTTTGGTTTGATTTTTTTGGTGTGAATGAACTAGCTTTAGAATGTTTAGATTTAGATTACGCAATTAATAAAAATAACAAAAGACAATGAATCGTAAAGGCAGAAAGCAAGGACTAACTAAATCTGGTCTGTTTCATTACCCCCAGACAATAAAAACATGTCATTTTGAGATCAACAAAGGAACATGAGCCATATAATCCCACTTCTGAACTGGAATCATTCACAAAAATAGAAAACTTTCTCTTGGTCTAATTTTGGAAAAAGAAAAAAAAATTGAATAACAAGCAATGCCAAGCATCTCCTTTGATTTCATACCTATGATAAGCCCTAGTAATCTGAGTCTCCTGAACTAAAGTGTTCCTCAGAAGCATTAATGACACTAAATTTGAAAGAAAAAGTTAGGGTCTATTAAATTAAACTTGAAGAGAACGTGAATTTATACAGCAGAATTTTTAGTGCAAAATGCTGTTTTCAGAGGCCAGACAACACCAGTATTCAAGGATTCTGACTTAATGAAATTCAGTATTCACCCTGGGCTTATCCTCTGAGAACTTCAGTGGGCCCAAGTTTGGATTTTTTTAGCTCCTTACCTTTGAATGTAACAGATTTAACAATTATTAGCATGAATGGATTCTGCTACGTTCAGATGGCCAGCTCAGAAATAAGCGTTGTTAGCTGTTAGGTGACGTTGAGTCGGTTCCAACTCACAGTAACCCTATGTATAACAGAACAAAACACTACTGGTCCTGTGTCACCCCAGAAATTAGTGGTATAATATTCATAATAACTACTTTTTTTTTATAGCAAATAAAACTATGGTTATAATGAGATTACAAACAGTTCCAAAAACATTTTAATATAGCTGATTAGTTAGTCGTCTTTAAACAAATGAAAAATATTTTAGCAAAATTCTTCTACTTTCTATCAGCTGGACTTAAAACTAATAGATAAGTATATGTAGGAAATTACAGAAGACGACTTACTACTAAGTAGGCCACAAATGAAAAAATAAGCTATAATAAAAAAGCGTGTTTTTAAAAATTACTCATTACACACAAAAAGAAACAATTTTTGACGGTTATGAGGGAGGGGAGGGGTGGAGATGGAAAAACACTAAACAGATAAGTGGTAACTTTGATGAAGGGTAAGACAGTGCACAATACTGGGGAAGCCAGCACAACTTGTGCTCCACAGACACATCCAAATTCCCCGAGGGACCAAATTGCTGGGCCGAGGGCTGTGGGGACCATGGTCTCGGGGAACATCTAGCTCAATTGGCATTAACATAATTTATAAAAAAAAGTTCTCATTCAACTTCGGTGAGTAGCATCTGGGGTCTTAAAAGCCTGTGAGTGGCCACCTAAGATATCCCACTGGTCTCACCCTTTCGGGAGCAAAAAGAGTGAAGAGTTACACGAGGGAAAGATTAGTCCAAAGTACTAATGGACCACATCTACCAAGGCCTTCACCAGACTAGTCTAGCACAACTAGATGGTGCCTGGCCACCACCACTAACTGCTCTGACAGGGATCACAGTAGAGCATCCTGGACAGAGCTGGAGAAAAAAGTAGAACAAAATTCTAACTCACAAAAAAAGACCAGACTTACTGGTCTGACAGACTGAAGAAACCCTGAGAACATGGCCCCCGGACACCCTTTTAGCTCAGTAATCAAGTCACTTCCGAGGCTCACCCTTCAGCCAAAGACTAGACAGGCCCATAAATCAAAACGAGACTATAAGGAGGCACAACAGCTCAGGGGCAAGGACTAGGAGGCAGGAGGGGACAGAAAGGCTGGTAATAGGGAACCCAAGGTCGAGAAGGGAGAGTGTTGACATGTTGTGGGGTTGGTAGCCAACGTCATGGACAGGATATGTACTGTTTAACGAGAAACTAGTTTGTTCTGCAAACCATCTAAAGTACAATTTAAAAAGTTACTTATAAGACAATACAGTTATGATACAAATGGCTATTCTAAGGGAGTATTCTGACTCCCTCCATGGGACGCATCACATACAGCAGAAACGGTTACAACACAAACATGCTATCATTAAAACACAAGCCAGACAACCAGTGTCTCCTCATTCACGAACATGGTTTCTCATTCACAAATGACTGAACAACCTCTGTACTTATCGGCTATATGAATCCTAGAAAAACGGAGACACCATATAATCGAGACAGAAATTAACCCCAAATGTCCACCAACAGATGGACTAAAAACATGTAGCATATCCAGACAATGGAATATTATTCACCCATAAAGAGAATTAAAGTTCTAATATGTGTTATGACACGGATGGACTTTGAAAACATTATGCTGAGGGAAGTAAATCAGACAGAAAGGGACAAATACTTTATGATCCCACGAAATAACAAAAAAAAAAGAAAAAAAGTCTTTTTTTTTTTTTAAGAACGGGCATATTCAGAGACAAAAGTCTGTCAGTGGTTACCAGAGGCTGGGGGTGGGGGTGGGGGCGGGATGGGGTGGTTACTGTTCAAGGGGAACTGAGTTTCCACTGAGGATGATGATGCAAAACTTTGGAAAATGGTCAGTGGGGCTGGCTGCACAACATGGTGGATGTGTAACTAATGCCACTGAATTGCAGACTTAAAAATGGTTAAAATACATATCTTACCACAATAAGCTTTTTTAAAAGGTTGAAATTAACATTTGTGATTACACCCATTTTAGTCTGAGACGAGGTCAAACAGCCCTCCCGAGTCTACACAGTTATAAGGTGCAGAGAAAAGAAAAGCAGAGCATGAACTGATAACTTATAAAATTACCCTCCACTCAAGCAACGGAAACGTTGGTGGCGTAGCGGTTAAGAGCTATGGCCGCTAACCAAAAGGTTGGCAGTTCGAATCCATCAGGCACTCCTTGGAAACTCTATGGGCAGTTCTATTCTGTCCTATAGGGTCGCTATGAGTCGGAATCGACTAGACAGCAACAGGTTTGGTTTTTCAAGCAATATGCCTTCGTTTCCTGTTCTATAATACAGTGATAATAAGAATACTTATGTCACTGTTAAGAGGAATAAATGAAACGATACAAGTAAAGCTCAAACAGCCTAGCGCTGAGTAATAAACACTATGTGTTTCCATTATCGTATCCTCCTTAAATACAAGCAATTCTTTCCACCCACCCTATTAACCTAATTGTTGGTCAATCCTCTCACTTGAATGCTGGAGATATAATCTAACAATATTATGAAAATTTGTTGTAAGATGAAAACACTAATCTCACAAACATACAAAATCTCATGATGTTAATGAAAGCGCTACTTTTAAAATAATGATAAGCCACAAATTAACAAATGAAATAGGGAGAATTAAGGATGAGGAGGGCTGGGAACTTCAAAACATAATAAATCCGGATACCAAAGTGGTTCAACTTCCTTTACCAAGACATTTCCCCAGGAATGCTGGGATAGAGCACACCATGAGCATTTACTACTACCAGCTTCCCCTGCTGGCAACACCCTTTCTTCTCCACCTGGAGGAATTCTGCTCACCAGGTGGTTCAGTCCATATGTCACTTCCTATAGTCTTCCCCAAACTCCAGACAGAACTGCTCCCTTCGTGTCCCAAGGCACTGAGAGAGCAGTGCTAGTGAAGCAATCCTCACACTGTATCACAGTAAGTTCAGCTTCAGTTCTCTGAGAGCAAGGACTGTGCCTGTACCCGGGGCCTAGCACTATCCACGACACAGAAGGCACACAAGGTGTTTGATGAATTCTAGAATTTTAGGTCTGGGACAGGCCAAAGAGGCCAACATTTGTTTTCAGATGCAAAAGTGAGACTCATAAGACTGAGTGACTCGCCCAAGTCACAGACACAGAGGCTGTGACAAGGTCGATTCCCAGGTTTCCTTTCCAATAAAATTCATGTAGACAGGGCCGCCGTGTCTGGCTCACTGCTTCAAAATGCTCCATCAAGGCCAGAACCTGGTGCACAGCAGAACCTCAGTGAAGTGCCTTCCATTACAAAACACATGTCAGTCTATAAACGGTGAGCAACAGACAAATTCTAGTTAAATATTTACACCAGTCTTATATCAATTCCGAACTGCAAACGTTCTGAAAATACGCAGAATCATCCATCTTGCATGGCAACATATGAAAATAGTAAAAATTACATATCAAAAATTCCTTTCTGCTTTCTGGGATTAACACATTTAAAAGGAAGACTGCTTCCAGGCCTACTGAAGTCTGCCCACATGCACTGACATACAGTACCCTAGCATGTAAAAACATTATTTATACAGTGCAGACTATGTCAAACGCTAATAAAACCCAAGCGTCGACTTGCCTTGGTAGGAACCAGACACAAGGGTTCGCATTTTCAGGAAGTTCAAGTCTACCGGCCTACAGCCCCTCCACGACGGAGAGGAGCCAAGGAGAACGACCACTTGCAGCGAGTCAAAGGTTAGGATTTCACCAGGCGGAAGGCCAGGAGAGCCATGGTGCCCGTGGACGACGAACGTCCCCAGCAGCTCTCTCCCTTCCGACCGCCAGCACTCAGGACCGTAGCACGCGTCCTCCCAGGGCACTCCCATCTGCAGCCCTGGACTTCGCTGACCTGCCCTGACAGCCCAGGGGCCCCGATGGGGCAGGGCCCGCATTTCGGCACCGGACAGGCCGCGGGTCCGGCCGAGCGCCACCCCGCACAAAGGTGGGCGCGCGAGCAAGCGAGCGAGGGGCGACCTCTGGGCGGGTCCGGCCGCCGCCTACCGCCTGGGGTCTCGACGCCCCCGACCGCCGACGCCCAGACCCGGACGCAGGCTCCCCGCATGCAGGGGCGGTGGCCGGTTTCAGCCGGAGGCGGCCGAGGCCTCCATGGCCCCCAGAACCGGCAGGCCAAGACGCCCCCTCAGAGAGGTCGCCGGTCTCGGTGCAACGGCCGCGGCCAGGAGCCGCCGCCCACTCCGGCCCGGAACGGCCCGCCCGCGGCCTTCGCCGGCCCGTCCCCGCTCCGCAGGCCAAGCCGTGCTGGCCTTTGCCCCGAGCCGGCTGTACGGCCGCCACCCTGCCTGCAGGGCTCTGGGCCGGCGGGAGACCGCAGGGGCCGGGAGAAGGGTGGGCCCGGGCCCGCCGCCCCCCAAACTCACCATGGCGAAACACCGAGCCCGCAGCCGGAGCAGCGTCCCCTCGCGGAGCCTCCCGCGGTCAGGTGACGCTGCGGCCCCCGCACGCCCCGCCCTCCCTGGCCCCGCCCACGGGCCTGCAGGGGGCTCCTCCATTGGCCCGCTTCTGCGAACCCAAGTCTCGCGTGTTTACTGGCCGTTGCCACTTATCGCCGGGCTGACGGACCTGGGCGCCAGCCAGTCTCTCTACAGCGTGTGGGAGGGGGCGGGGCCTGGAGAAGCCTACGAGGAGAGCACCGGGGAAGCACTCGGTGGCCATGAGAAAGGAGACAGCGAAGGGAAAGGCCACGTTTGATGAGCTGTCAAGGAAAGACTAGAAAGAGATGGAGCCGTCCACGTTTAGCCTCTGCCTTGGGAGTGCCTCATGATGCGCGTGCGCAGAAAGCAGCTCAGGATTGGCTGATGGGAAGGCATTGACCTCTCGTTCTAACCAATCAAGATGCGCCTGGGGGCGGGCCTTGGCTCTCGTTGGCCGGCGAGGGGTCTGCGCGCGGGTTTCGTCGCGTCGCAGCTGCTTGAGCCAGTCGTTCGGGACGGCGCCATGGAGTCAGGGCTGATCGTGCGTTTCGCCCCGCGCTTGGGCATCGCCGAGCCAGGTGTGCTGAGGTGAGTCCGACCGCGCCCGGCAAGGGCGGCGCCCCTGCCCGATCAGCCTTTCCAGCGCGACGGGCAGCCCCGGAGCGCAAGTGGGACGCCGACTTACAGCGATCCTATAGGACAGAGCAGAACTGCCTGCCCTGGAGGGTTTCCAAGGAGCGGCTGGTGGATTCAGACTGCCGACCTTTTGGTTATCAGCCGAGCTCTTAACCGCTGCGCCATGAGGGCTCCATGAGATGGCGAGAAAGGGGCCATTGTAGACATCCTGGGAACAGCTGGTTCTGTGGGATGCCCGGTGGTGGGAAACGGGAAGTCGGGGAGAGCTCTTGAGGGTCTGTGTACGACGGTGGGCTGGACGGGCGCGGTACAGACCCTGGAGGTCCCTGTAGAAAATTGGGGCTGTCTGTGGGGCTGAGCGCGGCCCGGTGGCTGCTGTCGTTGAAAATGTGGGGGAAAGGCCTCGGAAGAGGTGCTGTTTGCGCTGAGACCTGATTGATGGGAAGTGCCACCATAGGAAGAGCGACCCAAGCAGAGACAACAGCCCGTCAAAGGCCTTGAGATGGGACGGACTTTTGCCTGCTCCGGGGGTGGAAACAAAGACAGTGTAGGTAAAGCTGGAGAAGGGGACCAATCGGGGTGCCCCGTAGTTGGGAGTGAAGGAAAGGAGAGGAGCCTTTCTTAAAAGGTTTGTGGTAAGACCTGCTAGGCTCAGCAACCAACAGTGGTTCTCAGAGTGTGGCTCCTGGACCAGCAGCATCAGTATCATCTTGGCGCTTGTTAGAAATAAAATTCTTGAGCCGTGCCCCAGACCTGCTGATCAGAAACTGCGGGGATGGGACCCAGCCCCACCACACACGCACACACACGCACGAGTTTCACAGACACTAAGGTTTGAGAACCACTGATTCAGAGGAAGGGGAAGAAAGTAGTCCTGGTTTAACCTGCCTGCCACTGTGATTGTCCATACTTGTTCCAGTGATGGGAAGTTTTTTGGAAGAATTGAAGAACTTGCTTTTTACCTGAAAGCACTTGATCCCAGTGGCGTCTGGAATCAGGGGGCAGTATTGTTCTTATTGAGCCCCCCAAACGACATGAGCTTCATTCCAAGCCCCAAATAAACTTGTGTAGTAATTAGGCTCAGGATGAAGTCCCCAAGGCTGTAATCATTGCTTACCAACGTGCTGGGCAAACTCCTGGACAAGAGTTTTAGTGACCGTGTTGCCCTTCCAACCAGGAAAGCAGAAGAGTATTTGCGACTGTCCCAGGTGAAGTGTGCTGGCCTGTCTGCGCACACCACGGAAACCAGCAATGCAGTCATGTGCCTGGACCTCGCAGCTTCCTGTATGAAGTACCCCTTGGACAGGGTACGTAGGTCCCAGTCAGTGTCTGAATATCCAGTGCAACACTGAAGCTTAATCATGCATTTTAATTTCTGGCTGGACTAGACCCCATCCTAACAGACACACAGTCTCTCTGTCTCTCCTTCTCTCCTCTTTAGCAAATAATCATATACTTTAAGTGGTGGCATTAAAAACAAAGCTAATCAGCAAATGTTTGTTACCTATATATTTACCACAATAAAAAAGACAAAGGAAGGAAAAAAAATCCTTTGGAACACATCTCTACTCTGACACACATGGGGTCACCATGAGTCGGAACTGACTTGATAGCAATGGGTTAACTCCTTGCAGAGGACAGCACTGAATGCCAGCCCCCGTGGGGTAATACGTATTTGCACACTCATTTGAGTAAGATATGCCTCATTATATGTTGTGTGTTTGCAGTCATATTGATGGTAAGTCCTATGGCAACTTTTGCTGGGAGAGAATAAACATGTGCCATTCAGTGAAAAGCAAAACAAAAACAAGAGTTGTGTGGACTCCCCATTGCCATCAAACATTGTCCTCATCTAACATTCCCGCCGCTCTCGAATCCTAAATTTAAGGTACGCTGTTCACTCACCCTCCCCTGCATTTTCATGACTTAGGGCTTTGTAAAGGCAGCAACATTTTTCCCTAAAATGTCTTCTGGAAAACTTACTCATCTTACATGACTCTGCCTTGCAGTTACATCCTCTGTAAAGCTGTCCTGGGTTATCCCCGGCAGAGTTGCCTCCCACAGTTGTCGATCCTCCTGTTTTTCCCCCCGTTTCCCTCTTCCCTTTCCCCTCCTGTGCACACACACCCTCCCCATCCCACTCCCACCACTTTCCGTTTCTTTCCCAATGAATTGCATTGACACTTTCTTTGAAAAAAAAGTACAGTAACCGTCTATGTGTCTCCATGGTTTTTTATTCATTGTTTGCCTATAGTGACACTATGTTGTATTTTAAATTATCTCTTCCTGATTACCTTTTTATATTATAAGCTTAAGAGTAATACTTTGCCTGATATAATTACTGATGATTGACTAAATGAAACTAGACCTTTAGGTACTGTGATTTGTCACGGAATTAATCAATTGTGAGAAGTTGGTGCCACTTTATTAAATAAGTGCTTAAGGGCACTAATAGCTGAGAGCTTACAGTTTTTATGATTTGTGTGTGTGTGCTTCCTTTCAAAGGCTTATTTAATTAAACTTTCTGGTTTGAACAAGAAGATGTATCAGAGCTGTCTTAAATCTTTTGAGTGTTTACTGGGCCTGAAATCAAATATTGGAATAAGAGACCTAGCTGTACAGTTTAGCTGTACTGAAGCAGTGAACATGGCTTCAAAGATACTGCAAAGGTATGGACATAAAGACCTTAACTGAAAATTCATAGTGCTATATAAAGGACAATTATCCAGTGTCCTATTCTGGTAGATTTTCAATCTTAAAAGATAACTAATATGCTAAAGTGACAGGTGCATAACTCATGTAATAAAATAAAGCTTGTAAGTTCTGATTTGCATTTATCAGTCCCTCTTGAAGTAATATTTTCTAACAAATAATTCTGCGAACACTGCTTTCTCTTAGCTATGAGTCGAGTCTCCCACAGGCACAGCAAGTAGACCTTGACCTATCCAGGCCCCTCTTCACCAGTGCAGCACTACTTTCAGCATGCAAGTGAGTATGCCTTTTAATACTGAGAGAACTTCCCAATTTATAGACGGGTGTTTCAGTCCCAAAGAACACTTCATTAAAGTTGATTGCAGTCAGCACATATTTTTCCCTGTAAATGATGTTAAGAGTAGTGGCTAAGTGACCAGATTCCCACTTTATCCCGTCACGTAGCTGACCACTTGGAACGAGAAGTCCACTTGCTGCGTGGCAGCCATTCATATGTAAGCTGATTGTTCTGACTCCAGGGTCTGCCTTTTATAAGTGATGAGATCTGTTCATTAACAGTGGTCATTTGTGATTTTCTGGTCATATTTAAAAAAAAGAAAGTACTGATGGCAGTTGTTTTTCAAGTCATTTATAAGACAGTTCCATTATAAAGTCTTACACCTGAGTCTTAAAATTGTGGGTTATCTATGTGTATAGAAATGACACCCTAGAAATACTAGTAATTATTGATAGCTTTGTGTAAAGTTGTCTTGTTTTTGTGTTGCTGGAAAACTTCTTAGCAAAAAATGTAGTTGGCACTTAAAGAATGGGTTTCTTACTGCCCGGCCACTCATTCTGGCGTACTTGGCTTTACTAGCTCATACTTAGCGTGATTCATTGGTATTTATGGAAACTGTTTCTTTGATCTCACCAAGGTGTGTGTGTATGGGGAGGGGAGTGTAGCTGTTATTGAAGAAAGTAGTGAGAATTGTTACCAGAAACCCCACTTCCAAACCAAATTACACTGAGCAGAGAAGGTCTGAGCAGATCTGCTATCCTGAATGAGAAATTTGTTTTCTAGTTTTCGTTAGAGGTTGTTAGTGGTGTTTTACTGGGTGGGGGTTCTTGGGGGGTGGGGGTACATCCCTGTAGTATAAATATAAGCATTATTGGACACGTGAAAAGGCTATGATTATCATTCAGCCAATTACAGCAAACCCGTGAGAGCTGGAACTCGAGGGGACTGCCTTGTTTTTCCAGGTATCACAAGTTTTCCATCTTTGACAGGGTGCAGTCTTACTACTTTCTATCGGTAAAAATATTTCAGTTTTTTTTCTCAGACAGGTTTCTGCCTTATACAGGTTTCAGCTTTAGTTGGTTTTACTGTAGTGACATCTGATATTTACTAAGAAAGAGTTTTAAAAGGTCTGAAGCACGCTATAGCAAATTTTCTTGTGTGCCCCTTTTATTCCAGAAAGATCCTATGTGCATTTTAACTCTCAGGCCAACAGCCAACTAAGAAGGCACATTTCCATGGTCATAGCTAACACCATAGGCTTGAAATAAAGGAAAAACTAGACACTCGGGGCTCTTCATAAAGCATGGATGAAAAGAAATAAGTTGATAACCTGGTTGGCCAGAGAAGGTGAACTGTACTGGCTTAAGAAAAGTAATTTACTGAACTCTTTTGTAGGATTCTAAAGCTAAAAGTGGATAAAAATAAAATGGTAGCCACATCTGGTGTAAAAAAAGCCATATTTGATCGACTGTGCAAACAGTTAGAGAAGACGGGGCAGCAGATTGACAGTGAGTATCTCCTAGTTTAAGAATGTGTCATTCGAAAACACAGACCTGCTGGCGAAAGTTGAATATTTTCAAACTTGCAAAATGGCTGCTTTCTGAAGTCTCTATTTAATGTGGACCTGATACATTTTTAGTGAGAAATTGTTTTCCTTATTTTTCAAATAAGTAGCTTAATAACTTTTTTTAAAAAAAAAGATACGAATCCATGCCTGGAAAGTCAATTCTCTGTCCACATGCTCTGATTTTAAACACCATCCTCCATACGCAGAGGCTAAAATAAAAGCGATTCTCAAGTCTGACAAGAGAAGGCAAAGACCAGAAACTGGATGATCGTTTGCCTTCTCCCTGCCTTAGTATAACAGCGCTTACTCAGTCGAGGTGTCTGATTTTTATTTGTGATCCAAAACATGCCCCAGTACTAAAACTGAGAATAGGAGAAAAATTAACCTGGATGATGCTTTTGTTCCCTCCTTAAAGGAGAGCCTAGAGATTTAGCCACTCCACCACGGAAAAAAAAGAAGACAGTGGTTGAACCCACAGCAAAAGGTGAGGCTTCCTAGTAGTATACTAATGGGTATTCGTATACAGCAGGGGGAGTGCAGTAAACAGGACCGTGCTACCTTAGCAGCGTGCCCGACGAGTCAGATTTTAAGTAAACCATTTGACAAGACTAGTTCTCCAGGCAGTCATTAACGGAAGTGTGGTGTAATTAAGGAGGCATTCTGAAGTCAAACTGCCTGGGCTCAGATCTGGCTTTACTACCTGTGTGTGATTTTAAGAAAATCACCTAATTTCTGTGGGCCTCAATTTTCTAATCTATAAAATGTGATTAATATTAGCATCCGTTTCACAGGATTTTGGTGAGGGTTAAATGAGATAATGCAAGCACAGGATAAGTGCTTGGTAAATGTTAGCTATTGATAAGGTATCGTGGAGCGCTGGGAGTGTGGGAGAGAAAAATGTTATGTGGTAGCTGCCGTTTCTAATTTCATTATTTCAACAACTTACTCTACTACCATCAACAAGACACTTTAAAGTCGACAAGTTTACTTTTTTTTAACACTTCATCTGTAAACATAGGAATTTTTAAATTGCTTTTGAAATTTTTCTCCTATAGAAACAGAGAAGACAGTAGAGATTCCACCTAAACCGCAGAAAGATGAAGATCTGACGCAGGATTATGAAGAGTGGAAGAGGAATATTCTGGAAAATGCTGCCAAAGCACAGAAGGCCACAGCAGAGTGATTTCAGCACCCAGACTGGCAGGTGCTACAAACCAGCAGTGCCCCTTCCCCCTCCGGGAAGAGCTGAGGGCTCTGAAACTTTGCTTGAACTTTTGTACCTTTTATAACAAGGATCGTAAGACTTTATGGCAAAGAAGCCAGCACAGGGGCTGTTCTGGCACCGTGCTGACCCCTGACGTCAGCCACAGTGCCTGATTTGTGTAGACTTGGCTCGCCACAGGCCTGCTCTCCTACAAAATGAAGTTGGACTTGTTTTTAAGCAAAAGACGGTCTCCTCTCCTATCCAGAATATGAAATTCAGGCTGTAAGGAGTCTTAAAGATTTTTCTTAAGTTTTTGTAAAAGTTTTTTGGTTTGATGGAATCGATAGATGGTGTAGCCTAAGTTAATAAATGTTATTTTTCTATGCATTTGAATTGCACTTGTCATCACCCTGGGAAAATCTTTGTTACGCCAAAAGCTGTGTTGATTCTAGCAAGAAGAAAGCCCCGGTTGCTGTGCACT
Organism: Loxodonta africana; assembly: GCF_030014295.1. Lineage (NCBI taxonomy): Eukaryota > Metazoa > Chordata > Mammalia > Proboscidea > Elephantidae > Loxodonta > Loxodonta africana. The sequence goes on from NC_087362.1 coordinate 74,528,666, forward strand.
GAACCACACTGCTCGGCAGGGCACAGTCTCTAAGTCAGACTCTGGGGTGTAAAACCCTGCTCAGCCACTTAGTACCTGTGAAGCCTTGAACAAGTTGATTAGCTTCTTTGTGCCTCATCTATAAATTAGGAATAAAAACAGTACGTACCTCGTAGAGTCATTTGGAGAAGTAGTAGCATGTAAAGCATTTACCGCAGCACCTGATATGAGCTAAGTATTCAGTAAATACAAAATAAAGAGACTCACTCGTATAGAGATCTCACATAATAAATTACTCATGAGCAGCATATTATGAGGTCAAGAAATACACCAAGGTTTATTTTTCTTGATATCCACATATATAAAATCAAAAAAACAAACCCATTGCCATCAAGTTGATCCCGACTCATAGTGACCCTATAGGACAGAGTAGAACTGCCGCCATAGGGTTTCTATGTATATACAAATTGAAGAATGTAATGTTATCGAATACTATTTATTTGAACTATGAGAAAAGGCCTTTATGGATGGCAAGAAGTTGCTACAGGCTCTGAGGCATCATGCCCAACATGATTCCAACTAAAATAACAGTATATGATTCAGTTAAATATTTCCATGAAGAATGCGAAAAAGTGGTTGCATCTGAATTTTTTTTTTTAGTCTACTCAGAATGGCATCAGTAATAATAAACTCAAAACCATTGCCACCGAGTTGATTCCAACTCACAGTGACCGTATAGGACAGAGTAGAACTGCCCCCATGGGGTTTCCAAGGAGCAGCTGGTGGGTACAAGCTGCCGACCTTTTTGGCTAGCAGCTGTAGCTCTTAACCACTGCACCACCAGGGCCCCCTTAGTCATAAGAGTGGCAGCCTTTTAATTACCTGTTATGAGTAAGGCACACATACACCTGCTGAACATTTACCTAAATCACTACCAGAGTGGTTTCTCTTTTTCCCTGCCCTTTTTAATTCTAGATATTTAGGCTAAGGCTAAAGAAGTAAGATAACCAAGTGATTCCAGTACAGGCATAATGTCCAGCAAACCCTGTAGTAGGCTATGAGTTTTAAAACCATGCACAGTTGGGTTTAAATTCTGGCTCTGCCACTTCCACCCTAAGAAAATCTCAAAATCTTAATGAGCCTCAGTTTCCTCATTTTTAATTGGAAATATTATCTGCATTGTGAGGGTTAAAGGTAATATTTGTAAAGTGCATGGCGCTTAGAAGACAGTCACTGAATGGAAGCTTTCATTATTACTTTGATCTAAAATGGATAAGCGATTCTTTTTCCCATTTAAGAAAGTCTGCAATTTATTTTTTTATTTAATGCTAAGAATTAGATTTCAAGCTTTGGGTCAAAAGCAATCTACTCAGCACCATGTAAAATTAACTAGTAAATTCACTTTTTAATTACACTAGTGAGGTGGGATTCCTATCATTCTGAAACTTCTGAGCCTTGTTTACATAAAACTGTTGCCGTCGAGTTGATTCCGACTTATGGCGACCCTATAGGACAGAGTAGAATTGCCCCGTAGAGTTTCCAAGGAGTGCCTAGTGGACGTGAACTGCCGACCTTTTGGTTAGCAGGCGCAGCACTTAACCACTGTGCCACCAGGGTTTCCCTTGTTTACATACAGTATGAAAATAAACGTAAGTACTGTTGGTGACTTTTTCCCTTTATGTCAATAATCCTTGAAAGCAGGTGTTGGTAATTATTTTGATTATTTCTTCACTACAAAAATATTTTAAAAGTTGGCAATACCTAATAGATACTTGATTATTTCTTAAATTAGTTGGGAGTTGCCTTAAAGCAATTTTGCCCAAATGCACTCCTGGGGCAAGAATCCTTTCTACAATTTTCTAATTCACGCTCACTACCTAGTGAGTCAGCAGTCCAGTGGTTAGGTCCTCAACTGCTAACTGAAAGGTCGGTGGTTCAAACCTACCAGCTGCTCCTCGGGAGAAAGACATGGAAGTCTGCTTTCATAAAGATTTCAGCCTTGGAAATCCTATGGGGCGGTTCTGCTCTGTCCTATAGGGTCACTATGAGTCAGAATCAACTTGACAGCAACGGGTTTTTTATGGGACTTAGTGAGTCAGTGATCCAGTATTGTCAGACAAATCTCATTGATAAAGAGGCTTTAGGGTTCCAATTGTTTCATTTTAAATTAGTGAAAGCTTGTTAGTAGCTCTTTTTTTTTTTTTTAACAGCTCCCCATGGTTTATTTAATTAATTTTTAAATTTTTTTTATCATGAAAATGTTCAAATATATATGACAGTAAACAGAACAGTCCAGTGAAACCCCATAGTCATAGCCAGTACCAAGAGTTAGCAAGAATTTGCCACACTCGCTGACCTAGGCCTCCCTTTATCCTGGAGTCATTAAGCCTGCACAGCCACGTTGCCATGGTCACAGCTCACAGAAGTTAATAGTATTTCTATTATTAAATACACAATCTATAATTAAATTTCCTGAATGTCTCCAAAATACCTTTTATTACTCATTTCTAGAATCAAGGTCCAAACAAAGTTCACACTTGACATGCGGCTGCTAACTAATTTTTAATTATAAAAGCAATACATGCTCATTGTAAAAAAAAAAAAAAAAATTCAAATAGTTCATAAAGGTGTAAAGTGAAAAGTGGAACTCCCCTCTCACCTGGTCCATGCTCCACTGTTAATTTTCTTGTAAATCCTAGAAATTGTTAATGCATAGATAGGCATTTGCCTCTCCACAAATGGGACAGTACTCTATATTAAAAAACAAAAACACACCCATTGTTGTCAATTCCAACTCCTAGCGATCCTATAGGACAGAGTAGAGCTGTCCCATGGGGTTTCCAAGGAGCGGCTGGTAGACCTGAACTGCCGACCTTTCGGTTAGCGGCCTGAGTTCTTAACCACTGCACCACCAGGGCTCCTGACACGATATGTATGGTTCTGTAATTTTTTTCTTATACTGAAAAGATGTTTGTCAGAACATCTAGATCTGCTTTTAGCTGCTGCAAAATAGCCCATTACCTGGGTGCAGCAAAACTTATTTGACCAGACCCATACCGATATACACGTGTATGTGGTTTCCATTGAGCCGTTACGAACAAGAGCTACAGTAAACATCATTTTGCAGAAATCTCTGTCTACTTGTTCAAGCATGGCTGACAGATAAATTTCCAGAAATGGAATTGCTGGATGGAAGTGTGGGCATGACTTAATGGGATACATACCTATCAGAAGGGAAGAATGCCACTTTCCCCCATACCCTCCCCAACTTTAGGTATCATCATATTCTTTATCTTTGCCAACCTGATAGGTGGGAAAAGTGGGCCCTGACTATCTTTTGAAGCCCTGGTTGCATGTTGGTTAAGAGCTTGGCAGCTAAGCAAAAGGTCAGCAGTTCAAATCCACCAGCCACTCCTTGGAAACCCTATGGGGCAGTTCTACTCTGTCCTATATGGTCGCTATGAGTTGGAATCAACTCGTTGGCCGCTGGTTTAGTTTTTGACTACCTTGCAGAGTTTCTCTGTCCAGCAGTCTCCAAAGGCTGTTCATTCACCGGAAAAGTTCCATTAGAAATAGATACCAGCACAGTGTCAACATAAAGAATTTTGAGCTAAGTACACACCAGAAATTGTCCATTCTCCTAAAGTGAGAACACTAAAACATCCAGAAAAATCAAGCTTCTTAAAAATTCTTCCTTGAATTTCAGATCAAGGAGGCTAAAATCCACATTACCTCTTGTGTGGGCCTGACCTGAATATCCTCAAAGGCACTTTAGAAAGAAATTATTTCTCTAGGTAAAGAATAACAGTACACAGGGGGGAAAATAATTAGAATTTGCTAGACATAGAATTCTCCCTAGATCTGCCCTAGCCAATACAGAAGTTACTAGCCATGTTGGCTATTAAACACTTAAAATACGGCTAGTGTGACTGCTGAACTGGATTTCTAATTTTAATTAATCTTGATTAAAATTAAAAATGGATACTTAATTCAATTATTGGAAAACCTTTAAGTATATTTGAAACAACTTGAGCCTGCGAGTATATTTTTCAACAGTAATTTTTACAAAATCTAAATACAGATGTCCAATGAAAGCTTAGCATCTGAATTCACAGGTATTTTAAGTGTAAAATACGTGCCAGATTTTGGAGACTGGGTATGAAAAAGAGAATATAAAATATCTCAATTTTATATTGATTACATATTGAATCAATAATATATTTGATACATAGGGTTAAATAAATTATTTTCACTGGTTTCCTTTAGAGGGGCTACTAGAAAAATCATGTACATTCAAAAGATAAAAAATATGTTGCCATCGAGTCGATTCCAACTCATAGTGACCCTATAGGACAGAGTAGAACTGTCCGTTAGGGTTTCCAAGGAGCGGCTGGCAGATTTGAACTGCCAACCTTTTGGTTAACAGCCATAGCTCTTAACCACTGCACCACAGGACAGTGCTGTTTTATATAGGGGTAATCAACTACATATTTCTAGGGAGAAGATCCATAGCATTCCCCAAGAATCTTAAGTCCCAAAGAGGATAAGAACCACCATACTAGACAAAAAAATGTTTTTTTTTTGTTTTTTTTTTTTACTAGGTAGAACTACAAAATATCCTCTCTAGCTCCTTCTGGAGGGAGTCCCTGGGTGGTGCAAATGGTTAACATACTTGGCTGCTAACCCAAAGGTTGAACGTTCAAGTCCACCCAGAGGTGCCTTGGAAGAAAGGCCTGCTGGTATGCTTCTGGGAAAAAAATCAGCCATTGAAAACTCTACGGAACGCAGTTCTACTTTGACACGCAAGAGGTTGCCAGGGTCTACTCAAAGGCAATCCGTTTAGCTCCTTCTGGGGTCTGCCCCGAAAAAACCTTTTCAGAGAGATAACTGACACTTCAAAAATAAAACATTTTGCCAAATCGCTGTTGCTCTCATTAAAGGGAGGTTTCCAACAGCCACCTCTTTTGTTTATTCATTAACGGACCAACTTGGAGCTGGCCTAGACTTGCTGATACTGAAAATCTTGGCGTCCTGACAAAGGTCAGCTTTCCAGAGGAAAGTTACAGCTGGAGACCCGTGGCAGCAAGATAGCCTCTCACCTTCCGCCTCCCTCCCACCCACGTCCTCTGCCAAAAAAAAAGTCTTTATCCCAAGGGAGAAAGCTCCTGAAAGGCCGAGAAACTGTTGCGTATCTAATTAAAAAGTAACTGCTCTAACTAAAACTGCCGACCCTCGAAAGGAATGCAGATAGCTCAAAGATCAGGTTAGAAGCAAGGAAATTACAAGAATTGTCCACTTTTGAGTCATAAGTTCTCCGTATTGATCATTCTACGAGTCTGTTAAATGACAATATTGAAAGATGTGTGTTCTTAATAAAGCAGAAGAGAAGTTTTCCTTTATTTTCTCATTTACGTTTCCTTATTTTCTAATAAGATTTAAATTTATTAATATTTATGTACCTAATTAATGTTTTCTCATTTGCCTTTATTTCCTCTCCCGTCCCCGTTTCTCTTAGAAAGCTGTGCATCTTTACATTCTTATCTGCCTCCCCGTGTTTCAGACTTCCTAGACCAGCCATTCCCAGCTGAGGAAGGGGGTCACAGAGGAATGGGAGAGCTGGAGAGAGGCCGGAGAGGCTGTGGATCCAAAGAGCACATTCATCATCACTGCTCTGGGGTTTTTAGCCACGGCACTTGATGTACTTTGAAATTTCAAAAAACATTTAAGGATTTTTTTTTTTTTATGTTGATTCTCATAAGGGAGCATGAGTTAAAACAAGTTTGACAAACACTGTCCTAAATCCATGTTGCTTTACACTAGACTCGTGTAGGTAGCGCCATGAAAGATCAGCTCACACCTGAGCAAATCGGAATTCTAGGGATTCTTTGTCCTGGGTGCCCCTGCAGAGTCATCTACTGAGAATTTTAATCAGGATAAGTTTAGAGTTTAAGTTTGACACACGTAAACAGGGACTTGTCTACCTACCTAGAGCCTGCCTATACCAGAAGGAGGTATGCTTAAAAAATTAACACAGCATTTCAAACTTCGTGATCTTATAAACTTGTTGCCACCAAGTTGATTCTGACTCACAGCGACCCTATAGCACAGAGTAGAACTGCCCCATAGGGTTTCCAAGGAATGGCTAGTGGATTCAAACTGCCAACCTTTTGGTAAGCAGCCGAGCTCTTAACCGCTGTGTCAAAGTTCCTGGGTTGCTTTCTTGTAAGCCACTTTTCATCCACAACAAAATCCAGAGCCACAGCCTTTTTTTTTTTTTTTTTAAATTAGTGGGATTAATAATAGTAAAAGGTCAGATTATTAAAAATCGTAGGTCATCACTTCGCCACTGTTCTCAATAATTTCTAGGCCCATTGGAGCAGCAGAGCTGAGGATTAAGGACAAGTTGGAAATTTCCTTAACCTGTTGGCAGCCGTCACCACGTAGAAATGTTTCTTGAGATAAGGAGAGAGAAAAGAAAAGGAAAAGGTATATTTAGACCAATTGCTTTAAGAAGAAACAATGAAAGAGCTTAAATATGTCTAGCCACTTGAGTTTGTTTTTCCTTTAGGGAAAAACAAGTTTCTAGAGTAATTACAGCTGAAAAGTCACAGGGGCACGGGTGGAATAAACAGGAAGCGAGAAGATGTGTCATCCTGCCCTTTTTACATGAAAAATGGGGCACGGAAAACAGTGTTTTTCAAACTGTGGCCTCACAACCCACCAGCAGATCATGAAATTAAACTGGTGGGTTGTAACCAGCATTTTCTTTATAGTGAAACCAAGTGGCACAGAATAGAAAATCTCAAAGTGCATCATACTCCATTGGGGAAAACATTATGAAATTTCATTTCATGCATGTGTGTACATATACATGTATGCTTGTGTGCTGCCTTCCTAGGTAAAGTGCTGTGTCTTTGTTTACTACTCAGGATTTGAGTCCATATCAAAATGTCAGAAAGCCACTTCCCCAGAGGGGCAATTGCTTTTAAGCTCGGTTTGTGTCCACAGTGCCAAAGAGTTCTATTGTTAGCAACACGGAAAAGCTTTTAAAGCTTAGGAGAGCTTTCCTACCTCCATTTCTGAAACGTGGAGGGAGTGGGCCTCAAACTATAAGTAGTTCCAAGAGCTATTGCCACTGAGAACATATTCTCAAAATCCCTTGTCACTTCAAGTGTCCATGTCAGTTCCAACTCAATGCCACTTTTACAACAGTTAGGCTTTGGTTTGCGGCATTTTTTGATCAACAGCTTTTGACATGAGGGAGTTTATTATAGATAGAATTGTGTTCCCTCCTCCGCCCGCAAAAAATATACGTTGATATCCTAACCCTGGGAGACCCTGGTGGTGTAATGGTTAAGTGCTACAGCTGCTAACCAAAGGGTCGGCAGTTGGAATCCACCAGGCTCTCCTTGGAAACTCTATGGGGCAGTTCTACTCTGTCCTATAGGGTCACTATGAGTCGGAATCGACTCAACGGCACTGGGTTTTTTTGGTTTTATCCTAACCCCTGTATCTGTGACTGTGACTGTGATCCTATTTGGAAATAGATGTTTTATTTTGTTATGTCAATGAAGATAACCGGGGCGGGGGCGGGGGGGAGGCCTCATTGCCTCCAAAAACCAAATCAAACCTGTTGCCATTGAGTTGATTCTGACTCATAGCAACCCTATAGGACAGAGTAGAACTGTCCCATAGGGTTTCCAAGGAGTGGCTGGTGGATTCGAACTGCTGACCTTTTACTTAGCCGCCGAGCTTTTAACCGCCTAACCAGATTAGGGTGGATCCTAAACTTAATCTCTTCTGAGCTGTGTCCTATTAAAGAGCAGAATAGACATAGGGACGCACAGACCCAGGGGGAAAACAGACACCATGTGAAGATCTTCTGAGAGCCAAAGAAGGGCCAAGAATGCCCAGGGTGACCGACAAGGAATGACCCTCCCCCCAGAGTCGATGGCATAATTTGGACTTTTAGCCACCCAAACTATAAGGCAATAAATTCTTGTTCTTTACAGCTGCTAACTCATGGTATTTGTGCTGTGGCAGCGCTAGGTAATGACGACAGAATTTTTTTCTTTTTCTGTTTTTCCTAAATAATCTTTCCCCTTAAAATCAAAATGTAAGTAAACTTAGCTACAATTCTTTCAAAGGATATATCAAGAAAACAACTGCTGTCTTTACTAAAAGGAAAAAGAGTACCTTCCATTTTCTCTGAGTCATGTATTTCTGCAGCAATAGTTGGGATTTGAGACGAACTTTGGATTCTGCAGCTTTGGCAGGCAAGTTATTCAGCCACTCGTGTTTCAGACACTGTGTGGCACTCATTCTGCAGCTGGGAAATCAAACAGCAGTTGAAACTCTTAGTGGGGGGCTGTCTTTTCTGGTCGTGCAAAGTCTGTGCAACCGGGTAGGAAGCCTGAGTCAGTGGAACAGATTGATCATTTAGGCAGATTCACGCCACGTACCAAAAAGGGAATGCCTTGTGTCTGAAATCCCCCTCCTTAAAGAACGCTCCCTGCCCTCTGCAGAGGAGGTGGATAGCTGTGATGAAGCGCCACCTCCCACAGAGGACTGGAAGCTGAGGCAGAGCGGGAGGAAGGCCAGGGAGACTAAGGTTGCTGTGAAGAAGTAAAGGAACTCGACACGCGAAAGGACTGGAACTCACTTCTCCTTCCGGAAAACAATGCCAGCTTGTTCATCTCACTTAGAAATAGTTTTTCTCTCTGAACTTTTCACAATCAGAAAGAAGCAAAATCATGAAAAATGGCCTGTCTTAGAGTCCCGACTCATGGGCTTCACTCCTAGGTCATTTATAACCAAAAAAAAAAAAAAAAAAACCACAAACCTGTTGCCGTCGAGTCAATTCCAACTCATGTCAGAGTAGACCTGCACTCCACAGGGTTTTCAATGGCTACAATCTTACGTAAAGGCCCCTGAGTGGCACAAACAGTCTGCACTCAGCCAGTAACCTAAAGGTTGATGGTTCAAACGCACCCAGTGGTACCTACCACAGAAGAAAGGCCTGGAGATCTGCTTCCGTAAAGATTACTGCCAAGAAATCCCTCTGAAGCAGTTCTACTCTGTAACACATGGGGTTGTCATGAGACAGAACTGACTGGAAGGCAACGGGCTATTTTTGTTTTGTTTTTATCTTACAGAAGTAGATTGCCAGGCCTTCCTTTCACAGCACCGTTGGGTGGTTTTGAACCACCAACCTTCAGGTTAGTAGCTGAGTGCAAATCATTTGTACCACCCAGGTCACTTATACCTCCGGTTATTTTCAGTCACAGTTTTATGTCTGAGTATAAAAAACCTCAATGCAGCTCAACCCCGGCCCTGATACAGCTGCTGAAGACAAAGGAGGCCTGCATCACCAATAAATCTTTCTGGTCTTTATTTTGGAGAATAGCCTCTACACAAAGGAGCCCTGGTGGCGCAACGGTTAAAGCGAGCAACTGCTAACCAAAAGGTTGGCAGTTCGACCCCACCAGTGGCTCCATAGGGAAAGTTGTGGCACTCTGCTTCTGCAGAGATCGGCTGTCTTGGAAGCCCTACGGGGTCACCGTGAGTCGGATTTGACTCGATGGCAGTAGGCTGGTTGGAGCATCTACACAGCTCAGCTTTTTTTCAACCTTAGTCTATCAAAAGTACTAACTTAGTAACAGGACCATTTTGTAAATATGCTGCCATCTAAAACTCTAAATATTAGGCTCCTCCTTGCTTTTGAGTTGGTTTCCTTTGCTCCTTTCCCTGTTACCTTTATTGCTCCAGAGAAGTAGCAGACTAGGGATCCCAAACAGAGCCAGTCCACAGGGAAAAAGGGCCTTCAGCTTCGGCAGCCCTGCCCAGCACCCAGTAGTCCCTCACCCGCCTGAATGTCCTCAGCACCCAAACCAGCAGTCACATTCCAGTGACAAGCAACAAAGGTACCTCCTCTCCTTGACCAGCAGCCGGGAAACAAAGTCCTTGGCCTCCTCTGACAGCCCTTCAAAGGAGTCTGCGTCGAAATCCCAACTACAGTTCACGATGAAATTCATGGTCTCGGCATCTGTTTCCCCTAGAAATGGGGACAAACCGCTGAGCCTGTGGAGGAGAGAAAGCACCGTCAGTACGTGGAAGTCACGTTTGCCACCGTGATCAACGTAATAGAGGAGAAACCCTCAGTGCTCAAGCAGAACTAGCCAGAACCAAGAGGGCTCAAAGAAAGCACCCCCATGACTTCTCCACAGGAGGGAGTCTGGTGGAAAAGAGAAGAGGAAAGGAAAGAAATCTGGAGGCAGGAAAGGTATTCAGGATAAGTCTCCTACCAGGCTCACCTTTTTTCCTGGCATGCTTGAAATAGAGAGCCAGTTGAGACCCCACCCAGTTATTATGTGTTATCGATTTAATTTAAAAATAGCTTACTGTGTCTCTGAGACAGCCAGACTGGGTTAGATACTACGCAGGCCTCGGCAGCCAAAGGAAAACTGACTTTTTTTAGGCAGAGAGGCAGGACAACCTAACTGACTGGCCTTGGCCCCATCTCCCCCAGCCTGATGAGGCACGTGCGCCACCCCCCCACCCCACACACAAAGAGTAGCAGTTGTGCCATATGCTAATATCACATGGAAGCAAAGCATGGCTTTGTTGGCCTCTGAGGAAACGGCCACGGAAAGTCCACAGTGGCAGAGAGAGGAGGGTGTTTAGTCCATACACCGTCCCATCAGCCCACGGGGAGAGCAGGGCCAAGAGCGACAAGGTTAAATGAACTAGCAGACAGTGTCCCGCCCTGCTTGTCCCCTCTGCTTACTCTTGCAGTGCCCTCCAGCCCCCTGGTAACCACCAGCACCTGCATTTCTTTCCTGGGGGGCTTTCTCTCAAGCCGAAGGCTGCTTGATGCACCCAGAAGTGCCAGGGAATGAACGCCCACCAGGATCAGCCCACGAGCAGTAACTGCCAGGAGTTGGTGTATAAGTACCTTACTCCCTCTCCCTCGGATGGAATAAACCTGAAAGGGTATTCCTCCCACCTGGACACCAGTGTTCCTCAGCAGGACTGAGCCCCAGCCACCCACAGTGGAGTGGCTCAGTAACACACCCTGTATTGCCTGCTTTCCCTTTTTTGTCTCACTTCCCCACTTCCTGCGGATGCTTCCTGGAGTCACCCCCACCCCCCCACCCCATAAACTACTGGCACTCAAATTCTTGCTGCCTCCGAGGGTGCCCAAACTAAGACAGATGGCCCTCCCCTCTGCTGGGGAGCCAGGTGCCCAGGACACTCACAGCATGTAGATGATGACCCCCACGCTCCACATGTCCGTGGGGAAGGAGACGAACTCGTAGTTGACAACTTCCGGGGCCAGGAACTCAGGAGTGCCGAAGTTTACCTTCAGCTTCTCCCGAGGCTTGTACCTGGGAACAGGGGTGCAGAGGGCATGGGAGTGTGTCCTGGGAGGAGACGCCATGCTGGGATGAATTCCTGGTGGGAGGGGGACACTCCCTGGACTTCCTCACACCCCCATCACACATGTGGTTTCCTGGGGGAATCATCACGCCCCAACCCCAAGCTGCAGGCTTTTCCCAAGTCACTTGGGGAGAATCAGAAAGCCACAGTCCTTCTCGAGGCGTCTGCCACCTGAAAAGGGGAGAAGCTCAATCTGTCTTATTTGGCACACACCCCCATGAGTGAGCACAAGTCACTGGAAGAGAAGCCTGGTGTGGAGGCCTGCTTTGGTGAGGTGCCCAACATCCTGGGGGGTGACAGTAAGAAAGAGAAGGAGCTTTCTGAACATGAAGTCTGAGCAGGGATGAGAAGACAGCTGAGGGCTGAGCAGGAAGGGGAGCAGCAAAAGGCATTTTTTAGAAGCACCCTTGAAAGAGAAAAAAGTGACCGGATATTAAGAGCTAAAACTTAGGTTTTCCTCTTTTCCAGGCATTGTGCTCAAAGTTTTACATACATATCACCTTATTTCATTCTCACAACAGCTCTGTGAAGTGGGTGAGATTACTGCCTCCATTTTATAGATGGGGCAATTGAGATTCAGAGTGGAATAAAATGAGGATTCTGTTGCTGTGTCCTGCTTCCTTTCAATCAGGGAAGTGAGTTTTCAAAGAGCCATCTCCTCTTCCAACGTGCTGAAGGCAGGCACAGCAGGACAACACAGCCTTCACCTGCTGGCGAAAGGGCAGCAAGGATCACCTTGGTGACTCGTGTTGCCCTGGGAAGCTGGGGAGCTGGGACAGAGCACAAGCCCTCCTCTGGCAGCCTGGTCCTCTCCTGCACTGACCAACTGACCTGAGACAGACTGAGCAGCCAAGCTGAGAGGAACAGCGTTCCCCTCCATCTCTCAACCCTGGAAGCCACTGTCCCAGGTAGCCATGATGATAAATTGTGTTACTGTTCCCAGTGCCTCATCTGCTATATAACCACACCCTTTATCACGTGATTTCGTAGTTCCTTTCACTGTTGTTGTTAGGTGCCGTTTAGTCGGTCCTGACTCATAGCGACCCTGTGCACAATAGAACAAAACACAGCCTGGTCCTGCGCCATCCTCACCATAGTTGTTACACTTGAGCTCACTGTTGCAGCCACTGTGTCAATCCATCAAGCTGAGGGTCTTCCTATTTTTTGCTGACCCTCTACGTTACCAAGCATGATGCCCTCCTCCAGGGACTGACCCCTCCTGATAACATGTCCAAAGCACTTAAGACGAAGTCTCGACATCCTTCACTAGAGGTAGGATAGGTTGCCTACCCGTCGATGGCAGGCTTGGCCGTGTGACTTGCTTTGGCCAGTGAAATGTGGGTGGAAGTGACAATGTGCCAGTTCCAGGCTAGGCCTTAAAGCTTGCTCCTCCTCTGCAACCAGGAGAGGGGTACGAGGGACGCACGGAGCAGAACTGCTCACCGACTTGCATCTTGGATCCAAGCCCAGGTGAGTTCAGACTAGATCAGTGACCTCAGCAAGCAGTGTGCTGGAAAATGTTTGACAACCAGCTTTCTGAGGGAAAAAAAGCCCTGATTCATAGCATCCGCCAGTTTCTGTGGTGTAAATTCTGATCTCAGCAAGGCTAGCTTCCAGCTACCAGGATGCCGTCACTAAATGCACAGTTGGGAGGAGAAGGGCAGCCGCTCGCCATTCTATAGTGTTTCCACCATGCAGAAACAACAGGCACAAAATAACCTCATGAGCACAGACAATAAGATGTAGTAAGATGACCAGGAAGTGATGTGTTTTGAATATTGAGTATCTTTGTTTTTAATTTCTGTAATTATGAGAGAGACCCGTGGCCATCGAGTCGATTCCAACTAATAGTGACTCCATAAGACAGAGCAGAACTGCCTCATAGGGTTTCCAAGGAGCAGCTGGTAGATTTGAACTGCTGAACTTGTGGTTGGCAGCATAGTCCTTAACCACTGCACCACCAGGGCTCCTCTCTAATTATAAGTTCATATAATTTAATTTGTAATAATGTTGTGTTTAACAACTGGCTTACAAAATTCCTTATCACAAGCCAGTACAAGTCAGGTCGGGCATACCACTCCCCCAGCTGGCCCTCAAATGTGTGAATGGGAATAAATGATTGCTGTTTTCAGCTCCTGAGTCTTGGGATGGCTTGTTAAGTGGCAGTATTGTGACAATAAACCCCTGTTGCTGTATTCGTCATACATGTGTAAGTACATTGGACAGGATTGTATGGTAAAACTGTGTATACTTCACTGGACTTTAAGTATTTTTAAGGACTTTAAGTATAATTTTTTATTACATACAACGTTTACTTCATGCACTGAAACTTGAGAGCCTACCTACTCTGACGAGATGGGCCCTCATAACTGCCCTGTGCCTGCACGTACTGTTATTATATCACCATTTTACCAAGATCCAACCCAATTCTGAGTGGCTCCAGAACCACTCATCCAGGTTACCACTCCACACTATCACTTAGATGCTTTCCTATTTAACTCAGCCATTCCCTGGGGGGCACAGATGGTATCAGATGCATCACACAGGATGTGCCTGGTCCCAGGAGACCCTCTTGAAGGAAGGTCTGGGGAATGAATAGAATCAAGCTGTCCAGTACCCCCATTTGGTGGACCTCATTTAACCATCACTCCCCTTTCTGCTTAGATGGGTGGTCTGAAGTAGAGCTAAATTGCCCGCACCACAGAGCCACCCCTGCCTATCTGCACAGTTGAAGGTTACAAGTCTCTGAGAGGGAGAGCTTCCCTGGATGGCTCCACTAACACCACAACCAGCTGATCCAGGGGTGACCACGTCCAAGCGAGCCACGAATAGCCCCCCAAGGAGTTTGTCAAAGTGTCAAAGTAAACCCCCCTTACCTTCTGGCCAGCCCGAAGTCAATGATCTTAATTTGGTGTCCTGTCTGACTGACACACAGTATGTTCTCGGGCTGGGAAAGAAAGGGAAGACAGCTTAGCTCAATAAACAACTATGGAAGTCTGCACCCCTGCAGTTTTTTGCTTATAGGCTTCAGTTTCCCAGGCTCCAAGGAAAAGCAGTGGGTCAGGGAAGCCCTACAGGGGTTAGGCAGGCAATGACAATGAATAAAGTGGGTTGGCGTGAGGCAATAAGAAATGGTGTTGACTGTGAAGAACTAGAGGACTCCTGTCCTTTGTCAAGGGGCAGCCACTGCTCAACTCCAGCTATAGGTTACCACCCCAGAGTGCAGGCCCAATTGCCAGAGTTTCTCATTCCTCAAGACCAACCCAAACCCGTTGCTGTCGAGTCGATTCCAACTCATAGCAACCCTACGGGACAGAGTAGAACTGCACCATAGGGTTTCCAAGGAGTGGCTGGTGGACTCCAACTGCTGACCTTTTGATTAGCAGCCAAGCTCTTATCTACTGCACCACCAGGGCTCCTGTTCCTCAAGAGAAGTCAGAAATCCAGGTTTTTATATGAAAAGTCCATGCTTTTAAACACTGGCAGCAAAATCAAGTTTAAACACATTCACAGTGCAGGGGAGATGGGCTCCCACGTGGCAGCATGAGGAGTACCACTGACCTGCTTCCCCAGTGAAACTGGTGAAAAATCTAAAAAAAACTCAAAGCTTTCAAAACCGCCGGAAATGGTCCTGAGAGCAAAGAGCAAATGAGGAACCATCTACTCAAAAAAAGCCTACGATATTCAGTGAGAGAGGTCTGTGGTATTTGAACCAAGGCAGTTCTTTCCCTTCTCCTTCCCAGCCGACATCCTTTCAGACTTCTGCAGCCAAGAGCACAGGGCTTCCTGTCTGTCCCCTCAGCTTCCAGCCAGGGGGCTTCCTTCCCAAGAGCAGCAGAATTGCAGTGTTCTTCACCTTGCCCCAGCTGCCTACTGCTGAGGCCAAGTCTGTGAGTGTGGTGGAAAGATGGAGGCTCTCTCCTTCTGCCCAGCTTCCACTTGTGGAATAGAGGCTTTACTTAGTGTGCACACTGAGAATAAAAAATGCAAAAAAAAAAAAAACCCAAACTTGTTGCCGTTGAGCCTGGTCCGACTCCTAATGACACTATAGGACAGAGTAGAACTGCCCCATAGGGTTTCCAAGCCTGCAAATCTTTACAGAAGCAGACTGCCACATCTTTCTCCCTTGGCTGGTGGGTTCGAACCACCAACCTTTAGGCTAGCAGCAGCCCAGCACTTAACGACTGTGCCACCAGGGCTCCTTACACCGAGAATCCGCGTACCCTAATAACCCTTCCCCCAGTTCATGTAAAGGTTGTTCATGCCAGGAAGGACAAGCCAAGAGGACCCCAGGCTGTTGCCCCCACCCCCCAAGGGCTCATCTCCTAGATCAGGACATTACTGATAAAGAAAGCTCGGCATTGTCCCCATGCCCAGCTCAAGAACTCTGGGCTCTGAGACTTGGCCTGGAGAGAAGCAGGCCACAAAACAGACAGCTCCTAACCTCACCAAAGGAACTGACTTCATCTGCAACAGACCTTGGAGAAGGTTAAACTCAAGGGTGTTCTCAGTAGTGGAGGCTGCGGTGAAAGGCAATTAGGAGGAAATTCATTGAATTAAAGAAGATGTGGCCTAGACTGTAGGCTGCCTAGTTTGTGGGAGACCAAAACCAGCCACCGTCAAGTTGCTTTCAACTCATGGCGACCCCACATGTGCAGAGTAGAACTGTGTTCCGTGGGGGTGCTTAAGGCTGTGACCCTTCAGAATCAGATCACTAGGCCTTTCCTCCAAGGCACTTCTGGAAGGGTTCAAACTGTCAACCTTTCAGTTAGTAGTCAAGTGCTTAACTGTTTGCACCACCCAGGGACTCCAGGTTTGCAGAAGAAAACCCAGAAATAAAAGAACTGGGGGAGCCCTCCTGGCCTCAGAACAAATTATCAAACACTGACCTCTGAAACTATTCCTTTGGAGGAGTCACAGTTTGACTGGACTGGTTTGTCGAAGAATTTATGTCCCAGAGCTTTGTTGGAAACAATAGAAAATTGTCTGGCAATTAGTGGACCACAGTTGGGTGAGTTTAGGGAAAGAGTGGAAGAATGAAGTACCACTGTCATCCCAAGATGACTTACAAAAAGCTGTGCCTCCCTGAGGAACAACATCAGAGGCTCAACACTGAGGGAGAAATGAATAACAACAATAAAACAAAAAACAGTTGCCCTCAAGTCAACTCTGACTTCACTAAAATAATTGGGCCAGTCATTAAACAAATAAACAAGCAAATAACAAGTCCCAGATGGGGGTAACAAATATCCAGAGTTGCTACAATATATTATCTAAAATGTCCGAAATCCAACAAAAAATTATGAGGTATGAAGACATGATCCATACACAGAAAAAAGAAGGCAAAAGAAATGGCCTGTGAGAGTTATATAATTTGTTGATATGTAATTTTTCATACTACTCCCTTATAATCCTTTTTTTAAAATTTCTGTGTGATTGGTAGTGGTGTCCCCTCTTTCATTCCCGATTTTAGTAACTTGTGTCTTCTCTCTTTTTTTCTTGGCCAATCTAACTAAAGTTTTGTTAATTTTGTTGATCTTTTCAGGGAGCCAACTTTTAGTTTCGTTGATTTTCTCTATCATTTTTCTATCCTCTGTTTCATATACCTCCACTGTAATCTTTATTATTTCCTTCCATCTTCTTATTTTGAGTTTAAGTTTGCTCTTCCATTTCTAGTTTCTTAGTGTGGTAGGTTAGGTTATTGATGTCAGATCTTTCTTCTTTTATATTATATAGTTGTTTATAGCTATAAATTTCCTTCAAACACTGCTTTAGTTGCATCCCATAAGTTTTGGTAAGTTCTGTCTTCATTTTCTTTTATTATTTTCTACGCTGAATTTTTATTTATTTTTTATCGTGCTTTAGGTGAAAGTTTACAGAGCAAATTAGTTTCTTATTAAACAACTAATACACATATTGTTTTGTGACATTGGTTGCCAACCCTGCAACATGTCAACACTCTTCCCTTCTAGTCCTTGGGTTTCCCATTTCCATTTGTCCAGCTTTCCTGTCCCCTCCTGCCTTCTCGTCCTTGCTCCTGGGCTGCTGTGCCCGGTTAGTCTCGTATACATGGTCAAACTGCGTGTGTTCTTGTTTGTCTTATAGGCCTGTATAATCTTTGGCTGAAGAGTAAGCCTCAGGAGTGACTTCTCTACAACCTAATTTCAATAACATAATTTATTTAACCCCAATTATCCAAAATAGTATCGTTCTGAGAGATTATCAATATAAAAAATTATTGGTGAGATATTTTCCATTCTTTGTTCTCATATTAAGTCTTTGAAATCCAGTGTACCTGAAAAAGTACATTCACATTATCCAAGTTCTTCCAAACACACTTAACATTTTCCAACAGCTGAATCAACTGTCAGTTTTTTAATTTATCTAAAATAATTAAAATTAAAAAAAATTTTAAATGTAGTTCCTCAGTCACAATCGCCACCGTCCAGGTGCTCAGTAATCACTTGTTGCTGGTGGTTAGCGTATCAGACAGAGTAGCTCTAGGGCTCCTTCTCCATATTCTAACCCACACAACACCCACAGGCGGTGGGTGTTACTATTGTTCCCCATCTGTCACTGGCGGGTGTGGGGGGTGCAGACCACACCAAAATGACTGTCTATAAAACTTTCATGCAGTGTTTCAACAGAAATTTATTAGTTTTTATAAAAATATCCCTGTAGTTCGTTATAGCAGCAAAACCATTTTTTGTAAACCCAGCTTACACGTATCATTATACCTACAAGGCTAACACTCTATACTAATTTACTTTTGAACTGTCTCGTGTGCTCTGGTCAGAGCTGCCATTATTACCAAACTACTATGATGCTCTGAATCCTGTGGTCTCGTCTGCGCATGCTACACACATGCACGGTTGTTTTTGTTGCTTCCGGTGTTTTTACAGTCACTGATTTTGTCAAATTTTCTGGTATTTTAGCTAAAACACTGTGGCAATTAGTATTTGTAAACCTATAGCAGTAACTTTTTTGAAAATGAAGTAGTAATTAAAGGGAAAAGAAGGAGTGATACACGGGAATTACGGTTTCCCAGTAATATTAGCACAATAAGCATTCTGTATGGTCTGGTATGGGAGGAGGTCCGTGGGGTGGGTGACACCATGAGTCACCGCACTGGGTGACACCAACCCTAGTGATGCCACTGTTGCCCATTTTGCAACTAGTGAGGCCCGGGATCTTACCCAAGATACCACATCCAGGAAGAAGCTAAACCAACGTGAGCCTCATTCTTGGCTGAGAAATGGGCCTCAGCAGTGATTGCCTCTCTGCTGAAGAGTCATGGGAGCTGCCCTCAAAGCTATTCCTTGACCCAGAGCCACAGAGAAGATTCCTGGACTTCCCCTAATTGTCCACCCCATAGAGAAGCCCAGGCAGAAGGCCTTGGCATTAGCTCCAGTGAGCAGGGGAAGCCTGAGACCAACTCCCCACCACCTCCACCATTTTTCTGAGCACCCCAGCTAGGAAAGACGGTCAGCAGGAACAAAGTTGCCCCTATAGATCCAGTGAACCTACTTCCTGTCTTCTACAGTGAGCCACTGAAATTTACCCCTGACTTGAAAGGGGCCGTGGAAAAACACCCTTCTGCTGGCCCGGCAGAGTGGAATGTTGCAGAAACAGTTCCCACGTAACAAATGTTTACTACCAGCCACGCACTGTGCCCAGGGTATTATATGCATGAAACTGCTAGGACGTTTCCCACTGAAAAATAGGGCACACCTAAACATCCATCAGTAGAACACAGAAAAGGTGTAATGCATCCACTCAGTGGAACATCACACACCTTTAAAGAGAATGAGGAAAGATGCTTACAGTGTATTGCTAACTAAAAAGGTAAGTTTAAAGACAAGGGGCCTAATAAGATCTCCTTTATGTGTGTGTTTGTGTACCTACCATTCCCAACTGCTAACAGCAAAGACCTCTCAAGGTAGAGACTGAAATGGGAAGAACTTGCACTGTGTATTTATACACTTCTGTATCGTTTATGGAGCCCTGGTGGCACAGTTGTGAAGAGCTTGGCTGCTAACCAAAAGGCCAGCAGTTCAAATCCACCAGCTCCTCCCTGAAAAGCCTCTGAGGCAGTTCTACTCGGTCCTACAGGATCGCTGTGAGTCGGAATCAACTTGATGGCAATGGATTTGGTACTGTTTATATATTGCTACGTTCCTATTTTAAATTTTGTAAGCTAATCTTAAAATATATTTTTAAAGAAGAAAAGTCATTTATCACAATCTTCAAATAACATTTAAAGAGGTACAATTAACCACATCTTACAGACAGGAGAGATGTGGGTCAGGGAGGCAGCGTGACTTGCCTGCCAAGATTCCAGACCTAGGAGACAGCAGAGAAACCAGGCGTGCCTGTTGGTGGAACTCTGAGAGATGAGAGTGCCAGAGGCCCAGGGACCTGGGGCCCCACCTACCACCTGTCCAGGGCGGAGCCTGACCTTGAGGTCCAGGTGCAGGATGTAGTGCTGATGGAGGTAATGCACGCCTTCACAGATCTGCCTGGTGAACAAAACCACATCCAGTTCCGTCAGGTGATACTTCTCATCCGTGATCCGGTCAAAGAGTTCACCCCCATCCACACTGCCAGGGTGAAGGGAGAGACAGCCATTGGACTGAGTAAGGCTCTGGGAGAACTCACCAGGGACCAAAAGAGGCTGCCCCAGTAAACTCAAGGTGTGCCCTTGGGTCCAGGGGCCACTGCCACTGCCATCTGGGTTTATCAGGACCTTTGCTCTGGGCCGTTTCCAGCTCAGAGGGTGAGTGGTAAAAAGAAAGAGAAGAAGGCTCAGTTTGGATAATGTAGACCAGGGTTGCAAACTCATTCGCCTATGGGTGCCAGCTAGTACCTACAAGGCAAGAAACCTAAATGGGTGAATCAGACAGATGTAAGAAAAACATTTTCTTGAAACACAGCTCTCTTTGATTTTGCCACTTGGTTTTGTCTTTGGTTTTGCCACTTCTGGAAGAGACATGGACGCAACAAGTGCTTGATCTCCTCAGCACTTTGAGAGGACGACAGCAACAGAAGCACAAAAATAATGGCCTCGGAGCTCTTGGCTCACTGTCAGGTGGTAGGGGGGAGTGGTGCAGACTGTGGCAAGTGGGAGGCTGGCTGCCCAGTGTAAAAAGGGCAGCCACTGTGAGCTTAAGCAGACTGCAGCTGGCTGAAAACGCAGACCCATCAATGCTATATCCTTTACATGTTCAAGAAGACAGAAATCTAGGTTTCAATGTGAAATATTTTAATTTCCAACTGCTGGCAACTAATTCAAATTTTTTTTTAATTCTGTACGCTAAAATGAGAGAAAACTGCAGGTCAAGTCAGGCTTACTGGCCAACAGTTTGTGACAAAATGGCTCGGCTTTTCGTGTTACATAAGGGAAGTCAAGCAACCAAAACAAGAAGAGGGGACGACATGGCCGCAGATGCCCTGGAGGAGTTAGAGGAGAGAGAGAGTCTTCCCTGGAATCAAGGCCCTGAGCCAGTCGTGAGCTTGCCTAATCCTCACCCTGAGCCAGCTGTGAGCCAGCCCTGACCCTACAATAACCCTAACCCTGAGCCTGGTCTGAGCCAGCCCTGAGCCAACTCTGAGCCTGCCCTAACCCTAACCCTGAGCCAATTCTGAGCCTGCCCTAACCCTAACCATGAGCCAGCCCTGAGCTAGCCCTAACCCTAACCCTGAGCCAGCCCTAACCCTAACTCTGAGCCTGCCCTGAGCCAGCCCTCAGCCAGCTCTAACCCTAACCCTGTCCCTGAGCCAGCCCTGAACCTGCCCTAACCCTAACCCTGAGCCTGCCCTGAGCCCGCCTGAACCCTAACCCTGAGTCCACCCTGAGCCTGCCCTAACCCTAACCCTGTCCCTGAGCCAGCCCTAACCCTAACCCTGAGTTTGCCCTGAGCCTGCCCTGAGGAGGAATCGCCGCCCCACCTCCCAAGACACTCACTACTCCATGACCAGGGTGAAGCTGTTCTTGCTCTCGAAGGCATCATAGAGCTGGATCAGGTTCACATGGCTGAGCTGGTTCATGATGTTGATCTCATTCTTCACATCCTCCTTGTGGAGCCAGCAGAGAAAAAGAATTTCCAAGCAAATGGGTCAGGAAGAGAAGCCAGTTGAGCCTCCAAGGAGACAGAAACACACACACACACACACACACTCATCCTTCTTCCATTTCTGGCTCTTGCACCAGGTTTCCTTGACTTGCCACCCAAGCCAGGCTCTTACAAACAAGAAAGGATCTTAGTCCAACCCACCCATTTCACAGATAGAAATCCTGAAGTCCAAGAAGAAAAGGGCCTTGTTGCTCAGGATCACACAGGCATCATGGCAGAGCCACGCCTGATGCCCGGGCGTGGATGGGCAGGTCAAGGCTAAAGGGCTGTGAGGTCCCTTGCTGAGTACAGAGTAGGAGTTGTAGAAAGGGGCTGGAAAGATGGCCCAGATTTCCTGCTCAGTGTGGAGGGGACCACGGCAATGTGGGGCCCAAAAGGAGCCTATAGGAAGTGAAGGAATTCCCGAGGTTGGCCAGAGGGACAGGGCTGGCCTAGGGCAGATGCCTCACCCGGTCCTTGGTGCTCTTCACTTTAATGATCTTGGCTGCCAGTGGGAGGCCCGTGGACTTCTCTGTGCACCTGTGAACTTGGCCAAACCGGCCCCTGCAGAAACATGTCAACACGGCCAGCTGAGAGCCCAAGAGGTCACCACCACACATGGCGGACTGTCCTGCACCCTGGGGCTTACTGGTCCTATCCCCCTTCCCCATGCCCATACCATGTGAGCTATCTCGTACCCTAGAGGACATCCTTGTTGTCACCTCCACACCATGTGGGCTGCCCTGCCCCTTCTGGTATATGCTTCCCACATCTACTGTGGATACACCTACACCCCACCACCCTGCAGCTCACCTCACCACCCTGCAGCTCACCTCATCACTCCACGTGGGCTATCTTGCACCTGGGGGAATATCCTCTCCATTTCACTCTGTGTGGGCTACCCCATTCATTCTCACGCTGTTGGGATACCCCACTCTGGCCTTGGCTCGATTAACCAGTTCCTTAGAACCTCCCCCAGCAGCACTCCAGCTCAGCTCTCCAGGTGTTTCTACCCCAACCCCCTTCTCCCACCCTCATGGAGACAGAAGGCACACCTACCCTCCCAAGACTTCATGCTGACACACTGCATAACCCGCTGAGATAGAGGCCTCCTTGACACTCACCACCCGGTGTTCAAAGGGGGCTGGCGGAGCCGGACTGTCATCTGTTCAGGAGGTAACAAGGTACTGTGAGCCTCCAATACGCAGCCCGCACCTACCTCACAGCACCCCACCCCAGGCCCACTTAACTGCACTGGCTCCACTGAGTGACAAGCACTTTGCCCCTCTTACCAGCCCCTGGTATTCTGAAAGCCCCTTTCTCAAGAATCATCTCATTAGAGCCACCCATTTAGCAGAGGAGAAAACTGAGCCTCAAGAGAGGTGAGGTGGCTAGCTGAAGGTCACACAGTGAGCCAATGACACATGGAGCTCAAACCCAAGTCTCCAGGCACCTAGGATGGGGAGCGCTTTTTGCAGTTAATCATGGCAAAGTCAAGTTGTTGCATCCTGTCTGTTCACTGAAGTCTAGGGGGGAATCCAATGTGGGCCCACAGGAAGCAGAGGTAGGTATTGTTGTTGTTAGGTGCCATCGAACCGGTTCTGACCCATAGTGACCCTATGGACAACAGAAAAAAACACTGCCTGGTCCTGCACCATCCTCACAATCCTTGTTATGCTTGAGCCCATCGCTGCAGCCACCATGGTCAGTCCATCTTGTTGAGGGTCTTCCTCTTTTTGCTGACCCTCTGCAGAGGTAGCTGAGAAGACCTGAATGATGGGACTGCATTAAAGGCACAGGTGGATTTATGGAAACCAGCATGGGGGGGGTGCGTAACAAGGAACCAGTTGGAGAAATAAATGCCCCACTCTCTCCCTCCTCTCACCCCCAGATCTCCTGACAGCGGATCCCAGCCAGAAGCCAGAGGGCAAGATTGCTCGCAGCTGCAGCCCACAAGGGCTCAGCTTCTGGGCACGGACAGGGGAGAGGTCTGGACAGCGGATCTGAAGGGGAAATGGAAGACTTAGAGTTTTTTTTTTTTAATCTTGTGCTTCAGGGGTGGTATGAATACCCAGAAACGTTACATGAAATAGAGGAAAGGAATAACAGAGTCTCTAGAATGTGCCCAGACACGATGACTTAATCCAGTCGGTGTGTTAAGGGCTGGAAGACACGGAGGCAGGAAGTCACACAAATGAGTGGACATTGGCTCAGGGCTCGTCTGTAGGAGCACTCCATTCACTTCCTGACCACAGGGAGCACCCGGAGTGCACCACTGACAACACCAGTACCCCAGAAATCATGTGCCCGGGGCAGTGGAAATAACGCTATTTTCTGTTAAAAAAAAAAAAAAACCCAGTGCCATCGATGATATGAATTTTCTGTTAGTTCGGTTTAATGCAAGCAGTTTTCTGCTTCCCAAAGTGGAAGTTTGAATTTGTTTTGGGCCCTGTTGCTCACTCATTCTTTTTACTGCAAAGCAGGATTCCAGCCCGGGGCTACAAGGGTTAACACTGTGTGTGTGTGCGTGCGTGCGTGCATGCGTGTGTGTGTGTGTGTGTAACAGATTTGATGTTTATAGCCAAGAGGTTTACTCGTCAGGTCAGATCCTGGCTCCGCTGTTCCCAACTCTGTGGCAGTCAGCGTGTTTCTTGGTCTCGCCTGTGTCCAGTCTCCTCTCTGTAGGATGGGCCCCCACTTCGTAGGCTTGTGAGGGTAAACACAGGTGCACAGCGAGCCTTCAGCTAATGTCGGCTTTATCGCCGCCCAAGTCTCAAGAAAAGACACCAAAAGTCACAACCTGCTCTTAGCTGTTTTGGCAAGTAAGGGAGGCCTGTGTCCACCTGTAGACCAAGTCATCCAGCGGGACAGAAAGCAGTCCGGGGGATCAGGATGATAGGGGCCTGCAGAGCCCAGGACCACAGGTGACGAAGACCAGCAGGACAGACCTGCACAACAAGCAGTTGTTCCCTGGGGGCTTCCAGGAGGTCTGGGATGGAGAACCAGAAAAGGGCTGGCCTTCCTGCAGCCACACAGAACGGGGCTCGGGCCAAGGAGGGCGTAACCCTATGGGCTGGAGGACTGAGGGTCTTTGGGTCACAGGAACACGAGGACGACTCCCACCACCACTAGGAAGGAAGAGGTCAGCAGCCTCCACCCCCCCTTCCCTGTCTCAGGTTCGGTGAGCCCCACCCAGCTACCGCCTAGTGAGTTCTGACCCGCAGCCTCCCTGTGCGTGTTAGGGTAGAACTGTTTTCCACAGGGTTCTCTACAGTTGATTTTTCAAGAGTAGGTCACCAGGCCTTTCTTTCAAGGTGCCTGTGGGTGGACTCAAACCTCCAACCTTTAGGTTAGCAGCTGACTGCATTAACCATGTGCACCACCCAGGGCCTCCTTTAGTTAGCCCACGGGGTGTGAACACCTGCGAGTGGGTTTTATACACCAGTCAATTCAAGTCTTTGCTTCTTAGCAGGAGCCTTTTCTATCTCAACCCAAAATGATAGAAATGGTGGCCAGCTTGGGCGAGCAGGTGGCTTTGAGAAACCCACCCAGTGGAGCCACCCAGCTCACCTCCTCTTCTCCGACAACAGTCAATCAGAGTCCGCCGTCTGCATCTTTGTGCCTCGGTCTCCCACCCAGGATGTCCCGGCAGACTGCTCCCAAGTGTCAGACTCCCTGAGACACCCATCAATTGTCCCAGGAGGCTGCAGTAAGGGCCCCAGAGTAGGACCTCCAAACCCGCTCACCCTGGGGTGCACAGCAAGTGTCGGCCTCACTTACCCAGAACGACGCTGCCAGCCTCAGGCCCGGGGGGTGTCCTCCTTCCTGCTCCCGCTCTCCCTGTGCTACCGTCAGGGCAGGTCTTCCCAGGCTCAGGGTTTCCTGCTCCTGGGCCTTTGTCAGGCCTCGGGTCCGGGGACCCAGCAGCATCGCCTCCCTTGTCCCTTCTGGCCAAGGTTGGTCCCATGCCGGTCTCAGCCCCAGGCCCAGGCTTCTCTGTCCTCACTCCCCCATCGCTGCTCCTGGCTCCTTGGGGCGTCTGTTCTCCCGACTCAGTCCCAGGGGCCTGAGGACAGCACCTGGGCCCGAATGGGGCTTGCTCTCCTGAACAAGCAGCTGGTGGAGGCCCTCCAGACGGTGTGGGTCTGCGGGCACCCCCTCGTGTCACAAGCAGCTCCCCAGGAGTATCAGTCTCCTGCACCAGTACAGAGATCCTGGGGCAGAGAGAAATGTGGCCCTCAGTATTATGGATTGAATTGTGTCCCCCCAAAATATATGATGAAAATCCTAACCTCTATGCCTGTGGTTATAACCCCATTTGGGAAGGGGTTGTCTTTGTTATGTTAATGAGGCGGGATTGGTGTAGGGTGTATCTCTTTTGAGATATAAAAGTGATTAAATGCAAGCTAGGAAGCAGAGACAGGGAAGAGAGATGCCAAGCCATATTAAGATCACCCAGGAGCAGAAACTCAGAAGAGACAAGGACCTTCCCCCAAAGCCAACAGAGAAAGAAAGCCTTCCCCTAGAACCGGCACCCTGAATTCAGACTTCTAGCCTCCTAAGCTGTGAGAAAATTAATTTGTTTGTGAAAGCCACTCACTTATGGTATTTCTGTTATAGCAGGACTAGGTAACTAAGACCAAAAACCAAACCCGTTGCCGAAGAGTCGATTTCAACTCATAGCTGACCCTATAGGACAGAGTAGAACTGCCCTATAAGGTTTCCAAGGAGCAGCTAGTGGATTCAAACTGCTGACCTTTTGGTTCAAATCAAGGACTCTGGAGTCAGAACAGACCTGGGTTCAGAGGCCTACTGCTGGCATTCATGACCATCTCTTGGTTCACAAAGCAAGGCCCTCCCCCAGCACCTGAAGGCTCAGCCATCCTCTTGGAGCTGCTGGACCTCTGTGGGCAGTGCCTGCCCCTGGGTGGGTCTGAAAGCCTGGGCAGCCTGCCAACAGCCAAGCGTTGGGCAGAAGGCAGCAGAATTCCTCCAGCTCTGTGCCCCTGGGGACTAAGGAGGGGTTGGTGATGGCAGGGTAGGATACATTCCCATACCACTTTGAGTGGCCCAGACTTTCTACCTACAATGCAACACGCACACCACCACTCTCACTTCCCACATCCATGGCAGGCATTGCTAATCAATTACAGCACTCTGTTCACCAAGTCCAGACATGGCTTCAGGATGCTCAGCACAGGCAGCCCTGCCAATCAGCCAGCACTTGAGTTCAAACCTGTTTTCCTTGAAATACACCCACACACTATGTGAGGTGGGGCAGGCAGTGACTCTCCACTTCCTAAGCCCTGTGGTAGGTCTGGTGTGCCTGAAATTCAGCTCAGGGCTGAAACTGAGATAGACCTTTTCTCCTTCTTCAGAATATTTTGGAGCTCCTAACAAGTTCATAGAAAGTACACCCCCTCCCCAGATTCCATATTTAAACCCTGGCGGGGATCCAGTGATGCCTGCCAAGAATCTATCCCTCTGGCTTGTTGGGCCTCCTGGGAGGCTTCCATTTCCTTCTAGGACAAAGGCAGACAAATGAGCTGAGCTTCTCTGCCAATCACCCCAGCAAACACAGACCCAGGTCCCCTTCCTGAGCCAGGCCTCAGGGGGCCTCCGTTATAGGTCAGGGTACCTCAGAGCTAGTGCAGGAGGGTTACCAGCCCCTCAGAGAGAAGCCTGGGAAGAACAATGCCCTTCAACAGGCCGCCCTGGAGACAGGATGGGGCACTGCCCCACAGGGTGAAGAACACAGGGCTAGGGAGGACTTGGGAGCTTGTGGATTCTGGTTCTCCTACGCAGTGTCTGCTGAGCTCAGGTCCAAAGGCCGCACCCTATGGGTCGGGTCAGCTGGCAACAACTCCAGGTTCAGGTCCCTGAAAGCCCTGCTGGGTCACCCAGCCTGTACTGATCTCCACGTGTCTGTGTGGTCTGTCCTTCCTCTCCCCACCATACAAAAATCAAACCAAACCCATTGCCATTGAGTCAATTCCGACTCATAGGGTTTTCGAGGACTGGCTGGTGGATCTGAACTGCTGGCCCTTTTGGCTAGCAGCCAAGCTTTTAACCACTACACCACCACAGTTGAATTCAATGCTGGCCTGATGAAGCAGGATGGTGCAGTTGCTACACACACAGAATCTAGACTCGACCTCAATTCGGGTCCCAGCTCTGCGAACGCCTGGCAGCCTGAGTCCATCACTCATCGATCAAGTGGGGACAGCAGTAACACGGCCTCCTGGGGATGTGGTGAGAATCAGATGATGCCGTAAGATGCTCAGCCAGGGGGAGCGCTCTGTGAGCCCCACCCTTTAGCTACTGTTGCTCTAAGGGCTAGTGGCTCTCAGCCTTGCTCCACGTTGGACTCACCTGCGGAGCTTGTGTGAAAAACAAACAAACAGTACCAATGCCTGAGCCTCACTCCAGACCAATTAAATCAGAATCTCTGAGCATCAGTGTTTTTTTAATTCCCAAATGTCATGGATTGAATTGTGTCCCCTAAAAAGATCTGTTAACTTGGCTAGGTCATGATTCCCAGTATTGTGTGATTATCTACCATTTTGTCATCGATGTGATTTCCCTATGTAAACCCTAACTCTATAATGAGATGGATTAGTGGCAGTTATACTCATAAGGTCTGCAAGATTAGATAGTGTCTTAAGCCAATCTCTTTTGAGATATAAGAGAGATAAGCCAGCAGAGAGACATGGGGACCTCATACCACCAAGGAAGCAGCACCAGGAATAGAGCGTGTCCTTTGGACCCGGGGTCCCTGTGCCTGAGAAGCTCCTGGACCAGGGGAAGATTGAGCACGATGACCTTCCTCCAGAGCCGACAGAGAGAGAAAGCCCTCCCCTGGAGCTGATGCCCTGATTTAGGACTTGTAGCCTACTAGACTGTGAGAGAATAAATTTCTCTTTGTTAAAGCCATCCACATGTGGTATTTCCATTACAGCAGCACTAGATGGCCAAGACACCAGGTCATTCTACCAAGTGGCAGTTAAGTATGGGTGCTCTAAGCTCCTCGATGCCTAGACCTCCTCTGGTCTTGCCCTGGTCAGCCTAGCCCAGTGCTGTGCATACAGCGGACACTCCACAGGTGCAGCCTGCCCAGGCTCCAGCTGAGGGGCGGCTGTTAATGCCTTCCCTTGCTCAGCTTGGAAGAGCGCCCGCTTACCTTGGAGGCCTTTCTCCACCGCCATAAGCAACCCTGGCTTGGACTGGAGGCTCTGGAGGTGTGGGGGGCTGGGGACTGGTCCCTGAAGTCAGCCTCAGCCCATCCTCTGAGGTCCGAGAGTCAGGTCTGCAGGGGAGTGCTCCTTGTTGCCTGCCAGGTGCAGCTTTCTGGCTGCTAAGAACCTCACTGGCCCTGCCAGGGGCTGCAGACAAATCCAGGCTGGTCCTGGGATTCTTGCTGGCTGTCCTGGGAGCTCTGGCTTCCACCTCTGTGGGCAGCAGCAGGGGGTCAGATGGCACCTGGCCTTGGCCAGGGACTCCATCTCCCTGCCCTGACGAGGCCCCTGCCTGGATGAGGAGGTCCGCTCCCATCCTTGAAGTGTGGATGGGGGGCAGCCGCTCCACTGGCCCCTCTGGGGGGCCTGCCTTCTGGCTCTCTACAGGAAAAGAAGCCAGATAAAAATGCACTGTTAGGAAGCAATCCCACTTGGAAGAACCTGTCCTGACAATATTTGTAAAGAACGTGCAAAAGGCCATTCAGTGCAGCACCGTTCATAGTAGCCAGAGGCTGGGGCAGCCCAAGTGGCCATCAGTAGGGGCTGTGGGCTAAACCATGGCGCATCTACACAGGGGGTATCACCAGCCATAAACAAGGAACAAGTCTCTCTATTCACCGCAATGGAGTGATCGCAGGATATACGGTAAGTGAAAAAGCAAGGTGGGGAAACTGGTGTATGCTTCTGTTTGTCTAAGAAGGGAGGGTGTGTGTGTGTGTGTGTGTGTGTGTGTGTAATGTCACTCTTAAAATAAAAAAATGGGAGGGTAAGATCAAAGCTTTTTTAAATGACTACCCATCGGGGGATGGCAGGGATTAAACAGGGTGCAGGGAACAAGGATAGCAGATAGGTTTTTTTTTTTAATTGTGCTTTAGATGAAGGTTTACAGAGCAAATTAGTTTCTCATTAAACAATTAATACACATATTGTTTTGTGTAATTGGTTGCCAGCCCAGTGATGGGTCAATATTCTCCCTTTCTCCACCTTGGGTCCCCATTTCTATTCATCCAGCTTTCCTGTCCCCTCCTGCCTTCTGGTCCTTGCCCCTGGGCTGGTGTGCCCATTTAATCTTGTATACAAAGTTGAGCTACGTGTATTATTGTTTGTTTTATGGGCCTGTCTAATCCTTGGCTTAAAACCTTGGCTTAGATTTATCTTAATAGGCCTTGTTTTGTTGATTTGACTTAGGAACCATGTAAATGTTATGCAAAATTATTTTAAAAATTAAATTAAAAAATGAATCTATGAAAGTTGAAAGCAGAATGGAATAAAGACACCAGAGTGCTGAGTGGGTGGACAGTCGGCTGGGAGAGGAACTATCCCCGGTGACTTTAAAACAGCAGCTGGCTGTCTCTCTCCAGCGGGACGTACATATACGGGACAAAGAGAACAGGAAAGAATAAAGCTTTAGCGGTTTTTCAGTAATCGTACTGTTGACACTGGTGGTGCTGTTTTTCTTCTGAAGCTGTTGTGTGTGAAGAGTGGGGTCCCACTCACCTTCCCAAGGCCCCCTGATCTCGGCTTGCACACCCCTCGAGCTCAGCCCATACTTTGGTTTTGCTCCCTTCTCTTCTGCATTCTCTTTGTTCTGAAATAACAACCATAAAAGCTATCAGCATCATCAACATCATCATTTAGGCCACATTTCTTGAGGACCTACCATGTTCTTCAGATAGAGATATTTAGGTTATCTCGTGTGGTTTACAATATTGTTGTTGTTGTTGTTGGCTGCTGTCAAGTAAGCCCTGACTCATGGTGACCCCATGTGCAATGGTGTCAAGCTGCTGTGATCTAAAGGGTTTTCACTGGCTAATTTTTGGAAATAGGTCACCAGGCCTTTCTTTCTAGTCTTAGTCTGGAAGCTCCACTGAAACCTGTTCAGCATCACAGCAACATGCAAGCTTCCACTGACAGATGAGTGGTAGCCGCGCATTAGGTGCATTGGCCAGGAATCGAACCTGAGTCTCCCACAGCAAGAATTCTACCACTGAACCACCACTGCCCTTGAAAAACTAGTTAATATCAACTCCGATTCACGGCAATCCCATGTGTACCAGAGTAGAACTGTGCTCCAAGGGGGTTTCAATGCTGATTTTCTGGAAGTAGATTGGCCAGAAGTAGAGGCTTCCTTCCAAAGAGCCTCTGAGTGGACTCAAACCTCCAGCCTTCTGATTAGTAGATATTATCATTATTATTTTAGAGACAGAGACACTGAAGCTTTCCCAAGGTCATAAAACTTAAAAGAGGGGGAGTCCACTTTCAAACCCAAGCTCTTCCCAATGCATCATGGTATTGCCACTGAGGGGCAGACCCAGGCCCTGACAGGGGGCTCTCAACAGACTGGAGCTCAAAGGGCTTAGACTAGGGATGGAAAAGAAACTTAATCTTAAAAAGTCAATTCTGATCAGTTGGCTGTGGCTTCTAGAGTGTTGGTTTAAGTTGGATTCTGAAGTCAAATAAATCTGTGCTTGGGGGGAAAAAAGAGCCACGATAAATTAATAATGTCTGCCTTGCAGCTGGATGGGAGATCCCAGGGCCACGTCATTACAGTATACCAGTAGTGGTCAGGAGAACGGACTCTCCAGCTACAGGTGTTGGGTTTGAATCCCACATCAACCCCTTGGCCAAGATACTTCTCTGTGTCTCACTTTCCTCATATGTAAAACGGGATAAAATATTATGAGCCCTGGTGGCGTAGTGGTTAAGAGCTCAGTTGCTAACCAAAAGGTTGGCAGTTGGAATCCATCAGCCACTCCTTGGAAACCCTGTGGGTCACTATGAGTTGGAATTGACTCAAGAGCAACAGGTATGGGGTAGAGTTATTGAGAGGATAACAAAAAAACAAACCATATCCACTGCCGTTGAGTTGATTCCACCTCATGGCAACCCTAGAGGACAGAGTAGAACTGCCCCATAGGGTTATCAAGGCAGTAATCTTTACAGAAGCAGACTGCCATGTGGTTCTACCACAGAGCAGCTGGTAGGTTTGAACTGCTGACCTTTTGGTTAGCAGACAAGCTCTTGACCACTGCGCCACCAGGGCTCCTTGTTGAGAGGATAGACTGCGTCAATACGTGAAACATCCCGAGGAGCGTATCCAGTGCATAGTAAGAGCCCACCCAGCAGCTGTGGCGATTCTGTCCTGCCTGAGACAAAGACCTGTCGGTGTTAAAAAACGTGTAAGGTCGTCCAGCCGAGTGCCTGGCACCAAGAAGCTCTCGGCAGCTCTTGGTTGACGCTGACCGATGCGTACCCAGACCAGCGCCTGCAGCACATGTGCTGGCCCTGAAACAGTCCAGAGCACAGCCCCACAGTGAGTTCAAACAAAGGTTTCTAGATGGACTAGCCCCTAGCTGGCTCCCCTTGATGCTTCTGGGGGTTTTGAGCTTTCGACCAGTGAAGTCCTACGACTCCTCCTGGTAAACTTGTCAGAGCAGCAGGTCTGCTCACAGTCCAGAGCCCAGGCTGGGCCCCTAGGCCCAAGGCACTCACCCCAGAGGGCCTTTTTCCTAGCTTTGCAAAAAAAAAGACAAAAAACCCAGTTGCCTTCAAGTCGATTCTGACTCATGGTGACCTCATGAGTCCGAAGAGAACTGTGCTCTAAGAGGTTTTCTTGGCTGTAATCTTTATGGAAGGAGATAGCCAGGCTTTTCTTCTGTGGTGCCACTAGATAGCTTCAAACAGCCAACCTTTATATCAGTAGATGAGTGCAGACTGTTTGTGCCACCCAGGGACATTTGGCTGTGCCACAGAGGACCCTAACTAGTTGTTCAGAGGCCAAAGGCAGCTACAGGTGCATTTTGTTTGCCTTGCACAGCACGTGCCTGTTAAAATTTTTGTTATCAATATTTAAAATTTTAGGAGATTTTACATTAAAATTCAAGGTTTCCTTTTGAGGTGATGGGTATATACATTGTGAACCGTATACTTAAAATGTCTGTAGTATATTTACATGTATGTGTATAGGTAATTCTACGTGAATTATACCTTAAGAAAACTGATTAGAAAAAAACTCTGGGTTCTCAGTTTCCCTTAAAAAATTTGAAGATCTGGCAAGTCTAGGCTACCGTGGCAAACATCTCTAGATTTTTAACTGGGATGGCAGTCCTCACCGGTCCTTGGCCCTAAGGCTGAGGGTCGGTTCCCCTGTTCATCCTACACCAGGCCCACTTCTCTCTGTCCCATTACCTGCTCATCCTCTTGGGATTTCAGAACACCCACCTTTGCCCTCTAAATGCCAGGGCGCAACGCACGGCAAGGACTGGCCCAGACCTGGCGTGTCAGCATTTAATAAACAAATGTTAGCTGCTGCTCTCAGGGTCGTCACCACCATCATCAACGTGACCCATCCGTCTTGGCCTCTTTCTGAGACTCTGTCCTGCCGCCCCCGTGGCTGAGGGAACTGGAGGCATTATCACTGGCCTCCTCCTGTTTCACACCCCGGGAGGGGGACTTGTACAGGCTGCCCTTTGGCAGACCTTGCTGGGTTCAAAATGTACCGTCTCTCCGTGTTTAATGTAGGCACCTGCGTGTGTGCACACACACACACCACAAACACATATACGCACCATACACATACATACATATACACAGCACACACACACCACAAACATGCATATACACACCATACACACATCATATACACACCACACACACATACATACACATACAGAGCACACACACACCACAAACACAGATATACACACATATAGCTATACATACCACACACAACCTACCACAAACACATATATACACACCACACATACATATGCACACACCACAAACACAGATATACACACATATACCTCTACACACCACACACAACCCACCACAAACACACATATACACACCACACACATACATAGGCACACACCACAAGCACACATATGCCTGTACATACCACACACAACCCACCACAAACACACATATACACACAACACACATACGTATATGCACACACACATATACATACTACACATACATATACACACCACAAGCACACATATGCCTGTACATACCACACACAACCCACCACAAACACACATATACACACAACACACATACGTATATGCACACACACATATACATACTACACATACATATACACACCACACAAACACATCTATACACACCATGTACACACACACCACAAACACACATATACACACCACACACACACACAGAGCACACCCTGCTGGATTCTGGTTTCAGTAGTCCTGAGGGCTCAGCCTCCTGGCCCCTGCCTCAGCCTGCACACCCACAGGAAGTAGAAGAAACCCCAGACAACACCTAGAGGACACATGTGTCTGAACAAGGCTGTGATGAACCTCTGGGTGAGCCTGAGCCTGAGCACCTGGCTTCTGGCCATAATCTAATTACTTTAT
The DNA here is from genome assembly GCF_030014295.1 of Loxodonta africana. Classification (NCBI taxonomy): domain Eukaryota; kingdom Metazoa; phylum Chordata; class Mammalia; order Proboscidea; family Elephantidae; genus Loxodonta; species Loxodonta africana. Next base: position 74,562,815 of record NC_087362.1, read on the forward strand.
CAATCAAGTGCCACTGCACACTTCAGAAGACCCAAGGGGGTCCTTCCCCAAGTCCTGGCACATTTTTCAAAATTAACAGCCAGTGCTAGGATTCAATTCAATTCCACAAATGACTACCACAGTCCTACTCTCTAAGCAGAGCCCTGGTGGCGCAGTGGTTAAGAGCTTGGCTGCGAAGCAAAAGCTCAGCAGTTTCAACCCACCAGCTGCTCCTTGGAAACCCTATGGGGCAGTTCTACCCTGTCCTATAGGGCCACTATGAGTTGGAATTGACTCGACGGCAGTGGTTTTGTTTTTTGATTTTTTTTTTTTAAGCAAGCTTAGGAAACACAAAAAGGGTCTTGGTGAAGTATCCAGATGCAGAGTTTTCAGCACTGACAATGTATTAAAAAGCCAGGTCCGTGTCTCAGTTCACTACCCATTCTCAGAGTGTGTCCTCTGAGGCCAGTGGGGCCTCAGTCCAGGGAGGGAAGTGGAGGCCTCACACCACGGCCAATAAGGAACTGACAGCTTGGTCGGGAGGCTAGGCTCGAAGCTGCAGACAGCTGCTAACACGTTATTACGTTAATTACAAGGACCAGAAGAGACATCACCTAAGTGCCAGTGGAGCAGTATACACAATAAATGTTGCAAGGATTCAGAAAAGAGAAAGTTCTATGATTCTCCCCCATCCAAATCCACTGCTGCCGAGTCAATTTCGACTCATAGCGACCCTACAGGGCAGAGTAGAACTGCCCCAGAGTTTCCAAGGAGCGCCTGGCGGATTGGAACTGCCAACCTCTTGGTTAGCAGCTGCAGCACTTAGCCACTATGGCACCAGGGTTTCCAGAAGTGCCTAAATACCTGCAACATGTATGACAACTAACGTCATTAATATACAAAGAGCTCGTGCAAATCAATAAGAAAAGAACCAAACACCAAAATAGAAAAGAGAGATAAGAATGAGCAGCAATTCACAGAAAAACACAAAAGGTTTTAAACTTACGAAAGATGTACAATCTTACTTCTAATAAACCAAAAAACCCGTTGTGGCCAAGTCAATTCTGACCCACAGCGACCCTGCAGGGGCCTGTCCCGCAGAGTCCGAGTCAATTCTGACCCACAGCGACCCTGCAGGGGCCTGCCCCGCAGAGTCCGAGTCAATTCTGACCCACAGCGACCCTGTAGGGGCCTGCCCCACAGAGTGTCTGAGGAGTGGCTGGTGGATTCGAACTATTAACCTTTTGGTTAGCAGCCAAACACTCAACCATTGTGCCACCATGGCTCCTACTTCTAGTAAAAGAAATACAAATTAAAACTACGATGAGCTGTATCAGCCTATCTACTGCTCATATGTTTGAAATTTCCCACAGCACAAAGTTTTAACACGTTTAATGAATTTAAAAAAACAGTGATTTAAGAGATATATAACCAATTGCAATGCATAGGTCTTATTTGGATCCTGATTCAAATAAACAAAATCTGAAAAAAAAAAAAGGATAAAAGCCATCTGGGAAATCTGAACACTGACTTTGGTGGCATTATGAAGCAACCCATTACTTTTGAGGTCTGATAATGATAGTGTGATTGTGTGTTTAAAAACAGTTCTTGTCTTTTAGATGTAACTGCTGAAACACTTAGGGAAGAAATGATCTACTGTCTCGAACGTTCTTCAGAATAATCTGGAGAGGGGAAGCGGCCACGTGGGGACAGATGGAACAACACGGCTCCAGCTGATGACTGACGCTGGGAGACAGGTTCCCAGTGTTCGTTACGCTAATCTCGCTATTTTTATCCATTTGAAATTTTTCACACTAAAACATTAAGAAATATACAACAATAGTATCTCATTTTTCATCCACCAGACGGGAAAAGAATCACACAGTAGAGGTCACAAACATCCCCGTATGTTATTGGCAGGAGACTGGACTGGAATAAATTCTTCATAGGTGGGCCTGGTTTTATCTGCACAAATTTACCCTTTGGCTTAGCATTCTCTTCCAGGAATGTCTCCTACAGGAAAGCCCATACCTGTGTCCAAAGACATACATCTATGGATGTTCATTGCAGCATTATTTACAGAAGCTAAAGAGGAGAAACAATTCAAAAAAACAATGGTGTGAGGCTGGTTAACAAATTAAAACAGATCCCAGAAAAGGGAACACTTTGCAGCAATAACAAGAAAAAAAGAAAATGCGGAAATTTTCTAGGCACAAATAAGAAACAATGTCCAAAATATATTAAGTTAAAAAAAAAAATCAGAGACTGACAATGTAAATAATATTTGAGCTAAAACGAAGTGGCAGCATGTATACCAAGGTCCCTATGGATGCACAGGCTGTATCTGGATGGACTCTGGGGAAACTGGTCCCTATGGTCACCTTGGGATCAGGGCCTGGGGCCCGGGGGCAGGGGGAAGGGGAGCATGCGGTAGGAGGGAGACAAAGCCTTTGAAAACCGAAAATCCAAACCAGTTGCTGTCCAATCGAGTCCGTCTCATGGTGACCCCATGTGTGTCACAGTAGAACTGTGCTCCACAGGGTTTTCAACGGCTGATTTTTTTTCAGAAGTAAATCGCCAGGCCTTTCTTCTGAGGTGCCTCTGGGCAGACTCATATCTCCCTTCAACCTTTCAATTGGCAGCCAAGTGTGTTAACCATTGCACTACCCAGGGATTCTAATAGATTACACGTGTACACATTAGATTAATTTTTTTAAAAAAGCTGAGATTGGCTTTCGGTGCAAGGGTGGAGGGTCACATCTCCCTTCAGGACACACTTCAGAAGAGGCAGAGAGAAGGAAGCTGAGGTCCAGCGTGGGTGCTCTGGGAAACGCCGCAGGACAGCTGAGAGAAGGGGTGGGGGGTGATCTCCAGCCTGGCTGTGGGTGGGGAGGACAGACAAACTCCTTTAGCCTCACCCTGAAAGCCTGCAGAGCTGACACAGAGTCAGCACAGACCCCATCTTATCTCTTGCAGAGGCTGGCTGGTAACTGCAGGGATTTGCTATGGGGGCTCCCAGCTGTCTGGGTGTTGCTAAGTGGCTGATCACTGAGCTGTTTGCAAACAGGGCATTGCTTCTACACACCTCGCCCGCCCCCCTCTTCCCCCCAGCCGAGCCCATTAGCCAGCCGGTTTGATTATGCAACCCTTGGGAACAGCCGCCCCCAGAAATGCCACCCTCCACCCCCAGGCTCCGGCTCCCACCTGTCGTCCCCTGTGGGTCACTGTCAACACTCATGTCCAAGGGCAGTTACACATTCCATCCACTCTGGGGCAGAGCACAGGAGCGGGGGCAGGAAAGTAGAGGAAGGGGGCAGATTTGGGTTTCTGAGCAGGGGGCCTTGTCAGGGCACACTGACCACTACCCACCAGTCTCCCACCCCAGGTGTGAAGGAGCAGAAAGGGGCCCTTGGAGAAGAGAAGTCACAGGATGTCAAAGAAACTGACCAGGCCCCCTCTCCCTAATTGCCGGTGGGCCCTGTTCTGGGTTCCCTGGAGCTGCCCCAGGCCCACCATGCTCACCTTCCTTCCCTGGGGGAGCAGCAGTCCTGTGTCCCGTCAGCAAACAGGCAGCTCTGAATTCACCTCTAACCTCTAAGCTTCCTGACTCTTCTCTTCCCCATCAACAGGTCACACAGGAGGCATCAGAAGCAGACAATACCTCCCAGCGCTCCTCAGACCAGCTGCCCCTCCAGTCTCCCCACCCGGGCCCCTGGGCCTCCCTTCCAGCCAGCAGGGCACCAGCGCAGGGAACAGCAACCAACCTCCTCGGGGACGTCAGTCAGGCTTCCCTTTCTCCAGGGCACGCTCCCTTGCATGATGAAATCCACCACCTTTGAGTTCTGGAACATGGCCCCCAAGAAAGAGATGGCCTTGTCCACAGCCACCACCATCCCGAAGAGGGCTTCGAGTCGGGTGCTGTGCTGGGCAGCGTCCTGCCGCACTGCCCTCACCAGCTCCAGGACCTCGGGGCTCCCAGCCTGAGGGTCAGCTGGGGGAGTACCACCAGCCCCAGCCTGGGAGGCCTCCAGCCGGTGAAGGCCTTGCTCCAGGTGGCCCATGCCACGGTACAGGCCCTGCAGCTTCTCCGTCACATCTTCTTGGAAATGCAAGAGCTTGTCAACCTTCTCGTTCAGCATGTTGAGCTGTTTGTCCACGGTGTTTATACAGGCCTTGCCCAGCACCGGCAGCCCCCGGGGCCCCAAACTCTCCTTGGCGGTTCCTGACATCCTGATGCAGGCTTGACAACGCCGGAGAAATGGCAGAATCACAGACGCCTGGTTGTCACTTGGGCAGTGACATTTGGAAGTTCATTGTCCTTGGAAACTAGCGCCTCGGCCTCATCCCTCAGTGCCAGCCCATCAGTCGCCTGGCTGCTTGGGAAGCCCAGTGGCCCAGGGCCTCTCTGTGCCTCTGCTTATCTCCCACTCTGCCACGCCGTGAGTGGCGGGCTGGGTTTGGCCCAGGCCCCTCTCCTTGGGCCCTTTGACATCATGGCAGCATTTAACATTCCTTTCTGAGAGGCTGCTGATGGGTGAATATGTTAAGAATCTGCCCGAGGCCGGCAGGGGCTTGAGAAGCTGAAACTGAAGGTTAGAAGCAAGGGGTCCTTTAGGCAACTCCTTGTCAGCCAGGTGCTAAGAGGGGCTCTAGGGGCTCCAGGGCAGAGCGAGACCTTTAGAGGCCCAAAGCGCTGGCTAGTAGGGGTGTCTCCGTCTGCTGGGGTGTCTTCCTACCACATACACATAATTCACCATGAAAAGCAAAACCAACACAGAACAAAATGTGAGGCTGTTCAAAAAAGCCCTCATTTTTTTTTCCACAATGAAAACGTTAATGCTTTAGCAAATTGGAAACACACTTTCGGCGCCCTCACTTAGCCCAGTCGGCGGGCGCCCTTACTTAGCCGAGAAGCCCTGGAAGCACAGTGGTTAAAAGCTCGGCTGCTAACCAAGAGGCAGGCAGTTCAGATCCACCAGCCCCTCCTTGCAGACCCTATGAGGCAGTTCTGCTCTGTCTTATGGAGTCGCTATGAATCAGAATCCATTCGACGGCAACAGGTTAGGTTTGTTTTTTTTTACTTAGCCGGTCCCCTGTTGTGCATTTAGGCTGCCTGCGGGGTGAATCTACAGGGCCCTCCCCACCCAGAGCCCCCAGTCACTAGTCACTTGTATCTAAAGATAGAAGTGAGGGACAACAGCCCAGGCTGCTCACCAAGTGCCACCCTGCAGGTCACATTCTTCGCAGAGCCCTCAGGAGCTTTACCAGCTGTCCCCATTCTCCCCGGTAATTACTACGCAGGTAGCCAGCACTACTTTCTAATCAGAAACAGACTCAGTAGGATCCTGGACAGGAATTCGTCCTGTGGTCTCTGAACCTTTTAGCCCTAGGAGCCCCTTGGTTCAAACGAAACATTTTACAGAAGCAGAAATAAAGCAGACAGAAGAGGTTGATGCTGAGGTGGGAAGCAAGGGGGCACCGCAGAACCCTGAGGTTGCCACAAACCCCATTTTCATCCAGCCCCTCATTTGGAGGGAGCAAGGCCAGAGAGGGAAGCTTGTCCAAGGTCAACCAGCCATGCAGCCATGTAGCCTCTTGAAGATGGTCCAGGGATAGTCAGTGATGGCACCAAATGGGGGGGGAGGTTCTTTCAATGGCCCCCTAGATCTCCACCAGTCCAAATAAAAGTGATTATGATAATAAACTTTAACCTAGAAATCTGACATCTACAAGCGGCTTTAGGTCATCTTGCTATTTTAGGTCATAGGAAACTGTGCTGATTAATTTTCTGTGTCACCTTGGCTGGGCTATGGTGTCCAGGTGTTTGGTCAAACGCTAGTCTAGATGCTGCTTTGAAGTGTTTACACGGGATTAAATCAACTGGCTTTAAGTAAAGCAGATTGCTCTCCATAAAGTGGTGGGCTTCATCCAATCAGTTGAAGACCTTAAGGGTAAAGCCCAAGGTTTCCTGAGGGAAACCTATAAATAGACATCCTGCCAGAATTCCTTTCTCTCCCTCACCATCTGACCTACCAATACTGGGACACAAGACTGCCAGAATTTCCAGCCTGTCCTACATATTTTGAATACAAGACTGCCAGAATTTCCATCCTGTTGCCTGACCTATGGATTTTTGGACTTGCTAGCCCCACATCTCAACGAGATGGATTGACACAGTGGCTGCAACCATGGGCTCGAGCATAACAACGATCATGAGGATGGTGCAGGATGGGACAGTGTTTGGTTCTGTTGTACACAGGGTCACTGTGAGTCAGAGCTGACTCAACGGCACCTAACAACAACATCACCACAATCACATAAGCCAATTCCTTCAAATGAAAATAATAATAATAATAAAATTAAAAAATATATATGTCTTATTGGTTCTGTTTCTCTATCAAACCCATTGCTATCAAGTCAATTCTGACTCATAGTGACCCTATAGGACAGAGTAGAACTGCCGCATAGGGTTTCCAAAGAATGGCTGGTAGATTTGAACTGCCAATCTTCTGGTTAGCAACCATAGCTCTTAACCACTGCGCCATCAAGGCTCCTGCAAACCCTAAGACAGCAACATACAAAAACAGCATGCTTGGCCACGAACACATCTCTCTATCTGGGTAGCTGCCCCTGTGCAGCCCTTGTAGAAATCCAGACCCATTTTCGGGGGCACAGTCCTGGTGTCTCTGATGGAATAGCCTTGAGCATATTTAAAAGAGCACCAGTCGGTTACATTTGCTGTACTTTTAAAACGAACACGCAAACAAACGAACCCTCCTTGGAAAAAGCAGTTTGGGAAACACCTCATGCCCCAGCCCCTTTGGGGGATTTACTATTCACCTCAGCAGGATGTCCTTTGCCACAGAAAAGAACCAGGCATCTGATTAGGGAATCACCCCTTCCCCCTCACAGCACACTCAGTTTTTTCCTGTACAAAGAGAATTCCTTGGATCAGATTTTGGGAAATTACTGCCTAGAGAAATTTCTGGAAGTCTCACACCCAGCCCAATGCCTCTCCCACGGTAGGTACAAATATTTTTTGTGAATGAAACCTCAACAGTCTGAAGAGTCAGATCCCGGTCTTTGGGAGAGACGTCCCACCAGAATATACATACTACTGGCTGCTTCTTATTACTGCTGCTATAGAGATCTAAGCAAGGGCATCCAGACAAGTCCCTGTTAATATAGCCTGGAAAGATACCTTAAAAGTCCAGAAGAACTCGAAGGAAACAATCAAGTACTCCAGACACATTATATACCAGTTGCTGTCAAGTCAACTCCAAATCACGGTGACCCCCTGTGTATCAAAATGGAACTGTGCTCCACAGGGTTTTCAATGGCTGGTTTTTAGGGAAGTAGATCAGGTCTTTCTTCCAAGGCACCTCTGTATGGACCTGAACCGCCAACCTTTTGGTTAGCAGCGGAGCTCGTTAACCATTTGCACCACCCAGGGGGCCCCCTGACATATTAGTAAGTATCTATGTCAAAAACTAGTTTAAATTTTTTGTGGATTCACCCCAGGTCTCCCTTAAGTGTTTCCTAGAAATAAGACTTCTACTTTGGCTGTTCCAGAACCACCTGGAAGCTCCCAGAGGACAGTAACGGTGCCAGGCTGCCCTCTGGGTCTGGCACATGGCAGTATTCAATACTGTATCAAAGGAATGAACTAAGGAGGCCACAGCAGGAAACAAGAGGCTGAGTTGACACTGGAAGGACTTCTGAAGAAGGAGGCAGCTGAGGCCTGGGTCTCCAGAACAATCCGAATAAGAACAGGGAAGGAAACCTGACAATTCCCAGAAGGAAGCTCTGGGAACCTCTGGGAAAAATCTCAGAATACGCCAGCAGGAAAAGACCTTGAGGCTTCTTTGATGTAAAAGAGTAGCCAGGAAGACCGCCTTGAATCCCTTTTGTTTTTCTGTCAACAGGAGTTTATGAGCACATTTATGAACTCCCAAGTGGGAGCTCATGGGTTCTCTCCAACACCCTCTGATGTAAAGGGCTCAGGAAGTACCATGCTTCTCGCCATTCGCTCCAACTCTCTCGAGTTCTTTTGGGACAATGGTGCCTGCCCAGAGGAGAAGGGAAGCATTCCACCTCCCAAGTCAAGAGAGTGCAGACCCAAGAAGAGGCAGCTGTGCTGGGTCGGCACAGAGCAGCAAGCCCAATAACACCTCATCTTTCCTGGGTGAGGGCAGGGCAGCTGGTCCACTCCCAGGAAAACACAGGCTGACTTCTGTTTGTCACCATGCACTGAGCCACTAGACTCTTCCTGGTCTTTCTGGTGGCCTGACAGTGTCTGGGCTCACGTGGAGGGAGATACCACAACCTCTCATTTTAAAATGACATCAGGACTCTAACTCAAGTTGAAAGATTGACCTATATTTATCTCCTTTCTTTCCAGAGACCTCATTAAAACGATAGTAAAGGAAAAAATGAAACAAAATAGACACCCTCAATCACAGAGAGGATGGAAGAGGAGCCACTGGGATGAGTGTGGTCAATGAGCTTCTAGAAGACAGGAAGCTGTCAGAAAAGAGGTAACTGGAGAAGCAAGAAAGAGAAACCCACAGTCTAACTGGTGGATTCAGACAAGCATAGAGTCAGCTTTCCCTGCAGAACCCCAGAGTGGCCTTTGGACCCTGAGACCCTGGGTGGGACAAGGGGGAGGGTCGCCACACCTCTACACAGAATGGGCGCAGCCAAGAGACCCTGGACCCTCACAGATCAGAGGACTGTTTCTGGGGATACGCAAACCCATTGCCTTTGAGTAGATTCTGACTCAAAGTGACTCTACAGGACAAAGTAAAACTGCCCCATGGGGCTTCCAAGGAGCAGCTAATGGATTCAAAGCTGACCTTTTTGGTTAGCAGCCAAGCTCTTAACCACTGCATCACCAGGGCTCCAAGGGTTCACAGTACAATAGATTCTATATACAGGCTTTGGCAGGTTCCCCAGGGAGCTCCTCCTGTGATCATCTCAACAAACCCATTCAAGAAGCCCCGACCACCCACTCAGTTTTTAGTGTCTTATTCTGAATTACACACAAACAAAAAGGGATAGCCAAGTATTTGAAGAAAGTCCCAAGATGAAAAGGGGAGAAAAAAGCAGGTAAAAACATAACCCTGGAGGAGACACAGGAAATGCAGACATAGAAGAAAGCTTCTAAGAGGCTCCTGTTATTTAATGAGAAACTAATTTGCTCTGTAAACCTTCATCTAAAGCACAATAAAATAGTAATAATAAAAATTTTTTAAAGGCTGTCATTAGGAGTCACAAGAAAGTGTGCAAAGCTATTTCATCCATTAAAAAAAGAAGGGGCTGCTATGGAGAAAGAGCAGTTGTAGACTAATAGAGAGCTCTTGGAAATTAAAAATATGAATATTAAATTTTTAAAAAAATCTAACATAGGGGTTGAAGAATATCCCAGAAAAATAGAACTAAAGATGAAGACACAGACATAAGGAGAGAAAAGATAAAAAAGTTAGATAATGGATTCAGCTGGTTCCACATCTAATTAATTGGCACCTCCAAAGGAGAAATAAGAGAAAGGGAAGGAAATCTTCAGAGATACTACAGTCGTTAGGGACCTTTAGAACACAGGGATAAAGAGGAGATTCTAAAAGCTCCCAGAAATTTAAAAGAAAATAAATTACGTACCAAAGAACTAGAATCAGAATGACATTAGACTTCTCCCCCTAAAAAGAACTGGATGCTGGAAGACAGGTCAAACGTAGAATTCGAGGTTGGAAAACATTCCGTCTTAGAACTTTGAAGACATTGCACCACTGGCAGAGAAAGAATGAAGAGTTTTCAGACTTGTAAAGATTCAGAAAGCTTATGTACCCTTTCAAAGGAAGCTGATGTGAGGGTATACTCCAGCAAAACAAGGAAGCAAGCAAACAAACAAAGAGTTTCAGGGAACAACTTCATTCTTGGTCCAAAGAACCTAAATTAAAGCAGGAGGATAGAGAGCCCTCAGAGGATGTCAGAGTGATAAAGTCAGGATGAAAAATACCAGAATTAAAGCAGTTCGAATCCACCAGGCACTCCTTGGAAACTCAATGGGGCAGTTTTACTCTGTCCTATAGGGTTGCTATGAGTTGGAATCGACTCGATGGCAGTAGGTTAGTAAAATGTTGAGAGCATGGGGCCTAGAGTCAGACCGTCTGCATTTAACTCCTGCCTCTGCCACTGATGACCCTATGGGGCAGTTCTGCTCTGTCCTATAGGGTCACTATGAATCGGAATCAACTCAACGGCAAAGGGTTTGGGTTTTTTCTGCCACTGATGAGAGGGAGTCTTGGGCCGGTTCACTTAGCCCCTCTGAGCCTCCATTTCCTGGTGGGTAACATGAGAATGTTAACTGTACTTTCACTTCCTGGAGTTGTCGGAAGGATTACAAGAGAACACTTGCCTGGCGCTCAGAGCGGTTCAGGGCACGCAGTAAGTTCACCAGTGTTAGCTGTGACTATGAGGACGACAGACGGGGCAGGAAGGGAGCAAACGGAAGCAGAGATTCCAGGAAAATCAGGGTTCTCACAAGAGTGAGATTATAGTACAATAATTGATTTCTAATGAATAATATGTAAAGCTATGATAAGGTAAACACTCCACACAAGGAAAAATAATAATATATCTACTGTGAGGATGGGGAGTGGGGTGGGGAGCATGAGAGCTAAATCCTCATTTATCCTAATAGGAAGTCCACAGATAAGGTATAAAACTGAAAATGAAGTGGCTGAAGAGAATATGGAGGGCAGACCAGAAGGAAAAGCTAGGAGACGTGACCGTGGTTGCCTCGGGCAAGCAGAACCAGAAGCAGGTTGTGAGAGCTTAGGAAGGCAACACTGAAGGGGCACCGAACACCCTGTTTCTCGTGATCTGTGTAGGCATCACAAGGACGCTCCAGACGTGGCAGTCACAGGGCTTGGTCTAACCAAGTCAACCATCAGGACAATCTTCTGACAGAAGTGTCTTGAGGAAAAGCGTCCTTGTTTCTTATTTTGCACTAAGGAGCCATATGGGCTAGCTGCCTACCTAGAATTAAGCTCTGAATTCCGGCTTTCACCACCTGTAAGGGAGGCTCAGAATAGTGCAATAATCACATGGCTATTTCAGTATTAAATACAAGTAAAATACCTAGCAAAGTGGCTGGTACATGGCTGTTGTTGTGGGCCGTAGAGTTGATCCTGACTTGTTGTGACCCTATATGACAGAGCGGAACTGCCTCATAGAATTTCCAAGGCTGTGATCTCTTCAGGAGCAGATTGCCAGGTTTTTTCTCCCGAGAAACCACTGGGTGGGTTCGAACTGCCATAGTTTCGGTTAGCAGCCGAGCACTTAACCATTGTACCACCAGGGTTTCTTTGGCATAAGGTAAATACATGACAATGGTAGATTGAAGCTACCATCCTTAAGGCCAACCTCACCTACTTTCTGCACCCCTCTCAGCCCACTCCCTGCCCCAGAAGCTCAGCCTAACAAGACAGCCATGGGCTCAGTCACCTCACTGCGGGGTGAGACAATAGTAGAAAGAGACGGGGGTCTCCCCAATCCTAACCAGTCCAATCCCCCAGGCACCTGGCCCAGCCCAGGCTGCCTCCTCCAGTCGCACTGTGAACTCAGAAAGTGCAAGCATGGCCTCCGTCAAGCCACGCATACTTAGGAAATGAAAACAGCTGAGAAAGAATGCAGACAACTTTGGGGTGAGCTGCTATTTGGCACCGTCCACCCACTGCACCCTGCATTGGCTGGGAAAGGGCCAGGCTGGCGATCCCAGGCTGCACTCATCAGCCAAAGCTTTCTGCTGACTGAGCTTCCTGGCCCAAGAGGACCCAGGTCTGGGGAACAATTTTCGCCGGGGCCCCCTTAGTCCCGTGACCCTAACGATTGCTTCTCAGGCTCCTACTTCAAAGCAAATTGACCTGGAGCTGCCCTTACCGCAAATATCTGGGTATAATCTGACGCCCACTGCTGGCCCCTGGTGCTGGGGCCGTGCAGTGCCAGCGCAGGGCACAGAGTCCCCATCCTGCAGCCGCGCCAGCTCACGTTTACTCTGCGTGGAGATGGGTTTTGCCCAGCTGCCTGGAGCGCCGGGAATGAGGTGGGCTGGCTGGCGGGATAATGTCTCTAGAACTTGGGCGGCTGTGATAAGCCTGGCATTTCCGTTATCTGTGACCCTCTGCTCTAGGCCTCCAGAGGCATCCAGAGGGTTCGCTGGTTATCAGCTTTGCTGGGCTCTATCTGCCTCCCCGGGGGCCTACTTCCTGCTTCACTTAGAGCAGCGTCCAGCTGTGAAATAAACACCGTGTGCCCCTAGAAGGGAGAGAGGGAGGGAGTCCCAGGGCAAAGAGGCCCTGAGTTTAAAACCCAGAATCCTGGGGCTGAGCCCCAGGAGGTCAGCTGGGAATCCTGTTCTCCAGGCAGCCCTCCAGGCCTGATCTTTAATGGGGTTGATTGCACCCTGGCTGGGAGCCTTGTCAGTCACCAGCAGGATGGGCGGGTCTGGCTATTCCTTTTCCAAGTAAAACTACTCAGGAAGCAACAAAGAAGTAGAGAGTCTCCCAGACTGGGGCCTGTCCCAGTGAGAGGGGAAAGAAGATGACCCAGGGTCTCTGCTGAGTGAGATGCCAGCTCCAACTCAGCTGCTGCCCTCAGGGAGGGTTCCCTGGCCAGGCTGCCCCAGGGTGCGCTGGAGGAGGCTGACCCCTACACAAGCACACAGGCACACACACACACACACACACACACAAGCACACATGCACATACATGTGCACACGCACACACACACGCATGCACACACACGCACGCATGCACACACACATACGCAAGCACACTCAAGCTCGCTCGCTGTGCTCCTCCTTTAGCCAAGCTGTATCTTTTTTTTTTTTTTAAATACTTTTTCAGTATCCACTCCCAGTTCCTATTTGTGGTGCACTCTACCTGACATATACAGCCTTGGTGGAAAGTAACGGCCACCTCGAGAGACAGACAGATTTAGGGCACCCCTGGGCAAGCCACGCAGCCTCTCTGAGCCTCAGATCTCTAGAATGGGGATAATAATAAGTTCTACCCCCTAGGGCTGCTGGGAGAAGTAAGCAGAGCTCCTGCATAAAGCACTGAGAACTGAGTCTGACATAGCAAGTGCTCCGTGGAGGCTGTTCTCGTTGTCCTCTTCCAGGGGACCCAGGCTTGGTGGATCCCACCTGGAGTTTGAAGCTTGGGAGAGTGATGCAGAGATGGAGCGTCCACTCCCAGTGTGACAGGGATGACATCCTGGGCAGATCCTTCCTGTGGCACCTGCTGGTCACCTTCATGGAGCCGCACGTTGTCTCCCCTGTCCGGTCGCCCTGCAGTAAGCTCCCTGTCTCCACTTAGGATGGTCAGAGTCCTTTTCTACTGCTCATGACTGAAAACAGCCAAACTAAAACATTTTCTATCCGGAACCCGACTTTGTCCCTGGGCGGCTGCAAGTGCCAACTACCAAGTCAGAGAACACAATGGTATTTGCAAGTTGGAACTGGGCCAACCAGTCTCACACCAGCACACAGTGTGGTCGGCACTCCTGCCAGCTCATGCTGCTGCTGTGTGTCTTGGTTTGCTGGGTGCTCTGACGTGCGTCATCGCTGCTCGTGGGAGGTGGACGTATTAGGATCCCCACTTTACTTACGAAGACACAGAGGCTCACGGTGAGAGTCAACATGTGTCAGAGTAGAGCTGTGCTCCATAGGGTTTTCAATGGCTGATTTTTTGGAAGCAGATGGCCAGGCCTTTCTTCTGCGGGGCTTCTGGGTGGACTCGAACCTCTAAACTTTTGATTAGCAGCCGAGTGTGTTAACCATTTGTACCACCCAGGGACTTCTAAATCCAGACCAGCAGCCATTCATTCAACATTTACTGTGCCAAACCCTACACTTAAATAAGTCAACAAACACTAGGAAATAAATAAAACACTATTGCCTGTTAGTGGCACTATGTGCTACACATCTTTACATACATCATCTTCCTTGCACCTCACAACAGTCCGAGGAGGAAGGGACTATTATTGTCCTCATTTTACAGATGAGTAAACTGAGGCTTAGCGTGATTAAGCCACTTTTCCATAATCAGTGTAAGAGCTGGATTTAAACTCGGGCAGCCAAGCTCCTGAGTCTGTACTTTCGACCCCTGGTCTGTGTCTCAGACCTCTGAGGCTTCAGAAACTCTGCTGTGTGCCTGGGGAAACTGAGGCTGTCGGGATGGGAGCAAGGTTAAGATGTCAGGCAGAGAAACGAGGGCAGCCATGAGCTGCTAGACAGAGTCCAGCAAAGCGGATGGGTGGAATGGGGCAAAACTGTATATTATGTGCACACTTCCAGCCTTCTCTCCTGCCCTCCCATATCTGATAAAACTAACTTTATCTTCATCTGCTCAAATTCTCTCCCCTCAATCTACCCCTCTCCTTGGAGTAGAACCTCGTCCCAGGATTTTTTGGTGTCAAATCTAAGGATGGGTAGCCAGAGCCCCAGGTCTGGCGGGGACTTGGCTGCCTTGGTAAGAAAGTGCCAAGAGCAGGAAAGGAAAGAGAGAAGGAGCAGAAACACCGAGCAGGGTCTGGAGGTTTGGTGAATGACAGACTCCAGGGCAGTCCCATGATGCGAGAGAGAGGGCAAGGCAAGAAAGGAGGCCATGGAAAGATGTCTGCTTCAGCACATAAATGTTGTTGTTGTTGGGTGTTGGTGAGTCTGTTCCAACTCACAGCGACCCTATGTGCAACAGAACGAAACACTGCCCGGTCCTGCGCCATGCTCACAATCGTTATGCTTGAGTACATTGTTGTAGCCCCTGTGTCAATCCATCTCATTGAGGGTCTTCCTCTTTTTAGCTGACCCTCTACTTTACCAAACACGATGTCCTTCTCCAGGGACTGGTCCCTCCTGATAACATGTCCAAAGTATGTGAGACGTAGTCTCACCATCCTTGCTTCTGTGGAGCGTTCTGGTTGTACTTCTTCCAAGACAGACTTGTTCACTCTTTTGGCAGTCCATGGTATATTCAATATTCTTCACCAACATTGTAATTCAAAGGCCTCAATTCTTCTTTGGTCTTCCTTATTCACCAAAAAGGACACAAATATTGGTAGAGAACATACGGAGGAATTGCGTGGTGGCTGGCTGGGCTTCTGTGGCTGCCAGTCTGCAGACGCTCAGCCACGTGGCACCAGCTGATAGTCGGGTATAGGAGGAAGAGCAGGAAATTGGGGAGGATTTCTTGGACAAAATGGGACTTGAGGAGAGCTTTGATGGATGGGTGAGATTTGGGGAGGACACGGACAGGGCTGTTCTAGCAGGGGCACAGGGTGAAGGAAGGCCCAGATGGAAGCTGGCAGGTGGGTGTGGGTACAGGGACAGGCCTCTGGACCAGGTGGTGTTGATGGGATCCCAGTTGATTCAATGGGTGGGACTAATTAGTAGATGGATGGGGAAAATCAGGCAGAGACATTTAGACATGAAGCAGCAAGATACAGGAACCACAATCCTATGGAGTATTTTGAGCTAGGGAGCAACATGGTAAATCTGGGTTTAAGAGTAGGGGAAGGAGAGTGACTGGGAGGGGACAGGAAGCTGCTTTCTGGGGTGCTGCAGATGTTATATACCTGGGGGTGGTCACGTGAGTGTATCCATCGGCTAAATGTCAACAGGCTCGAAGATTTATGCACTGCACTGTGTGTAAGTTATACCTTAATCATGTTCTTTTAGCATGGAGGGGAAAGGACGGCTGGGGGCCCTGATGGCGTAGTGGTGAAGTGCTCGGCTGCTAACCAAAAGTCGGCAGTTTGAATCCATCAGCCACTCCTTGGAAACCCTATGGGGCAGTTTTACTCTGTCCTATAGAGTCGGTATGAGTCGGAATCAACTCAGCTGAAATGGGTTTAGTTTTGTTTGGTTTTGGGGGGCTGGCTGCAGGGTACATCAACACAGAAGTTAAAATCCTCGAGTGTTTGCCTGTTCTGGGGTGCGCGCTGTTGTCAAAACACAGGAGCACTAAGGAAGTGAAGAGACATCTGAGAGAAGAAGTCTCTGAAAGTTCTGTAAGTGCTGACAGAAGTTCTGAGACCCTCACTGCATCATGCACAACGGCAAGAGAAGCAAGACTCCCCCCACTGCAGGCAGGAAACCCTAAGGATCCATTACGCTCTCCCCAGATCCAATAAGTGAAGATCTCATCCCAAAAGCAGGTCAAAAAACAGCCAGTACACTAGAATCCTATTTTTGTTTAAAATATACACGTATGCCCAGAAAATCTTCTGGAAGAATCGTTAACACTGCATGAGAGGATTGCAGATGATCATAATTTTCTATGTTTTATGTCTTTTTTCTAATTTTTTTTACCATGAAATGCGTTGTTCATGTTATTAAACAGAAGTTTGTTTTTATGTCATAGTCACCATTCACCTGAGCTCATAAGAATTATTCTAGATGGAAAACATGCACCAGACAGAGGTTTAATTAACCAAGAACACAGAGCCATAGACTTCCTCAGGACCCCAGCTGACAGAAAATAACTTTTAATAATCTTGTGGGGAGGTCTGGGGTCAATTGCTGAGCCTTAAATGAACAGAAAGCACGTACATTTAACAAACACAGAAGGACTCGTCAGAAATAGCAAATCCCGGGGGGAAAAAGCAACTCTTCCTCATTTTGCATTGTATTTTTCCAACTTGGGAAGAGAGGCTCCAAACTCCATATGCAACTCAGGCAGCACACAGTGCAATTAATTAATCTGGGAAATGCTTAAAGCAAAGTTGGCAAAGATTTGGGAACAACCACCAATGACAACATTCTTAAACGATTTAACCCGTTAACCCAACCTGTTGCCGTCGAGTCGATTCCAAACTCATAGCGACTTAGCTAGTTAGGTTTCCAAGGAGCAGCTGGTGGATTCGAACTGCTGACCTTTTGGTTAGCAGCTGAGCTCTTAACCACTGCGCCAGTAAGCACCTGTGATTATTAATACTCACTGGAGGAAGTCTGGAAACTGCTCTGATGTGTGACTTACTACACATGCAATCCTCTGAGCCTGTACAAAACCAAAGACAAACGCATGCATCTAAAACTGAGAGCTGTACTTTGTTCCTGGTGTTGTTGCTGTTGTTAACCAGCTCTAAAAGCATTTTCTGGAGGGTCTCCACACCTCAGGGCACCTGCTATAACCACACACACACGGCAAGTTTAGCATCTGCACTTACATACCACCTTCCATCCATGGGTCCCAAGTGGTCTTTCAGAAATTTTTTCTGATGTTCCCAGTGAGATGAGTAAAAACTATTGCCTCCATCTCATACACAAATAAATATGGGGGCAGCTAAGTGGCTTGTCAGTGGTTACAAAAAAAAAATTACAACCCAAGGCAAAATCCCTGCAGGCAGCCCTCTGGTGTCCCTTGCTCCCTTCCTCTGCTGAGCGTCCCTTTGAGCTTTGTCTTGTCATTGGCCAGGGTTTAAGTCATGCACGCAGACCGTTGTTTCCCTGGTGACGGAGGTGGCATTCTATTTCCTGCCCTGAGTCTGGCCCAGGGCCCTGGCTGCACCGCATTTAGCTACAAGTGCATCAGCCGTGCGTGAGTGGGGACAGCTTGGCTCCTTGGAAACCTAAATAGCATGTGTCAGCTGGCCAGAGCCCGCTGACAGCCACTCCAGACCTTGCTGCCAGCTACCCCATCACTTGCCCAGAGCAACCCACAATAAAGGCGATGACACCTCCAAGCTGGATGGACAAAAGGGAACACCTCAAAGGCAAACTCCCTGGCACTGCTCCAGTCCCATCCTCAGGGAGAGGTCATCCTCAGACATGTGGGACCTGGGCCCCCCAACCAGCATGGCCCTCCCTCTGCTTGCTTCTGTGGACAGCAGAGTGCATGGCCCCCTGATGACATTCCCCATAGCCAACGGCCTGCTTGAGTTGACACCTCCAGTTCCCAGTTCCAGGGCTGCCTTTATGTTTCACCAATTAACGAATCCGGGAATGGCCACTGAAAATCAGGTCCAGGAAAACAAGGGCACCGCTGGGCGTCCACCGGGCAGCGAGGCCTTGAGACTCTGCTTTAATGACTTCCGTCACTCAGAAATTGAGGGTGGAGATTGTCTTGTTGTTTTATCAATTCTCTGCCATTTGGTATAAATGCCATGTACGGTCACTTTTAATTAATTTTGATTCCTTTGCCTCTAAAATGCCCTGTTTACCTTCCTGGGTAATGATGTGCATCCTGTGAACTAGAGGCTGGTAGTTGCCCTTCCCACGTGCTTCCAAAGTACCCCAACAGGCCCCTACTCGCTCCGTGAGTAACAGTGACAATAATCTCTAATCCCTGCTGAGCAGTTACCTCATTCCAGGCACCCTGCCAAACACGTTACACTCGTTAGTTTTTGTTCCGTTTTTTTAACTCTAGGTGTGTGCCACTGTTCGCCTCATTTCACAGACCAGGCTAGAGAGGTGACCAAGTCACTCCACAAGTGTCCTGTGAATGCTGTGAGATGTTACCACTAACTTCCTGGCTTAAAACAGCAGAAATCTATTCGCTCACAGCTCTGGTGGCCAGAAGTCTGAAATCAGCATGGTACCCATGGGCTGAAACAAGGCTGCCGCAGGGCCGTGCCCCCTCTGGAAGCTCTAGGGAAGAAACTCTTCCTTGCCTTTTCCAGCTTCTGGTGGCTGCTGGCATTCCTTGGTTTGTGGCTGTATCACCCCATCTCTGCCTTCCCGGTCACATCGCTGTGTGGGTTTCACATCTCCCTCTGGCTCTTTTATAAGAGACCACCCAGATAATCCGGGATAGTCTCACCATCTCAAGATCCTTATTTAATCGCAGCTGCAGAGTCTGTGTTTGCCATTTAAGGCGATGCTCACAGTTTCTAGGGATTTAGGGCCTGGATATTCTGGGGGCCTTTGTTTAGTCATCCAGCTAGTAGGTCCTGCCTTCATGTTTCACTCCTCATGTGCTCAGGAGGATTCAATGAGCAAATGGTAACATAGAGGTTAATGGCTCAGGCTTTGGGGTCAGGGAGACCTGAGTTTGAAGCCCAGCTCTGTCACTTTCTTACTGCATGAATTTAGCAAGTTAGCTTAACCTCTCTGAGCCTCAGTTTCCCCATCAAAGCCTACCTCATGGGGCTGTTTTGAGGACTGAATGAGATAATGGGTATGAAACCCACATAGCAGTGCCGGCATGTAGTTGAACGTTCGATGAATGGTAGCTGATGGTAGCTGTTGTCTGTCCTGCTGTTAAAAGCAGGTGTAAGCTGGAGCTCTGACTGACCTTGCAGAGGGAAGCCCAGGTGGGCTCCAGACGGCTTTAGATGAAAAAACACAAAAATGAGGAGTAAAATCACTCTGCCACAGAGCCACTGAAAGCCAGTGCCAATGTAAGCATGGTAGAACTCTCAAAACCTTTTGGTGTGGAGCAGTATAAAGACCTGCCAGAAGTGGCCACGTGAAGCATGTCTGCTCTTCAGAAGTGGAGGCTGTGAGCTTCCTCTGGTGCAGATGTGGACCTGGGCCCCCAGAATGAATTTTGTCATTAGATGTTCCTATACATTGTTTTAAAGTGGGTTTGTCCAGAGATTAACCGATGGTCAACTTGAGGTTAAACTGATTCTAGTTACAAGAGTTACAACAAAATGAATAACCAAGAGAGCAAGAGCTTGGAGCATGGTAGAATAAACTCAGAAAACAGACGAGAGAAGAAAAAGAACAGTGGGCAAAAAATAAGGACGTTTTATGGGCATTTGTTCTTGGTATGTTCAGGAGAAGAAAGTGCAAACTGAAATGTTCCTTTACCTCTGAGCAAAATAAACGTGATTTGGTTCCGTTCTGTTTATTAACTGCGATAAGATAACATGAATTAAAAAAAAAAAGTTTTAGTATTTCATTTGGTTGCTATTTGCACTGCACTTACTTATGATCATATACCAAAACAAATCAAACCCAGTGCTGTTGAGTCGACCGTATAGGACAGAGTAGAACTGCCCCATAGAGTTTCCAAGGAGCGCCTGGCGGATTCAAACTGCTGACCCTTTGGTTAGCAGCTGTAGCACTTAACCACTACGCCACCAGGGTTTCCCTTATGATCATACAGTATGATCTATTCAGCCTGCTATATTCCATCTGATAAGGTTTTTCAAATTCTTTACAGACACGATAAGAATCCCTCCATTTGGATGAGAAATGCCCTAAGAGTCAATAAAACAAGAAAGTCACAGATTTTACCTTTTTAGAGAAGAAAAACTAAATATAAATTGTATTAATGAAGAACTGCAAACTATTTAAACATCAACTAGTCGGGGAAAGAACGACAGCCCTACATCTACCGGCCTGGAAAGCTAAGGCGGATGGACAACTAGAAACTACAATTCACAAAACAACGCATGCAGAGTGATCCCATCTACATTAAAAAGATGGACTGAAATCAGACAGGTGGACATAAGTATGTAAATCTATTAGCTATAGCAAAAGGACACACATCCAATTACACGCTGTCGTTAACAGCGATAACTTCTCAGGAAAAGGGCAGAATTGGGGCGAGGGAAAAGAAGGGAAAAGCCATTTTCTCTTTACAGTCCACATGTTTTGTATTTGTGTTTTTATAAGGAGCATGTTTATGCGTATTACTTGTGTACAACAATAAGAAATATCTTCATGGAAATATTTCATTAATTTACAAATCTTTTGTTGGAAATATCACCTGTGGGATAATAATAGTAAATGTGTTTTGTTTTGTTTTTTTTTTACTTCTATTAATGAAGCAAAAATGTTCTCTTTTCCTTAACCCTTTATATTAAAGGGGAGCCCTGGTGGCACAGTGTTTAAGAGCCATGGCAGCTAACCAAAAGTAGCAGTTCAAATCTACCAGGCACTCCTTGGAAACCCTATGGGCAGCTCTACTCTGTTCTATAGGGTCGCCATGAGTCGGGATGGACTCAACAGCAATGGGTTTGGTTTGGTTATATTATAGTGGAAGCACAGAAAGGAATAACTCATACCTCAGGGAGGGCAAGGCAAGGGAGTCTCGCTTAGGGATGAGAGAGTCCACACACACCTGGCAGCCAGACGTTGTCGGGGAGGGTTAACAGACGCAGGAGGCCTAGAGAGCCTTAGCCCACAGGCCAGCTCTGAAGGCTGGAGGAGGCCGCCAGGCAGCCCCTGGGAGCCCAGGCAAGCTCTAACAGCGGCTCAGCTGTACCCACCTGCTTTTCTCCACCCGCCCCGCCCGCCCTGCCCCCTCATACGCACACCCAGCAAGTGCAGACAGCTAGTATTTACCCTCATGGCAAAGGCCAACAAACAAATCCCTGAAGGTTCTTCTCTAAAGAATTAATCTCTATTGGAGAATCTAAGGCTTTGGTCATTGACTTGGTGCCCTGGAGTAAAATTCTCCTCATCTGGCTATCAGGTGGCCTCAGCCTAATAATTAGTTCCCCCTCCCCTCCCCCTCCCCCACAGCACCCCTACAGCACCCAGTCAGAATTCTCACTGGGGAGAATCCACCCAGTTACAAAGTCATCTTCCTTTTTTTTTTTTAAATTGTGCTTTAAGTGAAAGTTTACAAGTCAGTCTCATACAAAAGCTTATCCACACCTCGCTCTGTACTCCTAGCTTCTTTCCCCCTAATGAGACAGCACACTCCTCCTCTCCACCCTGTATTCCCCGTGACCATTCTTCTACCTCCTGTACCCCTCTGCCTTCTCATCTCGACAGGGGCTTCTTTCTTAAATACACCCAGAAAACTGAGGGTCACCGAGATATTAGCAGAAGCACCAGCTTGAAAGACAAAGATCAAGATACATAGATGTGAAAAACAAACTCTGGTGGAAACAGCTAATCAAGGACTAGAAAAAAAAACTTGGAGATTTAAGAAATATTCAATAAAACCAGAACAGGTTGATTTAAAAAAAAAAAAAAAAAAGGATAATCAGAGAACAAGAGGAAGCTATCGGAGATTTAAAAATATAACTAAAATAAAATGCTCAAAAGAAGAATTGTAAGATAAAAGAGAGGGGCTCTCTCAGAACACAGGGCAAAAAGACAGAGAAAATGTGGAACAACAGATTAGGCACAAAGGGGCAAATCCAAGAGCCCGACGTTCACTAAACGGAATTCAGAAGAGAACAGAGAAAAGGCTGGGGTGGGAGGGAAGGGACGAATGAACCCCAGCCATTTCTCCAACTTTGCATCACTCATTCTAGAGAACATTCTAGTCACTTGTCTGCTCCCCAGGTGATCTCTTTGTTGGGAGTCCTTTTGGCTGCTGCTGTGGGAGGTAGGCTCCCGAATTTATCATCCTACCAAGACTAGGGGAGTCTAGGTCAACTGGCATAACAAAGTTTATTAAGAAAATGTCTGCAACCCACTTTGGTGAGTGGCATCTGGCGTCTTAAAAGCTTATGAACAGCCATCTAAGACGCATCAATTAATCTCAACCTACTTGGAACAAAGGAGAATGAAGAACACCAAAGACACAAGGAAAATGTTAGCCCAAGAGACAAAAGGGCCACATAAACCAGAGACTCCATCAGTCTGAGATCAGAATCACTAGATGGTGCCCGGCTACCATCAACAACCACCCTGACAGGGAACACAACAGACAGTCCCCAGCGGAGCAGGAGATAAGTGTGGAGCAGAACGCAAATTCACGTAGAAAGACCTGACTTAATGGTCTGACTGAGACTGGAGGAACCCCTGAAGCCATGGCCCCAGATGCTCTGTTAAGCCAGAACTGAAACCATTCCCGAAGCCCACTCTTCAGACAAAGATTACATTGAACTATAAAACATAAAATAATACTCGTGAAGAGAGTGCTTCTTAGTTAAAGCAGATACACAAGATCAAATGGGTGGCTCCTGTCCAGAGGCAGGATGAAAAGGCAGGAAGGGACAGGAACTGTTTGAATGGACATAGGAAACCTGGGGTAGAAAGGGGGAGTGTGCTATCACATTATACGGATTGCAACTAATATCACATGAGAACATGTGTATAAATTTTTGTATGAGAAATTAACTTGAGCTGCAAACTTTCACCTAAAGCACACACACACGAAAAGTCCCCTGGCCTCAAAGGGCCATCCCAGCTCCAGGACTCCCTCTAGGACTGACTGAAGCCACTTTTGAGACTGGATCATAGCTCAGCAGCTCCCTCTGCCCAATCCTGCCACCTACTTTTTCTTAAATGTAGCTTCTGAGAGCACCCACCAATAAACTTCCTACTTGGTAATTTCAGAGTCTGTTTCCCAGAGAACTTGGCCTACAACAAAGACCAATGAATGGTGCTGTCATGGATTGAATTGTGTCCCCAGAAATGTGTGTTAACTTGGCTAGGCCATGATTCCCAGTATTGTGTTAAAAAAAAAAAGAAAGACTGGGGCGGGAGGGCATTTTCAGGAAGGGGGAGCTGATGGAGGGTGGTGAGAAAATGACAAAGGACGATCACTTCCTTAATGTGGTCTGATAGCGCCAAGGAGCCCAGGGCTGAAGCCTCTGTTCATGTGGACACTTGGACTCTTGGGATAACTTATTTGAGCCATTGTGAGAAACTCAGAAAGCAGGGCAGGTGAGCAGAGCCCTTCAGCTCATCACTGATGACTCCTCCAGACTGATATCAGTCCACCCTCTTTGGGTTTGGTAGTTCAGTGCCTTACAATCCCAACCAACTTCCCGGGATTCAGCTCATATTTTCCATTTTGTTTACAAGGGAATCATGGCTTTTTCCAACGTCTTGGCCTACTGAGTGTTGTTGTTGTTAGGTGCTGTCGAGTCAGTTCTGACTCATAGTGACCACATATGACAGAGTAGTAATGCCCCATAGGGTTTTCTTGGCTATAATCTTTACGGAAGCAGACCTCCAGGTCTTTCTCCCACGGAGCCACTGGGTGGGTTCAAACCACCAACCTTTCAGTTATCAGCCGAGCTCGTAACCACTGCGCCAATAGGGCTCCTTCTACAGAGTGTAGTAGGCACCTTCTGGTTGAGTGACTGGCTAGCAAATATTCTGCCTTTTCCAGGAATGCCCATTACACTCACAGGGGGACTCACAGCAGCCAAGTCTGTATTATGGGACGCAGGCCCCCACCAAACTGGCCATAACTGATTCAAGGGTAGACTTCTGATCAACCTAATGCAACTGCATTTTCCATCCTGGGATGCTGAAAACTGGTCTAGCAAGACAGAGCTTCTAGAGGTAGTCTTGAAGCTTCAGTCTAAGAGAGGGACCATGAGCTCCCATAAATGGAAAGATAGGGTAAAACATACCCACACAAGCACGCACATGCACACACACACTCATACGGAAGAAGTACAAGACAAAAGGCTCAAAAGAATATTTGTCAAGAACCAAGGCAGAGATAAACTGGAGACTTTCAGAAAGAAGCAAAATCAGGTTTATGGAAGCCAGTCAAGGCTTAGAGGTTGAAAGATGAAGACATGGTAAGAACTTTTAGAAAGGAAATTTCTAAACTGATGTTTTGTTCAGGGGGAGGTGGTGAGGCCATGAGGTAAAAGCTGATCAAAACATGAACAAAATATTTGGATCAAAGTTTTGAATCTGCAATAATATTAAGCTGTTTGTAATATGGAGCCTAGTGGCGCAGTGGTTAAGAGCTCAGCTGCTAACCAAAAGGTCAGCAGTTCAATTCCACCAGTGGTTCCTTGGAAACCCTACGGGGCAGTTCTACTCTGTCCTACAGGGTGGCTATAAGTTGGAATCTACTCGATGGCAGCAGGTATTTGTGATATATCTCTGTTTCTCCTCCATCTGACAAGCTGTCAGTACCTCTATTACGAAATTGGAGTCCCACCGACCTGGTTTGTATCCAGGCTTTGCCACTTAACAGGTATGTGACCTTGAGCAACTTTCTTAACTAATTCGCCGAACTTCACTTATCAGACACAATCATACACAGAGAGCATTTAGCACAGTGTCTGGGGCCTAGCAGGTATTTCATAAATGCTAGCTCTTTTCATTTTTGCTATTGCTCCTTTTTTTTTTTATGTTGAAGTTTCTCGTGTGTGGTAAGTATATCATAACAAACATTTGCCATTTCAACATTTTTTACATGTACGATTTAGTGACATTAATTACATTCATCTTTATGTTGAGGTGTAATCCATACTGAAGGCTGTAGTCTTTGATCTTCATCGGTAAGTACTTCAAGTCCTCTTCACTTTCGGCAAGCAAGGTTGTGTCATCTGCATAACACACGTTGTTAATGAGTCTTCCTCCAGTTATGATGCCCCGTTCTTCTTCATATAGTTCAGCTTCTCAGATTATTTGCCCAGTATACAGGTTGAATAAGTATGGTGAAAGGATACAACCCTGATGCACAATTTTCCTGACTTTAAACCATGGACTATCACCTTGTTCTGTTCGAACGACTGCCTCTTGATGTATGTACAGGTTTCTCATGAACATAATTAAGTGTTCTGGAATTCCCATGTAAGCAACATCATGATAAATGGAGAAAAGAGTAAATTCGTCAAGGATTTCATTTTACTTAGATCCACAATCAACATCCATGGAAGCAGCAGTCAAGAAATCAAAAGATTCATTGTGTTGGGCAAATCTGCTGCAAAAGACCTCTTTAAAAAGTGTTAAAAAGCAAAGAAGGCACTTTGAAGACTAAGGTGTGCCTGACCTAAGCCATGGTGTTTTCAAGCCTCATATGCATCCAAAAGGTGGACAATGAATAAGGAAGACCAAAGAAAAACTGATGCCTCTGAATTACAGTGTTGGCAAAAAATGTTGATTATACCGTGGACTACCAAAAGAACAAACAAATCTGTCTTGGAGGAAGTACAGCCAGAATGCTCCTTACAAGCGAGGATGGCATTTCACATAAGTAGAATTATAATATTTGTCCTTTTTGTGACTGACTTATTTCACTCAGCATGTTTTCAAAGTTCATCCATGTTGTAGCATAGATCAGTACTTCACCTCTCTTTATGGCAGAGTAATACTCCATTGTACATATGTACCACATTCTATTTATCCATTCATCTGATGGACACTGAGGTTGTTACCATCTTTTGGCTATTGTAGGTAATGCTGCAATAAACATTGGTGTACACGTAACTGTGTTTCTGCTTTCAATTCTTTTGGGTATATACCTAGGAGTGGAATCACTGGATCATCTGGAAATTCTACGTTTAACTTTTGAAAAACCACCAAATTGATTTCCACAGAAGCTGTACTATCTTAAACTCCCACCAGCAATGGAGGAGGGTTTCAATTTCTCCACATCCTTGCCAATATCTGTTTTCTGTTTTTGCTTTTTTATCATATTCACCTTAGTGAGGGGTGAAGTGAGATCACACTATGGTTTGATTTGCATTCTCTAATGACTAATGGAGGGCCCCTGGTGGCACAGTGGTTAAAGCACTCATCTGCTAACCAAAAGGTTGATGGTTCGAACCCATCAGCTGCCACAAAGATGTGGAAATTGGTTTCCATGAAGATTACAGCCTTATAAACCATATGGGACAGTTCTACTCTGTCCTTTAGGGCTATGAGTTGGAATTGACAGCAGTGGGTTTTTGGAATGACTAATGAAGGGGGCCTGGTGACATGGTGGTTAAGGTCGGCAGTTCAAACCCACCAGCTGCTCCATGGCAGAAAGATGTGGTGGTCTGCTTCTGTAAAGATTTACAGCCTTGGAAACCTTATGGGGCAGTTCTACTCTATCTTACAGGGTTGCTATGAGGTGGAATTGACTCGATGGCAACGGGTTTCCATGACTTTTCATGTGCTTGCTGACCATTTGTATTTCTTCGGTGAAATGTCTGTTCAAAGTCCTCGTCTCAGGCTGGGTTCTCTAGAGAAGAAAAACCAGTAAAGCGTATACATATAAGAGACTTGTATCAAGGAAATGGCTCACGTAGTTACAGAGGCTGGAAAGTCCCAAGTCCGTGGGTCAGCCTGGAGGCTTCTCCTCACTTACAGCTGCAGAGACCAAGGAATCCTAAGATTGGCAGGCAAGACATTAGGTAAGTGCCTAGCTCAAGTCCCAAGAACCACAGGTCTGACCAACAGGAGCCAGCTGCAGGATCCAGGGAAAGCGAAAGCCCATGAGCCTTGCCAGAAAATCCACCTATATTGGATGCAGGCCACACCCCCAAGGAAACTCCCTTTCAACTGATTGGCTGCTTATGGCAGATCCCATCATGGAGGTGATCACATTATATCAAATCTCATCATGGAGGTGATCACATCATCATACGACAAACTGCCAAACTACATCATAACTGCCAAACCACTGAGGATCATAGCCCAGCCAAGTTGGCACACAACCTTAACCATCACAGTCCCTTGCCCATTTTTTAGTTGAGTTGTCTTCTTGTTGTTAAGTTGCAGGAGTTCTTTATATATTCTGGATATTAAACCCTTATCTGATATATAGTTCCCAGAGAAGTTTTTCTAATCTGTCAGTTGTCTCTTCACTTTGTTGATAGTCTTTTCATGAACAAGTTTTTCATTTTGATTAAGTCCCATTTACCCATCTTGACTTTTGTTGCTCATTTTTTCAGTATCATATCTAATAACGCACTGTTAAATACTAAGTGTTGATGCATTACCCTATATTTTACGGTTTTACATTTTGAGTTGATTTTCACACATGGTGTGAGGTATGGGTACAGCTTTTTTTTTGGCATGTGGAAATCCAGTTGTCCCTGAGGTACGAGTCCAGTTTTTTTTTTTTCGTATGTGGAAATCCAGTCATCCCTGTACCATTTATTAAAGAGACTATTCTTTCCCCCATTAGACAGAATTACCCCTTGTCAAAAACCAATTGACCGTAGATGTACAGGCTTACTTCTAGACTCTCAATTATCTCTCATTCCTCAACATGTCTGTCATTACGGCACTGCCAAAAGCCGTGGTGGTTCAGTGGTAGAACTTTTGCCTTCCACGCAGGAGACCCAGATTCTATCCCCGGCAACGTGCCTCGTGTGCAGTCACCACCCGTCTGACAGTGGAGGCTTGTTTGTTGCTATGATCCTGAACAGGTTTCAGCAGAGCTTCCAGACTAAGATGGGCTAGAAAGAAAGACCTGGTGATCTACTTCCTCAAATCAGCCAATGAAAACCCAAAGATCACAACAGTCCAGACCACAGTCAATCATGGGGATGGTACAGGGACCAGCAGAGTTTCATTCCATTGCGCATGGGGTCACCACGAGTTGGGGGCTAACTCCACGGCAGCTAACAACAAAAATTTACCACTGCCAAACTGATTTGATTACTGTAGTTTTATAGTATTTTTAGATTTACCAGCATTTTGTTGAAGATTTTTGCATCTATACTCATAAGAGATACTGGTCTGTAGTTTCTGTGTATCTGCTTTCAGTTCTTTGTCTGGCTTTTGAAATTACGAAGTGTGAGTCTCCTACTTTGTTCTTCTTTTTCAAGATTGCTTTGGCTTTGGGGGACCTCTTGCAGTTCCATAAAAATTTGAAGACTGGCTTTTGCGTTTCTGCAAAGAAGGCTGTTGGAATTTTGATGGGAATGGCATTGAATCTATAGGTTGCTTTGGGTAATATTGATCTTAACAATATTAAGTCTTTCTGTCTATGAACATGGAATGTCCTCTCATTTATCTAGCCCATTGTTTCAGGAATGACTTACAGTTTTCAGTATATAAGTCTTTCACATCTTTGGTTAAATTTATTCCTAGATATTTTTTTTCATTCAGATACTATTGTAAATGGAAATGTTTCCTTAATTTCCTTTGCAGAATGCTCATTGTTGATGTACAGGAACCCGAGATTTTTGAGTGTTGACTTTGTATCCTACTACTTTGCAGAAGTTACTTTTTAGCTCTAGTAGCTTTCTTGTAGATTCTTTGGAATTTTCTATACACAAGGTCATGTCATCTGTGAAAACGGATAGTTTTACTTCTTCCTTCTTAATTGGGATAGCTTTTATTTCTTTTTCTTGCTTAATTGCTCTGGCTAGAACTTCCAATACAATATTGAATAGCAGTGGTGAGAGCAGGCATCCTTGTTTTTTTCCTGATCTTCAGGGGAAAACTTTGTCTTTCTCCATTGAGTATGATGTTACCTGTCAATTTTTCATAAATACTCTTTATCAGATGGAGGAATTTATAGCTTGTTGAGTGTTTTTATCATGAAAAAGTTGGACTTTGTCAAATGCCTTCTCTGCATCAAATCAAATGATCATGAGATGATCTCCTCTTTTGTTTCATTAATGTAGTGTAATACATTGATTGATTTTCTAATACTGAACCATTCTTGGGATAAATCCAGTTGGTCATGGTGGATAATCATTATAATATGCTTTCCAATTTGGTTCACTAGCATTTTGTTGAGAATTTTTGCATCTATATTCATAAGGGATATTGGTCCATAGTTTTTCTTGTGGCATCTTTGTCTGGCTTTGGTATTAAAGTAAGGCTAGAATGAGTTAGGAACTGTTTCCCTCTATTTTTTAGAAAAGTTTAAGAAAGATTGGAGTCACTTCTGTAAATGTTTGATAGAATTCCAATGTTAAGCCGTATGGTCCAGGGCTTTTCTTTTTTGGGAAGTTTTTAATTACTGATTCAATCTCTTTGCTTGTAATGGGTTTGTTAAGCTCTCCTATTCTTCAGTCAGTGGGGAAGTTTATGTGTTTATGAGAATTTGTTCATTTCATCTAAGTTATCTAATTTGTTGGTGTACAGTTGTTCATAGTATTCTCTTAGGATCTTTATTTTTGTAAGGTTGACTATAATGTCCTCTGCTTTCATTTTTTATTTTAGATATTTGCATCTTCCCTCTTTTTTTCTTTTTGTCAGTCTGGCTAGAGATTTGTCAATTTTACTGATTTTCAAAAAACCAACATCTTAGTTTCACTGATTCTATCATTTTTCTGTTCTTTATCTCTGTTCTGTTCTCTGCCCCCTTTTTCTAGTTCCTCAAGTTGTTAGTATTAAACTACTGATCTTTTTTTTTTTCATGTAGGCGTTTACTGCTGTGAATGTCCCTCTGAGCACTGCCCTCGCTGCATCCCGTAAGTTTTGATATGTTGTGTTTTCATTCAACTCTTAAATTTTCTATTTTTTTCTCTTGATTTCTTCCTTGAACAATTGGTTGTTTAATAATGTGTTGTTAATTTCCACGTATTTCTGTATTTTCCAATTTTCCTTCCTTCTGTTACTAGTTTCTAATTTCACTCCATTGTGATTGAAGAATATACTCTGTATGGTTTGTCTTTTTAAACTTATTGAGACTTGCGTTGTGACCCAACATGTGGTCTATCTTGGAAAATGACTCACGTGCACTGGAGAAGAATGTATCTTGTGCTGTTGTTGGGTGGAGTGTCTTATAGATGTCTGTTAGGTCTAGTTGGAAAATAAGTGTTGTTCAGGTCCTCTATTTCCTTATAGAGATTATTGGGATTCCAACCCATAGTGACCCCATGTGACAGAGGAGAACTGCCCCATAGGGTTTTCTTGGTTGTAATCTTTACAGAGGCAGATCATTAGGTCTTTCTTCCATGGAGCTGCTGGGAGGGCTTGAACTGCCAACCTTTTAGTCAGCAGCCTATTGTTTAACCATTGTGCTACAGGGGCTCCTTTTGTTATGTGCACATATATTTATAATTGTTACATCTTCTTGATGAGTTGGTCCTTTTCTCATTACATAATGCCTTTGTTTTTTATGAAGTATTTTTACTTAAAGTCTATTTTGTCTGATATTTAAAGTGCCACCCCAACTCTCTTTTGGTTACTATTTGCATGGAGTATTTTTTCATTTTTCACTTTCAACTTATTTGTGTCCTTGTGTCTAAGATGTGTCTCTTGTAGACAGAATATAGTTGGACCTTGCTTTTTATCCATTCTGTCACTCTCTGACTTTTGATTAGAATAGTCCATTGACATCCACAGCAATTACTGATAAGAACTTACTTCTGCCATTTTGCTGTTTTTGTGTATCGATGCCTTTTTTGTCCCTCATTTTCTCCAATACTGCCAACTTTTTTGTCTTGTTGATTTTTTGTAATGAACCATATTTTCATTTCCTTCTTCATTTTTTAGATATATGTATATATATATTTTTATTGTATTTTAGATGAAGATTTACAGAGCAAATTAGTTTCTCATTAAACAATAATACACATTGTTTTGTGACATTGGTTGCCCCCTCCCATAACATGTCAACACTCTTCCCTTCTCGACCTTGGGTTACCCATCACCAGCTTTCCTGTCCCATCCTGGCTTCTTGTCCTTGTCCCTGGGCTGGAGTACCCATTTAGACTTGTTTTGTTTTATGGGTCTGTCTAATCTCTGTCTGAAGGATGAAACTCAGGAGCGATGAGGTAAAAAGGGTTCCGGAAGCCACACTCTGAGGGTTTCTCCAGTGTCTGTCAGACCAGTTAGTCTGGTCTTTTTTTGTGAGTTAGAATTTTGTTCTACATTTTTCTCCAGCTCTGTCCAGGACACTCTATTGTGATTCCCGTCAGAGCAGCCAGTGGTGGTAGCCAGGCACCATCTAGTTGTGCTGGACTCAATCTGGTGAAGGCTGTGGTTCTTGTCGTCTATTAGTCCTTTGGACGAATCTTTCCCTTGTCTTTGATTTTCTTCCTTCTGCCTTGCTCCAGATGGGGTGAGACCAGTGGAGTATCTTAGATGACCACTCGCAAGCTTCTAAGACCTCAGACACTACTCACCAAAGTAGGATGTAGAACATTTTCTTTAGATATATACTTTGTTCTGTGACTCCATTTATCATCTTACATTTGTAACGACCAAGTTGAATTGATACCAACTTTAGTAAATACAAAAACTCTATACCTATACAGTTCCTCCCCCCTCCCGGTTTATGTTGTTGTTGTCACCTATTACAGGCACTATACCACACACTTTGCAAACACACTTTGCTTCCCCAGAGAAGAAATTCCACTTGTGAATAGCAGTTTCACCCCATGCCCAAGAGTTGCAGCCTGCCCTACAGATTTCAGACTGGTGTAAGCCAACTCCTTACAATAAATCTCTTAATATATGTCCCCCACTGGTTCTGTTTCTCTGGTTGAACCCTGACTGATACAGATTTTGGTATCATAAGTGTTCTAGAAAAACAGAATCTTAAGGATGAGTTTTCTGAATTGGTTCTGGGCTTTCTTGAATTAGTTCTCTACTTTTATTAGATTTAAAGGCACTAAAAAAAAAAAAAAAAATTTTTTTTCTTTTAATTCCAGTGGTAAAGAGGGCATTAGTAGTCCACAGCATGATGTGGCAATAGAGATATGCAAAATAAAACTAATACTCCTAATCAAATATCTATAGAAATCAAGTGTCTAGGTGACCATGTATTTGCTACATGAGAACATTTAAGTCAAACTAAGGAGTAATATTAGATTGGATGGTTGGTCCCAACTGTGCTGGAGAAAGTTGGGAAAGAGAAGGATGAGCTCAGGGTTTGGGTTTCGAATTCACAGCTCAAGCTTCTCGTTAATGACCTGAAAGTTTCTATATCTACCTTGAAAGAAACACCCTATCTCTTGTACCAGCAGGGCCAAGATTCCTGAAAACCAAACCCAGAGGTTCATTCTGTAAGTAGGTGAATTACAACACAAATGGAATTCCCAACCTCACAGGATGTCTTCTTTTAAAGAGAGGGCATTGATTGGGAAGGAATGGGATCCTGAAAATTGGCATAGGGACATATGAGCAAATCCCGACGAACCTAGGAATAGACATCAAACCCCTAAATTCTGCCAAGTTCTCTTTGCAGTATAAGCAGCCATTCCACCCCTGCCTGAGGAGGCTAGTCCTCCTTTGCCCAAAGAACAGATAAGGACCCCCCCTTGAAGGAGCTGCCTCGGAAAACAATGCTGATTCTTCTCAGGACCTGACTCCATCATCCCTCTTTGCAGCTAGTCCTATAAGTAGATTCAAGTCCCACCAAGTTCCAAAGAGTGAGGTAAAAAGTATGCCCTACACCCCCAAAAGTACACTACACACCAAAAAGAATTTCATGATTTATAGACAGGAATCTGGGGAATATGTGTGAGAATGGGTCTTAAAAGTGTGGATCATGGTAGAAGAAATATAAAGTTGGATCAGGTTGGATGTCTTAATATGGGTCCATGAAGCAGAGATTCTGAGTTCATTGTTTTAGCCTAAGGGGTTAGAAAGGGCCTTGTTTAGCTGGTTGGCAAGCAGAACCATGGGCCCAAAGGTAGCCTACAATACATGAAGTTGAAATACAAGAATACAACTGGAAAACTGGTGGCAAATATTAATAATAATGACCTGTTCTGTGGATAGCAGTCAACCTCTTTTCCTAGACACTCCTGTCATTGACCAATATGCTCATGAACAAAGTGGCCATGATAGCAGGGATGGACTTTATGCACGGGGCAGCAACATGGACTTCCACTCACGAAGGCCAACCTGGCTATAGTCACTGTTAAGTGCTCAATCTGCCAGCAGAAGAGACCAATGCACTGTTCCCGATATGGTACCATTCCCTGGGGTGAGCAACCACGTACCTAGTGGCAGGTTGATTACATTGGACTGCTTCCATCATGGAAACGGTAGTACTTTGTTCTTACTGGAATAGACATTTGGCTCTAGATAAGTATTTGCCTTCTCTGAATGCAATGCTTCTGCCAAAACTACCATCCGTGAACTTACAGAAACTTCATACACCATCATGTTCCTTCCACACGGCATTGCTGCTGATCAAGGAACTCACTTCACAATCACTGATGATGCTCATGGACAGATGCTCATGGAATTCTTAGGTCTTACCATGTCCCCCACAATTCTGAAGTAGCTGGCTTGACAGAACAGTAAAACGGCCTTTTGAAGACTCAATTACAGTGACAGCTAGATTACAATATCTTGCAGGGCTTGGGCAATGTCCACCAGGAGGCTAAATATGTTCTAAATCAGCATTCAATATATGATGTTTTCCTCCATAGCAAGGAATCAAAGGGTATACAATGGGAGTGGCTCAACTCACTACTACCCCCTAGTGATCCACTAGAAAAATTTTGTTTCCCATCCCTAACATTTTAGGCTCTGCTGGTTAAGATGTCTTAGTTACAAAGGGAAGAATGCTTCTAGCGAGAAACATGATTCCATTGAACTGGAAGTTGAGATTGCTACCTGGCCACTTTGGGTTCCTGATGCCTCAGAATCAACAGGCAAAGAAGAGGGTTACTGTACTAGCTGATTGCCAATGGGGAACTGGGGTGATACTACACAAGGAAGGGTATGTCTAGAATACAGAAGATCCCTTAGGGTATCAGTATTACCATGTCCTGTGATTAAAGTAAATGGGAAACTGTTGCTGTTTAGGCAGGACTGCAAAGGGACCCATTTCAGACCCTGATTGGGTCATCCCACCAGGTAAATAACCATGACCAGCTGAAGTGCCTCCAGAAGTCAAAGGAAATATGGAACGGGTAGTGGAAGAAGGTAGTATAAATACCAGCTATAACTACATAACCATTTGCAGGAACAAGGACTGTAGTAACTATGAGTATCTCTCACTTATTTTGTTATATGTTTGTATACATATTAACCACATATTTTTATTTTCTTCCCCCTTGTATCCCCTTATCATCTGTAATATAAGATGTATTAATTACAGTTAACTTTATATTACAGTATTTAAGTTACAGGATCAAAAGACAACATCACCCAAGGACTCTGCATCATCTTCTGGGAAAAGGTTAACATGTTTTCAGTTTTACACAGGATAGTTGTATCACGTTAGGTGGAAATGTGACTTTGTTATTGTCCCTATTTGGAGATTAAGTACGGTTCAAGGAGATGTGTACAGGAGGCAAGCTGACAAGGGGTAAACTGTGATGCATGGGTGAACTTGACTACACTACAGTTCCCAGTTAATAAAACACTAACCTAGGTGTTGCTGTGAAGGCATTTTATAGATGTGATTAAAATCCAAAATCAGACTTCTGGTTTCAGCTCTGACATGTAAAGAGCTCAAAAGTTGTTCTCTCCCATCCTTACAAGAAAAGGATAGAAAAAAACAAAAATCAATGACTTTTTTTTGACCCATCAGGGAACTGATATCTTAGGGAAAACTGCCATCTCGAAATCTGAAGAGATAGGCAAATACAGATAATCATAGCTGAGATCTGCTTCCTGGACCAGAAGATGCTTGAGCCATAAACTGACAGGAACACTGAAATGGTAACTGACGAACTGCTGTAGGCTAATTGTGGACTAATTCTATGGGGCAGTCCTACCCTGTCCTATAGGTTCGCTATGAGTTGGAATCGACTTGACGACAGTTGTGGACTAGTACGAAAGTGAGAAATTTCTGGAAGCTGCAGTCTTAGGAGGGCCCAACACTTTTTTTTGGTTTTACCTCCAAGAATCCCACCAGGTTCTCGAGGTTAACAGCCAAGAAAAAAAAAATCTTCTCATGTCTCTGGCAGGGGAAGGGGAAAAAGTAATCATTTTTTAAAATACACCCACAGTGCTCTCCATAACATTCCTAGAAGAAAAGACTATCAGAGCTTTACCCCACCTGGAGGAAAGACATTTACCCAACTCCAGCCCCCACTAGTCTTCCTGTCTCAACTAATGGGGGGGAGGGGCAAAATGTTAAGAAACACTTGTGGTGGAAGAAAGACGTAGAACAGAATTCAAATTCACACACACACACACACACAGGCTTCCTGGTCTGATGGAGACTGGAGAAACCCCAAGAGTATGGCCCCCGGATACTCTTTTAACTCAGTACTGAAGGCACTCTGAGGTTCACCCATCAGTGAAAGATCAGACAGGTCTATAGGTCCAACAATAACACACATGAGGGATGTGGTTCATAGTTCAATCATGTGTACAAGACTAATGGGCACACCAACCCAAAAGCAAAGACGAGAAGGCAGGAAGGAGCAGGAAAACTGTATGAATGGAAACAGGGAATCTGGGGTAGAGAAGGGAGAGTGTTGATACATCGTGGGGTTGGCAACCAATGTCACAAAACAATGTGTATTTGCTTTCACTTAACTCACAATAAAAATTCAGAAATAATAACAAACACCCATTAAAGAAATATCTAAAAAAAAAGAAACACTTGTGAAGATCATAGCTTAGAGACACAGATTCAATACTAAAAGACTCAGATTCAATAATACATGATCTCCCCACCCTACATGCTTTACCACCACATCAGCAGGGCACCAGTATAATAACAGTGAATTATGGCTAAAAAAGCTGCAAGGCACATTCTATTTAAGGAGGAGTTTTTAAGGAAGCCCAAATAAAAGAATGGCCACAAAAAACAAGAGCATTAGAGGAATTTGAAGCCTCTGGCACTTACAGCTACAGCAAACATTAAATACAGCCCAACTCCCAACCAGACTAACATATAATCTCACATTCAAGATCTTTTACCTCAATATATCATCTTTTACCCAATATATCATGTCCAACATTCATCAAAAACTTACAAGGCATGCTAAAAGGTAAGAAAAGATGCAATGTAAAGAGACACAGCAATCATCAGAACTGGACCAGCTGAATTAAACCAATCAGAATTATCAGACATGGAATTTAAAAATAAAAAAATAATCTTTTTTTTTTTTTATGATTGATACATTAAGGGCTCTAATGGAAAAAGTACCCAGATAGGTAATGTAAGCAAAGATATGAAAATTCTAAAAAAAGAATCAGAAGGAAATGCTAGAAATCAATTTTTTCCTATTATAGGAAAAAAAAAAAAGAATACCTTTGATGGGCTCATCAGTAGACTGGGCATGGCTGACCAAGAACAGAATCAGTGAGCTTGAAGATTTGTTGGTAGAAACTTCCCAAACTGAAACACAAAGAGAAGAAATGGACAGAACAGAATGTCCAAGAACTATGGGGCCATTTCAAAAGGTTAACATATGTGTAGTTGGAATATCAGGAGAAGAAAGAGAGAACAAATCGGGAGAAATACCTGAAGTAATAATGATAAAGAATTTTCCAAAATTAATGCTAGGCACCAAACCACAGATCCAGGAAGCTTAGAAAACACCAGGAAGGATAAATACCAAAAAAAAAAAAAAAAAAATTTTTTTTCTTCCTTAACATATCATATCAGAAACCATGCAAGCAAAAAGAAAGTGGAGTGAAATATTTAAAGTGTTGGGGTGGGGGGGAGGGGGGAACGCCAACCTAGAATTCTATACCCAGCAAAACTATCCTTCAAAAGTGGAGAAATAAAGTTGAAAATGTCTTCAAATAGGAAATTCACATCTACGTAAAGAAAGGAAGTACATCAGAGAAGGAATAGACGAAGGTAAAATAATTTTTTTTTCTTAATGGATCTGAAAGATTACTATTGAAATTTATAATAGTAACAATATATTATGTAGTTCTAGCATATGGATAAGTGAAATGAATGACAGCAATGTTATAAGGGATGGGAAAGAGGAATGGGAGTACTCTTAAGGTCTGCGTTACACATGAAATATTGTGTTATTTGAAACTAAGATTAGTTGTGGCTACATGTTGCAAACTCTAGAGAAACTACTAAAATTTTTTTTAAAAAGAAATGTAATTGATATGCTAACAGAGAAAATGGAATCATAAAGTGTTCAATTAAAATCACAAAAGGCAGAAAGAAAAATAGAAAAAATGAAAAGCAAATTCAATGACTAGAAAATAATCATAAACATGGTAGATATTAACCCAATTCAATAAGTACTTTAATGTGAATGGTCTAAATACATCAATTAAAAGACAAAGGTTATTAGAGCAGATTAAAAAACACCACCTAACTGTAAGTATGGAGCCCTGGTGGCACAGTCGTTAAACGTTTGGCTGCTAACCAAAAAAGGTCAGCAGTTTGAATCCACCAATTGGTCCCTAGAAACCCTATGGGGCAGTTCTGCTCTGTCCTATAGGGTCGCTATGAGTCGGAATCGACTTTGTGCCAACAGTTTTAACTATACGTATACAAGAAAGTAATTTAAAATATAAAAATCATCAATTGACTTTAAGGGAGAAAATTTCCTAGATAATTTGGGTGACTCTGATTCAATCCATTGAAAGATCTTAACAGCAGAGCTGAGACTTCCCCCGCAAAAGAGAAATTCTGCCGGTGAACAGCAGTTTTTATCCTGTGTCTAGGAGTTCCCACCTGCTCTTCCTGATGACGTGCCCTAAGGATTTAGACACAACCTAACCAGCATCCACAATCACATGAACAAATTCCTTGCAAAACATCTCTTAATATATATATCTCTTACTGGATGATTCTTGAACCCTGACACACTGCTTTAACCTCAACAGATATTTGCATCATAGGAGGACAGAAAGCTCTATAGGGGGTGTCTTAGTCATCTAGGGCTGCTATAACAGAAATACCACAAGTGGGTGGCTTTAACAAAGAGAAATTTATTCTCTCACAGTCTAGTAGATTACAAGTCTAAACTCAGGGTGTCAGCTCCAGGGGACAGCTTTCTCTCTCTGTCAGCTCTGGAAGAAGTTTTCTTGTCATCAATCTTCCCCGGATCGAGGAGCTTCTCAGGCGCGGGGACCCCACGTTCAAAGAACACACTGTGCTCCTCGTGTTGCTTTCTTGGTAGTATGAGGTCCCCCTGTCTCTCTGCTCGCTTCTCTCTTTTGTACCTCAAGACACAATCCAGTCTTGTAGGTTGAGTCCTGCCTCACTAACACAACTGCCACCCATCCTCCCTCATTAACATCACAGAGGCAGGATTTACAACACACAGGAAAATCACACAATACTGGGAATCATGGCCCAGCCCAACTGACACACATATTTTTGGGGGGACATAATTCAATTCATGACAGTGGGCTTATGGCATCCTTGAAAGCATTACAGTATTTCAAATTATCCCTTTGTTTGGCATCCTGTAAGTTTTTGTACTCCAGAAAATGCACCACAGTAAGATTCAGGTGTGAGAAGGGCTATTAAGAAAGGGATAGTAGGAAAGAACCTAAATGATGCTATAGTAAATAATACAAACAGAAATTGGAGATCTGGAAACTGATTTCCAAAAATTATCAGTACCTTTGTATCCCCTTGGAAAGTCTTTTCATTCCCCAGGTGGAAGAATACCGACATAAAGAACAATGCCACCAAAGGGATACGTGAAACACTCAGGTTAGAGGTGCAGCATCATATGACCACCATTTTGCAAACCACATTGGAGGGCAGGAATTCTGTTCATTCCTCAGAGATTACAATTATAACATTGAGTATCCTAACAAAGAAAACGCTCCAGAATTAAAAGAATGAGCTATTTAACAGAGGCTGACCAGAAAATTCTTTTTACCACAGTTAAAAAGTATCATTAGTTCCTTGGTGAAGAAAAACTGGAAATTGGTTTTTGAATCTACTATATATCCTTTGGAGCCCTGGTGGCACAGTGGCTAAGAGTTTGGCTGCTAACCAAAAGGTCAGCAGTTTGAATCCACCAGCTGCTCCTTGGAAACCCTATGGGACAGAATCAACTCTGATGGCAACTGGTTTTAGTTATGTCCTTTAGCTATAGGGTAGCTGAGTCGGAATCAACTCAACGTCAACACGTCTGGTTTGGGTTATATTTCTTCTTGCATATAAGTATGTAAACTATATATCTCATTTGATGAGTTTAGTGACTCAATAAAAACTTATCTTCATAAAGTTCCAAAGTAATGAACACTTCAAAACATGGGGGAGAACTCTAAGACAGGGTGTTGACCATGACAGTATGACACAATTTGAATTAAAAACTAAAACTGTGGGGTTCCAGTTTTAGGAAAGATATAGTAAGTACACATTACTCTCTCCCACCGAATGTAACTGTAAGTCCTGAGCGGAGTATATGAAGCAAGTATCTAAGGACTCTGAGATGTAAATAGTAACAGGCAGACTGGAGGAGACCAGAATTCTAAACTCCACAGAACCAGTGATGACTTTATAATTTTTTTTCCTACACTGTTGCCCAGTCTGGACTCAAAAGCAGCCTGAACCCCAGAAGTGTTCACAAAGTGTGGACAGAGGAACTCCAACAGAAGCCCTTTCTTTCCGGTCCAAAGAGTGGGAAAGGGGATTCCTAAGGGTCAGAGCCCTGGTGGCACAGTGTTTCAGGGCTTGGCTGCTAACCAAAAGGTCAGTGGTTTGAACCCACCAGCCACTCCATGGGAGAAAGAGGTGGCAGTATGCTTCCATAAATATTTACAGCCTTGGAAACCCTACGGTGTGCTATAGGGTCACTACAAGTTGGAAATGACTCGATAGCAATGTTTTTTGTTTGTTTGTTTAAAGATCAGAGAAAGTGGTGCTAAGTGCCTTCTCTTTCCCAATATTCTCCCTTCTTTCCTAGGCCCCAGACAGTATCACAGCAGTTGGGACTGGGAAGGCACCAAAGATTAAGACAGCAAGTGGAACCCTTCTCTCTGACCAGAGCAGCTATGATCCCTATTCTTTTCTTCTTTCTCTGGAATGTTGCCTCTTGGCTACAGATGCAGGCACAGGAAGCGTACAGCAGAGGAGGTAAACTAAAGCCTCAACTTTCTGCATGGAGAACTGGGGAGGTCCCAGGAAGTTGGAAAGTGTACTGTGATGAGCAGGAAAATGAAGCGAATGATCCTATAAAGTTGTGTTTGAATTCCTAGGCTCGCCTCCAAGCTGCACATGTATGGATCTGACCCTATACAACACACCACAACACGCTTTGAGAAGTGAGCTTTAGGATAGAGTACTTCCCAGGTCTATCCTGGGTAGTGCTCATATAGGGATGATCCAATAGCACTGCAAACATTTAGAAACAGAACTGATACTAGAACCACAGCTCACAGAAGGCCCACTGGAGCTTGCAGCCTGAACCTAACCTAGTTAACTGCCTACTAAAAATAAAAAATATTCTTAGTTATCTAGAGTATCACAACACAATATTCAAGATGTCCATAATAAAATCCAAAATTACTCAGCATACAAAGAACCAGGAAGATCTCAACAATCAAAAGGCATGATGTAGCACGACATGTGGTAGAGTTACCAGAAAAGACATAAAAGCAGCAATTATAACCACACTTCAAGAAGGAGGAGTGAACACTCTTGAAACAAATGGAACAACAGAAAGTCTCAGCAAAGAAACAGAAGATAAAAAGGACTGACTGGAAATTTTAGAAATGAAAAATACAAAAACAAGTAAAAATTCACTGGATATACTCAATAGCAGAATGGAGATTAAAAAAAAAAGAAAGACTCAGTAACCTTGAAGATACATCAACAGAAATTACCCAATCTG
Source organism: Loxodonta africana (assembly GCF_030014295.1). Classification (NCBI taxonomy): domain Eukaryota; kingdom Metazoa; phylum Chordata; class Mammalia; order Proboscidea; family Elephantidae; genus Loxodonta; species Loxodonta africana. The sequence continues at coordinate 74,604,045 of NC_087362.1, forward strand.
AATAGAAGAAAAAAAGATTGAAAATAAACAAATAGAGCTTCTGGGATCTATGGGACAATACCAAAAAGTCTAACAGTCATGCATCAGGAATCTCAGAAGGGGAGGAAATATAAGGTGGACTAGAAAAAATATTTGAAGAAATAATGGCTGAAAACTATATATATATATATATATATATTTGGTGAAAGACATATACTTAAGAAGCTCAGTACACCTCAAACAAGATAAATTCAAAGAAATATACACCAAGACATATCATAATCAAACTGCTGAAAACTAAAGAAAACATTTCTAAAATCAGCCAGAGAAAAACACAGGGGAAAAATTATTTGAACGGAGGTTTCATCAGAAACTGTGAAGGTCAAACACTTAAGGAAGAAATACCAATCCTCTACAATGTCCTCCATAAATGGCAGAAGGAACACTTTCTAACGCATTCTATGAGGCCAGGAATACCCTAATACCAAAACCACACAAAGACATTACAAGAAAAGAAAACTACAGACCACTATCTCTCATAAACATAGATACAAAAATCTTCAACAAAATATTAGCAAATTGAATCCAACAATGTATAAAAAGAGTCACACACACCACAACCAAGTGGAATTTATTCCAGATATGCAAGGCTGATCCAACATTAAAAAATCCACTAATATAATCCATCATACATCAACAGGTTAAAGAAGGAAATCATATGACATATCAATAGATGTAGGAAAAGCATTTGACAAAATTCAGCATTCATTCATGATGAACTCTTAGCAAACTAAGAATGGAGGGAAACTTCAACTTTACAAAGAATATTCACCAAAAAACTACAGCTAACATCATACTTCATAGTGAGAAAGGAGATGCTTTCCCCCTAAGGTCAGGAACAAGGCTAGGATGTCCCCCCTCACCATCTGTATTCAACATTATACTGGAAGTCCTAGCTAATGCAATAAGATAAGAAAAAGATGGAAGAAATAAAAATGTCTTTGTTCACCAATGATCTATGGGACATAGATCTCAAAGAATCAAGAAAAAACTGCCTGAAACTAATAAGTAATTACAGCAAGATGGCAGGACACAAGGTTAATATACAAAAGTCAACTGCTTTCCTATATACCAGCCATCAACAATTGGAATTTGAAATAATAATGAAAAAACACATCATTTACATTAAACCCCCCCCTCCAAAAAAAGCAAATACTTAGGTGTAAATCTAACAAAATATGTATAAGATCTATGTAAGGAAAACCACAAACTTCTGATGAAAGAAACCAAAGGAGATCTAAACAAATGGATATTCCATGTTCATGAATAGGAAGACTCAACATTGTTAAAAAGTCAGTTCTTTCCATCTTCATCAGTAGATTCAACACAATCTCAACCAAAATTCCAGCACATTATTTTGCAGATATTGCCAAACCAGTTCTAAAGTTTATGTGGAACGACAAAGACCAGAAAAGTCAACACAGCATTGGAAGAAAAAGAACAAAGTTGAAAGACTGACAGTACCTGACTTCAGGACTTACTGTAAGGCTACAGTATTCCAGACAGTGTGGTGCTAATGAAAGAATAAACAGATGAATGAAACAGAATAGACAGCCCTTAAATAAGATTACACACAAATATAGTCAACTGATCTTTGAGAGAGGAAAGGCAATTCAATGGAGAAAGGATAATCTTTTCAATAATAAATGGTGCTGAAACTAGACATCCACATCCAAATACCATCAATTTAGACATAGAACTTACACCTTTCCCAAAAATTCAAAATAGATCATAGACCTAAATGCAAAATGCAAAACTATAATACTTCTAGAAGATAACAAAAGATAAAATCTAGATGACTGTGGGTTTGGCAATAATTTTTTAGATACAATACCAAAAGCACAATCCATTAAAGAAACCAGAAGCTGGACTTCATCAAAATTAAAAACTTCTGTTCTGTGAAAGAGAATAAAAAGACAATTGACAGACTGGGAGAAAAGCATATCTCATGAAGGACTTGTGTCCAAAATATACAAAGAACTCTTGAAATTCAACAATAATAATAATAAACCCAGTTACAAAATAGACAAAAGATCTGAACACGCACCTCAGTGAGCAAGATATACAGATGGCAAAAAGGCATATGAAGAGATATTGAACATCATATATCATTAGGGAACTTTATTTTAAAGCAACGTGATATCCCACCTAGGGTGGCCAACCATCCTCATTTGCCTGGGACTGAGGGCTCCTGGGATGTAGAAATTTCAGTTTCAAAATCAGAACAGTCCCAGACAAATAAGGATTAATTGTTCATCTTAATCCTGCCTCCCCTAGAAGTAACTAATACCTGAATTTTATGTTATTCTTCTATACATATTTTTGCATTTTATTCTGTTTGTGTATGTCCATTAACAACACTTTTTTTATTTGCTTATTAAATTTTATATAGTAGCATCATAGTCTATTATTTTGCAATTTCTTTTTTCATTCAACATTTTTTATATTTACCCATGTTGATAAAATAACTCCAGTTCATTCATGTCAACTGCTGTGCATTTCTTTCCAAGGTTATACCATAATTTATTTATCCATTCTCCCAATGATGGCCATTTAGGTTGTTACACATTTTTACAATTACAAACAGGGCTGCATTAAATACTCTTCGGCATGTCAAAAATAAATAAACAAACAAGCAAATAAGTAAAATGGCAGATCTAAATCCAAAGTCTACAAAATTATATGATCTAAATAAACCAATTAAGAGGGATTTCAGGAAATTTAAAAAATGAATCAACGTATGCTGAACAAAGAAATTCATTTCAAATATGATATGAGTAGGTTAAAAGGATGAAAAAAGACATGCCATGTAAACACTAATCAAAAGAAAATTCGAGTGGCTATAATTTTTTATAAGGGCTTCACCACTCTGTGGGGTAAGGCTCTTCTGTTTTATTATTTTTTTCCTTCTCTCTCACCCCAGCCTCAGACAATAAATGCCACAGCAACCAGGGCTGAGAAGGCACCCATAATGTAGTGATGGGCAAATTGTCTTAGTATCAGAGCAAATAAAATTACCAGAAATAAAGACAGACATTACATAATGATAAAAGGGTCAATTCACAGATACGATATAAGAATCCTAGATGCTTATGCACCCGACAACATAGCTTCAAAAATACATAAAGCAAAAACTGACAGAACTAAAAGGAGAAATAGGCAAATCCACAATTATAATTGGAGATTTCAACACTCCTCTCTCAGCAATAGATAAAATAGAAGATCAGCAAGGATACAGAAGAATTAAACAACAATGACAGCAGAATTCACATTCTTTTCAAGTACACGTGGAACATTCATCAAGACAAGACTATATCCTAGAAGTTCTAACAAACCTTAAAAATTCTAGAAGTAATGAAATCATACAGACTATCTTCTCTGACCATAATGAAATTAAACAAGAAACCAGTAACAGAAAGAAAACTGGTAAAACCTGCAAATATCTGGAAGTTAAAGAAGTGTCAAGGAAAACTAGAAAATATTTTGAATTGAACAAAAATGAAAATAAACCAAAAACACCAAAATTGTGGAATACAGCTGAAGCAGTCATAAAGGCAAATTTACAGCATTAAATATTTTTGTTAGAAAAATTTCAAGTCAACTAGCTAAGCTTCCACTGTAAGAAACTAGAAAAACAGGATCAAATAAACACAAAGCAAGCAAAGGAGAGGAAATAATAAAGGGTAGAAATCAATAAAATTTAAAACAGAAAAACAACAGAGAAGATCGATAAAACCATAAGCTGGTTCTCTGAAAAGAACAATACAATTAATAAACCTCTAGCAAGACTAACAAAGAAAAAAGAGAAAAACACGAATTACCAACATCTGGAATGTAGGAGGGAATACCACTGACCTTGAAACCATGAAAAGGATAATAATTATGAAAACACTACAGACAATTCTACACACATATTTGAAGACTAGATGAAATGGACCAATTCCTTGAAAACCACCAATTACCAAAACTTGCCCAAATAATCAGGGTTGTTCGATAGCTATGAAAGAAATCAAATTCAAAATCCTTCTGAAATATAAATCTCTAAGCCCTGATGGTTTCAAGGGTGAATGGTGCCAGCGAGTTGGCCCCCAGCTCATGGTGACTCATGCACAGTGGAACAAAACACTGCTCAGTCCTGCACCATCCCCATGATTGGTTGTGGATCAACCTTTGTGATCCGTAGGGTTTTCAATGGCTGATTTTCCAAAGCAGATCACCAGGCCTTTCTTCCTAGTCTGTCTTAGTCTGGAAGCTCCACTGAATCATATAAGCTCCAGAGCATCATAGTAACATACGAGCCTTCATTGACAGATGAATCGTGGCTGCTCACGAGGTGCACTGGTTGGAAATCGAACCCAGGTCTCCCACGAGGAAGGTGAAAATTCCACTAATACTCACTGTTATAGTTGTAATTTTTGAGCAATAACACTAAATCGAACTAAAATAAATGGGTTAAAACTATAACTAGAAAGAATACATATAAATATATAAATTACATATATATATGTGTGTGTATATATATGTAAAACCCCAAAGGCAAAAATAAAACAGGGACACACGAAAAATTTTTTTTAATTTTAATTGACAAAATAAAGTTAGTTTATAAAAATTTAAGTTTGGGAAGTTGTAAAAGCTGGCGAGCGGCCATGTAAGATACAACTATTGGTCTCTACACATCCGGAGTAAAAAAGAAGGAAACCAAAGACTCAAAGAAACCAGTCCACAGGACTAATAATCTACATGAATCATGACCTTGTCTACCCTGAGACCAGAAGAATTAGACAGTACCTGGCTACCACTGCTGACCATTCTGACCACGATCACAACAGACTGATCCTGACAGAATGGGAGGAAAATGTGGAACACAACTTAAATTCTGTAAAAGTCCAGACTGCCTGGACCGGTTGAGACTGAAGGATTCCCTGAGAAGGTGGCCCTGAAATAACTCTTTAAACCTTGAACCAAAATTATTCCATGAGGTCATCTTTTAGCTAAGTAACAGATTTGCTCATAAAATAAACAATGTCATCCATGACTACTGCACACCTTTAAAAAATCATCGATGTGAGACCAAATGGTCAACATTTATGCAAAAGCAAAAACGAGAAGGCAAGGGGGCAGGGAAACTAGATTACTGGAAATAGAACAACCAGAACGGAAATGAGAAAGTTGACACATTATGAAAAACGTAATCAATGTCACTGAACAAATAATGTAGAAATTGTTAAATGGGAATCTCATTTGCTGTATAAACTATCACCAAAAACACAATAAAATAATTTTATTAGAAAAAAAATTACATTTATATACATTTTAAAGGCTAAAGAAAGAGAATATGGTAGTAAAATTTAAAGTAGCAAGAAAATAAGACATTAATCCAAAAACAGAAGGTAAAATGGAAATATAGGAATAATTTTAAAGAATGAGTTCAAAGAATGATAGGCAACTGTTTTAGGGAAGAACTCAGGAAATTAGGCTGTGAGACTCTCCATTCTGAGCATATTTTGTAAGCAGAATCAAACAAATTCAATTAATATTTTTGCAGTTAAGTATTTAAAGAACTTAATTTCTCCACATTTAAATGAATAAACTTGTGCAGGTAGGAAGGCAAGTCTAAATTAAATATATCATTGAGACATTTTCACACTAAGAATTAGAGAACCCAGTACAATTGGCAGGGTTTAGGAAATAAAAAATTTTCAGTTTGAATTCTTATCTCAAGAAAAACAATGCATATAATTATTAAAGTTCAGTCACTTTTAGGAAGTGACACAAATATCATGTTACACTGACCATTATTTTTTAAAAGTATTTCAGGAATTTAAAAGAAATGTGAATTTACTCTGACTAAACTTTTAAGTCACCTGTAATTTTAAATTATAGCTCATCACAATATAAACTGCCTCCAGGTGTTGTGATTTTTCCACTGATTGCCAAAGAGGAAGCAATTTGTAATATTTTCCTTACTTTTAATTTATTTAAACACATCCTAAGACTTCCCTACACTTAAAAAACATAAGTTGTGTCCATGTTTAAAAAAAAAAAAAAATCACACTTCAAGCATGTAAGTATCACAAAAACATTCTGAAATAGCACAGAGTGGATAAGGGGGTAAAGGGTAACGGAAATCTAAACAGTTTAGCCTAACAACTCCCAAATAATTTCTATTTCATCTTGCTTACATTTAAGCATGAACGGATTTTCAATAGACCTAATCTAATCATGGAACCACTGCAGGACATTCTGAATAATCACACCGTCTACAGATATTAGAGCAGACCAAACTTAGGAATAAGTAACTAAAGAGTCACATTTACGCTTTCTTAGGACATCTGCTGATGGGAGGTTTCTTCTAAACCAGTAACTATGTAATTTTTTCAAGATCATTACAACATGCCTAGGCTAATTTTTTAAGCTTTATAATGAGACAGTTTATAAATGTACTATCAGAGAATACAATTTTTAGAGAAACTGGTTAAATAGGCTATATCACAAACAGGGGAAGCCCGATTTGTTCTCCGCCAAGGTATTTTTTAAATAAGCCAATGAATAATGAGCATCTGTGGTGAAATGAGTTCCTTTATGTGTTCTTTTGCCTTGGTTCTTTGAAAAAACAGCCCAAGAAAAATTTCCCCTAAATCCTGACTTCCTTCACCCTAGTTTTCTACTCCGGAGGGTTACTTTTGTCCAGGTTGATTGACAATTCCTGAGTAAATTGGAAACAACTTGTAGTTTGATACTTTGACCCTGGGCTACAGCACGCCCTGTGATTGGTCTATGTAACCACCTTGTAGGGATTGGTCAATATGCTTATGCAAATGAGGTCACTATATAGTCTACTATGCAAATGAAGTATCTGTAGCCTACTGAGAAAGGGCTGGTCAGTCTGTGGTCCTGGTGGGAGGGCTACCCTTAGAAATTGACCAGGAGTTTGCTTATATGTGTAGTCAACCCCACAGAGGTTGGCAGACAGAAAGGAGAAAGGGCCAGAAAGGCAAGGAGAGAGAAGCTGCAGAGAGAGGAGGGGAGGAACTTCCTAAAAAAGCTGTAACACAAGTCAAGGGCTGTGACACTGAAGACAGCAAGAGGTCTGGAAAGGGGACTGCAGTAGTTGGTGTGACAGGCCCAGAAGGGGCCCTGTGTCAGAGTAGGTGGTGACGGCAGAGAGGCCAAAGGCAGAGAGGCCTGTCCCAAGGAGGCTGAGAGAAAGCCTGTCCTCAGGGGGCCGAGAGGAGGTCTGTCCTGAGGGGACTGAGAGGAGGCCTATGTGGCTGAGGAAGGCGTACATGGCAGAGAGAAGGGCCTGCTTGCCTGCACGGCCAAGAGGAGCTGAGAGAGCCATCCTGCATTGAAGAAGGGCGGGATGTGCTCTCCACTTCAAAGGAGCTTTCCAGACTTCGCCTACGTGCTTCCTGATCCTGATTGTGAATTGCGGCCTGTTGATCCTGGTCCCAGGTTGTACCCTGTTACTTCCTTAATAAACCACTTAACTGTAAGTATGGTCTGTGAGTTCTGTGTGGCCATTGCAACAGATTATCAAACGCATGGGAGAGACAGCCGGTGTCAGAACTGGTGAAAAGGTTGGAGAATTGCGGTATCCATTTTGTACTTTTTCCTCTCAAAATGAAAATAATTTTCTCATACAGTAAAACTTGTGAAAACTGCAATCTACGTAAGGCAGAAACCTATCAGAGAAGGAAAATTCAAATATTTTCCACTAAGTGACAGAAAAGTGGTAAAACTGCACTCTGTCAAACGCGGAAAACTTGTGAGATCCAGAAAAACAAGGCAGTCCTGCTGAGTTCCAGCTCTCACAGGTTTCACTGTAGTACGTTTCAAAGATAAAATCACGTTAGTATTCTTGGGAGTAACGTTTATTACTAGGACTTTAAAATGCACCCAAGATAACTGCAGAAGTACCTGCAGGTGGAGAGACAGGAGGGATAAGGAAAAAGGAATTCTACGGAAAACTGTACATCCTACCTAGAGTGCCCCTTAAGCTCCCTCTGCTGGCTACCACACTTAAATACAGCAGAAAAAAAATGTAGACCTTTTTTTTCTTTTCTGATGGGATGGAAGGACCAGGATGAGCTGACTATGCTGAAACTGAGAGGGAGATTTTCTCAAGTAGGGGCTAAGTCTAACTGATGTCTATTCTACCTAATAAAGCCTTAGGATTTCCAAACAGAATCAGGAAAAAAGCTGAAAATAAGGGGGGGTTATTATCAAGTTTAAATATGTTAATCATTATTTGATACACAAAAACATAAGAGCATTTAATATAAAATAATTATAAAGTTATGATTTTCCACTAGAAAAACTAAGAATTTAAATATATTCCACAACTTCACTAGAAAAAGCTACCACACTATTTATTCTACTTAGGTTCAACATCAAGGTTTATTTTTTTCTTCCAGAGTGAGGGTAAGTAACAATTTAAATAATTATCAGGATGATAATTTATCCATTCAGATAAAACATTACTGCTTAAAAGTAGCTACCTAAGAAATAGTTTGTATGTAATAAATACATTTTGTGTTTAGGTTAACAGGCACCATCTGCAGAGCAGAAAAAAAATTTTAACCAATAAATAAATTACATTCAAGAAAACAAGATATATATATCTGAAGGTATGCTATTTAAAATAGGATATACCTATTTATCCTATTTTTCTTCCTACACACCCAAACTTCCAAAATATCTAGAAATCACCTCCCCAAATAGAACTCATACTTTAAGTCATAAATATAAAGGCCAAGGAGAAAAAAATCAATTCCAGACAAAATTTATAGTTTATATCCTTAATTCCCCATTCAGTAAAATATTAATTGCCAATTTATTAAAGGTAAATGAATTGTGATCTCTTAGTACTGAAAATCTGAAATATATATTTTTAAAAGTCACTCTTTCTGCAAGTATTTAAAATATTGCATCTCTGCTGGCAAATCTGAAAATTATCAAGTCTTTTATTTCCCTATTTTTCATACCTCCACCCCCACCCCCACCCCCCTTTCCCCTTAACATCCATCCAGCATTTCTTAAAAGGTAAACACAGTTGCTTATACCCCAAACACAAAACACTGACAATGCTCCTTGGTAAACAAGGAAATCCCCAAACAGTCCAAGTCTACAGCTTTGCTCCCAAAGCGCAGCCCAGGCTAAAGGACGTGGAGAATCGATACGGGGAGGAAACAACCACTGGCCCTTACTGATGCGTTCGGAATGCTCCTGAGAGTCCGTAACTGCTCGAGACTTTGCTGATGCAATCCTGAAGAAAATTTCAACAGATTCTGCAGATAAGGATCAGAGAATAAGTCTTTGATTGATAATTTTTCTATTTATTTCTGCCAAGGCGACTGAAAACACGAAAGCCTTTTCATCAGAGAGGTTAGCATAGATGTCAATTTCCTTTTCCTGTTTCTCTGTTAAAAGAAAAAGTGAAAGCTTAACATAAGGGGCAGTGGATGGAATAATTTTAAAATTTAAAAAGCATCCAAGTATTTACGTATAACACTACGCTGTACATTAATATTATAAAGTATTATTCTACAGAACTTAAACTTTTAAAATTACACAAAGGAGTAAGTGAAATGCCATTAACTTACTAAGTCTAAATGGCGACAAAATACACTTTTACACACAGTCTAGTATCTACATATATCATTTCTATTGTTGTCTGCCTATGAGTCAGAATAAAAACCTCAAATATTTTTTCTCCTTACTAGCGTGAGCTCACTGTTTCAGTCAAAAAATTTTTTCACCCTAAAGATAGTCCCCTCTGAGTATCAATGATGACTTTATAAACACAGTAACTTCTTCACCTTAACCCTGCGACAGTGAATAACAATGGCCAACATTTATTTCTATTTTAAAAAAGAAATTACCAACATGCTATACCCTTGGTAAAGTAAACGAGAGAAGAAACATCTTAAAAATACCATGTAGTTAGGTTTTTTCCCCCTCCTGATTGCAAATGTAATGCAAGATGACGGTAGAAAATTTGAAAAATACAGAGAAGCAAAGCAAGGAAGAATCACCTGTTGTCTCATGAACCAGTTAAAATCACAATTAACTAACGTGATATACATTCTTCTGACTTTTTTCTGGCTCTATTATGATTCTATTTTTGTTTTGTTTTGACAAAGTTAAGCATGCATATAGTTAAACACTCAACGCTTTTTACAACATTTGTTACAAAACAGACTTCTTTCAGCTCAGCCACATTTCTCACTCTCCAAATGTTAACTTTAGTTGTTCCTTTTCTTTTTCACTTCCCTATTATCTCTAAGCAGCATTTTTACTCGATGCTGCCTGCTGGTTTGAGGCATTATTTACTGACTTGTCACCATGGAAAATGAGGACTTCGTGATCCTGCATGTCTTGCCCCACCCCAAACACTCTTCACATTTCCTCCTTCCCCCACTGCAGTTAAATCACCACTGGGGTAAGATCTATTTTCAACGTTCACGTTATGAGTACGTAAATGATTTTCACTTTTCCTTTCCTGTACTTTGTTTGTCCTGAAGTGATTCATTTTATTTGCTTGGTTTTCTATATACCCATTTCTAATTCAAACCAGACTTCCTCTAACTGTATAAATCTGTCTTTCAGAATGTTTACACACATTAGGTATTTTATCAACTTCATCTTCCTGAAGAATCTCTCCGAGTCTTCGACCTTCTTCTGACCTGCTGTCTAGGCCTGCTGCACAATTATCTTAGATCTCTCTTCAACATCATGCCAGAGATTCTCCTCATCTCAGTCTGGAGTTGGATCCGCTGTGTCCTCGATGGCACCCTCATCTGGTTTACTTCTTCAATTTGTTGGCACTTATCCTGTAGTAGCTTCCTGAGAAAGGGAGCACGGGAGCAAATTTTTTGAGACCTTGAATGTCCACAAGCGTCTTCCATCTACTTTCACACTGATTCACAGTTTGATTCAGACTTCTAGGATTCCCCTCAGGCAATAAATCTTCTTCCAACTAGTAGTGCTGCCGCTGAGAAAATCCAGCACCTTTTTTATTATTATTTTAAAATTTACACACAGCGAAATACACAGATTTTAAGTGTACAATTTGATGAGTTTTGACAAATGTACACACCCATTAACACCCACCACAATCAAAATATAGAAACTTCCTGTCACTCCAGAAAATTCTTCATGCTCCTTTCCAGCCAATCCTTTCCCAACCCCCACTGGCAACCACTGTTCTGATGTCTACCATCACAGATTCATTCTGTCTGTTCCTGAACTTAATATAAATGGCATCACACAATATGTACTCTTTTGTGTCTAGCTTCTTTGGCTAAACATGATGTTTCTGAGATTCATCCATGCCATTCATGTATCAGTACTCTGTTCCTTGCTGGGCAGTATTCCATTGCATTAATTCTAATACCATTTTGATTCTTTCTGCTCTGAAAACTTGAAGGATTTTCTCTTTAACCAAAGAGAGATAAAATATGATGGTAGGCTTTGTATAATTTTTATTTTTATCCATCTTTTTTTTACTGGGCTGGGCGTTTGGTGGACCCTTTCAATCCAGAAAGTCAACGTCTTTCAAGTTTGGGGAAATTTCTTTATTTCATTGGTGATTTCCTCTCCTCTTCTCTGTTCCTTTTCTGAAATTTCAATTGTTTATAGATGTTATACCTTAGGCTAGTTCTCTAAGTTTCTTACCTTTTCCATTCTATTTTTTCACCTCTTTTTTTTTTTTTGCTCTACTTTCTGGCACATTTCTTCAGTTTTATCTTCAAACTTTCTAGTTAAGTTTTTCATTTCTGCTACCCATATGTGAAAGTTCAGGCTCCAGGTGCTTTTTCAGCCTCTGTAATTTCCTTTTCAGTATCAGCATGGCCACAGTATCTATTCTTGCTGAAGATACCAGTGACAGTTGAATTTTTTTTTATACAACAAAGACTTGTTTTCCCCAAGTTATTTTCTCCCCTCTTGTTTTGGTTTCAGCCTTTCATACTACGTGCTTTCTTACAGGTATCTGGGTGATTCTTGGTAAAATGTCATATTTGGGAGCGGGACATCAAAAATACTGATAAGAAAGCCAGTGCAAACGTGGAGCTCACTGCGGCTGCCACCTCGGGATGATCTGCCTGGGCCATACCATTGCTAACTCCCTGATAAAAATATATTTACTTTACAGCTTTTCTCCTGGGCTGCTCTGATTCCCTAGAGAATATAACTTTCCAATCTCTTACCCAGAAGATATAAGCCTGGTTGGAGAACTCAAGATTCACCAAATCCAATTTTCATTTAATCTTCCTGATTTTAATGTAGCACACTGTCCTCAGTGACACCTGGTGTCCCATAGACCTGAGAGTCTCTGGTTTGTCTTATCCCTTCCAAAGGACAAGCTTGGGGCTGAGGAGAGGAGTAGAAGTGAAGAGTCCTAGTGGGATGTTCATAAACAGACTTTCAGTCTTCCTATTTTCAGCCCCATCTTGACCTCCACTTCCAGACATAACTGATGTACACACTCCTGACCTTTTGGCAATTCTGTAATAAAAACCTGTATGTTCCTTCACCAAAGGAGATTACAATTTAGGGTCTGCTATTTTTTTAAGACAGTTACTATTTTCCAGTTTCCATAATTTTTTTGCTGTTGTTTCTTCTCCCATTCTTTGTCCTTCTGGGATTCTGTCTTTCAAAAAAATTCCTTTATTGTTATTTTACTAAAATTTTGAAAGGGAGCAGAGCTAGCTATGTTTATTCACTCCACCATCTTTAACTTGAAGCCTGTTTCTGTTCTGGACCTTCATTAAAAAGGTATTCAGAACTGCCCAACATGTATCAGTCAAGATGTTACTCCTACATCACTAACACCCAGAATAATCATGCTTCCACATGTAAAATGGAGATCTTACACCAACCAAAAATGCTGAGTTTAATGACCTGCTTTATTTTATTAAGACAGTTATTATCTTAGATGTCTAACAAGCTTTCCTTTTCCATTCTCTTTCCCTTTTTTTTAAAATATAGAAAACAAAAAAGCCAATTAAAGCAGTTTTCATTTTTAACCATTTAAACACACTGTTTGGATTTCTTTAACTCATATGTTAAAGTTAATCCTGGCTCCTGATTTCTAACTGCCTTTTTTTTTTTATGAGCAGGGAGTCAATAAAAACTGAACTAAAGTAAATGGCTACTTCATACTAAGAAGCATATTAAAGAAATCTATCCTAAAATAAATGGACATTTCAAAAGTTCATGTTTCTTACTCGTATTATATTTAGAGAACAACAGTCTACATCAAGGTTAGCAAACTAGAGTCTGTGGGTAAAATCTGGCCTACCACTTCTTTTTAAAAATAAAGTTTTACTGAAACACAGTCATGCCCATTTATTAAATATTGTCTGTGGTTGCTTTCCAGATACAACAGCAGAGTTGTGTAGCTGTGACATGGAGTGTATGGCCTACATATATTTACCATCTGCCTCTTTACAAAAAAAGACTGTTGACCCCTGGTCTAAATGAAAAGATTGCAGTTTATACTACAAAAATAGCTTTGACCAGTTTCCTGTAATCGCTAACAAAAGCAAATAAACTAAAAGCCTAACTTACTACAGAGATAGGTAACTTTCTTTAAAATTTTCTATAATAAATTAAAAACACCTAAAAAAATTCATAACCAAATAAATGTTTCTTTCTTTTTTCAACTTATCATGAAATGAAAGTTCAGGCCTGCATATATATACTTTAGAGTCCTATCACAATTGCACAGACTTCACATCCTGACTAAAACGGTGTCATTATCTGTTTGCTCATCTCCTTTCACCCACCGCCAGAAGCATTCCTTCGCCTTTCTTTGGATTATATTCCCTTTACACCAACTGAAAAGAATGTTCTGTTTTCTGGGCCAAGGAGTATTTCCCTCTTTTCTTTTTCTCTGCTGACTTTTCTTTACCCAATTTCCCTTCTGAAACAGCCTTTGGCAAAGATTTTCCTGATCATCCCATTGTTAAAGAAGTACATTCAAACTGAGAAAATAATTCAAACTCTCTTGAAGGGCATAAATGAAGAAAAAGAAAAAGCAGTAAAATTACCCAAGGAATTAAAGAGTACCTTTTTTTTTTTTTTAAGTACAGCCTTCACAGAATAAAGTTAAATATTATATAAATCATATTCCTTTAGCCACACAATATTAAGGAACACTGAAGTTTGATAAAGGCTAGGGACAGCTACACCAGTGAAATTATTTTACCTAAAAGTAGTAACTTTATTCAAGCAAAAGCAAATGAAGCAGAAGGAAACGGTGAATAGGCAAAAAAAAAAAAAAAAACCTCTTTGTCTAGAATAAGAAAAATTTACATTTATACAGGAATCACTTCAGTACATAAGACTGAATATCTAAAGAGGCAAAGTATAACTCACAAATAAAGTATGAAATTATAAAAACTATAAAGAGCAACTCTTTTTTTTCCATTATTACTGGCTTGAAACTAAATTTTAAAAAGATATACAGGGGTCTCTGGGGGCTCATATTAACCTCCCTATTCTTGCATATGTTTGAAAATGTCCATGCTAAAAAAGTTTCTAAAAGATGTATAAATCAAAGAAAAAGAGAAGTCTTAGTTAATGGTCACAAACAACTCCTGGTATATACATTATCAGAAGAAAGGAGAAGATCCATAAGGAGATATACACATATTCTTTGGACCAAGAAGAATCTACCTAACTATCCAAAAACTACCTCCAACTAGGGAGCATACAAATCTCCCAAGAAGCAATTTAAAAATTTGTAATGCAGAATACTTTCAACGGTAAAAACTTTAAACTCATGATATAAGACTTTGAAACAGGTCTGCATGGAATGCAGACGTCCCTTTAAAAAAAAAAAAAAAGGACCAGCACTTTACCAGGCTTCTCCAGGTGTTACACATACATTATCTCTCAACTCTACTACTGTCAGGTTACAGCAGGTAGACTTGACCTTTACACCTTTATGTTTCCAATAAGAATTACATTTCTGTCATTCTTTTTATAAGCATCTACCACAGATGAAATGCTTTCAAACTAAAATCTGAGTTGCAATTTTAAATCCAGGAGCTACCAAACACTTTCTTCACTACGATATCTAATTAAGATCTCAGATCAACTTAACACTTGAGGGAAAAAACTGCTTGCATTTATTCATACCTCTTTCTTCCTCATGTTTTTTGGCAGATGCACTTTTAGGTCTTCCTCTTCCTCGTCTGATATGATCTGAATGGCTGTTACTTCGAGACCTCTTTCTGTTTTCTAAATCCTTATTTACTGTAGAATTTATCTTCTCTCGCCTAGCTCTCTCTGTTCGCCTCCTCTTGGCCTCATGCTTGTTTTCTGTATGGATGAATAAAAATGATATATTTTAGGGCTTAGCCAGAACTGTTTGCCCAAGTTCTCATTCTCTTCCTTCTTATTTCTAAATGGCACTAGAGTTCACTGCCTGGCAAACTACAACCATAACATGCAAGTCCCCCCGCCACACACACAGGAAAAAAAGAAATTCGACGGAATTTGGACCCACACAGCATACGAGGTAGGAGGAATCTTGGAAGAGAAGACACGTTTCTTCATTTGGCAGTTTAATTTCAGCTCCTACAAGTTCACACAATTCCCACAGCAACCTTTCTGCCTTCCCCCCCCTCTCTCCAAGCTAAAATGGTGAAGTACCAGAAAAAAAAAAAATTTTTTTTTCCATTTCTTTTTGTTCCCTACTGAAATGCCAGGTTGAAATATGTCAAATACGTGAATAATGAATCTTCTATTACAAATGAAAAGCAAAACTGGCCTTAGCCATAATATATTAAGGTTACCAATAAAAAGTAAACAGAGAGCATCCATGGAAAATATAATAACACTAGGGAAGCGAGTAGTTTTCACATCTGCCCCAGATGAAGTAATTTCTGACATACTAAGAGCATGTTGGTCCATATAAGTGGAATGCAACAGGGGAATTTTACTCAATACAGAAATTTAATTAATGCAAGAAGCCATCCCTCCCACTCCAAACAAATCAAAATGCTGGATAATATATAACAAATTAAACATACACACAAACACACTTGTTTCAATACATACCTGAAACTCAAAAGCAAAAGAGAATTTCCCAAATGCTTAAAATTATAGCGGTAAAGGGTCAAAACAAACAGGAAAACTCATATTCTAAGAACTAAAGGAACAACTTGAGAGACTATAAAACAGGCTTAATAGGCTGTTGTTAAAAAAAAAAAAAAAAGTAAAATAATCATAGTTATCTCCAAATACCATGTCCTTGTAGAATTAGTAAATTCCAGGTCTCAGACAGGACATACACTGAATGATGGAAGAACATTTCATTATTCCAGAATGAACGAAAGCTGTCAAACTCTTTTCTTGTCAAAGAACTCAGGAGCTAACCTCAAGAGGCTCCCACTGAACAAAGGGATAATTTGAGTATCAGCAAAAACAGTAACTGTAATAGGCTGAAACGTATCAAGCACATTTAAAACCACATTAAAAACAAAAACAAAAGCAAACATTAGTTGGTCACCACAGGAGATGCTAAAGAATCAACTCATATTTCAAAACCTTAAAGGGAAAGATAAAGCCTTTTCTAGTCAAACTGTACTGCTGGGTAAACCAAAGGGCAGATGAAGAGAAGTTTCTCATTTCAAAACTACTGCAGCTAATAAACGAAAAGGAATGACAGAATCTGAGTATCACCGTTTTTCAACCTGCCATGAACTAAAGGATCTAAGCGCTAAACATCAACAGCCGCTAACATCACAAAAGGAGAAATAAGCAGACATTATGTGCCTCCTGATCGGAGAACACACCACTATCAAGTAGTCTTGTCCAAAAAAAAAAAAAAAAAGATCTCATCAAGGCTTTAGATCCAACTTACAATTTATAGAAAATGCAGAAGTCAGAAGAATGTGTTGACTTGCACCGTGGGGACACAAAACACACATCCAAATGGACAAATGACACAGTTCCCAGAAAAAAAAAAAAAAAAGAGAAAACAATAGATACAAAGAGACTTAAAAAAGGTATTAATCATATACAACGTGTGGACCTTACATAGAATCTTTTTAACTTTAAGACCATTTATGAGAAAATTTGAAATTTAAACACCCACTGGATACTTGTTGCTAAGGAATCTTTGTTAATTTTTGTTATAATGTATTGTGCTTATGCTTTTAAAGTCTATCTTTTAGAAATATATAATGAATTACAAATACGGAATTTGCTTTAAAATATGCGAGGGTAAGAGTGATGTGGGTGTGTATGGGGCAGGGTTGGACACTGTATACTTCTGTATGAACTTGAATTTCTTAAAATAAAATAGTTGAAAGAAATAGTGATAGGCAAAGTTTTCTAGAGTAGGCTTCCAAAAGTTTAGCAGTAAATTTAGGTTTGTTCTTCCAGCTACCACCCATCTCTGCAAACTTCTTCAAAGCCAAACTTCTCAAAAGCAGTATCTGTACCTTCTGCCTTCAGTTTCTTATCTCCTATTCACTCATCAATATACCCCAGTACAGTTTAACCCAATAAAACTGATCATCAAGAAAACAAACCCTCTCTGTTATCAAATTTAATACACACTTCTCTCTTATCATTTTACATCATCTTTCAGAAGTGTTCAATAAACCTGACCATTCCTTTCCTTGAGATTGTTTTCCACCTGATTCCCACGACACCTGCTCTCCTGGTTTCCTTCTGTCTCACCAACCATTCCTCCTCATCTCCCTTCTATCTTCCCCTCTTCCCTTCCTGACACTCTGGGTAATCTCCTAAGACCCAAAGCAGTAAACACTACTGTTACGACGGCTCCGAAATTCATTCCTGCCGCTCTCATCTCTTCCCAAAGCTCTAGAATTCCTACATCTTAATTTCAATGTCTCATAAGCATTTCATATATATCAAAAAACAACTCTTGATTTTCCCTCCCTCAAGCCTGTTCCTCCTCCAGCCTTCATCGTATTAGTAAGCAGCACCAACCAGCTACACAAACTGAATAACTTAGTCTTTTGTGACTCATCTTGCCTCTTATACCATAGGCTCTCCTTCTAAAACATAGCCATCATCTCTTTGCGTCTCTCCATCTCCATCGGCAACATCCTAGCCAAACAAGATTATCTTTAAAAAAATCAAATTGAGTTGCTCCCCTTCTAAAGCCTTTCATTAGCTTTTTACTGTATTTAGAATAAAGTCAAAATTCCCTGTTGAAAACTAATAGAATAAAGTCAAAACTCCCTATTGAAGACTACAAGTTCCTAGAAAATCTGACCTTTGCCTGGCTCTCCAACCTCATATCACTCATCACTTCAGTCATTACACTTCCAACATGTCTTCCTTTCAATAAAACAAGCTTCTCCCTCTCCTCGAGTCTTGTATTGCTATTCCTTCTGCCTATACATACCTCTTTTCCCCAAAAGATCTTCTTAAGATAGGCTTTGTTTTTCCTTCAGCTTACAGGTCACCCTGAGTCTCACAGCCCAAGTTACTATTTCTGATGCTTCTACTGCTATCGTTATTATTGTTGTCACATGTCGACGAGTCAGTTCCAACTTATAATCACCCTATGTAACAGAACAAAACACTGCCTGGTCCTGCACCATCCTCACAATCGTTGCTATGTCTAAGCCCACTGTTCCTCTTTTTTGCTGACCTCTACAACATGATGTCCTTCTCCAGGGACTGGTACCTCCTGATAACATGTCCAAAGTACAGAAGACAAAGTCTCACCATCCTCCGCTCTCAGGAGCATTCTGGCTACACTTCTTCCAAGACAGATTTGATCTTCTTCTGGCAGTCCACGGTGTATTCAACATTCTTCACCAACACCATAGTTAAAAGGCATCAATTCTTCTTCGGTCTTCCTTATTCACTGTCCAGCTTTCACATGCATATGAGATGAATGAAAACACCATAAGCTTGGGTCAGGTGCACCTTAGTCCTCAAAGTGACATCTTTGCTTTTTAACACTTTAAAGGGGTCTTCTGCAGCAGACTTTCCCCAATGCAATATGTCATTTGATTTCTTGACCACTGCTGCCACAATGCTGACTATAGATCCAACTAAAATGAAATCCTTGACAACTTCAATCTTTTCTGTTTATCATGATGTTG
Source organism: Loxodonta africana (assembly GCF_030014295.1). Classification (NCBI taxonomy): domain Eukaryota; kingdom Metazoa; phylum Chordata; class Mammalia; order Proboscidea; family Elephantidae; genus Loxodonta; species Loxodonta africana. The sequence continues at coordinate 74,623,190 of NC_087362.1, forward strand.
CTTATTGGTCCAGTGGTAAGGATTTTTGTTTTCTTTATGTTGAGGTATAATCCATACTGAAGGCTGTAGTCTTTGATCTTCATCAGAAAGTGCTTCAAGTTCTCTTCGCTTTCAGCAAGCAAAGTTGTGTCATCTGCATATGGCAGGTTGTTAATAAGCCTTCCTCCAATCCTGATGCCCTGTTCTTCTTCATATAGTCCAGCTTCTCGGATTATCTGCTCAGCATACAGACTGAATTTAATAAGTATGGTGAAAGGAGACAACCTTGACACACACCCTTCCTGATTTTAAACCATGCAGTATCCCCTTGTTTTGTCTGAAGAGCTGCCTCTTGGTCTAAGACTGTAATTTTCTCCTCATGAGCACAATTAAGTGTTTGGGAATTCCCATTCTTCACAATGTTATCCATAATTTGTTATGGTCCACACACAGTTGAATGCCTATGCATGGTCAATAAAAACCAGGTAAACATGTTTCTGGTATTTTCTACTTTCAGCCAAGATCCAACCGACATCAACAATATCCCTCATTCCATGTACTCTTCTGAATCCGGCTTGAATTTCTGTCAGTTCCCTGTTGATTTGCTGCTGTAACCATTTTTGAATAATCTTTAGCAAAATTTTACTTGTGTGTGATACTAATGATATTGGTCAATAATTTCCACATTCTGTTGGATCATCTTTCTTTCGAATGGACACAAACATGCATCTCTACCAGTTGGCTGCCCAGGTAGCGGTCTTTCAAGTTTTTTGGCACAGACGAGTGCGCACTGCCAGCATTGCAAATGCTACTACTACGATAATCTGTTATTTATTTACTTACATGTTCCATATATTTTCCCCATCAAAACATAAGCTGTATGAAAGTAGGAACCTTGTCTGTCTTATTCATAGAAGTTACTGTTATCTATATATACTAAGTACCCGATAAATCTTTCTAAAATGATGAAAGCAGATTGAGCACATGCATTTTTCTCACCATCTTCTCAAAATCCCACTGAAAGGAGAGGAAATTTGGGAAGGAAAATAAATCTGTAGTGTTGCAAACAAGGAAAAGATTTCAAATTAACAAACCAGCAAGCTGATGAGTACAGATTGAGAAACTAGAAGAAACTACAGTCCAAAAGAGGAATAAGAGATGGTTCCTGTAGAAGTGAGAGCTCTTCTTCCCAATGGAGTTCCAAAGACCGCAGGACAAAAACGTACTAGTAGTAGTACCAGGCCACGGGGTGACCAGGAGGACTACTGCCCAACAGCTGGGCCAGGCACTTCCCCTTCTATTCCTTTTCATACAACACAACTGACATAAGGAAGTACGCCCTGTAAGTACAGGCCAGAGCAAGAAGCAGAATAATGTTCAAGGGAACTCTGAACCTTCACAGAAGAGAAAGAAGAAACCAAAAAGGAAGGCAGCTCCTCATAGGAATGAGATACTGAAAGGGATCTTACAGTTCACTCTAGAATGAACTCTTTCTTCTTCTGGCAATCACGGGACTCACCTGCTCACCTAATAAACACCCAAAAGCCTGACAATAAGCTCTTCCCATTGATACACTAAAGACAGCTGTTCTCAAAACTGACTTTTAAAACAGTGTAGGATATTCATACAACTTATCTACACTGATAAACTAAGTCCTTCATTTATAAATCTCTACAGGCAACTAAGGATTATCAGCTATGTGAGGAAAACAGAAAGCATAATAGAGAAGAACCAAGATAAAATGGGGGAAACAAGTAGTTCAGGAAACAAGGAAAAATTTTAAAACATGCTGATGCATTCTTCCAGACAGATCCGAGAAGATATATCATTAAATAAGAATAAGCTGCTATGAAAATGAAGAAATTAGAAAACAAGATGGACTGCTAAAATTAAAGTGCAAAACCCCAAAACCAACCAAACCCACTGCCGTTGAGTTGATTCCAACTCATAACTCTATAAGACAGAGTAGAACTGCCCCATAGAGTTTCCAAGGAGCGTCTGGTGATTCTGAACTGCTGACCTTTTGGTTAGCAGCTGCAGCACTTAACCACTATGCCAAAAGTGCAAAAGACAGGCTAAATAATGGACACATCTAAAAAGTAAATTACAGGTCCAGGAAGAGAAGTCAACGAAATTACCCAGAACAAAGCAAAAAATACAAAAAGATTATGTGACAGAAAAATGAAGATCCAAGAGATCTAATACTCATTGTGACAGTTAAGACTGTGTATCAACTTGGCTGGGCCATGATTCTCAGTGTTTATATGTGATCACCTCTATGATGGGATCTGCCGTGAGTAGCCAATCAGCTGACGGGGAGTTTCCTTGGGTGTGTGGCCTACATCTGAATATAAGCGGATGTTCTGGTTTTTGCCTACTCTAGACCCTGTGGCTGCCTCCAGTCTGACCTCTGGTTCTTGGGGCTTGAGCTGTCAGCTTATCTGCTGATCTTGGGATTCGCTGATCTTCACAGCCTAGGAGTGGGAGCCCTGCTCTCTGACCTGCCCATCTTGGGTTTGCCAGCCCCTGCAGCTACGTGGAACGTTCCAGCCTCTACATCGCATGAGCCCCTTCCTTGATATCTCTATGTGTATTTATACACTTTACTGGTTTTGCTTCTCTAGAGAACCCAGCCTAAGACACTCAGCTATAACAGAAATGCTAATTATCTACCCAATATTCATTCTCCTCCTCTTTAGTAAGAACAATATCCTGTTCTATTTGAAATGGCAATGTGCCCAGTTAAAATATACTGTCAGACTTCACTGAAGGTAAGGTGGTCAGGAAATCTAGTTTGGCTAGTGACATATAAGTGGAATTAGGTAAGGTTTCCAGAAAGCTTTTTTTAATGAAATATGCATGGCTGGCATACCTCCTTTGCCCCTCCTCCTTCTTCCTGCTCGGAATGTTTATGGGATGCCTGGAGGTGAGGCAGCTACCTCGCAACAATGAGGATGAATGCCACATCTTCTTAGGATGGACAGAAGAGCCTAGCCTAGGCCTTGATGATATCATTGAGCCACTGCTTTAGTCCTGGATTGCCTACCGTCATATTTCTTCACTAAGTAGGTAACGTAAATTATTTGTTCAATCCATGGTCATTCAGCTTTCCTGTGGATGGTAATCCTGATATATGATCCAATAAGCATTCCAGAAGGAAAAGAACAGGGAAAAAGAAATAACGCACCAAAATTGCCCTGAGCTGAAAATTTGAGCCTTCAGATGGAAAGGACCCACTGAATGCCAAGGAAGAATGAGAAGGATAATTTAAGTGTGAATGCAAATTAAAGGCATTCTCTGGGGAAACATACCACCATGCCTCTTCTGCAAATTTTTTCCAGGTCTGAAGCAACTTCTGGAAAATTTGTTCCAGAAATAAAACACGTGAGTTTAAAAAAAAAAAAACTTCACATGGTATATAAGAAAAGCATGATTATCTTATCCCTGGAGTACGATGGAAAGAAATCCTAGTACGACAGCTGTGCAGCAGACCTAAAACCAGTAAGGCTTAATTAGAATAAAAAGAGGACTCGATGAAAAATATCTCAACAATGAATACGGATGTCATTACATAAACCATATGTTTCAGAACCTAAAAGTACAGGTTCAGAGATGATGAGGTGAACATACACATTTTTTATCACAAGGCAAAAGAAAAATTATGTAAGAGCCGTGTTCCATACCCATATATGAATGTACAGCAATTTAAAGCAATTAGTATGTAAGAAACAAAGCTTTCAAAACTCTATTGTCAAGTAATTCACTTACCACTAAATGAATTTCAATCACTTTGGGTTTATAAAAGGTTTCACTAGCTATAATCACTTTTCATTATTTTTTCTTAATTAAAAGTGAATTTGTCCTTTATAGAATTCTTTGCTTGTCAGCCTTTGCCTGCTAACTTCTTTTAAGTGAATCATTTGAAAAGTAGGTTTAAGTTTTAATTTTTTTTCCTTCCTCCAATAAAAAAATGGGAAGGTTGCTTATTTGACCAAGCTTAACCTAAAGCTTGTCCCCACTGAGAAATAAACAATTAATATACTAATTAAAAAAAAAAACCTGTTGTCATCGAGTCAATTTCGGCTCACAGCGACCCTATGGTACAGAGTACAACTGCCCCATAGAGTTTCCAAAGAGTGCCTGGTGGATTTGAACTGTTGACCTTTGGTTAGCAGCTGTAGCTCTTAACCACTACACCACCAGAGTTTCCAATATGCTAATAAACAACTCCAATTTCTTACTGTTTTGAATCTTTTTTCCTTACCTTTGAGGAAGTCTTTTATGAACTAGTATCTCATTTAGAATTTCATACAGTTTTTATAATTAAAAAAGTGCTTAAATAGATATCTCCATAGTTATTAATGCAAAATAGATGTCATTAACCATCCAGGAATGCCATCTGGAACACTAAAGGTCTGAAACAAACTGAGGGTTTGAGCAAGTATTTGACTAGGAAACTGTTACAGAGTTCAAGGTCTATACACAGTACAGGTACTCTCAATTTTAGGAAATAGGGTTATTTCCTAGTAATCTTTTTAAAAGAAATTTCTTCGAATCAACAATTTTAGGACAATCTCAAGGCTACTTTTAAATCCTCACTCAACCATTTAATTTAGAAATGAAATCCTACATGAATGACAAAGTTAATTCTTAAAAGCTTACCTCCATTTCACACAAAAAAGAAACAGCACACACCTAATTCATTTGGGAGGGTGTCAAGGAATAATTAATTGCCTTGGGGATCTATGCTTGGGGATCAAAATACTGAGATTTTCTTAACACAGCTTTATTTGTAACACTCATTTCTTCCTCTCACCAAAATTAATTTTAAATTTCTAAAACATCCTTAACTTCCACAATAGCTTTTATTTATAAATGTTTTAAAAATTATAAATATTCTCAGCTAGACGAGGTTCTATATAATTATATACTGTTGTTGTCGTTAGCTGCTGTCAAGTAGAGTCCCACTCACGGTGATCCCACATGTGCAGAGTAGAATTGCTCCACAGGGTTTTCAAGGCTGTGACCTTTCAGAAGCAGATTGCCAGGCCTGTCTTCCGAGGCACCTGTGGGTGGGTTCCAACTGCCGACCTTTCAGCTAGTAATCAAGTGCTTAACCACTTACTACCACGACCCTATTTCTATGTATGTTATGAAGGTATAAAAGTGATAACTAGTATATTTTAAAACATGAGTTTTAAATATTTCAATCCTGGATAAATTTATTCAACTTAACATTCTTCCTGTATGTCACGAAATGTGTACAATAATAAATTCAGAAAAAGGTTTCAGCCCACTGAAATTTAAAAATACCTTTTATAGCTTTGATTTTATTTTAAAAACCAGTAAGTGCAATTTGAGCTTTTATGACAATTCTTTTTCCTTTTAAACTTTTAATTATGCAAACACATCTTTCTTGACCCCCTCGTTATCCAGTGATCTATCTACTTCAGAATTTACTGGTTAATATTACAAGTAGAAATCATTTTGTAGTTTTAAAATGGGCTCATACTGCAAGCATTGTTTTGCCTTTTTTAAACAGCGTTTTACAGCTCTTTCCATGTATCATTCTTTCTGACTAGCACATACTGCTCCCTAAGGGATGTACTCTACCTCATTAACAATTCTTCTACTGATATTTGGGTTATTAACAAAGTTTGTTATTTTGTACATAAAAAATCATACCTCTAGGCTACATATTCACTGAGAAAGAATTCTGTCAGATTGCTCTCCAAAAAGGCTATGCTCACTTACTCTCCTACGAATGACACGACAACACCCATTTGGACATACTCATCAAAGCACTTCTAAGAAATCCGTTATGTTTTGCCAGGCTGTGGGCAAAAATAATAGTATTTCACTCCAGCTGTATTTCTTTCTTTACTAGCGGAGTTATCTTTCCAAATATATAATACCCATTTTCATTTCTTCTTCTTCTATAAATTCCCTGCTAATTTACATTCCTTAAAACTGAAATAGTCCAGATCTCATTGACAATGTTCATCAACCACTTAATAAACTGAAGAGACCTTAAAAATAATATTCTTCTCATTCCCCACGTACAGATTAGCCAAAGCAAATTTTACTTTTTAATAAATTAAAATTAATTATATAAATGACTATTTTATTGAGTACCTATCACTTGCCCAAATCTGCCTGTGTCAGACATTTTCATAAGCACTTCATCTGCACATCAATACTCTAAGGTGGGAACTATAAATCTCATAAACAAGTAAACAGCAACTGCTCATGGAGGTCAATTACTTAGAGAGTGACAGAGCTGGAACGGGAATCTGAAGCCAGGCTTGTTTTCCAGGCTCTGAATACTTTAAATCCTTTCTTTAAAATCCCTGCCTTTAGTTTCTGCAGCACAGACCCTTATCCCCTATGCTTCCCCTTCCTTCCTGACTATTTGGTTTCTTTTGCTGGTTCCCTTCTCTCCTCCCTGAAATACCTAGGCTTCAGTTCGTTCCATCTTCACTTCGAGGTCACAAGGCCACCATTACTATATAAAAGAGCCCTTAGGAAATCCCATACATAAAACAATAATAATGAATTGCTTCTTAAACTCACCCGCGGTGGCACATGTAACACCACTCTGTTGGCTGCTCTCCTCCAGCTGGCATTTATTCTCAGCTGACCAAAGCTGCACACCCACCATCCACCCTTGAAGGCTGGTGATGCCAGGGTTTGGTTCCTGAACTCCCTTCTCCTTCTACCCTACATGCTCCAGTGCAAGTGCAAATGTCAAACGGACATTTCAATAATGTTAGCGACCATCTATTTGCTGATGACTCAAAAGCTTTATCTCCAGCTGAGATTATTCCTTGAGTTTCAGACTATATGTCCAATTGTGTGTGTGTGTGTGTGTGTTCGTGTGTGTGGAGAGGGGGAATCCACATGGACCATGTTTCACAATTATATACAAAACTAAATTCCTCAGCTTTCCCTCAAAACTCATCATCTGGAGGATTCTGGGAAGATGGCAGCATGAACAGACCATCGTTCCGACCCTCCCCTACAGATACAACAAGAAATGCAACAAGGAAACGGTCCTCCACTTTGCGGCTCTGAATCCGGGAGCGCAGGAAATCAGGGAGAACTGCAAACACGCAAGAATCAACCAATCAACAAGTCAGGAAGAAGCAGGAAAATCGCTTCTTCCACCCTCCCTGTCCCTCTCCCAAGCCACGTAGGACACTGGCTGCTGTTAATTGGGAAACTGCTTCCCTAACCACCACAGCCTCTGCCTGTACAAAGAGATAGGACCCCGAGATTCTGCCCTAAAATCACCAAGGCAGACTTCCATGTGGGTCCACTTGGAGTGTACCAATACCTCCCCCACTAGAACACTGTTACCAACAAGCCAGCTGTGAACTGCTACAGAAGATTCCTGCACTGGAGTTTGTTCACATAGCCAGCACTCTACCTGCCTCCCTGCGCACCCATAGCTCAAGCCTCTGAAACCAAGAGGACAAACATCCCTGGGAGTTAATTAGGGTTAGTCAGCCCCCACTTCTGGTTGGTGCTGAGGACTGCTGACTAAGGCTGTGTGCGCTAAGCAGGAGTCTTGAGTGAAAGCTGCACTCACAGCCAACAATCTACCAGACGGACCCTGACAGCAACAAAGTAGAACTCCATGGAGATCTGACCAGAGCATGGAGAAATAATGACACAAAATTTCCCCAATCTTAGGAAGCACATGAATGGATTTGTAGAAATCCAAGAAGCTCAAAGAACTCCAAGCAAGATAATCTGAAAGAGATCTACACCAAGACACATCACAGTTAGGTTTTCAAAAAGTAAAGATAAAGAGAGAATCCTGAAAGCAGTCAGAGAGAAGCAAACAGTCACGTACAAAGGATTCCCAATAAGATTTGGTGCCGATTTCACCTCAGAAACACTGGAGGCCAGAAAGGAATGGAATGATGCCCAGTGAAACTATCCTTCAAGAATGAGGGTAAAATCAGAACATTCTCAAACAGAAGCTGAGAGAGTTCATATCCACCGGACCAGTCCTATAAAAAATACCAATGGGAATTCTATAGAAGGAAGGGAAAAGACACCAGAATACAAACCTACACGCAAAAAGAAAGATCTTTAATAAAGGGAAATACACAGACAAGTATAAGGACTAGTAATAAGGTATTCATTTTGAGAACCAATATACTTAATAGAGAAAGGCTGAGAGCTTTCCTCCTGAAACTGGGAACAAGACAAGGGTGCACACCCTCACCACTTGTATTCAATATGGTATCAGAAGTCCTAGCCAGAACATTAAGACAAAGAAATAAAAGGTACCCAGATGAGAAAAGAAGTAAAATTATCTCTACCCATGGGGGATACGATCTTATATATAGAAAATCCAAGAGAGTCCACAAAAAACCTTCTAGAATACAGGAATTTAGCAAAGCTGCAGGGTACAAGGTCTAGAAACAAAAATCAGTTGGGTTTCTATACACCAGCAATGAAAAATATGAAAGGGAAACTGGGGAAAAAATGCCATTTATAATAGCATCTAAGAGAATAAATACCTAGGAATAAATCTAGCCAGGGATGTGAAGGGCTTACACCATGAAAACTATAAAACACTACTGAAAAAGATTAAAGAAGACTTAAATAAATGGAAAGGTGTTCCATGATCATGGATTGGAAAACTTAGTATTACAATGTCTGTGCTACCCAAAGCAATCTATAGATTCAATGCAATCCAGATCAAAATTCCAACAGCCTATACAGAAATAGAAAAACCAATACTCAACTTTACATGGAATGGCAAGAGGCCCCAGATAGCTAAAGTAATGTTGAAAGAGAAGAACAAAGTAGAAGAACCCACACTTTCCGGCTCGATGGCAATGGATTTGGTTTTATACACCTACAGTAATCAAAACATCCTGGTACTAGGGTAACAACAGACACATAGACCAACGGAATAGAGACTCTAGAAATAAACCCACACATCTATGGTAAACTGATTTTTTACAAGGATGCTTCAAGTTCATTCAACAGGAAAAGAAGAGTCTCCTCACTAAATGGTGCTGGGAAAATTGGATTTCCACATACAGAAAAATGAAACAGGATCTATGCCTCACACCAAACACAGAAACAAATTCAAAATGGATTAAGGATCTAAACGTGCAAACTAAAACCATAAAATTCCTAGAAGAAAAAGCAGGGGCAATGCTGTCAGGCCTAGCTTTTAACAATGGATTATCTAATATAATACCAAAAGCACAAACAGCAAAAGACAAAATAAATAAATGGAACCTCATAAAAATTAAAAACTTTTGTTCATTAAAAGCCCTTATCAAAAAAGTGAAAAGACAACCTACGAACTGAGAGAATATCTTTGGAAACCATATATCTGACAAGAACCTAATAACCAAAATATTTATAAAACTTCAACAACCTAACAACAAAAAGACAAACAACCCAATCATAAAATGAGCAAAAGACTTAGAACGTTTCACCAAAGGCGACACTTGAATGGCCACCAAACACATGAAAAGATGTTCAGCATCCTTAGCCATCAGAGAGAAGCAAGTCAAAACCACAATGAGATACCATTTCACTCCTACTAGATGGGTAAGATTAAAAAAACAGAAAACAACCAATGTGGGGAAATTGGAACCTTACCCATTGCTGGTAGAAATGCAGAACAGTAGAACCATTATGAAAAACAGTGTGGCAGTTCCTCAAAAAACAGAAAATGTAACTACCATATGACCCAGCAATTCCACTCCTAAGTATATACCCAAAAAACTTGAAAGCTCAGACTCAAACAGAGACTTGTTTACCAGTGTTCACTGCAGCACTATTCACAATATCCAAAAGGTGGAAACAACCTAAATGCCCGTCAGCAGATGAATGGATGAACAAAATGTGGTATATATTTATAATGGAATACTTCTCAGCCAGTAGGAGAAATGAAGTCTTGATACATGCTATACAATACAAATGGAGATGGAAAACATTATGCTGAGTGAAATAAGTCAAACACAAAAGAACAAATACTGTATGACCTCACTTATACAAAACAAGGAAAGACAAATGTATAGAGAACAAAGTTTATTAGCGGTTACTAGGGCGGGAGGGAGCCGGAAAAGAGGAGTTCACGGTGTTGGAAATATCACGTTGATTAAGGGTAGGGTTGCACATCTGGTTATTATAATTGTTGTCAATAAGTTATATACCTATACAGAGTTGAATTGGCAAAAGTTGGGTGATATATTTACAACAACAAAAAAAAGAGTAGTTGCTGAGGCTGCTCATGTACAACCAAACACCTCACGAGATTTGGTTTCTTGGTTTGCAGGTTTAGGGTCATGGTTTTCATGTGACATCCCAGTTAACTGGCCTAACGACATGTTTAACGCGTCTGTTCTACCTCCTAGTTCAATGCGTAGTGCCTGGAATCCTAAAAAGCTTGCGAGTGGCCACCCAAGGCACAACAATTGGTCTCTATTTGCCTGGAACAACGGAAGAATGAGAGTCAGGAACAGGAGGAGGATAGGGAACGTGTGGCTAATTGCCTCCATGAACAAATGCCTCCTTTGCCATAAGACCAGAAGAAATGGATGGTGCCTGGTTACCTTTACTGAACACTTTGATCAAAGATTCCACAGAAGAATCCTGATCAAAAAAGGGAAAATGCAGAACACAATATCAAATTCTCATGGATTCCAGACTTCCTGGAGCCATGGAGTATAGATAAACCCCTGAAACTATTGCCTTGCGATAATCTTTCAACCTTAAACCAAAAATATCCCCTGAAGTCTTGTTAAAACCAAACAATGCTTTGGCTTAACTAGTAAAAACAGGTCTGCCTTGAGCATTACACCCTTTTAAGAACTATTAATATGGGATCAAATTGACAACAGCAACTTGAAAGATTAGACAGGAGCCTTGGGGGCAATGAATTTATGTTAATGGAGGAGAAACAACTCAGAAAAGGAAGGTGAGAATGGTTACACAACTTGAAAAATTGTTATCAGTGTCACTAAATGGTACATGCAGAAACTGTTGAACTGGTGTACGTTTTGCTATTATACTCTCAACAATAAATAAAATAATAAAAAAAAACCTTGTCATCCCTTTTATATTCCCTTTCTAACCAGTAATCCAAGTCATAAACCTGGGTATCATTCTGAATTCTTTCCTCTGGTCCAACTGGTTCCGATTCCTTAACGCTCTGGATTTCTCCTGGGTATCATTCTGAATTCTTTCCTCTGGTCCAACTGGTTCCGACTCCTTAACGCTCTGGATTTCTTCCTTATCTCATCTCTCACCTGAGTCACTGATACCAGAAGAAGGCTCAACAGACACTTGCTGAATTGAAAAAATAAACCAATAACACTTTGTCCCATTAAGGGCAAGAACCGTGTCTTATTCATCTTTGGAGACTTGGCACTGAGCTGACATGCCATCCCAGAATGTCTGCTGAATGAATCATCATTCCAGGGTCCCCATATCTGAATCAAACTCTCGTGGAATAAGACTCAAGAATCAATTTTTAACAAACTGCCTGAATGACTGCTATATAGCCAATCCAGGAACGGTCTTTAAGAACCAATGGATTAAGTTCATTCTCCTGATGAAAAGGGAGCAAAGTGAACAGAAGCAGAAATGGAATTTAACAGCTTTCTTGCCACTTCTAAAGAGACCTGGAATAAACAGACCTCTCACAGGTATAAACACAAATAATTCTTAAATCACCTACTACTACAACCACTCTTTGTCTAAGTCAGTATCCTCTTTAGTTATCCGAAGTGCAACAGCCCACTTCCATCTTTGCATCCCTACAAACAATCCTCTACAAAGCAGCCAGAGTGATCTAAAAAACGCACATCAGAGCATGCCACCTCCCTTTCCGTCATCCCACATCTCATCATTACATGTGAAAAATAAAACCCTAAATTTCTGCTCTGGTTTACAAAGCCCTATTATCACCTGGCCGCTGCCTGTCCCTCTGCCCTCACCTCCCGCACTCTTCTCTGTCTACACTGCAACCACACTGGTCTTTCTGTTCCTAAAATTTAATGTCAAACTTTTTCCAGCCGTAGACCTTTTACATTTGTTTTTTCATCAGCTTAAGAGTGTTCTTCTCCCTGGCCTTCTCATGGTTCACTCCATCTTCCTATTCCGCCCTCAACTTAAATGTCACCTCCTCACGGAGGCCTTCTCTAAACACCCCATCAAAGGTAGCTTTGCAGTCACGCGCTGGATAGCACCATATTTTAATTTCCTACAAGGCATTTATCACAAACTGACATCTTCCGCCCAACCAGAATGTAAGCTCCATGACAGCAGTGAACCTGTCTAGGTACTAGATTCACTGCTTTATGCTCAAGGCCTAGAATAAAACAAAAAAACAAACCCATGGCGTGGAGTCTATTCTGACTCACGCGACCTCACATGTTTCCGAGTAGACTGTATTCCACAGATCTTCAGTGGCTATAATCTCCAGAAGCAGACCACTAGGCCTTTCTTCTGCTAGGTGGATTCAAAATGCGTTCTCATTAGTAGCCAAGCACAAACCATTTGCACCACGCAGGGACCTGTAACTTAGAACAGTGCCTGGCTTATAGTAAGTGCTCAATAAATACTTGTAGTCAATCCACTCTTACTTTGGGATCACTACTGTATGAAGTTCTGATTTTATCAAAGAAAAATAACAAAATTTCATCTTTTCATGAACATAGCCATTAAATAAATCCAATCTGTCTACATCAATGGGAGAGCAACAAAATCAAACACAAGAATAACCAGCAATTTTTCAGATATTCCAAATCAGGGAGCTGTGAAAAATAACCAACGTATCTAAGTGTATTTATAACAAAACCAAGTTCTATTTTTCCACAGCTACTAGTTTAAAAAACAAAAGGAAAAAACTTTAAAAGTTTTACCAATGCTGTGAGGGAAAACTCCCAATGTCCATCAACAGGTAAATAGACAAACAAATTGTAGTATATCCACACAAGGATACTACTACTAAGCAAAAAAAAAAAAGAAATGATTATTAATACTCATAACATGAATGAATCTCAAATAATTATGCTCCGTGAAAGAAGTCAGACAAACACAGAGTACATACTGTATGACTCCATTTATATAAAGTTCTAGAATACGCAGAAAGCAGATCAGTGGTTGCCTAGAGTGAGGAAGAAGGGATTACAAAGCGACAAGAGGAAACTTTTGTGCGTGCTGAAAAGGTTCATTACTTTGATTATGGTGAATATTTGACTGGTCTATACATACATCAAAATTTACCAAACGGTACACTTTAAATACATGCAGTTTATTACATGTCAATTATATCTTAACAAAGCTATGTTTTAAAAAGATCAGATCAGGTCATTCCTCTGCTTAAAAGCCTTCAATGGCTCCTCATCCTCCAAAAAAAAAATTGTTACAAGCTTTATCAGCATTGTAAGAGAGGTAACGTTTAAATGTAATGAACAGCAAACCAACATCAAAAGCAGATTTATAGTAGCTAGTAAAAGTCAAAGATATACTTCAATAGATTTAAATTTTTAACTTCATTAGAAAAAGAGTAACAATAAATTCACAATTTAAAATTTTTATATCAAAAGCTAAAAACGTGGTAAACTTTCACAAATTACCTGTGGAAGGTGATGATTTCTCTGAGTGTTTTGCATTTAAAAGTTTTCTGCTAATAAATATGTAACCACAGGGACATGATTTACATGCAACAGGAACCTGTAAAAAGACAAAAAATACTATTATTATTTCTCTATTGTTAAACCTCTCAGTGTTTATATGGTCTCCTCAACTCAGTGGTGATAAACTACTTGAAGTATTTAAGTCCCCAACCCCTTATAACAACTTATTTGAGATGGGTATCACGTCTTACACATCTTCACACTTTCCTAGTGCTTAGTAACACCACGCATACAGTAAACACAGGCTAAGTATGTTCTGATGTGAGCAACCAATAAAAAAGTCTCCCAGAATCAGAGCCCGGGGAAGGATTTCAAAAAAGGCAGCAATTCCTAAAATGTCAGTTTGATAGACGCTTATGATACGGAACAAACTGGAAAAGGGTCATTGGTTAGGCAGTTGTTAAAGTATTCCCAGCATTAGATTATAAGGACTCATCAACTGTAATAAAGAACAGAAATGGACAAAAGCTACTCTGACAGACATTTCCAAGGGAGGAAAACAAGACTTAGGCCCAAAATGACTCCTGGGGATAAAGTTGGATGAATTGAAAATGGCTCTCCGGGGTCTAGCATGAGAAGGGAAGGTGCCCAGTACCACTGTCAGAAAAAGAATAGTTTACAACAATCAGAGGGGCAAAAGCATAGGACAACCAAAATTGAACACAGGAGAAAGGAGGTGGGATCTAGGTTCTTTTAGTCTCAGTTCCAGAAAGAACCTTGTACAAAACATAGGAATTCTTCAGACATCTGTATCATCTACAAAACATTTACAGTTCCTTCCAGTGGCACAGTGGTTAAGAGCTACAGCTGCTAACCAAAAGGTCAGCAGTGGAATCTACCAGCTGCTCCTTGAAAACCCAATGTATCAGTTCTACTCTGTCCTAAAGAGTAGCTATTGAGTCAGAATCAACTTGACAGCAATAGGTTTTTTTTTTTTCCTTCCTGTTTCAAAGGAACCCTGGTGGTGCAGTGGTTAAAGTGCTCAGCTGCTAATCGAAAGGTCAGTGGTTCAAACCCACCAGCCACCCCACAGGAGAAAAGACCTGGTGAAATGCTTTCATAAAGATTACAGCCTTCGAAACAGGAGATGATGCAACTAACCCAAATGAGAAACGAAATGGGGGACATTACAACAGACCCAACTGAAATAAAAAGGATTCTAACAGAGTACGATGAAAAACTATACTCCAACAAATTTTGAAAACCTAGAGGAAATGGACAAATTTCTAGAAACACACTACTTACCCAAACTAACACAAAATGATGTTGAAAAATCTGAACAGACCCATAACAAGAGAAGATACTGAAAAGACAATTAAAAAAAAAACAAAACCTTGGCTCAGATGGCTTCACCAGTACTACTGAAACTATTTCAGAACATAGGAGATATTTTCAAATTTATTCTATAAAGCCAGCATAACCCTGATACCAAAACCAGGCAAAGACACCACAAAAAGAGAAAATTACAGACCAGTATCTCTCATGAACATAGATGCAAAAATTCTCAACAAAATTCTAGCCAACAGAATTCAGCATCATATCAAAAAAATAATACACCACAACCAAGTGGGATTCATAGCAGGTATGCATTAGAAAATCAATCAACGTAATTCACCACATAAATAAAAGGAAAGATCACATGATCATCTCAATCAACCCAGAAAAGGCATTGGACAAAGTCCAACACCCATTCCTGATAAAAACTCTCAATAAAATAGGTATAGAAGAGAAATTTCTCAACATAACAAAGGTCATCTATGCAAAACCAACGGCCAACATCATTCTTAATGGAGAGAGGCTGAAAACACTCCCCTTGAGAACAGGAAAAAGGCAAGGATGCCCTTCATCACCACTCCTATTTAACATTGTGCTGGAAGTCCTAGCTAGAGCAATAAGGCAAGAAAAGGAAACAAAGGGCATCCAAACTGATAATGAAGAAGTAAAACTGCCCCATTTGCAGATATGATACTATATATAGAAAACCCAAAAGACTCCACAAGAAAACCACTGAAACTAATAGAAAGATTCAGCAGAGCAGCAGCATCCAAGATAAACATACAAAAATCAGTTGGATTCCTATATACTAATAAAGAGAATGATGAAAAGGAAATCAGGAAAGCAATACCATTTATAACAACGCAGTAATCCAGTGCCGTCGAGTCAATTCCGACTCATAGTTCCTGTAAAAATAAAATACTTAGGAATAAATCTAACCAAGGATGTAGAAGACCTATACAAAGAAAACTACAAAACACTACTGCAGAAAACCAAGAGATCTACACAAATTGAAAAACATACCATGCTCACGGATAGGTAGACTCAACATCGTGTAAATGACAATTCTACCCAAAGCAATCTGCAAATACAGTACAATCCTTATCCAAATACCAAGAGCATTTTTAAAAGAGATGGAAAAACTAATCAATAACTTCATACGGAAAGGGAAGAGGCCCCAGATAAATAAAACACTACTGAAGAAGAAGAAGAAGAAAGTAGGAGGATTTATACTACCTGACCTCAGAACCTACTATACAGCTACGGTAGTCAAAACAGCCTGGTACTGGCACGACAGGTACACTGACCAATGGAACAGAACGGAGAACCCAGATGTAAATCCATCTACCTACAATCACCTGATCTTCAACAAGGGCCCAAAGTCCATTAATGGGTAAAAAGTCAGCCTTTTTAACAAACGGTGCTGGCAAAACTAGATGTCCCTCTGCAAAAAAATGAAACAAGACCCATACCTCACACCATACACAAAAACTAATTCAAAATGGATCAAAAACCTAAATATAAAACCAAAAACTATAAAGATCATAAGAGAAAAAATAGGATCAACGCTAGAGGCCCTAATACACGGCATTAACAGGTTACAAACCATAACTAACAATACACAAACTCCAGAAGATAAGCTAGATAACTGGGATCTTCTAAAAATTAAACACTTATGCTCATCAAAAAACTTCACCACATGAGTAAAAAGAGAACCTACAGACTGGGAAAAAGAACAAAAAAGATTACAGCCTCGGAAACCCTATGGGGCAGTTCAACTCTGGCCTATAGGGTCTCTATGAGTTGGAAATAACTCAACAGTAAAGGGTTTTTTTGGCTTGGTTCTCTGTTTCAAGCAGTCTAGGAGCCCAAACATTTTTTTTTAATGCAAATTTATTGAAAATCACTGGTAAAAAATTTAAAGGAAATTTCCTCCATAATCATTTCACTAATATTAACCTTAATGATCCATAGAATCAAGACATATTCACCAAAATCCAGAAGTTAATCGTAACAAAATAGTACTTACAGAATAATTAGTCAGAAAATTACAGTTCCCTTTGTAAAACAAATTCCATTTGCCCATGGTTCTGCTTGTGTAAAAGTTTAATTATAATTATAAAGCTTTTTATCCATGTATGTGCAAAATGCTTCATATTCTAGAACATAAATACTTGGTCTAATTAAGCTAATTGAAATTTTGGCAGAAGAGTTCTTTTTCTTTCCATAAAAATACTGAACAAAGGATCTCTAGTTTGTATTTAAGAAAAATAACAATGAATCCTATAAATATAATTTAATCCCAGATATGCCCAATAACTTGCTTTATTAAGAATGTGATGTGGTTGCTTCCAACCATGACTGAAAATATAATGTTGGGTATTTTTAACAGTGTAAAATTTGTCGTAAGTGGACACATTTGTCATTTTATTTTGTTTTTTTTTTTTATTTCACATCTTCATAGAAACCAAGCTCAAAGATACTGACTCATTTCCTTTACACCTAAACACATAATTAAGGACATTTACAGTAACGTAAATTGTTTTACAATTAATGCTATCCAAAAACACTACGTTCATATTCAACAGTTCCTTTGTTACTCAGCAAGCATTTTCTTCCTGCTACTGAAGCTCAATACATTTAAAATAGTAAGTCTCTGCCTTACACAGAAGAAAATCATAGCAAACCATATCCAGAGCTAACAGATAATGCTGCAGTTAGATAAGAAGTGCGCATTTGGCTTTGGGATACAGAAAGTACTAACACTGACTAATTTAACTGACAGGCTGAATTTCATCCCTAATTGAAAGTGTTTTAGGCTCAAGAAGCACTCAGATGTCTGAGCTAATTCATTCTAGAGTTTGTTTTTGTGATGGAAAGTGTTTCCTTTTCCCTCCAGGGGAAGATCCTATAAACAGAATTATGAAATAGCCTGGACAGCTTCAGTAATATTAATCTCTTTTAAATTAATTATAATTTTGATCTTAAATAACATCCTAAACTTCCTTCAAATTTCAGTCGATAACGATGAAGATAATTGCAATAAGTCCTAATTCTACACCTTTAGAATTTTAAAATGAAAGAAAAAAGTATTGTTACTGATGGTTTATTATGGATGTACTACACCAAGTCATTCCTTCAACAGTGTATTTAAAATGCTTCTGTTGCCTTATAAGGAAAATAAGTAAAAAGCTACAGGAAAAAATCCTAGTCTTACATGCTTTCACTGATTGAAAAGGCTCTAAAATACTCACATTACACAACTCATTTATATTCTTGGCCGCTCAACAAAACCAAAGTTGCTTGTAGCAGAAGTGTTTGCTAAACATCACAAAAAAACTTCCTTTAAATGAAAACAAAAAACTGCTCTCTAAGAGAAATATAAGGCAAAAACAGAAATACAAAAGATGCCAAAACAGGTAAGAACTTGACTACTAGTACACACCCTTTGAAAATGAAAAGCATCGTGGCTTAGATGTTCTGGAACTACATTTTCAACAGAGGCCTGCAAAGGAGATGTTATAAAGCCAGTGAAAACCTCTGAACTCTTTCTTGTTTGCCGGTTGTGGAACAGACTTGACAGCAATGGGTTTTTTTGGTACCTACGTTTCCTTTTCAACTTACAACATACACACACACAGCGTATTAAATCTGTTCAATTGGGGAAACTCTTCCAACTTTAAAGATTTTACATTTATGTATAAACAATAACTAAATCCTAATTTCATATTCTTCAGGCAATTTAAAATTACAGCAATATTTTAAAGTTAAAAAAGTCTTTCTGTACAAAAGGACAAATACGTATGATCCCGCTTATATAAAATATCTAGAATAGGCAAAGACGTAGAGACAAAAGTTATCAGGGGCTCCGGGGAAAGAGGAATGGGAGCTACTACTTGAGGAGTACTGGGTTTCTCTACGGGGTGATGAAAAACTTTTAGAAATAGGGGTGATGCTTGTGCAACACAGTGAATGTAATTAATGTCACTGACACGTGCACTTAAAACGTGCACAAATATATTTTACGATATCTGAAGTCTTGCTGGATTACAAATCTTTCAGATTATTGCAAAAAAAAAAATCCTGTAGTTTTAAATAACGAGAAAGCTGAATTATAAAATTAATCTATTATTTTCTTCAGTTATCTTTACTAAAACAAAAATGACTTTTAAGAATTTCCAAAAGTATCAGTCTTCATATGTCACATTATCTTAAGCATTTAGAATAAAACATAAAATCAACATTTAAAAGTGTGTACAAGCTGCTTTTATATAAAAGAATGTGCATGCGCCTGTAACAAAATTAATGTGACCTTTCCAAATAAAATGCTGGTAATGTCTTGTTGAGCAGCTGTAGAGGCTTCTACAAGTTTATTTTCCATTCCTCTTTAACCAGGATATTAAAAGCAGGTTCTGTTTCCTGAAAGGTTACTTTCTGCCAAGTAAAACAAGGTCAGAATTTGAAATGACTTGTGCCCTTCAGAAACTGGAACGCGTGATGCATACCACATAAGCCTTAGACTTCTACACAATTACCTACAACAAACGGAAATGATTTAAATATTGTAATAATCTCCTGCAAAGCGACTTAAATCTCAAAGTCCTATTTTGTCAGGATTTGCTAAATTTAATAAGGACGGAAATAGCTCCTTACTTTGGAAAACACGACTGAATTGTTTCTACACCGCATACTGGCAGAGCTCAATAAACTATTCTTGCCCAACCTTTCCTGATCGGCATTTCCACCACTGCCCATAAAAGATACGGAATAAAACGTGCAACCGATTTGATCAGCCCACAAGATTGCTCCGAAGGAATGCACTACATTCAGCTTTCAGCTTATTAAAAAAAAGCCTCCAGTCATTTCAAACGACTCTTCCTTTTTTTAAAAAAGGGGGGGAGGAGAGGTAGTCATTTTGAAAATAAAAAAAATTCACCCAGTGTAAAAAGTACCCAGATCTGTACGTTGGGATGAAAGGGGCCTCACGAATGGTTTCAACTGAGGCAGTTTTATTTAGCTCCTAGCCTGTAACCTTAGAGGAACGGCTATTTATTCTAGCTGAGGAATCTTTTGCATAAACGTAGGAAACAGTAAAATGAGATTTTTTAAATTACAGCTAAGGTAGGAATTCCGCGGAAAAAGCTGTCTTTCAACATCCACGAAAACACATGCTAATTTTTTTTTTAAATCTGGAGGCAGGAAGGCCAAATTCATAATAGTGGCTACCTCGGGGGGACGGGGGTTCAACGGGGACGTTATCCAATAATGTTCTATTAAAAACAATGCAAAGAATTGGTTTACACTTACTTACAGCATCAAAATACATGTATTTAGAAAAACACAATTCATTTAGGAAAAAGATCTCCAAATTCGTCAAAACTTAAAATCTCTTTTTTTGTCACATTTAAGGTCGCGCGGTAGGGAGCTGGGAGACCACCGTCTGGGGGTCCACCGCCCGCGTCTGAAGGAACAAAGCCAGCCCGGTGGCAGGAAGGGGCTTCGGGGGCCCGGCTCTGGCCTCCGAGCGCAGCACCACGGGCACTCGGGCCGTAGCACAGGGGCCGCACGGCTGGGTCGTCCCTCGGGCCGCCGAGGGGCTCGGGCGGGTCCGGACACGGCGCCCCGGCCCCTCACGATGCGCCCACGGCCCTCCCGCGGCGGCTCACAGGAAGCACGGACTCGCCCGCGGGCCGCCAGGGGGACCCCGGCCGGCTCCGGGCTCCCGCGCTGGTCAGCGAGGCCCGCCGGGACCCGGCGCGGTGGCCTTTCTGGAGCCAACGGCCGCCAGGCAACGGCCGCCCGCCCGCCCGCCCCACCTGTTGGTCGCACTCGGGGCATGACTTGGTGGCCATCTTCACTTTCTTGGCTCGAGTTGCAGACATGCTCCTGTCCCCTCGGCGACGGCGGCTGCAGCTCAGGCTCCTCCCCTCCTACCTCAGACGCCCGAACTCCGCCCGCCCGTCCCCGCGGCGCCGGACCGGGGAGCTGGCCGGAGCGCGCGTGCGTGAGCTCGCACGGAGCCTGCGTGCCGATGGGCGGGGCGCCGGGGGCGCCGGCGACGGGCCCGGGCGTCTGGCGCCGGCTCCTCGGGACCGCGGCTTGCGCGCGCCCCCGCCGGCTCGCGCCGCACAGCTCGCGCTCCCTCGGGCTCGCCCTGAGTCTCGACAGAGGAGCCCGCCTTCACCGGCGGCGTGACAATGGCCAGGCTGCGGAGGCCAGCGTGGGGGCGTGGCTTGGGCGGGACTCTGATGTAACGGACGTCGTGCTCGACCAACGAATACACAGAAAGGGCGGGGCGTCTGCGGTGCTGGACACGCCCCCTCAGAGAGGCGGAGACAGTGAGCGTGAGGGGGCGGGGCCAAGGGAAGCGCTAAGCACAGGTGTTCCGGAAATCTCAGTAAGTGCTGGCGAGTCTGATCGCAGAAGGTTATATAGACATTTGCTGGGGCTGCTGTATGCCAAGTCCTGCAGTCGGCGCTGCGAGATAAATAAAAATTTCATCAATTCACTGAAATATTTACTAAGGAGCATTTCTGTCTGACAAATGTGAATGCTGTGAGGAGTCCCTGGATGGCGCACATGGCTAAGTGCTCTAAAGGTTGGCGCCTCAGATGACAGGCCCAAGAAACTACTTCTGAAGGGTCACAGCCGTGAAAACCCCATGGAGCAGTTCTACTCTGCACACATTGGGTCACCGGGAGCCAGAATCTATTAACAGCAACTTAGAACAATGAGGTACATGCCCTCAGAGAACACCCAGTCTGATAACATGGGAACTGCCTTTACGTTGTTGCTGGGAAGACTAAATCTATTGACTATCTTAAAAAAAGAAAAAAAGTTGCTGTCGAGTCCATTCCCACTCATAGCAAAGGGCAATATATGTCAAAATTAAAAAAAAAAAAAAAAAAACACAGTGCCAGTCAAAATTTAAAATATACCTAAAATCCAGCAATTCCCACCTCTAAGAGCTTAAAAAGCTAAGCTTCCCACGTCTGCTCAATCCATTTGTGCAACGATTTGCACATTGCAGCATTATTTGCCAGAGCAAATTTTTACAAATAGCCCGGATGAGAAATTGCTTCAGAAATTAAGGTATATGCATACAACAGAGTATCACTGCAGCTCTTCGAGGGAATAAGATCTATATGAAGTGATATAAAGATCTCCAAGATACAGTGGTAAGTAAAAAATACACAGAACGCCTTGTCTGGAATGTTACCATTTGTGTAAAAATAGTATGGAGAGATGTTTATGATTGTGTATGTATTGACTATCTCAGGAAAAACACGAGAAACTCGAACAGGAACTGGGATCAGGACTGGGAGAGAGGCTTAACTTTTCATTCCATATCCTGTTGTATTATTTCCACCGTGGGTGACCCTGCTAGTATTTGAAGTACCGGTGGCATAGCTTCCAGCATCACAGCAACACGCCAGCCACCACAGTATGTCAAACTGAGACGAAAAAGGGCGGGGGAGGATTTATACATAATTTGTTTTACCAAGGAGCCGGAAACCCTGGTGGTGTAGTGGTTAAGAGCTACGGCTACTAACCAAAAGGTCATTAGTTCAAATCCACCAGGCACTCCTTGGAAACTCTATGAGGCAGTTCTACTCTGTCTTATAGGGTCGCTATGAGTCAGAATCAACTTGATCGCAGCGGGTTTACCAAGGAGCTACCCAACCTGGCATGAAAGGCATTGCAGGTTCTAAAAGACTTTCTAGAAGGTGTCTCCTAAGCTGACGGATGAGGTGGAGTTACCCAACCAAAGGGGAATACCTAGCAAGCAGATGGGACGGTGTGAGCAAAGAGAGGGAGGTCAGTAGTTCAGCATTGCGGGCACACCAAGTACAGGACAGAGTTAAGGCTGGAGGAGTGGCCATACCCAGCTCTGCAGGACCTCAGGTAATTTAGGAAGGAGTTTGGGCCTCATCCTGAGAGCAATGAGGGTTTTAATTTGACGAGTAACAGGATCTGATTTGAAGATGAAAATTACTTGTCCAGCAAAATGCCTCGGATATCGGACCTGAGGTGGGGAGTGAAAAAGGGGAATAGGGGAAAGGGAAGGGGCAGGGCTGAAAATAAAGACGCCATAATATTAGCATGACTCGAGGGGCTATTTTGCTGTGAGGGAGTCAAGGACGTTTCCAGGATGACTCTCAAGTTTCTGTCGGAAGGGACTAAAGGAATAGGGGTAGCCAAGGAATGTAATACCTCAACTTTCCCGTGAGGAGAATTGAGTAGAGCATGAATCAAGAATCTGGGCCCTGGAGCCTGGGGTCAAGCTAAGGACAATTTTTTTTAGCAATTTCACTTAAATGGGTACTTTTTCTTAAAATAAGAAACCCCACTTGGGTGGGGTGGGTGTTAAGGAAGAGGCCTTTAACTACCTACATGGTGTTTGTTGAATGGCTGATGTGGCAGACACTGAGAGCTGACTGATGCAAACTCCATCCACATCCCCCTCTAACCACCTTCCACTGAACCAAACCCATTGCCACCCAGCTGATCCAAATCATAGTGGCCCTATAGGGTTTCCAAGGAGTGGCTGGTGGATTTTAACTGCTGACCTTTTGGTTGGCAGCAGAGCTCTTAACCAGTGCACCACCAGGGCCCCCACCTTCCAGTCAGGAATGGTCAAATGCATTACCTCTGGCCAAAAAGATATAAAGCTGCTGGGTGGGATTTCTAGCAAGGCTTTTGATTTCCTGATAAAAATGGACAGACTCATCTAAAAAAACTCCTTGTCTTTTGCCTTTCACGCTTTTCCCTACAGTCTAGAACAGGAACACAGGCCCTGAAGATACAGCAGACATCTTGTCCTACTGGGATGAGGAATTCTGTTATCTACTGTTACATAACAAATCACCCCAAAATCCAGCAGGTTAAAAAACCAACGTTATCTCACTGTTTCTGTGGCTCAGGAATCCAGGCGTGGCTTTGCTTAGTGCCTCCGGGTTTGCAGTTTCGTCTGAAGTTTGCCTAGGGAGAGATCCACTTCTAAGCTTACTCACATGGCTGTTAGCAGGCCACCAGGTGGGCCTCTTCACTGGACTGCCTCCCAACATGGCAGCTGGCTTCCCCTATGGCAAGCGATCCAAGAGGCAGGAAGAGTCAACACCCAAGCAAGCCACGGTCCTTTTATAACCTAAGATCAGAAATGGCCACCCATTGCTTCTGCTGTGTTCTGGTTATTAGAAGCTAGTCAGTTTAAGTCTAGCTCACATCCAGCAGGAGGGGATTACACAGGGTGAGAATACCAAGAGGCAGGGATCACTGAGGGCCATCTTAGAGGCTGCCTACCACAAGTGTCATGTATGGGAATAATGGTCAGTTTATTAAATGGATGAAGAGAAAATTAGTGCAAGCCTGGGTTCCCAAATGAATTGTTGAGTAGTTAGCTACCCAAGTCCTGACCTGCCTCTCTATAGATCTCTTACGGTAAAAAAAAAAAAAAAAAATTGCCTTCGAGTCCATTCAACTTGAGCCATAGCGACTCTACAGGACAGAACAGAACTGCCCCATAGGGTTTCCAAGGCTGTAATCTTTACCGAAGCAGGCTGCCACATCTTTCTCCTGCAGATTGGCTGGTGGGTTCGAACGTCCGACCTTTCAGTTAGCAGCTGAGCGCTTAACCACGCGCCACTAGGGCTCCTTTGAGAGGGGGAACACTGGTCCACACCCAACAGAAAAGACTGATAAAGACTGTAAGGCAACTGGAACACTTACACTGGTGGTGGTGGGAGTGGGGGTAAAATGGCACCATCGCTCTGGAAGAAGTCCTGGTGAAACCAAACCCACGCATAGTCCATGACTCAGCATTTCCAATGCTACGTTATTTACCCGAGAGAAACTGAAAGCTCGTCCACGAAAAGACTTGTGCAAGAATATTCATAGCAGTTTTATTCGTAATAGCCCCAAACTTGGGGAAAAAATGTCAAACAAGTAAATAAACAAATCGTGGTTGTTTACCATGGAATACTAATCAGCATTAAAAAGGAGCAAATTATTGATGTACACAACAACATGGATCTTGAGTGAAAGAAGCCTTATGCAGATGAGAATGTTCTGTGTGATTCCATTTACATGTAGCTCTTTTTTTCTAGAAGCGGCAAAACTCTTCTGCGGAAAAAATCAGAGCACGGCTGCCTCCAGAGGTAGAGGTGGAGATTAACTGAGAGCCATCTGAAGGAGCCTTCTGGGTGTGGGTAAGTGTCCTTCTGGAGGTTTGTGTTACGCAAATGTTTGCATTTATCAAAACTGAATGGTTTATTTAAGATCTGGGCATTTTAGTTAATTTAAATATTACGTCAAGAATCGTAAGCAAATATTGAACTTTAGGTAATGATACGTACGCTGAAGCACTTAGGTGAAATGTGCTGATGCCTGCAACTTGCTTTGAAAGATACGCATTTTATGGATAGATGGGGATGTAGCAGAGGGCTAGACAAACGATAAAGCAAGTACAGAGTAAAATGTCACTGGTGCAGTTGAGGTGGTGGGTGTATGAGTGTTCACTAGAAAAAAATTTTAAGTATTTTGTACATTTGAAAATTTTCATATCGGAAACAAAACCTACTTTTTAAGCCCCTGTTCCACGGTTCATTAGGCTTTCAATTATTTGCTGTCAAATATATTCCTTACTTATAGAGAAAGGAGTTTTCTTCTAAGTGGATAAAATTTGCCTTTACACTTAAGACATTCATTCAACAAATATCTACCAACTATGTAACCCTGGTGGCATAGTGGTTAAGTGCGCTCCTTGGAAATTCTATGGGGCAGTTCTACTCTGTCCTATAGGGTCGCTGTGAGTCGGAATCGACTCGACGGCACTGGGTTTTGGGTATGTACTGTATACTGGGAAGTCCCAGGTGGTGCAAATGGTTAACATGCTCGGCTGCTAACTGAAAGGTCAGAGGCTTGAGTACACTCAGAGGTGCCTTGGAAGAAAGTCCCGGTGATTCACCTCTGAAAAGTCAGCCATTGAAAGCTCTATGGAGCACAGTGATGCTCTGACACACGTGGGGTCACCCTAAGTCAGAATCTATTTTATGGCGACTGGTATAGCTGGCTCTTGTGCTCTTAAAGGGGGATACCAGCGAGTGAACAAAATAGACAAAGCCCCTGCTGTTGTGAATTTCATAATCTAAAGCAAAAGACAGACTGTGAACAAATAATCACACAAATATACGATTACTGTGATCAGAATTGTAAAGGAATCATACCCGGGTTCCAAGGCCACGCAGCAGGGAGACCTGACCTTTGGTGGGGGGAGGCACTGGGGAAGACTTCCTGGAGAAAATCTGCATGATGGATAGAGTTAAGAAGAGAGGTAGTATTTCAGGCAGAGATGAGCATGGGCAAACGTCCTGAGGTCAGAGCAAGTGAAAGAAGGATTTATGCCTTCAGCACCAACAGTGAGCAGGGGCAGAGCCTGCAAGGCCAGGTGGGCCCAGGAGGTCTTGGACAGCATGCAGAGGACAAGTGCTGGAGGAGTCCACTTTTCACTGGCTTTCGATATTTCTAAATTTGCTCAAGATCTTTCATGCATACTGTTAAAGTGGCTGTTAAGTGTTCTAATCTCACAATATACAATTAGGCCAGGCAGGGCATCTTCAATGTGGCATGATTGGAGGAGGAAATGGAATGTGTCTAATTGCCTCTATGAACAACTACCTCCCCTCCTTTGCTGAGACCAGAATTGGATGGTGCTTGGCTACCACTCTGAACATGTTTATCAAAGATTCTATAGCAGAATTCCAATCAAAAGGGGGAAAATGCAGAACACAGTTTGAGATTATCATGGAATCTAGATTTTCTGGAGCCATTGAGGCTAGGTGAACCCCTGAAACTGTCCTGAGCTCATCTTAAACCTTAAACCAAAACTACCCCTCTGAAGTCTATTTCAAGTCAAACTATAGTTCAGAACTTTATTTAGTACAGAATGTCTGCCTGGAGCATTGTGCTCTTTTAAAGAATTATCTATATATGACCAAATTGACAACAGCAATTTAAAAGGTTAGGTGAAATGCTTAGGGGGCAGTGAGTTTTGGAGGAGGAATAATTTGGAAAAGGATAGTGAGAATGATTGTACAACTTGAAGAATGTACTGAACGTCATTGAATTGTACATGTAGAAATTTTTGAACTGGTGTATATTTTCCCACAAAAAAATCATTAAAAAATTTTTTTTATGTGATTAAAAATTTATTGTGTGATTGATGAACCAAAATGGCTATCCAAAGCCACTTTTTGTTCTCTCCTGTAATTAGGACCCAAGCTACCTAAGGGGCACCAGGGGAAGTAAGATGTGTCTTTATCTCAGAACACAAAAGTTCTACCAAGATGCCTTTGAAAGCTTTAATTTTATTTTATATTTTATGGAAGAGGAAAATGAGCACATTGAGATGCTTGGCTGGTCTTCTGTGCAAAAAAATTCTCATTTTCCTTACAAATCCAAAAGCTGCTCCTAAATTAAATAGGTATAAATGTAAAGCTTTAGTTTCCATTTTTCCAAACAAAGGAGAGATGTGAAAGTTTCATTTCACAATGATGAAAATACTGTTTATTCTGTTTACATTTACCTTTCATATTTCCAAAAACAGACTATGATTTTTAGGAATGATACAAATAATTGTGAAGGAGAAAGGCAGGCAGCTTATATTCCATCTGAAAGGACTTTTCTTGTCCTCCTGTGTGGCTAATAAGGGAGCACTCAATGGAGGTAAGCCAGAGAGACTCAAGAGGCCAGCCTTCCTTTGCAGCCAGGAACTCCAGACAGTCCAAGCCAATAAAGAAGCAGTCAGGGAGCGCACAATGCAGGTAAGCCAGAGTGACTCAAGAGGCCAGCCCTCGTTTGCAGCCCAAGCCAGGCACCACCTTCACTGAGCACTGAACCCCGCCCACGAGCCTGCCCTGGACACTGAGGGGCTTCCAGAGGCCTCCCACACTTTGCTTTGCCTCCTTTGCCTTTTCCTTTCACAGTATTAACTACCACTTACTGGGCGCCTGCTCTGTGCCTTGGCCTTTACATTGCCATTGTTTCTCTCCAAACCCTGCGAGGTGGCACCATGGGCCCCAGTTTGCAGATCAGGAAAGTGAGGCTCAAGGAGAGTATCAGTCAGGAATCTTGCTTTTCTGAAATGGGAAACCAAACTCATAATGGCTTTCACTTAAGCAAAAAGGGTATTTACTGGCTCATATAGCAAAAACGAAGTGATCGTACCAGTTTCAGGCACAGCTGGATCCATGTGCTCACAGAGCCGCAGGCCTGTTTCTGACTCAGGTCAGCACTCCTTGGAGGTGGTAAGGAAGATCACAAGGCTAACTCATTACCCTGTATCTGCTCCTTTTCCTGACTCATATCATATTTTATTGCTTCCATTTGGGTGTTTCTACCCATTCCCCAAATACTCCTTTGGGCTGGAGCAAGGATATCCACTTACTGTCTTAGACCCAAGCCTGGCATCCCACTCTGGAAGTCTGATGAGAGGTCTGATAATTGGGGGACAGGTGGCCATTAAATGACTACCTTCCACTCCAAAGAGACCAACTATATAAAACTACCTCCTTTCGCATTGGCCAAGCCACTGCTCTGCCCTCTGTGGCTGTTCAACCTCCTCCTTTAACCTTCGACATGAAGTCCTTCCCATACGTGGGGTTCCCTGCAACCCTGTCAGTGTGAGCCACATCAGAAGCTTCACTCTACTGGGAGTAAGAAGAGTCTCCCAAAGTACTGGGTAGGTTCCCTGACAAGAATGGAGTAGTAGACGGGCAGGTGACTCCAAGTGAGGGCATCCAACTAAGGGGGTAGGAACCTTAGGACTAAAAGTATCCTACACGCTGCTCAATTTTTTTTAATAGGCTACCTTAACTGTTCTCTCTTTCATGGAACAGACTTATGAGGTTGTCAGGAGGGAGAGGCAGGAGGAGGACCATCCCAGTATCTTACCCCAACTTAGTCCCTGGATGTCACAATGAGTAACTGCCAATCTACCGACATCATAAAACAGCCATGAATTTTCGTCTCTCATAGGCCATTTATGTTTTTTAAAAATTGGAATAAAAGAAGGCATTGGTTCTTTGTGACAAATAAGTATCATCCAAAAACTTTCACTAAGCCAGATCTATTCTGTGCATGACTTGGGTGTTAGAGAGAAGCATCTCCTCTTCATTCAAAAAAGTATTTTCTGAGAATCCAAGAGCATTTGCACAAGCGGCTTATCTCCTGGGAGCCCTCTTTGCCCAGATCTTTGCATGGCTGACTCCTAACCATCTTTGCACACGTACAGCACACACCCTGGGTTGGGACACCTTCCTCCAAGGAAGAAGTCCCAAAACTTGGAAACACCTGTAGTCTTCCAGCACCGTGGGTACCTCTCAGTCTTCATGCTCTGCTGGGGCCCGGGAAGGCATTATGTTGAATCATATAAAACTGTCTTCTTTCTAAGTCAAAATAATGTAATCCTTTCAAGAAAAAAAATTATTTATTCAGTCAAAATATGCACCGCTGGCAGTAACCGCTTTCCCTGATGGGATATTAAATGATATATGCCATATTTACAAAATTCAGCATTTTTAAACTGTCAGAATGTGTTCAAATCCTCCAATTACTGTTTCTCAATTGAGGAATGTTCTGTTTCTTAGAAAGAGCTCCAAATGATGAAAAAAGTGATAATCTGTTGAAAAAAGGTCGAGTGAGAATGACGGATGTGGCAAAATTTCTTAGTCCAATGCAGTTAACTTTGCTATGGTGATTTGTGATTTCTGTGGTCAAATGTCATCATGATAATTACGGGTCCGTATCTGCTAACCAATGCAGAGTGCTTTTAGATCAAATTTTGATATATATTTCTAACATATTGAAAGTAAAATACTACCATTATTGTTTTACCAGTGTTAAAAAGCAGTACTGAAATGGCCTTTTTTCAGATCACCAGTCACCACAATCTTTTTTGGTTGCCATGATGGTTTTTGACATGTTTGGGAACTTTACCAACTTCCGCCTGTTGTCCTGATCCGTTTCAACTGTGATACAGTATCCACTTTTTGCCATCAATTATGATCCTCTCCAAAATAGATCTTCGCTCTTTCAAATCTTAAGAAATCTCTCTAACCATCAACTGATGTAGTACCTACCCACCTGTCCAATTTTTTCACCTTCCCTATTGCAGCCAGGTGTCGAGAAATTGTTGTAGCAGAAACTCCTAAGTCTGCTGCAAGACCTCGAATTGCTGATTTGGGGTTAGCTTCCACCATAGCTCTTAACTGATCTTCATTTAAAACAGATTTGGGTCTCCCACGAGGTTCATTTTTCAGACTCATAACCCCAGAACGAAATTTTTCAAACCACCACCGGACAGTCCTTTCACTTACAGAGCCTCCTCCAAAGACGGAATTGATGTTTCTGCTTGCCTCAGCTGCACTATGTCCCAGTTTAAATTCATATAAAAAAAGTATTCGTAAATCTTTCAACGATACAGTATTCACTTCTGTGGAGAAAATAAACAACAAAAGCGCAATCATCAAAGAAAACTGAAGGGCATAATACCATTATGAATACGAAACAACAATCAAAAACAGACCTGATATCAACTTTACTAATCAATTTTTAATTGGTCAAGTATCACCGACTTCACTCGGAGGTTACCTGTTTTTACCACTGTATCTGCTGCCATCGGTTCATATTAGGTGGATGTTACTTTTAAGCCTTTTGGTTTTCCATTAAGAATAAAATTTCCAGCAATTTTATAAGCATCTACCATGGAAGAAATGCTTTCAAGCTAAAACCTGAGGTATGTTTTTAAACCAGGAGATCAATGTCCACTGAACGATTTTTCAGTACTATCAAATTAAGATCTCAGATCAATTTAGTACTTATAAAAATTTCCCCCACAGTGGGTTCAAAATGCCCGTTTCTCATGTTTTGTCAGAGGCATTTTTAGATCTTCCTCCTCCCCAACTCATACCATCTGAATGGCTTCTACTTCATGACCTCTTTCAGTTTCCTAAATTCTTATTTACTGTAGAATTTACCTTCTTTCACCTAGTCCTCAGTTCGACTCCTCTGGGCTTCAGGCTTAATTTTGGTATGTATGAATAAAAATAATATATATATTTTAGGGCTATGAGAGAACTGTTTGCCTAAGTTCTCCTGGCAGTCAAGTATTCGAAATGGCACTGGAGTCCACTACCCTGTGTGTTTTTAAAAACTACAACAATGACATACGTGTCCCACCAAAAGGTTTTAAAAAAAAGCACGACAAATTCTGCAGAATTCAAGTCTGCACAATGCTTGATGTTGAGAGGAATCTTGAAGTAGGAGGGGATGTTTCTTTTTCAGTGGCTTTAATTCTGGCCCCCTGTAAGGACACGGAAACCCTCTTGGTGTAGTGGTTAAGAGCTATGGCTGCTAAAAGGTCAGCCGTTTGAATCCACCAGGTGCTCCCTGGAAACTCTATGGGGCAGTTCTACTCAGTCCTACAGGGTCACTATGAGTCAGAGTCAACTTGACAGCAAAGGATTTGGTTTTTGGTTTTTATAAGCACATATTCCTCCATAGCAACTTTTCTGCCTTTTTCCTCCCCTCTGCTTCCAAGATGGTGAAGTGGGAATGGAAAAGGCCTCCACTCCTTTTTGCCCTCACTTGAATTCCAGATTGGACCATTCCAAATATGCAGACAGGTTAGCAGAAAAAAAAAAAAATCTGACCTCACCATCATATACTGGTACCAAAACACATAAACTCATTGTAACGTGGTTGCGTCAGAAGCCTTCTACCTTCAGGGGGAAGGAAGAGAAGAATCAAGATCAACAGCCCAAAGATCATTCCTGTGAGGTGGAGGTCAGAGATGCCTCCACTCTCCAAATTTTTAACAATTCTGACACCAGTCATCCTCCCCACAGCACTCTCCGCTTCTCTGCTGCGTTTGGTAATTTGTTGCAATGGCCACACAGAACTCACAGACCACACTCACAGTTATGAGTTTCTTAGGGAAGTTAACAGGCTACAACTTGGGATCGGGATCAACTTGGAAATAACAGGAACAACTCAGGAGACAGGATACAGTTCATTTATCAGGACAGCTTCCAGCCAAGACAGTTCTCAGCTCCTTTTCTGCTGTGCCCACAGGCCTGGCCTTGTTCTGGTCTTTGCCGCCAGACCATGCCCAGGCTGAGCCTCAGCCTCCAGGCCGTGCTTGGGCCTCTGCCACTGGCCCCTGCTCTGTCTGAGCCTCAGCCTCCCAGCCCTGCTTGGGCCTCTGCCACTGGTCCCTGCTCTATCTGGGCCTCGGCCTCCTGGCCCTGGTCAGGCCTCTGCCCCTGGCCCCTGCTCTGTTTGGGCTTCAGCCTTCCAACCCCACTCCCGGTTCTTTTGGCTCCACTGTCAAATGCCCAGGGGTGCCCCATTCCATCACCAAGCCTCCTGCCCTAAGGCGCTCAGCTTTCTTTCTCCATGGGTCCGCGAGGCCACTGCAGCCACCTGGCACTATGGGTTCTAGCCCACTGCAGCTGTCTTGTGATGGTCTCCTGGTTTTCACCACTCACGCTGTCTTGCACCATCTTACGTCTCCAGTGTTTCAGCTCTGTCTCCTGGGTCTAGGAGGTTCTCAGCACAGGGATCCCGGGTCCAAAGGACATGCTCCGCTCCCAATTCTTCTTCTTGATGGTAGTAAAGCCCCCCTCAACCTCTGTGGGATTGGCTCTTTACGAGCCAGCAAAACCACAAACTGACCAATCCCCTTGGTAGGCCACAGTCACCTTATTTGCATGGTAAACTGTCTCATCCATGCAATGGTTTTACATACCTTATTTCCATAGTAAACTGTCCAATCCCTTTGGAAAATCGTGCCAGTAACTCATCTTGGCAGAACAAGAAACCCAGAGCCAGAAAGGCCATAAGTAAAGAAAAACCAGTTGCACTGCACACATACTGCAAAGATAATATTAGGTAAGCTAGTAGCTTTATTCTAATCCCTAATATACTGAAAGCAATTACCCTGCTGTTCCTCAATGTAGTGAAAATGGAAGGGAGGTGATTCTAGTCAATACAGTAGATTTAACTCAGGCAAGAAATCACCCCTTCCACCCCAAACAAATAAACATGCCAGTTAAGATACCACCAAAAACCAAACCAAAACTTGTTTTCATACATAGCTGAGTCCAAACAGCAAGAAAGAGAATTTCTCAAATGCAAAAAAAGTAAGAAAGCGGACCAAAAGCCTTGGTCGTGAAGGGACATGTGAACAAAAGAATTCATATCCCAGAACTACAAATAATGGAACAATCTGAAACAGACATTTTTAACTAAGTATGTCTAAAATGTTCAAAGAGAAAAACTTAGAAATAAAATCCATTAGGAAAGAACAGGCCACTGTAAAAAAAATAAATCCTACACTGCATTTATTTATCATGTCTTCGTAGTCTTCTCCAGTCTGTGACAGTTCCTCAGTCTTTCCTTGTTTTTCATGACCTTGACTGTTTTGTAGTGTTTGGCTAATGGAAATTTTCTATTTTTCCCGTTCCTTTTACATTTATTAATCGGAATTCTACTGTAAGGAAAAGCTGTTTCTTCTCTTCTGTTTATTCATATCAGTATGGATTCATGGATATTTATTTTATTCTATGCATTATAATCAAATAATGTCATTATTTTGTTACTCAAATTGTCTCAGCTTTAGCCACTGGGAGCTCCTTCAGGCTGGCTTTTTTTTTTTTTTTTCCTTATATTCTGGCACCTCAAGATGTTTCAGGCTCCCCTGCTATTCTCCCTGTCCCAGTCCTAAAATCAATCACTTCTCTTTTTATTGGAGAATGCTGTTTAGACACCAAAATCCCGGTGCGAGGTTTGTTCATTATTACTGGGGTGTCACTGCTCTCTCAGTGGACAGAGCTTGGAAATATATGCATGCATACTAACCCACACATATACTGATATCTCAAATTCCACCAAAAGATGAACTAGATTACTGGGAGCTCCTAAAAATTAAATACTTATGTGCATCAAAAGACTTCACCAAAAAAGTAAAAAGAAAACCTATAGACTGGGAAAAAAATTTTGGCTATGTCATATCTGACAAAGGCCTAATCTCTATAATCTACAGAATACTTCAACACCTAACAACAAAAAGACAAAAAATCCAATTAAAAAAATGGCCAAGGATACGAACAGACATTTCACCAAAGACATTCAGGGGGTTAAAAGACACATGAGGAAATGCCTGCCATCATTAGCCATTGTTGTTGTTAGGTGCCGTGGAGTCGGTTCCGGCTCGTAGCGACCCTATGCACAACACAACGAAACACTGCCTGGTCCTGGTCTGTCCTTACAATCGTAGTGATGCTTGAGCTCATTGTTTCAGCCTCTGTGTCAATCCACCTCATTGAGGGTCTTCCTCTTTTCTGCTGACCCTGTACTCTGCCAAGCATGATGTCCTTCTCCAGGGACTGATCCCTCTTGAAAACATGTCCAAAGTATGTAAGACGCAGTCTCGCCATCCTTGCTTCTAAGGAGCATTCTGGTTGTACTTCTTCCAAGACAGATTTGTTCGTTCTTTTGGCAGTCCATGGTATATTCAGTATTCTTTGCCAACACCACAATTCAAAGGCGTCAACTCTTCTTTGGTCTTCCTTATTCACTGTCCAGCTTTCACATGCATATGATGTGATTGAAAATACCATGGCTTGGGTCAGGCGCACCTTAGTCTTTAAGGTGACATCTTTGCTCTTCAACACTTCAAAGAGGTCCTTTGCAGCAGATTTACCCAATGCAATGCATCTTTTGATTTCTTGACTGCTGCTTCAATGGCTGTTGATTGTGGATCCAGGTAAAATGAAATCCTTGACAACTTCAATCTTTTCTCTGTTTATCATGATGTTGCGCATCGGTAGAGTTGTGAGGATTTTGGTTTTTCTATGTTGAGGTGCCATTAGAGAAATGCAAATCAAAACTAAAATGAGATACCATCCCACTCCAACAATACTGACACTAATAAAAAAAAAAAGCAGAAAATAATACTAGAGGTTGCAGAAAGATTAGAATTTGTATGCACTGCTAATGGGAATGCAAAATGGCACAACCGCTATGAAAACAATATGGCGCCTCCTCAAAAAACTAAAAATATCATATAATCGAGCAATCCCGCTCCTAGGAATATATCCTAGAGAAATAAAAACCATCACAAGAATAGACATATGCACACCTATGTTCATTGCAGCATCATTCACAATAGCAAAAAGATGGAAAAACCTAAGCGCCTATCAACAGATGAATGGATAAAACAAATTATGGTACATACACACAATGGAATACTATGCAACGATAAGAGAACAATGATGAATCTGAAATATCTCACAACATGGGTGAATCTGGAGGGCATTACGCTGAGTGAAATAAGTCAATCACGTCTGTTTTCCAAAGTGGCTGCTCCATTTCACATTTCTGCCAGCTGTACAGAAGGGTTCCAATCTCTCCACCAACACTTGTTACTGTCTTTTTTATTATCGCCATCCTCATGGGTATGAAGTGGCATTTCATTGTGGCTTTGATTTGTATTTCCCAAATGACTAATGGGAAACCCTGGTGGTGCAGTGATTAAGAGCTACGTCTGCTAACCAAAGGGACAGCAGTTCGAATCCACCAGGCACTTCCTGGAAACCTTATGGGGCAGTTGTACTCTGTCCTGGAGGGTAGCTATGATTTGGAATCAACTCGACAGCAATGAGTTTGGTTTTTTTTGGTTTAATGACTAATGATGTTGAGCATCTTTCATGTACTTATTGGCCATTTGTTTATATTATTTGAAGAACTACATATTCAAATCCTTTGCCTTTTTTTTTTTTAATTGGGTTATTTGTCTTTTTATTACTGAGTTGTTCTTTAAATATTCTGAATGCAAGTGCCATATAAGACATGGGATTTGCCATTTTTTTTTCCTATTCTGTGGATTATCTTTTCACTTTCTTGATGATATCATCTACGACACAAAAGTTTTAAATTTTGATGTAGTCCAATTTATCTACTTTTTCTTTTGTGATTTGGCCTTCTGGTGTCATATTTAAAAAACCACTGCCTAACTAAAGGTCACAAAGATTTACTGTTACGTTTACTTCTAAAAGTTGACTTCATTTTTGTCTATGGTGTGAAGCAGAGGCCCAACTTCACTTTTTTGTATGTGGATATCCAGTTGTCCTGGCACAATTTGTTGAAAACACTATTCTTTCTCTACTTAATTGCCTTGGTACCCTTGTTGAAAGCCAAATGACCATTTTCTGGGCTACTCTTGCATGTTTGTTTTTCCATATGAACTTCTGTTATCAGCTTGTCTAACTCCGTAAAATAGGTTGTTGGTATTTTTATTAAGAGTGCACTAAATTTGTAAGTTAATTATCTTAATGAGGACTGATATCTTTATAATGTTGAGTCATCCTATTCAAGAACGGGGATGTTTCTTCATTTGTGTAAATCTGCTTTGGTGTGTTTCAGGATTGTTTTAAATTTTTCTTGCACATTTCTTATTTAATTTATTCCTGAATATTTAATCTTCTATGCTGCAATATATTGTAAATGGGGTTTTCTCTAACATTATGTCCTCTGTTTATTGGTTGCACATAGAAAAAAACTACTAATTTTCTATACATTAATTTTCTATCCTGCTACTTTACTGAATTCTTTTACTGTTCAGTTTTATCACTGGTTCCTTGGGACAACTTTACTTTGTTCTTGATCTGAATGGAAATGCCCCAGGGTTTTCCCATTAAATAAGACACTAGTTTTAACACTAAGGTATATATACTTTAACACAGTAGGAAAGTATCCCTCAATTCCTATTTTCTTGAGCTATTTTTTAAAATCATGAATGGGTACTAAATTTTTTCAAAGGGTTCTGAGCATCTATGAAGATAATCCTATGATTGCTCTTTATTAATATGGTATATGATATTGAAGCCCTGGTGGCACAGTGGTTAAGAGCTATAGCTGCTAACCGAAAGGTCAACAGTTTAAGTCCACCAGTCGCTCCTTGGAAACCCTGTGGAGCAGTTCTACTCTGTCCTCTAGGGTCCTTGTGATATTAATCGATTTCCTAACATTGAACCAACTTTGCAGTCCTGGAATAAATCCAGTCTTGGCACTTTTACATTTGTTCTTCTCTCTGTCTAGAATTTGCTTTCCCCTGGTTTCGCATGTTTAGCCCCTTCGCCCTATTCAGGTCTTAGCTAAAATATTACCTCCTCAGAGAGGCAATCCCTGAGCACTCAATCAACAGTAGCCTTCCAGTCATCCTCTAACACAATACCCTATTTTAATCTCTATTCAGCACTTATTATTAGCTGATATTTTTCCTATGTTCATTGTATATTTCTCTTTACTAGAATGTAAGCTCCGTGACATTAGTGAACCTGTGCTAATAGTAGATTTACTGCTCTATGACCCAGAACTACAGTATCTGGCATATTTCAGGCCCTCAATAAATGTAGTAATTCCCATTTGGGTTCATTAAATGAACCGAATGTCTGATTTTATCATAGGAAAAAATAAGAGTAACAAAAATGTGTCTTCTCTGAACACATTTACTGAATACATCTCGATTTGTCTACATTTAAGAGAATGCTACAAGCTCAAACAAAATTAAAACCAGCAATTTTCAGACAGTCTAAATCAGTGAATTGAAAAAAGTAACCAGTACTTTAAAAAATATTAACACTAAAACCAAGGGTCTTTTTCTTTCACGTTTAATATTTTCAAGTGAAAATTTCTCATTAAAATTTGTTACAAGATTTATCAATATTGTAAAAGAGTTAACTTTTAAATTGGATAAAGAACAAATAAACAACATAAATGAACTTACTGTATCTAGTAAAAGCCAAGATGAACTTCCAGAGTATAATATTTTAACCTCACCAGCAAAAAAAAAATTTAACTCACAAAAATGAATTTCAAATATACATCTACTCCTCACTTATTGACATGGTTAGGTTCCAAAGACCAGGTCATTATGTGAAAATCATCATTACACAAAAATGGAGGATGACCACGTCAGATCACAAAACAGAGGATGACTTCATTACACAATTGCCAAATTACATCATTGCCAAACCACTGAGAATCATGGCCCAGCCAAGTTGAACCACAGCCTTAGCCATCAGAACCAGTGCTACTCTCCTCAGGCCTCAGCATTCATCACTGCCAGACGTATGTCGTTAATGCATGAAATAGTCAGATAGTAGAATTTTTACTATTGTCGTAAACGTGAAACGTGGATAAAGAGATAGTCGATAGGTGAGGAGTAGATGTATACACTAGAAACTTTAAAAGGTGGAAAAGTGGTAAACTCTTAACAATTACCTGTAAAGGGGGATGATTTCTCTGAATGTTTTACTTTTAGACGTTTTCTGGTAATAAATACGTAACCACAAGGACAAGATTTACATGCAACAGGAACCTGGGGAAAAATAGGAAAAATTATATTACTGATTTATTACTATTAAATTTCTCAAGTGTTTATGTGGTCTCTCCAACTGAGCAATAAGTTACTTGAAGCTGAATCACATTTATATTTAAATCCATCTCTTCATAAAACATTATTTGAGATAGGAATTATACCCAATAAGCCTTCCCATTCTCCTAGTGCTTAGCAGCGTCACGCGCATAGTAAAAGGTTTGTACATGCTAATGTCAGTGGCCAGGGAAAGAACCTGAAGAATGTGAAGAAAATAAGTATTTCCTAAATGTCAGTCCTAGAATAGATTACAACATGGATTAGACTAGATCAAAGGGACTGATTAGAAAATTATTACATTAATCCCAGAATGAGATGCTGGTGAAAAAGCGATTAAAAAAAAAAAGTTGACATTTCAAAGGGAATAGGGAAAAAGATGTGGGGGGGGGCGGGGATCAACAAATCAGTTACTGGTTATAAAGCAGCAAGAACTGAGAATGACTCCAAGAGTTCAAGCATGAGAGGGGAGGACGGCCAGTCCCACTGGCAGAAAAAGGAGCGTTTACGATAGCCACTTCGAGGGGCAAGAAAACGGAAGCACGTGAAAAAAGGTGTCCAGACGGTTCCTCCTATCCTCTGCTCCAGGAAAGGCCTTTCATAAATCCCGTAAGTCCTATAAGTTTCTTTTCCTTAACTGTAAAATATCTAAGGTTCTTTTCTGCCTAAAGATGTCCATGATCTTTACATATTAAAAAAGTGAATAATTTTATTATTTAAGAACTTTACTAAAGTATAACGAATACACAATGAACTGCACATTTATAATGTACAATTTGACGTCTTGGCACGTGTACACACACGTGAAACCATCACCACAATCAAGATAGTGAACATACCCATCATCCCCCAACGTTTCCTCATGTCCTTTGTAATCTCTCCCTCCTGTCCCTCCCTAACTCCCAGTCCCCAGGCAACTCCTGATCTGCTTTATGGTCACTGTAGTTTGGATTTCCTAGAGTTTTATATAAAGAAATTGTAAGTACATACTTTTTAATTTGGCTTCTTTCACTCTGCATAATTATTTTGAGACCTGTCCATGTTGTTGCATGTAACAAGTTCAGTCCTTTTTATTGCTGAGCAATGTTTCATTGTAAGGACATAGCCGTTTGGATATTCATTAACTTGCTGATGGACATTTGGATTGTTTTCCATTTGGGGCTATCACAAATAAAGCTGCTATGAATATTCTTGTGCCACCTCTTGGGGAGACATATGCTTTCTTTTCTCCTGGATAAATACCTAGGAGTGGAATGGCTGGATCATAGGCCAATTGTTTTCCAAAGTGGCTGCACCATTTTACACTCCTTTTTACCAGCAGTAAGAGTTTCAGTGTCTCTACATCTTCACCAATACTTGGAGTGTTCAGCCTTTTTAATTTTAGCCACTCGAATAGGTGGTGTCTTAGTTTCTTAGTGCTGCTATCCCAGGAATTACATAAGCCGCCAAGGGGGTGGCTTTAATAAACAGAAGTTTATTTTCTCACAATTTAGGAGGCTACAAGTCCAAATTCAGGGTGCCAGCTCTAAGAAAAGGCCTTCTTTCTCTCTCAGCTCTGGAAGGTCCTCGTCCCTTTTCAGCTTCTGTTCCTCATTTCCTTGGTGATCTTCACGTGGCATGTATCTTTTCCTCAGTTTCTGATTGCTTCTCTGTGCCTAATCTGCTCTTTTTATATCTCAAAGGTGATTGGCTTAAAACACACTCTACACTGATATGCCTCATTAACATAACAAAACCCTACCCCCAAATAGGAGGACTTATAGCACTTTTTTTTGTGGGGAGGTGGGGAATGACAGAATCTGATCCATAACAGATAAGTAATAGGCTCTCGTTACAGTTTTCATTTGCATTTCCCAGATGACTGATGATGCTGAGCATCATTTCTTGTGCTTATTTGTCATCCATATATCTGAGTATTCAAATCTTTGTCCATTTCTTTTATTGGTTTTTTAATTGAGGTTTGAAGGTCCTTTATATAGTCTGGAGCCCTGGTGGTGCCGTGGTTAGGAGCTCAGCTGCTAACCAAAAGGTCGGCAGTTCGAATGCACCAGCTGTTCCTTGGAAACTATATGGGGCAGTTCTACAGTTCTACTCTGTCCTATAGGGTTGCTATGAGTCAAAACCAACTAGACAGTTTGGTTTTTCTTTTTTTTTTTTTGGTTTTATATATTCTGGATACAAGTTTCTTATCAGATATATGCTTTGCAAAGGTTTTCTCACAGTCTGTGGCTTCTTTTTATTCTTTTAACAGTGACTTTCAAAGAGCAGAAGTTTCAATTTTGATGAAGCCCAATTTAACAATTTTTTTGCTTGTTTGCACTGTGTTTTTTGAAAAAAAAAAATTTTTTTTTTCTTAACTAACATATTTGCTTAATTCAAGGTCACAAAGATTTTTCTCTATTTTCTTGCAGACGTTCTATAGTTTAAAAGTCTTAATTTAGATCTATGATCCACCTTGAAATATCTGCATATGGTATAGGTAAGAATCAATGTGTGTGTTTGTGTGTAACATGTGGCTATCCACTTGTTCCAGCACTATTTGTTGAAAAGAATATTCTTTCTCTACCGTTGTGATCACCCCATAGAGAAGGGATGAACCCCACACACAAAATTTGGTTCAGGTATTGAGATGGATGATGCCACACATGCACCAAGGAGGTCTGAAAGACTTTCATAATGAGGCTTTATGAAGAGAGCAAGGCAGGCTCCCAAGCAGGTCCAAAAATTGCTTAAGAGAATAAGGAAAGGAAACTGGGCTGAGTTTTCACAGTGGGGTGGGGTGGGGTGAGGGCTCCTGCGAGTGCACAGCTGAAGTTGTGTCGTTTGAACTTCCTGCTGGAGCTACAGAAGAGAACACTCAAGCTTTCTTATGTGGGGGAGACGGGGAAAGCAAGAGTGGGGCCTCAAAGCTGTCAGCAACCAAACATCAAGAGTCAGCCTCTTTATAATTTACCCCTGGTGTGTGATGACTGAAAAACGCCATGTTTCATTTAAATGAACTTGAACTTGTTTAAGCAAAACCATTATGGTGTTCTAAGAAGCCTGTGGCCACTAAGGGAGGTGAAAGTTCCACTGAATGCCTTGTTCAAGCGCTCAGCACTGTGCATTTTGAAAAGTGAAATGAGTGCCTTGGTCACTATCAGTAATATCTGGAACACCAACAGGAATAAAGTGTTTTGGTGAGGCCTCATATTTGGCCTTAGTATGTGCAGAGACATTGTGTGGCCTTGATTTATATTTTGGATATCTGTGAGGTAAGAGATTTCCAAAGCTGTTTACTCCAAAAGGGGGTAAATGAATAATTTCTTTTGTGAAGATCAACACAAAGCTGGTTCCTATGGGGCGTAGGTTAAAGATGTCCCAAATGTCCAGCTTTTCCAAGCTACAGTACCACTCCATCGTTTCTAACATCAACTACTCCCTCTCCCCTCAGTACTCTCCCTCCTGTCTTTGGGTTCCCTAATTTGCTGCAACGTATAAGGGAAATGGCTCACGCGGCTGTGGAGGCTGTCAAGTTCCAAATTCGCGGGTCAGGTGAAGGCCTCTCCTGACCCATGTGGCTGCAGAAGCTGAGAACTCAAACCAGCAGTTCGGACCACAGGCTGCTGGCTCACAAGGCTGTGGAAGCTGGCCAATCAGGTCACACGATGGGCTGCTGGCCCAAGAGGCTGTGCAGGCAGGTGAATCCCAGAATCGGAAGGTCAGACAGCAGGCTCTGGGGAGGTCAACTGATCATGAACCTGGAAGCAGGATCCCAATGCAGAGAGGAGAAGCCTCGCCAGGACACACATGTATATCTTTCTTATATGCAGGCCACAGGGAAGGGTGTAACTTTAGTAAGGGTGGGGCTTAAGGCATGCCCTCCTGCGAGGCTGTGACCCAAGTGACACCTTATATCAATCCTGCCTCATCAACATGTAGAGGTCTGCATCCGTAACACATAAAATGGAATACAACCACACAATACTGGGAATCGTGGCTTAGCCAAGCTGACACATAACCCCAACCATCACAGGTTCCATGTACCTTATCTGTATAGCTCCACTCAATCATTGTGTGCGAGTCACAAAGACCATGGCTAGAGAGGCCGTATTAACTCATTGCACCTCAGGGGGCAATCTTGGGAAAAAAAGTGTTCTTGCTGCCACTGGCCAGATGAAATGGCCAGA
Source organism: Loxodonta africana (assembly GCF_030014295.1). Classification (NCBI taxonomy): domain Eukaryota; kingdom Metazoa; phylum Chordata; class Mammalia; order Proboscidea; family Elephantidae; genus Loxodonta; species Loxodonta africana. Next base: position 74,665,789 of record NC_087362.1, read on the forward strand.
CGCCAGGACATCCACTGCTAAGATAACTGCCTGAAGTTTGGCCAAGTGTCCTGACCCTTTGGTCCTGTCCTTGAATTAAGAGTGTCCAGATTAAGGAATGGACAGCAGCAACTTTCCCATGGGATCCATCGTGTATGATGATATCCATAAACTGTACAAATTCCCTTGGCTACTCACTAAGTTGATTCCAAGGGGCTCTCCAGGTAGCCAAGAAGTCCAGAAGAGGGGTGACCACCTCCAGCACCATGGCACCTCACAAGGGACTTAGAGTACTAAGTCCCTTGACTATGACTATGGGAAATTTAGGCAAGGCGATATTTCCAATGTTTAGGGTGAGGTATACTTTTTTGTCCTCTATATTTGGAAACTCTCATAAGAGTTGTATATTGTTTAAATTTAGTGTGATCGTCAGATATATATATAATGGGAGCCCCAATATCAAGGCCATGAAGGTTTAACAACTGGTGCTTTTTTTTTTTAATATATGTTCTTTTTATTCTTCCTTTTGAATACAAATGGTACTTATTAAGCAACTTTTCTGAACCTTGTTTTTTACTTTATGTTATATATTTCAACATTGCCTTAGTGTTGTAAGAGCCATTGGAGGTTCCGGTGTCTCTAAGCTATAGGATTGTTGATCCTTTTTTTTTTTTTTTTAATTGTGGTAAATATATATGCAACGAAACATTTCAACAATTTTTTTCACATTTAGAATTCAGTGATATTAATTCAGTTGACATGTTGTTCAAGCATCACCATTCTCCATTTCAAAATTTTTCCATCACCTTTAACAGAAGTTCAGTGGCCCCTAAACAATGAGTACTCCTTTCTCTCTCCTGCCTGCCCACCCTGGTAAGCACTAAGAAACTTTGGTCTCAATCACTTGCCTATTCTAGGTGTTTCATATAAGTAGGATTGTACAACATTTGTCCTTTTGTGACTGACTTATTTCACTCAGCAGAATGTTTTCAAGGTTCATTCATGGTGAAGCATGTATCAAGACTTCATTTCCCTTTATGGCTAATATTCCATTGTATATGTACTATATTTGTTTATCCGTTCATCTGTTGATGGACATTTAGGCTGTTTCTACCTGTTCTCTATTGTGAATAGTGCTGCAATGAGCACTGGTGTACATCTATCTGTTTGCATTCTTGCTTTCAATTATATTAAGAATATACCTAGGATTGGAATTGCTGGATCGTATGGTAATTCTAGGCTTAACTTTTTGAACAACTGCCAAACTGTTTCCTTCAGTGGCTGTACCACTTTACAATCCTACCAGCAAGGGATGAAGATTGCAATTTCTCCACATCCTCATCAACATCTGTTACTTTCCATTTTATTACATTATAGCCGTATCAGTAGGTGTGAAGTAACATCTCATTGCTGTTTGATTTGCATCTCCCTAATGACTAATGAAGGAGCCCTGGTGGCACAGTGGTTAACCTTGGAAACACTGTGGGGTAGTTCTACTCTGTCCTATAGGGCCACAATGAGTCAAAATCAACTTGATGGCAACAGGTATGATTTTCTGGGGGGGGTTTAATGACTGACTAATTACATTCGGCATCTTTTCATGGGTGTGTTGGTCATTTGTATTTCTTCTTTGGTGAAATGTCTATTCTTTTTCCCATTTTTTTTAATTGTCTTTTTGTTGTTAAGTTTTAAGAGTTCTTTATATATTCTGTATATTAAAACCCTTATCAGATATTTGGTTCCCCAAAACTTTCTCCAATTCCATAGGTTGTCTCTTCACTCTGTAACGACTTTTGATGAATAAGAGTTTATAATTTCGATGAAGTCCAATTTATCTATTTTACCTTTTGTCCCTGTAGTTTTGGTCATATCCAAGAAACCATTGTTAAAAACTAATTCCTGAAGCATTAACCCTATGTTTTCTTCTAAGAGTTTTATGGCTTTCAGCTGGATCCATACCTCACAGTGTATATAAAAATTACTTCAAAATGTGTCACAAACCTAAATGTGAGATCTAAAACTATGTCATATATATGTAATATAAAAAAAATTCAATTAAAAAAAAAGTTTTATGTTTTAGTTCTTCCATTTAGGCCCTTGATCCATTTTGAGTTACTTTTCCTATTTGGTGGGAGGTATGCGTCAAGGTTCATTTTTTCCTTCTGGAAATCCAATTGTTCCAGCACCATTTATTAAAAAGACAATTCTTTCCCCACTGGATGGGCTTAGCATCTTGTTAGAAATCAACTAGTCATAGATGTATGGGTTTATTTCTGGACTCTCAATTCTATTCCATTGGGCTATACGTCTATCACTATACAAGTACATGACGTTTTGATTACTATAGCTTTCAAATGTTTTAAGATCAGGAAGTGTGAGCCCTCCCGTGTTCTTTTCCGTGATTATTTTGGCTATTTTGGATCCCATGCAGTTCCATATAAACTTGTGGATTGGCTTTTCCATTTCTGCAAAGAAGGTTGTTGGAATTTTGATAGGTATTTCCCTGAATCTATAGATTACTGCAGTACTGACATCTTAAGTCTTCCAATCCATGAACACAAAATGTTCCATTTATTCAGTTCTTCAACTTCTTTCAGTAATGTTTTATAGCTTTCAATGTACAAGTCTTTCACCTCCTTGGTTAAATTTATTTCTAGATATTTTACTCTTAACATGGAATCATTTTTTAACATCCTGTATAGAAAGCCAGCTGATTTTTGTGTGTTCACCTTGTACTTTGCCACTTTGCTGAATTCATTTATTAGCTCTAACAACTTTCTTTTGGGTTCTTTAGGGTCATTTATATATAGGAGCAAGTCATGTGTGAAAGGGATAGATTTATTTCTTCCTTCCCAATTTTGATATCTTTTATATTTGTTTTTTATTTTGCCTAATTGCTCTGGCTAGGTCTTCCAGTACAATACTGAATAGCAGTGGTGAGAGCAGACATCCTTGTCTTGTTCCTGATCCTAAGGGGAAATTTCTAGGTCGTTCTCCACTGAGTATAACTTTAGCTGTGGGTTTTTCATAAATACCCTTTATTCTAACTTGAGTATTTTTATCATTAAAGGATGCTAGATTTTGTAAAATGCCTTTTCTGCATCAACTGAAATGATCATTTAGATCTTTTTCTTTGCTCTATTAATGTGATGTAAAAAAAAAACAAAAAAAAAGCAAAAAGTTGCCGTCAAGTCGATTCTCTTAGCAACCAATTTTCTAATGTTGAACCACCCTTGCATTCCCAGGAGAAAGGTCACTTCATCATCATATATAATCCTTTTGGATTCGGTTTGCTACAATTTTGTTGAGGATCTTTGTATCTATATTCATAAGGGATATTACCTGTAGTTTTCTTGTGGCGTCTTTGCTGGCTTTGCTATCAGGGTAATGCTAGTCTCACAGAATGAGTTAGGAAGTGTTCCCTCTTCTGTTTTTTGGGAAAGTTTAAGAAGAATTCAAGTCACTTCTATATATGTTTGATAGAATTTCACAGTGAAGTCCAGGGCTTTTCTTCTTTTTTTTTTTTACTGATTCAGTCCCTTCACTTGTTACGGGTTTGTTGAGATACCGTATTTCTTCTTGAGTCAGTGTAGGAAATTTATGTGTTTCTAGGAATATGACCATTTCCTCTAAGTTACCTAATTTGTTGGCATAAAATTGTTCCTAGTATTCTTGTATTATCATTATTTTTTAAATCTGGTCAGTTGTAATGTCTTCACTTTCATTTCTGATTTTAGATATTTGCATTTTGTTAGTCTAGCTAGAGATTTTTAAATTTTACTACTGTTTTCAAAAAGTCAACATGTGGTTTCATTGATTTTATTGTTTTTTCTATTCTCTATTTCATTTATCTCTGCTCTGATCTTTGTTATTTCCCTCCTTCTTATAGGTTGGGCTTGATTTGCCCTTCTTTTTTATAGTTTCTCAAGTTATAGAAATAGTTTATTGGTTTTAGATCTTCTTTTTTAATGTAGGTGTTTACAGCTACATTTCCTCTGAGCCCTGTTTTCCGTGCATCCTGTAAGTTTTGATATGTTGAGCTTTCATTTTCATTTGACTCCAAGTATTTTCTGATTTCTCTTTCTATTTCATCCTTGACCTATTGGTTGTTTAATACTGTGTTGTTTAACTTCCATATATTTGTATATTTTACAGTTTTCTTTCAGCTATTGATTTCTAGTTTGATTCTATTATAGCCAGAAAAGATGCTTTGTATGATTTTAATCTTTCTAAATTCATTGAGATTGGATTTTTGACCTAACAAGTGGTCTATTCTAGAGAACGATCCATGTGCACCGGAGAGGAATGTATGTTGTGGTGTTGTTGGGTGGAGTGCTCTATATCTGTTAGGTCTAGTTAGATTATAATGTCATTCAGGCCCTCTTATTTCCTTATAGAACTTCTCTTTAGATGTTCTCTCCAATATTAAGAGTGGTGTATTAAAGTCTACAATTATTATTGTAGAGCTGTCTATTTCTTCCTTCCATTCTAACAGTATTTGCTTTTATATTTTGAGCTGCTGGTTTATCTAATTAATGAATTCGTTCCTTCATCATTCTGTGCTTTGTCTCTCATAAAATATCTTAAAATCTATTTTAGCTGATATTAAAATCACCGCCCCAGCTCTCTATTGGTTACCATTTCCCCATAACTTTGGACTTCTCTAAGAACAGTATAACCATGCCATTCCCTGCAAGGCCTTGAAAGACATTTAGACTAAGGAACGTGAAATTTCTAAGCCACAGCTGCTCTTGCAGGCACCAGTGTGGTCTCCTTTGTTTACATGTGAGCTGCCATTTGGAGATCCAAAGCCAGCCCCTGAAATGCTGTGAGACTACTCATTAACCACAATTCTGATGCTGTACACTTTACATATAGTGTCCCCTGTCAGGTATCCTTCTGCAAAGCTGGATAAACTGCCACCAAAATGACATATAAAGGCCTGTGATGGTTAATTTCATGCATCAGCTTGGCTAGGCCATGATTCTCAGTATTTTGCAATTATCAGGGGTGTGGCCTGCACCCGATATACATATGGACTTTCTAGCAAAGCTCGTTTGCTTGCTCTGGACCCTGTTTCTGGCTCATCATCATCTGACCTCCGGTTCTTGGGACACGAGCCAGCAGCTTGTTATCTGCACCACCGACTTTGGGATTTGCCAGCTCCACATCCCTGTGAGTCAGCAGCCTGCTGTCTGACCTGCTGACTTTGGGATTCGCCAGCTTCTATAGTCCTGAGAGCCAGCAGTCTGCCTCTGACCTGCTGATTCTGGGACTGTCAGCCCCTGAAACCACAAGAGTCAGGAGAAGCCTTCAGCGGACACCTGACCCACAGACGTTGGACTTGCCAATCTTCACAACTGCATCGGCCATTTCCTCGAAATAAAACCCTCTCTCTTGCTTTCTTTTTCTATATATACATATACACACACATGCTTCACTAGTTTTGTTTCTCTAGAGAACCCTGCCTAAGACAGGGCCCTTGAGGATTTCAATGTCTAGCTGAACGCTAGACTACCAGTATGGTCAAGCACCAAGGCCACTGCATTACCTAATAAATTTGCTGTAGAAAGAAGACATTAAAATTCCAAAAACTACATTAAATTCGTTGTTAGGTGCCCTCCAGTCAGTTCCAACTCATACCCACCTGCAGGAACAGCAACTTTAGTTAAAAAAAACTAGACTCCACGCCAATTTTTAAGAGGGAAGACTAGAAAAACACACGGCTTCAATGACAGGACTTAAGCTTCTTTAGTGCTCTATGAAAAATTTTTAAGAGGTTAATGACTATTTGGGTTATAAAATATTAAAGAATATCAAAACCACTAATTAAATCTAAGAGAAGGAAGTTATTACACTGCAAATCCTTTTATCACATTTAAGCTAATGTTCAGGTCGCGGTAGGGAGCTGGGAGACCACCGTCTGGGGGTCCACCGCCCGCGTCTGAAGGAACAAAGCCAGCCCGGTGGCAGGAAGGGGCTTCGGGGGCCCGGCTCTGGCCTCCGAGCGCAGCACCACGGGCACTCGGGCCGTAGCACAGGGGCCGCACGGCTGGGTCGTCCCTCGGGCCGCCGAGGGGCTCGGGCGGGTCCGGACACGGCGCCCCGGCCCCTCACGATGCGCCCACGGCCCTCCCGCGGCGGCTCACAGGAAGCACGGACTCGCCCGCGGGCCGCCAGGGGGACCCCGGCCGGCTCCGGGCTCCCGCGCTGGTCAGCGAGGCCCGCCGGGACCCGGCGCGGTGGCCTTTCTGGAGCCAACGGCCGCCAGGCAACGGCCGCCCGCCCGCCCGCCCCACCTGTTGGTCGCACTCGGGGCATGACTTGGTGGCCATCTTCACTTTCTTGGCTCGAGTTGCAGACATGCTCCTGTCCCCTCGGCGACGGCGGCTGCAGCTCAGGCTCCTCCCCTCCTACCTCAGACGCCCGAACTCCGCCCGCCCGTCCCCGCGGCGCCGGACCGGGGAGCTGGCCGGAGCGCGCGTGCGTGAGCTCGCACGGAGCCTGCGTGCCGATGGGCGGGGCGCCGGGGGCGCCGGCGACGGGCCCGGGCGTCTGGCGCCGGCTCCTCGGGACCGCGGCTTGCGCGCGCCCCCGCCGGCTCGCGCCGCACAGCTCGCGCTCCCTCGGGCTCGCCCTGAGTCTCGACAGAGGAGCCCGCCTTCACCGGCGGCGTGACAATGGCCAGGCTGCGGAGGCCAGCGTGGGGGCGTGGCTTGGGCGGGACTCTGAAGTAACGGACGTCGTGCTCGACCAACGAATACACAGAAAGGGCGGGGCGTCTGCGGTGCTGGACACGCCCCCTCAGGGAGGCGGAGACAGTGAGCGTGAGGGGGCGGGGTGGCCGTGGTGCTAGATATGCCCCCTCCCCAGGGAGGCGGAGACAATAAACCTGGAAGGGGCGGGGCCGAGGGAAGGCACTTATAGCAGGTGTTTAGTAAACTTAAACACCTGTGCTTTATCTTGATTGCATGTTTGGTCAATTTCAGACTGTAGAAGTTGGTAAAAATCTTCAATTTCTTCATCTTTGACCTTAGTGGTTGGTGCATAAATTTGGATAGTCCTATTAACTGGTCTTCTTGAAGTCGTATGGATATTATCCTGTCACTGACAGCGTTGTACTTCACGATAGCTCTTGAAATGTTCTTTTTGATGATGAATGCAATGCCATGCCTCTTCAAGTTGTCATTCCCGGCATAGTAAACCATTTGATTCTCTGATTCAAAATGGCCAATACCAGTCCATTTCAGCTTACTAATGCCTAGAATTGCCATGCATCTGCCAGTTTGTCGTGCTGTGGGGGCTTCTATTTTGCTGTGATCCTGGAAGCTATGCCACCAGATTTTAAATACCAGCAGGGCAACCCATGGCAGATAGGTCTCAGCTGAGCTTCCAGACTAAGACAAACTAGGAAGAAGGACCAGGTAGTCTACTTCTGAAAAGAATTAGCCAGTAAAAACCTCATGAATAGCAGGGGAACATTGTCTAATATAGTGCCAGAAGATGAGCTTCTCAGATTTTAAGGCACTCAAAATGCGACTGGGGAAGAGCGGCCTCCTCAAAGAGTCAACCTTAATGGCATGGATGGAGTCAAACTTTGGGGACCTTCATTTGCTGATGTGGCATGACTCAAAAGGAGAAGAAACAGCTGGAAACGTCCATTAATAGTTGGAACCTGGAATGTATAAAGTACAAATCTAGGAAAATTGGAAGTCACCACAAAGGAGATGGAACACATAAAGATAGATATCCTGGGCATTAGTGAGCTGAAAGAGAAAAAACAGACAATGGAAAAGCTTGATATCATCAGTCAGAACAAAGCCAGGGGCCGACTGCACATCAGACCATCAATTGCTAATATGCAAGTTCAAGTTGAAACTGGAGAAAATTAGAACAAGTCCACCAGAGGGAAAGTACAACCTTGAGTATACCCCATCTGAATTTAGAGACCACCTCAAGAACAGATTTGAGGCAGAGCCAAGATGGCAGAATAGACAGACGTTTCCGACTAGCCCTCTTTACGACAAAGACCTGAAAAAACAAGTGAAATGAGTATATCTGTGACAAGCTGGGAGCCCTGAGCATCAAAGGCAAGCTTAGACAACAAACTGAGGGGCAGGACGTTCACAAGTGGAGAGGAGTTACCGGACATGAATCACGGGGAGCCCCCAGGCACCATTCCCGGAGCTGTGGTGGTGGTGAGGGCAGCAGCAGCAGCAGCGGCGGGGGGGGGGGGGGCTAGTCCTACCGTTCGTCTACAGTTGCCTCAGGGAGAACCAGCCAGCCAAACAGCCTACTCACACCTCCAAAACCTGAGGAGAGCGGCGCTCTCGACAAAACCTAAGTACTTGTGTATATTTTACCTCACCGCCCCCCCACCCCGAAGCCGGCTTCAGCGGCTGAATCCCTGGGCCTGAGATAGACCCTGGTGAGCACCTAGAGCCATCCTCCTGGCCTTGGGGAAGGAAAAAATTTACAGGTGAGGGAAAAAGATAATTTGCTAGCTCCACTAACCAGGGGAGCTCAGGGCAGAAGCGACTCCTGTCTAGGCATAAACCGTCCGTGGACCCTGAGCAACTTTCCCTTCTGCATGGACCTGTATGGGGCTATTTCAGGAGAATAGGCCCTTGTTGCCAAACTCCAACCATTTCAGCTGTGTGGTGGAGAGGTGGATGTTTGACATTTGACATTGCTTTGCCCATTAAACAAGGTCCTCACCTACCCACATCAGGGACCTAAGGACTCAGAGCTCCACTCAGGTACCCAGTCACCCGCAACAGGGGTCCAAAGATAACTGGTACCTCCCAGTCCTTACAAAAAAAGACTTTAGGTCCCCATGGTCCCTCTGCAGTACCCACCCACCAGCATGTTCTAGGGAACAGAGATGCGTTTTCCTCAGAGACACTTGGGGGTCAGCTCTCAGACCCCTGCCTTGTTCAGAGCGTGACCCCCTGCTGCAATCAGATACCAGTTTATATGCCAATCACCCCTGCCCCTCTAAGACTGTACGACAGAGCCTGTACCACAGACTTGATGATCAGCTACCTGGAAACCTGAGCTGAATTCATACAAGAAAACCGAATGGACTCCTAGACTGATATACCTGATAACAGCTCTAGCCAGCTGGGGACAGGACACCAGAGCTCCAAAGGTGAAAATAATCAAGCTAGCTCACTCCAGCAGCCCATAGGGGTATACCAAAACAAAACAAAGCAAGCGGCTACGACACAGTACCCAGTGCCGTTGAGTCAATTCCGACACAGTAAGCAAGCATAAACTAATACAATAACTAATAAATGGCTCGAAGACAACAGTCAGTATCAAGCCACATAAAGAAACAGATTATGATCACCTCAAAAGGCTCTTAAAACAAAGAATCCAGGGATCTTCTAGATGAAAGTGCATTCCTGGAATTACCAGATGCAGAATACAAAAGTTTAATATACAGATCCTTCAAGACATCAGGAAGGAAATGAGGCAATACGCAGAACAAGCCAAGGAACACACAGATAAAGCAACTGAAGAAATTAGAAAGATTGTTCAGGAACATAATGAAAAGTTTAATAAGCTGGAAAAATCCATAGACAGACAGCAATCAGAAATTCAGAAGATTAACAATAAAATTACAGAATTAAGTAACGCAATAGAAAGTCAGAGGAGCAGAATTGAGCAAGTAGAAGCTAGAATTTCTGAACTCAAAGATAAATCACTTGGCACTAATATATTTGAAGAAAAATCAGATAAAAGAATTTAAAAAAATGAACAAATCTTAAGAATCATGTGGGACTCTATCAAGAGAAATAACCGACGAATGATTGGAGTACCAGAACAGGGAGGGATAACAGAAAATACAGAGAGAATTGTTTAAGATTTGTCAGCAGAAAACTTCCCTGATTCATGAAAGTTGAGAAGATATCTATCCAAGATGCTCATCAAACTCCACATAAGGTAGATGTTAAAAGAAAGTCACCAAGACATGTTATAATCAAACTTGCCAAAACCAAAGATAAAGAGAGAATTATAAGAGCAGCTAGGGATAAACGAAAAGTCACCTACAAAGGAGAGCCAATAAGAGTAAGCTTGGACTACTCAGCAGAAACCATGCAGGCAAGAAGGCAATGGGATGACATATTTAAAAAATTGAAGGAAAAAAATTGCCTGCCAAGAATCATATATCCATCAAAACTGTCTCTTAAATATGAAGGCGAAGTTAAGATATTTCCAGATAAACACAAGTTGAGGGAATTTGTAAAAACCAAACAAAATTATTAGAAATACTAAAGGCAGTTCTTTGGTTAGAAAATCAATAATATCAGGTATCAACCCAAGACTAGAACACTGGGCAGAGCAACTAGAAGTCAACCCAGACAGGGAAATCCAAAAAACAAAGCAAGATTATTAAAAAAAAAAAAAAGCCAAAAACAGGGTAACAGTGATGTTATTATATAAAAGAAGACAACATTAAAATAATAAAAAGGGACTCAGAAATGTAATCATACACCTTCCATATGGAGAGGATGATACGGCAATACAAACAAATAAAAGTTAGTTATAAATTTAGAAAAATAGGGGTAAATAATAAGGTAACCACAAAGGAGACAAACTATCCTACTCATCAAAATAAAATACAAGGGAAAAATACAGACTCAGCAGAAACAAAATCAACAACAACAAATATGAGAAAAAGACAATATATAAAGAAAATCTACTCAGCACATCAAATCAAGTGGGAAAAAGAAACTATCAACACACAAAAAAAGACATCAAAATGATAGCACTAAATTCATACCTATCCATAATTACCCTGAATGTAAAAGGACTAAATGCACCAATAGAGAGGCAGAGAGTGGCAGAATGGATTAAAAAACAAGATCCATCTATATGCTGCCTGCAAGAGACACACCTTAGAGTTAGAGACACAAACAAACTAAACTCAAAGGATGAAAAAAAATTTATCAAGCAAACAACAATCAAAAAAGAGCAGGAGTGGCAATATTAATTTCTGACAAAGTAGACTTTAAAGTTAAATCCATCAGAAAGGATAAGGAAGGACACTACATAATGATTAAAGGGACAATACACCAAGAAGATATAACCATATTAAATATTTATGCACCCAATGACAGGGCTGCAAGATACATAAAACAAACTCTATCAGCATTGAAAAGTGAGATAGACACCTCCACAATAATAGTAGCAGACTTCAACACACCACTTTCGGTGAAGGACAAGACATCAACAAAGAAGCTCAATAAAGATACAGAAGACCTAAATGCCACGATCAGCCAACTTGACCTCGTAGACATATACAGGACACTCCACCCAATAGCAACCAAGTATACTTTCTTTTCTAGTGCACATGGAACATTCTCTGGAATACACCACATATTAGGTCATAAAGGAAGCCTTAGCAGAATCTAAAGCATTGAAATATTAAAAACCATCTTCTCTGACCATAAGGCCATAAAAGTGGAAATCAATAACAGGAAAAGCAGAGAAAAGAAATCAAACACTTGGAAACTGAACAATACCCTGCTCAAAAAAGACTAGATTATAGAAGACATTAAGGATGGAATAAAGAAATTCAGAGAATCCAATGAGAATGAAAACACTTCCTAGCAGAACCTTTGGGACACAGCAAAAGCGGTGCTCAGAGGCCAATTTATATCAATAAATGCACACATCCAAAAAGAAGAAAGGGCCAAAATCAAAGAATTATCCCTACAACTTGAACAAATAGAAAGAGAGCAAAAAAGAAACCCACAGGTACCAGAAGAAAACAAATAATAAAAATTAGAGCTGAACTAAATGAAATAGAAAACAGAAAAACAGTTGAAAGAATTAACAAGACCAAAAGCTTATTTTTTTTAAAAATCAACAAAATTATAAACCACTGGCCAAACTGACAAAAGAAAATGAGGAGAGGAAGCAAATAACCCAAATAAGAAATGAGATGGGCGATATTACAACAGACCAACTGAAATTAAAAGAATCATATCAGATTACTATGAAAAACTATACTCAAACAAATTTGAGAACCTAGAAGAAATGGATGAGTTCCTAGAAACACACTACCTACCTAAACTAACACAAACAGGTAGAACAACTAAATAGACCGACAACAAAAGAAGAGATTGAAAAGGTAATCAAAAAATTCCCAGCAAAATAAAAGCCCTGGTCCAGACGGCTTCACTGCAGAGTTCTATCAAACTTTCAGAGAAGAGTTAACACCACTACTACTAAAGGTATTTCAGAGCATAGAAAAGGACGGAATACTACCAAACTCATTCTATGAAGCCAGCATATCCCTGATACCAAAACCAGGTAAACACACCACAAGAAAAGAAAATTATAGACCTATATCCCTCATGAATGTAGATGCAAAAATCCTCAACAAAATTCTAGCCAATAGAACTCAACAATATATCAAAAAAATTATTCACCATGACCAAGTGGGATTCATACCAGGTATGCACGGATGGTTCAACATTAGAAAAACAATTAATCCACCACATAAATAAAACAAAAGAGAAGAATCACATGATTTTATCAATTGATGTGGAAAAGGCATTTGACGAAATTCAACACCCGTTCATGATAAAAACTCTCAGCAAAATAGGAATAGAAGGAAAATTCCTGAACATAATAAAGGACATTTATACAAAGCCAACAGCCAACATCACCCTAAATGGAGAGAGCCTGAAAGCATTCCATTCACATGGAGATCAGGAACCAGATATGGATGCCCTTTATCACCACTCTTATTCAACGTTGTGCTGGAAGTCCTAGCCAGAGCAATTAGGCTAGATAAAGAAATAAAGGGCATCCAGATTGGCGAGGAAGAAGTAAAAATATCTCTCTTTGCAGATGACATGATCTTGTACACAGAAAACCCTAAGGAATCATCCAGGACACTACTGAAACTAATAGAAGAGTTCAGCAGAGTATCGGGATACAAGATAAACATACAAAAATCAGTTGCATTCCTCTACATCAACAAAAAGAACATCAAGGAGGAAATTACCAAATCAATGCAATTTACAGTAGCCCCCAAGAAGATAAAATACTTAGAAATAAATCTTACCAGAGATGTAAAAGACTTATACAAAGAAAACTACAGTACACTTCTGCAAGAAACCAAAAGAGACTTACATAAGTGGAAGAACATACCTTGCTCATGGATAGGAAGACTTAACATTATAAAAACGTCCATTCTACCAAAAGCGATCTATACATTTAATGGAATTCTGATCCAAATCCCCCAAATCCCAACGACACTTTTTAATGAGATGGAGAAACAAATCACCAACTTCATACGGAAGGGAAAGAGGCCCCGGATAAATAAGGCATTACTGAAAAGGAAGAACAAAGTGGGAGGCCTTACTTTACCTGATTTTAGAACCTATCATACCGCCACAGTAGTCAAAATAGCCTGGTACTCGTATAACAACAGAAACATGGACCAATGGAACAAAATTGAGAATCCAGACATAAATCCATCCACATATGAGCAGCTGATGTTTGACAAAGGCCCCAAAACAGTTAAACGTGGAAAAGACAGTCTTTTTAACAAATGCTGCTGCCATAACTGGATATTCATCTGCAAAAATATGAAACAAGACCCATACCTCACTCCATCCACAAAAACTAACAAAATGGATCAAAGACCTAAATCTAAAATCTAAAACGATAAAGATCATGGAAGAAAAAATAGGGACAACATTAGGAGCCCTAATACATGGCATAAACAGTATACAAAACATTATAAAGAATGTGGAAGAAAAACTAGCTAACTGGGAGCTCCTAAAAATCAAACACCTATGCTCATCCAAAGACTTCACCAAAAGAGTAAAAAGACTACCTACAGACTGGGAAAAAGTTTTAAGCTATGATATTTCTGATCAGCGCCTGATCTCTAAAATCTACGTGATACTGCAAAAACTCAACTGCAAAAAAACAAATAACCCAATTAAAAAATGGGCAAAAGATATGAATAGACACTTCACTAAAGAAGACATTCAGGTAGCTAACAGATACATGAGGAAATGTTCACGATCATTACCCATTAGAGAAATGCAGATCAAAACTACAATGAGATTTCATCTCACTCCAACAAGGCTGGCATTAATCCAAAAAACACAAAAGAAGAAATGTTGGAGAGGCTGTGGAGAGATTGGAACACTTCTACACTGCTGGTGAGAATGTCAAATGGTACAACCACTTTGGAAATCGAATTGGTGCTTCATTAAAAAGCTAGTAATAGAGCTGCCTTACAATCCAGCAATCCCACTCCTTGGAATATATCCTAGAGAAATAAGAGCCTTTACATGAACACATATATGCACACCCATGTTTATTGCAGCACTGTTTCCAATAGCAAAAAGATGGAAGCAACCAGGGTGCCCATCAACGGGTGAATGGATAAATAAATTATGGTATATTCACACAATGGAATACTACCCATCAATAAAGAACAGTGAGGAATCTGTGAAACATTTCATAACATGGAGGAAACTGGAAGGCATTATGCTGAGTGAAATTGTTGTTGCTGTTAGGTGCCATCCAGTCGATTCCGACTCATAGCGACCCTGTGCACAACAGAACAAAACACTGCCTAGTCCTGGTCCTTCCTTACAATCGTTGTTATGCTTGAGCTCATTGTTGCAGCCACTGTGTCAGTCCACGTTGTTGAGGGTCTTCCTCTTTTCCACTGACCCTGTAGTCTGCCAAGCATGATGTCCTTCTCCAGGGACTGATCCCTCCTGACAATGTGTCCAAAATATGCAAGACGCAGTCTCACCATCCTTGCCTCTAAGGAGCACTCTGGCCGCACTTCTTCCAAGACAGATTTGTTCATTCTTTTGGCAGCCCATGGTATATTCAATATTCTTTGGCAACACCACGATTCAAAGGCGTCAACTCTTCTTCGGCCTTCCTTATTCATTGTTCAGCTTTCACATCCATATAATGTGATTGAAAATACCATGGCTTGGGTCAGGTGCACCTTAGTCTTCAGGGTAACATCCTTGCTCTTCAACACTTTGAAGAGGTTCTTTGCAGCCAGTTTGCCCAATGCAACGCATCTCTTGATTTCTTGACTGCTGCTTCCGTGGCTGTTGATTCTGGATCCAGGTAAAATGAAATCCTTGACAACTTCAATCTTTTCTCCTTTTATCGTGATGTTGCTTATTGGCCCAGTTGTGAGGATTTTTGTTTTCTTTATGTTGAGGCGTAATCCATACTGAAGGCTGTGGGCTTTGATCCTCATTAGAAAGTGCTTCAAGTCCTCTTCACTTTCAGCAAGCAAGGTTGTATCATCTGCATAACGCAGGCTGTTAATGAGTCTCCCTCCAATCCTGATGCCCTGTTCTTTTTCATATGGTCCAGCTTCTCGTATTATTTGTTCAGCATACAGATTAAATAGGTATGGTGAAAGAATACAACCCTGAACTACACCTTTCCTGACTTTAAACCAATCAGTATCCCCTTGTTCTGTCTGAACAACTGCCTCTCGATCTACGAAAAGGTTCCTCATGAGCACAATTAAGTGTTCTGGAATTCCCATTCTTCGCAGTGTTATCCATAACTTGTTATGATCCACATAGTCGAATGCCTTTGCATAGTCAATAAAACACAGGTAAACATCTTTCTGGTAGTCTCTTCTTTCAGCCAGGATCCATCTGACATCAGCAATGATATCCCTGGTTCTACGTTCTCCTCTGAAACCAGCCTGAATTTCTGGCAGTTTCCTGTTGATGTATTGCTGCAGCCGTTTTTGAATGATCTTCAGCAAAATTTTGCTTGCGTGTGATATTAATGATATTGTTCTATAATTTCCACATTCAGTTGGTTCACCTTTCTTGGGATAGGGATAAATATGGATCTCTTCCAGTCAGTTGGCCAGGAAGCTGTCTTCCACATTTCTTGGCATAGACGAGTGAGCACCTCCAGCGCTGCATCTGTTTGTTGAAACATCTCAACTGATATTCCATCAATTCCTGGAGCCTTGTTTTTCGGCAATGCCTTCAGAGCAGCTTGGACTTCTTCCTTCAGTACCATCAGTTCCTGATCATATGCCACCTCTTGAAATGTTTGAATATCGACTAATTCTTTTTGGTGTAATGACTCTGTGTATTCCTTCCATCTTCTTTTGATGCTTCCTGCATCGTTTAATATTTTCCCCATAGAATCCTTCACTATTGCAACTCGAGGCTTGAATTTTTTTTCAGTTCTTTCAGCTTGAGAAACGCCAAGTGTGTTCTTCCCTTTTCATCTTCCATCTCCAGCTCTTTGCACATGTCATTATAATACTTTTCTTTGTCTTCTTGAGAGGCCCTTTGAAATCTTCTGTTCAGTTCTTTTACTTCATCAGTTCTTCCTTTTGCTTAGCTGCTCGACGCTCAAGAGCAAGTTTCAGAGTCTCCTCCGACATCCATCTTGGTCTTTTCTTTCTTTCCTGTCCTTTCAGTGACCTCTTGCTTTCTTCATAGATGATGTCCTTGATGTCATTCCACAACTCGTCTGGTGTGCGATCACTAGTGTTCAATGCATCAAATCTATTCTTGAGGTGGTCTCTAAATTCAGGTGGGATATAGTCAAGGTCATATTTTGGCTCTTGTGGACTTGCTCTAATTTTCTTCAGTTTCAGCTTGAACTTGCATATGAGCAATTGATGGTCTGTTCCACAGTCGGCCCCTGGCCTTGTTCTGACTGAGGATATTGAGCTTTTCCATCGTCTCTTTCCACAGATGTAGTCAATTTGATTTCTGTGTGTTCCATCTGGCGAAGTCCATGTGTATAGTCGCCGTTTACGTTGGTGGAAGAAGGTATTTGCAATGGAGAAGTCATTGGTCTTGCAAAATTCTCTCATTCAATCTCCAGCATTGTTTCTATCACCAAAGCCATATTTTCCAACTACTGATCCTTCTTTGTTTTCCAACTTTCTCATTCCAATCACCAGTAATTATCAATGTGTCTTGATTGCATGTTCAATCAATTTCAGACTGCAGCAGCTGATAAAAATCTTCTATTTCTTCATCTTTGGCCCTAGAGATTGGTGCGTAAATTTGAATAATAGTCATATTAACTGGTCTTCCTTGTAGGCATATGGATATTATCCTATCACCGACAGCGTTGTACTTCAGGATAGATCTTGAAATGTTGTTTTTGACAATGAATGCAACACCATTCCTCTTTGAGTTGTCATTCCCAGCATAGTAGACTATATGATTGTCCGATTCAGAATGGCCAGAACCAGTCCATTTCAGCTCACTAATGCCTATGCGTTCCATTTAATTTTTGACGATTTCCAATTTTCTTAGATTCATGCTTCATACATTCCAGGTTCCGATAATTAGTGGATGTTTGCAGCTGTTTCTTCTCATTTTGAGTCGTGCCACATCAGCAAATGAAGGTCCCGAAAGCTTTACTCCATCCATGTCATTAAGGTCGACTCTACTTTGAGGAGGCAGCTCTTCCCCAGTCATCTTTTGAGTGCCATGCCCCATGTGTCTGTCAGTTTGTTGTACCGTGGGGGCTTCTGTGTTGCTGTGATGCTGGAAGCTATGCCACCGGTATTCAGATACCAGCAGGGTCACGCACGTAGGACAGGCTTCAGGTGAGCTTCTAGACTAAGACAGACTAGGAAGAAGGACCTGGCAGTCTACTTCTGAAAAGCATTAGCCGGTGAAAACCTTATGAATAGCAGCGGAACATTGTCTGATATAGTGAGTGAAATCAGTCAGTTGCAAAAGGACAAACATTGTATAAGACCACTATTATAAGAACTTGAGAAATAGTTTAAACTGAGAAGAAAACATTCTTTTGTGGTTACGCGAGGCGGAAGGGACGGCGGGTGGGAGAGGGCATTCACTAATTAGATAGTACATAAGAACTACTTTAGGTGAACAGGAAGACAGCACACAATACAGGGGAGGTCAGCACAATTGGACTAAACCAAAAGCAAAGAAGTTTCCTGAATAAACTGAATGCTTCAAAGGCCAGCGTAGCAGGGGCAGGGGTCTGGGGACCATGGTTTCAGGGGACATCTAAGTCAATTGGCATAATAAAATCTATTAAGAAAACATGCTGCATCCCACTTTGAAGAGTGGCGTCTGGGGTGTTAAACGCTAGCAAGCAGCCATCTAAGATGCATGAATTGGTCTCAACCCACCTGGATCAAAGGAGAATGAAGAACACCAAGGACACAAGGTGATTACGAGCCCAAGAGACAGGGCCACATGAACCAACTACATCATCCTGAAACCAGAAGAACTGGACGGTGCCTGGCTACAACCCAATGACCGCCCTGACAGGGAACACAACATAGAACCCCTGAGGGAGCAGGAGATCAGTGGGATGCAGACCCCAAATTCCCATAAGACCAGACTTAGTGTTCCGACTGAGACTAGAAGGACCCCGGTGGTCATGGCCGCCAGACCTTCTGTTGGCCCAGGACAGGAACCATTGCCGAATCCAACTCTTCAGACATGGATTGGACTGGACAATGGGCTGGAGAGGGATGCTGGTGAGGAGTGAGCTTCTTGGATCAGGTGGACACATGAGAGTATGTTGGCGTCTCCTGCCTGGAGGGGAGATGAGAGGGTGAAAGGGATTAGAAGCTGGCAAAATGGACACAAAAAGAGAGAGTGGAGGGAGAGAGTAACTGGGAGTGTGTAGCAAGGTGTATATGGTTTTTTTTTTTTTCAGTAAGGTGTATATGGGTTTTTGTGTGAGAGACTGACTTCATTTGTAAATTTTCACTTAAAGCACAATAAAAATTATAAAAAAAAGAATAGATTTGACGCCTTGAACACTAATAACAGAAGACCAGACAAGTTGTGGAAGGACATCATATGAAGAAAGCAAGAGGTCATTGAAAAGACAGGAAAGAAAGAAAAGACCACAATGGATCTCAGAAGAGACTCTGAAACTTGTTCTTGAATGTCGAGTAGCTAAAGCAAAAGGAAGAAATGATGAAGTAGAGAACTGAACAGAAGATTTCAAAGCACGGCTCAGGAAGGCAAAGTATTATACTGACATGTGCAAAGAGCTGAAGATTAGAAAACCAAAAGGGAAGAACCCGCTTGACATTTCTCAAGCTGAAAGAATTGGAGAAAAAACTCAAGCCTTGAGTTGCAATAGTGAAGGATTCTATGGGGAAATATTAAATGATGCAGGAAGCATCAAAAGAAGATGGAAGGAATACGCAGAGTCATACTAAAAGAATTGGTTGACGTTCAGCCATTTCAGGAGATGACATGGTCAGGAACCGATGGTACTGAAGGAAGAAGTCCAGGCTGTCCTGCACACATTGGCGAAAATCAAGGCTCCGGAAATCGATGGAATACCAATTAAGATGTTGAGTCCTCAATTGTCTTTGCCAAGAAATTTGGAAGACAGCTACCTGGCCAACTGACTGGAAAAGATCCATATTTATGGCTACTCCCAAGAAAGGTGAACCAACCGAATGAGGAAATTATCCAACGATATCATTAATATCACATACAAGCAAAATTTTGCTGAAGATCATTCAAAAGCGCTGCAGCAGTATATCACAGGGAACTCCCAGACATTCAGGCCAATTCAGAAGAAGACATGGAACCACGGATATCCTTGCTGATGTCAGATGGATCCTGGCTGAAAGCAGAGAATACCAGAAAGATGTTTTACATGTATTTTATTGACTATGCAAAGACATTTGACTGTGTTGATCATAACAAATTATGGATAACGTTTTGAAGAATGGAAATTCCAGAACACTTAATTGTGCTCATGAGAAACCTGTCATAGATCGAGGCAGTTGTTCAGACAGAACAAAGGGATACTGCATGGTTTAAAGTCAGGAAATGTGTGCATCCTTTCACCATACTTATTCAATACGTATGCTGAGCAAATAATCTGAGAAGCTGGACTAGACGAAGAAGAACATGGCATCAGGATTGGTAGACGACTAACCTGTGATATGCAGATGATACAATCTTTCTTGCTGAAAGTGAAAAGGACTTGAAGCACTTACTGATGAAGATCAAAGACTACAGCCTTCAGTATGGATTACACATCAACATAAAGAAAACAAAAAATCCTCACAACTGGACCAATAAGCAATATCATGATAAACGGAGAAAAGATTGAAGTTGTCAAGGATTTCATTTTACTTGGATCCACAATCAACAGCCATGGAAGCAGCAGTCAAGAAATCAAAAGACGCATTGCATTGGGCAAATCGGCTGCAAAGGACCTCTTTAAAGTGTTGAAAAGCAAAATGTCACCTTGAAGACTAAGGTGCACCTGATTCAAGCCATGGTATTTTTAGTCGCCTCATATACATGTAAAAGCCTGACAACAAATAAGGAAGCCTGAAGAATTGACACCTTTGAATAGTGGTGTTGGTGAAGAATATTGAATGTACCATGGACTGCCAAAAGAATGAGCAAATCTGTCTTGGAAGAAGAATAACCAGAACGCTCCTTAGAAGCAAGGATGGAGAGACTGTGTCTTACATACTTTGGACATGTTGTCAGGAAGGATCAGTCCCTGGAGAAGGACATCATGCTTGGTAAAGTACAGAGTCAGCGGAAAAGAGGAAGACCCTCAGCTAGGTGGATTGACACAGTGGCTGCAACAATGGGCTCAAGCGTAGCAACAATTGTGAGAATGGTGCAGGACTAGGCATTGTTTCGTTCTGTTGTGCATAGGGTCGCTGTGAATTGGAACTGACTTGACAATATCTAGCAACAACAATAACAATGCCTAGAATGTCAATCTTTATGTGGTCCATTTCATTTTTGGCGATTTCCAATTTTCCTAGATTCCTATCTCGTACATTCCACATTCTCACTATTAATGGATGTTTGTAGCTGTTTCTTTTCATTTTCAGTCATGCCACAACACCAAATGGAGATTCTGAAAGCTTGACTCCATTCCCATCATTAAAGTCGACTCTACTTTGAGGAGGCTGCTCTTCCCCTGTCATATTTTTGAGTGCCTTCCAACCTGAGGGGCTTGTCTTCCGGCACTATATCAGGCAATGTTCAGCTGCTATTCATAAAGATTTCTCTGGCTAATTTTTTGCAGAAGTAGACCGTTGGGTCCTTCTTCCTAATCTGTCTTAGTCTGGAAGCTCTGTAGAAACCTGTCTATCATGGGGGACCTGGTTGGTATTTGAAGTACCAATGGCATAGCTTCCAGCATCTCAGCAACATGCAAGCCACCACAGTATGAAAAACTAACAGACACATTGGGCTTTTACTATTAGGCACTTTAAAACTCTTCCAGCCTCTACCCACTCACAGTTTGAAAATTGCTTCCACATTTTAGGTATCTGTTAGAGCAGCAGCCCAGTCTCCTGGTACCAAATTCTGTTTTTGTTATCCAGGGCTGCTATAACAGAGATACCACAAGTGGATGGCTGTAACAAACAGAAATTTATTCTCTCACAGTCTAGGAGACTAGAAGTCCAAATTCAGGGTGCCAGCTCCAGGGGAAGGCTTCCTCTCTCTGTTGGCTTTGGAGGAAGGTTCTTGTCATCAGTCTTCCCAGGACAAGGAGCTTCTCAGTGCAGGAACCCTGGGTCCAAAGGACACAATCTGCTCCTGGCACTACTCTCTTGGTGGTATGAAGTCTTGGCACTACTTTCTTGGTAGCTAAAAACAACAATTTTATTTTATCTCACAATTTACTATCAGGAAAGGCTTGGCTGGGTGATTCTTCTGCTCCACATGGCATTGACTGAGGTCACTCACCAGTATTTATCTGGATGCTGGGCTGAGCTGAAAGGTCCAAGCCAAATTCACTCATATGCTCAGTACCTTGGCAGAGGTGGTGAGAATGCTGGGATCAACTGAACTCCTCTCCTCCCCACATAGACTTAGGGCCTCTCCACATAGTCCCTCCAGTAGGATAGTCAAATCTCTGATGTGGTGACTCAGGGCTCCAGAGTGTTCTCAGAGACCAAGGTGGAAGATGCAAGGCTTTTATGTCCTGGCCTCAAAAGTCACACAATCTCACTTCCACTGCATTCTACTGGTAACACAGAGCCACGCCATATCCACTGTAAGAGACAACTACACAAAGTCACATGTACCAGAGGCCTAGTTCGTTAGGGGGCAGTCCTTGGAGACTAACTACCAGCTACCAAAGCATATAATAACAGTTGCTTATGATCAGCCTCCATATTATCACCTAATAAAAAGAATAATCTCAAATCTAATGCATTCATTTTTCCATAGTACACAGTTTTTACTGTATTCCCTGAGTGCACTATTTACTTCAGCTGGCATTTTTTTCATAGTATGACTTTCTTAATGAAGGAATCATTGTTTGATTCACATTCTGATCCTTGTTCTGTAATCTGGTCAACTACTCCAGAGAGTTTTCCTGTTGCAACTGCGTCATCTAGGCACAGTTTTACAGAGTTCTTAAACTCTAAACCGCATTTGTTGACAATGCAGTCTTTCATGGTTGCATCCACTTTAGAGCTAGTTGTGTTGGCAGCCAAAGAAGTGGGAAAAATTTTTTTTTCATATCACTATCATGTTTATATACCATGAATATACCATGGACTGCCAAAAGAACAAAGAAATCCGTCTTGGAAGAAGTACAGCCAGAATGCTCCTTAAAAGTGAGGATGTGGAGACTGGGTCTCACATACTTTGGACATGTTATCAGGAGGGACCAGTCCCTGGAGAGGGACATCATGCTTGGTAAAGTGGAGAGTCAATGGAAAAAAGGAAGACCCTCAAAGAGATGGATTGACACTGTGGCTGCAACAATGGGCTCAAGGCATAATAATGATCATGAGGATGGCACAGGACCAGGCAGTTTTTTGTTCTGTTGTACATAGGGTCACCATGAGTTGGAACCAACTTGATGGTACCTAACAACAACAATCACGTTTAAATTGCACGTTTTAGCAATAATCACTTACCAAGCTGCAATGAAAAAATACTTTACTAGCTTTATTTGTCCTGTTAGCCAGTCCCTGACTATGTCAGGCTATAGTGTCACTGGCTAATAGTATCTGACCTTTTTTGGTACAGATTCACCCAATATTTCCAAGCAAATATCTTTGATGCAGTTTTTCAGCAATGGCATGACAATTGTATACAATTATTTTTGTCTTAGCAATCTAGTGTGCTATTTTATAAGAAGTAGGAAAAGCAGTAATGTTTATATGGAAATTATTTAATGTCTGCTTCTGGTGGCTTTTTTAAATGACAGCTTTATTGAGATATAATTCCCATATAATAAAATTTAAAGTGTTTTTTATAACAGCTTTATTGAGATTTAATTCATGTACCATTTAAAGTGACTGTTCAGTGGTTTTACTATATTCAAAGAATTGTGCAACCATCACAACTGTCTAATTGAGAACATTTTTATCACTCCCAAAAGGAACTTCATACCCATTAGCAGTCACTGTCCATTCCCCTCCCCCCAGCCTTTGGCAACCACTAATCTACTTTCTGTCCCTGTGTATTTGCCTATTCTGGACATTTAATATAAATGGAATCATACAGTATGTTGCCTTTTGTGTCTGATTTGTTTGACTCAACGTAATGTTTTCAGGGGCTATCCACATTGTAACACGTGTCAGTGTTTCATTCTTTTCACGGTGGAATAATATTTCATCTTATTTGTCTTAGTTATCTAGTGTTGCTATAACAGAAATACCAAAAGTGGTTGGCTGTAACAAACAAATTTATTCTGTCATGGTCTAGGAGGCTAGAAGTCAAATTCTGGGTATCAGCTTCAGGAGAAGGCTTTCTCTCTTTGTTGGTTCTGGGGGAAGGTCCTTGTCATCAATCTTCGCCTGGTCTAGGAGCTTCTCCGTGCAGGAACCCCAGGTCCAAAGGATGCACTCTGCTCCCTGATCTCCTTTTTTGGTGGTAGGTGGTCACTCTCCTCTCTGTTCACTTCTCTCTTTTACATCTCGTAAGAGATTGACTCAAGATACAGCCTAATCCTATAGATTATGTCCTGCCTCATTAACAAAACTGCCTCTTGTGCTGCGTTGTTAACATGATAGAGGTTAGGATATACAACACATAAGATGATTAAATCACAAAATGGAGGACAACCACACAACACTGGGAATCCTGGCCTAGCCAAGTTGACACACATTTTTAGGGGGACATAATTCAACTGATAACAGTGTGAACATGCCACATTTTGTTTAGCCATTCATCGGTTGATGGACATTTGGTTTTTATTTGTTTTTCCCCCCCTTAAAGAAAAAAAAAAATTTTTTTTCTTTCACTCTTGTCTACTACGAATAATGCTGCTATGACCACCCATATACAAGTGTTTGTGTGGGCATATATATTCATTTCTCTTGAGTATATGCCTAGCAGTGGAAATTCTGGATCTATGTTTAACTTTTTAAGGAACTATCAAACTATTTTATTTTCTGTTGGCTTTTTCATTCAATAATCTTTCTTTTAAAAGATTGTTTTTGTTTTGAATTTATTTCTTTATGTCTTTTATGTAATGTCATTTAAGTTTTGATGGTTTCATTGCTTCGTTAGCCAATACATCTTCACAAACAACACAATATGGTCTTAGCTCTTGACCACCAATTTTGGCTTTTCTTAACCCCCACCCCCCAAAAAAGCAAAAACAAGTCATATTAGTGTAAAAAATAAATAAAATAACTAAAACCAAACCTACTACCATCAAGTCAATTTCGACTCATGGCGACCCTATAGGATAGAATAGAACTGCCCCATGGGGTTTCCAAGGCTGTTTACGGAAGCAGACTGCCACAGCTTTCTACCATGGAGTGGCTGGTAGGTTCAAACCGCCAACCTTTTTTTGTTGTTGTTAGCAGCCAAGTGCTTAACCACTGCACCACCAAGGCTCCTCAAATAAAATTTAGCTAATAATATTAAAACATATTTTTAAAGGCTTGATTAACGGTTTAAATTACTATAAATTTGGGAGCAGCTTAGCTGATTGGCTCTGGCACACGAGGCTCCCATGAGGAGGCTGCAAGCAAGCCATTAGCCAGGACCGCAGTCATCTGAGGGCTTGACTGGAGCTGGAGGAGCCACTTCTGAGATAGCTCACTAACTTTGCTGTTGGCTGGAGGCCTCCTTTCCTCCTCTGGTGGGGTCCTCCACAGGGAGGCTGGAGTGTCCACACAACCTGTCAGCTGGCCCCTGCTAGGTCAAATGGTCCAGGAGAGACAGCAAGGGTAAAGTTGCAATTCCTTTCACAACCTCTTCTCAGAAGTCACAACTCATCACATTCGCTATAATCTATCCATTAGAGGAGCCCTGGTGGAGAAGTGGTTAAGAGCTTGGCTGCTAACCAAAAGGTCAACAGTTCAAATCCACCAGCTGCTCCTTGGAAACCCTATGGGGCAGTTCTACTCTGTCCTATCGGGTTGCTGTCAGAATCAACTTGACAGCAACAGGTTTTTTTTATCCATTAGAAGTGAGTCTCCATGACCAGCCCACACCTAAGGGAAGAGGAATTAAGTTCTACCTCCTGAAGGGTAGAATGTCAAAGAATTGTTGGACATATTTTAAAACCACTACAGTGACTGATGGCAGGAAGCCTCTGTTCCTCACCATGTGGGCCTCTCTATGAGACTGCTTGAGTGTCTGTATGACATGGCAGTTGGCCTTCCCCAGAGCAGGTGATCCAAGGGACAAGGAAGTATCCATGAGTTTCTTAAGGCATAACTTCAGAAGTTACATTCTGTCGTTCCTGTAATATTCTACCAGTTACACAGGTCAGCCTTATTCTATGTGGCATATGTCCCAGGAAGCAGGGATCATTGGGGGCCATCTTGGATGCCGGCTACCACAGGTACCGAGAGGAAGCAATAACTAATTCTACCAGGGCATACGGGGGAGGGCTTAAGAGGGGACATGACATAAGAGATGGAGCTTTGGGGTCCCACTGACCCTGAGAAAAATGTGAAGGAGTAATAGAAGTCACCTTGTCCAGCCTAGACTTAAAGACAAAGAAAACAAGAACCAGGGCAGATGCCAAAGGGGTCTGCTTTTCACTGGCTTTTGATGCTATTCCTAATTTTACTCAGAATCTTTCATGCATGCTGTTAAAGTGGCTGTAGGTACGTTAGTCCCACAATATGCAATTAGACCAGGCAGGGGCTTCTTTAATAACAGGTATTATGTGCTTGATGAACCAAAATGGCTATTCAAGGCCACTTTTTGTTATCTCTGGTAATTAGGACGTGCGCTTCCTTGGGGAGGCTGGAGGAAATGAGACACAGAAGCTCCACCACTATTCCTGTCTCTGTTTTAACATTCGGAGCATAAATCCTCTACCAGGAGCCATTTCCGGCTTTTACATTTTTGGAGGAAGAAGAGCCGTGGGAAGCTCAGCAAATCTTTTAATTGTATAAAAACTTTCATTTCTCACAGAAAAATGAAAATAGCTCGGGAGTTATACCTTAGAGATCTTTGTTCTTCTCTCTCCCTGCCCCACCCTGCAATGCTCTGAAATTATCACAAAGCTGCAAATGCGATCATTTCATGTGTATTCTTTTTACTTTGCTACAAAATTTACATATTTCCAAAAAGGTATAGTCTAGGATTAATAGCAACAAAAACAGAAACAAAGAACTGTCTAGGTAAAGAGAAAGAGAGTGAGAAGCCTCATCTTCCGCCTGAAAGAGGACTTTTCTTGTCCTCTTGCATAGCTAATAAAGAAGGGGTCAGGGAGCACTCAATAGAGGTAAACCAGAGTGCCTCAAGCGGCCAGCCTCCTTTGCAGCCAGGGAACTCCGGACAGTCCAAGCCAGGCACCACCTTCACTGAGCACTGAACCCCGCCCACGAGCCTGCCCTGGACACTGAGGGGCTTCCAGAGGCCTCCCACACTTTGCTTTGCCTCCTTTGCCTTTTCCTTTCACAGTATTAACTACCACTTACTGGGCGCCTGCTCTGTGCCTTGGCCTTTACATTGCCATTGTTTCTCTCCAAACCCTGCGAGGTGGCACCATGGGCCCCAGTTTGCAGATCAGGAAAGTGAGGCTCAAGGAGAGTATCAGTCAGGAATCTTGCTTTTCTGAAATGGGAAACCAAATTCAGAATGGCTTACGCTTAAGCAAAAAGGGTATTCATTGGCTTCTACAGCAAAAAAAAAAAAAAAAAAAAGCAATGATAGTACCAGTTTCAGGCACGGCTGGATCCATGTGCTCACAAGAGCCACAGCACCCTGTTTTTTTCTCTCTGTCCCTCAGTCTGCACCCCTTACGGGCAGGTTCTTTGTGTACGCAGGGAAGGCTGTGGAGGGGGAGAACCCAATACCTAATTTTCATCAAGTGTGGCAGCTGCGGCGTGCTCTGCATGGACCTCCCTTCAGAAATAACTGGCCACTCAGCTACAAGGACTACAATCAGCAGGGGGTCCTAGGGCCTGATCACTTCCACCCAGTGCAAGTTTCCTGTAACGGGCAATCTTTGCTCTGTAGCTCTCTGTGAGTTACCTGAGACTCAGATCCAACTGTGGTCTGAGCCTCTCCCTGCCCAAAACTACTTGTCCTCCTTTATCTTTCATAGGCATTGCCCTGGCCCCACCCCCCCGCAATAAACTCCAGGATCATCTCAGTGTCCTTTTCCTGGAGGAGTAAACTGGCCACCCACCTCACTGGCCCCCATTGCCATTTGAAGCAGATACTGTCCTTGCTTCACCCAGCCTCCATGAATCCCTTTCTACTGTTTTTTCAGTGCACTTGCTTTTCAGTCAGAGTCCCTGGGTGACATAACAGTTAATGCACTGGGCTGCTAACAGAAAGGCTGGAGGTTCAAGTCCACCAGACGTGGCCCTCTTCCAGAAAATCAACCACTGAAAACACTATGGAGCACAGATCTATTCTGATTCACATGGTGTCACCATGAGTCAGAATTGCCTCGATGGGAGCTTGTCAACTGGCCCTTCAGTGCGCCCTTCTGATCCCCAACGCCTTAGCTTCCTAAGGGTCTGCTGTCAATCCACCGCAGACACTTTGCCATAACCGAACTTTTAGAAAGTCAGCAGTGCCCCACTGTCACCCACCCCCTGCAAATGACCTGACGTATCAATGCCAAGCCCCTGCCAAGCTCCCTTGCCTCCAGTCAGATCTTAGTTCACACCAGAGTTCCTTTAGGGGATCCAACTAACACTGCCCTCCGCAGGACTTCGCCTGAAATTGCACCCTGCCTGGCCTCCTCCCCTTTTCTGTCCAGCTTTCCCCACTCCATTTCCTGTCTCCCCTGGGAGCACTTCCCTGATAAATCACTTATAATGAATCCTGATCTTAGGGAGTGCTTCTGGAAAACCCAACCAAGGCACAGAACGTGGGGCCACAGCCTCTGTCAAGCGGCACTTTCCTACAAGACAGCTCCTGTGGGGTCCTGGTAACCTCTCTGGCACCTTGCCCTGTCAGGTCTATGGGTGGAGCTGCGTCCTGCAGTTGCTAACCTTGGTGGGCTTCCCTGGACCTTGTTGGTTTCCCTTAGTCCCTTCCTACACCTTTGTGAATAGCCCTTCATTAAACTTTCCCCAATCACTCCTTTGGAGTTTACTATTTGTTTCTTGCCAGAACTCTGAATCATAAATATTATCATTACAGGATTTATTTGTAAAAGTATCTATGTATTCCAAGGTACAACAATTGGTCTTTATTTGCCTGGAGCAGTGGAGGAAAAGGGAGAGCCAGGAATAAGAGGAGGAAATGGAATGTGAGCCTAATTGCCTCCATGAACAAATGCCTCCTGTGCCATAAGACTGGAAGAACTGGATGGTGTCTAGCTACCGTTACTAAACCTTTTGATCAAAGAGTCTATAGAAGAATGCTGAGCAAAAGGGAGGAAATTGTGGAACAGAATTTCAAATTCTCATGGAATCCAGACTTCTGGAGCCATTGAGGCTGGATGAACCCCTAAAACTCTTGCCTTGAGATAATCTTTAAACCTTGGGCCACATATATATAGCACACAGTTATGGATACTTCTTAGACATAACCAAACACCTCGTGGGATTGCATTTCTGGCTTTGAAGGATTAGGACTATAATCTTGTGGGAAAACTTGGTCAACTGGCATAATACAGTTCATAAAGTCATGTTCTACATCCTCGTTTGATAAGTAGTGTCTGGGGTCTTAAAAGCTTACAAGTGGACATCTAAGAAACAACTACTGGTCTCTACTCATCTGGAGCAAAAGAGAGAAAAGAACATCAAAGACTCAAGAAGAAACTAGTCTATAGGACAAATAGTCTACATGAACCATGGTCTCATCTACCCTGAGACCAGAAGAACTAGATGGTGCCTGGCTACCACTACCAACCATTCTAATCAGGGCTACAATAGATGGACCCTGATGGAATGGGAGAAAAATGTGAAACAGAATTGGAAATTCCTAAAATAAGTAAATAAAACCAGGCCAACTGAACTGGTTGAGACTGGAGGACTCCCTGAGACCATCACCCGGAGATACTCTTCAAGCCTTGAACCAAAACTAACCCTCGAGGTCACTTTATAGCTAAATAACAAATTGGCTCAAAAATAATGAATATTAACTGTAAGTACTATGCTCCTTTTTTAAAAAATCACCTATATGAGACCAAATGGTCAATAATTACGTTAAAACAAAAATGAGAATGTAACGGGGCAGGGAAACTAGATTAATGGAAATGGAACAACCAGAACAGAAATAATGAAAATGTTCATGCACTGTGACGAATGTAACCAATGTCACTGAACAGTTTGTGTAGAAATTGTTGAATGGGAACCTAACACGCAATAAAATATTACTAAAAAAACTTAAACCAAAGCTATCCCCTAAAGTCTTCTTTAAACCGAACAATGTTGTCATTGTTGTGTGCCATCAAATCAATTCAGACTCATAGAAACCCTTAAGCATCTGCCTTGAGCATCGTGCTCTTTTGAAGAACTGTATATAAGGGATCAAATTGACAACAGCATCTTGGAAAGTCAGCTAGGAAGCTTAGGGGGCAAGGAGTGTAATGGGGGAAGAACAATTCAGAAAAGGAGGATGCGAATGGTTGCACAACTTGAAGAATGTCATCAACATCACTGAATCATACATGTAGAAATTGGTGAATTAGTGTATGTTTTGCTGTGTATATTTTCAACAATAAAAAGGTTTAAAAATCTTTCTACCATCTATCTATGTATCTATCATCTATGTATCTATTATCTGTCTATCAATCTCTCCATCCATCCATCCATCTATCTATCCAGAGCCCTAGGTGGTGCAAACAGTTAATGTGCTCAGCTGTTAACTGAAAGGTTGAAGGTTGGAGTCTACCAAGAGGTATTACAGAAGAAAGGCCCAGCTATCTGCTTCCAAAAGATCACAGCCATTAAAAACCCTGTGTAAGCACATGAGTTGGAACGGACTTGGTGGCAACTGGTTTATCTCTCTACATATCTGTCTGTCTGTCTCTCTCTCTCTCTGTCTATCTGTCCATCTGTCCACCCGTCCATCCACCCATCCATCCATCCATCCATCCATCCATCCATCCATCCATCCATCCATCCATCCATCCATCCATCCATCCATGTACCATCTAACTATCAAATTCACAGTACCCTAGAGGTTTGAAATGCGACACAGTTTAAGGTTGTGGAATGATTACCCTTTCCCTTCATTTGGTCGATTTGGCTCTGAGACTGTATGTATAATAAGCTAATTTGAATATAATATCAAAAGCCTGATTTTGAAGTAATTATACCCCGCCCTAACCCCGGTCATAGACCCTCAATAGGTCCTCTGGCTGGGAAATAACCAGTAAACAACTTGCAAGGGCTGACTTCTGGCTCTAGGTGGCAGCCGTGACCCACCAGTGTTGTTTATAGCCGCTGTTAACTGTCACAGCTCCCCTGCCCTGCTGGTTCACATTTACAGCCCAACAAAGCCAGCTCTCCTGCCAAGTCTCGACTTTCACCTCAGGGTCATTGCCCATTTCTCCAACGTAGAAGCATCGTGGATTTCTAGCACCTAGAGTTTTTAGAGTACCTGGACCTCCCTACCCTGCCAAAGCCTGGGTTTCCTATTTGTATCTCCCTCCACCTGCCCTCCCTCAGTGCACCTGTTGCTAGACATGCAAGCATAGATGCAGACCCAAGGGTATAACTCTCCAGGGAAATGGCTATGGACTTTAGAGTCTTAGGGAAAACCCTCCTTGTGCAGGAAATATTTGTGTTTGAGTTGTTACTCCCCCTGGCTAGATGACCTCCTCAATTGCTTTAGCTGGCCTTCTGCCTCCTTTTGGACTTTACATTTAAGTGACATTAGCTAATATAGTATTAATAAAGATACATTTACTTGCAAGTGACTAAAGCCCAGTATAAACTAGCTCGAACCAAATGAAGGGATTGGGGAGTTATTTCATCGATAGCCTTAAGAACCATAAACCCAAAACCAAACCCATTGCTGTCGAGTCAATTCCAACTCATAGTGAACCTATAAGACAGAGTAGAAATACCCCATAGGGTTTCCAAAAGCAGCTGGGGAATTCGAACTGCAACCTTTTGGTTAGCAGCCAAGTACCATAGGTATGTGCACTCAGTCACAACTATAGCCCCATGAGTTTCGGGTATAGCTGGATCCAGGTGCTCAAAAAAAAAACCAAAAAACCCACAAGGAATCTATTTCCATCCATCTCTACTCTTCTTTTTCAAGCACAATCTCTTCAAGTGCTATGCTGACAACATTGCGACCAAGCCTCTTTTCTAGCTGAGCACTCTCAGCAAAAAAAAAAAAAAAGAACATGTTTCTTCAAGTCAGACTTGACTTAGGTCCAAGCTCATCCCTAGATTAATCACATGGGAGGAGGCCCAGGAGATGACACACCTGGTTTGGCTAGATCCAGGCTGGTGCTCGTTACTGCAAACAGAGTTATGTCAGGATGAGAATGAGGGAGGCTTGAATCCCCAAGAGAAAAATCAGGGCACTTTCCCCCGATATGGGGACAGAGGGCAAGCCAAGTCAGCAGATCAGCAGATGCTCATGATGACCGTGTAGCTAGCTAGCTTTGCCTTCCACTCACTCACTCACTCATTACTTATTCAGCATACCCTTGGGCCACCTGCCTGGCAGCATTTCAGCCTTCCATCTCCCTTCCCCCCAGGAAAACACCCTGCTTTTCCAACCTCTAGGTCCCTCATCACCAGTCTCCTAATATCCTGCTTTTTCTTTCAAAGCCCTGATCAGCTTGTAACTATATAGTGATTTGTGTGATTGTATTAACCTGGTATGTGTCTTTCCACTAGATTATAAGCTTCACGGAGCCCTGGTGGCATAGTGGTTAAGAGTTCAGCTGTTACCCAGAAGGCTGGCAGTTCAAATCCACCAGCTGCTCCTTGGAAGCCCTATGGGACAGTTCTACTCTGTCCTACAGTGTTGCTGTGGTCGGAATCGGCTTGACGGCAATGTGTGTTGGTATTGGTACATAAGCTTCACGGGGCCCTGATGGCGTAGTAGTTAAGGGTTCAGCTGCTAACCAGGCTGTTGATGGTTTGAATCCACCAGCTGCTCCTAGGAAACCCTACAGAGCAGTTCTCCTCTGATATAAGGTGGCTCTGAATCAGAATCAACTCAACAGCAACTGGTTTGGCTTTTGGTTTACAAGCTTCATAAGGACAAGGATCAGGTCTTGGTGTCCCCAGAGCCTAGCAGAGCGCCTGGTACCTAATAGGCACTCAGTGGATTAATTCATTCACTCACTCATTCATTTGATAATCACCTACCCGACACTGGGAATAGTAAGTCCAATGAGACATGGTCCCTGCCTGGCTTCTATGCTAGTGAGAGAGACAGGCAAGTAAATCAGTGACCACAGTCCAAAGGCAAGTGCTGTCTCCAAGAATTGTGGACTTAAGGGAGCCTAGAGGAAGAATACCTAAATCAGAGGGATCCAGGAAAGTTTCTCTGAAGAGTCATGATGTTGGCCTACCTTTAGAAGAAGGAGAAAGCATTAGCAAGACGTAGGAGAGGAAGAAGGTGCTCTCTGGAAAACGTTGAAGAAGGAAATGTCACACAGTCTACAAATTCAGGGGGGACCCAATGACCTTGGTCTTGTTGGCATTAACCCTCTAGAACAGGGAAGTAACTCATACTGGAACTAGATCCTCTAACTAAGCCAGTGCCTTCAAAAAAGAAAGAGGGGGTGGTATCTAAAGTAAACCGTTTTTGGACAAAAATCTGATGACATCGGTGTCTGGCCAGTACCTGCATCATAGTATACCCTCAACAAATGTGTGAACGCCTGGATGAAAGTAATTGGAGTCTCTATTTTTTGCTTAAAACAGAGAACAAAGCCGGTCAGGGATATGGCCCATTATGGTTCCAGGCAGGCTCCTTTAGGCACACAAAAGAAATAAAGGGCAAAAGAAATTACCTTGAAACAGGAAGATTTATATAACCCTGTCTGTGTAAAATAAGATGTGTCCAGCTTCACATACCACTTCTTTCCAGGACCTGAGATGGTTACTAAGAAAGGGGTGGGGGAAGGGTGTTGAGGGAAGTCAGAGCCAGGCCAGAACCCAAGGCACAGAGAATTCAATGTTTGGGGCCTTGAAACTGGGGCCTCAGTAGTAGAGGATCCTTGGGAACCCAAGCCTCTTTCCTTTTTCAGGTTTCTCTTAATCATCATGTTTGAGACCTGGGATTTATGAAGAAAGTACTTATTCAAAGGACAGTTTGCACCTCATTATAGAGAAAGTTCAATCCCAATCCCCAATTTTCCCTCTAGTTGCAACCTGAGAGATTTGCAACAGATGTGTTCAAATGCGGGGGAGGGCTATAAACGGTTTATAAATCGGTGTGTTGCATCACAGATTGAAGCAGTTGCTGCTCCTCCAGGTTGGCAGCAAAATTGTGAATCAGAGTTTAAAGCTCTAGAGCAACGTCGCGTGAATCAAACCTCACAATAGATTGTCCTTAATGGTACTCAGCAGTTATGCCCTCACGCCCTAGACCTGCCTTAAGGTAAACCACACCAAGCATGCAAATTGGTAGAACCTGAAACCTTAGCTTTCCGGATAAGATGGATGAGCTGATGAAAGGGGTCAGTTCCAGTCACTATCACAGTGCCAGGCCAAAGAAGCCTTACCCTTTACCGTAACACTTGCTGTGCTCTCTCCTCCACCAAAACCAAACCCGTTGCCGTCGAGTCCATTCCAACTCATAGCAACCCCTATAGAAAAGCGTAGAAATGCCCCATAGGGTATCCAAGGAGCAGCTGGTGGATTCAAACTGCCAGCCTTTTGGTTAGCAGCCAAACACTTAACCACGTACCACCAGGGCTACTCTCCCCTCAGAGTCACTAAATCTCAATAATGGCAAAGACTTATCTAGATCCTGCTCCATGCCAGTCACTGTTCTACAGTGCTTCATATATATGAAATCCATTTTATGTCACAATAGTATTTTGGGAAGTATCAGCTAACAACAACAAATTGTCCACTGTTTTACAGATGAGGAAACCGAGACCCAGAGAGGTGTGGGAACTTGCCCAAATTCACACAGCCCTTAAATGATAAAACCAATGTTAGAACCAAGGTGGTTTGGCTTCAGAGTCCACACTGTCAACCACTATATATGCTACCTCCTGTGAGCGGGTGCCATCAAAGCCATGCTGAGCTATACGTTGTCACAGCCTGTTCCTGTTAAACATGGCTGGTTTCCTTCTCCCTCTCTTCATTCAAGAGGTTCTGAAGAAGCTGCTTTCTCCACTGCCAACTGCAGTGGTGAAGCCCTTGACCAGGCATGACCCCATCAGCCCATCGCCATTCTCCTGGCTTCAGTGACTGGCTCAGGGCAGGGCCTGTGACCCAGTCAAAGCCAGTGAGTCATGATGGGACTTTTTTGGGGGCTTCTGGGAGAAAGAAGTCCTCTTCTCTCCCCTGGTTTTGATGATGGGAGGAGACGGGATGAGGATCTTCTGTAGCCACTTCATTGCCATGAGGGAAAGCTGCCCGAGGGGAGTACAGAGAAAGCAGAACAAAGAGACCCCTGTTGTGCACCCGGGTGCCACAGCTCAGGACTCCGGGAGGCATCACCGGGAGTACACAGTGGTAGGCTGGTGCCATACGATACAGATGGGCCGTCTGGTTTGGGCAGGGCAGCGCCACTGGTCCAGCCGTTCCTGAAATGCTGGCTAACTCTATACCGTTTGGTTCCATAAGCCAATAAATATCTTTTTTAAAAGCCAATAAGAGTAGGTTTTTCTGCCACTTGAATCATGACACATCCTAATGAAAACGATCTCAGTTAGCTTTGTGAAAACCAAGCCAGAAAGCCCATTAGTTCAATGACGAGGTTCTGGGAATGAAAGTTGACCAAGACTTGGGCCTCAAGGCCGTCGCCATGGAAAAGGACAGAAAAAGGGAACATGTTATTAAAAGTCCCAACTTCTATATTTTTGAACAAATGGAGGACAGCAACAGCACAGACCACACCCTAAAACTGCTGCTAACGGGTTCACTTTCATAATTACACTTAATGCTGGCTAAAAAAAAAAAAAATTTTTTTTTTTTTTTTTAATGTTTAAGATGACTTTAAATGCTACCTGCACATGGCTCAAGTCTGCTGCAGACAGGGCAAAGTCAAGCAGGCTTCAAAAAATAGCCAGGGGACCTGGGTTCGTGGTGAGTGGTCAAGGAGGACTTTAGCCTTATCTAGGTGCTACTTGCTTGTAAAGGAATGCATTTATGAATTACTTGCGTAATTAAAAATTAACTTTTAGGAAGATGGGGATAAAGGACAAGTCATGTCCTATCTATCTTAGATAAGTGTCTTCATACCTTTATTTTGGTAGTGGAACACCTCAAATAAAACCTTATATGAAACACTGTAGCGAGTATCTGTTGTGTTTTGCCTACTTTTGGTAACAGCATCCAAGTACTTCTTTGGGAACCACTTACTTCTATTCACACCTGACTGTGGTTCTGGTAGGGTTGAGCACATGGGCCTGGGCTGCCCTGGGACTTCAGCTGGAGCTATTGGTAAAGAGGAGCTGAATTTTTATGCAGTTGACACACTGGTAGAATGTGGGCTTGGTGTTATTGGAGGCCATTTACACTGCCTGCAGGGAGAGCTTACCTGAGACTGAGTCAGCCCAGAGAAGGATAGTATGGTCAAGAAATTGGGGAAGGGAGAAGTGGGAGATGAGATAATCACTACACTTTTGGTTCAAATTTAGATTTTTGACATTATCTCCAAATGAAGTCATATATACAATAATGTTTTTGGTTAAGTTAAAAGCACTAATTTATTAAACATAATTATTAAGATTAAATATAATCATTTACTTCCAGGGTTCTCCTGGCTCTTTACCCTTTCCCTGTGATTCTGGAAAGACACAGCAGTAGCATATTTTTTAATCTCCTGAATTCCCCCCAAAAGCAAACAGAGTAACTATACAGTAAAACCAAAAACTATGGACAACATCTACAACAAATCCAGATGGTGAGGTGTCCCCATGAACTCCAAAATATGAGTGGGTGGGGACAAACCACCAACACTATAAGATCTGTATGTACCCACATTTGTCTTAGGCATCTAGTGCTGCTGTAACAGACATACCACAGGCGGATGCCTTTGACAAGCAGAGTTTATTTTCCCATAGTCTAGCAGGCTGGAAGTCCAAATGCAGGGTGCCAGCTCCAGGGGTAGCCTTTCTTCTCTCTGCCGACTCTAGTGGAAGGTCCTTGTCATCAATCTTTCCAATGTCTAGGAATTTCTCTATGTAGGAACCCCCGGTCCAAAGGACACGCTCTGCTCCTGGTGCTGCTTTCTTGGTGGTATAAGGTCCCCCTGTCTCTCTGCTGACTTCTCTTTTTATATCTTGCAGTAGATTGGCTGAAGACACTAATTATGTAGATCTCATTAATATAACGGCCATAAATCATCTCATTACATCATGTTATTGTTGCTATGTGTCATCGAGTCAATTCCAACTCATAGCAACCCTATAGGACAGAGTAGGACTGCCCCATAGGGTTTCCAAGGAGCTGCTGGTGGATTCGAACTGCCAAATTTTGGTTAGCAGCCTGAGCTCTTAACCACTGCACCACCAGGGCTCCGTCTATTACATTGTAGTGATAGGATTTACAACACATAGGGAAATCACATCAGATGACAAAATGATAGACATACAATAGTGGGAATCATGACCTAGTTAAGTTGATAGATATTTTGGGGGGACACAATTCACTCCATGACAACAGTTATGCAGCAGGAAGCAGAGGGAAGAAACAGGCCATCTGATAGGCCAGCAAACAGATATTCACAAGAAAATGCGGAGGATCAATTTGAGCAAAGCAGCTGAAGTGGAAGGAATTTTGCCTACTGCAATAGCGGATGAGTGCAAGAGGTCTCTGATAAGATCTGAAGGGGCTAAAGAAGTCTAGGCACCATGAACTCTTAAAGCTAATCAAACAAGCTCCCTTCCACACAAAACCCCATTCTGAGGAGAAACTACTAAGTATAGAATCCAAATTGAGCAGGAAGGGATAATAGATACAAAGTAAAGAAAAGATCCAGATAAAAGCAGGGGAGCCCAGGAAGTAAGCTACTATATATTTTTAAATTTTACACATACAACAACAACAGAAAAGGAAGCTCTGTGAAGTTAGAAAAGCTATCCTGAACCAGTCCTCTTTCTAAATGTTCAGAACAACTAATTTCATGTTAAAATGAGCCACAGAAATGAATAGAAGACAAAGTAAAAGAGAGTAAAGAGCAAAATAATAATATCCTTACAGATAATAAACACCTACCAAAAAGACATGCTCACAAAACAGATGAATATCGTAAACTAGTTTTTCAAAACTAGCTGAAAGACATTGTAAAAAGATACAAAATAGCAAAGAATAAAATAAATCAGAACTAGAAAAACATGACAGGTGATACAGCTTAGAAAAAAGAAAGAAACAAAGAAAAAAGTTATTTCAGAAATAAGACTAAACTAGAAGGAACAGGAGAGTGAATAAATACCACACATAATGCCTTCTGAGAAATAAAAAGTGAACCAAAAGAAAAGTTTTAAAATAAAAAACGGAATAAAGAAATAAAAATAATTCAAGAGAAGACGACAAATACTGATGCCTAACAAAGGCAATTCAACATATTATAATAGGAGACAATGAGGCAGGGGGGAACCAAATCAAGGGTACAGAACAAATAATAAAATCTGTAATTCAATAGGAGCCCTGGTGGTACAGGGCTTAAGAGCTGGCTGCTAAGCAAAAGATGGGCAGTTTGAATCCACCAGCCGCTCCTTATAAAGCCTATGGGGCAGTTCTACTGTCCTACAGAGTCGCTGTGAGTCAGAATCGACTTGAGGACAATGGGTTTCAGTTTTATAATTCAATAATTTCAACTTCCTTGAAATAAAAAAGATTTGCAACTATATGTTGAAAAGACACACTGCGTACCTGAAAATATTACCCAGAATGACCATAGCCAAGACAGTCCAGTAAAATCCCTAGAATTTAAAGAAAAAGAATAAAATTCCTAGAGCATCTAGGCAAAAATGAAAAATGAATTACTATAGAAAGAAAATTAGATTGTAATTAGATTTTTCAGCAACTATGCTTTATGCTGGAAGAATGGAGTGACATATTTAAGACAGTCAAGGAAAGAAAGTGCCAACCAAGGTTTTTTCATCTGGCTGAACTGAGTTTAAAGGGTACAGAAACAGGAAAACTGTTATCAACATGCAAGAACTCAGGGAATCTTCCTCAGAATTGTGGTCACTTTGAGGAATGGGAGGAGGGTTGTGATGGAGACAAGGCGTGTGGATGGCTTCTGAGGTGGCTGGCATGGCTCTGTTTCTTGTCCTTAACGGTGGTTATAAGTGCGTTCACCTTACTAATAAGTCACTAAGATATATGTATGTTTCATACAATTTACTTTATCTGTGTTTTAAGTTTAAAAACAACAAAAATAAAACATATGACAATTACATTTAGGGACGTTTGAGTATGGACTAGGTATTTAATGATATTCCACCACTCATCTGTCAGTTTGTCGTACTGTGGTGGCTTACATGTTTCTGTGATGCTGAAAGCTATGCCACCAGTATTTCAAATGCCAGCAGATTCACCCATGGTGGACAGACTTCAGAGGGGCTCCGAACTAAGACAGACTGGGAAGAAGGACCTGGCAATCTACTTCGTAGGCACTACCATTGCTGTCAAGTCAATTCCAACTCATAATGACCCTATAGGACAGAGCAGAACTGCCCCAAAAGGTTTTCAAGGAGCACCTGGTGGATTCAAACTTCTGACGTTTTGATTAGCAGCTGTAGTTCTTAACTACTACGACACCAGGGTTTCCATCATACCCATTAGCGAGGTGAAATAGACTGGTATTGGCCATTTTGAATAGGACTATCATATGGCCTACTATGCCAGGAATGACAAATTGAAGAGGAATGGTGTCACATTCATTGTCCAAAAGAACATTTCAAGATATATCCTGAAGTACGAGCCCTGGTGGCACAGTGGTTAAGCATTCAGCAGCTAACCAAAAGGTCAGCAGTTCGAATCCACCAGCCACTCCTTGGAAACATTATGGGGCAGTTCTACTCTGTCCTATAGGGTCACTATGAGTCAGAATCGACTCAGTGGCAATAGGTTTGGTCTTTTGTTTTTTTATCCTGAAGTGCAAAACCGTCAGTGATAGGATAATATCCACATGCTAAAAGGAAGACCAATTAATACAACTATTACTTAGATTTATACACCAAACACTAAGGCGAGAGGTGAAGAATTTGAAGATTTTTATCAACTTCTGCAGCCTGAAACTGATCAAACATAAAATCAAGATGCATTGATAATTACTGGTGATTGGAATGGGAAAGTTGGAAGCAAAGAAGAAACAGTAGTTGGAAAATACAGCCTTTGTGATAGAAATGACGCTGGAGATCACATGATAGAATTTTGCAACACCAACAACTTCTTCGTTGCAAATACCTTTTTTAACAACATAAAAGGCAACTATACACAAGGATCTCGCCAGATGGAATACACAGGAATCAAATTGACTACATCTGTGGAAAGAGCCAATGGAAAAACTTGATAGCATCAGTTGGAACAAGGCTAGGGGGCTAGCTGCAGAACAGACCACCAATTCCTCATATGAAAGTTCAAGTCGAAGCTAAAGAAAATTAAAACCAGTCCACAATGCCAAACTTTGACCTCGAGTATATCCTACCTGAATTTAGAGACCATGCCAAGAATAGATTTGATGCATTGTGCACTAATGATCAAAGACCAGACGAGTTGTGGAACAACATCAAGGGCATGACACGTGAAGAAAGCAAGAGGTGATTAAAAGACAGGAAAGAAAGAAAAGATAAAAAATCAATATCAGAAGAGACTCTGAAACTTGCTCTTGAATGTAGAGTACCTAAAGCCAACGGAAGAAATGATGAAGTAAAAGAGCTGAACAGAAGATTTTAAAGGGTGGCTAGAGAAGACAAAGCAAAGTATTACAATGACACGTGCCAAGACCTGGAGTTAGAAAGCCAAAAGGGAAGAACATGTTTGGCATCTCTCAAGTTGAAAGAACTGTTGAAAAATTCAAGCCTCGAGTTGCAATATTGAAGGATTCAATAGGCAAAATATTGAACAACACAGGAAGCTTCAAAAGAAGATGGAAGGAATACACAGAGGCAATGTACCAAAAAGAACTGGTCAGCATGCAACAATTTCAGAAGGTTGCATATGATCAAGAACCAATGATTTTGAAAGAATAAGTCCAAACGGCAATGAAGGCACCAGAGAAAAAGAAGGCTCCAGGAACTGATGAAATACCAATTGAGATGTTTCAACAAACTGATGAAATGCTGGAAGCGCTCACTTGTCTATGCCAAGAAATCTGGCAGACAGCTACCTTGCCAACTGACTGGAAGGAATCCATATTTGTGTTCATTCCAAAGAAAGGAGATGCAACAGAATGCGTAAATTATCAAAAAATATCATTAATATCACACACAAGTAAAATTTTGCTGAAAATCAGTCAGAAAGGTTGCAGCAGTATATCTGCAGGGA
This sequence comes from Loxodonta africana, assembly GCF_030014295.1. Taxonomy (NCBI): domain Eukaryota; kingdom Metazoa; phylum Chordata; class Mammalia; order Proboscidea; family Elephantidae; genus Loxodonta; species Loxodonta africana. Next base: position 74,706,809 of record NC_087362.1, read on the forward strand.
ACTGCCAGAAATTTAAGCTGGATTGAGAAGAGGACGTGGAACGAGGGATATCATTGCTGACGTCGAACCAATCTTAGCTGAAAGCAGAGAATATCAGAAACATGTTTACCTGTGTTTTATTGACTATGCAAAGGCATTCAACTGTGTGGATCATAAAAAATACATGGATAACGTTGCAAAGAATGGGAATTACAGGACACTTAATTGTCCTCATGTGGAGCCTGTACGTAGACCAAGAGGCACCCATGCGAACAGAACAAGAGGATACTGCGTAGTTTAAAAACAGGAAAAGTGTATGTCATGGTTGTATCTTTTCACCATACCTATTCAGTCTGCATGCTGATCAAACAATCCGAGAAAGTGGACTATATAAAGAAGAACATGGCATCAGGATTGATGGACGACTAACAACCTACGATATGCAGATGAAACAACCTTGCTTCCTAAAAGTGAAGAGAACTGATGATGATCAAAGACCACAGCCTTCAGTATAGATTACACCTCAACATAAAAAAAAAAAAAGAAAGCAAAAATCCTTATAACTGGACCAATAAGCAACATTGTGATAAAAGGAGAAAAGATTGAAGTTTTCAATTATTTCATTTTCTTGAGTCCACAATCAACACCCATGGAAGCAGCAGTCAAGAAATCAAAAGACACATTGCATTGGGCAAATCTGCTGCAAAGGACGTCTTTAAAGTGTTGAAAAGCAAAGACGTCACCTTGAAGACTAAGGTGTGCCTGACCCAAGTCATTTTATTTTCAATAGCATCATATGCATGTGAAAGCTGGACAATAAATGAAGACCAAAGAAGAATTGACACCTTTGAATTGTGGTGTTGGCAAAGAATATTAAATATACCATGGACTGCCAAAAGAATGAACAAATCTGTCTTGGAAGAAATACAACCAGAATGCTCCTTAGAAGCAAGTACATACTTGGACATGTTGTCAGGAGGGATCAGTCACTGGGGAAGGACACCATATTTCATAAAGTAGAGAATCACACCTTTCCTGATTTTGAACCATGCAGTATCCTCTTGTTCTGTCTGGACAACTGCCTTTGATCTATGTACAGGTTCCTCATGGGCACAATTAAGCATTCTGAAATTCCCGGTCTTTGAAATGTTGTCCATAATTTGTTATGATCCACACAGCCAAATGCCTTTGCATAGTCAATAAAACGCGGGTAAACATGCTGCTGGTATTCTCTGCTTTCAGCCAGGATCCATCTGACATCACCAAAGATATCCCCAGTTCTACATCCTCTTCTGAATCTGGTCTGAATTTCTGGCAGTTCCCTGTTGATATACTGCTGCAACCACGTTTGAATGATCTTCAGCAAAATTTTACTTGCTTGTGATATTGATGTTGTTCAATAGTTTCCACATTCAGTTGGATCACCTTTCTTGGGAATAGGCATAAATATGGATCTCTTCCTGTCGGTCAGGTAGCTGTCTTCCAAATTTCTTGGCATAGACGAGCGAGCGCTTCCAGCACTGCATCCATTTGTTGAAACTTCTCAACCGATATTCCATCAATTCCTGGAGCTTTGTTTTTTGCCAATGTCTTTAGTGCAGCTTGGACTTCTTCCTTCAGTACCATCAGTCCCTGATCATAAGCTACCTCTTGAAATGACTGAACAACCAATTCTTTTTGGTATAATGACTTTGTGTATTCCTTCCATCTTGTTTTGATGCTTCCTCTATTGTTTAATATTTTTCCCATAGAATCCTTCGCTATTGAGACTTAAGGCTTGAATTTTTTCTTCAGTTCTTTCAGCTTGAGAAATGCTGAGCGTGTTCTAATACTTTGTCTTCTCGAGCCGCCCTTCGAAGTCTTCTGTTTAGCTCTTTTACTTCATTATCTCTTCCTTTTACTTTAGCTGTTCGACATTCAAGTGCAAGTTTCAGAGTCTCTTCTGACATCCATTGTTGTCTTTTCTTTCTTTCCTGTCTTTTTAATAACCTCTTGCTTTCTTCATGTATGATGTCCTTGATGTCATTCCACAACTTGTCTGGTCTTCCGTCATTAGTGTTCAATACATCAAATCTATTCTTGACATGGTCTATAAATTCAGATGGGATATACTCAAGGTCATACTTTGGCTCTTGTGGACTTGTTCTAATTTTCTTCAGTTTCAGCTTGAATTTGCATGTGAGCAATTGATGGTCTGTTCCACAGTCAGCCCCTGACTTATTCTGACTGATGATATTGAGCTTTTACATCTTCTCTTTCCACAGATGTAGTCGATTTGATTTCTGTGTATTCCATCTTGGCAGGTCCATGTGTATAGTTGCCATTTATGTTGGTAAAAAAAAAAAGGTATTTGCAATAAAGAAGTCATTGGTCTTCCAAAATTCTATCATGCAGTCTCTGGTATTGTTTCTATCATGAAGGCCGTATTTTCCAACTACCAATTCTTCTTTGTTTCCAGCTTTCCCATTCCAATCGCCAGTAATTATCAACGCGTCCTGATTGCAAGTTCAGTCAATTTCAGACTGCAAAAGCTGGTAAAAATTTTCAATTTCTTCCTCTTTGACCTTAGTGGTTGGTGAGTAAATTTGAATAATAGTCGTATTAACTCATTTTCCTTGTAGGCATATGAATATTATCCTATCACTGACAGCATTGTACTTCAGAATAGATCTTGAAATGTTCTTTTTGACGATGAACTTAATGCCATTCCTCTTCAAGTTGTCGTTCCTGGCATAGTAGACCATATGATTGTCTGATTCAAAATGGCCAATACCAGTCCATTTCAGCTCACCTATGCCTAGTATATCAGTGTTTATGTGTTCCATTGCATTTTTGATGATTTTAAAATTTCCCCACGTTCCAATTATTAATGGGTGTTTGCGGCTGTTTCTTCTCATTTTGAGTTGTGCCACATCAGCAAATGAAGGTCCTGGAAGTTTGACTCCATCCACGTCATTAAAGTTGACTCTACTTTGAGAAGGCAGCTCTTTCCCAGTCATATTTTGAGTGCCTTCCAACCTGGGGGGCTCATCTTCCAGCACTATATCAGCCAATGTTCTGCTGCTATTCATAAGGTTTTCACTGGATAATGCTTTTCAGAAGTAGACTGCTGGGTCCTTCTTCCTGGTCTGTCTTAGTCTGGAAGCTTAGCTGAAACCTGTCCACCATGGGTGACCCTCCTGCTATCTGAATACCAGTGGCATAGCTTCTAGCATCACAGCAACACCCAAGCTCCCACAGTATGACAAACTGACAGACACTTCAGGGAAATTAATGATATTGCTCAATAAGTGCTCCATTTTGTTGGATCACCTTTCTTTGGAATGGGCACAGATATGGATCTCTTCCAGTCAGTGGCCAGATAGCTGTCTTCCAAATTTCTTGGCATAGATGATTGAGTACCTCCAGCATTGCATTACAATATAGATGAAGCAGATATGGCAGAAATGTTAACAGCTGTTGAATCTAGGTGGTGGGTATATATATGGGGTCCTACTTTTATGTGAGTTTAAAAATTTTCATAGAAAAATGTTTACTAAAATCATCATAAATAAATAAAACTTTACCACAACTGTTGTACCTTACTTTGGCTTTCCCCATTAGTTAAACAGTTACTCTCAAACAATGTACTTGACTTGAGGTTTTCTTGACTTCTGAGTTGCCCTGACTGTAGCTGGGACCTGGACGCTCTAGACTGGCACAAAATTGTCTGGTCTTTGTAAGATTTGCCTTTTTCTCACATGTGTTATTTTTGTCTGCTCTGTTTCCCTAAGCCCGTCCAAAGCAGAGAACCTCTGTCCTCCATGTGCTGAGGCAGCAAGAACAGGGAGCTCTGTGCTGGTGACCAACGTGTCAGTCAATGTCTAACTCAGCAAGATGAGGGCCTGATACTGAGACAAGAAAGAAAAGTCGGGGACCGCGGGCCAGGAGCCAGGGCCTTGCCTCTGGATGGCCAAGGCACTGGTTCTCTAAGTATAGAAATACTTTCACTTCCTCCTTGTGCTTGGAGCTCTTGTGAACTGACACTTTTCATTTAAAAGAAAGGGGTCTGTTCCCAGCAGCTCCTGTCCTTGCCTATCTGAGCCTTGCATCACTGCTGTGTTATAACCAGTCACAAATGGTCCTGAAAAGTCTGTCCTTCTTTCCTGTCCTGGAATCTGGCCTCCCCTGCCCCTCATCCTTGTCACCTTCAGGAGGTAGCATCATGTCCTTTGTCTACCCAAGCAGAGATGGTGATTCCACACTGAATGTGTGACTTCAGCCAGCCCAGAAGTTACAGCCATTCGGCATAGACGGGGGTTTCTAATCAAAAGTTCTGGCTCTGACACTAGGTAACGCGTGTGGCCGTGAAGAAATGCCCTGAGCTTTATTCTGTCCATGTTTTCTCAACTGTACAAAATAGGTTAATAACATCTGTCCCTCAGGGGGGTTGGAAATTGAAAGAGAGGACAAAAAAAAAAAGGACATATAAAGCTGTCCTGATTTTATTCCCAGGATGAAAAAGAGAAACATTTCATTTCAGACCTCACAGGCTTATGCCAGGGACATACTGCCCCCAGCTGCCCCCATCCTCACAGTGAGGGGTTGTTGTTGTTGTTGTTAGGTGCCATCCAGTCGGTTCCGACTCATAGCGACCCTATGCACAACAGAACGAAACACTGCCCGGTCCCGAGCCATCCTTACAATCGTTGTTGTGCTTGAGCTCACTGTTGCAGCCACTGTGTCGATCCACCTCGTTAAGGGCCTTGCTCTTTTCCGCTGCAGACCCTGTACTTTGCCAAGCATGATGTCCTTCTGCAGGGACTGATCCCTCTTGAGAACATGTCCAAAGTATGTAAGACGCAGTCTCGCCATCCTTGCTTCTAAGGAGCATTCTGGTTGTACTTCCTCTAAGACAGATTTGTTCGTTCTTTTGGCAGTCCGTGGTATATTCAATATTCTTCACCAACGCCACAATTCAAAGGCATCAATTCTTCTTCGGTCTTCCTTATTCATTGTCCAGCTTTCACACGCATATGATGCAATTTAAAATACCAGGGCTTGGGTCAGGGGCATCTTAGTCTTCAAGGTGACATCTTTGCTCTTCAACACTTTGAAGAGGTCCTTTGCAGCAGATTTACCCAATGCAATGCGTCTTTTGATTTCTTGACTGCTGCTTCCGTGGTTGTTGATTGTGGATCCAAGTAAAATGAAATCCTTGACAACATCAATCTTTTCTCCGTTTATCACGATGTTGCTTATTGGTCCAGTTGTGAGAATTTTTGTTTTCTTTACGTTGAGGTACAATCCATACTGAAGGCTATGGTCTTTGATCTTCATTACTGAGTGCTTCAAGTCCTCTTCACTTTCAGCAAGCAAGCTTGTGTCATCTGCATAACACAGGTTGTTAATGAGTCTTCCTCCAATCCTGATGCCCCGTTCTTCTTCATATAGTCCATCTTCTCCTATTATTTGCTCAGCATACAGATTGAATAGGTATGGTGAAAGAATACAACCCTGACGCACACTTTTCCTGACTTCAAACCAATCAATATCCCCTTGTTCTGTCCGAACAACTGCCTCTTGATCTATGTAAAGGTTCCTCATGAGCTCAATTAAGTGTTCTGAAATTCCCATTCTTTGCAATGTTATCCATAATTTGTTATGATCCACACAGTCGAATGCCTTTGCATAGTCAATAAAACATAGGCAAACATCCTTCTGGTATTCTCTGCTTTCAACCAGTATCCATCTGACATCAGCAATGATATCCCTGGTTCCATGTCCTCTTCTGAAACCGGCTTGAATTTCTGGCAATTTCCTGTCAATATACTGCTGCAGCTGTTTTTGAAAGATGTTCAGCAAAATTTTGCTTGCGGGTGATATTAATGATATTGTTCTACAATTTCCACATTTGGTTGGATCATCTTTCTTGGGAATAGGCATAAATATGGATCTCTTCCAGTCAGTTGACCAGGAAGCTGTCTTCGATATTTCTTGGCATAGATGAGTGAGTACCTCCAGCGCTGCATCTGTTTGTTGAAACATCTCAACTGATATTCCATCAATTCCTGGAGCCTTGTTTTTCGGCAATGCCTTCAGAGCAGCTTGGACTTCTTCCTTCAGTACCATCAGTTCCTGATTATATGCCACCTCTTGAAATGGTTGAACATCAACTAATTCTTTTTGGTATAATGACTCTGTGTATTCCTTCCATCTTCTTTTGATGCTTCCTGCATCATTTAATATTTTCCCCATAGAATCCTATTGCAACTCGAGGCTTGAATTTTTTCTTCAGTTCTTTCAGCTTGAGAAACGCCAAGTGTGTTCTTCCCTTTTCATTTTCCATCTCCAGCTCTTTGCACATGTCATTATAATACTTTACTTTGTCTTCTTGAGATGCCCTTTGAAATATTCTGTTCAGTTCTTTTACTTCATTAATTCTTCCTTTTGCTTTAGCTGCTCGATGTTTGAGAGCAAGTGAGGAGTGGGGCTTGATAATTGCCAGGGCCTTTCAGCTCTGACCTTCTGGACTTTTATCAACATGCGGAAGTGAAGACACCAGCGTGCTTGACAGGCCCTGGCTTGCCCCACTTCTCCACCTGTGACCTGTCTGGCAAAGACCACAAAGAATTTACTATGGTCATGCACTGTTAGAAAGATGCTGAACCATAAACCATCAGAAAGATCATGGTGGTTTACAGCATAGACCTTGGAATCAGACAGACCCAAGTCTCAGCTCTGCCACTGGCTATGTGATCTTCGCAAGTAGTCCAATGTCTCTTAACCTCAGTTTTCCCATCTATGTACTGGGGACAATGGTAGTAAGTATGTTTATGGTGGTTCTGAGGCTTATATGGGATGGTGCAGTAAAACATTCAGCACAGCACCCAGCACATGAAAAGTGCTCAATACATATTAGCTACAATTTTAATAATATCATTATTAAAAAAAGGAAGCTTTGCGCCAGGCCACCCCAGTGCGAAACCCAAATCACAGATACGCCCTTGGGCAAGCGTCTGATCTGTGCCTATTTCCTCAGTCATAAAAAAAGAAACAGATTTCCTTTCTGGAGACACGAAGGGGCCTGAAGAATGAATAAGTACTGTTGTTGTTGGGTGCCCTTGAGTCTGGTCGCAGATCATAGTGACCCTACGTACAACAGAACGAAATATAGCCCGGTTCTGCACCATTCTCACAGTCGTTGCTATGCTTGAGCCCGTTGTTGCAGCCACTGTGTCAATTCATCTCGTTGAGGGTCTTCCTCTTCCTCGCTGACCCTCTACTTTACTGAGAATGATGTCCTTCTCCAGCGACTGGTCCCTCCTGACAACATGTCCGAAGTATGTGGGACGAAGTCTCATTATCCTTGCTACCAAGGAGCGTTCCGGATGTACTTCTTCCAAGACAGATTTGTTCATTCTTCTGGCAGGCAATGGAATATTCAATATTCTTCATCAACTCCATAATTCAAAGGCATCAATTCTTCTTCAGTCTTCCTTATTCATTGCCAGCCTTTGCATGCATATGAGGCAATTGAAAATATCATGGCTTGGGTCAGGGGCACCTTAGTCTTCAAGGTGACATCTTTGCTTATTAACATTTTAAAAAGGTCTTTTGCAGCACATTTGCCCAAAGCAATATGTTGTTTGATTTCTTTACTGCTGCTTCCATTGATTGTGGATCCAAGTAAAACTTCAATCTTTTCTCCGTTTATCATGATGTTGCCTATTGGTCCAGTTGTGAGGATTTTTGCTTTCTTTTTGTTGAGGTGGAATCCATACTGAATGCTGTAGTATTTGATCTTCATCAGTAAGTACTTCAGGTCCTCTTTACTTTCAGGAAACAAGATCGTGTCATCTGTATATCGTAGGTTGTTAATGAATTTTCCTCCATTCCATTCTTCTTCATACAGTCCAGCTTCTCATATTATTTGCTCAGCATACAGACTGAATAAATATGATAAAAGGATACAACCCTGACACACACCTTTCTTGACTTGAAACCACTCAGTATCCCCTTGTTCTGTTCGAATGACTGTCTCTTGACATATGTACAGATTCCTCATGAACACAGTTAAGTGTTCTGGAATTCCCATTCTTTGCAATTTTATCCATAATTTGTTATGATCCACACACTTAAATGCCTTTACATAGTCAATAAAACACAGGTAAACATCTTTCTGGTATTCTCTGCTTTCAGCCAGGACCCATCTGACATCAGTAATGATAGCCTTTGTTCCATGTCCTCTTCTGAATCCGGTTTGAATTTCTGGCTTTTCCCCGTCCTATATTGCTTCAACCACTTTTGAATGATCTTCAGCAAAATTTTACTTGTGTGAGATATTAATGACATTGTTAGATAATTTCCATGTTCTGTTGGATCACGTTTCTTTGAAATGGGCACAAATATGGATCTCTTCCAATCAGTTGACCAGGCAGCTATCTTCCAAATTTCTTGGCATAGACGAGTGAGCACTTCCAGCGCTGCATCTGTTTGTCAAAACATCTTGATTGGTATTCTGTCAGTTCCTGGACCCTTGTTTTTCACCAACGCCATCATTGCAGCTTGGACTTCTTCCTTCAGTGCCATTGGTTCTTGATCATATGTTACCTCCTTAAATGGTTGAATGTCAACCAATTTTTCTTGGTACAGTGACTGTGTATCCCTTCTTTTTATTTTTTTTCCTTCTATCTTCTTTTATTATGAGTCAGAATTGACTCGACGGCACTGGGTTTTTGTTATCTTCTTTTGATGCTTCCTGCATCATTCAATATTTTTGCCTGTAGAATCCTTCAATATTGTAACTCAAGGCTTGAATTTTTTCTTCAGTTATTTCAGCTTGAGAAATGCCAAGCGTGTTCTACCCTTCTGGTTTTCTAACTCCAGGTCTTTGCATATTTCATTATAACACTTTTCTTTGTCTTCTCAAACCATCTTTGAAGTCTTCTGTTCAGCTCTTTTACTTTACTATTTCTTCCATTTGCTTTACCTACTCTCTGTTCATGAGCAAGTTTCAAGGTCTCTTCTGACAACCATTTTGTCTTTTCTTTCTTTCTCGTCTTTTAAATGACCACTTACTTTCTTCATATATGACATCCTTGATGTCATCCCACAACTCATTTGGTCTTTGGTCATTAGTGTTTAATGCATCAAATCTCTAAATTCAGGTGGAATATACTCAAGGTCATATTTTGGCTCACGTGGACTGGCTGTAATTTTGTTCAGCTTTAACTTGAATCTGCATATCAGTAATTGATGGTCTGTTCCACAGTCAGCCCCTGGCCTTGTTCTGACTGATGGTATTGGGCTTTTCCATTGTCTCTTTCCACAGATGTAGTTGATTTGATTCCTGTGTATTCCATCTGGCAAGGTCCATGTGTATGGTTGCTGTTTATGTAGTCGAAAAAAAGTATTTGCATAAAATTGTTGATCTTGCAAAATTCTATCATGTAACCTCTGGCTTTGTTTCCACCACCAAGGCCATATTGTCCAACTACTGACATTTCTTTGTTTCCAACTTTCACATTCCAATCGCCAGTAATTATCAATGTGTCTTGATTGCACGTTTGATTAATTTCAGACTGTAGAAGTTGATAAAAACCTTCAGTTTCTTCATCTTTGGCCTTAGCAGTTGGTGCATAAATTTGAATAGTCCTATTAACTGATCTTCCTTGAAGTCATATGGATATTACCTTATCACTAACAGCATTGTACTTCAGGATGGATCTTGAAATGTTCTTTTTGATAATGAATGCAATGCCATTCCTCTTAAAGTTGTCATTCCTGGCATAGAAGATCATATAATTGTCCAATTCAAAATGGCCAATACCAGTCCATTTCAGTTCATGAATGCCTAGGATATCAACGTTTATGCGTTCCATTTCATTTTTGACAGTTTCCAATTTTCTTAGGTTCATACTTCGTACACTCCACGTTCCAATTATTAATGGAAGTTTGCAGCTGTTTCTTATCATTTTGAGCCATGCCACATAGCAAATGAAGGTCCTGAAAGCTTGAGTCCACTCTACTTTAAGGAGGCAGCTTTTCCTCGATTGTATTTTGAGGGCCTTCCAACCTGAGGGGCTCATTTTCCAGCGCCATATCAGGCAATGTTTTGCTGCCATTCATAAGGTTTCAACGGCTGATTTTTTCAGAAGTAGGCCACCAGGTCTTTCCTCCTGGTCATAGTCTGTAAGCTCTGCTGAAACCTGTCCACGGAGTATGACCCTGTTGGTATTTGAAATACCAGTGGCAAAGCTTCCAGTGTCACAGCAACATACAAACCACCACAGGACAACACACTGACAGATGCGTGGTGGGAATAAGTACTAGTACTCAAAAAAATAAAAGAGAATTATAAATCATAATAGCTTACAACATTGCACAATACTTTTTCTTCTGAGTTCTTAGGTCTCAAAATTACTTTGCAAGCTCCTCTAGGTGAAAGACATCGTGTTTCACGAAGACAATATCGGGGAACACTTAGTAAATACCTGGAAATACTGATTTGATTTGAGCCATTCTTCATATTTTGTCTGTGTTTTAGGCACTCTCACAGGTGAAGTCACTGAGTTTGCTGCTACAGATTCTCTACTAGATTAATAGAGATTACTCCTAAATTTCCTCCACAGCAGAAGTAAATGTCAAAGAGCCCTAGAGTCCCTCCAAATCCAGGAAGCAAGAAACCAAGAAATGTAGAAAAACAAACAAGCTCTGAAGAAAGAGGTTTCGTTTATGAAGCTTATACAATGGTTCTTTGTTACTCTTTAACCTCTTCCACTCTGCCTCCCCTCATTCTCACCTGGATTTAGTTAAATCTGCTGCTAAGACCAAAATGTGCCTGCCTCTCTTTGAAATGTTATCTGTGTAGTAGTGAACTGGATAAATACCGCTTTTGTGAATTGCTTTTATTCAGTCTCAATCTTCATAAATTACATTTATGTTGAGCTTGCCAGTAGCCTTTTTCTAGTGGCTTTGTATCACAAGTTGACCTTTAACCTATTTTGCACGCCACACTGAAAGCTTATTGAAACATATGCCCTGACTATTAGCTCACTTCAACCAATATTTACTTGTTAGGAGACACGTTGTCAGGAGGGCCCAGGCCCTGGAGAAGGGCACCATGCTTGGTAAAGTAGATGGTCAACGAGAAAGAGGGAGACCCTCAACGAGATGGATTGACACAGTGGTTGGAACAATGGGCTCAAACATAGCAATGATTGTGGTGAGGGTGGTGCAGGCCCGGGCAGTGTTTCCTTCTGTTGTACATAGTGCCGCGGTGAGTTGGAACTGACTCGGTGACACCTAACAACAACGACAACAGAGAAACAATGATTTGCTTTAAAAAGACAGAGCAGGTAGGATCTTAATGAAAACTTTCCCTAATCTACCCCTAAAAACTCAACCCTGACTTTAAAAAAGAAGAGGCCCTTATTTAAAAAGAAATATGGCGGGCAAAGTTGGGAGCGGAATGAAATGCGACAGACAGAGAGAGAGAAGAGATGGGTTGTAGCCATGTCTTAAACAAAGCCACGGGCATTGCAGGGTTTGGATTGTTTCTCTTTTTAAATTTTCTTGAATTACAGAAGAAATCTTCACTCATTTTTTTTTAAAACTTTGAAAATATATTAAAGAAAGAAGAAATACTAGTCACTGATAATCCCATCACTCAAAGATAACCATTAACCATTATCCTTTTAGACCATCTAATCTACCCAAATATCCATAAGGAAAATAACTTTTGAGAATGCCATTTCTAATCCTCTCATCAACCCTCTTAGGCGGGCACCCTAATCACACACTGACCGTGAGGAAATGGAGGCTCAGTGTGACAAGGGTTTAGCTTGAGTGCAGGAGTCAGTCAGGCTGTCCCCAAAGTCACACCCCCATGCTTCGGCAGAAGAGTCTAAGAGCAGCCACCCACGCCCCTTAATTCAAGCATGATTCGTTAGGTATTCTGGGAGGCCCCTCTAATGCCCCCTCTCATCTGAATGACAAGAAGGGCTACTCACAACATCCTCAATCTAGGATATCTTGGGGTGGGAGGCACCCTACTCGGGGGCAGCAATACAAAAGAACTCCCTAACTCTGCTAGACCACATGTCCAACCTCACTGTCTTACAAGTGAGCTGGAAAACCAAACATCTGGGAGGTGGGGAGCTACTGGTCCCAGCATGCAATGCTCTTATCCACCTCCCCACCCACCCTCAGGTGGCTCCTTGTGACATTGGTGTCACTTTCTCGGCCAACTCTGAGATAATTCACATTGCACAGCATTATGGTAAAACGGAATTAAAACTAACTTGGAAGGGGAGGCTGTAATGTCTTCAAGTTTCTCAGGAGAGCAAGGTAACTCAGAAATCAGGAAGAAATGCAGGTAGTCCTGTAGACGAGGAGGCTAAGGCCCAAAAAGAGTCTTCCCTTTTTTGGGAAGGACATTCTTCCCTCCCTGCAGCCTCACAGCACCAGGGCTTCAAACCGGTTCCTTTGGGTTCAACCCCTGCTGAGAATTTACATTTCCACCCCAAATATACTAACTCAGAATCTACATTTTAACAGGATTCCTAGGTGATTCTTATGGGTCATCTGGTGATCTTGTTAAAATGTAGATTCTGATTTAGTATATCTGGGGTGGAAAGGCAAATTCTCAGCAGGGGGTCAAACTTAAATAAACAGGTTTGAAGCCCTGCACAGCACCCATCTGCTCTTCTGGGGAGACCCCCTCCCTTTGTCTGCTGCCCTGTGATTACTTACCAACAGCCTGCCTCGTCCCTACCAAGTGGAAGAGCCCTCACCTGACCCCTGAGACTGGCTCTTCTGCGCTCTTGGGGCTGCCCTTACTTCGCTTATCACTCGCCACCCATCTCCCTGCTGAACTGTAGACAGCTTGAGAGAACACACTTCCTCGTTCATTCATTCATTCATTTATGAAACAAAAATTTATTGAGGACCTATGTGTGCCAGATCTATGCTAGGTGCTGGGGATACAGAAGGGTCTGTCAACTTCCCATCACCCACACCCTCCTCCAGACCAACATGGGACCTCATCAGCATCACAATTCATTCTCCTGCACCCTCCACTGCCCCCCCTCAATCCATTCTCCATGCAGCAAGCCAAAACCATAACACCAAACCCACTGCCATCAAGTCAATTCCAATTCATGGCAACCCCGTGTGTTACAGAGTAGAACTGCTCCATAGGGTTTTTCTTGGCTGTAATCTTTTTTTTTTTTTTTCTGTTTACTGTTCTTTTTTTAATATATAATTTTTATTGTGCTTTAAGTGAATGTTTACAAATCAAGTCAGTCTCTCACACAAAAACTTATATACACCTTGCTACATACTCCCAATTACTCTCCCCCTAATAAGACAGCCCGCTCCCTCCCTCGCTCCACTCTCTCTTTCGTGTCCATTTCACCAGCTTCTAATTCCCTCTACCTTCTCATCTCCCCTCCAGGCAAGAGATACCAACATAGTCTCAGGTGTCCACCTGATCCAAGAAGCTCACTCCTCACCAGCATCCCTCTCCAGCTCATTGTCCAGTCCAATCCATGTTTGAAGAGTTGGCTTCAGGAATGGTTCCTGTCCTGGGCCAACAGAAGGTCTGGGGGCCATGACCACTGGGGTCCTTCTAGTCTCAGTCAGACCATTAATTCTGGTCTTTTTATGAGAATTTGGGGTCTGCATCCCACTGCTCTCCTGCTCCCTCAGGGGTTCTCTGTTGTGTTCCCTGTTAGGGCAGTTATCAGTTGTAGCCATGCACCATCTAGTTCTTCTGGTCTCAAGATGATGTAGTCTCTGGTTCATGTGGCCCTTTCTGTCTCTTGGGCTCATAATTACCTTGTGTCCTTGCTGTTCTTCATTCTCCTTTGATCCAGGTGGGTTGAGACTCATTGATGCATCTTAGATGGTCGCTTGCTAGATTTTATGACACCAGACACCACTCTTTAAAGTGGGATGCAAAATGTTTTCTTTTTTTTTTTTTTTATAATAACTTTTATTAAGCTTCAAGTGAACGTTTACAAATCCAATCAGTCTGTCACATATAAGTTTACATACATCTCACTCCCTACTCCCACTTACTCTCCCCGTCTTGAGTCAGCCCTTTCAGTCTCTCCTTTCTTGACAATTTTGCCGGGTTCCCTCTCTCTCTATCCTCCCATCCCCCCTCCAGACAAGAGTTGCCAACACAATCTCAAGTGTCCACCTGATATAATTAGCTCACTCTTCATCAGCATCTCTCTCCCACCCGCTGACCAGTCCCTTTCATTTCTGATGAGTTGTCTTCGGGGATGGTTCCTGTCCTGTGTCAACTGAAGGTCTGGGGAGCATGGCCGCCGGGATTCCTCCAGTCTCAGTCAGACCATTAAGTTTGGTCTTCTTATGAGAATTTGGGGTCTGCATCCCACTGATCTCCTGCTCCCTCAGGGGTCCTCTGCTGAGCTCCCTGTCAGGGCAGTCATCGATTGTGGCCAGGCACCAACTAGTTCTTCTGGTCTCAGGATGATGTAGGTCTCTGGTTCATGTGGCCCTTTCTGTCTCTTGGGCTCTTAGTTGTCATGTGGGCTTGGTGTTCTTCATTTTCCTTTGCTCCAGGTGGGTTGAGACCAATTGCTGCATCTTAGATGGCTGCTTGTTAGCATTTAAGACCCCAGATGCCACATTTCAAAGTGGGATGCAGAATGATTTCATAATAGAATTATTTTGCCAATTGACTTAGAAGTCCCTGCAAACCATGTTCCCCAGACCCCCGCCCTTGCTCCACTGACCTTTGAAGCATTCATTTTATCCCGGAAACTTCTTTGCTTTTGGTCCAGTCCAATTGAGCTGACCTTCTATGTATTGAGTGTTGTCTTTCCCTTCACCCAAAGCAGTTCTTATCTACTGATTAATCAATAAAAAAAACCCTCTCCCACCCTCCCTCCCTCCCCCCCTCGTAACCACAAAAGTATGTGTTCTTCTCAGGTTTACTATTTCTCAAGATCTTATAATAGTGGTCTTATACAATATTTGTCCTTTTGCCTCTGACTAATTTCGCTCAGCATAATGCCTTCCAGGTTCCTCCATGTTATGAAATGTTTCAGAGATTCGTCACTGTTCTTTATCGATGCATAGTATTCCATTGTGTGAATATACCACAATTTATTTACCCATTCATCCGTTGATGGACACCTTGGTTGCTTCCAACTTTTTGCTATTGTAAACAGAGCTGCAATAAACATGGGTGTGCATATATCTGTTTGTATGAAGGCTCTTGTATCTCTAGGGTATATTCCTAGGAGTGGGATTTCTGGGTTGTATGGTAGTTCTATTTCTAACTGTTTAAGATAACGCCAGATAGATTTCCAAAGTGGTTGTACCATTTTACATTCCCACCAGCAGTGTATGAGAGTTCCAATCTCTCCGCAGCCTCTCCAACATTTATTATTTTGTGTTTTTTGGATTAATGCCAGCCTTGCTGGTGTGAGATGGAATCTCATCGTAGTTTTAATTTGCATTTCTCTAATGGCTAATGATCGAGAGCATTTTCTCATGTATCTGTTGGCTGCCTGAATATCTTCTTTAGAGAAATGTGTGTTCATATCCTTTGCCCACTTCTTGATTGGGTTGTTTGTCTTTTTGTGGTTGAGTTTTGACAGAATCATGTAGATTTTAGAGATCAGGCGCTGGTCGGAGATGTCATAGCTGAAAATTCTTTCCCAATCTGTAGGTGGTCTTTTTACTCTTTTGGTGAAGTCTTTAGATGAGCATAGGTGTTTGATTTTTAGGAGCTCCCAGTTATCGGGTTTCTCTTCATCATTTTTGGTAATGTTTTGTATTCTGTTTATACCTTGTATTAGGGCTCCTAGGGTTGTCCCAATTTTTTCTTCCATGATCTTTATCGTTTTAGTCTTTATGTTTAGGTCTTTGATCCACTTGGAGTTAGTTTTTGTGCATGGTGTGAGGTATGGGTCCTGTTTCATTTTTTTGCAAATGGATATCCAGTTATGCCAGCACCATTTGTTAAAAAGGCTATCTTTTCCCCAGTTAATTGACACTGGTCCTTTGTCAAATATCAGCTGCTCATACGTGGATGGATCTATGTCTGGGTTCTCAATTCTGTTCCATTGGTCTATGTGTCTGTTGTTGTACCAATACCAGGCTGTTTTGACTACTGTGGCTGTATAATAGGTTCTGAAGTCAGGTAAGGTGAGGCCTCCCACTTTCTTCTTCTTTTTCAGTAGTGCTTTGCTTATTCGGGGCTTCTTTCCGTTCCATATGAAATTGGTGATTTGTTTCTCTATCCCCTTAAAATATGACATTGGAATTTGGATCGGAAGTGCGTTAAATGTATAGATGGCTTTTGGTAGAATAGACATTTTTACTATGTTAAGTCTTCCTATCCATGAGCAAGGTATGTTTTTCCACTTAAGTATGTCCTTTTGAATTTCTTGTAGTAGAGCTTTGTAGTTTTCTTTGTATAGGTCTTTTACATCCTTGGTAAGATTTATTCCTAAGTATCTTATCTTCTTGGGGGCTACTGTGAATGGTATTGATTTGGTTATTTCCTCTTCGGTGTTCTTTTTGTTGATGTAGAGGAATCCAAGTGATTTTTGTATGTTTATTTTATAACCTGAGACTCTGCCAAACTCTTCTATTAGTTTCAGTAGTTTTCTGGAGGATTCCTTAGGGTTTTCTGTGTATATAATCATGTCATCTGCAAATAGTGATAACTTTACTTCTTCCTTGCCAATCCGGATACCTTTTATTTCTTTGTCTAGCCTGATTGCCCTGGCTAAGACTTCCAGCACGATGTTGAATAGGAGCGGTGATAAAGGGCATCCTTGTCTGGTTCCCGTTCTCAAGGGAAATGCTTTCAGGTTCTCTCCATTTAGAGTGATATTGGCTGTTGGCTTTGCATAGATGCCCTTTATTATGTTGAGGAATTTTCCTTCAATTCCTATTTTGGTAAGAGTTTTTATCATGAATGGGTGTTGGACTTTGTCAAATGCCTTTTCTGCATCAATTGATAAGATCATGTGGTTTTTGTCTTTTGTTTTATTTATGTGATGGATTACATTAATGGTTTTTCTGATATTAAACCAGCCTTGCATACCTGGTATAAATCCCACTTGATCAGGGTGAATTATTTTTTTGATGTGTTGTTGGATTCTATTGGCTAGAATTTTGTTGAGGATTTTTGCATCAATGTTCATGAGGGATATAGGTCTATAATTTTCTTTTTTTGTAATGTCTTTACCTGGTTTTGGTATCAGGGAGATGGTGGCTTCATAGAATGAGTTGGGTAGTATTCCGTCATTTTCTATGCTTTGGAATACCTTTAGTAGTAGTGGTGTTAACTCTTCTCTGAAAATTTGGTAGAACTCTGCAGTGAAGCCGTCCGGGCCAGGACTTTTTTTTGTTGGGAGTTTTTTGATTACCGTTTCAATCTCTTTTTTTGTTATGGGTCTATTTAGTTGTTCTACTTCTGAATGTGTTAGTTTAGGTAGGTAGTGTTTTTCCAGGAATTCATCCATTTCTTCTAGGTTTGCAAATTTGTTAGAGTACAATTTTTCATAATAATCTGAAATGATTCTTTGAATTTCATTTGGTTCTGTTGTGATGTGGTCCTTCTCATTTCTTATTCGGGTTATTTGTTTCCTTTCCTGTATTTCTTTAGTCAGTCTAGCCAATGGTTTATCAATTTTGTTAATTTTTTCAAAGAACCAGCTTTTGGCTTTGTTAATTCTTTCGATTGTTTTTCTGTTCTCTAATTCATTTAGTTCAGCTCTAATTTTTATTATTTGTTTTCTTCTGATGCCTGATGGATTCTTTTGTTGCTCACTTTCTATTTGTTCAAGTTGTAGGGACAGTTCTCTGATTTTGGCTCTTTCTTCTTTTTGTATGTGTGCATTTATTGATATAAATTGGCCTCTGAGCACTGCTTTTGCTGTGTCCCAGAGGTTTTGATAGGAAGTATTTTCATTCTCGTTGCTTTCTATGAATTTCCTTATTCCCTCCTTGATGTCTTCTATAACCCAGTCTTTTTTCAGGAGGGTATTGTTCATTTTCCAAGTATTTGATTTCTTTTCCCTCGTTTTTCTGTTATTGATCTCTAGTTTTATTGCCTTGTGGTCTGAGAAGATGCTTTGTAATATTTCGATGTTTTGGACTCTGCAAAGGTTTGTTTTATGACCTAATATGTGGTCTATTCTAGAGAATGTTCCATGTGCGCTGGAAAAAAAAGTATATTTTGCAGCTGTTGGGTGGAGAGTTCTGTATAAGTCAATGAGGTCAAGTTGGTTGATTGTTGTAATTAGATCTTCCGTGTCTCTGTTGAGCTTCTTACTGGATGTCCTGTCCTTCTCCGAAAGTGGTGTGTTGAAGTCTCCTACTATAAATGTGGAGGTATCTATCTCGCTTTTCAGTTCTGTTAAAATTTGATTTATGTATCTTGCAGCCCTGTCATTGGGTGCGTAAATATTTAATATGGTTATGTCTTCCTGATCAATTGTCCCTTTTATCATTATATAGTGTCCTTCTTTATCCTTTGTGGTGGATTTAAGTCTAAAGTCTATTTTGTCAGAAATTAATATTGCTACTCCTCTTCTTTTTTGCTTATTGTTTGCTTGATATACTTTTTTCCATCCTTTGAGTTTTAGTTTGTTTGTGTCTCTAAGTCTAAGGTGAGTCTCTTGTAGGCAGCATATAGATGGATCGTGTTTCTTTATCCAGTCTGTGACTCTCTGTCTTTTTATTGGTGCATTTAGTCCATTTACATTCAGGGTAATTATAGATAAATAAGTTTTTAGTGCTGTCATTTTGATGCCTTTTTATGTGTGTTGTTGACAATTTCATTTTTCCACATACTTTTTTGTGCTGAGGCGTTTTTCTTAGTAAATTGTGAGATCCTCATTTTCATAGTGTTTGACTTTATGTTAGTTGAGTCGTTACGTTTTTCTTGGCTTTTATCTTGAGTTATAGAGTTGTTATACCTTTTTGTGGTTACCTCATTATATACCCCTATTTTTCTAAGTAAAAACCTAACTTGTATTGTTCTATATCGCCTTGTATCACTCTCCATATGGCAGTTCAATGCCTCCTGTATTTAGTCCCTCTTTTTGATTATTGTGATCTTTTACCTATTGACTTCCATGATTCCCTGTTATGTGTATTTTTTTTTTTAATTAATCTTAATTTGTTTGTTTTTGTGATTTCCCTATTTGAGTTGATATCAGGACGTTCTGTTTTGTGACCTTGTGTTGTGCTGATATCTGATATTATTGGTTCTGTGACCAAACAATATCCTTTAGTATTTCTTGTAGCTTTGGTTTGGTTTTTGCAAATTCTCTAAACTTGTGTTTGTCTGTAAATATCTTAATTTCGCCTTCATATTTCAGAGAGAGTTTTGCTGGATATATGATCCTTGGTTGGCAGTTTTTCTCCTTCAGTGTTCTGTATATGTCGTCCCATTCCCTTCTTGCCTGCATGGTTTCTGCTGAGTAGTCAGAACATATTCTTATTGATTCTCCCTTGAAGGAAACCTTTCTTTTCTCCCTGGCTGCTTTTAAAATTTTCTGTTTATCTTTGGTTTTGGTGAGTTTGATGATAATATGTCTTGGTGTTTTTCTTTTTGGATCAATCTTAAATGGGGTTCGATGAGCATCTTGGATAGATATCCTTTCGTCTTTCATGATGTCAGGGAAGTTTTCTGTCAGAAGTTCTTCAACTATTTTCTCTGTGTTTTCTGTCCCCCCTCCCTGTTCTGGGACTCCAATCACCCGCAGGTTATCCTTCTTGATAGAGTCCCACATAATTCTTAGGGTTTCTTCATTTTTTTTAATTCTTTTATCTGATTTTTTTTCAGCTATGTTGGTGTTGATTCCCTGGTCCTCCAGATGTCCCAGTCTGCATTCTAATTGCTCGAGTCTGCTCCTCTGACTTCCTAGTGTGTTGTCTAATTCTGTTATTTTATTGTTAATCTTTTGGATTTCTACATGCTGTCTCTCTATGGATTCTTGCAACTTATTAATTTTTCCAGTATGTTCTTGAATAATCTTTTTGAGTTCTTCAACAGTTTTATCAGTGTGTTCCTTGGCTTTTTCTGCAGATATCCTAATTTCATTTGTGATATCATTAAGCATTCTGTAAATTAGTTTTTTATATTCTGTATCTGATAATTCCAAAATTGTATCTTCATTTGGGAAAGATTTTGATTCTTTTGTTTGGGGGGTTGGAGAAGCTGTCACGGTCTGCTTCTTTAAGTGGTTTGATATGGATTGTTGTCTCCGAGCCATCACTGGGAAACTAGTTTTTCCAGAAAATCCGCTAAAAAAAAACTGCAGTCAGATCCCTATCAGAGTTCTCCCTCTGGCTCAGGCTATTCAGATGTTAATGAAGCCGCCTGGGGAGGGTGGGGGAGGGAACAGAGAGATAGGAGAGTAGCACCTCAGAATATAGCCAAAGTTGCTTGTCTTGCTTGGAATGACTGTTATATCTGAGATTCCCGCAGGCGCGTCGCCTATGTGTGCTGGCTGTGTGGAGATTGCCCCCAGGGGGTCTGGCCCTCTGGAGTCACGGTCAGATCCTCCGCTTCCAGCCCCACGCCCAGCGTCAAGGCTCCCCTACTGGGACGGTGCACTCTCAACTCCAAAATCAGTCGCTGCCTCCCGGGGACTTCTCGTCCCTCCAGCCGCGTGGCCGTGCCGCCCCTGTGAACCAGGTGGGCCCCCTCCCGGGGTTAGTTCAGATGGGTGGAGTAGCTCCCCGTGCTTGTGCCGCGACCGAGTGTCCCGGCTGGAACGCTGTTCTCCCCACTCCAATACCAGTTGCTGCCTCCCGGGGACTTCTCCTACCGGCTGCGTCCCACGCCGCCCGCGCGACCCGGCTGGTCCCCTTCCCGGGGTTAGTTCAGGGGGTGGAGCAACTCTCCGTGTTTATGGCGTACCTGCGTGCAGTCCAAATCCCTGCGGGACGGTTCCCCGGCTCGGATGCTGCTCTTTCTGCTCCAAGATCAGTCACTGCCTCCCGGGGACTTCTCCTACCGGCTGCGTCCCACGCCGCCCGTGGAACCTGCTGGTCCCCCTCCCGGGGTTAGTTCAGGGGGGTGGAGCAGGTCTCTGTGCTTGTGCCGTACCTGACTGGTACGCTGGCTCCAGGCTCTGGAAACTATCGCTGCTTCCCCGTATTAGTTCGTTCTCCGTCTCTAAATCTGTGTTTGTTGTTCAGGGTTCGTAGATTGTTATGTATGTGATCGATTCACTTGTTTTTCCGTGTCTTTGTTGTAAGAGGGATCCGAGGTAACGTCTGCCTAGTCCGCCATCTTGGCTCCGCCCCCCCGCAAAATGTTTTCTTAATATATTTTATTATGCCGATTGACTTAGATGTCCCCTGAAACCATGGTCCCCAAACCCCTGCCCCTGCTACGCTGGCCTTCGAAGCATTCAGTTTATTCAGGAAACTTCTTTGCTTTTGATTTAGTCCAGTTGTGCTGACCTCCCGTCTTGCGTGTTGTCTTTCCCTTCGCCTAAAGTAGTTCTTATCTACTATCCAATTAGTGAATACCCCTCTCCCACCCTCCTTCCTTCCCCCTTCTCGTAACCACAAAAGAATGTTTTCTTCTCAGTTTAAACTATTTCCGAAGTTCTTATAATAGGGGTCTTATACAATATTTGTCCTTTTGCAACTGACTAATTTCAGTCAGCATAATGCCGTCCAAGTTCCTCCGTGTTATAAAATGTTTCACAGATTCATCGTTCTTCTTTATCGATGCGTAGTATTCCATTCTGTGAATATACCATAATTTATTTATTCATTCTTCCGTCGTTTGGCACATTGGTTGCTTCCATCCTTTTGCTATTGTAAACAGTGCTGCAATAAACATGGGTGTGCATATATCTGTTTGTGCAAAGGCTCTTATTTCTCTAGGATATATTCCAAGGAGTGGGATTGCTGGATTGTATGGTAGTTCTATTTCTAGTTTTTTAAGGAAGCGCCAAATCGATTTCCAAAGTGTTAGCTATAATCTTTATGGAAGCAGCCTACACTCCATCAGCATCAGTGGTGACAGAGTATATTGTACAAAATGGATATTAGGGATCAACTCCTCCTTCCTAACCTAAGGAAAGTGGGGTCCTCAGTACCTATTAGGGAGTTGATCCCTAATATTATTAGGGATATTAGGGATCAACTCATTCAAAGATGGATTTTAGGGATCAACTCCTCCTTCCTAAGCTAAGGAAAATGGAATCCTTGGCATTTATTAGAGAGTTGACCCCTAATATCCTAGGAGAGGAAGAGCCCTGGTGGCATAATGGTTAAGTGCTTGACTGCTATCCAAAAGGTTGGTAGTTTGAACCCACTCAATGCCTCCACATGAGAAAGACCTGGTAATATACTTCTATAAAGATTACAGTCAAGAAAACCCTGTTGGGCAGTTCTACTCTGTCACATGGTGTTGCTATGAGTTGGAGCCAACTTGATAGCACCCAACAACAATGACCTACAATAGGGAGTGGGAGGAAGCGATATTTGGCAGAGAAAAGAAAGAAAAAAATATGACGTAGGTTCGATAAAGACTCAGCCTACCCAGTGATTTCTGAAGAAATCACCGCTCCAATGCGTCCCATGTTGGGCTGAAATGGCCAGACTCCTACAGCCCGCCTCGCACAGTCGTTTAGGGAAGTCTTCTCTGGGGACAGCATGGCCTCCACCTTGGGCAAGGCAGCTCTCTACGTGAGACAGACCCTGCAGGTACTGCCAGGTGGAGGCTATCTGTAAGTTCTCTCGTGCAGAAGGAGGGCTCATCCTCATGTCTACCACACCCACCTGCACTGCTGTCCTTCATCATCCTTCCAGGGTTCAGCACTACTCATGGACCACTTCCTCTGGGAAGCCTTTGTGCAGACCCCTGTTGTTGTTAGCTGTTGCCGAGTCGGGCCCTGACTCATGGCAACCTCATGTACAGTGGAACAAAATGCTTACCACTCCTGCACCGTTCCCATGATCAGTTGCAACTTGGATTGTTGTGATCCATAGGGTTTTCAGCAACTGATTTTTCAGAAGTAGATTGCCAGGCTTTTCTTCCTAGTCCATCTTAGACTGGAAGCTCTGCTGAAACCTATTCAGCAGCATGGCAACACTCAAGCCTCCACTGACAGACGGGTGGTGGCTACACATGAGGTGCATTGGCCAGGAATCGAACCTGGGTCTCCCACATGGAAGGTGAGAATTCTACCACTAAACCACCACTATTCCCAGACCTCTTTTAGAAAAAAAAAAAAAAAGAAGCTCTCATAAAACTCCGTTCTTTTTCTCCCAGCAGCTGTCACAGGGTACAATCACATGTAGGTCTGAGTGGGCAACAAAGTTCTCTGTTTGATTCATTGTAATCCCAGAGCTTAGCCCAGTGCCCGGCACGTGGTAGAGGTCCAGTAAAAACTTGCTGAATTAAGGAATTGTAGAACAGATTTAAAATTCTCATGGAATCCAGACTGGAACCTTTGAAGCTGGGTAATTCCCAGAAACCAAGGTTCTAGGTAGCTGCTGAAACCATAAACACTTTATTGAGCTTACTCTGTAAAAGAATGTTTGCCTCAAACATTGTGCTCTTTTAAAGAATTATCTGTGAGTAATAAAAAAAAAAAAAAAGAATTATTTTTTTAATCGAATTGACAACAACAACCCAAAAGGCTAGATAAGGGCTATGCTGTAAGATCTATCATTGATTATTTAACTTGTTTTTCAAAAATGTTGCATGGGATCCTGCCCGTCCACAAGCTATTTGATAATTCCTTGTTTGTTTTTTTTTTTTTTGTCTTAGTTACTTAGTGCTGCTGTAACAGAAATACCACAAGAATACCACAAGTGGGTGGCTTTAATGAACAGAAATCTATTTTCTTACAGTTTAGGATGCTAGAAGTCCTAATTCCAGGCATCTAGGAAAGGCTTTCTCTGTGTCGGCTCTGGGGGAAGGTCTTCCTGATCTCTTTTCAGCTTGTTTCTCGGTTCCTTGGCGATCTGCACGTGATGTCTATCTTTCCCCCATTTCTACTTGCTTCTGTGCCCAACCTGCTCCTTTCCTATCTCAGAAGTGATTGGCTTAAGACACATTCTACACTGATAAACAAACCAAACCCAAGCCCATTGCCATTAAGTCAATTCCGACTCATAGTGACCCTACGGGACAGAGTAAAACTGCCCCACAGGATTTCCAAGGAGCAGCTGGTAGATTTGAACTGCTGACCTTTTGGTTAGTACCTGAGCTCTTAGCCATTGCACCACCAGGGCTCCTCCACAGATTTAGGGGTTAGGATTTCCAACACGTATTCTTGGGTGACACATTTCAATCCATCATGCCCCTATTCTGACCCCATTTCCACAGTGATGTATTATTACTAGTAATAGGCTCCGATAAACAAGTTTGTAAAAATCTTTCTTCTCCGGAGCACTTACGACATTCTAATCGGACTGTTCTCCAATTTTCAAATTGTGTATTCAATAAACTTCAATCAATTTCTGCAATTGGCTTTATGTTGGCTTTATTTCAACAGAACATGGGGGCAGAAAAGGGGTTTGGAGGAAACAAGTGCCGGGTACCCACAGATTTTTTTTTGCCCACTGCTTGTCTCCAGTCTCGTCAGAGTCACAGGAAGTCCTCTAGAATCCATGAGGTCCATGTTTTGTGTCGCAACTCAGAGCTCTGAAACTGATACGAAGTTTACGAGAGACGGGGTCTCCGAGAAAGTCGACGGGGTGGACTAGGCTCGTGGAGGAGTCTCAGAGCCTTTCAGCAGCAGAATCAGTGGGCTGGAGCAGATCACGAAAAAGCTAATAGGGCACTCGCCAGTATAATCTAAGGCTCTCAGGCAAGGATGGACACAATGACATTAGGTCATCCACCAGCCACAAAACAATTCTTGTGCAACCAAGGAACACTGTGAAACAAAACACTGAACAAAACTCCCTGGTAGGTTCCCTATTAGGTTTTTTGTATAGGGTGGCTCATAGTGACTCTATAGGACAGAGTAGAACTGCCCTACAGGGTTTCCAAGGAGCGGCTGGTGGATTTGAACTGCTGACCTTTTGGTTAGCAGCCGAACTCTTAACCACTGCACCACCAAGGCTCGATATGAGTCGGAATTGATTCCAGGGCAACAGATTCTATAAGGCCGCTATGAGTCAGAATCCACTGGACAACCACAGGTTTGGTTGTTGTTGTTTTTTTTTTTTTCCTGGGGAACCAAAGTTCTAAGCTAAGGAAGATGGAATCCTGGGGATCTAAGGTAAGTGAGCTTGGAGTTTCCCCTACCGAGATGTGGGCTGAGCTTCCTGTTCAAAGCACTATAAGACACATAGTTGTTTGTTTTTGAAAAAAGAATGACTGAATATACTAAAGGTAATTTGGAATTGCAGTGGCCACTATAGAGAAAGGGGTTTCCATTTGTTTTGTTTTGTGATGTCTAAAACTGTTGCTTGTCATAAAAAGGAGAATAACAAATGTAACACAGGCATGTCATTTTAGGTGCCGTCAAGTCGATTCCGACTCATAGCAACCCCATGTATAAAAGAACAAAACACTTCCCGGTGCTGCCCCATCTTCACCATCTTTGTTATGCCTGAGCCCATTGTTACAGTCATTGTGTCAATCCATCTCCTTGAGGGTCTCCCTCTTTTTCACTGACCCTCTACTTTACCAAGCATGATGTCCTACTCCAAGGACTGATCTCTTCTGATAACATGTCCAAAGTATGTGAGACGAAGTCCTGCCATCCTTGCTTCTAAGGAGCATTCTGGTTGTACTTCTTCTAAGACAGATTTATTCATTCTTTTGGCAGTCCATGGTGTATTCAATATTATTCACGAACACCACAATTCAAAGGCATCAATTCTTCTTTGGTCTTCCTTATTCATTGTCCAACTTTCTCATGCGTATGATGCAATTGAAAACACCATGGCTTGGGTTAGGTGCACTTTAGTCTCCAAGGTGACATCTTTGCTTTTCAACACTCTAAAGAGGTCTTTTGCAGCAGATTTGCCCAATGCAACGTGTCCTTCAATTTTTTGGTTGCTGCTTTCATGGTCATTTATTGCGGATCCAAGTAAAATGAAATCCTTGACAACTTCAGTCTTCTCTCTGTTTATCACGATGTTGCTTATTGGTCCATTTGTAAGGATTTTTGTTTTCTTTATGTTGAGGTATGGTCCATACTGAAGGCTGTGTGGTCTTTGATCTTCATCAGTGTTTCAAGCCTTCTTCACTTTCAGCAAGGAAGATTGCATCACATGCGTAATGCAGATTGTTAATGAGTTTTCCTCCAATCCTTCTCAGATTATTTGCTCAGCATATAGATTGAATAAGTATGGTGAAAGGACACAACACTGATGCACACCCTTCATGACTTTAAACCACACAATATCTCCTTGTTCTATTCGAACAATTGCCTCTTGATCCACGTACAGATACCTCATGAGCACAATTAAGTGTTCGGGAATTCCCATTCTTCACAATGTTATCGAGAATTAGTTATGATCCACGTAGTCGAATACCCTTGCATAGTCAATAAAACACAGGTAAACATCTTTCTGGTATTCTCTGCTTTCAGCCAGGATCTATTGACATCAGCAATAATATCTCTAGTTCCACATCCTCTTCTGAATCCGGCTTGAATTTCTGGCAGTTCCCTGTCAATATACTGCTGCAGCCACTTTTGAATGATCTTCAGCAAAATTTTACTTACGTGTGATATGATATTGTTTGATAATTTCCACATTCAGTTGGATCACCTTTCTTGGGAACAGGTATAAACATAGATCTCTTCCAGTCAGTTGGACACGTGGCTGACTTCCAAATTTCCAGTGCTACATCCATTTGTTGAAACATCTCAATTGGTATTCTGTCAATTCCTGGAGCTTTGTTTTTCACCAATGACTTCAGTGCAGCTTGGACTTCTTCCCTCAATACCATTGGTTCCTGATCATATCCTACCTCCTAAAATGGTTGAACATCAACCAATTGCTTTTGCTATAAAAAAAAAAATATATAAAATAAAATAATGACTGCATATTCCTTCTATCTTCTTTGGATGCTTCCTGCAAAATCCCAGTAGAATCCTTCAATATTACAACTTTGAATTTTTTTCTACAGTTCTTTCAGCTTGAGAAATGTCCACCTTGTTCTCCCCTTTTGGTTTTCTAATTCCAGGTCTTTGCACATGTCATTATATTACTTTATCTTCTTGAGCTGCCCATTGAAATCTTCTGTTCAGCTCTTTTCCTTTATCATTTCTTCTGTTTGTTTTAGCTACTCAATGTTCAAGAGCAAGTTTCAGAGTCTCTTCTGACATCCATGTTGGTCTTATCTTTCTTTCCTGTCTTTTTAATGACCTCTTGCTTTCTTCATGTATGATGTCCTTGATGCCATTACACAACTCATCTGGTCTTTAGTCATTACAGTCCAATGCATCAAATCAGTTCTTGAGACAGTCTCTAAATTCAGGTAGGATATACTCAAGGTCATACTTTGGCTCTCATGGGCTTGTGTTAATTTTCTTAAGCTTCTGCTCTAATTTGCACATGAGCAATTGATGGTCTGTTCCACAGTTGGCCTCTGGCCTTGTTCTGACTGATGATATTAAATTTTTCCATTATCTCTTTCCACAGATGTAGTTCATTTGATTCCTGTGTATTCCATCTGGTGAGGTCCATGTGTATGGTTGCAGTTTATGTTGGTAGAAAAAAGGTATTTGCAATGAAGAAGTCATTGGTCTTGCAAAATTCTATCATGTGATCTCTAGCATTGTTTTTACCACCAAGGCCACATTTTCCAACTACCGATTCTTCTTCTTTGTTTCCAACTTCAACATTCCAATCACCAGTAATTATTGATGCATCCTGATTGCATGTTTGCTCAATTTCAGACTGTAGAAGTTGGTAAAAATCTTCAATTTCTTCATCTTTGGCCTTAGTGGTTGGCGGGTAAATTTGAATAATAGTTGTATTAACTCGTCTTCCTTGTAGGTGTATGAATATTATCCTATCACTGACAGCATTGTACTTCAGAATAGATCTTGAAATGTTCTTTTTGACAATGAATGCTATGCCATTCCTCTTCAAGTTTTCATTCCTGGCATAGTAGACCACATGATTGTCTGATTCAAAATGGCCAATACCAGTCCATTTCAGCTCATTAATGCCTAGGATATCAATTTTTATGTGTTCCATTTCATTTTTGATGGGTTCCAATTTTCCTAGATTTATACTTTGTACATTCCACATTCTATTATTAATGTATGTTTGCAGCTGTTTCTTTTCATTTTGAGTCATGCCACATCGGTTAATGCAGGTCCTAAAAGCTTGACTCCAACCACTTAACAGGTTAACTCTACTTTGAGGACCCAGCTTTTCCCCAGTTGTCTTTTAAATGGCTTCCAACCTGATGGGCTCATCTTCCGGCACTATAGCAATGTTTTGCTGCTATTTATAAGGTTTCACTGGCTAATTCTTTTCAGAAATAGGCTGCCAGGTCTTTCTTCCAAGTCTGTCTTAGTCTGGAAGCTCAGCTAATGCCTGTCCACCATTGGCGACCCTGCTAGCATTTGAATACCACTGGCATAGCTTCCTCCATCACAGCAACATGCCAGCCTCCACATAACAACAAACCAACAGACCCGTGGGGGAACACAGGCCCTATAAGCTATTGTTCAATCTAGCCTCACAGACTGTTGAGTTTGTGATTCTTACCAGACCAATGTCTGCTTGGACAAACTTTGCTGTGAGTCACCTATTAAACCAAGTCAGGGTCTTCTTCTGTGATGGTTAAAGTTATGTGTCAGCTTGGCTGGGCCATGATTCTCAGAGGTTTGACAGTTATGCAATGATGTTGTTTGGCAGTTATGTAATGATGTAGTTATCCTCCATTTTGTGATATAATGTAATCATCTCCATGATGTGATCTGATGTGATTAGCCAATCAGTTGTAAGTGGCCTACATCTGACATATATATGGACATTCTGGCAACTTTCGCTGGCTTTTGCTTGGTCTGTATCCTGCATCCAGCTCATCATCATCTGACAGCAGCCTGCCGTATTGCCTGCTGATCTTGGATTAGTCAGCCTCCACAGCCCATAAGCTGGCAGCCTGCCATCTGACCTGTCAATCTTCAACTTGTCAGCCCCTGCAGCTATGTGAGTCAGGAGAAGCCTCCAGCCTGAGCCTAACCCATGGACTTGGGATTTGCCAGCTTCTACAACTGCTTGAGTCATTTCCTTGAGATGAATCTCTCTCTCTCTCCACATATATACATGTTTCACTGGTTTTGCTTCTTTAGAGAGCCCAACCTAAGACAAATTACATCTTGTTTTTGTCCTGAGACGCTGGGCTTTAATCCAGAGAGAGCATTCTATCTGGTTTTTCTGTCTGCTGACAGTTTGGGGGCCTGAGATTGACTGTTGCCAGGTCTCATAAACCAAAAACCAAACCCACTGCCGTCGAGTGGATTCCAACTCATAGCAACCCTATAGGACAGAGTAGAACTAACCCGTAGAGTTTCCAAGGAGCGCCTGGCAGATTCGAACTGCTGACCTCTTGGTTAGCAACCGTAGCACTTAACTGCCACCAGGGTTTCCATGGGCTCATTTAAGTTTCGATTTTCTTCTTTAAGGAAAAACTGCTTCCTATGAGTTCTCTTGTTCCTAATTCTTGTGGCATAATGTTGCTAAGGATGATTTGGGCCTTCAGTGGCCACTTTGAGAAACTTTTGATATAAATTGGTTCATTTTAAAAGTGCACTGGGAAAAGGATGGGGCATTTATTTTGAGTAGTATAACAAGGCCTCAGAAAGACAAAATTATTCTAAAATTGCTTCTCTTAAAAATTCTTTAAAGCTTGAAGAAGACATGGTTATGTAGATGTAAAATGTTCCTACCCCTGGATAGTATTACAAAATTAGATTATAATAGCCCTTCAAGGAGCTTTATTCTGATTGGTTTAGAAATAAAATAGTAGGCCGGATGGCACAGTGGTTAAGTGTTTGCCTGCTAACAGAAGGTCAGCAGTTTGAACTCACCAGCTGCTCCTTGGAAATCCTTTGTGGCAGCTCTTCTCTGCCCTATAGGGTTGCTACGAGTCCGAATCAACTGAAATGGCAATGGGTTTTTTTGTTTGTTTTTTTACAGTCCTTATATAGATTGAGTGGGAATCGACTAGACGGCAACAGGTTTATTTTTTTCTATATAAATTGAATATTCCTGAAAGTCCCTGAAATTAAGGAAATTCAACATTGAATGCTTTTTTTTCAATTTTAAAAAACAGGTATCACAGAAACTTTTAAAAAATTAAAGCTCACATAATTTAGATAAACATTTGACAAACTAAACATTTAATTTTGATATAATAAAATCTGCCATGTTTTTCTGAGTTACCACTGTTCGGTATAATATAAGCGTACATTTTTATTCTCCTTGTGTGTGCTTTTCCTAACTTACACAAGTTTACTAATAGAACAAACTAACATTACTTCTACTAAATATTTAAGATTATAAAAATACATAAATTTGTGTTTAAACACATCATGTTATAATTCTGACAAAATTTACTTCAATAGTAATTATGTTTTGTAGCTTAAAAGTAATTTCCAAGACCTTTAGATAGCTTAAAATCTTGAATACTAAATTGAGTTAATTGATGGATATTAATTATGATTTAAGTTTATATTTTTGTTTTTTGTTTTATATGCCACAAAAAGACTACATAAGTTTATATATTTTCATTTTTTATTTTATATGCCACGAAAAGACTACATATATAACTATATACTCGTATACCTATATCTATCTATCTATCTATCTATCTATCTATCCATCCATCCATCTATCTATCTATCTATCATCTATTTGGGTCTGCAAATGAACATGCCCCGTTTATTTCCCCATCCTGAAAATTTGCTCTATAAAAAAAAAAAAAAAAGCTCTATAAGGACTATTATTTCTTGCGGTCAAAACGCACTAAGATTTAATAGGCTTAGTCATAATTTTTTAAAGAGTTTTTAGTATCAAATAGTACATAGAACTAAAATTTGGTTTTCTCTCTACTAAACTGACCATTTTTTAAAAAAATTTCTGGATTGCTTTTAGTAAATGGCAGCAAAAGTTTCTCTTAATCTTCTGTGTAATCTGCCTAGAAGGTAGAAATCCTGTGTTTCATCAGAATAAGTTCCCCAGTTTATGTTGACTTCATCACGTCCTTGACTGTCTTAGAGAACCAAGCCTTCCTGATTTTGAAAAAGTTGAGGTTTTCACAATCAAGTCACCTTCTGTATTAACTTTTAAAATCTTTTTGTTGTCACTCTGGTTAAATATCTATCCAGGTATTTTTTTTTCAGTGACCTATGATCCTATTTACCTAAATGTTAAAAATCCTAACAACTTTTGGTATTTTGCCCTCCCAAAATTTAATCCTAAATTATATCTTTTATACCTAAAACATTGTCTTTTGGGACTTCCCAGAGAGTTGCTGGAAAGTCACAAAAGATCTGTTTTTTCCCCAAAAAAAAAAAAAAAATTTTTTTTTTTTTCTGTGAGGGGAGAGGAGCCCTGGTGGCACAGTAGCTAAGAGCTCGGCTGCTAACCAAAAGGTTGGCAGTTCGAACCCACCATCCTGTGGGCCAGTTCTACTTTGTCCTAGAGGGTGTCTATGAGTCCAAACTAATGGCAGAAGAAAGTTTGGCGAGGGAAAAAGTGCTAGAAATAATCAGGTTTATTTGCTATATTGCATGGGAAGCATTGTCAAATCGGGGGACATGTCTAACTTTCTTCAGGTTAAAATTTTGTATAGGTATCAGTGTCCTTCCTGCATCCTGGTGATGTTTTCTCTAATATTAGACAAAAAAATAAAGTATCAGTTACAATTTCAGTTTTTTTAATTATCTATTTTGTTTCTTTTATATATATACTTTTCATGGTTGAACAGAACAAACTAGCTTCTCATTAAACAGTTAGTACACATATTGTTTTGTGACATTGGTTACCAACCCCACAACATGTCAACACTCTCCCTTGCCAACCTTGGGTTCCCCATTACCACCTTTCCTGTCCCTTCCTGCCTTCTAGTCCTTGCTCCTGGGCAAGTGTGCCACTTCAGTCTCATTTTGTTTTATGGGCGTGTCTAATCTTTGGTTGATGGGTGAACTTCAGGAGTGACTTCATTACTGAGCTAAAAGAATGTCCAGGGGCCATACTCTGGGGTTTCTCCGGTCTCTGTTAGGCCAGTAAGTCTGGTCTTTGTGTGTGTGTGTGTGAGTTAGAATGTTGTTCTAATTTATCTCCAGCTCTGTCCAGGATCCTCTATTGTGATCCCTGTCAGAGCAGTCAGTGGTGGCAGCCAGGGACCAGCTAGTTGTCCTGGACTCAGTCTGGCGGAGCCTGTAGTACTTGTGGTCCATTAGTCCTTTGGACTAATCTTTCCCGTGTGTCTTTGGTTTTCTTCCTTCTGCCTTGCTCCAGGTGGGGTGACACCAGTAGAGCATCTTAGATGCCTGCTCATAAGCTTTTAAGACCCCAGACGCTAATCACCAAAGCAGAATGTAGATAGTATTATCATCATAATCTCAGCCCTTTTTTAAAAATTGTTAACTTTATTCCTGTAATTTGAATCTAGCATCATCTAGGCCAATGGTTTTCTACTGGGTCTTTATATCAGTTACCTACGGATTTTTATTAATGAATGTGTTTAGGATTTACTCCAGATTACCAAATCTCTTTAACTGATAACCTTCGTATATTCTTGGTATATCCTAACTACATGCTTAGGACATTCATATTATACTATGTCTCAGGATTATTATATGCTATATCTCAAAGTTCTTTTCCCTCTAAGGGTTATGTTCATCAGTTTCCATAAATTAGATATAATATCCACTATTCTTTGAAATGGAAACCCTGGTGGTGTAGTGGTTAAATGCTATGGCTACTAACCAAAGGGTTGGCAGTTTGAATCTGCCAGGCGCTCCCTGGAAACTCTATGGGGCAGTTCTACTCTGTCCTATAGGGTCACTATGAGTCGGAATCGACTGGACGGCACTAGGTTTTATTCTTTGAAAATAGGTTAATCATTATGTTCAGACATATTTTGTCTAAAGTTTTTTGAATTGGCTTTATTTTGCTTTGCATATCACAAAGACAACCAAAATTTTTTGTCAATTTCCTTACTTTTGTAATGAATTCTATCAGCCCTTTCACTTAAAAAGAAAATATTAGTGGTATGTTAAACATGGTCTTTTAAAGGTTTGTCTACATACAGTTTTTATTTTTTACCTTGATGACGTACTGAAAGTACTTGCAATCAACCACAGACCAGAATATTCCAACAAAAAAAAAAATCTCAGAGGCCCACGAAAAAGACTATACCAAATTTTTGGGGCATAGACTTCTAATTACACTGCTTAAATAATCAGACTAATAATGATTTTCAGAACTCTAGTAGAGAAACTGATAGGTACACAAGACTGCAAACCCAAGATCATATAGGATAGAAATGAACTGCACAGGACTGTTGTTGTTAGGTGCCGTCGAGCCAGTTCCGACTCAAAGCAACCCTATGTACAACAGAATGAAACACCGTCCAGTCCTTCGCCATCCTCACAATCATTATTATGCTTGAGCCATGTTGTAGCCACTGTGTCAACCCATCTCCATGAGGATCTTTCTCATTTTCGCTGACCCTCTACTTTGCCAAGCATGATGTCTTTCTCCAGGGACTGGTCCCTCCTGACAGCAGTCCAAACTATGTGAGATGTAATCTCTCGATCTTTGCTTCTAAGGAGCATTCTGGCTGTGCTTCTTCCAAGACAGATCTGTTTGATCTTTTGGCAGTCCATGATATACTCAATATTTTTCACCAACACCACAATTCAAAGGCGTCAATTCTTCTTTGATCTTCCTTATTCATTATCCAGCTTTCGCATGCATATGTGGCAATTGAAAACACCATGGATTGAGTCAGGTGCACCTTAGTTTTCAAGCTGACATCTTTGCTTTTCCACTTTAAAGAGGCCTATTGCAGCAAATTTGCCCAATGCAATGTGTCATTTGATTTCTTGACTGCTGTTTCCAAGGGCATTTATTGTGGATCCAAGTAAAATGAAATCCTTGACAACTTCGATCTTTTCTCCATTTATCAAGATGTTGCCTATTGGTCCAGTTGTGAGAATTTTTGTTTTCTTTATGTTGAGGCGTAATCCATACTGAGGGCTGTGGTCTTTGATCTTTATCAGTAAGTGCTTCAAGGCCCCTTCACTTTCAGCAAGTAAGATTGTATCATCTGCATAACACAGGTTGTTAATAAGTCTTCTTCCAATCCTGATGCCCCATTCTTCTTCATATACCCCAGCTTCTTGGATTATTTGCTCAGCATACAGATTGAATAAGTATGGTGAAAGGATACAACCCTGATGCACACCTTTCCTAACTTTAAATCATGCAGTATCCCCTTGTTCTGTTGGAACGGCTGCCTCTTGATCCATGTACAGGTTCCTTATGAGCACAATTAAGTGTTCAGAAATTCCAATTCTTCACAATGTTATCCATAATTTGTTATGATCCACACAGTTGAATGCCTTTGCACAGTCAATAAAACAGAGGTAAACATCTTTCTTGTATTTTCTGTTTTCAGCCAGGATCCATTTGACATCAGCAATGATATCCGTGGTTCCACGTCCTCTTCTGAATCTGGCTTGAATTTCTGGCAGCTTTCAGTCAGTACACTGCTACAGCCGCTTTTGAATGATCTTCAGCAAAATTTTGCTTGCATGTGCTATTAATGATATTGTTAGATAATTTCTGCACTCGGTTGTATCACCTTTCTTGGGAATAGGCATAAATATGGATGTCTCCCCGTCAGTTGGACAGATGGCTGTCTTCCAAATTTCTTGGCATAGATGAGTGAGCACTTCCAGCACTGCATCCATTTGTTGAAACATCTCAGTTGGTATTCCACCAATTCCTGGAGCCTTGTTTTTCACCAGTGCTTTGGACTTCTTCCTTCAGTACTATCGGTTCCTGACCATATGGTACCTTCTGAAATGGTTGAATATCAACAAATTCTTTTGGGTATAGTGACTGTGTATTCTTTCTATCTTCTTTGGATGCTTCCTGCATCATCTAATAGTTCCCTCACAGGATTCTTCAGTATTGCAACTCTAGGCTTGAATTTTTTCTTCAGTTCTTTCAGCTTGAGAAATGTTGAGGGTGTTCTCCCTTTTGGTTTTCTATCTCCAGGTCTTTACACACGTCATTATAATGTTTTACTTGGTCTTCTCAAGTCACCCTTTGAAATCTTTGATTCAGCTCTTTTACTTTATCAGTTCTTCTTTTAGCTTTAGCTACTTGACATTCAAGAGCAAGTTTCAGAGTCTCTTCTGACATGCACTTTGGTCTTTTCTTTTTTTCCTGTCTTTTTAATGACTTCTTGCTTTCTTCATGTATGATGTCCTTGATGTCATTTCACAACTCATCTGGTCATCGGTCATTAGTGTTCAAAGGGTCAAATCGGTTATTGAGATGGTCTCCAAATAGCATAGGACTAGATGGACTGAAAGATTATTGTGGGTTTTGTGTGGGGTATTGTTGATATTTTAGTACTCTTATGAATATAGGAAACCCCTTTCTCTCTTTTTCTAAAATATCTATAACTTATAACAATTTAGTAGATTATGTTTTATAAACAGAAATGAGACATTTATCTTTTTCTCCCTGCCTGATCCCTCCAAAATTAGAAAACTCAAAAGGAGGGTGATTATAGAGAGAAGCTTTATGTTTCAATAAAAAATTGTATGGAATCCTTGTGCACTCTCAGATCCTGATCTCGATCATTGTCTTTAAACCACTTTACAAGTCTTTGTAAACTACAGACAAATAATGCTTTTTTGTCCTCTGCCTACAGATTGGACTGGTTCTTGCTTCATGGATTATGCTATTCCCTAAGTGCCCATACATAATCAATTACCCAAAGGAAAAATTTAGGAACATGAAAACAAACATAAAATTAGAAAGCAGAGAAGAAACTCTAAAAAGACTAAAAGAATTAAGATATGAAAAACCTCTTATGGTAGAAACACTTATACAATGCCCTATAGCTGGCATAATGTCATTAGTTACTAAAATAGCAGATTCTTGCATTGGAAGGAAAATAATCAAACCTCCAATGGTTTTAGATATTGCAGTCTTCAAATTAGAAATTTCCACTGTTAAACTTGGAAAAGCTGTAAAGACCATAATTAATAATTGTCTGAAGTGTGAACCAGGATTTTGTAGGTTAGCTTTAGATTACCTGTTGGCCTTACACAGAATAGTCTATAGGGCCAAAGTGTTGTGTATACATCAATGATACTAAAGCTGAAAAATACAGTGACATATGCTTAGACAGCTGCAGAAGTAGCTTATTCCTAACCTGAACAGATGTGGGATTTATTTTCTTGGTTTGGAGGTATAGGGTCATAGTTTCATGGAGTATTCCAACCAAGTGGCCTTGTATTACTTCTAACTTTTCTGTCCCATCTCCAACTTCATTTTATAGTGCCTGGGGTCTTAAAAGCTTGCAAGCAGCTATACAAGATGTATCAACTCGTTTGTTTGTGTGGAACAGCAAAAGAAAAATGAACAAGGACCAAAACAAGAACTGAGCTATATATCTAAGTCCCTTGACAACAAATTTATAAAAGTTCCATAATGCCAGGAGAACTGGATGGCGCTTGGCTACAACTAAGTGTTTTGATCAAAGATTCCATAAAAGATTTCTAATCAAAAGGGAAGAAAACGTACAACAAATTTAAAATGATCCTCATGGAATCCAGACTTACTAGAACCACTGAGGTAGGATGAGTCCCAGAAACCATGGCCCTAGTGTTATGGATGGAAATGTGTTCCCCAGAAATATGTGCTGTAAATCCTAACCCTGATACCTATGATTGTAATCTCATTTGAGAATGGGGTTTTCTTTGCTGTGAAAATGAGGCCATATCAGTGTAGTTGTGTCTTAAGCCAATCACTTTTGAGATCTAAAAGATGAGCTCATGCACAGAAGAAAGCAAGGACAAAAGGGAGAAGACACATGCCACACGGAGCTCACCAAGGAACACAGGAAGAGAAGCTGGAAGAGACAAAGATCTCCCCGCCCACCCCGGGCCAACAAAGTCCCTAGAATTCAGAGTCCCTCTGAATTCAGCCTCCTAAACTGTAAGAAAATAAATTTCTGTTCATTAAAGCCACCCAGTGTGTTATTTCTGTTAGAGCAGCATTAAGATACCTAGGTAGCCCCTGAAACCGTAATACTTTAGCTTATTCCGCAAAAGAATGTTTGTCTTGAGCATCGTGCTCTTTTAAAGAATTATCTGTGTGTGAGCAAATTGAAAACAGCAATTCGAAAGGTTAGATGAGAAGCTGTTCTTTAAGGCTGATCATTGATTGTTTAACTTACTATTTTTTTTAATGTTATAAATTACTATGACCCTGTTTCTACGATAATATATAAACACTAGCTATAGACTCAGATAAACTGAGTTATATAAAACTGTAAAAATCTTTCTTCCCTGGAGCATTCTCAACATTCCAGCCACATTGTTCTCCAATTTGCAAATTATATATTCAATAAACTTTAATCAATTTCTGTAATTGGCTTAATACGGGTTTTACTTCAACAGAATGAGATGGACACCAAAATAAAGGCCGAGTTCACACTATTACCACCTGTTATGGATTGAATTGTGTCCTCCAAAAATTTGTTGCAATCTTAACCCCTGTACCTGTGAATTCGACCTCGTTCTGTGTTGCAATCTTAACCCCTGTACCTGTGAATTTGACCTCGTTCTGTGTTGCAATCTTAACCCCTGTACCTGTGAATTCGACCTCGTTCTGTGTTGCAATCTTAACCCCTGTACCTGTGAATTTGACCTCGTTCGGAAATAAAGTCTTTCAAAATGTTATCAGTTAACAAGAGGTCATATTGCAGTAGGATGGGCCCTAATCCAATCTGAATGGTGTCCTTTTAAAAGAGGAGGTACAGAGGGACACACAGCGAAAGGACAGCCATGTGAAAATGCCTCTAAAAGCCACTGAATGCCTGGGGCTACCATAAACTCCGAAACCAAAACCAAAACCGCTGCCCTCAAGTCAACTCGGACCCATAGTGACCCCATAAGGTGGGAGAGGCAAAAAATGATTTTCCCCTAGAGACTATGGAGACAGCATGACTTCTAGCTCTCAGAATTGTGAGACAATGCATTTCTGTTGTTTGGCTAATTGCCTCCACGAACAACTGCCTCCTTTGCCATGAGAACAGAAGAACTAGGTGGTGCCCAGCTACCACTGAACTTTTTTTTAAATTGTGCTTTAGGTGAAAGTTTACAGCTCAAGATAATTTCTCATACAAAAATTTATACACATGTCGTTATGTGACATTAGGTGGAATCCCCACAATATGACAGCACACTCCCCCTTTCCACCCTGGGTTTTCTGTGCCCATTCAACCAGTTCCTGTCCCTTCCTGCCTTCCCATCCTGCTTCCGGATGGGAGCCTCCCATTCGGTCTCATGTATCAGATTGAACTAAGAAGCATACCTCTTATGTGTATTATTTTTTGTTTTATATTCCTGTCTAATCTTTGTCTGGAGAGTGGGCTTCGGGAATGGTTTCAGTTCTGGGTTAACAGAGCTTTCAGGGGCCATAGTTTCAGGGGTTCCTCCAGTCTCTGTCAGACCATTAAGTCTGATCTTTTTATGAGAATTTGAGTTTTGCTCCACACTTTTATCCCATTCCATCCAGGACTCTCTGCTGTGTTCCCTGTCAGTGTGGTTATTGGTGGTAGCCAGGCACAGTCTATTTCTTCTAGTCTCAGGCTGGTAGAGTCTCTGGTCGGTGTGGTCCTTTAGTCTCTTGGGCTAGTATTTTTCTTGTATCTTTGGTTTTCTTCATTCTCCTTTGCTCCAAGTGGGATGGGACCAATTGATGCTTCTTAGATGGCTGCTTGGAAGTTTTTAAGACCCCAGATGCCACTCACCAAAGTGGCTTGCAGAATTTTTTTTAACAAACTATTATGCCAATTGACCTAGATGTTCCCCGAAACTATGGTCCCCAGGCCCCAGTCCCAGCTACTCTTTCCTTCAAAGTGTTTGGATGTGTCCAGGAAACTTCTTAGCTTTTGCTTTGGTCCAGTTGTGCTGACTTCCCCTATATTCCCCTATATGTCTACTATCTAATTAGTGAATTCCTCTCCCCATCCCCCACCCTTGTAACCACCAAAGAATTTTTGAGTTTAAACCTGTTCTTGAGTTTTCATAATAGTGGTCTCATATAACATTTGTCCTTTTGTGACTGACTAATCTCACTCAGCATAATTCCCTCCAGATTCATCCATGTTGTGAGAGGTATCAAAGGTTCATCATTGTTCTTTACCATTGCATAGTATTCCATTGAGTGTATGTACTACAATTTGTTTATCCATTCATCTGTTGATGGGCACTAGGTTGTTTCCATCTTTATTCTATTGTGAACAATGCTGCAATGAATGGATATGCATATGTCTATTTGTGTGATGGCTCTTGTTTCTCTAGGATATATTCCTAGGAGTAGGATTGCTGGATCATATGGTATTTCTATTTTTCTAAAGGAAGAGCCAAATCATTTTCCAAAGTGGTTGTATCATTTTACATTCCCACCAGCAGTGTATATGTGTTCCAGTCTCTCCACAACCTCCCCGACATTTATTATTTTGTGTTTTTTGGATTAGTGCCAGCCTTGTTGGGGTGAGATGGTATCTTATTGTAGTTTTGATTTGCATTTCTCTAATGGCTAATGATCATGAGCATTGCCTCATGTGTCTGTTAGCTGCCTGAATGTCTTCTTTGGTGAAGTGTCTGTTCGTATCCTTTGTCCATTTTGTAACTGTATTGTCTTTTTGTCATTAAGATGTTTTAGTATCTTGCAGATTTTAGAGATTAGACTCTTATTGGATATGTCACAGCCAAAATTTTTTTCCCAGTCTGTAGGTTCTCTTTTTACTCTTTTGGTGAAATCTTTTGATGAGCATAAGTGTTTGATTCCATTACTGAACATTTTGATTAAAGATTTTACAGAAGGATCCTGATCAAAAGGGAAAAAATGCAGAACGGAATTTCAAATGCTCACAGACTCCAGACTTTCTGGAGTCATGCGGGGTAGATGGACCCCTGAAACTATTGTCCTGAGATAATCTTTAAAACTTAAACTGACAATATCCCTTGCAGTTTTCTTAAAACCAAGCAGTAGATTAGCTAAACTTGTAAAGAATGCCTGCCTTAGGCATTATGCTCTTATAAGATCCAAGTGACAACATCAACTCAAAGGATTAGATAGGAAGCTTGCGGGCAGTGAGTTTATGTTAATAGGGGAGGAACAACTCAGAAAAGGAGGGTGAGAATGGTTTCACAACTTGAAGGATGTCATCGGTGTCACTGAATCGTACAGGCAGAGACCGTTGAGTTGGTGTATCCTTTGTTGTATACATCCTCAACACCAACAAAATCAATTTTTAAAAATAATAAGAAAAAGCAAAACAGAGAGGCAATCAGCAAGCTGTTCACCACAGAAGTACTTTATGTCCCCAATATTAAGACATAGCTTTTTCACAATTTTTCTGAAAATAGAATGTGACTATCAGAAACAGGGGGAAACCCTGGTGGAGTAGTGGTTAACTGCTATGGCTGCTAACCAAACGGTCAGCAGTTTGAATCCTCCAGGCGCTCCTTGGAAACTCAATGGGGCAGTTCTACTCTGTCCTATAGGGTCGCTATGAGTCGGAATCGACTCGACAGCACTGGGTTTGATTTGTTTTTCTTTTTTTTGGTATCAGAAACAGAAGTAGGCTGTTGTTATGGACTGAATTGTATCCTGCCAAAATATGTGTTGTAAATCCTAGCCTCTATGTCTGTGGTTATAATCCCACTTGGGAATGGGTTGTCTTTGTTATGTGAATGAGGCAAGATTAGTATAAGGTGTGTCTTCAGTCAATCTCTTCTGATATAGAAAAGAGATTAAACAAACAAGCAATAGAAGCAGAGATAGGAGAAGAGAGACACCATACCACATGACTATCACCAAGGAGCCAAGGAACAGAAGCTTAGAGCCGAGAGAAAAAGAAAGCCTTCCCTAGAACAAGCGTCCTCAATTTGGCCTTCTAGCCTCCTAAACTGTGAGAAAAATATTTCTGTTTGTTAAAGCCACCTACTTCTGGTACTTCCGTTACAGCACTAGGCGAATAAGACAGTTGTCATTTAGTTATCACCGTCTACGTGTGTATGCACCAGGGCAAACCCCGCAGAGGCAATCACAGAACTTCCAAATAGAAATGGGGTGACTGGATTATGCATCTGAGGAACTAGCAACTATACGCCAAACATTTCGTTCTCAAAAACTGCCAGCTGATTTTTAAGAGAAGCTGTTTAATGTCTTAAAAAACCCATTGCCATTGAGTCAATTCCAACTCATAGCGACCCTATAGAACAGAGAAGAACTGCCCACAAAGGGTTTCCAAGGAGCACCTGGTGGATTCGAACTGCCAACCTTTTGGTTAACAGCCATAGCTCTTAACCACTACGCCAGCAGAGTTTCCGTTTAATGTCTAGCAATATATAAATTCAATTAAGAAAATAAAAATTAAGTTAGGAAACGTAGCTGAAATCAGAATATTCCTCAAAATGCCAGTTCTAAAGAGATGAAGTCATACTCAAGAGTATGGCTTACAGATATTAGTCTGTCAACATAACACCATACATAATACCTTATGTCCCAAAATTATGCCAAAGAGTCTTTTCTGAGTCCGGATTCAGAGAGTAAAGGCTTATACTCTGACTTTTGTGACAGTCGTATATAATTTTTATATATGTAATTATATGGATAAATATATGCCATGGTCATTTCATAAACACAAAAACATATATATATCAATACAGTCTTTCTTCCACACTTTCCCCCAACATTTCCACACTTGCAATCAAGAAAACAGATAGTATACGATAGAACTAGAGAAAACAAACAAGAGAAACTTATTTTACACCATCAACTATCCTAAAAGCATTCAGAAAATAAAGATCACTGTAAAAGAGTGCCACGATGTTTGACAGTTCTAAACGCACATAGGTCATCACGTGACGTGTTCTGAAGCACCCACTACAGAAGGGCAGATTTTCCCGGTTCTCAGCCTAGGTGTTAGGTCCTGCCCGTGTGTGCATATGTGAGTGTCTGTATATGGATGATAAGTGTGTCTTCTGTTTCTGGGGTTTCTTTTTTTTTTTGGATGGGTAGAGGGGTGGGAGTCAGTTTCCAAACTGTAGCTCAAAGGTTCCTGAATCTGTCAATGAATGCAATCACTTGACGAGCTCAGTAAAATACTGATTCCCAGGTCCCAGGCCTAGGTATTCTAATTTAACAGGAGACCTGGTGGCGCAGTGGTTAAGAGCTATGGCTACTAACCAAAAGGTCGGTGGTTCAGATCCACCAGCTGCTCTTTGGAAGCCCCACAGGGCAGTTCTACTCTGTCCTATAGGGTCGCTGCGAGTCGGAACTGACTCAACAGCATCTAACAACAATAGGTGGATCCCTAGAAATCAATAGTTTTAAAAATTGTTCCAGGAGATTCTGGTGTCTTAGTCGTCTAGTGCTGGTATAACTGAAATACCACAAGTGGATGGCTTTTACAAATAGGAATTTATTTCCTCACAATAAAGTAGGCTAAAAGTCCAAATTCAGGGCATCGGCTGCAGGGGAAGGCTCTCTCTCCCTCTGTCGGCTCTGGAGGAAGGTCCTTGTCCTCAATCTTCCCTTGTTGAGGAGCTGCTCAGGCGCAGGGACCCCGTGTCCAAAGGACACGCTCTGCTCCTGGTGCTGCTTTCTCGGTGGTATGAGGTCCCCAGCTTTCTGCTTCCTTCCCTTTCCTTTTATCTCTTGAGAGATAAAAGACGGTGAAGGCCAAACCCCAGGGAAACTCCCTTTACCTTGGATCAGGGAGGTGACCTGAGTGAGGGTGGTGTTACAATTCCACCCTAATCCTCTCAATTTAAAATTACAATCACAAAATGGAGGACAACCGCACAATACTGGGAATCATGGCCTAACCAAGCTGATATACAGATTTTGGGGGGGACATAATTCAATCCATGACACTTAGTATAGAAAATATCATTTCTATAAATCAGAATGTTTTTCCACGATTTCAGTGATTATTAGAATGTTTTTGCAATCCCTCAGAATAAATCACAGAGCTTCCAGAGAAAAAATAAACAAATCTCTGTTGTTTAAAGCGACCCACCTTGGCTTTAAACAGCCCCAGGCACTGAAATACCATCATCATCATCACCACAACTATCATCCAAAAGCCCTTAACAGCTCAGGACATATTGCCACAGGCAGCTCAAAGTTCCAAACCCAGACAGCTAACTAAGAGCGGACCCCACCTGTGTGGGCTGCAGCACTGAGCTAGGAATCACAGCTCCTGCTCCGCACTTATCTCTGCCACCTGAGCAAGCCACCTAACCTCCCTGAGCCTCACCTGTAAAATGGCACTGACAGTGCCTGCCCTTTCTACTTACTGTGAGATTCCAACTCATGAGCGGCAAGGAAGTGCTTTGCAAACTGTGAAGTGCGGCTCATACGAAAGCAAGGGAGCTTTCTAAACATGCCATCTAAGACACATAGGTTAGCAGAGGGCAACGTCTGGGACACCACTTGTTTTGTATGATGATGACGTAGGAACCCACGTAGGTAGGCTGCTTGCTAGGTGTTGTTTTTCTGAGTTGTGAAAATGGATTTGTGCTCACCTCTCTATATTGTCCCTCCCAGTTCCCTGTCCCTATGATCAGGGACGAAGACAGCACGACAGAAGGACACACTGCACTGAACCATGGATGGACAGTGAGACACTGATTACATTATATGTAGGTCAAGGTTAAGCCATTCTAGATGTAGAGAGGTGTGTGTGTCTTCAGCTGGGCAGTGGGGTCCTTAGAGCAGCTCAGTGCACTGTGTGAGCTAGAGACTGAGTTCATGGCCACTAAGACAAGAGATTGGGAAATAGGTAGTGTCGACACAGATGCTGGGGGCGG
The DNA here is from genome assembly GCF_030014295.1 of Loxodonta africana. NCBI lineage: Eukaryota > Metazoa > Chordata > Mammalia > Proboscidea > Elephantidae > Loxodonta > Loxodonta africana. The sequence goes on from NC_087362.1 coordinate 74,750,872, forward strand.
AAACGGTGGATGGAAGGCTTACACAACTCTGTGTTCAAGTCAGTTGCTGACATTACGAATACTCACGGGTATCTTAGGTTTCTGTTGTCCTCCCTAGGCCCCTTTCCCCTTTATTGGTAATCAATTTATTTAATCAAAACGTATGGCATTCTCTTGACAAGGATAAACAAGAGCGACTCACAGCAGTAGGTTCCAAACTTGGCTTTTACAAAGTTACCTCACTGGACTTTCTCCATGGCCCCATGAGGTAGGTGTTGTTATGCCCCTTTTACAGATGGGGAAACTAAGACTTACAAGGGCTAAGTAACAATGTGCTCAAAGTCAGCCTAGCAGGAAGTAACTATATACAAACCATATTCAAATCTGGATTTTCTGGCGCCGTCTTCCCTACGCTGCCTTGGTTATTGTATGCCTTTTGCCCTCAGGTTTCAGAAACCGTGCGTGTGCGTGCGTGTGTGTGTGTGTGTGTGTATCCATGTGCCTCTGAGTGTGTGTGTGTTTTGGAATGATGGGTCCTTTGAGCTGTTTTTCTGCTTGAAAACATGTAAACTCACAGAATTTCCAAGACTGGAAAGGACTTTAAAGGTCATTTCATACAGTTTATTTAGCAGGCGGGGAATCGATCTGAGGCCCAGAGGAGGAAGTGGCTCCACCAATGTCTTTTCTGTAGATTGTGTCACTTCAGTCAGACCCTGGCTCTACTGATTCCGTTGCTGGCACCATCCTACACTCTCTCCTTTCACAAGTGTCCGTGAAAAAGAGGAAGACCCTCAATGAGATGGATTGACAGTGGCTGCAGTAATGGGCTCGAATATACCTACTCAGGTGAGGAAGACACAGGACAGGGCGACTTTTCGTTCTGTATACAGAGGGTTGCTATGAGTCGGAGCCAACTACATGGCACCTAAGGACAACAACAGCACCTCGAGTCTTGCTCTGTACTCATTCTAACAGATCCAGGAAGACTTTTCCCTGGATAGACTTTTGCCAAAAATTTGTTCTGACCATTCGTTCTTCAAAAAAGACTTAGTGGATACCTACTAGGCGTACGGCACTAATAGAGGTGCTGAGAATAGGATGAACAAGACAGATAACCGCCCCTGCCTCCTGGAGCTTACACCGCTAATGGGGGAGGCAAACCAGTAAAAAGTACCTAAACAAGGTCACTCCAGATGCTGGGAAGGAAATAAAACAAGGAAGTAGAAGTAGAAGGAGCCCTGGTTGCACAGTGGTTAAAAGCACTTGGCTGCTAACCGAAAGGTCGGCGGTTCGAACCCACCAGTCACACTGTGGGAGAAAGAGTGGCAGTCTGCTTCGGAAAAGATTACAGCCTTGGACACCCTATGGGAGTTCTACTCTGTCCTGCAGGGTCGCTGAGAAGGAGTCCACTGGGCCGCAGCGGGTTTGGCTTGGTTAGTGGAGGTGGGCTTTGCATGGAGCGGTGAGAAAAAGCTGGTCTTCAGTTCTCACAATAACCTCTAGAGGCTATGGGGACCCCGTTTTACCCCTAAGAAAAGTGACGTTCCAGAGTGGCCAGCACGACAGAGCTAAGCCCCAAACTCCTGGCCCCGCTTCCCACCGGCCCTGGCGAGCGGCCGCTCCCCCGCCTGGCCTTGGATGATGAAACTCGGGACGGCGACTGCACCAGCCAGCAGGCCGCGTCCTTGCAGGTGCTGGGAGGGGGGCTGCGCCTCCGGGAGAAGCTGCGAGTAGTCCACATTGGCGCACGGCTGCAACGACGGCCTCTGCCCAGCGCCCAGCTGGCTCCGGGTCCCGGCGGCCGGGACAAAGAGCCCTCCCAGCGCTTCGCAGGGCTGCACCCAGCGCTCCAGCCTCCGGCCCGGCCCCCGCCCGGCCCCTGCCCGGCCCCCGCCTGGACCGCCCGGGCCGCGCGGAGCACTGTGGGCGTTGTAGTTTGCCGGGTCTCCGCGCTTGCGCCGAGAACGGCCCGGGAAACTACAAGACCCAGCGGCCAGCGCGCGGGCCGGGGGCGGGCTCGCGGCTGGGGGTGTGCGAGCGCACGGGGCCGGGTGGTGCGGGCGCCGGGATGCGGCTGCGGGCAGTGGAGCCGGGGAGCAGCTCCGGGCGCGCGCGCTAGCCGGGGAGCGGCGTGGGCTGCCCAGGCGGCGACAGGCACGTTGCAGGCATGCACGGGGCGCCGCCTTGCACAGCCCGGCTGAGCAGTGCTTGGGCGCTGCGGTGGTGCGGCACAGGGTGCCGGTGGCCGGGAGAGGGGCGCCGGCCCGGAGCCAGGCTGGCACAGCTCGCCGACGGAGCCCTGGGCTGGGGAGGACGGGCGTCCGTTTCGGCCGTGCGCGACGTGTTTGTTCTTTCTCTTTTTGTGCCAAGGTTCCCCTGGGCGGGCGCACGATGCAGCTGGCGGCGTTGCTGGTGCGGCGGGGATGCTGCCCCCGGCCCCCCGGCCCCTGGGGCCGAAGTCAGAGCAGCGCAGCCGCCGAGGCCTCGGCGGTGCTCAAGGTGCGGCCCGAGCGGAGCCCGCGCGAGCGCATCCTCACGCTCGAGTCCATGAACCCGCAGGTGAAGGCGGTGGAGTACGCGGTGCGGGGGCCCATCGTGCTCAAGGCCGGCGAGATCGAGCTGGAGCTGCAGCGGGTGAGCGCAGGGGCTGGGGCCCGCGGAGCGGGGGAGCCCGGGGAGGCTGGGGCGCTGCTGCAGGAAGAGTGGCCACGGCCCTGCACTGGGGCTCGACCACCGGCCTTCCCCCACCCCACGCCAGCACCTTCATTCTGCCAAGCTTGGCTAAAACAAAAGTGACCTCCTTCCTCCCTGCACCCACTGGTGCCGGGCACCTGGCACGAAGTAAGGCCTTCAGATACGGTTCACTTGTTGAATTGAATTCATCGATTATAATGGAGTGGCCCACGGTGCCAGGTGCTGAGCGTTACGTGGCTGCCCCGCCCGCGTGCAACCAGGATCCAGATGGGGGAGAAAAACGTCAGTAAAGGAAAAAAACAAACAGTTGCAGGTAGTGAATTAATGCTTCCCAGAAATTAAATCGGAGGAGGGGTGGGGTGGGGAGTGGGTAGGGTGGGGCTCTGAGAAGTATTGAGTTTGTTCTGGAAGCTTTTTTTCTCTCTGTCTGAGGCCTTTTGCCAGGAATGGTTCCTTGACAAGAGTGGGTGGACTGGGGAAGGGGTGTGGAGGAGAATCCCTCAGTTCGGTTAGGCCCCCGGGGAGCCCTGACTGACCAGCTAGCTGCCCAGCCACCCCTTGTTCTCTGTCTCTGAGGACACAGTAACCTGGCTTGGGCCTTCTGGGTCTTGATTAGGAGGCCTTGGGACTTCCTTCATCCTGGTGGCTGACTGGCTGGCATCTTGGCTTGAGTTCACAGCTATGTGTAAACTGGCCACGCACCCAGGAGTGATTTCTGCCTACCGACAACCAGGGTGGTGTGGTGGGTGTAAGAGATGCCCCCTGTGGCCACCAGACTTCTAATCTGGGTGGAATTTAGGAGGCAGAGTCAAGAGGGGTTATCTAAAAAAGTAAACCTAAGATTTCTAAGAAGGTGGTGAAGTAGTCACCCAGCTGCTTGCTCAAAATAATTCTGACCCAGAAATAAGGCGGGGGGCAGGGGGAGGCTGCTCTTTGATTTTATTCTCAGAGGCAGCAGATCCCGATATTTCAGGGTCAAGATGGTCAATTAGTGTCCCTTGAAGGCCAAGGTAGAAGCCATGGTGAACACTTGCCCCCACTTCAATGGGGACATAGGGGTATGCTGAGCTTATGACCTGCTGATACCCCGTTGGCACACTGAGTTCTGCTGACTCAAAACAGTGAGCTGGACAAATCAGAGTCCAGCATCCCCTTGCAGGGCTAAGTTTAAAGCTTGCCCCTGGAGAAGGCTGGTTCCATTTCTGTACCTCCCTAGTTAGAGCTGGGCCGGGAGCAGGGAACACGTTTTTTTTTTTTTTTTTTTTTGCTCTTCTTGTTGACACCTGGCAAGCTGGAGCTGGTCATCCTGGAGGCAAAGTCTCTCTGTTAAACCTGGGATTAAATTGTTCTTGGTTTATCATTTTACAGATGATTTCTTCAGATGCAGAGCTGGCAGTTTTCCAGAGATTATCCGACCTTCTGCTAAATGACAGTTTGTTTGTGGGGCTGTCTTTGACTTGAGAGAGCTGACTGCCATATTGTTCTCTGGGCCTGTACCTTCCCCCTTTCCCTGCTCCAATTCCTTAAGGACCGGTGGAATTTTTTAGCAGACAGAGCAAATGTGAGAACATTCTAGCTGGGGACAGTGCTGTGAACAAAGCCAGGAGGTTGGGGGGAAGAGGGGTGGTGCTGTTTGGAGAGCACTCTCTGGTTGAGGTATGTGGGAGATGGATGAGATGGAAACGGTGGACGGGGGTCTTGCGTGATGGCTCAGGAGTGTATGGCGTGTTTTGGTGGGAAGTGGGAACCAGGACAGGTTTTCCAGCAGGGATGTGGCTCAATGATTGTAGGTAGGCCAACTTCTTGGTTATTTAAGCCAGAGGCATCCTATGGTTTCTGAGACATCCGCATGTTCCACTTAGTCAAATTCTTTCTGTCCACCAGCATTCTCTGGTGCTTTTGTTCTGAACCTGTCCCTTCTTGTTCTTGCTTTAGGGCGTCTCCTTTGCTCAACTGGAGGTGCCAGAGATACTCTTTCAGCCAGGCCAGTATACCAGTTACCAATTGTTATTGAGTCAGTCCTGACTCATGGTGACCCCACATGTGTCAGAGTAGAACTGCACTCCAAGGGTTGTCAGTGACTGATTTTTCAGAAGTAGATCGGTAGGCCTTTCTTCCAAGGTGCCTCTGAGTGGACTAGAACCTCCAACCTTTCAGTTAGCAGCTGAGCGCATTTGCTGTACACCTCTTTAAACCTTTCCTACCCAAGGAGACAGCCCCTCTCCACTTTGCTAGGTTAAACAATACCTCTTCTGAAAAAGCCAGCATTTTCCCAGTCTTTTCCTTTTTTTTTGAGGGGGGCCTTTTGCTTGGCACAGCTTCAGTTTCTCGGCCTCTGTTTTGAATTGTGATCAGTGCTGCACTGATGTTATAAGGGTTTCAGTTTTATTGGTGATTGAATGGCTTAGGGTTTATAGGGAACAGGATGACTTGGGGTGAATCCCACATTCTCTCTGGGTCTCAGTTTGCCAAGTCTGTATAAGGAGAGAAGTGACCTGGGTGGGCTCAGAAGTTCCCACCTGCTTTGAGTTTCGAACTTCCTTGCCTGTCCATGGGTGTCCTGGGGCACCCGTCATGGCCTCTGTGCTACGTTATGGAATGTGTCACCAGATCCTCTGCAAACACTATGCGTGTGTGGTCGGACACATGGCTTTGGTGTTTGACTTTGGGGCGGCGGGCCAGCTGAGTCCTGTCCTTGCTCCTCTGAAAGGAGAGCCAGAGGGAGGAGGGGATGGGCTGAGTGGGCAAGCACAGGGCAGTCTATTCCGCTACCACCCCGTGTGTTCTCAGAGGGGCCCTGTGCCTCCCTGACAGCAGCTCCAAGGAGGAGAACCCGTCTTAGCTCTTCAGATCCTGTGCTTCTTGGGTGTTCGCTGGGAGCAGCACTTAAAATGAGCTGCAATTAGTAGGAGTTTTGAAAAGACCTGTCAGCTCTTCCTCAGTCTGCTTCTTTTTTTCTTGCTTTATTGCGGGGGTTGGGGGGGGAAGGACAGAGAGGGTGGGCGTAAGCACAAGTGGAGATGGGGAATGGCTTTACATTTTCCAGTTGTAAAAGTAAACACCAAACCTGTTGCTGTCGAGTTGATTCTGACTCAGCGACCCTATAGGTCAGAGTAGGAGCAGCTGGTGGATTCAAACTGCCGACCTTTTGGTTAGCAGCCAAACACTTAACCACTGTGCCACCAGGGCTCCAAAGTAAACACAGTCGGGGAAAAACATTCAGAAATGGGATTCAGGAAAAGGGCCGCTGATTGGCACCGTGTTCATCAGTGCGTGTTGTGTCCAGACACCGGTAAAGGTGTGGGGTGGCAGAGCACAGTGCTGTAGTTGGCTAAGAACTAAGACTGGAACCTCTGGATGTGGCGAAATCTCATTGGTCGTTTTCTTTAGAGTTTAGATGCCACTTTAAAATTATGAAATTTGCTATATACCCTTCTAGTGGGAAGAACCCTGTACCCACCCACCCTGCCCAAGCCACACAGCCCTGCCACCTGGGCTCTACCTGTGTGTGCTGGGGACCTCAGGCAAGTCGTTCACAGCACTGTGGCAGCAGTGTACTCTTCTGCAAAATGGGGCCAGTTTAGTTCTCCTAAAAACTGGTTTGATAATGTTAGTGGTCAGACTTGGAACAGCTACGAGCCAGTTAGAACTCTAAAGAATCTTTGTTCTCAGGCTGCTAATAGACCTGATATGCTAAGACTCCCACTTTACTTCCCTCCTTGGAGTCTCTGTGGGTCTGGGAACGTGCTCTGTGGCTTGCTCTTTCCTCCCTAGGCCTCAGCCTTACTGTCCTGAATTATCCTGTTTGGAGCTCATTCAAATTCCATCCCTGCTTCTGCTTTGCAAATCTTGGCTTCTCCCGTTGACCTCCGATTTCAGGGTCTCCACGGACTTTGGACATGTTGTCAGGAAGAATCAATACCTGGAGAAGGACTTCATGCTTGGTAAAGTAGAGGGTCAGTGAAAAGAGGAAAAGCCTCAATGAGATGAACTGGCACAGTGGCTGCAACAACGGGCTCAAGTATAAGAAGATCGTGAGGATGGCGCAGGACTGGGCAGTGTTTCATTCTGTTGTCCGTAGGGTCACTATGAGTCGGAACTGATTCAATGGCACCTAACAACAACCCTTTCAGGACCTAGGTCCAGCCTTGCCTGCTTGGGTGGTTAGGTAGGAAACTCAACCCTTGGAGCTCCCACCTAATCTCTTAATCATGGGCGTGTAGAGCTGGGGCTCTGGTTTCTTCCAAGCATTCTTTGTCTTCCCCAGTGCTCCAGACCAGACCCTGTGCTGAGCCAGGGTTTCCTCAGCTGGGAAATGCAGCTGTCTTCAGGGAATGTGGGGTCTACTTGGGGCTTATCTCTGGGGCCTCTTTCTGTAAGGCTTCCTGCCTGCCCCGGTCTCCACCCATCACTCCTTTTGGGTTAGGAACCTCAAGGCCTTTTCACAGACGTTCCTGGGGCTGTCATGCCCTCATTCCCACCCCCATCCAGCCCCTTCACCATGCCCATTTCTTATCCTTCACCAGGCTGGGTTCCACCAGCCTTGTCTGCCTTGATTACTTTTGTCACCAGGCACGGGTGATGAAAAAGTGTTTGTTGACTGAGAGGTAGGGACTCTGAGAGTAATGGCCCCGCTCAGCCTTGTCTGCCCACATGTCACATGGATGACAAGAACCATCCCTTACATGAGGAAACGTGTGCCATTAGGCTCATCCGTCTGCCCTTGAACCCTCACATGACGATGCTGGAGCTGGGCTGGCAAGGACAATCATAGATCTGTTTTCCTTCCCTCTGAAGGGGCAGTGGTGGTGCAGGACAGAGTTCTTGCCATCTGTGTTGGAGGCCTGAGTTCAGTTCCAGCCAACGCTCGCCGTGTGCAGCACCACCTGTCAGTGGAGGCTTGTGTGTTGCTATAATGCTGAACAGGTTTCAACAGAGCTCCCAGACTAAGACAGACTAGGCCCGGTGATCTCTTTCTGAAAATCAGCCAATGAAAACCCCATGGATCACAGTGGTCCTATCTGCATCCAGTCGTGGGGATGGTGCAGGACTGGCAACGTTTTGTTCTATTGTGGGTGGGGTCGCTATGGGTCGATGGCAGCTAACAACTATAACGACAACACCCTGTGAAACATGCCATCCCTGGGGCGTGGGAGCCTACTCCCCTGCTCCCTACCTGAGCCACAGTGCTGGGAAGGGAACCCTCCCCAGGTGAGACCTTCCTTAGCTCAGCACCACATGGGGAAGCAGCACTGGGTGCATTAAACAGGTGGGCTCCAGTGTGCAATGAGAAGAAGCCAGTACATTACCTGCTTGTTAGTCCCTCTGAGCAGGCAGGGCCCTGGGGACAGGCCTGAGGTGAGGTCACCATGGTGTGCCTACCAGGCCTGGAAGAGTCACCATGGGCAGGAGTCTGCCCCAAACCCATGGCATTTCCCAGCCCACATGTGGACCCTGAGTGACCAGATGCAAAGGCTACCTAGAATTGTCTCTGTGTGATGGCCCTTGGCTGGGTGGGTTGTCCCCTTGACCCTTTTCCACTGAGGGAGCCAGTTTCTCACCCACAGCTCATCCATCATAGCAAAGTATCTGCAGGTGCCAAGACCCAAGAAAAGAGATGCTCAATTTCCCCAGGCTTCTTGTCGACAGGCCCTGAATCAGTTGCATGGTTCAGGGGGAGGGCCTGGGGAAGGAACATCCAGGGCTCTGTTCTGGGCATTATTCTCACCCTGTAACAGGCTGGCTGAAGGCCTGCAGCTGTGTGTTGGTTCCTGCCCCTTGAGATAGTGACAGATTTGTTCCCTGCTGAAGAAGGGGCTATATCTATACTCTGGAAATCACCTGCATTCAGCTGGCCAGGCCTGGGGGCTGCATTGAGCCAGTCATGCTGACAGAGGGCTCTGTGCTAGGAGCCCAGCCAGTACCAGGGGGTGGGTCTGGCTCACCCCTTTGTAGACGGTGGCCAGGGCAGCTACTGCAACCCCCAGCCTTCTTGGCTTCCACCTGCAGAATGAAGCCCCGAGACTGCATACCTCCAGGCCGTGTCTCTCCAGGGTACTTGCTCTCTCCCCTGGCAAAGTTCCAGTGCAGTGGGCAGTGCTGTGCCCCTCACCCTGGTTCTCTGGACTTGGATCCCTTCTTTCCAGTGCCCCTGGGGATTTCTTCCTCCATGTTGACCAGCTCTGAAGAACTTGGTACAAAACCAAAAAACCGTTGCCGTTGAGTTGATTCTGACCCATAGTGACCCTATAGGACAGATTAGAACTGCCCCATAGGGTTTCCTAGGAGCAGCTGGTGGATTTGAACTCGAAGCATAGCTTTTCGAGACTTCTCAGTCCCTGGCTTGCTTGCAAATGCCCGGGACCGTTCCTGGGGTACCCTCTCAGCGCCCCATGCCTCCTTGTTCCAGAAGTCACTAAAGAGTTTCTATATGGGAGGAGCTTAGGGATTGGAAGCTTCTAGTTTTCTAGTGGGGACACCGGGCTAGGAGACTTGTTTTACAGTTGCTTTCATCTCTCAAGCCCCTTGGTTCTTTCTTAAGCTGGATGTTACTGATTTTTTTTTAAAAAGCAAAGTTTTCTCAAGTTGATTTCATTCACACATTCCATGACATGGAGGAAAAAACAACTGTCTAAACCAAGAATTGTGTTTGTTTGTTTTTAATTTGTATTTGGGTGCCTTTGGGGAAAGGGCAGCTGGAAACGGGCCTCGGGCTCTGTCACCTCCTGTTACCCATCCTTCTTTCTCCGCTGTGACCTTGACAACCTCATTCGTGGTCTGGATTTGTAGGGTGATGATATTGTATTCTGCCAAGCCATTTCACATTATTGCTCTCAGATAATCCCTTCATCACCCTGGGAGAGGGGGATGGGTCATTGAGGCTGTTGCTAACCAGTGGCTAATTTTGTTTAGGTTTACCAGGGAGCCATGAGGAACGCCCACATATCCAGATCCCACCAGTCTTTCATGCCAAACCCCATCTCCTCCTTTGCAGGGCCGGGGTGTCCTTCAGTCACCTCTGTGGTGGCGTGGCAGGGGTCTCCGAGTTCCTCCTCCCTGTGATCCCTTTTCTGTGCCAAACACATTGCTTAAGCAATGGCCTCCATTCAGGTCTCCATCAGGCCTTCCATCCCTGGCGCTTTTCTGAAAAATGTGAAAATCAGGCCACATTCTTCTTCCTAAAGGCCCAAGTGGCAAGGGACGACCCTGAAAGCTTGCTGCCGGCTGATGGTGTGTGGTGGGGTCAAGGGAGTCTTCAGGTCCCTGGCTGTTGACTTGTGCTGTCGAGCTGGAGCTGTGCTCAGGGGTGGGGTGTGGAGGCGTGGTGGGCTTCTCTCGCGGATGCTTTGGTGTGTTCTGCTGGCTGCCGCTTCCTTCTTGCCACATTCGCCCAAGAGCCTTCTTTTAGACAGCCCTGTGAGGTGACAGACCGGCTGTCCACCTGCAGCTGTCTCAGGGTGCTGGCCACCCTGGGAGGCTCTTTGGGCCTTTCAGGAAACAGTGGAGCAGAGTGACTGAGAAGAGTGAACTCGGGAGGTTGGCATTCAAGTACTGATCAGTCCTGTGACCTTGGGCAATCTGCTTAATCCTTGGAGCCTCAATTCCTCATCTGTAAAATGGGAATAAGAGCAGTTCTTCCTCCTGGGGTGGTTGTGAAGATCAAAGGTGACCAGGCAGTGTACCTGACCCTGATCAGGCTGAAACTAGTGGTGCTTATTAATGAACATCTGAGGGAACCTGCCAGGCCTCTGGAATGCAGGGTCTGAGTGTCTCTGAGTAACCACTTGCTGCCTTCTCTCTGCTCAGGGTATCAAAAAACCGTTCACTGAGGTCATCCGCGCCAACATCGGGGATGCCCAGGCCATGGGCCAGCAGCCAATCACCTTCATCCGGCAGGTGAGCAGAGGCTGCTCAGAGAGCTGGGAACCGGAGGCTAGGAGAGGCCAGTGTGGGGTTACAAGGCCAGCCAGGTCCTTTCACCTCTGCCACCCCGTCCATCCAGACTTCTTGGGACACTGCAGATACCAGAACCCCATACGGAGGTGCCATTCAAGTAGCAGTTTCCCCCTCCCCCTGCCCCCAGTGCCCAATACCCCAGGTTCTCTCCCTTAGCCTCCTCCCTTTTCTGAGGTTGTCTCAAATCGCTAAACCCATTTTGGGGTTGGTGTGGTATACAAGGTTCCCAGGGCCGTCCTCCATGGTTTACGGTCCTGGACGCTGAGTTAGGAGCTGGTCAGCAAGAGCATCGTGGGTAGGCAGGGGCTGGGGGAGGTGATGAGGCCCAGTGGGCTGCAGGGTGGCTTGTGATGGGCAAGTCAGTAGCTTCCTGGGTTAGCCTGACCTGGGTCTGAGTGTTGCTCACTAGCTGGATGGCTTTGGGCAAGGGGAGCGTGCACAGAGGAGGTGAGATCCTGCCCTGCTGTCTGGGGCAGGAGACTTCCCCGTGCTGAGGAGGGGGCAGGAGCTGGGGCGCCTCCGCCAGCAGGGCCTAAGGGAGTTTACACAGGGCAGCAGGGCTAGAGCTGAGACTGGCACTGGCCTGAAGAGCGTCCACCATGCTTCCCTCCCTTCTACCTGTGGTCGCTGCGGACCTCCAAGAGCCTGCCCGCTGCCCTGGAAATCAAGTTCCCAAGCTGGGCCCAGACCAAACAGGGAGAAGGAGGAGCCCAGCAGAGGGGTTCTGCCAGAGACATGGAGACAGAACAAGGTCCCCACTGTCTCCCCGGGCCACAGGGCATGCACAGGCCCCTGCTGCCTCAGCCTCTTCTGACTGGCAGGCTCCTTTCTAAATCCAGCCCCGCCAGCCATGGCAGGCGCTGCCTCTCTGCCTGGTGCTGGCTTCCCAGGCGTTCTGCACCTTCTCTGGTCTTCAGGCTGCTCGGAGGCAGGCAGGCTGGCTACTGCCCATTGCGCAGGTGAAGGTAATCCAGGCCCACCCAAAGCCATCCGGCTGAGCTCAGTGCCCTGAACCCTGCTTCCCCTGGTGCTCCTCACTCAGCCCCTCCACCATGCCAGCTTAGACTTGCCCCTGAGGCCAGCTGACTGCATCTTTGCACACATTTCTTACTTAATCCTCTTGATTTGTGGGGTGAAGGTGATTTTCTATGTTAACAGAGATGTGGACACTGACCTGGTTTGGGGCTCTGGCGAGGAAGGGGGTGATGATGAGGAGTCCAGGAAAAGGGGGATGTAGGAGTGGGGAGCAGAGCTCAAGGTGAGAGTAAGGAGGGGCGGTGCAGTCCTCCTGCCAGCTGGGACCTCCTGCCCCTCAGGCCTGGCCCCTGCTTGGGAGACCCCTGGCTCTTGGGGCCTTAGGTGTGTGAACCCACTGCCCTTTACAGAAGGGTTGGGGCCGAGGGCTGATTCACAGCCTCCCTGTTCCACATCTCTGCTTCTGGCAGCCCACCCTTGGCCCCAAGCCCGGGCCCGAGGCGTCATGGTGTCTCCCACCTCTCGGCACCTCCTCGTGGGCTACAGAGAGCCCGGTGTTCCCACACACACTCCCTGAGCGCCCCCAGGCCTGAGCACTCGTGGACAGGTTTGCTGATCCTCAAAGTCTCGTCTTCCCATACGTCCTGCCCCGTGTCGGCTGTGTCCCTCCTGGCGATTTGGGATGGGGGTGCTAGAGCCCAGCTGTGCCTCTGTTCCTTCAGGTGATGGCACTGTGCACCTACCCTAACCTGCTGAACAGCCCCAGCTTCCCAGAGGACGCTAAGAAACGCGCCCGGAGGATCCTACAGGCTTGTGGCGGGAACAGCCTGGGTGAGGCCCAACTTGCCCGGCCCCAGAGGGCGTGAACAGAGCGAGTGTTCCAGCGAGAGCCTGGGCCGGCTGGATGGAGGGCGGTGTGCGCGTGTGCGTGCAGGTGGGGCTGACTGGATGGTGGTGCGTGTGTACACCTGCCTGCGTGCAGGTGGGGCCGGCTAGATGGGGCGTGATGCGTGTGTACACGTGCGTGCGTGCGCACATGTGGGGCCGGCTGGATGGAGGTTGGTGCGTGCATGCATGTGGGCCTGGCTGGATGGTGATGCGTGCGTGTATGTGTGCGTGCGTGCATGTGGGACCAGCTACATGGAGGGTGATGCGTGCCTATGCGGGCATGTGGGACCGGCTGGATGGAGGGCGATGCGCGGGCGCGTGCGTGCCTGCGTGCATGTGGGGCTGGCAGGATGGAGGGTGATGAGTGCGCGTGCCTGCGTGCACGTGGGGCTGGCTGAATGGAGCGTGGTGCGTGCGCGCGTGCATGTGGGGCCGGCTGCGTAGAGAATACGGAGCAATGTTCTCAGCCGGGACTGCGGTATGCTGAGCTGACGTTGTACAGGCAGCCTTTCAAGGATCAGGGCACTTCAGGCTCAAGAGCGTGTGTGCGTTGCTGGATTTGGGTTTTAGGGCTGGGCGCCAGCTGCAACAGAGGAACTTTCCACCAGAGGATTGGCCTCGGCAGCAGGAGGCCGAGTGGAAGCAAAGGGCACAACTTGGTCCAGTGTTCGCCCCTCCGTGGCCTCGAGCACGCCGGCCATCAGGCCCTGTCTGGGAGCATGGCCAGCTGTCGGGGAGGGGAAGCTCCTGAGTTCCCGCTGGCTCCCCACCCTCCCACCCCCACCCAGCCCTTTTTTTCAAATTTAGAATTTTTTTAGAATTTCATTAGGGATGAAAAGTGAGGAATTTTCTTTTCCTTTTTTTATTTTATAATTGTGGTAAATAGATATGTAACAAAACATTTGACATTTTCAACAATCTTTCTGTTGCAGTTCAGTGACATTATGTTAACCATGTTGTTCAACCGTCTCCGTTACCGGTTCCCAGGTTGTACCGACTGCTTAAGGGAAGCTCAGTGTCCCCTAAGCAGTGAGCCCTCCTCCCACCCCCAGTGACTACTCAGAAGCTTTGGGCTGTATGCACTAGAGATATCATGTAACTGGGACCCTGGTTCTCTTTTCACAGACTCCTCCTCCGGTCTGACTGTGCAGGTTCACCCTTCCGTTTCTCTGAGTTCCCATCACCCTCTGTTGAGGGCCCCTGCCCAGCTCACTGCTTCCTTACTCAGAGCTGCACTCCAAGCACAGGTGGACTCCGTAGAGGGAGGCCGGGAACGTGGCCCTGTAGCCGTGAAAATAAAGCTCTCTCCCCCTGCTGAGATGGATTTCCAGCTTCTGGGCTGCTGGATCTTTGTTCTTATCTCATTTGCTTTCATCTGTTTATTTTTGCCCCATTCCTTTGCCCAGCGCCTACTTGGGGAATCCAGCTTCCCTCACCTGGAGGAAGCCAGTTGTTCTTCAAGGCTTTTTTAGGACGTTCTGGACTGAGGAACTGAGAAGGAGATGGGGAGGCTTGTGGCTTGCTTAGCAGGGCATCAGCTTCCCTTTCACCTCCCTGCCTCTCCCACTGCCCCCCATTGCCCTGCTCTGCCCAGTCTCGAGAGCCCTGTGCCCACTTCCTGGCTGCAGTCTCCCTGCCAGGCCTCTGTCTGAGCCTGGGCACGTCCTCAGTGGTGTCCCTCTCAGGAAGGGGCTAGCCTGGGTGGCATGTGGGCCAGTGGCCTTGTGTGTCGAGGCCTAACCCCAGGCTGGCAGACAGCAGCCCAACAGCCCCGAGGTTCAGCAGCCTCCACGCAGCCCCAAGGGGAAGGGTACTTTTCAAAGACCCCGTGACCATGGGCCTGAGACCCCTGGAAGCTCCAACCAAGAGGCAGGGGTAGGAGGAGTTTGCCTTCTGTGTACCTCATGTGAGTGCCTGATGCGAATGGAAGGGGCACGGGGTCTTTGTTCCTCTGTGCTGAGTCAGAATCATCAAGTCTTTGCAGCTGTGCCAGGCAAGGCTGGGGAAAGTGGGGGCGGGGAACCGTGTCCATGTGAGTCCCCTCTTGGAGCATTGTAGCAAGAGCACGGTGGCCTTTGGGGTTTTTGTGACCCGTGCCAAGTTCTGTCCCACGAGCTCATGAGCACAGGTGAGGCAGGGACGCTCTGAGCCTGTCCTCATCCATGACCTAGGAGGTACTCAGACCTGAAGGATGAGTAAGAGAGAATCTGTGAATGCATGCCAGGCACAGGGAGCAGCCCGTGCAAAGGCCCCGAGGTTTGGGGAACTGAGTGAGACTGAGTGAGGTAGAGCCAGAGTGTGGCAGCGTGTGATGAGGCTGGGGAGTTTGGCAGTGGTTCCCGTTTGTAAGCTCTGGGAGGCAGGCTTGCTTTCAGTCTCAGGGCACTGGGTTCTAAGCAGAGGCATGGGAGGGCAGGGTAGGGCCCAACAGTGGGCTAGGTGCTCTAGGAGAAATAAGTAATGGTCCCTTCCTTCAAGGAGCTTACAGTCAAGCTGGGGAGGCAGGGCTTCCTCTATATAAAGTAACTAGAGAAATTATAGGCCAGGAAAGGGGTGGAATCTTTAGGACAGGCTCCCTGGAGACAGGTGAGAGCCGAACCTTGAAGGATCAGTTGGTTTGGAGCAATAACAAACCTGGAGCCTCCTTAGAAGGGTAGAAGGTCAGTGGTCTGCAGGTGCAGGGAGCTTGCCAATGGTGAAGGCCTGGGAATTCAAGGGAGCAGATAGGATAGAGACAGGAAGGAGGGGAGGCCTGGCTGGGGTGGAATGGACAAGACCCCATGGAGCAGAGGGGAGGCATTGAAAAAAAGCAGAGGGAAATAGGAAACCCTGCAAGGTTTCTGAGCAAGGGAGTGCAGAAGTATCAAATAATTTACTCAGCGGAGGGAAGATTCTCTAAGGCCCGCATTTGTCCCTTTCCCATTTTTAAATTTACAAAATACTTAAAATGTATTCAAATACCCAAAATAATGTAACAAAATCCCTTGTACCTATCATCTAGATTTGACATATGTTAATGTTCGCCATTTGGCACCTTAGAGGATTGGTCTAGTCCCCTCATTTTACAGCTGGTTGGGGTGGTGAGCCCAGTGCCGCACAGAGAGGCTGAGGCAGAGCCAGGCTAGTGCTGTTTCAGTTCAGCATATTTGACTGTGTGCTTCTGGGTGCCAGGCCCTGGAATAATGTGTGTAAAGGCCCCAGGGAAGAATGTAGTACTTTCCAGAAACCCCACCCTGTCTCTTGGTAATGGTCTTGCAGTAGCCTTAGAAGAAGTAGGCTGGTTTTCTTTAGATATAGTATAAAATTCAGAAGGTATAAACGCAAATACAGTGAAAGCCCTTCCTCCCGTTTCTGACTCTCAGCCTCCTGTTTGCTTCCCCAGAGAATCCACCTCACCGGTTGGTGGCTCCTTGTAGAGAGATTTTGTGTACGTTTAAGCAATTTCTAATTCCTTTTAAAAGAATAAATGGAGGACTGACATTTAAAAAAAAAAAAAAAACTTTTTATGAAGGTGTAACAAACAGTAAAATGCAAAATACTAATGAACAGCTTGAATAATTTTTATACATGTGTCCACCCATGTAACTACTACCCAGATCAATATACCGAACATTTTCAGCACTCCAGGGGCAACTTTGTGCCCACTTCTAGTCAATACTGCCCCCAACCACTGTTCTTCCTCCTGGCACCATAGATAAGGTTTCTGTGTGTTTGAACTTCATATACACAGTGCCCTGATTTTTCACCCCAGTGGCAACCTGAGGGTATTGTTGACATGTGGGGCACGCCCAGCAGCCCCAGCAGTCTGTGGTTGATGACAGTCAGAACTCTGGGCTCCTGGGGCTAACCATACAGCAGGCAGTGCCATTTTGGGCTAACATGAGTGAGAGACCCATTTCTTAAGTTCTGTGAAACCATGGGCAAGCAATGATGATTAACAAAAGCATAGGAATTCCAGCTTTGGTGACTTATATTGTCACAGAACTTGTGTAAATCCCCAGAAGAGTGGGCAAAAGCTAGGGCTTAGAACAGTGCTTGACGCATAGTACCAACCTAACCTGTTGCCCCTGAGTCAATTCCAACTCATAGTAACCCTGTAGGACAAAGTAGAACTGGCCCGTAGGGTTTCCAAGGAGCTGCTGGTGGATTTGAACTGCAACCTTTTGGTTAGGAGCTGACTCAGTAAATATTGGTGGTTAAATAGATGAGTGGAAATCCTGGTGGCATAGTGGTTAAGAGTTTGGCTGCTAACTAAAAGGTTGGCAGTTCGAATCCACCAGGCACTCCTTGGAAACCCTATGGAGCAGTTTTGCTCTGTCTTGTAGGGTTGCTGTGAGTCAGAATTGACTCGACAGCAACAGGTTTGGTTTGTTTTTTTTTTTTAATGGATGGGCAGATGGATGAGTGGATGGGTGGGTAGATGGATGGATGAGCAGATGGGCGAATGGATGGGTGGGTGGGTAGGTGGATGGATGAGTGGATGGTTCAACTGGGTAGATGAGTGGGTAAATGGATGGGTGGGTAGACTGGGTAGATGAGTGGATAGAAGGATGAGTGGGTGGATGGATGGATGGATTAGAAGACAGGTAGATGAAGCCCAGATGGGTGGTTAAACAGCTCATCAGAATTACAGAGCCCGGAGCAGTGGGAGTCAGACCCCACCTGATACCCTCTCCCAGTTAATTACTTGGACACCCCACCAACTCTGCAGAGCCAGACTGTCTGCCTCCAGTCACTATTTTGTTTGCTGTCTTACAGGATCTTACAGTGCTAGCCAGGGTGTCAACTGCATCCGCGAAGATGTGGCTGCCTACATTACCAGGAGAGATGGCGGCGTGCCTGCAGAACCTGACAATATTTACCTGACCACCGGAGCTAGCGATGGTATTTCTGTACGTGTAGGGCAGCTCGATATCGTCCAGAGTTCACCTATGGGAAGAAACAGCCTTGCATGTTCGGGCTGAAGCTGGAGCCACCAGCAGGGAGGCAGGCCTGGGGGAGGGAGTGGCTGCCCTCTTGTCCACCTGCCCCGGCAGCCTGCTGTTCCTGCCCCTTGCTTCCAAGTCCAGCTGGAGAGGGGCTGTGGGACACTCAAGTGTGCCCGTCGGTCTGGTAGCACGTCTTTCCTTCACGAGGCACAGGCTTGTGTTCCTACTGTGCCAGGTGCTGGAGAGACCAGGCGAGCCAAACACATTTGGCATCTGCTTACACACTAGTGCCAGAGCAGACAGGCATTTGCATCACATAAATACATGTCACATCACAGTCCTTCAGTTCCTGTCCCGCAGTGAA
Organism: Loxodonta africana; assembly: GCF_030014295.1. Taxonomy (NCBI): domain Eukaryota; kingdom Metazoa; phylum Chordata; class Mammalia; order Proboscidea; family Elephantidae; genus Loxodonta; species Loxodonta africana. Next base: position 74,768,656 of record NC_087362.1, read on the forward strand.
GAGAAGGACATGGTTGTACAAGGTGGGAACAGCAGAGCAGCGGGAGCTCAGACTGTGGGAGGGAACAGTCCAGGAAGGCTTCCCCAGGAAGACTGAGCAGAGGGCTGAGGGAGCCAACTGGAGGAGGCGGGAGGGAGTGTGTTCGGGGCAGAAGGTCAACATGTGCAAAGGCCTTGAGCTGGAGAGAGGCTGGGTGTTTGGAAAAGGAGCCTCTGGGTGGATGCTCACACGCGAGAACAGAGTTGTGGAAACGGAGCTGGGGAGGCAGACGGGGGCCGAGTCCTGCAGGGCCCTGGAGGCCACACTAAGGATTTGAGTTGTTGTACTAAGAGCAACAGGGAGCCATTAAAGGGTGTGAAGCAGGAGGGAAGCGTAGATTTATGTTCTTAGAGTTTAACTTTGGCTAGGAGGGGGCGTGATGGATGTGAGGGACCGTTTAGGAGGAGAGAGAGAAGGAGGTGGCTTGGGCTGGGTGTTAGCCATGGACACAATCAACCAAACCAGTTGCCATCGAGTCATTTCTGACTCATGGCGACCCATGTGTGTAAGAGTAGAACTGTGCCCCATAGGGTTTATCAACAGCTAATTTTTCAGAAGTAGATCATCAGGTCTTTCTTCTGAGGTGCCTCTGGGTGGACTCGAACCTCCAATCTTTCAGTTATCAGCAGAGCACAGTAATCATTTGCACCACCCAGGGAATCCAGAAAGAGTGAGGGGGGTTGATATCAGTGGTTAGTTGGCAAGAGGAGTCTGAAGTCCTGGGCTTGAGCCGGGACCTGTGGCCCCCCCATTCCTGTTCAGCAGCTCCTCCCCCAGCCTGGCTCAGTGCTAGGTGGGTGTTATGCTCTCACTTGGTGCTGTCTGACTTCTTCATCCTTTAATGGGCTTACCTTTGTCTTTTGGCCTCCAAGGGCTCATTGCTATTGTTTCGGATGTTTGTTGAGTGCTTTATTCCTTTTCCAAAGCATTTCAAATGCATAAACTCTTACTGGAGCCCACGAGAAAACTGAGGCCTAGAGAGGTTAAATGGTCTGCCTGCTTTCTGTCAGCCTCTTGTGACACTTGGGATTCTAATGTTGGGGCTCCCGGTCCCTAGCCACAGCCTCTTCCACTGTGACACAGCAAGGAACTGAGCCTGAGAAAGGGTCTAAACCTGTGTGTGAGGCGGGGACTCTCCTGCAGAGCCTTGGCGTATTAATTCTGTGAATTATCACCACTTCCCGCAGGATTCTGGCCTGCTTTCTCAGGAATCCTGCAAACGCAAGGCCCACTCAACTTGGAAACAGGTCACATCGCCACCTGGTGGCAGTAGGTGGTATTGTTCAATTTTTATCCATTTTGACAGTGCCTTTTTTTTTTTGTCCAGGGGGACCTTCCAACCGTGGGTGCTGAGAGTTCCTGACAAATCAGATCCCTGGGCCCCACCCCAGACATACTGCATGGGGCTTCAGGATAATTCCAAGCCAGTTTGGGGACCTAAAATATACTAACGCCTACTTAACTGTGTGCCACACACCGTGCTAAGAACTCTAACACATTTTGTTTATTCCTTATCAGTGCTTCTGAGTCAGTTCCCACTCACAGTGACCCCATGTGTGTCAGAGTAGAACTGTGCTCCATAGGGTTTATCAACGGCTAATTTTTCAGAAGTAGATCACCAGGCCTTTCTTCTGAGGTGCCTCTGGGTGGACTCAAACCTCCAAACTTCCTTTTAGTGGCTGAGCGTGTTACCAGTTTGCACCACCCAGGGTCTCAGCAGACCCCATTTTACAGATTAGGAGACTGAGGCCTGAAGGAGTTAAGCAACTTGTGCAGGGTCGTACTGGAAGCAGACAGTGGGCTGCTGGTGAAAGCTGGGCTCAGGGCCATCTAGCTTGTCCACCCATCGATCCGCAAAGGGCAGGGAGTGGCAGTGGCCCTCTAGGTGCGACTTCTCTGTTGCAGACAATCCTGAAGATCCTGGTTTCGGGGGGCGGCAAGTCACGGACGGGCGTGATGATCCCCATCCCACAGTACCCACTCTACTCGGCGGTCATCTCGGAGCTGGGTGCCGTCCAGGTGAACTATTACCTGGACGAGGACAACTGCTGGGCCCTGAACGTGAACGAACTCCGGCGGGCCGTGCGGGAGGCCAAAGACCACTGTGACCCCAAGGTGCTCTGCATCATCAACCCCGGGAACCCCACAGGTCTGTGCTTCACTTCCTTGTCAGCTTCTTGGAGGCAGGAGGGCGGCTGGCATACTGGGCTGCTGGACACTTAGTTCAGAAATAATACATGATCCTCTCCGCTGATCTAAAGCCGTGAGGTTCGCCGTAGGCCTTGTTAGGATATGAATAAGCAGGTGTTTTCTTGGCCGAGGCTGTGTTATTAGGAAGAGTTTTTTTCCTCTTCTCCTTGCTTTTACAAAAAGTCGCCACCTTAAGGTTATTTTTGGAGCTCTGGTGGCGCAGTGGTTAAACACTCAGCTGCAAACCGAAGAGTCTGCATTTGGGATCCACCAGCTGCTCCTTAGAAACCCTGCGGGCCGTTCTACTCTGTTCTATAGGGTTGCTATGAGTCAGAATCTACTCGATGGCAGTGTTTTTTGTTTTTAAGTTATTTAAACACATACCATTAATCCTTTCTTTAAAAACTCACAGGCCTCATTTTTCTTTCACTCCTACTTGCCATTGAACTCATTTTCAGAATGCTGTGTGTTTTCGTTTTTCTTTGATACAGGATTACTGTTTACCTTGAGGCCTGAGAAAGAAATGTATTTAAAAAAAAAAAAAAAAACTGTGTCCAGAAGTTGAGAAGCACCCCCAGTTTTGCACATTTTTCTTTAAAAAACACCAAATACACAAACACACAGTCCTGCCTGTTCTGGTCTTTCTGGGCTGCTGGCTTCATCTGCCCCCAATGCTATTTGTATACAGAGAACAAGGGCTCCTCTCTCCTCTTTTGTTGAGATAAATTGGGCCCAGGCCAAAAAGCATTGGAGTTGATTGTGGAATCTGCTTCTCGGGAACATCAAATCATGCTTCCATCAGCTGAAAGCAGCACTTGAATTCTCGAGTACAGAAAATGAGTGCAGCTGACGTTAGCGCTAGTTTATTTGCCCCAGCTCCTTGGGGGAGGAATCGGGATTCCAGCCATGTTGCAGTAGGGAAATGGTGTATTGCTGGGTTCTTGATCCTGGCTGCACAGTCAAATCACTCGGGCAGCTTTGAAACATCTCCATGTCCAGGCCACACCCCGAAATCTCCGGGGATGGGACCCAGGTGTCAATATTCTATGCAGCTGAGGTTGAGAACTGGAGTTTGGTTCCCAAACTTTGACTTGTTCAAACACAGCCTGCTGTGCCCGCTCCCAGGTACTTGGATGCCGTTGGTCTAGGGCTGGGCTTGAGAATCTGAATGTCTAACCAGCTAATGAGTAGGCGATGCTCTGGCCACTGGTCCCAAGACTACACTTGGAACAGTGAGTCCTACAGCATCCAAGGAAAGAGGCCATATAACTTGTTGACATTAGAGAATTGGTACTTTCTTGGCCCGGTGTCCGCATTGATCTTTACCTGACTAGAAAAGAATAACTGCACAGAGATTTTCCCATTCTAGGGAAACGGGTCATGTGAATGTATATTAAAACAAAACTTGGAATGTATATTAGGATAAGGAATTAGCTAGTTTTGCTCTCTGAGGCCTTAAGGAAGAAAAATTAGTCAGCTATTGGAAGATGGTGGATAGAAAATAGCAACCTGCCTGTGATGGCCATATATGTTGTCTGGACCACACGCTGGGATCACGCTGGCTAAAAGGTGTCAGGATGGACTGCGGTATTAAGCCAGGCCTCTTTTGGCGTCAAGACAGAAACCCAATTTTAGGCTTAAGGGATTGTATCGGGTAAGGCAGCACACCTGGACCAGTGTCACTGTCACCATGAGCCTCTATTTCTCAGCTCTGCCGCCTCTGGGTTGGATTCCTTTTGGGGGAGGATCTGTCCTTGGTATGGCCTTCAGCAGCTCCAGCCATTGTAGGCAAGCCTCTCCCATCATTTCAGCAAAGACCCAGGCCAGACTTTCATTCCAACAAAGACCCAGGCCAGACCTTCCATTGGCCCCAGTCAGGTCACCTGCCCATCTCTGGTCAGGTCTGTGTCCCATGCCCTCTGCTGGGATGCAGAGAAGGGGGGTGGGGCTTTCCAGACGACCGAGATCTGTAACTCAGAGAAGAGAAGCTGCTGGGCAGGCACATGGACGTTCCCATCAGTTTCCGAGACGTCGCTTTGGCCCAGCCTCTGTGAGAGGTACCGGGGAGGTCCCTCTCCAGCTTTCAGGGCCTCTTAGAAAGTCACCACTTCTGCGAGGCAGTCTGTGTCTCCCCCTGCTGGGCACAGCCTCTGGCCCCTCTGAAGCCCCGTACTGCCTTTCCCCGTCCTGCAGTGCTGTCCACGTGTCTGGCCACTCCTTCGCTCGGCAGGTATTGCTAAGTGATCGCTGTGTTCCGGGCACTGCAGAGAATTAAGCTCTTTGTCTTCAGGTTTGCATCCTGTGGAAGTACCTGCATACATCTGGGTCTTGTTTCTTGTAAGGGGCTGAAGGGTTTTTGAGGCCCTGGTTCTTGCTCAGTTCTTACCATTCAGTGCACGTAATTCTGCACATACTTGTTGCTCTAACCTGTGCTTCAATCTAGCAGGATGCAGCTTGTGAGAGGGTAAGACCAGGAAGGTTTGCAGGCAGGCTGTGCCCCTCGGTAGCCCCTGTCTGTCTGTGAGAACAGGGACTGGTTCCTTGCAGAAACCAGGGGCTGTTTCGCACCCCAAGAGTCCCGGAACCCTGAGATCGCAGCATATGAAGCCCTTTGGTGCTTGTTTGGCAGGGGAAAAGGTCAGTCCCCTTAGTAAAGGAATTGGGTTGTTGCTTAGATAGTTTGAGGCCAAAATCCTGGCTGAGTGATGCCATGTTCTTAGAAGAGTGTAAGCTTCTTCCCGGAGATATTCCTGCATAGAGAAGATTGGGCATGTGATTTTTAATAAAAAGGTAACATTCTCTACATACTGTTCTACATCAAGACATAGAGAGAGCACAAGCCCTGGTGGTGCAGTGGTTAAGCACTCAGTTGCTAACAGAAAGGTTGACTGCTCAAACCCACCAGCCACGCCATAGGAAAAAAAAGCCCAGTGATCTGCTTCCATAAAACTACAGCCTTGGAAACCCTGTGGGGCAGTTCTAGTCTATCTTATAGGGTCGCTAGGAGTCAGAATTAACTCCATGACGATAGGTTTTTTGGTCATAAATGTGTGTCTGTCTGTATATATGTGTATATATACGTACACATATATATGTACACATGTAAGTGTGTGTATATATACACAGTTGTCAGTTGCCACTGAATCAGCTCTAGCTCATGGCGACCTCATGGATAATGGGGCAAAACACTGCCCAGTCCTGGGCCACCTTCATGATTGTTGGCGTGCTTGAGTCCACTGTTGTGAATGTGTACATAAATGGATATATGCATGTACGTGTATGTGCACCAACAGATGCAGATAGCGGCACATATACACACACTTGGACGTATATGTGTGTGTGGTTACATGTTTTTTCACACACACGCCCCAGTTTGTAGTAAAACAAGCATCACCTCTTTCAGGAAGTCAGCGAGCCTGATGCAGTGTTGCCTTCCCAGGGTGCACTGAGCACCTCGGGTGTTCCCTGGGCCACACCCATAGAGGCTCTCAGGAAATACTGGGGATCCCCTTTCTCCCTTGCCACAGTTATTCCTTTCCTGCGTGCACCTGTGGCCTGACCTATAATCCAAGGGACTGAAATCTCGCTGTTTGCACTCATTTCTCTAAAATGGGCCGTGGATATTTCCACTGTGTGTGCTGCTCGAGCCCAGAAGGGGGTGGAGTGTGTGACGGGCGCTGAAGGCTGCGGGGTGCTCATCATCGTCTTGGGTGACAGCAGGGGCTCTGCCAATACTGTGCCCAGGCTCGTTCACTTACAAATAATTACTGAGCACATGTGTTGTGCCCACTTTGGGGCTGGACAGTCGGCCTTTATGGACCCTGTTCCTGCCTCACGGAGTTGCATCTGACTCCTGAGGAGTGAAGTATGATCACTTTCACCCAGAACCCGTCGGCCAGCACTAGTCTCTCCGTCGTTTGCTGTGGGAGAGTACGAAGGGAGTGATTTACCCCTTCAGGGTTATTTTCCTGCTCTTGATGACACTTCCACACCTTCTTGTCCTCCAGCACAGACACACATGCACCCCTCTGGTAAGAATAACAAGGAACTTGGGTGTGAAAACACTGTTCCCTCCACACCCTTGGCTTAAGTGAGCAGACGGGATGGGGCCGATGGCTCCAGGGGGCCTGGAGTTGACTACACCATTGTACACAATAACCGGGGTGGGTGATCTCTTGGAATCTTGAGGAACACAGGACACCTGAGTGATTCTGAATGGGATTCTGACCTGGGAAAAATTTAAATGGGATCGCAGCCTAAATGTTGGTTTTGTCGCGGATGTTTTAGGTCAGGTACAAAGCAGGAAGTGCATAGAAGATGTAATTCACTTTGCTTGGGAAGAGAAGCTCTTTCTCCTGGCTGATGAGGTAAGAGCAGCCCCAGCTCGCCACTCAGAGAGGGGTGGGGGGGCCAAGCTTTCTTTTCCAGGGGAGGGGGCTCAGGCCTGAATTTTGTTCTGTAGCCAGAAAGAACTTTCTAGATGTTGAAGGAGAGACTGTGGCTAAAGGTCAGGCTACTTAGTGTTAGAAGAGACTGTGGCTAAGCCATCCCTATTTTGCTATGGACTCTGGGTTATAAATTTGAGAAACTTAACCCAAACCACTTTAAATGTAAAAAGAAAACTAAAAAGACGATAGGTGTCATAGGTGAAGGACTGGATCCAGGGAGTCTCTCATTCCGTTTCCCTGCGTTGGCCTCACACACAGCCTGCCTCATCCCAGCCTAGAATTCCCAGCCTACAAAGGGGACTTCTCTTCCTGGTTGTTCCAGCAAAAGTCCCAGAGTTGAGCCTCATTGGTGCAGCTTGGGTCACACACCCATGGCTGGGCCAATTGCTGTCGCTGGTGGGATGCAACATGCAAATCAATCAGGCCTAGAGCAAGGGGCGGGTTATCTGCTCTGTCCTCCCAAACCTCCAGGTGGAGAACAAGGAGGGGCCTTCTCTGAGGGCAAACCTGGGGGCTCTTCCCCAAGAAGGGAGACTGGGTTGCTGGGTGGGGAGAGAAACTGATAACTCAACCCTTAAATCAGCTGCTGTTCTGGCCACCTAGAGCTTCCATATCCACTGTCTCACTTAATTCTCACAAAGGCCTTTGGGGAGGGGGGATCTTCATACCATTTTCACGGATGAGAAAACAATCCCCAGGTCTACAGCCAAGGCCTGCCCATTCTTTCCCTTCTTTACAAAGAAGAAATTGAGGCTCCATCAAAGCCTGTTTTCACTTCATCTTCCTTTCTGCATGGTATCTGGCTTGTTATGGCTTCCAGCTCACTAGCTTTCTTTCCTCCTTAGCAGCCTGCCCTGACACTGCCCCCCACACAGAGCTTATTCACCAAATAGTTGCCGTAATTAGTAACAGATGGGCCTTGAATTTTTGTTGCTGATGGCGAGAAGGGGCAGCGGGTATACCCAGGGGTTTCCTCAGGACCTGGTGCCCAATCCTCTCCCCTCTGGGTGGGAGAGGAGGAGGAGAAGAAGGAGGGCAAGAAGGAGGAAGCCCCCACTGAGTCACAGCACCCTGGGAGCCTCAGTTTCCTGGCTCTCCAAGATGGGAGTGGGAAGTTCATCTCGATGGGCAGAGCCTGCTGTGAGTGCAAGACCCTGGGGGCAGGGGTGCTGCTCTGCAGGGTGAGTCTAGTCAGGGAGACCAGCAGCGGAGTGTGAGCAGGAAAGTGCCCTTATTCCAGCCAGCAGGTGTCATGAAGGAAACACAAAAGGGCCAAGAAAACCACAGGGAGAGCTATCCAGACAGGCCGGTCAGGGAACAGCACCGTCACTGCTGAGAGCATTAGAGGCTGGGGCTGGCCAGTGTGTGGGGGATAGGCCCTCTGAGCACAGTATCCTCCCTCTGCTGGGGCCTGGGGCAACTCGCCCCTTGACTCCCCCTTGGGAAGAACTTGAGGTGACTGGCATGTCTTGTCTGCAGGTGTACCAGGACAACGTGTACTCCCTGGACTGCAGATTCCACTCCTTCAAGAAGGTGCTTTACGAGATGGGGCCTGAGTACTCCAACAACGTGGAGCTGGCCTCGTTCCACTCCACCTCCAAGGGCTACATGGGCGAGTAAGTTGGCCACCTGCGTCCCTGCTGCGCCCTGGAGCGCCCACCATCGTTGGGCAGGAGAGAAGGCCGCCCTTCCCCTTTGCTTCTGCTGATCCAAGAAGCAGGAGAGGACAGGCTGCATCTCCCCAAAAGGGGAGCCTGGTGGTGTGAGAACAGCCCTTGTCGGGGCTCAAGTAAAATAAGACCACGCTCTAAAGAAACCAGACTACAAGTGAATGACGAAAATGAAGCAGGACCCCACAGCCACTTCCAACACTAGTGTTTCCTGGCAGCCTCGTCACTTCTGTGACACTGCCTGATGCTCGAGCCGCCAGAAAGGGCAGTCTGCATGGACAAACAAGTGCCATCAGGCCGAGGTGCCAAGCTCTGTGTGGATATTAGCTCCGGGTGACCTCAGAGGTTCCACTCAGTCTTGTGCTCATTTATCTAGCTTATTTACTGAGCACCTACTCTGAGCTGAGTACTGATTTTCACACTGAGGATATGGCAGTGAACAAGGCCATGCAATCCCTGCCTTCATGGGGCTTACATTCTGTGAGGATAGAAATAATAGATCGGTGAAGTCACATGTCAAATGGAGAAAAATAACTAGGGAGGTAGTGGAGCTGGGGTCACAGGCTTAGATAGCACAGCCTCACTGACAAGCTGACTTTTGAGCTAAGAACTGATGGAGAGGAGAGAGGGAGCTGGGTGGTATCTGGGGGAAGAGCATTCCAGGCAGAGGGAATGGCATGTGCAAAGGTCTGAGGTGGAAGCATCCCTGCATGTTTGAGAAACAGCTAGGAGGCCTCTGACTGGATAGGCATGAGGGAGGGAGAAGTGGCAGAAGTCGAGACCAAAGACATAACAGGAGGCCAGGTCACCTGGGCCCCTTGGGTTATTTTTTACTTTTATTCAGAGTGAGATGGGGAGCATTGGAGGGCTTTGGGCAGAGGAGGCACCTCCTCTGACAGATTGAATAGACTCGTTCTGGGTGCTGGGTGGCGAGGGTAGGGGCAGGGACTCAAGCCTGGAATCTGTGTCCTAGCTCAGGGTGAGATGATGACATGGTGGACCAGGGTGCAGGTGGCGAGAAGTCATTGGACCCTGGCTGTATTTAAAAGCAGAGCTGACAGGAGTTGTTGATGAAAAACATTTGGGAGTTGAGGGAGAGAAGTCAAGGATGAATCCCCAATGTTTTGTTTGAAAAATTGGAGGGATGGAGTCACCATCATCTGAGGTGGGAAAGGCTGTGTTTAGTAAAGCAGGTTTGGGAGGATGACCAGGAGTTTGGTTTTGGACATGTTAGCTTGCAGATGCCTCTTCATCGTCCAGACAGAGGTGGACATATGAGTCTGCAGGTCCAGGCTGGCCTCGGCTGGAGGTTTAGATTTGGGACATGTCAATAATTAAGTTGGTAGTTAGCGCCCTCCACCTGGAGGGTGAGTGTAGATGGAGATGGGGTCAAAGGACTGGGCTCTGGACCCCTCCACTGTTAGAGTTTGGGGGAGGTGAGGAGGAACCAGCAAAGGCTGGATGGTTCACTAGCCAAGGGCATTTGTTCCTCAACATTCTGGGGGTTCTATTATGAGCCAGATGTTCACGCAGGTGATAGCAGGTACTGACATTTATAATGTCTTCTCTGTACCAGGACCAGACGGGGAGGGTTCTCGTTTGTTAAGCTGGAGGCCACTGTAACTGAGAAGCTTGAACAAATGTTTTGGCCAAGTTGAGTGAGGTGTCCCCTTGGCATGATTGCCAGACTGTTCTTGGCTTTACTTGATGTGGGCCAAGGTTCATCTGTTCAGGTTGTTCTGGTCTCCTTGGGAGCAGGGCTGGTTCCTTGTAGGCTTTCATGTGCTCCGCACCTCTTTCTTAAACAAATATATTCTCTATTAACTCCTTTTTCAAAGACAAGCGTGTTTATCACGTACCTACCCACCTCTCCACCCTGTGACTGATGATGTTTGACAGTCGGCCCCCTGGACGTTGGTGTCCTGAGTTACCCCCGTTGCCTCCTGCTCCTGATTACTGGGATCAGGCTGTATTGTTCCACTTGATTTTCTGCTCGTCAGCGGAGGAGCAAGCAGAAAGGGCTTTCTTTTAAACTTTGTTATGGGAAGCCTTTCAGAGGTACCACAATTTGTTTTCCCATTCGGAAAGCCCAGCCAAGGAGCAAACGGGAATCCATCTTTGCTGGTTCCATTCAGCAATCAACAGTCACAGTCAGAGAAGGAGGCAAAGCTCAAGACAGTATGGCTGTGGACTTCATTTGCTTCTGAAAGATTTTTTTATGACTCACTGCCTGACCTCAACTTATTTCTGTGTGATGTGACTCTGTATTAATCAGGATTCTTTTGGCTATACCCATTGCTGTCAAGCCAATTCCGACTCATAGTGACCTTATTGGACAGAGTAGAACTGCCCCTTAGGGTTTCCAGGAGTGGCTGGTGGATTTGAACTACTGACCTTTTGATTAGCAGACGTATCTTGCTGTAGCTCTAAGCTACTGTGCCATCGGGGCTCCTCTTTTGGCTATAAGTAACAGAAACTCAACTTGAACTGCCTTACACTAAAGAGGCATTTTTTTTTAATAGTCCATACTGGTAAAAGTCCAGGGGTATAGGCTTAGAGTCCAAGGCTTCAAGATGTCAACGGGACCCTGTCTCTGCTTTCTCTGTCTCGCTCTCTTTCTCAGCTTGGCTCTCCTTTGAGCTGACTTTGTTTTCAGGCAGCAAAAACTGTGTCAGCTGAAGTCCTCAGGGTGATGCTTGTTGGTGCTGGTGAAGTGTGTGCCCGTCCCTGGGGCCTGTGCAGGGGGTGCATTCAGTGGCAGTCCTGATCCATGAGCCCACCTTAGGAGCAGGAGCTACTGTCTTAGTTAAAGTTGAGGATTAGCTGCTGTAACAAAGAGGCCCCAAGATGCAGTGGTCCAAGCAAAGTGAAAGTGTATCTCTCTCTGCTCTAACAGTCCAAAGGTTAGGGCATGCCAGGGCAGGCCGTCTCCACAAGGTCGTTCTAGGACTGAGGCTGCCATCTCAACCTGTGGCATCCGTCTCTAGTGCTAAGGTCACTGCCAGTGTCTCTGTTTCTCAGGAAGTGGGGGAAGGTCGAATGGAAGGAGAGAGCATGCTGTTCCCTCATGAGAAAGTGATATGGAATTTGTACATAACACTTTTGCTCACGTGGCCACCAGTGTTGGGGGTGAGGGTGGCTGCAGAGGTTCAGGCTGGGTAGGTTGCACTTAGCTGAGGTTGTTCTGTAGCTGGTAGGTTCCCTCTCCCTCTTGTCACCCCCAGGTGTGGCTACAGAGGAGGTTACATGGAGGTGATCAACCTGCACCCCGAGATCAAGGGTCAGCTGGTGAAGCTGCTCTCAGTGCGTCTGTGCCCCCCCGTGTCCGGGCAGGCCGCCATGGACATTGTCGTGAACCCCCCAGTGCAAGGAGAGGAGTCCTTCGAGCAGTTCAGCAAGGTGAGTCTGCATGTCCCACGGCCTGCCCGCGTTCACTGCTGCAGCCAGGGCCATGAGGTGAATTCTGCGGAGGCTGAGGGCCAGCCCTCTCCAGGTTGCCAGATGCCTGCCTCCTAGGCATGTAGCCTCCAGGGAACACTCATGGCACCTGGATACATTGAGGGGGAAGTTAAGTCCCCGGATGTAGCTGGGCTGTGTTCCGAGGTGGGAGGGCCACTTCCCTTCCTGGGGGCACCTGGAGGGAAGGGCTTAGCACTCTGGAGAGTAGGGGGGTCATCCTGTTACTAAACTAAAAGGATGTGGAAGTGAACTGTGGGCACAGCATCAGGCCTAGACCACAGCCCTGCCTCTGGCCAAACCTGGAGTTCCCACAGCTAGATGCAGTCTGGTCAGGACCTTTGCGATTATGAGTGACGAAAACTCAACTCTGACTAGTGGAAACAACAACAACAAAAAAAGAATTTTTGGGTCATGGAACCGAGAAGACAGACACCACATGGGCTGTGAGTGGGAGGAGGGCCCCCACAATGTGCTCTACACATACCCCACAGACTGGAGGTCCCTTAAAATGGAGAGGTAGAAGCTGTCACCAGAAGAAGGGGCCTGAGCATGTTCTAGAGTATTCTGTAAAGAGCCTGTGCACACACAGTAGAAAACCCAGGACCAAGTCTGTTCAGACTTGACTGGCAGGCAGCTGGTTTTTGTCATTTTCAGGAGTGACATCATGTATGAGCATAGAACCCATGACACAGGCTCCTCAGGACCTACCCTGTGGCCTGGAGTGCCCCCTGGACTCCAGTACCCCACGCCCTAGGGCAGCCGCCTGGGCTGAGTGTCTGTGGAGGAAATTCCTCAGGAGGACGCTCATCTCACTACACCCACCTGCGTGCTGAGCTCTTGTGCACACGTCTTTCCGTACCTCCCTGTGTGCTGACCTCCCTGTGTGCTGAGCTTGTGTGCACATGTCTCCTGGCACCTCCCTATGTGCTGAGCTCGTGTGCACATGTCTCACCGCACGTCCCTGCTTGGTGTGCTCGTGTGTACACGTCTCGCTGCACCTCCCTGTGTGCTGAGCTTGTGTGCACACATCTTGCTGCACCTCCCTGTTGGCTGAGCTCGTGTGCACACACCTGCCTCTCTTCAGTCTGCAGTCGCCCTCACTGTAGGAGGGATGGCGTCCGGTGGCTAGGGCCATGCTTTGCAATCCAAAGGGCCTAACTGCCATGCTTTCTCTGTCTCATTAGGAGAAGGAGTCCGTCCTGGGTAATCTGGCCACAAAAGCGAAGCTGACTGAAGACCTGTTTAACCAGGTTCCGGGAATCCACTGCAACCCCTTGCAGGGAGCTATGTATGCCTTCCCCCGGATCTTCATCCCGGCCAAAGCCGTGGAGGCAGCTCAGGTCTGGGGCTCTCACTCTCTCTGAGCCCACTTGGGATGCTGGGTTGGGGGTTGCTTCTTGCCTTGGGATGCAGAGGTGCTTGGCCCTACAGTCTCTGTACATTGTGGGCCCCACAGCCAGATGGGGTTTCCTGCCCAGGAGGTGTTTCCTGCATAAAAATGACCCCTCACAGGTGCAGGTCCCCAGAGTGCCGTGGTGGCCAGGCAAAGGCAGGGTGGGCCCTGAGTGAGCGGTGCTGATCGGCTGTTGGCAGGGGTGCCCTGAAGGGAGGCACCCGGCTGTGGTGAGACTGTGCTCGTGCTGGGCCTGCAGCAGGAGCCGGCTCCTCACACCCAGCGTGCGCGCCAGTCACCCGGGGGCTTGTCCATAGGCCGATTCTAGTTCAGTAAGTCTGCGGAGGGGCCCGAGATTTCTGCACTCCAGCAAGTTCTCAGGGTGCCCCAACCCCAGGGACTGTGAGGAGTGAGGGCTGGAGTAGTCTCCGAAAGTGTCCTCCTCCACCGTCCCCCAGACCCTCTGAATACCTTGTAATAATTGAAAATCTGGCTCCGCCCCATGCCTCCTGGGTGGGTGTCCCCAGTGTTGGAACTAGAGAGTCTGCGTGGAACAGGCTTGCCGCCCCAACCCCACTAGTTGCTGTTGAGCCGACCCTGACGCATGGTGGTGACCCCATGGTGTGTCAGAGTAGAACTGGACTCCATAAGGTTTTCAATGGCTAATTTTTTCAAGTAGATCACCAGGCCTTTCTTCTGAGGTGCCAACCTTGCTGTTAGCGTGTTAACCATTTGTAGTTATGCAGAAGAGTGTGTGAGAAGCGCTGTCTTCCAGGACCCCAGAGGAGCTGGGTTCTCTGAGAACCCCAACGGTGCAAATGTCAGGGCCTCATTTTCAGAGAATTATATGGTTTGGTGTAGGGAGGCCACAAGCCAGTGTTTATTGGGCTGGGGCAGGGAACAAAGGAGACGGACTGGCGCTCCGGGATGAAGAGCAGAGGGCACAGCCCAGGCAGTCCTGAGGCAGTCTTCGGGTATCTGGTTCCCGTACAGCCTCGGGCAGTGCCCCCTGTAGCTGTGGTTTCTTGGTCCTCGCAGGAAGGGGCAGGAGGGGAGCCTTGCCAGGGCAAACATAACCTGCCCCTCAGATCCTGTGGACTTGGAGTTTGTAATGGCACGTTTGTGCACTGGAGCCAATGACCCTGAGTTCTGCCCTCCTCCTTCAGGCCCACAAAATGGCACCAGACATGTTCTACTGTATGAAGCTGCTTGAGGAGACTGGCATCTGCGTCGTGCCTGGCAGCGGCTTCGGGCAGAGAGAAGGCACTTTCCATTTCAGGTATGGCTTCCTCTCTACCTGGGCAGTGGCGGGGAGGCAGTCCCTCCTTCATCCTGGGAAACTTGGTCGTCTTAACATTGAGCACCAGGCTGGCTTCAGAGACAGATGTGTGGAGTCTCTGTCCCCCCACCCCATCCCCCTCTGAGCTAAGCTCTGACCCTCTGCCCACCCACCACACCCACCTCCGAGCCCAGCTCAGACCCTCTGCCCAGAGAGCGAGACAAACTGCATGAACCCAGAGGTCATTGCCCCTGAAGGCCTCCCTTGGCCACTCTGTCTCTCCCCTCCTCGGCCCCCAGGGACCATATCACCATGTGAAGTTCTGTCGGTAGTGTGTTCTCTACTTCCCTGTCCCTGTGGAATTCCACGATAGCACATGGCACGCGCTCCGTGGAGCCTGGGCTGCACTACAGCCCTGTCCTACTGGGCCCCGAGCTGGTAGGGCTGCTGCATCTGACACAGTGGGGTCTGCTCCACTCCTGCGATGCCTTCCATAGGGCTTGCCCCACTGAGCTCCCAGCACAGACAGTAACCCCCAGACCTGGGCTGCCGCTCTGGCCATTTCTGTTCACAACAGCACCTTCCCCATGCACATCACTCCCAGATGTCTCCTGCAACAGATGCTAAAAAAAGAAACGTCATAAACTTAGTCAGCACCTGGAGCCCAAGGTCATGGACAGCGTCCCCAAGATGGACAAATTGTTGTGGTTGGTTGGCCTTCCCGCCCATAGTCAGGCTCACCTCAGCTCATTCAAAATGTGGCTTAACAAGTGCCAGGTGCTGCTTGGGGCCTGGAGCTATCGAAACAGACGACACAGGCTCCATCTCTCCTCACGGAGCTTCCCACACCTCCTTGTTTCCCCTGTAAATGAAAGAAACTGCTGGGTCCAGGCCTCCCCCTTTTTCCAGAACACCTTGTGTCCAGGCTGACGCTGTTCTCTTTCCTAACAGAATGACCATTCTGCCTCCAGTGGAGAAGCTGAAGACAGTTTTAGAGAAGGTGAAGGACTTTCACATAAAGTTCTTGGAGAAATACGCCTGAGGAATACTCAGGGCCCCAGAAGGAGGCCTCACTCGCAGCCTGCCTTCTGTGGCCACCTTGGCGAGACTGAGCCTGCCTCCCCCAGCGACTCTGCCTCGGGCCTCACCGAGGTCACAGGCTGCTTGTCGTCCTTTTGCCCTAGGAGACTTCTTTCTTTGTGCCTTGTGGTTGGGACCCTTCTCTTCTGAGCAAATGTGAACTAACTTGCCTGGTCTTGGCGGCCCTATTTTCTGACACCAAAGTGGAGGGAGACTCCCTCAGCAGCTGTGGTCGGGGTTCTCAGAGCCTGTTGCTTTCAGGAAGTCCATTTAGGGTTTCAGCAACCAGGGTGTGTTGGGCAAGGTGTTTACAATCTGGAAAAACCAGTGGATGTAACGTATGACTTAACCACAGTGAGGACTGGAAACCAAAACTCACCAGCGTCATCTGGGAAATAAAACCCTCAGCAGTGTCAAATCTAGTCCTTGGACCACTAGAGCCTGGGACTTATTGGAAGCTCAGACAGGGTCTGCCATTCTGGGCTGGAGGCGGGCAGCACATGTCAGACGAGATGGGTAAGGGCAGTGGTATATGGGGTTGGACAGACTAGCTGGGCATTGGGGGCTGAGGCCAAGGTCAGAGGTCCTGCAGGGGACGGGTGGGTGCAAGCCAGGCTCCAAGTTGAACCCTGTCTCCACTTTGGAGCTATGCAGTAGGTGGGGCCACCCTGCACACATGGAGGGCCCAGGGTATAAAGAGTTCACTGGGACATGCTTAGGCTGGGGCTCCCCTCCGAGAGGTCACTCTGGACACAGGCTACATGCCCAGAAATATCCCAGTCGTGTGGAGGGATTCTGCCTGGGGCCAGGTCTCTCCTCCGGGTTTTTTGAGCCTTTATGCACATCGCCCCCTGCTGGCATCAGTGGGGACAACAAAAGACTAGAAATAGTGTCTTGTCAAATTGCTTAAACTGAATTTAACCCATTTCTTAGCTCTTAATTGGTCATAGGAGCCCTCGTGGTGCAGTGGTTAAGAGCTTGGCTGCTAACCAAAAGGCCAGCAGTTTGAATCCATCAGCTGCTCTTTGGAAATCCTATGGAGCAATTCTCCTCTGTCTTACAGAGTCACTATGAGTCATAATCAACAGCAGCCTGTTTAATTGGTTGAAGTACCTGGAAGCTTGGCTGCCGTAGATCTGATTCAAAGTTTATGGAAGTACTCTAATACAAAGTGTTTAGCCTCCACATTTGCTGCTGGCCCCCCTCCCAGACTCTGAGCACCGTATCACTTAGCATCAGCCACCTGTCCAGGCCCAGGAGCTATTCACAAACCTGGTGGGGGTCCGACCCCAACTCCAGGAAGTAGCTGTGGGCAGCAACAGGCTTAGTGCTTTCCCCTTCACGGAGAGCCCTCCCTGACTTACCATCCGCCTTCCCTATAAGCAGTTAGGGGAGCCAAGGCCAGCTCAGGGCCTGGGGACCCAGCAAGTCCCAAAATGGATCTGAAGGAACTGGAGAGAAAAATCCCCGAAGACGCTCAAGGAGCAAGGTTTAAAAGCATCTTTGATGCTAGAATTTCCACCTGGGGTCCATGCGGGGGAATGCTGTAGAAAACTTCAGGTTCTCATTGCTCACTAGCATTGTGGTCCCTGCGAAGAAAGTAGCCACGAGCTCAAATAACAAAAGGGAATGTCTGGGAACTTCCTTTTCCTTATAAACCTGGGTAATTTGCACAGGCGCTTGTTGCGTGGTGTGTAACCCAGGATGTGTTCCAGGGTCACAGTTTCTGGTTCCTTGCTGAGGAGGGGGGCCGTTACACAAGTATTCTATGTGAGAGGAAAGGTTAAATGGTAGAGGCTAGTATATTTTTTATATTTTTGTAACAATTGCTTTTTCATGGGAAGAAGAGGGATTAGTATTTGTAGTCTTAACAAGTCCAATAGTTTTTTATAAATCTCTTGAGGTTATTAAATAACCCCTAAACATTTTGCAAGGTTTACATGATTTTTGTAAAGATGCCGTATACACTTGATTTGGTTTAAAATAAATGAGAGGTCAGCTCGTCTAGGTGGATGACTTCAGGTTGGAACGCTGATCTCGACAGATTTGATTTTCTACGTACAGATTTTATTCCGGTGCCTTTCCTGCTTGGGCACCGCCAGAGAGTCGGATGTCATTTTGGGGCACACTTTGAATCTACGCCTGTGATGTCTTCTGTCATTCGTCTGGATCTGGGCTGGGTGGTGCCAGGGTGTGCCACACTGTTCCTCGGGCACTGTCACCTCGCACCTCAGGGCGGGCTGGGTGGTTCTGTTCTGATGCTCTGTGAAGCTTGCAGGAAGAGCAGACACGCCTGCCTGTGCCCATTTCCCAATCTGGATTCTCACAGGCATCTCTTGACAAAGGTACCTAATGATAGCTCTACAGGAAGTTTTTAAACAATAAAATACATGTCCCAAATGGTGGCTGTGTTTACCTTTCTTTGTAGTTTAAGCTTAGCCAGCATCACTGACTGTACTGTTCATTCTTTCTTTGTAATTTTTGTTCCTAGCACAGCACCAAAAACCAGTTGCCCTCAAGTCAGTTCCAACTCGTGGTGGAATTGACTTGTGTGTCAGAGTAGATCTATATTCCATGGGATTTCAATGGCTGATTTTTCAGAGGGAGATCACCAGGCCTTTCTTCCAAGGTGCCTCTGGGTGGACTGGAACCTCCAGTCTTTCAGTTAGCAGCCAGACCTATTAACCATTTGCACTACCTAGGTACTCTCTTAGCACAGTAATGAGCATTTTTCCAAATTCTACAAACCCCAGCCACAGCTTCTCAGCTTTCATTTTTTCCTTAGGTACCCACCCTAAGAACCCTGGGCTGCTTTTTTTCACTTGAGGTGGGGAAACCGTGGATTCTTTAAGATAAAATGTTAAAATGAGTGCAGACCTTGGTTTTCTGGCTGAAGTAAAATAAGAACAGCTTATTTAGGGTATCCAGGTAGAGCAGGAAGGAACCCTGGTGGTGCAGTGGCTAACCGCTCGGCTGTTAACAGAAAGGCCGATCGTTTGAACCCACCAGCTCCATGAGAGAAAGATGTGGCAGTCTGCTTCTGTAAAGATTACCCATTTACCTTGGGTCTATTCCAACTCACAGCGACCCTATAGGACAGTAGAACTGCCCCAGAGAGTTTCCAAGGAGCAGTTGGTGCATTCGAACTGCCGACCTTTTGGTTAGCAGCATAGCTCCTAACCACTGTGCCAACAGAGCTCCCTCCGTGAAAATTACAGCCCTGGAAAACCTATGGGGCAGTTCTGTTTGGTCCTATGGGATTGCTGTGAGTCAGAATCGACTTGTAGGTGGTGCAGACAGTTTATGCTAAACTACTAACTGAAGGAGCCCTGGTGGTGTAGTGTTTAAGCATTCATCTGCTAACCAAAAGGTCGGCAGTTCGAATCCACCAGCTACTCCTTGGATACCCTATGGGGCAGTTCTACTCTGTCCCATAGGGTCGCAGTGGGTCAGAATCGACTCCACAGTTTTGGGTTTTTTTTTTTTTTTTTTGTGGACTAACCTAAATGTTGGCAGTTCGAATCCACCCAGAAGCCCCACAGAAGAAACATTTGGCAACCTGCTTCAGTAAAGATTACAGCCAAGAGAACCCTATGGAGCAGTTCTACTCTGCACCATGAGCTGGAACCGACTCGACAGTAATTGGTTTTTTTGGTTTCTTTCTTGGGGGGGGGCAAACGCTTAAGTACTCTCTGCTAACCAAAAGTTTGGCAGTTCAAACTCATACGGTGGTGATCTGCTTCTGTGAAGATTACAGCCAAAAAAACCCTACGGAGCAGTTCTACCTTGTCACACGGGGTCAGAATCGAAGACACCCAACAACAAGGACAGCAGAGAGGTTGGGTGCAGTGGGAGAAGCTGGGAAGAAGTTCTGTGCAGCCAGCGAAGAGGGAAGTTGTCTATATGAGAGATTGCATTGTTTTTCTAGGCTTTCCCATAGCTTACTCTATGTTGCTCAATTTTAATGTGGTTTTGGAATTTGACATTTTTTTTTTCTCCAAACTAAAATTTCCATGTCTTTATTGAGGAAAATTTGGAAAACAGAAAAAGAAAAAAATAAGAACTCTTACAGGTAGAAGAGATAGAAACCTGCTCAAAGTGGCCTAAGCAGAAAAGAGGCATTTATTCCTTCACGGAACTGGGAAGTCTTAGAGGGAAGCTGGCTTTGCTTCTTGTATTCACTGTGTTAAAGTATAAAGGCCTGGCTGGTCCAGCTCTACAATGAAAAATCACAAGGAAGGACTCTGATTGGCTGCCTTGGTCCATGTGTCCTTCCCTGAACCAATCTCGTGACCTGTGTGAACAGGATGCTTTCGGATCGCTAGCCCATTGGAGCCATAACATTGGAGAGGAGGAGAAGCTGGTCTCCAGACATGATGCTGCAGCAACAAAACTCATTTACCACAGACAGTATCTTAAAGAGGGGATGGAGGAGGGAGTGGTGTGTGCAAGGTGGGTTGACAGTCATTGCTGGTTGATAACCCAGTGGATTGGAGACACTGTCTTCCCTTGCTGTACACACAATACACACATGGGAGTGTATAGACCTCCTCAACCAGTGGAGTAAACTTGGGGTAGTTTATTATACTAAATAGATTTTAATTATACAAAACAGATACTACGAAATAAAAATTGGAAAAATGGTTATTTGAAATTATTTCTGTTACAGAGTTTGCTGTAATCACACCAAGAAAGCAATCAGCAAATGTTCAGTAAAGACCCAATATGAGCCAGAGACTTCTAGTAAGACCCCTGAGGGAGCAGGAGAACAGTGGGGTGCAGACCCCAAATTCCGGTCTGACTGAGACTAGAAGGACCCCAGTGGTCATGGCCCCCAGACCATCTGTTAGCCCAGGACAGTGACCATTCCCAAGCCAACTCTTCAGACAGGGATTAGACTGGACAATGGGATAGAAAAAGATGCTGGTGAAGAATGAGCTTCTTGGATCAAGTAGACACTTGAGACTATGTTGGCATCTCCTACTTGGAGGGGAGTTGAGAGGGCAGAGGGGGTTAGAAGCTGGCGGCATGGACACAAAAAGAGAGAGTAGAGGGAAGGAGCGGGCTGTCTCATTAGGGGGAGAGCAGTTAGGAGTATATAGCAAGGTGTATATAAATTTTTGTATAAGAGACTGACTTGATTTATAAACTCACTTAAAGCACAATAAAAATTAAAAAAAAAAAAAAGCTAATAAGACATGGTCGCTGCCCTCAAGAAGCCTACAGAGTTGTCTTGGGGACCATGCCCTGTAATGGCCGCCAGAGAGTTCAGTGTTCACAGCTCTAGCCACCCAATGGTACTGAGCTTAAAAGAAGTATGTCTAAGAAAAAAATTGGGAACAGATAAGAGTGATGGTTGAACATAAATTAATGTCACAAAATTGTACATGTAAAGATTGTTGAAATGGGACACCAGGGTCAGAAGACTGTGGTGTATGCTTTGGCTCCAGCACCTACCAGCTCTGAGGTCCTGGCTGAGTTACTTGACCTCACTGAGCCCCAGTGTTCTCACCTGTAAAATGGGGCTGACAATACCCACTCATACGGTGATAGGATAATTGTGAGAATTAACAGGGAAAAAAAGCGTGCGTATATGTGTGTGTAACTTACAGAGTTCCTGGCAAATGGTTACATTTGTTGAGCACTTTCTGCAATTATTTCTGGTTTAGAGAAGTGCTGGTATATGTAGGTGTCAACATATGTTGAAATTCAAGGGAAGAATATGCCCTAGGTATGCCGGATAAATGGAGAAAAGATTGACATTGTCAAGGATTTCATTTTACTTGGATCCACAATCAACACCCATGGAAGCAGCAGTCAGGAAATCAAGCAGCATATTATTGCATTGGGTAAATCTGCTGCAAAAGACCTCTTTAAAGTGTTAAAAAGCAAAGATACCACTTTGAGGACTAAGGTGCGCCCGACCCAAGCCGTGATATTTTCAATTGCCTCATATGCATGAGAAAGCTGGACACTGAATAAGGAAGATGAAAGAATAATTGATGCCTTTGAACTATGGTGCTGGCAAAGAATATTGAATATACCATGGGCTGCCAGAAGAACGAACAAATCAGTCTTGGAAGAAATACAGCCAGAGTGCTCCTTGGAAGCAAGAATGGCGAGATTTTGTCTCACATACTTTAGACACATTATCAGAAGGGATCATTCCTGAAGAAGGGCATCATGCTTGGTGAAGTAGAGGGTCAGAGAAAAAGAGGAAGACCCTCAATGAGATGGATTGATGCAGTTGGCTGCGACAATGGGCTGAAATATAACAATGATTGTGAAGATGGCATTCTGTCGTACGTAGGGTCGCTCTGAGTTGGAACCGACTCAACAACACCTAACAACAACAACATGCTGAATACAACATAAAAATGACATTTAGAGGCAGTGGAAACCATTTCCCAACACTTCTGAATCCATTCTGTTAGCCAAAATACACAGGTCAGTTATTTTTTTCTCAGGTGGTGACTTTTTTTTTTAACTAGAGTTTCTGAAATAAAAATGCATTGGGTCTAGTTACACTACAGCTGTAAAAAGGTTTCTTTAAATTGGCTTCCAGATTCTCTCAGTCCTATCTGCAGCCTGTTGCCAAGGAGAAAGCATACCCACCTCATGAAGACTGCTACTGTCAACACTAAAAACACATGTGCTTGCTCTAAAACCATGATAATGATGACAGTGTGGTATTGGTGACAGGATACACAGATGAGGGGGCAGAGGAGAGTTCAGAGACTCACATAAATTTTTCGCTCTGGCATAAAATAGACCACAGACTCACACATACATATTGCTTTGACACCCTAGTATTGACAAAATAATTTTCGACAAGCACGCCAAAGCAATCAATGCAGAAAGAAAAGCCTCTTCAACAAATGGTACTACAAAAACTGGATCTCCACATGGGGATGAACCTCAACCACCACCTCACATTTATACAAAATTTCAGACTGATCACAGACTAACACTTAAGAACTAAAACTATTACGCTTCTAGAATAAAACATAAGAGAATATCTTCATGACTTTGAGGCAGGTAAAATTTCTTAAGAAAAAAAGGCACAAACGATAAAAGAAAAATTGATAAATTGGGTTTTATTAAAAATTTCATCAAAAGAACTGCTTATTGAAAGGCACCATTAAGCATATGAAAAGACAAGCCACAGACTGGGAGAAAACATTTTCAGAACATAGATCTGATGTTAACAAATGGTGATGGCATAACTGGATATCCATCTGAAAAAAAAAAATGAAACAGAATCTATATCTGACACTGTACACAAAAACTAACTCAAAATGATCAAAGACCTAAATAGAAAGCCTGAAGTGATAAACAATGTAAGTGCCAATCAACAGGAGAACGGATAAACAAATTACGGTCCACAATGGGATACTACACAACGATGAAGAACAATGACGAATCCTGGAAACATCTCATAACATGGATGAATCTGGAGGGCATTAAGCTGAGTGAAATAAGTCAGTCACAAAATGACAAATATTGTATGAGACCACTATTATAAAAATGGAAGGTATGGTCACATCGTGGGGATTGCAGGGCCCTGTTGGTTAACCTTTGAGATAACACTGTACTATTTGATTACAGAAATCTGTCTCTCTCTCTCTGACAAGGGACCCCCCATAGCATTGTTCTGCCCTAAAATACTCAAGCTGGCAAATCCTTCAGAAGAATTATTAAGAATCATTAAACTGCTAAAATGTTTCAAGCCCTTGTCTTTACAGAATTGCTGGATCCTTTTGATTTATTATTAATATATTATTTGATTTGTTATTATGCTTAATATAATCAGTATGTTCTTGGGGGGAAACGTATAAATCAAAGAATTTTAATTTTTTTTAAATAGTTGCTTTTTAATAAGAGATGTAATACTTATTGTAAAAATCATTTAGAAAATGCAGACAAGAAAAAGGAGGAGAAAATCACTCATGGAGCTGTGAATACAATTTGGTCGGTGCAGAGTACGAAGGGTTTCTTGTTAATTTTGTTAGGTGTGATGGTACAGTAAACATATAAGAAATCACCCTTTTAAACATATAAGGAAACAACGTCCATTCAAGAAGTGAATGTTGACGTATGCATGGATGAAATGCAATGATGTCTAAGATTTGTTTTTAAATACTTTGGGGGAGAGAGAGATTTTTTTTTAAAAGAAAAAATAGGTGAAGCAAGTGTGCGAAAATATTGGTAACTGATAAACTGGGGCAATGACGAATGAGGTTCGTTATACTCTTCCTATCAGAACAACTGTGCATGCATCTACTTAAAAAACAGCACCATGTTGAATATATTTTCAACTGTTATATAATGAATATGACAAAGCCTTCTTTACAGCCTTATTTTTTTAATAACTAAATACTACACCACTGAATGGATGTGGCAAAATATAATGCGGGATGTTCAGGTAATAACCCAGTTTCTCGAAATTATAAACTATCTTACAACGAACATTCTACTATTGAATCTTGATGGACAGCCGTGATTATTTTCTTCTGATAAAGGCCTCGAAAGGGAATTTCCAGATGATAAAATGTTTAAGCACCAGGGGGAGCTGGTCACTTATAGGATTCCCACCGAGAGTGTTTGTTTTTTTTAAAGCAAACCCTTGCCCACTCACATCAAGTGCATCTCGAATTTCGTATTAGCTTTGTAAGATTAAGCTGCAAGCCACCTGGGGCACGAATCTCCTCAACAATACCTGGCACCAAGGAATGTTTAACAGAGCCCCTAGTCTTTGAAACCCTTTTACTAAGATGGACATTGATAGATTACATGGACTTTATGGTCAGACACCAATTCTATGAATAATTACCTCGATGGAGAAGCTCTGTGTGTGGAGAGGTCAGGGTGGCTGGCGGGTGGAGTGGACGAACTCGCCAGGGTCTCACCAGGAGAACCCTTGTTACCTTCTTTATTGCTCGCTGGGTAGGCTTTACTCTACGGATGGTTCTTTCTGGTACACTCTCATTTTGTACACAGCCTTCTGGTCATCCTGCCCCGTTGACTGGCCTTGGGAGCTGGATTAGACTCTTTCCACAGGTTGCAGAGGAGGAAAACAAGATGCTTAACAGTAACTTGACTCAGAGGTTGTCATTATTGATTCAGGGTTCCTCAGGTCTCAAATACCAGCTTGCTCCATCCCCACCCCACCCCACCAATTCCTTCAGAGGACAGTTGATGTTCCTCAAATGTACACAAAGGGCTATCAAGCTCTTTCCATGTGGAAATGTTGTCATTGCCACTGCCCACGTCACATCGCTGAGCTGTGGATGGCCCCATCCCTCAGGCTCAGGGTTGAGCACGTGACCTAGGCCCAGCCAGTCAATACACCATACGTACCCTGAAGTTAGGGATTGGTTCAATGATGGCATATAACCCACACCACGCCAATGAGAGCCTCACCTAGGAACGTGGAGAGAAGAGCCACTTTTACTGGCGTTGTACGTGTGTAGTCTCCATCTGGAAACCCTTGTGGTGTAGTGGTTAAGAGTTCAGCTGTATAGCATTGTGTTTAAGAGCATGGTTGTACAGTATTGTGTTTAAGAGCATGGGTGTTGGACCTTGGACTTGAACTGGAATCCCCTCTTCATCACTTATGGCTGTGTGA